>NW_024609882.1:8251620-9451620 GCF_016920785.2 Ixodes scapularis | reverse complement strand
GTCGAGTACCAGGCCCAACGACAGCTTTTGCCCAGCGAGACTCTTGTGCAATACATCTACACCAAGAATGGCATGCTGCAGAAGTCACCATATGAGCCAGTGTCTAGGGAAATAACCTAAATGATCTTCCATGGCATTGCCGACGATAACTGGGCAAACCCTCTGGCATCCCCCAAGTGCAAATCGGTGCTCGAACTTATGAACAGAGCAATGTGCATGGGTATACCTAATGGCCGCACAAAAAGGGCAGCAGCGCAAACGAGGATTGTGAGGAGCAGTATCGAAGGCCAACTGCAAGCTTTAAAGATAGTTGACAAAGCAATACCGTTTAAATCTACAACAGTGGCACGCCGAGTCACTTCTCAAGACAATGGCGTATTCCAAAGAAACCCTCGAATATTTGCACGAGAGAAACACGCAGGGCACGCAGTTTCACGACGTCATCTACAAGACGCCTAGAACACGGCGATGACGAACGCCGAAGCCGTACCACAACGTCAACAAACGTTCATTGTTTCTTGCGTCCAAGCGGAGATAACCTTCCTATTGTTGATGGTGCAGTTAGGAATTGACACAAGTGTGAAAGTATGCATCGATACAGGTGAAAATGTCTCAAACGTCCTCTTTGAAGCCATTCCGTCCAACTCAAACGTCACAGTCGAAAAGACCTGAGATAAACATTCTTGGAACACGAGCAAGACCCGGCAAAGTCGTAGCCCTAACTATCATGGCAGGTACGACTTAGGTCTGCTTACCAGGGGAGTTCGTAACGGAGGTACCGACACGTATTGACGTAATACTTGGTTCATATTGGAGACAACTTATCAACGTAGGTGTTACACTTCACCCAAGCAATGACATCACCGCAGTTCAACTGCCTGAAGGAAACACCCGTTAACGTCGCAGTGCAGGGTGTCACAAAAGAAAATTTACACGGTCTTTTTTACCGCAAAAATAAACTAGACATCGCCGAACGCTCATTCTCCGCCCAAAGGTAGAGCTAGAGGTCACAACCAGATGCCAAAGTTTCAGCCCGATCCGATAACTTAATAAAAAGTTATAAGTGATTTTCTGAAAACTTCAGTGGGAAAATGAAGCCCATTTTTGATAGTTTTCGGTTTCTGGTGCCATAGAGCCCCATGTGTTTGAAAACCCCGTCGGCCGCCATCTTCCCATTGAAATTTTCACAAAATCACTTATAACTTTTGATTAAGTTACCGGATCGGGCTGAAACTTTGGCATCTGGTTGTGACCTCTAGCTCTACCTTTGGGCGGAGAATGAGCGTTCGGCGGTGCCTAGTTTATTTTTGCGGCAAAAAAGATCGTGTAAATTTTCTTTTGTGACACCCTGTACATGCATAAGAAGTGAAATAACAGGTGAAACACTAATCGTGTTATTCTTGAATATGGTCAGCTGAACAATTACAAATTAGAAAACAACCGTGAGAGGAAATACATACCGCTGACTATCAACTTGCTGCCTTTAATACTTCGTCTTCCTTTTTTTTTTCTTTACTACAGCTAGTGATGACAGCCATCTGCCATGTCCGCGCGATGCGCCCATCAGGGTGTTATGCGGCTCGTGCCACGTCCCAAGTATAGACGCTTTGCAGCAGCTGTGAATGAACGCCGCCATAACTGACCTTCAGTTTTTGTTTCCTCGAATTTCATTTATTTCACTTCATCATTACCATAGGAGGCCAGGTTATTGCCACATTAGATTCAACTGTGTCCTTTTCTAAAACATCGGCCTTTGTGGAGGATCGTCAACTACCGTTTCAGTTGCTCGGCATCTCGGTAAGACAAGAGAAGGTCAGCCATGGCGGCTGTAATTTGGCGCGTGTGTAAAGCGTCTATTGATTTTCTTTCGGGTGGATTGTGAGAGACTGGGTGCTCACGCACAGTTGAGCACAATCTTCGATGGCAGAGCTTCAATTAGTTCACGTGCATATGCGTTCCGGTGCCGCCCTATAATGGTGATGTTGTTAAAATTAGGAGTGCACTTGCAGGACCGGTAATGTGCAGAAAGATGTCCTGCCGATGTTCCTTTAACAGAAGCAGCGTGCTCCCTAGCTCGATTGTTCACACACCGCCCCGTTTGCCCTATGTAGCACCTGCCACGGGAAAGCGGTATGTTATACACAACGACGCTTTGGCACGGGTGTATTGCGTCCTGTGAGCAATTGTGCATTGCTTCTTCTCTTGATTTGTTTTTCGATTAGTTCTCCGGCACATGGAGTTTGTTTGGTGCCGAAAACACAACCCGAATATCATGCCTCCCGGCAATCTTTTTTAGGTTGTGTGTGAGACCATGGATGTAGGTGTATGACCGCTACGTTTCTTCGATTTGTAGCTTGCGATGAAGCCTCATTCCCTGCATGCTCGCGTTTCAACATCTGGCAAATGGTTTCAGAGACGGTCACCAGGAGAGACTCCGGATAACCAGACTCACGTAGACGCTTCATCTGTGTTTCAAAACTTGGTTTAAGTTGATGGTGACATGATTTCTTTAAGGTGGAAATAAGAGCAGTTGTGGCAGCACTCCTTTTGATGATTTTCGAATGTCCCGAGTTGTATGGAAGAAAATCGCCGGGAGGCATGATATTCGGGTTGTGTGCTCGGCACCAAAAAAGGCCTACTCCATGTGCCGGAGAACTAATCGAAAAACAAATCAAGAGAAGAAGCAATGCACAATTGCTCACAGGACGCAATACACCCGTGCCAAAGCGGCGTTGTGTACAATATACCGCATTCCTGTGGCAGGTACTACATAAGGCAAACAAGGCGGTGTGTGAACGATCGAGCGAGGGAGCACGCGGCTTCTGTTAAAGGAACATCGGCAGGACATCTTTCTGCATATTGCCGGTCCTGCAAGTGCACTCCTAATTTTAACAACATCACCATTATAGAGCGGCACCGGAACCCATATGCACGTGAACTAATTGAAGCTCTGGCCATCGAAGACAGTGCTCAACTGTGCGTGAGCACCCCGTTTCTCACAATCCACCCGAAAAAAAAAACAATACTTGGGACGTGGCACGAGCCGCATAACACCCTGATGGGGGCATCGCGTGGACATGGCGGATGGCTGTCATCACTAGCTGTAGTAAACAGAGAAAAAGGAAGACGAACTATTAAAGGCAGCAAGTTGATAGTCAGCGGTGTGTATGTATTTCGTCTCACGGTTTTTTTCTAATTTGTAATTGTTCAGCTGACCATATTCAAGTATGTACCAACTAGCTCAAGTAAAACCTGTAGTACGTGTTATTCTATCAACGCGAACTTTCTACTGGCGCAGTTCCTGTGTGCGCAGCAACGCACGGGGGTAAGTTCGTGAAACTATAAACGAGAGTGAGTGCCAGACACAAAACTTCTCGAGCCCATTGAAACGGCTGTCAAAGATATGACTGATGACGCGTTGGTAAATTGACGGAACAACCTTCGTGACATTCTACTGAAACATCATTCAGTTTTTTGTGGATAGCTTAAATAAAATAAAGATGCATCCTCACCCTGAACACTCAATTCATCTCAGAGACAATATACCAGTCACATCCAGCCCATATATATCCTCTCCTGCTGATTTACATTTTTTTTCAAAAATGACTTTAAAGATCGATTTCGAAAGGGCATCATAAGAAAAAGTGATAGAAAATATCCATCTCCAACGATTGTGGTAGATCAACCACATGGTGCACGGTAACCACAATCTGTACGCAAAAACGAGCAGCACTCTCTATTTGATGCCAATTATCAAAGATGCTCGTGGTGACGGGATGTCCGAAGAAGCTAAATATCATACACTCATAAACGTAAAATCTGTCTTTCTTATTATTATTCCGTTTACCTTTCTCATGTACCTGGTAAAACAAGGTAAAGTTAACCGTAGATCCACCAGATGGACACTCGACTTAGCGGAATAGGAAATCTAACTCCTAACTTTCTACACAATTTGGGAAGACTGAACGGAACAGCAGATGCCACGTCACGACTCGACATGCCCGACAAAACCCTGGAAGGCATCATGAACAAAAATGTGGCCGGATGCATACTAAAGGGCTTGGCAATTGAACTAAATCAGGATTCTCGCCTCAGAAGCTTCGAGGCGCCTGATCCTGAATACCTAAAACCTATTACTACCAACAAGAAAAAAAACTATCTCCGAAACTGACAACACGATTCTCGTACAAAAACTGATCCGCAACGAAAGACAAATCACACGAATTATGGTCCCTCGTGCACTGCACGAGACCGCAACAGTTACGAATATTTGTTGAAAGAAATATCCAGCCAGTTGAGCTGTCAGACAGTGTATTAGGACGGGCGTTTGCAAAGCAGGTGTCGACAGAATCGCTGCGAGAAACCTTAAACCTTCCAGATGATCTTACTGATGATGATCTTACTGATTAAGCAGATCTTACTGATTAAGCAGATGATCTTACTGAAAGCGTTGAAGAAACAGCTAGCTCAACTCACAACGAAGATGAAGTGGATGATGTAAGTGAACCTCCAACACCAGCAGGTAAACCATCAGTGAAATGACTAAGTGCGCAGGCGAGCTGGTGG
This sequence comes from Ixodes scapularis, assembly GCF_016920785.2. Lineage (NCBI taxonomy): Eukaryota > Metazoa > Arthropoda > Arachnida > Ixodida > Ixodidae > Ixodes > Ixodes scapularis. The sequence goes on along the minus strand of NW_024609882.1, from coordinate 9,447,054 downwards.
TAGCTAATTATGTTGTTCAACACCTAAAACTGTAACGCAGAAAAGAAAAAAAAAACTTTTAATCGAAGGAACAGATACAAAATGAAAATTCTCGAGTTTTTTTTTTCAGTCTTAGGTGTTAAACGACAAGAAGTATACCATAACACTGAGGGCCCCCAGTAAAACGTACTTGTTAAATAAAACGTAGCATTTATGTTGGACGTGGTAGTCCCGCTTCTACAGTTCTATCAGAGAGCGTGCTCCTCGTCGTCGTCTCTATGTGTGTGACTCTCGCGCCCTTTTGTCCAGTACACCACACTCCTCCTTCAATCACACGAAGTCCGAAAGATAACGCGGACGCTTCCTTGCACGCTCGGAACGCCTTAATTTTGTTGAAATCGCCGCCTGTCCATTTTGAGACGCAGCGATTCTATCGCTCGAAGTAGTTTGTTCTTCCGATGCCGGATGCGCTGTAGGACGTAGACCGCACAGGAAAGCCTTTCTTGCTGGACGTAGCGACGGTGCCGTTGGCGTGGATAAAGCTGGTGAACTTAATGTTGCTTCTCCCTGCGCCGCTGAGGAAAAGCTCGCTGTTGGGGCGAGTGCACTTCTTTCCTGGGCGACTCTTGATCTGACATCCACCGTTGGGGTGAGTTCACGTCTTGCCTAGGCGACTGTTGAGCCGAGGTGCGCCGCTGAGGCATGTCTGGCTCTGATGAACTCGGCGGTAAAGGAGGTAGGGCGGGCGCTAGCAACGGCGCTCGTCCGAATTCGACATCGCCTTACTCACCCACAGAAGCTGAAGTACGGGCGCGTAGTTGGTGTATGTGACGACGCCAGAATTGTTCTTGATTTGTCTGCACAGTGTACGATCTCGGACCTGTTCCAGCTGCTATATTGCCAGGTACCCAAGCAGGCCCAGATGCGTAGTTTCAGGCGAGCACCTCCTCACCTGGGTTAAAACTCCTAAATTTTTCGGCCGACGGTTAGTTCCTGTAAGCATCTTCACTTCGTGCGTTGATATTGGCATCCAGGTTTGGATGCAGTCGATTTAGCGCCGTCGTGATCTGTCGTCCCATGAGAAGCTCTGCCGGAGTTTTCCCGGTCGCAGAGTGGGGGTGGAGTGCTGTGCAAACAACATTCTCGCCAGACGGAGCGACCGATCGCTGAAGTCCATACGAAGAAGGTTCTCTTTAGCCGTCTGTACCATTCGTTCGGCCTGTCTATTGGAACTCGGGTGATATGGCGCGACACGAACATGTCGGATTTGATTTTGGGAGCAAAACAGCTCGAATTCTGCTGAAGTAAAAGACGCTCCGTTATCCGACACGATGACGTCGGGAAGCCCATGAGTGGCAAACAAAGCACGAAGGTGGCATACCGTTCATGATGTTGTCATTGAGGTCACTTGAATTACCTCCAGCCACTTGGAGGAGCTGTCTACGACAATGAGGAATGTTTTGTAATGCATAGGGCCAGCAAAATCTATATGAATGCGAGACCACGGTTTGCTGGTGCGTTCCCAAGGAATCGTAGGGCTCCTTGAGGGAGCATGACGCGACTCATGGCAAGCAAGGCATTGCCCGACCGTTTCTTCGATCTCCGAGTCCATTTTGGGCCACCACACATAACTACGAGCCAAGCCCTTCATTCGCACAATAGCTGGGTGGCTGTTGTGGAGCAGCGTTAATGTTTCTTTCCTACTGGAAGGCGGCACAACCACCCGACTACCCCAGAGCAGACAGTTTTTGTGAGCTCATAACTCGTGCCGCCTTCGAACGAAAGGCCGAAAACACTCCTCCGGTGGCAGTGCTGACCATCCGTTCAATACGCATGATAAGACCCTAGATAATACAGGATCACGGCGGGTCCCATCTGCGATTCCTTTTGCGTTGAGTGGAGGGTTTGGTGTCGCCTCTAAGAGTAGGCAGTTCATGGGTGTACCAAAGATCTCGGCAGTCGAGGTCGTCATTGGTACGCGACTAAGTCCATCTGCGTTAGTCAACTTTTTTTCTGGACGATAAACCAGTTCGTAGTCATAGGCCGATAATATAAGGCTCCATCGCAGCATCCGTAGAGACATGACTTGTGGCACAGGTTTGCTGTGATGTATCAGGCCCAGCAAAGGTTTGTGGCCCGTGTATATCAAGAAATGACGGCCATACAGAAACTGGTGAAATTTCTTGACGCCTGTGACAATAGCCAAAGCTTCCTTGTCAATTTGAGCATACTTTTGCTCGATATAAGTTAGTGTTCTTGAGGAGTAGGCCACAGGTGCTTCTCGTCCACCTGGCATGGTGTGGCTAAGGGCGGAGCCTACACCGTAAGGAGAAGCTTCACAGGACAGTGAAAGAGGCAGGCTTTGGTCGTAGTGCACCAGTAAGCTGTCGCTCTGGAGAAGTTGTTTCGCCCGTAAATAGGCTTCGTCATGGGCCTTGTTCCACTGCCATCTTGCCCCGTTGGCGTGCAGTTTCTGCAGCGACTCCAGAACAGTCACCCGATCTCGCAGGAAACATCCGTAGAAGTTTAGGATTCCTAAAAACGCAGGCCACTTTGTGAGATTCCGTTGTGCTCGAGCGTCGCGAATAGCTTCTACCTTTTCTTTGGTTGGCCGAATACCAGTCGAGTCTATATGATAGCCTAGGTAGGTATTGCTGGCTGAGAAGAAAACGCACTTCTCCTTCTGTAAGCGGAGTCCGGCCTCTGACAGTCGTCGCAATACTTCTTTCGGACGTTCATCATGTTCTGTACTTGTTTTTCCCGTAATAAGGATGTCATCAAGGTAAAGAATCACACCTCTGATTCCTGACAGCAGCGTGTCGATAAAGCGTTGAAAAATGGCTACTGCAGGAGTTACCCCAAAAGCTAGCCGCCGCACGCGGTACAGGCCTCTATCCGTGTTTATGGTCATCAGATCCGCAGCTGCATCATCCACCCGGAGTTGTTGACACGCCTGAGTTAAATCAAATGTTGTAAAAAACACGCCTCCAGCTAAAGTGGATCGAATGTCATTGATCGTCGGAAGCGGGTACGTCTCATTTATCACAAACGGGTTGATAGTGCTACGGTAGTCACCGCAGAGGCGAAGCTTGCCGTTTCTTTTTAGGATTGGCACAATGGGTGTGGCCCATTGACAATGTCGAACAGACTCCAGTATCTTCTGATTCACTAAGTTTTCCAACTCCTCTTCGATGGCGGGCCGAAGAGCGAACGGAACGGGCCGACTCTTAAGAAACTTCGGCGTAGCATTTATTGCGATGGGTATTGATATAGGCTCACCGCCGGTGTGCTCCTTAGCCTCCTGCGAAAACGTCGGGGTAAAGCCCAGGCAAATTGAAACTGCGTAAAGAGTTGACTCCTGTGACATCAATGCCCAAACTTTCAAACCAATCACGTCCAAGGAGGCTGGCATGACCGCCATTGGCCACAAAAAGTGAAAGTGTGTGGGTGTGGCCTCGAAATCCTACTTCAACTTCTATTTTTCTCAGTACGGTGAGACACTGCTGTGTGCAGGTTTTAAGCAGATGGTTATCTTTCATCAACGCCGAAGGTGTCCTTACTCCGAGCGTGCTGTAAGTGGATTCACTGATATTAGATACGGCAGATCCATAGACCACTTCCATGGCAAGTGGAACTCCGTTCAGAGTAACCGTCACCATGTACGGCGACACCAGTTTTATTTTCAACTGCATACACGTCAAAGCGGGGTGGGGACATGTCGGCTTGGTCTCCTTGCACCACGTGTGTAGCATGAGATTCGTTCGACCTTGCCTGTAGACGTCGTCGTTGCTCTTTTTCCTTGGCCATGCAGACCTTCTCAATGTAGCCCAGCTTCTTACAGTAACGACAAAGCATGCTTTTGCATCGACATTTCGACGGTGAGTGCTGAACCTCACAGCGAAAACAAGATCTTAATGGCGAAGGTGTCTGAGGAGAGCCGCGCTGAACTGCGTTTACGATGGAGGAGTCAGAACCTGGTGCTTCAGCGTCTATGCAAGGCTGCACTCCGGGCTGCGCTGATCTTGATTGTAGCTCTAGTGTTGCTCGCGAGGCAGCCTCGGCAGCGGTAGCCAGCTCGAGAGCTGTTTGCAGGTCCACGTTTGTAGTAGACAGAAGCTTGTCCTGTAGCTTGGTGTCCCTCACACCACAAACAATCTGGTCGCAGATTATCTCGATGAGCATAGCATCATACTCGCAGGTCTTACCCAAGCGACGGAGTGCACTCACGTAGGCAGCAATGGTCTCGCTCTCATGTTGTTTTCGCTTGTGGAAACGGAAGCGTTGCAAGGTCTTCAGTGGTTTTGGGCAGTAATAATTCTCCATCCGCTCGAGGATGATCTCCTAGTCAGTTGCCGACGGTAGGGCTGGTGAACAGAGGTATCGCATTACCGAGTATGCCGCTGGTCCGCATTTTCCAATCAGCACTGCTCGCCGTAAGTCTGGTTCCTCTACACCGTGAATGACGAAGAGGCTGTTTAGGCGTTCGATGTACTCGATCCAAGCGTTTGGTGCTTTAGACTTGAACTTCTCGATGTTCACTTTGTGAGCCATGCCTGTGCCGTAGGTCCTTCAGTCTCGTCGCCAGTAAAACGTACTTGTTAAATAAAACGTAGCATTTATGTTGGACGTGGTAGTCCCGCTTCTACAGTTCTTTCAAAGAGCGTGCTCCTCGTCGTCGTCTATATGTGTGTGACTCTCGCACCCTTTTGTCCAGCACACCACACCCAGCACACCTCAGAGTCTACTCAATGAACTGAAGTGGTATCCGTGAATGGAAGACCATTCAAACTACAACGGCTAAACCAGCTGAACTACTAAATTTGGGGAGAAAGGAGTAAAGACAGGTGATCGCTGGACTACCAACTATTTAATAAAGATTCTTCGTTTTCCTCTCTTTGTCTACTGGCGTTGTGGCTACCTTCTCTTCTTTCTACTTGATTTTTCTGTTCCATCTCGGATACTGGTTTTCCGGAGGAATCTTTTTTCGCTTTCCTGTAGCGCAATAGATGGTGTACTAACGCAATTTTCTTCTTTATCTTCTATGGCCAAGGCCTCAAGTATTTCACGGGCGAGCTGGTCTTTGTGGTGAGCTAATATGGTACCCAGGTCGAGCTTGGCCTCGCACGTGCATGCTCGACAATGAGCGGCTAAATGCCCCGGCCCTGTTAGGGCTCTTATGTTTGCTGCATGCTCACGTGCTCGATCGTTCACGCACCTTCCCGTTTGTCCAATATACACACGCCCGCATGACAGTGGTATGTTATACACTACTCCCTTTTCGCATTGGACGTACTTATTCTTATGTTTGGTGTTGCAAGTGCTGGTGTTGTTGGCCTCACCTAGATTCACCTTCCGGCACATGGCATATCCCTTGTTTGGTGCCGAGCACACTACTTTGACGCCCTGCCTCGTGGCGATCTTTTTCAATCTATGTGTGACTCCATGAATATACGGAACCACCGCGAAAGGTGATCTAGGAACCTTTTTTTGTGAGTTAGAGTCATTCTTTTGGCTGGATTTCTTGATGTTTTGGCAGAGTTTTTCACAGATGGAGGCTAAGAAGGGTCTCGGATACCCGGCCTCATGGAGTCTGGAGATTTGGGTCTTGAAGCTTCGTCCCATCTGATGTGAACATGTTTTTCTGAGGCTAGCTGTGAGAGCTGTAATGGCGACTCCTTGCTTTACATTTTTCGAATGTTCTGAGTCAAAGGGAAGGAACCCTTTCCCCGATCGCGTTTCGTATCTCCAACAAACGTGTTCCTTTTGGAAGTCTAAGGCCAAATCCAGAAACCTGATAGACTTTTCAACGGGAAGCTCGTATGTAAAGGTGAGGCCCATGCAATTTGTTTGAAAATCCCTAAGAGTGGTGTTAAGGCATCCGTCTGATGTTTCATCAACTGGGGTGGTACATAAAATAAGAAAGTCATCAACATACCGAAAAATAACTGCAACTCGTGGTTCTTTCAAAGCTTGTTGTATAGCAACCCCGCAGGCGCCTAAAAAGACGTCGCACAAATATGGTGCCACTTTTGACCCGATGCACACTCCACTCTTCTGGACAAAGTGCTGATCTTGGTAAGTCACTACCGTTGCGGAGAGGTAAACCCTTAAAACCTCCAAGAAGGTGTCAACGCTAACACCTGCTCCATTTTGGAATTTCGCAAGGCCTTGATTTTCAATGGTATTTCTGAGGACATGCAACAGCCTTGCTTGAGGGATGGAGTAGTACATGTCCTGTACGTCCAAGGAAAACCCCGAGACTATACTATTTCCTTTTTCTTCAAGATAAGTTATTACTTGCTGTGAGTTGGGGATCCGGAATGGATCCTCTACGTGTATTTTTGAGAGGTGTTGTGCCAAAAACCTTGAAACGCATGCTTGCCACGTTGTCCTCTCGGAGACTATGGCCCGAAAAGGAATGCCTTCTTTGTGAGTTTTGGCGGAGAAAAACACCGAAAGCTGGCCATTTGCCGCTCCTTTGATCTTGGTGCAAAGGCTGGCTTGATTTTGGTCGAACAGGTTTATGATGGTTCTTTTTGCTGCTTTTGCCCGTTTATTTTCTACTTTTATGAAATTCTTATTGATCGCTTGTTGGGCCTTTTCTTCATAGATGTTTGAATCCAGAACCACAAAACCTCCTTCTTTATCCGAGACGCACAGTTTCAGGTCTTTGCTTCGCTACAGGAAAGCGAAAAAAGATTCCTCCGGAAAACCAGTATCCGAGATGGAACAGAAAAATCAAGTAGAAAGAAGAGAAGGTAGCCACAACGCCAGTAGACAAAGAGAGGAAAACGAAGAATCTTTATTAAATAGTTGGTAGTCCAGCGATCACCTGTCTTTACTCCTTTCTCCCCAAATTTAGTAGTTCAGCTGGTTTAGCCGTTGTGATATGTACCACCAACTAGCTCAGCTTCTACCCACCATTCAAACGTTTAAACCGAGCTTGTTAGGTTTGAAGGAAGACGAGGCATGCACGCGAGCGAATCGGCGGGATAAAATCATGAAGAAACAGACGATCACGAGCGAGGTCGAACGATATGCCACGCTCTGCTACAGCTCTCCGAGATAAAAAAACACCCGCCCTCAATTTGTGGTGCTGCGGCTCTTCACCACCAGCACGGATAGATCTAAGACCATAATATTAATATTATTAATATGCAATTAGTTCGCCTGAACATGACGACATTGTAACCCACTGTAGACGAGAAATTTAGCCAGTACAGTTTAACCGCTTGCTTGCGGTATTTAACTTGCATCACGCAGTAGTAATCAGGACCCAACGCCAGTACGATGCTCATCCAGGTCGAGACGGGCAGGGGTGGAGATTGAGGTCAGGGTCCCTGGGTTACGCAGCGCGATCTTTCGCACCACGTGTTCCGAGCTGATGTGCGCTAGCCCACTCGGCAACCGATCACACTCCCCCCCCCCCCCTAATAATAATCGTAATCATTAGTGACACTATATGAAGTTGTTGAGGCGAAGAAGAGAAGTCACCGCGGGGTGGCGCTGTTCCTGCCCCCCACCAAGCCCATGGCCCGCGCCAGGGTCCGATGTCATCGCAGCTGGGCAAGCCGGCACTGGCCAAGATCCAGCGAGAACTGCGCGAAATCAGTCGGGATCCGCCGACCAACTGCACCGCGGGACCCGTCGAGCCGGGTAACCTGTTCCTCTGGCAGGCCACCATCGTGGGACCGGACGACTCGCCCTTTGAGAAAGGCGAGCCTCTTTCTTCGCTCGGATTTAAAACGATTTTGAAAGCACTGTACTCCGGGATTCTCTCAATATTTACAAAAATCTCGGCAATGACTTCGGAACAATGGAGCCTAAGGCTTTATATACAGTGCGTTTCATGCACATGTCCGAGCGCAGGCGACGCTACCATTCGATGGAACCAATCGATCGGTGACAAAACGTGCATCGTCAGGGTCCTCGTCGTGTTTGTGTGTTTGCTACTATATCACCTGCTAAACTAACACGCAAATAAAACCGCGCGCAGCCTCGGCGTATTCCCTGCTTGTGATTGATTTAGCCGAGGATAGCGAACGCACAAAGGCGACGAGAAACATGACGCTACAGATTTGGCGCTGTTTTATTGGCTCCATTGTACCTTATCGCGGCTGCGCTCAAAGTCAATGTGAACCGAAGTATACAGGGTGCCCCCTTCCCCCCCCCCCCCCCCCCCCCCACCTCCCCTTTCAGGTAGTTTAGAGAGCTCGTTTTTTGTGTGTGTGTTTCACCGTAAAAATTAACTAAGCATTGGCCGAACACCCACTCTCCGCCCAAATCTGTAGCCCTACTGGTGCGAACTAGATGTCAAAGGTTCAGAACTCACCGTTATTTTGTTCGAAAGTTTTAAGCGATTTTCTAGAATTTTCAACGAGAAAATGGCAGCCTACGGAGCTCTCGAATACCTGGAGATAAATGACGCCATTTACCGCAAATGGGCGAAAGCCGAGCCCCTTTTTTTCCTATTTCAATTTTTAGAAAATTACTTATAATTGTCGGATGAGATACCGAATAGTTGTGATAATTATGTCACCTGACTCGGATCTCTAATGCTACATTTCGGCAGAGAATGGACGTTCGGCGATGCATAGTTTTTCCGTCGAAAAAAACACACACACACACAAAAAGCACTGTAGTATTTTTGGGAGGCACGCTGTAGTACACAGGTGGGCGTTTGTGTGTGATTGATCGACTGCCGCTCAACCGCTTCAGTCTGGTTTTGGGCTAGAGGAAAGAGCCGCGCAACAATATCGGGTAGGAATGTTCCTTACTTTACGCAAGCTTACGGGCACTATATATGCGTATCGCAAGTTAGTCTGCTTCTTTTGCACGATTTGTAGTGACGTCGGAACACCGAGCTCTGATTGGTTCCAATGGGGAGAAGAGTGGGTAGACCTCAAGGCAGCTTGCTCTGAGATCTAAAAACTATACTTCAATCAGAGCCAATCAAAGGTCGGCGTCCTGACGTCGCCACGACCCCTGAAAAAGAAGCAGACGAACGTGAGTTCCGCCTATTCCGTGTCACGATAACTTAGCGAAGAGTAGATGAAGAGGCCCATAAAGAGCGTCGGAGCAGAACACGTAACAACGCTCGATGGTCGACACGAGCGCTCCCGTATTGTGGCGTCACGTGTCTCGCTTCAACGCTCTTATTGATTAGTGGGGGCCTCAGACTCCACAATTTGCCAAGCTCTTATAAAACAGAATATGGACCTCTTCAAAAGTCGCTCTCAGCGCGCTGCCATCTTTGTCTGCTGGGCTGGGGAACTCCTTCTGGGAATTCACCGTTGGTCTTCTTGTACGGTACATCAGATGCCGCGAAATCGTCCAGAGCTTAGTGACTGAGCATTTTTCCCCTTGGTGACAAGCGATGCAAGGGTCTATAGATCTTTGCAAAGATCGCCTTCTGCGCGCTGCCATTTTTGTCTGCTGGGCTGGGGAACGCCTTCTGAGCATACGCTGTATCTCTGCTGTGAGGTATATCGAACCCCGAGCATGCGTCCACAGCTCAGTGATTCAGCATTTTTCATCCAGGTGATTAGCGATGCAAAGGCCTATTGTGGGTCAGTATACTCGCACACGACGTCACTCATCAAAACGCTTTTTGTTTTTTTTTGTGGCCGCATAATTTTAAGGATAAAGCGCACGTTTTCAATCAGTCTCTCGTTCGCAAAACGAAATGACGAAGCAGGAAAGACTGCATTGTTGACGTTTTCAACAATGCAATGCCCAGAATATTGGCAGCGAGCTTTTTGCGATCTCCACGGTAACGATGCTTAAACGCGGATCACACAGTGGTCACGAGCAGAGCATGAGCATTCAATTCGAGCTCGTGACAATCCGTGAGTCGACATGAACTCGCGAAGTGTCTTGTGCCTAATTACTGAGATGACGGGAACAACCTGATAGACCGATTTCACAGGCAGTTGCATTGCGCCACCTCAGCCGCCATGTCTTGTGTAGTCTTGACTATCTTGACTGCCATGCCTTGTGTAATCATTACTGTAGTCTCTCTTTACGCGCCACAATAGACCCTTTCCGGAATTCAGTCTGGCCACTTTGATCACTACCATGATCGTCTGAAAAATGGCATATGTGCTATACTAATGGCGGCCTTCTGCTTACTGATGTAGGAAGAAGTTGAAGATGATCCTAAGCAGATGATTCGAGGCCTATATGTTCTATGCATTAGCGCAAAGTGAAGCAGGAATTGGATTCAAGATCTGCGCACGCGTTCATTTCTAACTCAGGCCCAGTCAATCTGTTAGTGCACACACACGGCTTCAAAGCCTTTGATGTATAGAACTTTATCAAGGCGTCTATGTGGGTTGCCGCTTCGTTCTGACTGGTTGCATCTTTTTCGCCATTGACATTGAAAGAGATTGAAAAAAAGCGCATATTCTCGTTTACCGTTGACTTCCGAAATTGACGGCGTCCCATAATATACTGCAGACCACAGGTTCATTGCCGCCATTAGTACGGTAAAAGTTAAACTGCTGTTTCACTCACTAGATGGCACTGAATTCCGGAAAGGGTCTATAACGCCGAGGGTTTGCACGAGCAGAACACGAGACGGCATGAGCTGTCTCATGAAATGGCGCCTGCCTTCTATTAATTACAGTAACGGCGGCGTCACAAATGCTTGAAACGCTTATACTCGTTTTCACTTCAAGAACCGTAGTAAAAAAAGTCCGGCTCCACGCGGAACATTAGTGATTTCCCCTTTTATATAAATAATTAAGATATATGTAGGTGCATTTTTGTTATGTTATCTTATCGAGATGTACACGTTTCAAACACCAAAACCATCGCTTCTTCCTCCAACAACCACTCCTGTAAGAACTACTTCGCACGCCGTACGAACAATGCGCAGAACTTCCTTTTTATTTTCTTCAGGTGAAAGCATATAGTGAGATCGGTCTATTTTAACAATGCATGAAACTCAAAGCATCCCTTGTGTTTTGCGAAGCCCAGAGCGTGACTAGGATAATCACTGGCGGCAAATGATTTTCTCCAGATCACGTGTCACGTGGTGACTTGTTCTGGCTGCGAGTTGAGGGGGTGAACGCTTCTTGTTTCTCTAATTGTTTTTCTGCGACTGCCGTTGCTTGGAAGAAGAAAACTAACGCGTGCTTCATAGGTCATGAATCTTAAGGAATCATTCTAATTACGGTGTTCTAGAGAGTTGTAGTGGCAAGAGCGGCGGCCGCCTCGTGAAGATTTTGCGCGTAGACGACACCGTGGCACTGCTGTTCTGAGCCCTAGGAACGCGCCTCCGTCAGCCTCGTCGACGGCGCCACTCGGCGTGTACAACTGCGGTTTGACTGGAGCTTTTCGCGACGCAGAACAATTGCTAATGTAAAAAGTGTAGGTCTTCCTTTAGACTAACGCCTCTAGAGTGTGTGCTCTCGTTCACTTGGAATGTTCGCGTGTTTTCAGGGAGATTATTTGATTTGTGCTACGGCCTAGTAGCGCGCTTCCGTCAGCGCTGTCGTCGGCGCTGTTCAGCGCGTACTACTGAGGTTCGACTGGACCTTTTCGCGAAGCGGTACAATTGCTTATGTGAAGAATTGTAGGTCTGCCTTTGGACGAATGCCTTTAGAGATTGTGTTATCCTTTACTTTCAATTTTAGCGTGTTTTTGAGGGAGATTATTTTATTATTATCGACTCTCTCTGTCCACCCTCCAGCCCCTTCCCAGTACTTACAGGTCGTTCAGCAACGCTATCCCTTGGGCTCCAAGCTTAATAACTGTGAAAGAAACCTCGCGATACTGATAGAATAAGAGAAAATAGACTAATAAATCTCAATGAATCTGGCACTTTTTCAATGGTGAGGAAAACAATAAACTGTTTTTTTTTTTTGTTGTTATCGTGTTGCTGATGCGGGAACCAGCGTTGTGGAAGGTGCAAGGTCGAGCGCGTTTGGGAACAGCCAAGGTGCACTGCAACTGACGAACATATAGCAAATTTTCTTTTGTAGAAGGCAGTCTATGAAAAAGAAATACCTCGAATAGGAGTACATGAAGCATTAAAATGCAATAACATAATTTTCAACAGCCCCTAATATGAACAAAATATATATATATATTCTCAACACACTGGTTTATGAGCTCTCAAAAGTGGTAATACACTTCATCGACATACTCAGCAAGCACATGACAGATACCCAGCAACATACTACGCAAAAAGACTATAAAATAGCAAAAAGATATGGCGGCATAAAATCCTAACCTTTACGCCATTGACGATGTGCACATAGTCCCGAAGGTTAAGGCGCGGCTCAAAATGGCTCTCGCACACCGCTGATGTCTTGGCGAGGCGTTTACTTTCTCGTTTAAACTTTTGTTCGCACTGTAATCTTCGCAACTGCTCCTGTGGCGCACGAAACAGCGACGGCTTAATATCGCTGGTGCTCCGACTGCCCTTGTTGTCCGGGTAGCCCGACTTCCACCCCGCGCGAAGCAGTGTGTGTACGTCTTTTTCCTTAGATTCATGACCGAGACGGCAACAGAACAGTGAAGACTCCCTACCAGTCCACCACAAAGAAAAGTGCTACGGTGCTCCGTTCGGGAGAAGCGCACCGCCTAAAGCCTGATTCACATGGTGCGATTTTCTTCTGCGAAATCGGTGAAGCGATGAACCGCACATGCGAAATTTCGCGTTTCCTTTCACATTGATTGAGAACATATGCGATTTTTCGCACTTGCGATGTCCATGGTTGGAACCCTTGAATTCGTTTGACGATACTAATTTCGATATTTAACAAAATTATAAAATTTTCGGATTTATTTATTAGCTTCTGGTAAAAAGTACGCCGTATACTTATATTTAGGGCCGATTCAGACGTTTGCATCGACTGCATTCGCATAAACGAAAACGACGAAAACAACGAGTACGACGAACGCGACAAGGACACCGGGAGAGTCACAGCTCATAACTGCTTGAGCAATCTAGTTGTTGCGTTGCTTGGCATGTCGCGCAAGGCGAACAGTTGTCCCGGCGGCTTCGTCATGTGGACGATGTTCCATATTGAAAGATGGCAAGTAGCAGCGCGTCTTGACTTTCATAGAGCATGATGGCCGCTGATGACGACGAGTTCAGACTGCTCTGTTAAAAGGAATACCTACTTCTGCGGAAAAAAAAAACTCCTGCTCCTAGACGGCAGCCCGCGGTGATGGCGGGTCAGGCCGTGCTGGCAAAACAGAGCCAAAGAATCGGAGTTTTACTCATTGGTAAGTCGACTTGTGCTTTTCTGCGAGCAGGTTTCTGGAATACTTTTTCTCTGCAGACCATTTTTATGCTGCACAGCGACCCGGAGCAGTTTCGAAGATATTACCGGATAATGCGGAACGCCTTTGAAAGACTCCACACTCGCCTGAAAACAAAGCTTACGAAGCAATATGTCGTCAGAGAGCCGATTTCGTCGCCGCTGCGGCTTGCTATCACTTTGAGGTAAAATGGTATTCTCTTTAAACTTCACTGTTTGGAGTGAATACGAGGTGCAATTAAACTGGTTTATATGGCGAACTCATTACTAGTTTCTCGGCTTCCAGACATTGATGTACACAGTAATGTTTTGTTTTTATTCAGGTACCTGTCATCGGCAACGTCAATGCAGGATCTTGCACTGCAATTCAAGGTTGGAGTGTCAACAGGGGCATCCATCGTGCATGAGAGATGTCCGCATATATGAAAGGTGCTTCGCCCAAAACACATGAAGGTAAGCAAAGAAATCTGATTTCGTTTTTGGTAACTTGTGGAAAAGGGGACGGTTTCACATGGAGCGATTTTAGTTGCGATTTCGCAGTTGCGACGGCGCTGTTGCGGCAAACAGGCAGGCTCAATGCGATTATGAAATAATCGGAGCTGCGTCAATTGTCAAACATCTTTCAAGACGTCACCAACGCCGCTGCGACGGTACGAAAAGACAGCCAATAAAAACGCGCCTCATCCAAAACCAACCGTATCCTTAGTGTCGCATGCATGCCGTGAAAGAGTCGCTGGCGTCTCGTAATGAAAAAAAACACTTGAAAATGGAGGTGGTATTCCGGTCGTGTGGTATTCACTGAGGGCCATAGCTTGCGCCGGTTGCTGTTGAGAGCACGTGCTGTTAGTGAATTTGCACAACGCTTCTGCAACGTATATTTCACACCGTCAAGATTGTTTATCTTTGCCAGCAGTACGTAGCAGTTCTTTTTGAGCTCTAGCTGCGAACAATGCTCGCCAATACGGCGTCCACTAAATACCGCCTTTAAAGATGTAGATCATGACGAACAACAAGACTCACAGTGGTGGTCTTGGGAAATTGATGAATTCAAGTTCCCCCCCCCCCCCCCTGCCCCGGTGTACTCTTTCTACACACTACCAAACCACGGAATCATCCAGAATTCTAAATCAGGGGGTGTTGCAATTATTTGGGGGGGGGGGGGGGGGGCTGTTGGGAGGGGGTGGCCTTAGGTCTAGATGCATTGGTCAAGAAATTCTGAGGGGTGTCGCCCCCAACCTGGAGATAAATAAGGGGGTGTTAGAAGGGGCTGGCTTTAGGTTTATATACATTGCTTAAGACATCCTGGGGGGGGGGGGGTGTCACACCCCACCTGGAGATAATTATGGGAGTCGGGTGTACAAATCACTGCAGCTAACTCGTCCTTTGCAGCTGCTCCTAACTATTCGCAGCCGAAATATCTAAATGAATCATGTTGAAAGCTGTACTGTCAAAAATGGTTTCTCAAAAAGTTTACACAACAGAGAGCCATTGATTTATGATTCTAGGGACGAACTTGGGAAGAGAGGGCTGCAGACCTGAGGATGTTGAGGGCCCCAATGCTATTACTGCGCCACCTTCGAAAGACGGGGTCACACATTACGCATCCTACGAATACAGTTTGCAGACAAATAGTAATTTGAGGCACCGCAGCATCCCTGCTTTTTTATGTCGCACGGCAACCAATGAAAGGAGCAGCCTGGCACGCGGCTTATGAAACACAGATGCGTCATTGAGTTGCGTTCGATCGATGTCTGCAGACTGTTTTTTTGTCTTTGGTATAAGCAATCTGACACCGGCCTGACTTGGGCATAATATGATAGCTTACAAAAGTAGGTGGTGTGTGCCTGGAGCTGGGCTAGTTGGCTAAACATGCTTCTGAAAGTTTCCAGCTGAACGTAGAAAAAAAGGAGCGAGGGAGAAAAAAAAACAGACACACAGCTTTTCAGATTCAGTTACAAAAGTATTCACAATTGTTAAGCGTCAACAAGTATTTCTCATATTTGAGGATGCATTTATTACCAGTATTACTATAGGTAAAGATTACATGAACGGCTTTTAAATAACAACGTAAAACCATGTGTGAACTTTGTGCTGTACTTCTAGCTCCCATCAAGAATCACAGACCAAGGGAAATTGCCAAGGGCTTTGAGACAGGGCGGCATTTTTCTCATTGTGTGGGGAACGTTGACGAAAAACACGGACATATCGAAGCCCTTGCCGATTCTTGAAGCCTGTACTATAACTACAAGGTGCTGTTTATGGGTCTACAAATTTACTTTAACACATATCATGTTTTGGAAGAGTGCATGAAGTGACATAACATTCGGCTTTTCAGGGTAACCTACTCTATAGTGCTGATGGCCGTCGTGGACAGCAAGTCGAGGTTTATGGCCACAGACGCTGGAGCGTATGGCCACCAAAGTGATGGTGGCGCCTTCAAGGCATCAAGGATAGGACAGTGCCTCAGTCAAGCTGCCTTGAATTGTCCACCACCAAATCTGCTGCCATCTTCCCATGTTATCGCCGCGTCCGTCTTCGTTAGAGACGAGGCATTTCAACTGAGGTCGGACTTTCTGAGGCCCTGTCCTGGTTGATACCTCAGCGATTATCTAAAAATATTCAACTATCGACTGTGTAGAGCAAGGTAACCTTTAGAATTGTTGCACTTGCATTATAATAACAAAAATCACAGTGTTGTCTTTGTCCCATTTCCAGAAGGTGCGTCCAGAACGCATTCGAAATTTGGCTACTAGATTTTGCATCTTCCGCAGGCCAATCGACCTCCTCCCAGACCACGCCACTGGAGTCGTCCGCGCAGCTTGTGTACTGCACAACTACCTACAAGACGACAAGTTGCACATGCTAAATGCCAATGCTGATTGAAGTCGACCACTTCGGCAACATCGTTGATGGCCAGTGGCGCAAGGAGGTCTCTCAACAGACAAACGCGTTGCTCCACCTACCGAGGCTGAGATCGCGGCACGTCGACCAATCTGTCCGAAAATGCAACATAGTGGCCACCGCAATGAGAGACCTGTACCGCAGGTACTTGGTAAAGGAAGCTGCAGTGTCATGGCAAAGGAACCGCGCTGGACTGAAATCCTAAGTAGTGTCAGCGGTATGGTAACAAATCACGAAGTTGTGTGTGAGGATCGTCTGACCTATTTCCGGTGGAACAGGGAGCTGAGGCCACCATTACAACAATATTCTGCCGCTGCGAGTTCGCTACTTTTGAACGGGTGCTCTGGTGAGAGACGGCTTCCGTGTGAGGCCCACTAGGACTTTGAACAGAGAAAGTGAAACATTTGTATTGTACCAAGACCGGTGCTACTGGAGGGGGATGAAATTAGGGACTCTCCCTGTTTATGTACGCTATTAATGTGCTTAACTAGGGGTGGACGTAATTTATACTCTGCCGCCCGCGGAGGAGTGACACAGTCCTCTGAGATCCTTGGTTGGATAAGTGGGACGAGTGTTTTCAGTGCACGTTCTGCAAGATCCTGAGCTGAGGCGCAGTCTTTAAAGGGAAGCCGGAACACTTCTTTAAAACAAAAATAAAATAGAGCTTGATTCTAGCCTAGTTTTATCCCGCGGATATGAATATCGCGTTCGTTTTCCCCGAAGATGTAACTTAACGCGAGAAAACATGAAAAACACCCGACTCGTCGTGGCGTCATAAGAGGGCCTTTCGGCCGCAAAGCTCGTGTCACTCGAGGGCCGCGCATGCAATCCCTAGCTTGCCAGGTGTATTCCCCCGTACTGGCACAAGTGTTAACATCTTTTTCTGCCCTTTTAAAAAAAAAAAAAAAAAAATAGCAAGAGTACGCGTGCATAGCTGTGGTGGACGCTGCTGGAAGGAAGATTCCGAGAACTTCTTTTATGGCGACACGCTCCTGGAGGAGGGCCTTCGGTGGTACTCTGAAAATGATTTTCTGCAACCTACATGCCCCAGATTATAAAAGAAATAATTTCGATATTCGAGATCCTGGAGGTGAAATGAAGACGACTTAAGTGTGTTTCCTCAAATACAAAACCGCTTCAGCTTCCTTTTAACTTGGTGTGTGAGAGTTATTTGAGTAGTCTCTGGAAGTATGTGCATTTAGGTGGTTCAGGTAAATCTGCAACGTGCTGGAGGTAGTGTAGTGTTGAGAGGGAGTGTGTTTGTACACGCCGAAGAAGCGTAGCATCTACCCTCTCTGCAGTGCGAGGTGGGCTGTAGGAGGTTATGTGGTTACGACGAAACTATAACAGAAAGCACGGCGAGTTTCCTTCTCGTCGTGCCTTGCGTTGTAGCTTCCGGGTCACGTAGGGGCCGATTTCGTCTGGCCATTGACAAGGGGTACTCGGATCGTCGGTGGCGTGCGTAGATGAGTGGGCGGCCTTGCAACACCGGCGCACAATGCAAATATTTGCCTTTTGGCGCCGGTGCACCCCATGACTCCAGCAACGAGTTATGTTCCTCTTTATTCATATTTGATGTCTGCCAAAAAGGTGAGCCTGTACTTGATTTTTTTTTCTTTTGTAATTGCATCTTTTTTGTCTTTTGTTAGTTGTTATCTTCAACATTTAAAGCCAGCAATAAAAAATTGATTTCTGAATCACCCCTGCATCATGTCATCTCTCTAGTTCATTTCCACCCCGAACCTGTTGCCTGCAAATCAGTCAATCTTTTTGTAGAAAATGGGTTGTGGTCTTTGCCCCTTTTACGGACAAACTGGCGGACACTTTTTGTGGCAGGTATAGCCCAAAGTAGATCGACAGAGTACTGGCTGATTCTCCACAGGGTAAGGTGGTATTTCACTGTTTTCGTTGGACCTACGCTGCCCAATCGGGTCTTTACTTAACACAGAATGCGTTTTATCGACCGATTTTCATGAAATGAACGACACGCTGGACGTGCAAAACACATTCTGTACTTCCTCAGTGTAGGTCAGCATGAACAAGCTAACGTAAATGTTAAGCTTTTTTTTTAATGCAAAACAATATTAGCGATTGCGAACATGACAAAAACACAGAAGATAAAGGAAACGACATAAATAAAAAAAACAGGTTTTCAAATGCAAAACGAAAGCCAAAACAATCATGTTGGTGAAATAATCGCAAACTATGCACAAAACCAAATTGTCACAGGATTTCTATGACAAATGTCACGCGTGGCACGTGTGACATTTGCGTAGGGGACTCATTGAATAGTAGAAAGACCCTTTCTTGAAATCTGTTTGGGGATCTGATACGAAGGTCTGTTCAGAAACCGAGAATCGCTGATCGGCACTTTGTAATTAAAGCCATTTTACACGCGTGTCGCTCGCGTAGCACGCGTCCAGCGCGTTTACATATCAATTAGTTATTCTCACTATACGTAAAAATGTGAAGCTCGATTTTTATCAAATGGCTTTAATAACAAAGTGCTGTTCAGCGTTTCTCGGTTTCTAGACAGACCTTCGCGTCAACTGCAATCAGATTTGAAGAATCTTTCTACTATGCAACGAGTCCCTTACGCAGAGTGATCGAACAGAAGTGTCAATTATTATCGCCGGCAATTTTACAAAGAAAGCAACCACAACCCTCGCGTGGTACGTAAACGCCAGTTCGTTTTAATGCCGAACTCAAGCCTACATCCCCGGCGAGAAACATTCACTTGGAAGAAGCACATCCGCCGCCCCACCCCCGCAGCGAAGTTTGAAGACGACGACGTAGGTGACGCATTTTTCGTATTTTGGATTCCCACGTTGCTATGACCACCGTGACGTCTTTCACGAGCCGCGTTTGATTGGCTGTCCGTCCCCTTCGCAAGAGCGGCCGTTCGCAAGGAAAGTTTGGCAAAATACGCACTCGCGAATTAGTCGAATTCGCACCGCAACTGCGTTGTGCCGCAAGAACGGCGTCGCAATTGCGAAATCGCAAGCAAATTCGCACCATGTGAATCAGGCATCAGCCGAGCCTTCTTCTACGCTCATCGCACATATGTCCCCAATTTTCCTAAGGCACAAAACTCCAGCGCCGCGCTATCCATTCGCAGCCATCTACGTCGACCGTCTTCACACGGCCCATTGTTAGCGGGCGCCACTCTTGCCACTACAACTTCTAGAACACTGTAATTCTAAGCGATATTTACTAAAAGTACCAAACTATTCGCACCGCCCTTTCAAAGCTTCTTGACATTGAACGAGGGTCATCTGCCTCGTGCGGTCCTTGGAAGCAAATGGCGGCATAGCGCTCGCTCTGGGGTGGCGCGTGCCTCTCGCACTCGCACTACAACGGTTGTCAGTACTTCTAAAAAAAGCGCGATGCGTTAAGTTCACTTTGGGGATTTATACGTGTTCTAATGACATTTGCGCTATTTATCATGTGGCTTTGGAACAAGTCCAATCTCATATATATTACGCATAAGCTTACATCCTAGGCTTGCAAGTGTTCCGACAACATTATAAGGGACTCTTTTTTGTATATAATGCGTAAATTTGGTCTCCAAAAATACTGGAAAAAACAAAATCCGCGTTCTACCCGATAGACGGCGCCAGCGTACGAATTTTGTTCTCTCGTCCTGAGCCAACGTTACTAAAACACTCTGTTGGGAAACTCAACCTTGAAACCTGGGACGCTGGCGTTCAGCGAGTTTAAGCTAAAGACGATAGCAGCGCCACCCTTTAGCGGCAAGCTGAAACATGAAATTTGCTTTATATGACTACTGCTAGAGCCACGGAATGTTCCTAGTATACCGAAACTACCAAGCTCGAGGTGCCAAGATGGCGGCTGAATCTTTTTTTTTTTCTTCACTGTGGTCACCATGAGCTTTTGGAAAGCATGTTTTTGCGTAAAAACAAACAAAAATTGCTCGTTTTGTAGGATATTTTATTAGACATTAGTACAAAATGGCAGGAGCGTAATGCTTTCATACAATTTTAGTTTACAGGATTTTGCGGCACACTTAATATTATTTTTATACCGCGATGTCTAACCGCTGAATTCAGGCAGGGCGTCCCGACCTAGGTGCGTCCTAAACGTTAAAAAAATGCGTCGCGTGCGCTTGGGCGGAAACGGGAGTAAAGCCCCTTCATGTTTTAAAAGTAGCGCAAGGTGCGTCGATGCACGAGGCATGTGCAATGTGCAGCCCTTGCAAAGATCATGGCGGTGCAGCGCAGCACTGAGCTAGATCTCAGACGCCATGTTCTTCCCAGGAGTGGCGCGCGGCACGTGTCTCGAGCGTTTCCACAACAATGAATGGCGCCACTTTTTCGGGGAAAGAGGGGCCTTATACGGAAGTTGGCAGCCTTCCCTTTTACAGTATACGTTTCGGCACCAAAATGGCCGATTAAAGCCATAAATGGAAATAACACAGTCACAGCGGACGCTCTAAAATACGATACTCCCGAACCAATGGAAGCACCAGTGCAGTTCCCCGAGTAGCTGCTGCGAGAGAAATGGTGGCGTTGCGATCGCCATTAGCTCGGTACTCGAGTTCGAATCGGTGCCACCTCTTCAGAGGGGGCTCTATGGCAGTCTCCCAACTGAGTTGTTCTAGTAAGATTGCCCTAAGGTGTGACGCGTTGTTGCAACGGTTACAATAACACTCAAACTAGCCTTTATAACTTTATATCATATAACTAGCCTTTATTGCTTGGTCATAACATTATGCCTGGTCCACGTTGCCAAAACGCATGAATTGCAGCGAGGTTTCTACCCAGACCTAGCTTTTATGTAACATCGTAGAGCCGTACAGGTTCTAATGTATATATTTTAACCAATGCTCAAGGGTAAAAAAAAAGGGGAACCCGGATCCGCATAGTTAAGAAAACACAATTTTCGGTTAAGTCTCGTCAAAATATTAGAGACAGAATCGGTCAGCTGCGTCAAGTCCTTACTTCAAACTATATATGTCCACGCTTCACCCATTGTAAAGCACGACGAAAGAGCTGAAGCACGCACCCGATGTCGCTACATGGCCGCCTCTTTCCGCACATTTAAGTCATTTCTGTTGGCGAGGAGATCGAACAGTCACGCCTCTAGCGGTACGCTTTAGCTTAAAGAAAAAAAAATTCGATTTTTTTGTTGGTTTGTTTTAGCAAAGAAATCAAATATGACGATTCGATGGCCACTCCTCGTGCGAAAAAAAGCACGGATGAGAGCGAAGCGCACGCGCAGAGATCGTGCTAGGCGAGGTTATATATTTTTGTTATGATGTGTCAGTAAACATCGGGCTGTGGGGAACAGAAGTTTAATAAAGCTCCCCCCCCCCCCCTTCTCCCCTTAGTTCAATCTCCTAGCAAATAAAGAATAGACCCTTTCCGAAATTCAGTCTCACCCCTTTTATCACAATCATCATCTTAAAAATGCCATATCTGCCGTACTAATGGCGGCTTCTGTTGTACTGACCAAGGAAGAAGTTAAAGATGCTCCTAAGTTAATGATTTGGGGCCTATATACTCGAGATGTTAGAACGATGCGAAGTAGGAATTGAATGCAAGAGCTGCGTAAGTGTTCATTTCTAACCCGGGCCCGGTTAATTTATGAGTAGCACACAACGGCTTCAAAGCCTATTGATGCATAGAACTTTATTAAGACGTCTGCTTAGATTGTCACTTCGTTTTGACTGGCTGTATCTTTGTGGCCATCGACATTAAATAATATCGAGAAAGAACTGTACAGCGAAATGCAGATTCTCATTCGACATTGACTTGCGAAAGTGATGATGCCGAATAAAATACTGCAGACTACAAGTTTATTGTCTCCATTATTATGGTAAAAGTAAAACTGCCATTTAAGTCTCCAGATGGCACTGAATTCTGGAAAGGATTTATTGCAAATATTGCGACTCAACTGGTGACCCATGCGTTCAAGCACGTGCAGCATGCATGTGAATGTGACTTTGGCAGGTTTGCAATTTCAAGTGCTTCGTCACAGGAACAGAAACATGGCAGCGGCCAGCTAGATGCCCTGTTTGCAATCGTCTAGAGGCATGCGCAAAAAAAAAAACGCTTATTCAGTATCCCAGGGTGACAAATGTGTTTATACTGTAGTGTATGGAGAGATACAAGCGCAATGAGACAGTAAGTACAGTCTTGCAAGAGCATTACCCTCAGAGTTGCACATGCTCAGTCATGTTCCATCAACAGTTAGTCTATATTATGACATGATTTCGTTTTGATGTTAATATTTCTACGGGCTATGCTCCATAATAATCATCGTTAAACGAACAGAACGACTCGCTTACCTCACACCTTAGTCGTTAATAAGACTAGAATGCGTGAAATTCCAGACCATGCTGAAGATAAGGATACGTCGAGGAATTTGTGAAATGAATTAACTTGAAGCAATGAGCGAAGTAAAAATGCGGGAAGAGATTTGAATGTTTAATAAAGGCAAACGGAGCGTTCACAATAACGTTTTGAGCAGCCGGCCGTCTCCGGCCAAGGACGATTTGGTGAAGATAGTGAATGAAAGCATCTTAGAGAACTGACGTTCTGCAACTTCTGCTCTTGCAATGTCCTTGAAGTTTCAAAGGCATTGCGTCCATGAAATGACTACAAAACACTTCAGTGGTTCAGATTGTTTTTTTTTTTTTTTTTTTGCGATGATTGTCAAAGGCGTTGGCTCAAGACTCGCGCGGCAGATATTTATGCAGCGGGCATTTAAGAAATGAGGTCGCCATATGATGAATGACATAATATATATAGTCTAAAAATACTTCGAAAGATATAGAAAGATATGCAGTATTTATTGAAAATAAAGCCTTTACAGACTAAGTTTTATAAGTTATACTTGTTTAGAAAATGAGCTTACTTTTTCCGCCTTAAACTATGTGGATGTTTTATAAATTTGATGCAATAAGAGTGTTGAAGTCCTGTTGTCATTCTTCCGTCCTAGGTATCTTTAAGCTGAAGATCCGCTTTCCTGAGGACTACCCGTTCAAACCGCCCGACGTCAGGTTCACCACGCGCATCTACCACCCGAACATCAACAGCAACGGTTACATCTGCCTGGACATACTCAAGTCGCACTGGTGCCCTTCGTTGACCATCGCGACTGTGCTCATGTCCATCATGGTTCTCATGTGCGACCCGAATCCGGACGATCCCCTTGTGCCCGAAGTGGCCAACGTGTACAAGACGGACAAAGAGGCTTACAACGTTATCGCCAAGGAATGGACACGGCGGTATGCCATGGAGTGACGCTTGGACCACGGGACGGACGTTGAGGGCAAAATACGCGCGAAAATTGGGTAGGCCTAAGTCGATTGTTACACGCATCTTTTCAAACTAACGGCGCTTTCTGCCGTTTCATTCGTGCAAGCGAATGTCCTTCAAAACTCTTTCCTTAAAACACTTTTTTTTTTTAATTGGTGCTTAACAAAAGAGTTGAGATTTGTAGCGTGCTTTATCTTGGTTACGCCGCCTAAACGAAGGAGCCGGCAGAATGCATTCCCCACGCATGTTACCAAACTTATAGGTACCACTTGGCATACATCTACGTTGTTTGCTCTGAAATAACCGCTACTACTAAAGTGAGAGTATGTTTGCATTTAAGATTTTGCAACGTTGGTTACCATAAACAGGCGAAAATAATTAGACTGGCAGATTTTAATGACAATAATTTCACTCACATAAGGCGCCTCTTTTATCCTCAGAATTTGCATAGTCTTTCGGTTTTATCCGCTCGCCGGCAGTCTTTTGACTCAAGTCGAGAATATTTTGTTTTATGCGAAGGGAAAAACGAGTCTCGATTGAAAAGCAGCAGGTGCAAACAGAAGGTCGAAGAAACTCTAATATTTAGAGTAAAACTTCGTCGCATTTTTTGTTGTGACTTTATAAAATATATACGAAAATCTGGAAAGGCAGAATATTTACGATAAGCAAATGAGTTCCCGGTTCAACAGAAACAAATTTTGAGCGCAGCTTTCCCAAACGCGTTAGCCAATATTCTGCCGCAAAATAAAACGAGTCGGGACGCTCTCGTTAGAATTCCAATATTCGATATCCGTGAAAATGTTTTACTGCACTCGCACCAAGTAACGGCGCTCCTAATTGAACGAAAGGGAATCTGAACTCGAATCAAGCTTTGTTGCTAATAGCGCAGCGAAACACTACGATTTTGCGCCAAAATTCACAGTGAGGACACTTGCGATTTCACAGCTCTCTGCAACTCTATAACAAAGCTATTTGCTGTAGCAAAACGAGTAATTTGTGTACTAGTAATGATTCATGTAAAATATTCCAAATTTATTGAACCCAAATTGCGTATAAATAAAAATGTAAGCTTCGTAAATATCACAGGCCTCTTATTCTTTAGCGCTGACAGCTCCCCTCAAGTAATGTATGTTTTTTAGTTATTATCGAAACTTAAATGTTTAAACCTGATTATGGAGTATATAATGCATTCGCTGTGTAAAAGGCTTACCGTCCCTACTGAAAGAAACCATATGGCGCCTATATGAAAGTAAATGGGTTCATACCGGTAATAGTTTATCCATAGCGGTCACCGGTTTGTCAAAGGGGTCGCTCGTATGGCTCAAAGGGGTTCCCCGTAGGAGCCATAACGGTCACCTATTTGGGCAAACAGGTCACTCCTTTGGCAAACGGGTCACTCGTCTGGGCAAATGGGCCACTCGTTTGGGCAAAATTGTCGCACGTTTGCTCAAACCGATGACCATCTTGCAAAAGCGGGTGGCCGGTGACCGTTCAAACTGTACCGGTTTAATCAAATGGCTCTCCGGACCCCATTTGATATGGAATGTACAGATCGGCGGCATGAGCACGCCTGTTTCAGCCGTGGCAGCCTATGTTTCCGGAAGGCCGGGAGCGCCGGTTCATCGATTTAAAATCGTCCGCGTAATGCAAGTAATTATATTTATATTTTAATTGCGCTGATGTTCACTTTAACTTCAACTGCGAAAAAAAAATTTTTTTTTTTTTAAGTATCGCGCTACGTTGGCTAGCCAATATTTTTGACAGTACTTTAAAACTTCAGCGTTTTTGTTGGCTGAGTTCACTTATTCAGCTCGAATCTCTCTCGCAGAAGACGCCACCGCGTGAAAGAATATACTTCTAGACTCCGTTTCACCTCAATTCAAGACGCAGCGAAGGTAGCGCCCGAACACGTGGCTGCAAGAACATAGAACATTGCGAGAGCACGCCCGGCCGCCATTGCAGCAGTGAAACTACGAGCTCGCGCTGAGTGCTTTCTTCGCTCAGGCGCAACCGGAGCGGCCGGCGGCATTTCCTGCTTTTGAGCGTGCTCCAATGCGCGCGATTCGCCAGCTTTCCGAGGCTGTGCAAACTACGGTGCCTACATGTTTCCGCCGCTCCGCTGTTCAGGGTGGCGACAACGTTTGTGATACCTGTTGCCGACAAACCAGTGTTGCCTACCTCGTTACCATGGCAACCTCCGCTGTTTTTGTCGACCATTTTGTCACACTCGCCGGTCGTGCGCTCAGACTACGCCGCTCATCCTCGTTAGGGCCAGGGAGCGCTCACCGCTCTCGTTCCGACGGCGAGGTTTCGGCGTTCAATGCCTGTCTGTTGCGTTCCATTTTGTCGCGGGAACTCGCGTTTCGATAAAAGCAACACACACTTCCTGCTCGCAACTTCAAAATTTGAAACATCCGAATAAAGAGAGCGACAGCCACGACCACCGCCATCCCGCTGAGCCTCCGACTCCTCTTATGAACGGAAACGGAAGTGGCCTCACAGTGTTGCCGGTGTGTCGAAACTACGAAAACTCAACGTTGTGTACGTTTAGCCAAATAAGAAGTGGGTCAAAATGGTGGTGGGAGAGGAACTGGGAAAGGGTAACAAGAAGTTGGCGCCACCCTAAAGCCGAGCGGAAACATGTAGGCACCCTAGTGCAAACACGTTGTGCTGCAAGGCCTGAGGAGAGGGCGCGGAGGTGTCCCGGAGTCCTGCGCTGCGCCTTGACCTCCTTGACTGCGCCCCCTCCCTCCTCTCTAGTCACCTGCCACGTGACCCGATGGGGAAGAGGGCGCCAGTCTCGCGAGCTACAAGCAGATAAGCATCGCCAGTGAGATGCGGTAGCGCGCACGCTGGCAGCCGCTTTTTTCTTTGTCTGCGTGCTGTGCGTCGCAGACTGGTTCGAACTTCGTTCGTCCTACCTGCTTCGATCTGTCTCCTTACCCTGGGGTCTTATTTGGATGTCTCAACAACGTATTGGATATACGCCAAAGCTATCAGTGTTCAAAAAGTCCTACGCGTAAAGCGTGTTTCACATGCAGCGATTTTGGCCCTAAAGCGGCGCGATTTATGCCGTCGCGGCGCTCGTGCCGCTCACCCGCTGCTGCTGGCCAGAGCGCCGCGGCGGTAGAAATCGCGCCGCCCTAGGGCCAAAACCGATGCATGTGAAACACGCTTAAAACGACAACAAGCGATTCTTGAAAAGAAGTCAGGAATTCTTGCGGTCCGGTTGGGTTCGGCAAATGACAGCTTGTGCGCCGCATTGTGTTGAAACATCGAGGAGCCTTCCTTCTCGTTTTTGTATTTTGGTGTTGTCCTGCTTTGACCGTGTCGGCATATATCTCGGATTACTTCTTTCAAGTCCGCTATTATTATGGTAAGTGCACTGCAACCTACTTGTTGGAAACGATTGACCGTTCTTCTACCCTACTGAAAAAAACCATTTGGCGCCGATATGAAAATAAACGGGTCCATACCGGTAACCGTTTAACCATACTGGTCACCAGTTTGTCAAAGGGGTCGCCCGTATGGCTCAAAGGGGTCCCCCGTATGAGCCATAACGGTCACCTATTTGGCAAACGGGTCGCTCGTCTGGGCAAATGGGCGACTCGTTTGGGCAAAGTTGTCGCACGTTTGCTCAAACCGGCGACCATGTTGCAAACTGCACCGGTTTAATCAAACGGCTCTCCGGAGCCCGTTTGATATTGAACGTACAGATCGGCGGCGTGGGCGCGCGCCTAGCGTTTCAGCCGTGGCAGCCAATGTTTTCCGGAAGGCTGGGAGCGCCGGTTCATCGATTTCAGATCGTCCGCGTAATGCAAGTAATTATATTTATATTTCAATTGCGCTGATTTTCGATTATACTGCAACTAAAACTAACACCTTTTTTTTTTTTTTTGTTTTACGTAAACGCGCGACGTTGGTGAGCCGGTATTTTTGACAGACCTTTAATACTTTGTCCATCTTTGTTGCCTCAATTTACTTATTCAGCTCGAATCTCTCTCGCAGAAGACGCGACCGCGTGAAAGAATGTACGTCCAGACTCCGTTTCACTTTAATTCAAGACGCAGCGAAGGTAGCATGCGTACTCGCGGCTGCAAGAACATCGAGCATTGCGAGAGCACGCCCGCCGTTGCAGCGCTCAAACCACGAGCTTGCGCTGAGTTCTTTCTTCGCTCGGGCGCAAGCCGAGCTTCTGGCAGCCCCGCCGCCATTTCCAAAGTTCGAGCGAGCGCGCGCGCGCGCGCGTTTGTTCTTCGGGACTACAAAAACGCATCTCCCTGGAATGCCTGGGGAGAGGGAGAGGGGCTGTCCCGGTGGTCCCAGCGCCTTGACCTCGCCCCCTCCCTCCTCTCTTGTCACCCCTGTTACGCGAGCTACACGCTGATAAGCATCGAGATCCGGAAGGGCGCGCCTTGCAGCCGGTTTTTTCTTTGTCTGCTTGTTGTCAGTTGCTGCTCGAAGTTCGCTCGTCCTACCTGCTTCAATCTGTCGCCTAACCCTGCGGTCTTATTGGGATGTCTCTCGACAACGTATTGGATGTGCACCAAAGCTATCAGTGTTCGAAAAGACCCACGTGTATGTCGGCAACGAGCGATTCTTCAAAGAAGTCGCAAATTCTCGCGGTTTGGTTGGGTTCGGCAAATGACAGCTTGTGCGCCGCATCGTGTTGAAACTTCCAAGGAGCCGTTCCCTCTCGTTTGTGTTTGTGTGGTTGTCCTGCTTTGACCGTGTCGACAAATATCACGGATTACCTCTTTCAAGTCCGCTATTGTTATGGTAAGTGCACTGCAACCTACGTGTTGGCAACGATTGACCGTTCTTCTACGCGTACTCTTCTAAATTATCTAAAGAATTATGCAGCGCCTATTCGCGCGGCAGCCAGGAGAATAATTTCTCCGAAAGTCTACCTGTATAGTGTTCACAGATCGCTTGCACGTTTGTACTTGTCTACAGAAGAAGTAATAAACTTCGAGGAGAATTGAAAACAATCTTTTGTGTCGGTTTTCCTGTCCACTTACAAGCACCTACGCGAGTGCATTTGTTCTACGTGTTTTCTCCATGTTATAAATACGTTTATGAGTTTCGGGACGTCTTAAATATGTTTAAGATAACCAACCTCCCAGACGATACCCATTTAAGTCTAGCGCATAATTTGCCATTTCGAAGGGCACGTTCAAACGTGTGGTCACGTGCCATGTCGAACGGGTACTCGTACCATACGGCACCCGTATCAAACGGGCACCTGTATCAAACGGGTACCGTTTCGAACGGGTACCGTTTCCAAACGGGTACCCGTATCCCATAATCACGTTTGATCCAAACGGATCGACAGGTTTGATTCAAACGGGCGACCAGTTTGCCACCCGTTTGAATTTCAAATGGTTTTTTTCAGTAGGGTACGCGTACTCTTCCAGATTATCTATACAATTATGAAGCGTCAATTCTCGCGGCAGCCGGGAGATCACTTTTGCCGAATGTCTACCATTACGATATTGTTGTTGCTGTAAGTTTCTGCAAGCAAAGATTCTTTTTTTTTTTCTTTTTTTGTATTTGCCGCTGGATTTTGCCGTCCTTACCTGCCGCTGGCACCTCGTCAGGCAACTTGTATGCCTTTTGTGCCAGCGGACCGTTCAAGTCGAATTTGTACTTGACTTAAAAAAATAAAATGATTGATTGATTCATTGATTGATGGTCTAGAATTACCTCAGTTCTTGTTTGCTTTGCAATATTCTCAGTTGTATAAAAGCTTAGAGTGCCTCTTCACATTTCACAGACCGCTTCCACGTTTGTGCTTGTTTACAGAATAGGTTGTAATAAACTTTTAGGAGAATTGAAAACAACATGTTGAGCCCATCGAAAGGCCTAATAACAACCTTGTAGTGATCCCTCGGAAGTGGTGGGAGTCTTTCGGTCACCGGCATACGTTTGGTCTGGGCGCCGTCATTTTTTGCCGTGTTCTTGGGGGAAGCCGACGGAGATTTCCGGCTTTTCCCGCCTTTACCAGTGTCGACCGCCATGTTGCTCATCCTGCCCTCGGGCGGGATGAGCTTCGGAAAAGTTTTTGAGCTTGTGAAGCTTTCGTGCCGATCGATTTCCTTGTTCATCCGTCTTACAATCTCGGTTCATGGGAGGTTGTTCCCCTCGTCCTGGTCAACGGTGGAGCAGTTCTGGAAGTTTCCAGACCCTTCTCCCGCTGTATGGGTTCGGGATCCCTGGAGTTCCGACGTATCTCCTAGGCTTGGGATCTTGGACTGCCTTTTCCCCAGGGTCCTGGTCCATACTCTAGTGGGGTGTTTCGGCCATTTCGCCTACGCACTCTATCTGCTCCTCTCCCGCAGTAGTGATACACTACCGCATCCCGGAGCGATGCTCATCCAGATCAAAATTACAGGAGGACGCTTAAGCTTCGCCTGTAAGAGTGGAACGCGATAGCTAAATAGAAATCCTTGCTCGGTTTTAAGCCGTACAAGCGTGTCTGCTCGGCCTAGTGAGTACCATGCCGGGTTCGCTGCCGAACAGTAGGGGGTACGATCCCGCACCACTTAAAATTCTTCGAATTTTTTCTTTAAGGCAAATTAATTACTGATCGACAAATTAGAATTTTCCTGTTTCACCGATGCCGACACCGACGAGACGTCGGCTTTTCTGCAACACGATTTCTTTAACGCTATCACTTTAAAGCGGGCAAGAGTTGAAATTAAACCCAGGATCCCTGGGTATTCGCCCTTTTTTGTTTTTGGCAACAAACTCAGTGGCGCCATCTATTGGGAAGCCAGCTCCACATCGGGTTCACGTATACTTCCTATTTTTCTACTCGTCATTACGTTATCGTAAAAGTGAATTAGGTCTGTCAGTGGTGTAAGTGGCCCTTTCCAGAAGATAGCGTGTACGTTTGATTTCGCAAATACTGCGAAACACACCGTCTAGTTCAGAACCGAAAGTGGTTGGGGGCAAATCTACACATTGGCGCCACCCCGTTTCAACTCAAGCGAGAAAAAATCGAATGCCTTTGGTTCTGCAGTGCGCGCTCTCACACTGCGTGCTCATAGCTTCGGTGCGCTCAAAATGTAAGGCAAGTTTCATCGACGTTCGTTTGGCATCGTTCGCACCTTAGAAAGTCACGTCTTTACTCTGGATTTTCAGAAATATTAATTGGGGTTTTATGGATATTTAAACAGCTTGTAGTTTGTGAGCCATTTCAAAGCTTCAACGAGTCACTCGCTGTAGATGAGCAATTTAGCCAGTGCAGTACAACCGCTAGCCTGGGATCTTTAACTTCCACCACGCAGTAGTGATACACGGCCGTCCGCCCGTACGATGCTCATCCAGATCAAAACAGGCAGAGGTGAATTGATCGAACCAAGGATGCCTGGGTTCTGCAGCGCGAGCTTTCGCTCCACGTGCTCCGAGCTCGTGTGCGCTAGACCACTCGGCCACCAATCCCGCCGGATTTTCATAAGTTTAAGTTGAGCCTGCTTTCTTTGAATTCGTTAGCAATCGCAATGGCAAACGAGGACATCTACATGTGTAGAGCGTTGATCTAGAAAACCATAGCGACTTTACTCTCATAAACCGAAGGTGCAAACCTTCATCCCTTTTTTCCTCCGTACTGTCATGCCAAAATAAAGCGTACACCAGAGAAGAAAAAAAGAAATAGAGAAGATAGAGAAAGAAATAAGAAAATGAAAGAAAGAAAAGACAATATTAGCTGGCAGAAAAAAAAATTAGTCTGAAACCTTGTCTTCACACAAATGACTCTTCGTCATTTTAAAAGAAACACGGGTTCGGACGCATTGGGAGACAAGGTTTCAAAAGAATCCGCTGAGGTTTCTGAAAGGTCGGAGCAAGAGTGCTAACTCGTTACAGCAAAAAGTAAAAAAAAAAAAAAAAAGAAACAAGAGTGATAAAGGCAGTACTTCTCCGTTCAATATTGCAAACACCAGCACAATGAAAAGCTAGGGTCAAGGCTCCAACCTTTTTGACAGTGGCCATTTCGCAAGCTTCAATTACGGTGCTCGAAGGTGCCGCCATTCTTTAATCAGGGACACAAAGCAGACAAAAAAAAGAGTATTTCTTATTTTGAGCTGCGAGTTTCGTGTGTCGCAATTGTGCAGATTTCGGTGGAAGCATTCTCCCTCCCCCTACTCTCCGGGGTTAATTAAAAAATGTTCACGATATCCGACAACGGCTAAGCATTATTCTCTTGGGGAGACCTGGAATGATTAAGAGATGTGACTGCTTATGTTGAAAGCTATACTAAAATCATGTTCTTAAGCATGTAGCGTAAGCTTAGCTAAGTTTTAGCAATAAGCCAATAGCGTAAGCTTAGCTAAGTTTTAAGAAGCTTTATAGCTTAATTTTTTTAGGCTCTTTCTGTAGAGGAGGAAGATATATCTCTTAACAATATATTTGTCTTCATTTGAAACCTGCTCAAGATAGATTGCTTTCCGATGGCCCCCTGAAAGATTTCGTTTATTCACTGCTTTGTTCAAAGATACGCTAAAAGTAAGATTTCTAACTCTAAAACAGGGTGTCGAACCGGAACCGAACCGAACCGAAAACCGGAACAGAACCGTTATTTTTAGCCGAACCGGAACTGAACCGAACCGAAATCTTCGCCGCCATCTTCGAACTGAACCGGAACCGAACCGAAAAATAATAAAATGGTAACCGGTTCAAAACGGTTCAAGGTAATATTTATTTTTTTATTTTTTGTTAGTATCACGAAATGAACATATGGGAATAAAAAATTGGCGGCTGCAGTGGATCAAATCGTCATATACAGAATTGAAAAGTATGGTAAGTTGTGGGTTTTCGTGACACTATGATTAACCATGTGTCACGCTGTCACGTGACGTCATGGTGTCAATACATGTTGTCACGTGACCTCGTGACGTCACGTGACTCACTGAGTCAACCCGATTTAATTTGAGGAAGTCAGTAGATGTATTAAAATTGTTGACAGCATGACGTAACATGACATCACGATTTCGCACCGAGAGTCACGTCACACCGTGACGTAAGCAATTTTCATAACCCCTAGTCGAGTACTCGGGTTCGTGACAATCAGCACCGCCAAATATTCGGGTAACGGCTCTTGTATATGACATATCATAATAGCCCAACTGTAACAATATCTGAAGCTCAGCCCCAGCTTTTGCTTTCCAAACCCTAGCCGCCTAGAACATGACTGTGATGAACGCTGGCGCTATCAGATCACGTGGCCGCTTGTTTAAATTGCGAGTTGAGGAGATGTCGACAGCTGTCTCTTCCCCTTATTTTTTCTGCATCTGCTATTAGGGGAAAACTAATGGATGTTTCCGCAAGCTATCGATGTTAGGGGTTATTTCTTAATACTATTTATTGAAAGTACAAGAAAAATGTTACAAGACCCATTTTACATTATTGAGACATCCAAATATTTGTTCGTTGTTGCTGAACTGCATCCGAAAGATGTCCCTGAGAATAGAAGTACTGAAATTACCAAAGGCGACTTATTAATATGGCGTTACATAGAACTACACGTGTGTACGGAAGGAATACTAAAAAAAAAATATTTTAGTGACTTCAGAGAGACAGCCGAACGTTGGCAGTCGCTGTAAGTCTCACACGAGCGTCGTTCTCAAGTTATTGCCCAAGTTGTGACTCCCTCTGTACTTTGCTTAAAGGAGCTATAAACATTTTTATAAATCATTAAATACTACTCAGGATCACTCCCTAACATTCATAACTGCTTGAACTTGGCTTTGCTATTTTTTCTAGGCAATGGCAGTCGGCAAAAAATTCGAGAAATATGAGCATCGTTCGTCCCCTCAACTCGGAGCCAGAAGCGGCCATGTGGCCTGGTGCCTATCTTACGCCGCCAACGTTAATCATACCCCCGCGCTGGGGTTTTAAAGGAAGAAAACGCGTGCTGGAGCTCCAGGCATTGTTAGAGTTCGGCTATTCTCATCACCGTAGTGGTTGGACACGAGCCACTACCCAAGTGTCTGTCTAGACATTGATTGTAACGAGCCAATGTACGGTGTTCACGCAGTCCTCCTGTCCAATCCATGAGCCGCGGTCGACTGTCGTCAGGCGGGTGGTTTTGATCAAACATTTGCGACATCAATCTTTGGGAAGGCAAGACTAAAATAAATAGTCTCATTTAATCCTCGCGATTTCACCGCGACAAAGAAGCTTCCGAATTAGTGGCGGCCTGTGCGAGTATACTTGTGCCAGAGGACCAGTACACCTCGGAAAAGTCATGAACATTCCAACCCGATGTTGTTTTATGACCCATCTAAACTTCACGGGGTGCAAAATAAAAGCAATGAAGGGTTGCGGTTAACAAGTGTCAAATAAAATTGTCGAATGAACACACATCAACGGAGGAGGCAATTCCTCAGGAATACTTTCAGCCTTTCCACTCTGGTGAAGAAGGAAGACCAGCGAAGCTGTACTATGATGGGAATGAAGTAGAGGCCGGCCACAAGTCGGCAAGCCAGAGTGGAAAGGCTGGAGAGGTTGCAGCCATCTATGCGCGACGGTAGCAACCAGACAACCGGCAAGCCGGTTGTCTGGTTGCCGTTGTCATTTATAGATGGCGGTAGCTGTCCAGAGTTTAGTGTCATCATTTGTTTGCTGACGGACACGACACTGGGGAAACTAGCCCTTAACAGCTCCGCTGTATAAACAAGTGCGCGTGTGTATGTGTGTGTGTGTGGGGGGGGCGAGGGGGGGAGGGGGGGAGTTTTAAAAGCATACTGTGTTGTAAAGGTTGTGGGCACCCTGGCGGCTTCCCAGCCCAGTTGCCCGACTGCGAGGCAAAGGTGCCGAACTTTTCCCGCGTGGCGGCGACGTCACGCCAGCCACGCGCACATCGCGTGCGCCGCCTTGATAAGGCGCATCAGAGGCGGTGCACAGGGAGTCGCTGTCTGGACTCCGGCACGCCGGTAGCAATGTTAATCGTCTTGTCCATGTCCAATTAAATGTAGTTTCTTGTTGTTGAAATCGTTGGCTCCGTGTTATTCCTCCGGGTCGGGTATGCAGCAAGGCAAACCGACCACAAGGTTCCTCTTCCCTGCGTCTTTGGCGCGGACCAAAAAGCGTGAGTCCGGAAACTACTTTGCTTGTCAAAAAGCTCTTACCGAAAAACACGTTCTTGTCGTGCCAGACGCTCGCGCAGTTCCTAGTGAAAAGCGTCTGACTCGCAACTAAAGTGTCGTGGGTTCGCATCCCGCCTAAAATTCTTAATCTTTTTCTTTAAGGCAAAATAATTGCTTTTAAAAGTGAAATCATTTGAGACATACGGCGACATTTAATTCGCATTACATGTCATGTTTTAATCACTCTCATTCCACGCGTGATGTCATGTTTCACCTGAGCATTGTGGGTTGCTCGAAATTCTTGCGCGAGGGTATGTAGCTCTGACGTCATGAACCTATCAACCAATCAGGATTTTCCAG
The DNA here is from genome assembly GCF_016920785.2 of Ixodes scapularis. Lineage (NCBI taxonomy): Eukaryota > Metazoa > Arthropoda > Arachnida > Ixodida > Ixodidae > Ixodes > Ixodes scapularis. Next base: position 9,412,167 of record NW_024609882.1, on the reverse strand, counting down.
TCACGCCACCGACATCGGCTCTTCTGCGACATGAGCTCCTTAACGCTATCGAGTTAAAATCATCAGTAAGCAAAGGTGATGCTCATTTGCAAATTAAAATGACCGGCATCTTGTAAAGAACAAACCTCAACAGCCAGGCTATGCCAGCTTATTCTGCATAAGAAAATGTTCACTTGGGCAAGCGCTAGTTTGGTCCATTCGATCTGAGTGCGGAGGTGCGTATAGATTAGAGTGAACAATTGCGATTACTTCTTGCTGCATGATTAGTGGCATGCATGCGGTGCTGAGTGTAAACAATGTTTGGTTAGAAGAACAAGCATTTGGATTGCCGCTCGGTGTTTCTGTAAAAAATAGACTGAAAGGAATTATCCTGAAACTTTTGTTACGTTCTGAAAATTTCATTGCTTTTAGCTCAGTTGTGTTGTCATCATATACATATATATTGTGAAGTGTATTTCGTAAACCTTATTTCATAATTAGCATGAGCACGAGGTGCTCATTTCATAATTTTATGTGATGTAATTAATTCTTAGTTCAAGGACACAATCACGATTTCATTTTTAACACTACGACACAAAGTTGTACCAATCACGGGTATTTTAGGCGACCTACCTCACTGTGCGACAACATTTTATGCCGCGTAAATAGACAGCTTGAACTTTAGAATTTCACTAAAACACGAAGAAAGCACAATAAAATACAGTATAGTTCTAAATTTGAAGCTGATCTATTTACAGCTATGTACCAACCAGCTCAAATCTTTAGTCTTGTACTTAAACATTTTGATTCAGGTGAAATATATATTACTGGTGAACAAAGGGATCTGGAGTCGCATGAACACGACGTTATGTATGTTAATGTAGATTTTTTTCTTCTATTGCGTCGAAATTAAATAACTGAATTTAATATTTTTGGCACCTAAAAACAAAAGTAAATTGCATGGACGATTGAAGAAACTATATAATTAATCGTTTCACGGTGTAAATAGTGTATATTGCCAAAACAACGCGAAAAATATATTCTCAATTTAGCGGTTCAAACCGGTTCGAACCGGTTTGAACCGTTATTTTTTTCTCCCCGGAACTGAACCGGAACCGAACCGAAAGCCGTGAACCCGAACCGGAACCGAACCGATAAAAATTTCGGTTCGACACTCTGCTCTAAAATATATTTTGAATTTATGTCTATGAAAAAAAAAAATATCATTCAAATTCCGTTTGAAAGCTCTCTTAGACACTAAAATCAATATTATTTCAAATATGCTTACGGCGAATGCCTTCATATTCGGAAAGTACAAAACAGCATCGCATAGTTAAGAATATGACAAGAGTATAGCCGCGTTTGCATTTATCACAAGATGCTTTGAAATAAATGTCACATGAAATCTCAGCAATTGGGCTGGCCTTGATTTATTTTTACCTGGGTTGGTCAATGTACGATAAACATAAAAACACAGCGCAAATTGAAGACCTTTATCAGTGCTGCTTTTCCCAACTTCTATTGGTTGTTTTTCAAATAAATATGGACATTTACTTTGGGTATTTAATAAGTATATTGCATGGCTCTGTCTCGCAAAACAACGAATTAATAAAGTTGCCGTGAAAGCTCCTAAGTCTCATTCATTTAGGTAACCTACTATTTCGTCGTATGTGTTCAAAATAAAGTAAAGGAAAGCCAATGAAGGTGACCTTCAGAAACGGTACACACGTGGATTTTATTTCCTTGTCTAATTATAATGCTTACGCAGAAAAGACAGCTTGAGACATATAAACATAAACAATTAGCGTATGTGTCGCACTAAATTTTCGTTTTTTTCTTGATAGTTGTGTGTTTTCTTGAACTTGTTTCAGAATATGATTTCAGTGCCTCTTGAGCCTCTTGACATATTTCTATAGAAAACGGCACCCTCGCTCGTTTACTTATATTAATCCTAAATCAGATGTAGAAGCTAGTACGACACATATTCAAGAATATCTAACTTGAGAGGCACGCGAAGTAAATATTTAACACGTAGATGTTTTTGAGTTTTATTAAATTTTCTTCCGACGACCATATTGACCGTTTTAAAAAGATAACGAAAATAAAAATGCACAGTTTGCTGTGAAGTTTGCATATTATGACTTTTGTGCAAAACAATATGGAACTAACATCGTGTTTCATATAACATACGCTTGTGAAGGGCGCGGCCCCACAATCTAGAAAAAAAAACCTCTTTGAACGATTAAGATTTTAAAGTAAAAACCAAACCGTATTTAACAACTTTTATCGATCAAGATTTTTAAATTAAAGACCAAATTGCATTAAACAAATTACACTGAACCACTTAACGATGCGTACTTTTCAAGGAAAGACCAAATTGTTTTGAACAAATGACACTGAACATCTTAACGATGAAAAGTTTTAAAGATCAAGTGTTATTGAACATCTAGAGGCGCCGCAATCACTTTTTTAGATACAAAACAGCTTTCCCGTTGGAAAACATATAGCCACTGCGTAAAAGTACATTTCATTGCCAATAAATAGTGCAACCTAATTTGTGACTGTGGTTAAATTTTATTCATTTGTTTACACTACCTCAAAGGATTTTCAAAATTACGAGAGGGGAAACTATGAAAATCTGGAAAATGAACATCAACACAGTCGAAACAAATGAACATTCAAAATAAAATTTATGAGCATATACCAGCTCCTCGCACTTTTAGCAAAAAGGCAAAGCAAATATCTAGAAGTAGACTTGGCGCCGTAGGCACGTTTCCTTAGCATCATTTGCGACACCTTTCTTCCGGCCTGAAACAATAATATTTCAATCTTACAAATCTTCTTAAGGACATAACATTTCCGCTTATATTTTTTTTTAATTAGGCGAATATTGTGATATTAGAAGCCTTAAAATATGTTGCGCTTTTCGGGTTCTTTCGCAGGTTGAAAAGCGCTTGATGTCACTGAGCGTTGCTAACAATGTCTGGGAAAGGCTCACTTCTCGCATGCTTTATGCTCCATTTCAAGATCTTGAACTGATTGTTCGCTTAGGTCGCCGACAGCCGTAGAAAGGTAGGGCGTGGAAAGTCCCATGCATCTCATTAACGCACCGGAGCCAATGAGATTGCAGAATTGGCCGATAAGAACGCAGAAGGACCAATTACTGAAAGAGGAGCGCAAACGAAAACAAGCCACACCCTGAGTTTCTTAAGATGTCAGTGACTACCGGAACACCGCGGCCTCTATAAGACCCACTTATCAAATATAACAACAACAAAAAAACATTATTTTGGATGGCATGCCATTTAACTGAAAAAGCGCTGTAAAGAAAACAAAATTGTTAAAAGTTTTGAAATGCAAAATGTTTAATAAAAAAGCTTTTTCTTTTTGCGTGCACGAGTTTTTGTCAAATATACGCTTACAATGGCGCATCCGGCGCCTGCATCTCTCGAATAATGCCTCGAAGATGGGCGCAATACTATGCTAAACGGGTTTGAAGTTCCTGCCTCAAACTTATCCGTCGGAGATAATTTGATCTTGCCTAAAGTCTTCTTTGTGCTACTTTTCATTCTCGCAGCGACTCTTAATATATTGATCGCATTCCTTTTTTTGCTTCTTGTTTACCTTAGAGTATTCGTCTGGCTGATGAAAACGATTTTACGAAAAAAAAAAATCACTTTCCAAATTTATTGCGCAAGGCGAAAAGGACGTACAAAATATATGCTTTTTCACCTCTGTTTGCAGCTGCTGCGAGTAAGGAGAACTTTGACTGTTGCAGTCTGCAAATAGTAGCTACTTAAAGATTTCGAAACGTGGCTGCGCAAAACTCGCCGACTACAGACTCTCAAGTGCAACACGCCATCGCGGTCAACGGTTACAGTCGTTCTAAAAACAGCATTCGGCTTGCTTTTCCGAAGTGATAATAAATCATCGGGATAACTAGTATCAGCGCGCAACGTGGTGGTTATATTAGAACTATTTATTTTTTAAACCTTTTTCTTTTTACGCTAGAGATTCCAAAAGATCTTTTTGTTTGTTACCCAGCCAGTTCCACCTCATGTTTAATTCTACAATAAAGAAAACAAAAGTTTATTTTCCAAAATACGCCATTAAGCCAGTGTGCCTCTCGTTGTCTGTGATAACGCGATAATATAAAAAGTGAAAGTAAATTATATATTCTGGTTCGCCAGATGGCCTGCCAAGCGGTCGACGCCAAGGGTTTAAAGCAAACATGAATAACGAATGATGAGCTGTCAAAATGCGGCCCGATGGATTACGGGCACATCGGCCAATTTGTAAGAATTAGGTTGTCCTCTTCTTTTTTTTTTTACATCTGAATAGTTGTTTTTGAATGTTGCCCTGCTTTGATAGAAATAAAAAAAAAAACATGAATAAGGTGCTGAGAGCTAAGCAAACATAACGGGGAAAAAAATGAAGCGATGAAGGGATTTCAGTAAGGCCGTTAAAATGTAAAAGAGATAACCCTGCCGCGCCGTTTAGTTTCTTACATTTCTTCTAAATTTATGTTCTTCCTTCAAGCAAAGACGTCGGATGAAACATTTACAAGTCAGAAGACGACGTATTCACCTAACCTTAAAATAATGTTTAACAGCATAAAAATGCAGGTCATTCCGCTTTGTTTTCAGGATAAGCCTATGAGGTGGCTGCCGGATCGTTTTTATTGCCTCCGCCATTGTATCAAAGGCTTCTTCGAAAGTTCTTCAACCGCGTTGAGGAAAAAAAATTGAATTGTACACACTAAAATTATTAAGATTACAATTGCACGACTACTTAACATGTTACGAATGTTGTGTGAACCGGTCTTTGTTTTAGCGAGGCTTTGCTGTAGACTACGTCGAAATCTAATGGCGCGGTTTGCAATCTTCCGAGGCTTAAGCTTTTTTTAGTTTTAGCGTGATATATACACGTTACAGGAAGAAACTAAGTAAATTCGGTTAATCGTTACTCAAAAGAAACGTGTTGACTCGGCTTGAAATTAACGCGGTATTTTCTCGTTACCCTGACTGCGTCGATTTTATACAGCAGTTGCCGCTTCCAATATTTGTCACCGTTAAGAATTTCTTGTTTTTTTAACGCGTTCATTGAGGAATAACTCTCGCTATACTGAAACACTGTTGTGGGCATCAGTTTATGGTCGATCTAGCCTTTGCTCGTCGTGCAAAGCAGATGTGCAAGCTGGGGTGAAAACTATGTCTGGTATTTGTGTAGTACACATTTTTCTCTAAAAGGAACTTAAAACCCCTTGCTACTTTAAAAGAGAACGCAGATAGGTTTATCTTTCCTTATATTTTGAGGTAACTATACATTGTTTTACCTTAAACGTCTACTAACACCCACAAAATCAATACATTTTACAGTCTGAAACGCTTTCAAAGCACGTGGTAAAACAGACACAAAAAACTCCTGGCGCAAAAAACATTTGGCGCTCGAAACAGAAACTCAATGTTTGTGTCCTCCTCCCCAAAAGGGAATGAAACTTTATTAAAATCAAACATTCAAAGTGGATATTTCAGCAGCTGCAGGACCAGCGCCGACTACCCCGATCATGGATTGAAATTATGAACAGCATATAATTTTGACAAAAGCTATTTATGTATATACAATAAAATAATCCTTAACTTATGTACAGTGGCCAAACCCCGACGTCAGGATACGTCCAGCCATCCCTGTTGGGGAGCACCATCCCCGTCTTTGGTATGAGGGGGCATTCATGCTCTCTGGTGGTCGGACCGAAAGCCTGTAAAACGGTGTCCACTCCTGCCCCAAATTTGAGCTCCTGATTTCCTGGAGGCTTCTCGTCCAGACAAAACAACCTCTAAGTTGACCATTGGCGCCCCCCCCCCCCCCCCCCTCCCCCTTTAGGCTCATCAACCTGAACGCTCGCGTCGTGTTATACAAGGTGACTGAAATTTAAATCGTTTTTTCTGACATACGAGCCTGACGTGGTTGTCGTCACTCCAACACGTCTCAATGATCAGTTGTCTAATAACGGAGTGTTTCCAACTGGCTATAAGGTCTTCAGTAAAGGCAGAAGCTCTAGGGGTTGGCGGTGTTGCAATTGCGCTCAGAGATATCATTCCGTGCTCTCTTGTAGATTGTGGTAGCGACGACGAAATTATCTGGACAAATATTTGTTTTTCAAGCGTCTCAGTCTTGGTGGGGGCTCTTTACCGTGCGCCCAACGGCGATGTTTTCTCCTTGGGGGCCTTACAGGATTTTATTTCCGAATCCTCTAAGAGTTACACTCACATGGTGCTTGCGGGTGATTTTAACTTGCCACACATCGACTGGAACCACATGCAACGTCTTCTGGATTGTTTACAATCTCACTTATTACTCGATATTGCCGTTTCGTGCAATTGTACTCAAGTCGTCCGTAGTCTTACACGGTCTACTAACGCCTGTGAGAGTCTACTCGACTTGGTCTTCGTTTCCTCTATGATCCCTCGGCGGGGCGCCTTCTACAAAACACTTGAAGGCGTTGCTGACCATTGCTTTGTTTCGTGCGCTCTCACCTTAGCCTGTAAGCCGTCTGCTAGCATCGACGTTAGGCAATTTCGTGATTTCAATCGTGCGAATGATGTTAACATTCTGGATACTTCCGAGGACAGCTTTTCTTAATACTATACTATATTATACTATGTTTAACACTGTAAACTGTTCAACGAATGATTTATGGTCGCGGTTTAGATATACGGTACAATATTGCATCCACAGACATGTACCGTTGCGCGTGAAGTGGGTGAAAATTCACAATCCATGGGTTACACGTTTTATTCTTCATTTGAAACGCAGATTACGTCGAGCTCAAAACTTTGGTAATGCACATATCCAGGCAGCTAACGGCGTCAATCGGGAACGCTATATTTATTTTTTTTTTTTTAAATCTCACGCTACATGGTTATTTGTATAATAGTCCCGCAAACTTTTTGAGATTTTCAAAAATAAACAAACGTCTACTTTTAGGGACATGAAATTGTCCAGCGGCACTTCTAATTAAAAGCAATTATTTTAAATGCCTTTAACGACTATTTTATTTTTATATTTACTGTCGATCAAAGGATTTTCCTGAATTTTACTAACCTTGTACTTGGAGTACTATACCTGAATTTACCATTTCCGAGGAAGGCGTTTTTGCGGTCATCCTTCCCCTTGATTTCAGAAAGACCTGTGGCCCTGATAATATCCCGAACCTTTTTCTTTTTATGTACGCCGAATGGTCACCTAAGTTCCGGCACTTGATTTACTGTCATAGCCTCACCACAAGCACAGTACCCGACGAAGGGAAAATTGCCCGTGTATTACCTGTACCATTTAAGTCAAGCGATTGTCAGTGTATCGTCAATTATAGACCTGTCTCTCTTTTCTCTGCGTATAGTAAAATACTTGAACATCTAATTTTTAAGCATCGGATTATATTCTTTGAAAATTATTATTTTTTTAAGGATGAACTGCAAGGGTTTTGACACGGGATGTCCACAGTAACTCAATTATTAGTTCGCACTACACACGAATTTTCGGCTACCATTGATGCAGGTGGTCAAACTGGCGTAATATCTCTAGATTTCGCGAAAGCGTTTGATCGCGTTTCCCCATAAAAAAACTGCTACACAAGTTGCGTTGTATTATCATTAACGAGGACATATTAGGTTGGCTCGAAACTTATCTAACAAATAGGCTGCGGTATGTACCTGTTGATGATTTTTTTCTTGCCTGAATCATCTTTTTTATCGGGGTGCCCCATGCATCGGTCCATGGGCCACTCTTGTTTTTAATCTTTATCAATGACCTAAAAATATACAATCCGCCCGTTTAATGTCGTATTTTTCCGATGATTGTGTATTATTTTCTAGTGTATAGGGCCAGTCAGAACAGTAATTACCTAATCTCCCCTCTTTTCGATTCACTCGTGGTGCACAAAGCGGAACATGGTTTTGAACTCCAATAAGCGTTCAAATGACTGCAACGCATAAAAGTAGAACTTTGTCTTTCTAGTAATGCATAAAGGTCTAACCACTGGCTGTTGTTGATCAATTTTGAAATCTCGGTGTCTTAATCACTTCAGATCTAAACTGGAACGCCCATGTAAACTACATAACGAAAAGAGCTATGCACAAACTGTGGTGTTTGAAACGCAATATTTGTCACTGCACTTATCAGATTAAGTTGACCACCTATAGAACCATTATCAGACTCATGTTAGAATGCACCTCCCCCCCCCCCCCACACACACACACTAAGTCTTTAATTGATATGCTTGACGAAGTTAAAAAAAGCACTCCGTTTTATGTACAATCGGTATTGTTTCTCGTCTTCAATTTCCGACTTCTATATTTTGTCCAGCTTGTGTGATTTAGTAACACGACAAAATCTAGACCACTTAAATTTGTTTAATGTGCTCCAAGGCAATTCGCGTTTGTGTCTTAGCCATTGCTGGACAATTAATGACACTAGGCCCACACGAAACAAACACCATCTACCATCTCTCACTGAAACATTCTGTAGAACCACATTGTTTAAAGCCTCCTTCTTACCTAATAATGCGAAGAAATTAAACAAGCTTCCAAAGGGTGTTGTTTGTTCGGCGTTACTTGCTACTTTTATTGGTGCTTTATATAAGCACTTTGTCCGGTAGCTAATTCACTGTTTCGTTGTTTATCCGTTGTTACCTTGGTATGGTGCACGGTTACACTTGTGCGACTCCCTCCTTTCGCGTGCAAAGTGAACGCTCGCAGTATAGAAAAATAAAATAAAATAAATCTGAAATATGCGAGGTCAGTTGCGTTTCACTGTCGTTAACAGCTGAATCACAGCTGGCACCACCTTGTTAACTCCAGCCAATCACAATTAAGTTGACCTTTGTTGGCTCAACGACAACTGAAAGCGCTCGTCTAGCAAGGGGTGAGACGAGCGCTTCCAGTTCGGCGATCGAAAGCAATAAAATTTGGCTCACATAAATAAGAGCCAATACTCGACCAAATGTTAAACTGTCTTCAAGTGGACAGTCCTCCCCTTTAATCGTGGGAATGCCTGGCCTTTCGTTCCCGACTCTCCATCGTCCTCAATTCATCCCCAATCCAGGAATCCCGATTCATCCACAACGTCTTTTATCTCCTGTCCGATCCGTCCTCATCGCACCTAACGCCTTTCCGCACGTCCAACTCTTTTCCGCGGGGGTTCCAACTCCCGAGCGGCAGGGCACACACAGTCCTCCTCTTCTTCCTCGACACAACTTCCCCAAAAGGGCGAGTAGGCACACACATTGTTTGCTGCTGTTTATAGAGCGAAGACGCGGCAATCCATCACTGTCACTTGGCGCCTCTCGTAGAATAGCCGAGGCCGCGTGGTCCTCACGCCGGACTGGCCGGACACACAAACATACAGCAGAAGCCGCTAGAAGGAGGGGAGTCACGTCAAACGTAATCGGGCACAGAAACCGTTGGCGCTCTCCCTATTCCCCTTTTTGTGTTTTTTCTCCGCTCCTTGCTTCGGCGGATTCGGGTCCTTGTTGTATTTTGGGCCGCTTTGGGCCGGGCAATCGCTTGCGAGTTATCGGCTCAGCGCCGTCCCGAGCTGATGTGTCCCGGCAGATCGTCGAGTGTATTAACGCCGCGGACGGAAATGAAAAGGCAGGGCGGGGTGTCCCTTCTCGGCTTGAGCTTTAGCAGAGTTATTGGGGAAGTCTCGTTGAATACCACTGGCCCCCTTTGTTTTTTAGTGTATTGCCGACTGATTCCTATTTTTTTCGTGTTTTTTTGTTCTACATATAGGATAAAAAAGAGACGACACTGGTGCATAGTCAGACGTAGTTATGGAAGGACACGAATGCATTAAAATGCAGTACGGGTACACACTGGCTTTGTATGTTCGGGCTCTCAGAGAAATGAAGATGACTTGTCTAGGGCTGAATTAATTATTTCCTCTCGTATTATTATTCTGTTCTTTTTTTTTCTTTTTTACGCTCAGTAAAAGTAGGGCAGAACTCAGGATTGATTATGTTTCATTTTTACGTATATAAGACCGGAAACAATCCCGGGTTGCCTTTTGCGAGAGAGGCCTGTATATTATTAATGATTGCCGGGGAAAAATGACACGGCGAACAAATACAGATACGACGCAGGAAGGACACATTGAATATTGAAGGCGAATCGATACGAATTATAGACTATTTGCGAGGCCAAACTGAACGTAAACTGACAAGTCAAAACGAACGTCATCATCTAGCTTGTTCCGAATTTAAATAGGCATTCCCTGTGTGATCGTAAAAATTGAAGAGGAGAGGAAACGTGGTGAACGCGGGTGCAGGGTAACACCGCCTAGGTAACAAAGCCCTAACGCTGAATGAGATGGCGTCATCGGAGAAGGCCAACGCTGGACAAAGACTGGAGACAAGGGCTGCGTCGGCGCTAGGCTTTGAGTCGAGTTTGAGCCGAACGTTGACGTAATCGTCTTGTCCGATCTGTGACCAGCGTTGGCCTTCGTTGATGACGACATCTCATTCACCACAACGGCTTTATTATCTAGAAGGTATTGACCGTATTGTGCAGGGTCGGCCGGTGGGTGGTGACCACTATAGTTCACTTCAACGCTTGAAATAGAAATCACGTGTATTGCAGTTAATGTTGACAAAGTTTTAACCCAATGTTGCGCACGCGCACCACAAAGAAAAAAGAGATTTAGCAAACGTTACACCGGGGCCGATTAAGGTTCCTTGATACAATTCATGCAAATACATCGAGAGGCTCGAGGACCGATGACAGCAACGCTCGAGACTGCCAAAACAAAATGCAGCTTTTGAGCCACGGGGACCGTGACATCAATGTAGACTTGTCAGGCGATTGGTCCAAGTGAGCTGAGTCCGCTCGTCTTCATTTTTGATGGTGAGTTGCAACAAAACGTTAATACTTTAGAGCGCAGCTCTTGGCCTCCAGTTTCCGGGTTGAGCGGCGTCGGCGCACCCGCGATAAATTTAGCGGGAAAATTGAGGTCACGTGACCTCAACCCCAATTTGATTCCCCGCTACGTAACCTCAACACCTATTCAATTTCCCGCTAAATTTAGCGGGAAATTCAGTTTCTCCGCTAGATTTAGCGGGCAGATTTACTTTCCCGCTAGATTTTGCGGGAAAACTAACGTCACGTGACCTCAACAGCAATTCAATTCCCCGCCCAGTTTAGCGGAGAATTGAGTTGGTGTTGAGGTCATGTGACATTAGTTTTCCCGCAAAATCTACCGTAGCAACTGAATTTGTTCATAGGTAGCGTTGCACCAAGTCTTGTGACGTCATTTTTCCCCCTAAATTTTTCAGGGAAACTGAATTAGAGGGGAAGGGGATGAAGAGGAGGGGTATATCCACCCCTCCGTCGTACCCTCCCCTCCTCGAGAGAGAGCTGCGCTCTAATTTCGCATTACAGAGATTTGTAAACGTATTTTTTTTTAATTTAATTACAACGAAAACCAAATATTTTGTTCAGAAAGGTTTACTGCAAAGAAGGCACGCACGTTCATTTGACCATACACGACGAGATGCGGTAGTGTTACAAGAACATCGTTAGAGAAAACAATGAGCAAAGGAAACGATATGGTGATGAAATGGCATTAATATGACGTGCACACATCGAGGACGGCTTCAAAGAGGTGTCTACGATGACATCGAAGACGACCTCTAGGACGACGTTGAGGACGAGCTCAAGAGAAGACGCCGAGGACGACGTCAACGACGGCGTCAAGGATGACCTATTCGACGAACTCTAGAACTATTCTAAGGACGAAGTCTAGGACACTGTAAAGGATGGCGTCTAGGAGGACGACGACATCTGGGACGACTCCTATAACGACCTCAAGGGCTGCGTCTTGGACTACGTCAAGGACGGCGTCTAGGACGACCTCGAGACATCTGGGACGTCTCCGAGGTCAAGGACAACGTCTAGCCCTACTGAAAAAAACCATTTGGCGCCCATATGAAAATAAACGGGTCCATACCGGTAACCGTTTAACCATACTGGTCACCAGTTTGTCAAAGGGGTCGCCCGTGTGGCTCAAAGGGGTCCCCCGTATGAGCCATAACGGTCACCTATTTGGCAAACGGGTCGCTCGTCTGGGCAAATGGGCGACTCGTTTGGGCAAAGTTGTCGCACGTTTGCTCAAACCGGCGACCATGTTGCAAACTGCACCGGTTTAATCAAACGGCTCTCCGGAGCCCGTTTGATATTGAACGTACAGATCGGCGGCGTGGGCACGCCTAGCGTTTCAGCCGTGGCAGCCAATGTTTTCCGGAAGGCTGGGAGCGCCGGTTCATTGATTTCAGATCGTCCGCGTAATGCAAGTAATTCTATTTATATTTCAATTGCGCTGATTTTCGATTATACTGCAACTAAAACTAACACCTTTTTTCTTTGTTGTTTTACGTAAAAGCGCGACGTTGGTGAGCCGATATTTTTGACAGACCTTTAATACTTTGTCCATCTTTGTTGCCTCAATAGGTGAGCGGCGTTTGGCAACTTCCGGTTCCTTAGGAAATTTTGTTTAGCTGTTGACAAGTGGCGACGATAATCTGCAAGCCTGTCTAAGCATGGTTCTGAAAACTACAGTCTGGAGGTTTCAAAATTATGCTTCCACAGGCTTCCAGCTCATTGTTGTGCTTGTCAATGGTGAAACAAAATTTCCTAAGGAACCGGAAGTTGCCAAACGCCGCTCACCTATTTACTTATTCAGCTCGAATCTCTCTCGCAGAAGACGCGACCGCGTGAAAGAATGTACGTCTAGACTCCGTTTCACTTTAATTCAAGACGCAGCGAAGGTAGCACGCGTACACGCGGCTGCAAGAACATCGAGCATTGCGAGAGCACGCCCGCCGTTGCAGCACTCAAACTACGAACTTGCGCTGAGTACTGTCTTCGCTCGGGCGCAAGCCGAGCTTCTGGCCGCCCCGCCGCCATTTCCAAAGTTCGAGCGCGCGCGCGCGCGCGTTTGTTCTTCGGGACTACAAAAACGCATCTCCCTGGAATGCCTGGGGAGAGGGAGAGGGGCTGTCCCGGTGGTCCCAGCGCCTTGACCTCGCCCCCTCCCTCCTCTCTTGTCACCCCTGTCACGTGACCCACAGCAGCGCGCGAGCTACACGCTGATAAGCATCGAGATCCGGAAGGGCGCGCCTTGCAGCCGCTTTTTTCTTTGTCTGCTTGTTGTCAGTTGCTGCTCGAAGTTCGCTCGTCCTACCTGCTTCGATCTGTCGCCTAACCCTGCGGTCTTATTGGGATGTCTCTCGACAACGTATTGGATGTGCACCAAAGCTATCAGTGTTCGAAAAGACCCACGTGTATGTCGGCAACGAGCGATTCTTCAAAGAAGTCGCAAATGACAGCTTGTGCGCCGCATCGTGTTGAAACTTCGAAGGAGCCGTTCCCTCTCGTTTGTGTTTGTGTGGTTGTCCTGCTTTGACCGTGTCGACAAATATCACGGATTACATCTTTCAAGTCCGCTATTGTTATGGTAAGTGCACTGCAACCTACGTGTTGGCAACGATTGACCGTTCTTTTACGCGTACTCTTCTAGATTATCTAAAGAATTATGCAGCGCCTATTCGCGCGGCAGCCAGGAGAATAATTTCCCCGAAAGTCTGCCTGTATAGTGTTCACAGATCGCTTGCACGTTTGTACTTGTCTACAGAAGAGGTAATAAACTTCGAGGAGAATTGAAAACAATCTTTTGTGTCGGTTTTCCTGTCCACTTACAAGCACCTACGCGAGTGCATTTGTTCTACGTGTTTTCTCCATGTTATAAATACGTTTATGAGTTTCGGGACGTCTTAAATATGTTTAAGATAACCAACCTCCCAGACGATACCCATTTAGGGCTAGCGCATAATTTGCCAATTCGAATGGCACGTTCAAACGTGTGGTCACGTGCCATGTCGAACGGGTACTCGTACCATACGGCACCCGTATCAAACGGGCACCTGTATCAAACGGGTACCCGTATCCCATAATCACGTTTGATCCAAACGGATCGACAAGTTTGATTCAAACGGGCGACCAGTTTGCCACCCGTTTGAATTTCAAATGGTTTTTTTCAGTAGGGAGGACAACCCCAAGGACGTCCTCTAGGGCGACCTCAAGGATGACCTCTAGAATGACCTTTAAGACGACCTCTAAGACGACGTGCAAAGGGCGACGTCTGGGACGACCTCTAGGACCACCACTAGTACGACCTCCAAGACGGCGCCAAGGACGACGTCAAGAACGTCAGGTCACGTCTTCAGCTACCGGCGCTTACGAGCTTACGCGACCGACGCTTATGTGAGCTTGATTACGCGACCTTGCACATCAGCCACGGGCATTACGTGACCTTGTACGCGACCTTGCTTTTAGCCACAGAGACATGGTCGGGGTGCGTGACCTTGAGGACGAGGACGTGACCTTGGGTGTTGGGCCTATGAACCTTTTTTTTTTCAAGGACGCCGCTTTCTTGAGATTTGCAGCGCTGACGGCACCGTCGAGAGGCTTAAAGCTTGAAATACCGGCTGGTTCTGGCACCACAACGATCTGGATAAGCAACGGTATGGGTAGGGGAGGGGGGTTGGCTAGACTGGGCTATGGGGGGCTACACTAACTTGGTCGGAACTTGGCCATGGTGGGCTAGAATAACTCGGACGGAACTTGGCCGGCTGAATCGAGCTGGCTCATCACAGGCCCTCACCATGACTCCTTGAAAGAACGCGGACGCCGACGGTTGGGTGATTTGTTTGAGTTTCCACAGCGAAGCAATATATGAGCAGTTTTATGTCGTCTATGCAGGTAAGCTATCGGCATTTGATAGCAGCACCTCGAGTAATGACACGTAGACATTCTTTATACCCTCCACATGCCATGAAGCAATAGGATACCCTGCAGTGATAACTTAATCGGAGCAGCTGCACCGGGTTGAAACCGGTCCTCTTGCCATAGACAAACTAATCGTTAGCAGAAGCGTGACGATGAGTTTGATACAAAGCCCTCGCGATACACACTCGCAATCGACTGACTTCGTAAGTAAGGATCCTTGTGGAACATAATGATAATAATAATAATGACAATTTTATTGCAAATGAACATAACGTATGTTAAGTCTGACCTGCCTAAGCCACATTGGGCTTGACTGGCAGCGTCTTAAAATCAGTGAAACCATGCCGTTTACAAAAGGAAACATGTAAAATAAAATCCACACAAAATCAGAATAACAAAAGCAAACTAGTGAGCACTTTACGATCTAAAAATTCTCAGGGCTTTCTTGAGCTTGTATTTTGTTCTTAAATTTAGAATAATAGAAGGTAGTTTGTTCATAAATGCTGGTACATAGTAACTCCGAGCTCTTTTTTCAAATCTTGTCGAACGTCGAGGTATCCGGTAACGCTCTTTGGGTCTAAGAATACGAGAAGGGACATATGGAACTTTAAATTGACTATCCCAAAAATGCCTATGAACAACAGTTTCCATCAAGAGCGAGTTAAAATCAGGCAAATGCAGTGCTTTAAACACATCAATGTCCTTATCTAGGCATAAATCATAGGAAATGTTTTTTAGCAAAGAACGCAGAATTGAATTAATTCTAATTTGCCAACGCAGAGAACAATGACCATACACGGTAATACCGTAACGGAGCACACTGTAAACAAGAGCATGTACAACAATTTTTCGAACGGATAGTGGCATAAAATATCTCATGTTGTATAGCAAACAAGACACTGCACGAATTTTCTTACACACATGAGCAAGATGAGTGTTCCAGGTTAGGTCACTGTCAAAGAATAGGCCAAGATATTTTATAGAAGATATATGCTGTATAGGCTCACATGCACATGATAGGCACCTGGACGTATGTAATCGTAAAGAGCAGGTCATATTAACTTTTTTCAAAGGGTTGTGGAAACATATTAGCTGCGTTTTGGATGCATTAACTTTAATTAAATTAGCTTCAAACCAGTCCATAGTTTTAATTGCCGCAGTTTGCAAAGACGAAAAGGCATCTGAATAATTGGACGCTCTAGATAAAATAACGGTGTCGTCAGCATATTGAAATAGCGAAACTGGTACCACCATGGAGAGGTCATTAACATAAAGATTATATAACAGTGGACTTAAAACCGAGCCCTGGGGGACACCCGCTTTGATTGAAAAGAATCCGCTTTGATATACTCCAAATGAAACACATTGACGCCTATCCTGTAGAAAGTTTTCCAGTAAATTTAGAAAAGAACCTCGAAAGCCTAACTTTGAAAGCTTTGTTATCAAAATGTGATGGTTAACACTGTCAAATGCCTTGCGGACATCAAGGAACAGTGCGCAGGCAACTTGATTCCGTTCAAAAGATAAATTGAGCATGTCAGAAAAGTCCTCAAGGAGCATTTGAGTACCTCGGCCTTGTGTGAATCCGTACTGATAAGGAGATAGTAAACTGTGTTTATCTAAAAAGCTATTCATAGTTATCCACATATGTTTTTCCAGGATTTTAGCAAAGCAAGACAGAATGGAAATAGGTCTATAATGTTCTACGTTATTTCGCGCGCCTCCCTTGAATAATGGAATCACCAAAGCTGTTTTCATTGCTAATGGGATGATACCATTAGATATTATGTGATTAAAAATCGAAAGTAGAACAGCCCTAATCCCTTCAAAGTTTCTGCGCAAGTCATTAACTGAAATACCGTCGATACCTGGAGATTTATTGGGCTTAAGGCTAAAAAGGATTGACCTAAGCTCTTCTTCAGAGAGAAGAGGAAGATAAGCCGAGTCTAAGACACTTTTGTTTAAGGTACATGAAGCTGGGTGTTGCCCTGCAATACCTGATACTTGAGAGAAAAAATTGTTAAATTCATTAGCAATACTCTGTCCATCAGTGGAGAATTGCGAAAGAAGGTAGCTATCATTGCTTTTAGTGCACTTCTTCGTACCATGAAGATCGTTGATGAGCGACCAAGTTTTTTTTATATCAGAACGAGCGTCCTTAAATTTATTTCTAAAGTGCATGCGTTTGGCCTGACGAATCATGGCATTAACCTTATTTCTGTATTGCTTAAATTTCAATCGTAGCATAGTGTTATGTGGGGAGCGTTTTGACTGTGCCCATAAAAGATCTTTTTCTTTGATGGCTGCCAATATTTCTGAAGACATCCATTTCTGGTCTATGTTACGATGTTTAATTTTTACAGTGCGTGTAGCCGCCTTTTTAAAAAGGTTAAACTGAGCTACAAACTGTTCATAACCGTCAGCTGGAGATGTAGTTAGAAGAAAAGTATGCCAATCATGTTGCTCCACAAGTTTATCGAAGTGCCTGGGATCAACTATTGACAACTCCCTCACAGCGCCAACATAAGTCAACGGCTTAGATATCTGTGTTAATGAACAACAGACAAAATAATGATCAGCAAGTTTCGTTTCAATAATTGCAGACTGAATTACTACGTTCTGTGCTCGTACGTTTATATGATCAATGTTAGATACCACCAACTGGCCAGAGATGAATTCCTCCCGTGTTGCCTTCTGAATTGTTGCTTTTAGGACCCATTTAGACAAAACATCAAGGTAGTCTGCGACTATGGTCACTGTGGGACTGAGTACGTCAATATTAATATCGCCGTTTACACATACATGCTCTTCAGATGAAAGAGTGGACAAAGCTAAATCTAATTCGGCCAGAAATAACCGTGCATTACAGCACGGGGGACGATAGATTGAGAAAAGGACCAGGGATAACAAAGGAGTGCTTAAGTGCAGCGTAACTACTTCTGCCTGTTGGAATGAAAATTTTAACTCGGCCACCGACCAACTATTTTTTATAAACACAGCCACACCCCCTCCTCTTCCCATTGGACGAGTATAAGAGAACACCTCATAGCCTGGTATTTTATACTTAGAGAAACTGTCCGAAGAAATGTTAATCTCGGTCAGTACAAAAGCATCAAAACAAGAGCAAAAAGGGGAGATTAATGCGAGAAAATGGTCCCAGTATTTCCGGATGCTTCGGATATTAACATGGGTAATACGAAAAGTATTACCTTTGAAACTTGTAAAAAAGTTCTGTACTTCTGAAAATGAAACAAAAGTACGAAAGTCATCACAGTCCATAATCAGACGGTCCTCTCTGGATCCAATATCCTTTTAGTTTATCAGTTCAAGATCGTGTTCACAGCTGATGCGCACTGGGGTTGCCTCATCTTGCCGCTTGGCAAAGATCTTGCCATTTCGAACCCAAACATACTTGAATCTTTTCTCCTTTCCCCGTGTTCGAGCCTTCCAGAACAGGTTTCGGTTGATTTGGGTGAGATTCTCGTTAAAATAAAGCTGGGGTAGAGTTCCCGCTTGTGCGAGTTCGCGCAGACCGCCACGTGCCTTCATCCATATCTCTCGTGCAGCTGATGACGAAAATCGAACCAAAATCGGGGGGATCTTATCCTTTTTGCTTTGGAGCCTGTGGACAGCCACTATGTCAGAAGGTTGAAAAGATGTGATTGACAGTTTGTCTGCGAGGTCAAAGACGGATTTTTTGAGGTCTTCATTGGTTGACACCGGCATGCCATGGATTTCTAAATTAGGCAGGCGGTTGTACTGTTCGGCGTCGTTTAATTCGACCTGGAGATGGGAGATGCATGCAGCGTTCTCAGACACAACATTTTTCAGTTGAGTCATCTCTGCTTTCAGGTCTTTTATTTCCTTTTTACTTGTTGTCATTTCGACAAGTAGCTGGTCATATTGGCCTGAGTTGAACTCCACGGAGGTCTTCAGCTCGTTCACAGTGGCCTTCATTTCTTCGAATGTTGTTTTTAAGGTCAACAGGTCATTCACTTGGCCTGGTAGTCCAAGGAGACTATCTACTTTGTCCTTAAGAGAAAGAAGTTGATCCAGCTTTTCGTTCACTTCAGCAAACTGAGCTGACAGGTTCGCAATATCCAACTGTGAGGAGACCTTATCAGGGGCCGATGACTCCCGTCCGTCTTTCGCGCGACATGACCGACAGCGCCATTTTTCTCGTTTCTTAGTTCCCATAACCTGGAACGTAGATTCCGCCACACCTGAGCAAGGAGTACCCATGTGGTACGGAAAAGAGCATTCGACGCAGGTTAGAAAGCGTCCATCATCAGGCAGCAGTTTTGAACATGCTATGCACTCTTTCACAGGCATGGTAAAGTGGCAAACGAAAAGTGCGAATACTTGCTGCAGTTGGGTGAGGCAGACGTCTTCGCTTGTGATGACTGTTGCCGGTGAAAGCCACGCAGTTCCTTGAAGGCGCGGGTAACAGACGAGTCAGCTTCCGTGATGCGATACCTGGGTCGTTCTTAGCATATCGAGAACGAATGTGATCCCGTAGAAAGGCAGAAGTCCGTCACCAGACTGGAGGTCGCCGGATGATTATAGCGGTAGTCGAGTCCGTGGCACAAATCTGTAGTTGGCAAGTCACTTGTGAGTCATCAGGATTGCTATTCAAGATAATATATACAGAGCGGTGGAAACAAACGTTCGGATGCTACGGCTTCTTCTTCTTTTTCAACATGTTAAGCTCAATGACAATGCAGCCACGTTTGCGTGGCTTCGGAGCACCGGAGGAGGAGGAGGAGGAGAGGGTATGGAGGAGGAATAGAAGATACCCTCCTTTCCGTACCGTCCCCTCCTCCGCAAGAGCTGCGCCCTAATTCGGCATTACACGGAATTGTAAACGTCTTTAATTTTTTTCCGCGACTGGCAATAAATGATGTCAACATAAAATAAGCTCCATACACGCCGTGCCGTTTGAATGCTTTTGACTACGTTGCGTCGACGGACGGCCGCGAGTCACTGACTCTTCCGTGCTTTGGGTGAAGCGCAGCAACCATTAACTACTTCCACAAATCCGTCGCCGCGCGCGTTGCATTCTGGGAACCCGCGGGGCAGGAGCGGAGCGCGTAGATATTTTGCTCTCCACCGATTCCGACAAGCCATAACACGACACTACGCAGCGATGAGGCGCTTCGAGTTTTGGAACAAGTCTATTGAAGCGGTAGCTTGACACGCGGCAGGCGAAGCACGAATGACCTGATTAATCGCCGCCGCAAAGAAGTAAAACGCTCTCAAACCACAAAGCTGCTATGCAGCTTACCGCGTTATCAACGCTCATGACAACTAAATTCTACCAAAACCGACGTTTCACAGCTGAAGTCACTCCGGTTTAAAGAACGACGACCAGTTCGCGCTTTCCACTTTACCCTCGCTTCCTCCTCTCCCCCCTTCTACCCGGTCCATGGTTGTCTGTTTCTTCCTCCCCCATGGTGAGGAGGATGTTCTGCCTTGCAAAATCTCGACTCTGGTCGTCGGCCTTTAAGAGAAGTTGTATGGCGGGAAAGCTGAACATGAGTTTCGGTTTTGTTGATTTATTTTATACAAAATACCAATCTTCATAAAACTGTATAAAAAAATATTGATCCTATTGCGAATTCCCTAAAGATTCAAAAAACACTATTTTCTAGAAAAAAACGGTTCTAAATCATCTTCATAGTCCCTTTCTAGACGCAGCGTGACAACAAGCTAACCGGAGAGATCAAGCAGCGTCAAAAGCGGAAGTCACCGTGCCTTTCCTTTTTATAATTGGTTCAGCGTTGATACAACGCGTATAGAAACATGAGGAACGAATACCGTGAGGGTGCGCTCTTGTCGCTGTTTGATTAATTCCATCAGTGGTAGCGTCGACTGCATCTCGACTTCAGGTGAAGCGAAGTATAGAGCCACTGAATTAGTTACACCTCGAAATAGCCACGCTTCAGCCATCTTGGTGGTCAAAATTGTTGTTAGCCAGCTATCTGACATCGCAGAAAACGCCTTACAGTCCTTCACAAATGGTGATGCAGTTTGCGAGGGTGCAAAGCGGACTTATTCGAGCTTTCTCACATCCTGTCCAAAGGTCTAGAGGTGGTATTTTGCGATTGTAACCATCGCCAGGGGCGCCTGCTCAGCACTAAGCACCAAAATGGCGGCGCTTATGGGTTAATCTAAGCTTAGGTTATTGAGTTGCACTAGTTATCACAATTTTGTTATACAGGGTGATTCAAGGAGACGCCAGGCTCTTTAAATCGACCGCAAAATTCGGTTTCTAAACCTATCACGCTACGACTTCGTGCAGCGTTGCCCACAGAGGGTGCATTTTTGTTTTTGTAAAATTTGCAAAGGGCGAATTTACCTGAGGAAAAAGTAAAGAAAGAAAAAGGCTTAGCTCCTATGGAAACGCAGCGAAGCCACCGGTCTTCAAACAACACGGCGCCGTTTCGCACGGGAGGCAAGAGATGGCGCGAGCGGTCGCGACGCCAACTGCCGCCAACGAACGAGCATACGACTACACTGGCTTAAAGGGGGTAGTGTGGTTACCGCGTAGCCTCCACCATGCATCGGGAACGGCCACTCCTTGGAAGGCAGTGCAGGTGGCGCTTCGATCTGCAGCTCCGTTAGGGTGCCTCGAACGGCTGGCAGATAGAGGCACCCTAACACGCTTTGTGTCTCATATAAATACCTCAAAAGCAATTGTTTCCAGTGAACTACCAGGGAAAGTATTTGTGTTTGACGGTGAACGAAAATGTGAAACTAGCAGACGACAGTTTAGTCGACAGCTGCGAATCGGCCGAAGCTGGCCGGAGCCAAGCTGGCCAAGCGGCCAAGCCGGAGCCATAGCCGGAACGACGGTGCTGCAAGAGCCAGCGCCACCCGCGGCCGTCTTCCAACGGTGTGCCGCTTCTCCGGTTTCGTTCGTTGCACTACCCCCTTTAAGCCACTGTAATACGACGCTGAGAGCCGGCGTATTTAGTAGAGAAGGCACTGCAGTTCCTTGTTGTTACCGCGCCTGTTTTTGTTGCTGCGACTGTCGCCGCCTGCGGAACGCGCGCCGCTTTTGACTAGAAAAGATTGTCTGCTAAAAGCGCCGGTTCTCGGCGCCGTGTCCTCGTTCGTTGGTGGCGTTCGTTGCGCTATCTCTTGTCTCCCGTGCGAAACGGCGCCGTGTTGTTTGCAGACCGGTGGCGTTGCTGCATTTCCATAGGAGCTAAGCCTTTTTCTTTCTTTACTTTTTCCTCAGGTAAGTTCGCTCCTTGCAAATTTTACAATAAAAAAAGTGCACCATCAGTGGGCAACGCTGCACAATGTCGTAGCGTGATAGGTTAAGAAACCGAATTTTGCGGTCGACTTAAAGAGCCTGGCGTCTCCTTGAATCATCCTGTAGTTTCCTGGTCACAATCAGGAATGCGAAAAAGCTAGAAATAACTAAATGACGTAGCCGATACCCGGGGTCACACGGCTCATACTTCATATGAAAGACAGCCTGCGAAGACGAGTCACCGCAACATTCGTGGCTCAAATACCGTGTCCCAAGTTTTTCCTTGAACCCATCGCCATGCGGCGTTCGACGCACAGATCTCGCGAAGACTCGCGCTGGAATATATATCCAGACTGTCTTTTGCATGATGTATAAGCAGTGTGACTCCGGCTTATAAAATATTTATATAAAAAGTATTCAGTTTTTCTTGTTTCTTTTTTTTTTTTTACTTTTTTGACATGGTTTTGTTTCTTCAGATACAAAACTGCCCTTTTATGACCTACAGTTCGATTGAAGCGTGTTGTCCTAAAGTATCATGTTCGAGCGTGGCAACCTTCAACGATGTTCAAAACCTCGTGGGATTCCTCGTGAATTATTATAGAGTCGAGTCCGCGTACGAATAGTAGACTTCCTAAATTTATTCAGTGAGACTTGTAATGTAAACGTTTTTCCCCCGATAACATTATAAAATAGCTTACAAAAACACGACCGAATTTGAATCGAATTTTTTAGCCGGATGTTTAAATGAATGCATTATGTTTTGGCTACATTTGCATAGATTGAAAGTGAAGTCCTTAGAAACACTCCTGTCTTATTCTCTTTGACTTTTCTCACGCACATTGGCTGCTTTAAGCCCAGTTCGCACCTGTAGCGCAGCGCTGTTTCAGTGCTGTTGCCAGCTCCGACTCCCGCTCACGCAATGCTACGTTGTCTACGTATGAAGGAAAAGGCGAGGTCTTATGCAGAGGAGAGATGACACAGCTCTCGCTGAGTTGGCGCTGTGTTTTGTGTCTGAACAGGCCTTACGAATAACGTTCGGAAGTATTTGTGATGTGAATAGAGTTTAGGCTGGTACACATGACTCGCACTTGGCTACAACCGCCTATGCTACAAGCGGTTTTTCAATCTGCTCGTGGCTGCTCACGACCGGCTGCGCAGCTGTCGAGCCGGGCGTCACAGGCCGGAACAGGGATCTTATACGGTTGTTTGTGGGCACAAGCAAAATAGACCATTATCATTGTCAGTATCATAGCTCTATGCATAGAGTTAGTGAAAGCTTATGAGACGCAGGGCGTAGTGAGCCCCAGGCATATTGTTTTTGCTCAGCAGCCAATGACAGTGTAAAACTCACCAATAAGAACGCTAAAAATAAAATCGCGAAGTGAGAGGCATGAAACTAAGGCGGCTATTGGGGAATTAGCGAGGCTCTTCCTGGGAGCTCTCGAGCGCTCTTTCCAGAGGGCGAGAGATCGGGTGCCGGAAAGGAAGTGCGGTGGCCTGATCGGCTGTCTCTTTCCGAGGGCGCCCCTCCGTCTCAGAGCGCTCCCCAGCACTACTTTTAAGCCGTCGGAGAGCGGAGCAATGCAGGCGTCACGTGGTACTGGTCCGAGAATGTCCGAGCGCTCTAACCTCAATAGTTGTAATCGGCTGAAGATGAACTCGAATATTTCTGGCGGCGAGGAGGGGCCGCTCTGTTGACTCAAAGTCACAGGAGAGAGGCGATCCCCCCAATTAACCCTATAATTCTGTTATATGTCTGTTATGACAGCGGGAAGCTAATGAGCCCCACTGACCGTCTGGTGTTTCCATTGTATACGAGAAACTTAGCCAGTGCAGTAACACCATTAGCCTGTTGGTCCTCAATTAACGTGCATCAAGTAGCAGGAATAGTACAACCGCCCCGGTGCGATGCCCATCCAGATTGAAACGGGCAGGAACGGGGATGGATCTTTGAATTTCTGAGTTCTGCAGCGCGAGCTCCATATGCCCCAAGCTGCGGCTGTCTTTAACACACTCGGTCACCGACACACTCCCAGGAACGCTAAAACACGGGAATATTGTAGGAACACGAGTTGATGTACTTAAATATAAGAGCTCAAGAAGCTCCAGGTGAATCTAATCATCGCTTCCCAATAATAAAAAGAAATCCATGGTCCTTCTACAGCATTAAAGAGGTGACAGCTTCCGACTGCATCGCCGACTTTAACTAGCCCGGGTCTTCTGAAATGTCTTCGGTGCGGGTCGTTAGAGCTAATAACGACGTTCCGAGAAGCGGGAACTTACATAATTAAGTGGAATTTCTGACGGGCTTTCAAGTTGTCCGTGCCCAGTCGTGTCTCATTAAGTACGGGCGATTAATTAATAACACCTCGTTGGCGACCCGAGACACCGTCGGCAAGCATAAAGTATGCAGCTGCAGTCGCCCCCATGGATCGCTGCCGTCAGTGGACTCCAGATATTTACAGTCCACACGAAGTTATTGAAAACGTGAGCCTTCCCGAATCCCGCGCAATTAATCAAGTTTGGAAGGCGAATCTTCGCGCCCTAGGATAATTATTGATGTTGTTTTATGCCTCAAGAATGCTGCTCAATTAATTTATAATCATTGTTAATGCAAATACAGATGGAAAACGCTTCTCTAACTTCGCGCTCATACGCATACGGTTCGTGTAGATTTGTAGGCACCTAGATGACACGTCATCCACGTTTTTTGCTATCTTCTAATGCGCATGTTACATAACAACAGCCGGTGTTGCAAAGGGGTCATTTTGTCGACGTCATGTGCGGGTAATGGGATGGGCTGCTGATTAAGGAACTTTGACAAGAGGCAGATCGTGAAATCGGGATCACTGCTGCTCACCCGTTACACTCAATCATTTTCCTCCCCGGAATAGGAATCTTCCAACAGGACAACGCTCCATGTCAGAAGGTCAGAACACTGCTACAGTGAATTGAAGAGCATGATCATTAATTATTAATTATAGTTTATAACCTGGCCACCTAGCTCGTCGGATATTAATCCTGTTGAGCACATAAAAGATGTGATGAGGGCGCCAGCATAAGAGCTCACAAACCATATAATCGTAATCTAAGAAAATATAACGCCCCGTGATTATAAATCTTGGACGATCATTCTTAAGGCACTTTTTAAGGAGTCGTAGAATCCATGTTAGGAATGTGTTTCAACTGTTTTGCGTGCCAAAGGTTGATCAACACGGTATAAAGTGACTGGTCATAATGCCTTTTGCTGATCAGTGTACTCACAGACAGCTTAAAACTACACTAAAATACCCCTCCCTTCCCCCTCCCCAATTTTTTTGTTCAGTCAGGCGATTTAATATGGTCGTGAAGAGACTACCCAATCAATATTTTGCTGCAAAGTAACTTATATTTTAATAAAGTCAATAAATTTAACTGCCTGCACTCAAACCGAAACCAGAACAAGAGCACGGAAGCTCATGGTCGGAAGTCACGTGGCCAGACCCGACTCCGCTTATTAGTTATTCCTCGGCTTCTGTGGCGTGTGAAGCACACTATCGACGGCGACGAACACCGTTTGTCGTGCGATTGTTTCGCACTTGTATCCCTTCCGCTCGGTGTTCTGCGCTTGAAGGTCGACTGGCCGGCACCACAAACGGAGGTTCCGAAGTATCGGCCCCAGGTCCGTCGCAACGTTGGTCCGTCGTGCGCGGCCATCGCGTCGTCCACCCCGCGGTACGTCGCCATATTGAGAATGACGTGTACATGTACTTCCTGTGATCTGTGCAACATTTGTTTCTCGATCAACGTATTCCCAGTTTTCTGGAGGCCATAAAAATGGCCGTCATGTTCTTTCCTATTTTTGATATCGAATGTGTGCCTTAGATGATCCACGACCCTTGATATATTTTGGTACCCATAGTTCGAATGCCATGCGACCGTGAAAACGAGGGTGAGCTCGAATGAAACCGGCTGTTTTCGGGTGGAAAGAAAATACAATTCGAGCAATAAATTGTGTTCTGGGTGGTGAGCCTCTTTTAAGTTATGTTCAAGTCAAAACCTCGGCAAGCACAAATGCCCTCTCATCGTCATTTTAAGAAGTGAGGGGTGGAGCTTATAATGGTTACTTCTTCTCGCTTCAATCTCACTGGCTGGGGAGCGATAATAATGCCTCCCTGCCCTGTGTTTCTTACGTTATCAATGACTCTAGCATTTATAAAGATCCAGTAATGTATATGTTAAAACATCAAATGTTTTTTGTATTTTTTTTTTTTTTTTGCGTAGAGCATTTAGCGGTAATCTTTGTTTTCATGATCAGTTAACGTCATTTTTGTGTGGAGAATATGATCGAAAATTTTAGTACCCTTGATTCATCTGCTTTCCCCGCCTACCATTCAAAAACTTCAATAAAACAAATATACAGCGCAAGCCCAACCATTTCAAGACAAGACTGGCCAACAGGTGCTTTCAGTGAAATTCTCTAAGGGGTCACACGATGGGAAAAGCAAGAGCATAGTTACTTGATCAAGCACTAGCCGCGCAAGCATAGTGGTGACGTTTGACGTAATTATTCAATTATTATTTTTTGCGTCTACTGATAGATTAGGTCTGTCATCGTTTTTAGTGGGAAAAACAAAAATATTATCTGATTATAATTAGGGTCCCGCGTTTCCAGTTTTTATTTTTTCAAAAATCGGTGTAATTGTTTTAGTGTTTATTTTGAATTTCAATTTTCGTTTTTTTTTTGTTTTTTTTTGGTGTATAATCATTCTTCAAAAAGTTTACCCGTTTTTTACGGTGAATATGAAAGAACAACCGTCAAACACCGGATTAGATTATCCTTGCAGCTGTGATATTTTGATCACTCAAAGTATAACGGCACATATACATACGTGGTCTTCGCTGCAACTTCCGTCAGGAGACACCGCAAAGTCGCGGTATTCGCGGGCATAATATTCCGAGCGCTTTTGTTTCCTTCCCATTCTGACGACGTGACCGCCTGGGGTGAAAACCGTACAAAACCCAGCAGAATGACAAAAAACAAAAAAACAAAAAAACGTTGTATTTATGTTTTCAACCACAGGGAAGTTTGAGAGAGGGTGTTAAGAAAAGTATTAACGGTTTCTCTTAATTTCCTCTGAAGTGCATGAAGCGAAAAACCCCACACTAACACAGATCCGAATTTTTTTCAGGACCAAGAACTTGACAGATTTAGCGCGATCACAGAAAGGACACAAATATCCCGCGAAGGCCAATCCAAGACCTCTTTTGTTGTAGGTTGAACCTTGGAAGAGTGCAATCACGAAGCCAGCACACAATGTCGAACCTTGCAAAACCCTTTCTCGTTCTCCCCTCCCTCCTCCATCAACCTCGACGCTGCCCTAAAGAAACTGACCTTTTTCGGTTAAAACCAATTTTTATAAAACGGATTAGACGTACTGTTTTCGATTTTTATCAGTTTAAACCAAAAACGCCGAACCTTCAAACTGACCTTTTTCGGGTAAAACCGAATTTCCGAAAATGGAGTCGGCGTACTTTTATCGGTTTTTATCAGTTTAAATCGAAAACTCTGAACCCTAATTATAATATACGCGGTTAGACGCCTGTATCATTTTAAGGCAGTAAGCACCTGTTGACGATTGCAGGAGCTTCCATAACGTAGCTAGATATACAAAATGAATAAAGTAGCTATTCTTTCCCCCTGTGAATTCGAAGCATAAAAAATCGCACCCTCTACATTTCTTTTTTTTTTTTTTTTTGTGAATGAGTTTAAATATTTTGTCATAAAATATCTAGAATTGAAATAAAAGTAAGAAATATTCCCGGAATACCGCTTTAAAAATAGAAGCATACGCCTCAGGTTCCTGTGTAATACGCTCGAAGGCCACCCTGCAAATCAGCACGCATCTCACGCCGCACTGAAAACTCGGTTATGGTAAAGTTCGCTATATTCCATTATATATTCAAGAATCGGTCCTCTTTCCCATAGAGTCTCACTGTCCGCGCGTTTTGAACCGGCTCCTTTGGCAGCGCTTGACTCCGAAATCCTTCTCTTCACACTTTGCGTGCCACCTTTCCTTATAATTCAGCGACAAAAAAATAAAAGAAAAGCACATCGTCGAAGCGGAAATGTGAAGTCAAATTTGCGTTTTAAGTTTTGATAAGCATATAATAAAACAGGCGAGGACGGTCGGTCCAGCGCTGAAATGCGGTAAAACATTCCCCACTCAACGCTGGTTTTATTTCTGTTTTTCTTTTAATTTATTTGCGACGTTACTTCCAGAGCACCGAGTCGCGACCGCTCGCCGGTGCGGGCGCATTTCGGGGTGTATATTTACTACCCGCCCGCGCACGCGTGCCGAGTTACGACTTTGGTCTTCCTCCGTGTGTTTGGCGGACGGGCTTCGCGTGCCGCAGCGACGACGAAATTCGGGTTTGAGTGTGCAGCCCCCCAAAAACTGGCGTGTCGTAAAAGCTGATACTCGCGCTCCCGTCCGACCGACCCCTCGACTCCATGATGCTGATAATGGCGACTAAGTAAAATAAGCGAAAAAAAAAAAAACGAGCCTGTGAACGAGGTTCTATGTGTACACGTTTGCACGGTGTCGGTTGCGGCTTGTAGGCGACGCGCATAAAAATGCTGGCTGGACAAACGAGCCGAGTCTTTGCTCCCGAATTTGCAAGGCAGATTGCGCCGGTGTTGACAAGAGAGTGGGAAGAGGGAGGGGGGAGAGGAGGAGAACTCGTTTACTTTATGGAGCTTAGATTTAAGAGAGGGACCAACTGAAACTAAAGAAAGTGCTCGCTAAATTGTAGAGGATCAAAATCTCCAAAGAACACGAAAGACAAATAGAAGTATGACGTACAACACCGAGCACTATGTACTAGCCGACGCCTCTTGGGACGCTTGCAGACGATTGACGCATTTTTCTACTCTTCATTGCAGCTAACAGGTGGCGCATAACCCTCGAGATATCGATCAGCTGCAGCAAGTGAGGTCCATAGTTACAAGCACTCTGAAGTCTAGGCACCCTAGTTTCAAGAAAGAACGAGGAGAATGAAACGGGAAGGCGGGCCCTCGCTCATAGAAGTCAACTTTGGGTTGCAGTTTATGTAAAATTTGGTGCAAACCCGCTCACCGTTTTCTTTCGAGGGTTAATGAGGTTTTGTAGCCCTGGTAGCCGAAGTGTAGGGTGATGTTATAAAGTTCCGCTCGCGTTCTGCCCTGAAGTTCTGCTCACAATTAACAACGCCACGACATTTTAACTTTTTTTGCACAATTAGATGTTTTTCTAAGTTGATGATTTTTAATTAATTATCATGAATTAAGTATTTTTGGCGCTGTAGCGTAGGACGAAAGATAAAAAAAGGAATAACCGGAAGTGATACGAACCTCCATTGAGGGGGAAAAATACAATTCGTTCACTGATACGTACAAATTTGAAAGTGTGAGAGATTTATCTGACTTTCCTCCTTATCTTCTCAGAGAACATAGCTAACTGTACTGCGCTGCGAAGTTCTACAGAACATAGGCGTGACCAGAAAGTGAAAGGAAAACAAAAAGTTACATGAAGATGAGGAGAAACATGATGACATTTTTCATTATTCCTCAGATTTTTTTTCCCAAACTCACGCATGGGAAAACTCATGCATGGAAAAGGATAAAAGAGTATAAAAAAAACAGTTGTTAGTCTGCGCCATTTCATGTACGTTCTGTGTTTCCTCATCTCCATGGAACTTTTTGTTTTCCTTTCACTTTCTGGTCACACGTATGTTCTGTAGGACCTCGCAGCGAAGCACAGTTAGCTATGTACAAACTACTAGCCCAAACCCAAGTCCAAGCTTTGTCAATCCTCAGAGAAGCCCACCAGGAGTAGGTGTCTCTTGTCAAAATGCAATCTAGAAAATTAAAAAAAAAGTCAAGCCGATAGAAGTTTTTTACTTAATGATACCATCACCTGCTAATTCAAGTTCATAATCTGGCGAGCAATTAAAAAGAACAGAGGTCTCCAAAAGACAAGGCGAGCGCTGAACTTCAACTGAAGATTAATCAAAACTAGTTCCAACAAACAAAACAAGCTGCACGTTTTTGTGAAGGGGAAGGTTTCAACCAAACGCTCGTATGTTCGTTTTCTTTGCACTGCCACTCGCACAATCGTAAAAACCAACTTCCCACGACAAAGAAAAGAGGACGACAAGATGTTAGCATGTGCCATTTCACAAAACCGGAACGAGAGAACGCAGCTTCTTGAAGAGCACGTCCCACGAGAACACTCGCACCCACCTTATGGTGGCCGGAGCTAGTCTCCGACTAATGTGTTGAAAAAACGACCGACAAGTGAAAGAGACAAACAACACTTGTCCTTTGTTTTTAAGCGCTATTACCCTCGGGACTATAAATCACCAATTATCCCAAGTGCATACCCTTCTACAATGTGTTTAATGCGTCCTCAAAAGTGGTATACCTCGAGTTCCGCCCGTTGACGGTATAAATGCGTCACACTGTTGCTTGCCGCGACCCCGGCGGTGTCACGGTAGCGGTTATGGGTGCGGCAGACACCTGTTCTGCTGCAGATCGCTCTGCAGCAGATCGCTCTGCAGCGTGACAGTAGACGGAAACCAAAGTAGACAAGAGTTGGGACGCGGCGACAACAGCGACCCTTGCGTCCGCTCCCTTTTTTTGCCGGCATTTCTGCTACCAACCGCAAGGATTGCGACATCCTACGGTGGGAAACCCCGGCCCTAGTGACGAAATTTGTTTGCCGTTTGGGGCCAGTTTCGATGCTTGGGCGGAATAGGACGCCAAACGCACCTCCCGAAGACACGTTCTAAGCATTGTCCCCCCACAGGTACAAGAACTCTTGAACCATCGCGAAGAACTCTTGCGACGGGCTGCGTTATGAGGAGGGTGTCAAACCGGTCATTATTTCAGTTCGTTACGGGTCAGGCCCAGTAGGTTTGTATTTTGTTCCGGTTCGACTCCGGTTAAGCGATACATTCGAAATATTGTTTCGGTTAGCGGTTTGAACAAGCGCGAACCGGTTCAAACCGGTTCAGAATTCTACCTTATATCGCGGCCCCCAGCGAATTTCCTGCGCTAAACAACAAAAAAAATCCAAAGCTCCTAGTAATTAAAAAAAAATTAAAGCGATTTTGACTCGGCGTCATCTGCCCTAAAAACACTACGAGAAAATGGTCAACAAAAGCCACGCCAAGGAAACGAGGAGAAAAAAAAAAAAAAGAAAGATGATTAAATTTGTGTTCTGGTATGGGCTTTTTATTGTAAACACCATTCTACGTAAATTACGCGATCATACAAACGCTCAAAAACAAAGAGTAGAGTTCATTACTCACATGCGAAGTAAATCAGCTAGCTCCCCACAGTGACAAGGCGACACTATAGCACACATCGTATTCTCGAACCACCCTACTCAGATGACGGAGATGAAGACGAGAAAGAGCGAAAAAGAGTAAAAATATGATTCAAAAAAAAAAAAATAGTGAGCGGAATATCCCTGGTTGGAACGCAAAACAAAACAAAAACATTTTCCCTCGGGCAGCGTTCAGAGCTCAAGGCTATTGACGTCCCAGCGACGGGTGTCCCAGTGTCGCGGTTCTTCGTCGCTTCCCCTTTTCGGTGGCGGCTCCAGCTTTTGCCACCTCCTAACAAGCGAACAAACACACACTGACAGCCGTCCATTTTTGTTGTTCGCTTTTTTTTTTAATAATTATTGTTTAGCGCCGAAACAAGAGGAAAATGTTTAATCTTTTGGCATAGTCAGATATACTCCACCTTACGAACGAATCTCATGCGACGCCCCGAGCGATTGCAGCCAATCCAGCCCTGCGAACATTTGACGCGACTAGTCCACCCGCTCATCACTGCGCCTCTCCCAAAGGCCACTACATTAGATTGACACGCGTTACTCATAACGTTCGTTGGGGTCAAACATAAGAGAAAACTGAGTAAAACGTGCACGCCGAGTTCTGCTACACACCGACGTGAAATTTAATTAATGTTGTCATGGTTACTGTAATTCCTCCGCAGCGCTCTTATCTGTTCAGTGGACACTGCACTGCCGGCGCCGCCGTCATGAATATTGAGTTGATTTTGGCACCGGCAGCCGTAAATATACGCCCGGCTAACGTTTTATTACGCCGAACCGTATTCCAGTGCCGATAACCGCCATATGAAATGACGGCTTCGTTCCGGTTAGGGTTCTATAGGCGGTTTTATGGAACCGTTATTGCGCATCCGATATGGTACGATGGGCCCTCCGGTACGAACTGCCAATGTGCGTGTCTTCCACGGTCTTACCGTAATGCGCCTTTCGAACCGTAAGGCACGACCAATGGCCGACATCGACAGTCTCGCTTCGTTATAGTAAAACAGCTTTTTCGTTGTTTTGCACGAAAGGAACACGAAAGGAGTCTGTAGTTTGTATATGTAATCAGTTCAGAGAGCAGCAATTGCAAAAATGGGGTAGATTCCGTGACTGCGTGGGAGTGGTGAACAAAAGTGCGTCTGTAAATGTTCATTTTATTCGCGAAGAAGTATCCCAGCCGCCATTCGAAGCGCCACGGCGCTCGTTTCTTCCGCCATTTACTCGAGAAGGAGTTCGCGAGTTGCTGACGCAAAATTTCTCACTATCAAGTTCGATCCAGAGGGCGCATTCGAGCGCCCGAGAGAGACCAAACTGCTAAGCAAGCTCCTTGTACCAACTCCGAGTTCGCGCAAAATGAAGTCCCATAAACATCTCCCTCGAAAGCACGAGGCTGAGATAGCCTTCCCCGCCGCGGAAGGAGGGGCGGCATCACATCGCCAAAGTACATTCCGCACGAATGCGAGCGTGCGCCGAGTGTGCTCCCCTTAGGAGGACGCTTAATTCAAAATTCGAGACAACAGGCATTAGCGGGCGGACTAATGACGACACAGGTTTCTTCGCCGTTCGCCGAGTTGCAGTTCTCCACGATTTCCCGCGGAGGATGCATGCGGGCGAGCGCGCACGCATCAACGTCCGACGAAATTTTGGACTCTCAGATTGAAATTTCTGGCCCTTTGGGACTCGAGGTGTAATTGAATGTGTGAGAGGGCCCGCACCTGAGAGACGAAGAGGCGGCCCCATTTGTCTCTGGATGTTCGCCGAAACGAGGAGCGAAGGCGTTTTCGCGAATCGCCTTGGTTGGGTAACCGCGGGGTTGCGCCACGGCAAGGAATAAATGCGTTGGCCTCGGAGGCTACTTACCAGAAACTCAACTTCAACACCGAACGTGCACGCAAACATACGGGAGGACGAAAAGAACGTTCCGAAAAAGAACACCTAAATAGAGCAGTTCACGAAAAAAGAAGAAAAAAAAGGTCGATGTGCAGGCGAGCTAGTGCGTATAATTCGTGATGTTTAAACCTTAAGACTGGGAAGGAAACGTAAACATATATCTGAAAAAAAAAAGAAAACAGAATAAAGGTAACAGACAAGCCGCTGGTATTAAGTCTTTCATCTTTCTTTTGTTTCGTCGGATATATATTCAAGTTTCATTCCTAGTCTCGGGTTTTAAACATCGTGATCAGAGCAGTTTTTTCGGTTTGTAGTTAATGCAAGTGTAATAGTCGCTGACACGATGAGGACGGCAGCAGGGAGAAGCTTCAGTTGTCCCGCCTCCAGCGCGGTCTTCTTATCTTAGACAAAGCTTCAGCGTCTCGTGCACCTATGGCACGTGCGCTGCCAAAGGACAGCTGAAGCATAGCCTCCTTTACACTTACAAAGCCTGGCAGATCGCCACGAGAAGCGGCCTCCGAATTGGAAAAAGGGGAGCGGCAGACAACGGATGAGAGTGGAGCCACGTGACTGGCGCCCCGCTGCGGCGAGACGCCGAAACACACTTCTCCTGAGGGAACAAGTGTGTTTTGGGTTCTCGGCTGCTGCAAAAGCTGTGCGCTGACGTCCAGGTTCTCCAATAAATGGCTCCTTGATGCTCTCTGCTACTAGATCCTCAAAAAGCATGAAATGCTTTATGAAGCAACCCCCGAATCCCAAAATCTTGCCCGTCCGTCCTCCCGCCCGTCCGTGCATTCTCCATTAAAGTTAGCGGTGAAAGTAGTGTCAGGTGTCACCTTCACAATGCCTTCCGGGAATTGACGGCACGTGACCTTTACGTCAACTCAATTTCATCACTAAATGTAGCCGGAAAAGTCACGTCTTGTGGCCAAAACGTCAATTTAGTTTGACCACTAAATTTAGCGAGAAATTGAGGCCGCGTAACCTGTGCACTAATTCAGTTACCCTTCAAATTCAGCAGAAAAATTCACGTCTTTCGGGCTAGGCACCAGTCCAGATTTCTCGCTAAATTTAGCGGGGCAAAATCGACGTCACGTGACCGAATGTCACGTTACCTACACACCCATTTAGTTTCCCGCTAAATTTAGCGGGAAATATACGTCACGTGACTCACCAATCCCCTCGCAAATTCTCCCACCAGTTCCTTACAATGCATTTTACGCATAACAGGACTTTGAAGGTGAAGGTCGTTTTCCATTGTTAACCTTTTTTACGTGTGCTTTATCGGCAACATGGCGTCAGTTTGAACTTTTTTAACAATACCCCCCCCCCCCCAATTTTATCGTCCGTCCTTCTATGCATTTTCCGCTAAATTTAGCGGAAAGATAGATTTCAAGTGACCTCTACAGGAATTTAGCTTCCCAGCTAAATTTAGCCGGAATTTTGATATCATGTGACTTGACGTCACGGGGTCTACAGACCAACTAAGTTTATCTACTAAATTTAGCGGACACATTTACGTTACGTTACCTATACATTAATTCAGTTTCCCCGTTAAATTTGGCGGGTAAATCGATGTCACATTTCTCTATACACCAATTCAGTACTCCTGTTAATTTTGACGGGGAAATTTATGTCACGTAACCTGACGTCATGTGCGCTATACACGAAAATAGTTTCCCCGCTACATTTAGCGGTAAAACTGAAATCTCAAAGTCCCATGATGCATTTCATCCATGAAAGGACTTTAAACGCAATCGTCGCTGCCAATTTTTTATTATTATGCTAAATAGAGATTTCTTTTTCAGTATAATAGTCCCTTCTTGACTCCGCTGGAGATTCAGACCGAAATTTTACTCGAAAATAAGAATTTCTCGGTTACGTAACTTTTATTTTTAAGTTCCTTGCTTTATATTTTAGTTGATAAAATAAATTTAGGGCTGCTTTTATTTTAATTTTGCTTCTTCCTCGTCCGCGTACGTGAAGGAATGCAGTATTCTCTACGTCCTTGGCTCCTTTAGTTTAAAGTTTCAAATTTTAATAAAAACTACAATGATAAACAAAAATCACCTGAAATTACAAATCAGACACTAACATAAATTTTTCCTCCGACATATGAGCACTACAATCTATACTGAAATAAAAGTGCAGTCTTAACATGCGAAGTTTTTTACTTGTGCTCGGGTCACTGGCGCCAAACTTCAGGGAAGCGATGAAAGCATTAGACTCGAAAATTGAGATTCCGTCTTGACAAATGGGCTTCAGCGTGCAGAGGCTTGCGCCTTTAATAAAACCAGTCGTGCTCCTTCTTTTCTATTTTTCCCCAACACATTTCTTCCATAAACTCTCGACTCTCTACATCACCTTTTGGTAAGACCGGGAGCTCATCACGTTTCAAAGCCAGCACGTGTAGTTCGCGAATGGCCCTCACAAATGGGCGCCATATATCTCCCAACTCTTCGCCCGTCAACTCTTAACGGCTTTCAGTTTGCCCCACAAGTTATTGGGAGTCAGCGTTGATTGCGTTTTAGTCTTTCTCGATAGTATCTCTGTTTAGTTTTCATCAGGCAGAAGGTAATAAGCTATTTCGAAGAAGCCATTGATATATCCTATTTAATATATTTGTTTCTTCTTAGAATGAAGACATATGCATATCCACGTCCAAAAAGGAATATTTCAACGTACAAGGATGTTCAGCTTGGACACTGAAACTCCTAAAAAAAAATTTGTTTTGTTTTTTGCTTGGATTTTTTATAAGGTTTCAAGAGAATACCGAATCAACATTTTGCTAGAGTCGCGTATAGTTTTAATAAAGCCAAAAGCTGAACTGCTCGGTGCCGAAGCTGAAACAGGAGCGCGAAGCAACATGGCCGGCTCGGTCTGCATTTTTGGAAGAGGCTGCTGTTCGCCGTTAGAGACAGAATTGTTTAGTCCAGTTACTTCAAGGTGCCTGTTTTGACAGTCCTTAATGGCACAGAGCATGTCTGATAGCATCCTGTCTTAACGACATGTTTATTTCCTCTCCGTTGTTTTCTATCAAAGCTCAACAGCACAGTGTCAACAAAATCTCACTAAAATATCTTTTTTTTTTTTATTTTTTTTTATCTCCAGCACTATTGGCATCGCCCATTAGGAATCTGTAACTGGCAACAGGAGTTCTAGGAACGCCCAAGCTCAGCTGAATTATTCTCTGATGTGCGAATGTAGGATATCTTGTCCTGTAGAATCTTGGCCTTGCATGTTCCCGAAAGTGGCTGATTTCAGCACTCTTGGGTAAGTTACTTTTAAAAGGTAATTCGTTAGAGTTACAGTTACTTTCAGAAAAATGTAGCGAAGTTACCGTTGCAGTTACCGCATCAAAAGAGTAACTCGTTACAGTTACAGTTACTTTTAAAAAGGGACGACGTTACTTTTCAGTTACTTTTCTGTAACATAAAAAAATTCAGGAAATACTCGAAAACGCTCCTCACCAAGTTTTATTGAATAAAGGTAAAAAAGTAAGCGTTTTACTTCATATTGTATCACAGCAGCAGTTGCTTCTCGAAACTAGTGACTGAAAGTTTTCCTCATTTGATGCGAACACGTCCCTGCCCTTGCTGAACGGACCCCGCGCAACAAGAGCAACGAGCAAACCCCGCGCAAACAGCAGTAAATTTTGCCTCCACTGTTGACACCTTGTCGGAGTGGCACAAATCAAAATACGTAACATTCGCAGTGCGGAGCAGTGGCGCTAATCAAAATACGAAACATTCGCAGTGCCCTTCGTGTGTATTTTTGTCTCACGGTTGATTCGATTCACCCGATTAAAAAGCGCTTGCGCAGAAAAAACAACAACCGCGGCATAAATAGTGCATCAAGATACTTAGGTGTAAGTGTTCAGTCACAAAGTACACGCGCGTGCGTGAAGATAACTAGATTTTTTTTTCATCACAACAACACGTTCGGGTCGTGACTCGCGAGAAAGAACGTATTCACAAGTTTGTGCACGGCCAACTTGACACTCGAAATACCTGAACAGACAATTTGGAAAGAGCAAGAATAGCTAGATCGTACTCGTTCAATCATATGTTATTCGTAAAAAAACTGGAAAGTAACGACCAAAGTAACGTCGTTACTTTCATCGTTACCTTAAAAAAAGTAATAGAACTAAAGTTACAAGTTAAGTTTTTAAAAAATAACTCGTTACACTTACAAGGTACCAAAAAAGTAACCAAGTAACAGTAACGCGTTACTAGTAACGCGTTACTGCCGGAGACTGGATTTCAGTCCTGTCTTTTGGTTATCATCATATATTTCTCATACAACATATACGGTGCTCACCAAGTTTATATGAAACACACAAACAGTGTCTTTTTTCATGAGAGCAATACTGGTGGCCGCTGAGCTAAGGTTTCGCGACATGGCACTCAACAGGCCCATCCGGAACTGCCATATGAATAAGTCATTGTTAAATTTCCTCTAGTATAGTGTTGTAAAAGAGAATAGCATTTCGTGTGTTCTGTATACATTTGATGAGCACTTTATGTGGCAGTTTAAAAGCATACCTTATTCACATCAATGCTGGTGCAAGGACCCTTCCTGAAAACATACTGCACCCCTGCACCCCGATGCTGCACATATCTCTTGAGATAGAATGTAGAGCAAAATGTTTTATTGATGTTCATCACCCAATATTTTGTTTACATGGTTTTTGCAAGCCCAAAATCCCAGACAAGCCGGCCAAATTCCTAGCGGCGTAGTGAGTCCAGCAACACCGTGCTGGAGCTCCAGGGGTTGGTGCCGATGCTGGCCGGGTGGTGGTCTTTGCGAAAGAGGGCACTGAAGTTTCCAAGCTTGCGACCGAATAATGAATTCGGACAATCAAAAGAAGGAACTTGGGTTATGTAATAAAAGAAAAGCATTCCAGATAGACATACAGCTCAGGATTTTGAGAAAAAAAAATGTTTCACGACACGTTTAACAGGTATTCACGTGAAGGAAAATCCCGAGATTCTTCTCCGGCGCGCGCATCACGCAACGAAAACGTCATTGTTTCGCCCTGCGGCACTATGGCGTCAGCGACAGCTGACGATTATTACGCGTGTTAATGAGTAACAACCTGGATATGAGTAACAATATGTTATCCAGATTTAGAGTATACGCAGGGGAGAAAGGGAGGGATGCTCGGGCGGCACAAACGATCCTGTTGTCGTCGTTACACTATTTGGTGTCAAATAGAGAGCTCTCTTAATTCACCTGTGGGGGTGTGAAATGTGCAAGTTGCTAAATTAAAGTGAACATACCGTAATCCGCCCCCCCCCCCCCCTCCCCCCACTTCCGCCATCACCTCGTCGAAGTGAACGACGAAGCTGAGGAGGAAACAGGGCACCCGTCGTGGACGTTCCTCTGCCGATTATTTCCCCTCGCGAATACCGAGTTAGCAAAACAATAAAACAAAGCGATTATTTTTAAACGGCATTATTCCCAACACCCATGTCATAATGACGAATAAATTTCCAGAAATAGAGCTTCATTCAACAGCTTTCAAATAAGTGTAAAATAATTTTTATGGATTAGAATTACACTGAAAATTTAATCCCATGTGAAATACTGAAAAAGGCAAAACAAACTTGAAACGGGTATTTGACTCCCTTTTATGCAAGTTTCAGCTAGAACAAAGAAACTCTCCGCTGTCACATTTACACTTCTCGATTATTATTTAGGTTTCTGGAAATATCCGTTTTATTTCACACAGCGCAACCATTTAGCGCGAAATCTACTTTTAGGTTTCTTGCCCTTGGAAGTACGCCTGGTGAATTCAGAAATGATCTACTGTGTAAAGTTAAGTGTTCTATGTCCCCAAGGACAGCTGTTCAAAATACTAACTTGACAGAAAATGTATCACAAATAGCGGAATTCGTTTCGACGTCTAGACTCTAAAAAGATGAGCAACTTATAAACATGTGTGAGTTAAGTTCGTGCATAGGTCTTGGAATTTGCGATTTTCAAGAATTAAAAATGGTGCTAGGTCAAATGTAAATCTAGAATAGTAAAAATTTTTTTACAATCAACTTCGCGTTTGATAAGAAAAAAAAAAAAAAGGCTACGAGGACTGGTAATATGGCGTTCTGTTTGAGTCAATAAATTGCGGGAATGAGCATTTCTACTTTATTCGCAAGCCTAACACGCGGAGTGCGCGCTGAGAATAACCCGAAATTCTAACTGATAAGCTGGAAGCGCATTAAATTATTCATTCAATCCCGCTGTCAAGCGCAGCACTGAAATAAGGGATTCAAAATATTTTCATTACATCTCGAAAACGGAACTTCCACAAAAACACCAAAACGAGATGAAATTCATCAAAGAAGGAGAGAAGTTGATTAGCAAAAGTACTTCTCACTACTCTCGTAAAAAAATAAAATAAAGAAACGATGTCTAATGCAGAGAGCCAAGGAATCGGCAGTGCGCAGCTCGTCTCTCGTGATTAAATTGAGCTCGGGCGCGGGCTCTGAGCGCCGACTGATAAACAACACCGGCGAATCGGTCTCCAGGAACCCGCTCCTTTAAAAGCGAACCCAAGACACCTTCCACATACTCAAATACAAAAAATCCCAATGACTAGAAAATAAAAAAAAAACAAGAAATGGGACCATCTTCCCGAAAAGTTCCCAAGCCGACTACAAGAAAAAAAAAAAGGCAGGGGAAGGCGCCGAACCCAGACAAGAATGCCCGCTTCCACCAAACTTCTAATATCCAACTCATCAGCACCGGAGTTCTCCTCGAAAGAAAAGTACGGTGTTAGGGTTTTTTTATATTGTAGGTATTTTTGTGATTTCTTAGTAGAGCTAGCCCCATAGTGTGGTGCGTGTTGTTCTATTTTCTTCGCGAAAAAAAGGGAGAGGACAGAGAGTCCCCCATTCTCCCCTCAACCCTCCTCTTCGCCCTTCACGCCTCCCACGACGACCCGAAAGGAATGTTTGGGAAGATTATGACCATATATAGGTGACCCGGGGAGCGCAATGTCTTGGAAGGAATTCCCGACTCTTCCCATATACTCCTCCAGAATTTATCCGATTTCTTGTGTATGCTTTTTGTTTATGTTTTTTTTTTTGCCTTTATTGGGTGGCTGGCCGTTGTCTAGAGGGTGCACTGCCGGCTATATCCACGCCGTTTCCTACTATGGGGGCCATGCGGAGGATCAAGGGAAGCAGACTAGGCCTAGATGAGTTAGGAAAAGAGAGGAGAGAGTGAGAGTAAAAGCACGAGAAGAATTTGTGGCAAAGAGGAAGGCGCATTTGGGGAAAAAACGTGGATCCGCCGCTTACTCCCGCCCAATCTGCCATGCTCCCTTTATGTTTTGTCGTTGTCCATATTTCGGGATTCTGTTTCGTAATTTTGAGGGCATTCATATTTTTTTCTTTCTTTCTCGTCATTTTGTATCTTCTAATTTTGTCCCTCAGCTCTTATGTTTTTGGCTTTGATTTTATTTTCACGTCCAGCAGGGTTTTCAAAGTGACGCCATCTTGTTCCATGTAATGCGAGAAGATGGCAGAAAGAAAGAGGGTAAGAAAGGTCATATGACTGCACAAGGATTGTCTCGTTTGTTATGTGTAGAGGTGGATATTTGCTTCGACATTAAGTGAATAAAAAAAAAATATATTGCTTAAGTGGGAACTTGCCACTCTGGTGAAAACCCCTCATCCATTATGTCCGGCAAAAAACAACCCAAAGAATATAAATGTACGTTTACAATATTTTAATTTGCTTAACAGAGTGCCGCAATATTTTTAAGTGTAATGCGATTGGGAACACACGTGAAGTCTACATATACAAACGGTCGCAATTGACGCCATAAGAGCACTTCGTTACATTAAGGAATTCGTTGATTTAACGAAAAAGCTTTTTTTTTTTACAAATCTGAATTCATGTTAGAGTCTTACTGGCTGAAGCAAAACACTCGTTTACATATCATTCAAACAACGAATCATCGGCCAAAATGCGTTTAAAACCTCCCTGCGTGTTCTAAGCTCTCAACGACTGTAGTCAAACTTGAAACCTTCATTTCGTTCACAAGACGCGTAAATACTTCAATTTAATATATTCTCCGCGCAACACAGAGCAGTTACTCTAGCCTCCGGAAGTCAGTGACGTTTGCTCGTGCATGACAGACGACTCGTTTCATTCGCATGAAAAAGTTTTTCGGCAATCCACGCCAGCCTTCAATTCTGATTCAGTGGCTCCATTTTAT
Source organism: Ixodes scapularis (assembly GCF_016920785.2). Taxonomy (NCBI): domain Eukaryota; kingdom Metazoa; phylum Arthropoda; class Arachnida; order Ixodida; family Ixodidae; genus Ixodes; species Ixodes scapularis. The sequence continues at coordinate 9,370,605 of NW_024609882.1, read as the reverse complement.
TCACGCTTAAAAAAAAATTTAAGAAAAAGCTTCACCGCATGGATAAATTGTGTTATAAAACTTCCTCTACTTCCGAAACGATCAACGTTTTATTAAGTGAGACTGCCTCCGATGCCGCGCAGCGAGCGCGAGCGAAAGGCAACGAGCTTACCAAAGTGGAAAAATCAAAACGAAAAAGAAGAGACAAAAAAGTGGCGGCAGAAGCATTCATGTTTTGCAAAGTACCAACTTCCCCCGGCAGCTTACACGCGGTCCAAAAATATCGCGCAGGAGAAAGCTCGAGATCTCTCGGAGCGCGTCGAACTCCCCACAAGTCAGAAAGACGAATCTTAGCAAAAAAATGCCTCGTCGAAAGGACAGCGAGCGCCGCGACGTCGTCCGCGTTGCACGCTTCACCGAATCCAGCCAAACATGCGCAAACACAAGTGGAGACACTGAGCAACATCAAATGTCTAAAGAGAGCGCTACATCGGAAGAAACAGGGTGGTAGCGGCGGGGAAGGGGAGCGCTGGAAAGGAAAGTAGGGAGAGGGGGGGGGGAAGGGGGGGAAGAAAAAGGAGTCTTCGCCGACGTGCAACCAAACTCGTAAGCACCCATGCATACGCGGCGTAGAAAGAAAGCGGCGAGAGACCAAGTCGACGCCCGAAAAAGTCGATCTTGCCGCGTTGAACACAAACGCGAGGAGCAGGGTGGTTGCTGGGAGGGAGGGAGGGAGGGAGACTCCGAGGTTCAACCCCCGTGCCTCGGGGCCGGGCGTAGGACTCGGAGTCCGCCACAAAAGCCCATCGCCGACGTCGAAAAGTGCCCAACATCTCCGGAGACGCCCCTCCGCTCCCCCCCTCCAAGAACCTCATTTCGCGTTCCATTTCTTGCCCGCTCTGCTCGTAGGCGCGCGGTTGTTTCGTGCCCGTGCATGTTGGGTTTGGGATTCGGCTCACTTCGTTTTATGTATGCTCGTTAATTTGCGTTTACTTCTTGGCGTTGTAGTGGCGTGCAGACGGGCGCGTCTCGGGTGGGTGAAAATGCATAAATAGGAAAGAACGTGAAAATATGCGGCTAATATACGCAACTATCTTTGCCTTATTTTCAACATTGCGTTATGCGTGATACATGAACTTCCTCTCTTATTCTGCGATGCGTAACAAATTTGTTTATTAGGTTAATTGGTGACTCGAATAAACGGTGGGAATTATTGTAACCCCCTCCCCCCCTTTCCTGCATACTTTTGTTTAGTCAAAAAAACGTCATTTTCTATAAGTGTGTCTTGTTTTAATCAATGCAGAAATGAATTACACAATTATTTTCACATTTACACTGTGATACCAGACTAGGCCGGGTAACTGCATACATGTATAAATGGCCGGACGTTTTGTTTTCATCTGAGTACATACATAAACATCTCCCTCTCTCTCTCTCTGTATATATATATACATACTTCACTTTGGCCTTGTTTCTTGCTTCATTCTTTCAGACGTCAAACGACTTTTGAAAACTCGAACCTCCTGCAACATGCAGCATTCATACATCGGCCAGTGGCCCCGAGGAGACGTTGTGCTTAACCTTCCCCCCTTCTTGGTATATCGCCGACACATACCTATATCCCGGACTTGCGAAGCATTCATAATTCACCCCCTCGATATTTATACTGCCTGCGTCGAGCGACATATCGTGCTAATAAAATTTGAATGCACTATACGTTTGAGCCCGAATAGATACTGCCTGGACAGCCGCGCATCGCGGCCGAGAAAGAAAAAAAAACAAAAAACTAAAATACGTCAGCCGATAACGTTTCAACTTTAACGATCAGCTAGCCCGCCGCAACAACACCTATACTCATAATGGTCACATAGAACTCAAAAGCAAATACAAACTAAGACGCTTGAAAACGTTGACGCAAGTTGAAAGGAAACAAGCAGCGAAGGGCCTACATCGACTGGTCGGAAGGATAGTGGGCACTAAAGTGAAGAGTTTACACACGAGCTTCCGCCTCGCGCTGGCGAACTCCTGCAAGCTTTCGCCAAATCGCTAAGAATATAACGCACAAAACACACACACACACACACAAAAAAGCGCAGCTGTAAATCATCCCGGCTTTTACTCTACTCCGAAACACTAGAGGAGGAGAGAAAAGCAATCTCGATTTCATTCTTCCCTGTTCCCTCTTCACTCTCCCCTTCGCTTTCATCATGCAGCACGCCCAGCGACGCGTAATGCCCGCTTGCGAGCATTGTTATCGCGCAGGACTCTCTCCGTACCAGATATGCGTACACCTACCTTCTCCCTCTTTCATTTGCAGCCCTTTCTTTTCCCTCGTTTCCATAAACGAGGGAACAGGTTCCCTATTTCGGGGAAAAATTGGGAGATAGGGTGAAACATAGCGTGCACGCGACGGGAATACTATTGATCTCGCAACGCGCCTGCCTTTCTCGACGTCTACGTTTCTTTTCCCATCTCATTTTTGTCGATTCCACTAAAGGTAATGTTGACAACATTGGAGACGAATGCGACTTTCATTTTCCCCCAGTTTCATTTTCTTTTACATCCTCACGCTGATTTATCTTGATGACCTCTGATAAATGATATATCACGACTGCCCTGCTTTCTTGTTTTCACCCTCATGCAGTGTATAGCTAAATTACTTTGAGCTGAAAACAATTAAACGAATTGAAATGGCAAGTTCCATGGTTTCAGGAATGTTTCTAAGAATATTTGACTATTCCGTCGCCATGAATTGGTTTAGGACTTATCCCATTATAGTATATTACAGTATAAGTTATATTACGCTAGGGATCGAAACTAGGTACCGCGTCTGAACATGGAAAAATACTCTGAGTAGATTCAGCATCAAAGAGTCCAGGCATTTACTTATATCCAGCTTGAGGGCACTCGCTTTGTTGCTAAATTTTGATCCCGCGTTGCCGCCCACCTAAATATATATATATATATATATATATTTATATGCAAATATAAATATTGCAATTATTACGTATATAACGAGGGTTCTGCTTGTTATCCGAGGGGAACTTCGAAGCTGTTCCTAAAACTAGGTGTATAGAAATTAACACTTAATGGAAGAAAACTGCCATTATGTAAGTCCCTTGTGTGTCATCGCAGCGGAGTTAAATCTAACCTTCTATCCTACAGCTGCGTCAAGTCTAATATCGGAAGTCTTCGGATATGCTACAGAGGACTCTGCATCACCGCGAGTTCCAGTGTAATCTTGGCATGAGCTTGTGGAATTGTTTTCTTTAGGAAGTACAATGTCACGACGCAAATCAACAGTACATAACCATCAGAATAGTAATTTAGAGGATCTATTCTGAATGTAATAGGTATATATTCGGGAAGCGCTGAAAATATTTCTGTAGCATATTTCACTTTTTTTCTTTTAAATTTAATGGAAAACTTTTATTCATTACGATTTTGCAAATTAACCTGAGACTTGAGTAAAAAAAAACTAAAAGTAAGAAGTAAAAGAAACAGAAAAAAATAGAAAAGAAATCCTCGAGAAAAACAACAGGCGTGTTAACTTAGTTCAGCTGTGTTCATGTAACTTACATTTTTATCATTCATTTTCATTTGACTTTTTGTTAGCAATCTATTTATCACTCGTTTTTTTTAATCCTAGTTTTAGTTTAATTTATATGGTAATAATCTTCAACCAGCTGACCGGCACACAAATACATTTTGAAGAATTTCTAGTAGTTTTATAACGGTTTCACAAAATCGCAGAATGTATACTTATTTAAGCAATTTAATTAAGCAACCTTCTATGTTTCGAAGGCTGATAAAATGTATTTAGAGCTTTTAACTTTCAACAAAAATAAATTCCGACAAAATTCTAAAACAATTTTTAAACAAGATTCACCTAAGGGCGTTCTTTCTTGCCCATTCATTTATTGATATATATTTGCTACGCACTGCACATTTTCTAACCCCCCTCCCCCTCACTCATTGCCATGCAATGCCACAAGCAGTTTCATATCCACAACCTTTAAAACGTAGTAATCAGTTCAAAAGTTTTATAACTTCGATATTGAAAACGCATTGTCGCATCGGAAAAGTGCAGCACTTGTGAACACCCATAAAACCACCAAGCCCAGAAGAACAAAGCCGATCAAGTGCACGCACCTGCACGAGCCATCAGGGGAGGAATACAGCATTTTTAACTCGCGCACTCACGTAGTTGTGGAATCTTTAAAACTTTCCCCGGAATGCATTAACAATGGGTGCACGAGCCTCGGCGTCGAAAATTGCCACCCCAAAAGACATTCCCCCCGAGTGCGAAGCGCGGAGCTTCCCTGGGACATTCGCAGTCATTCTCCTATACACCGTTCACCCCGCGAGCTGACAGTACGCTGGAAGCTATGGGCTCGTTGGACCAATCACACGTCTGCCTTTCGTCACGTGATCACGCTCCCACCCCATGCTCACGCATAGAGAGAGCGGGATCCAGGTGCCGAGAGGGAGGCGGCTGGTTGGTCCGGGTGTGGCGCGTAGATCCCACCGCACTGTCAGCTCGGGGATGAAGAGGACACGGCTCCGGCAATCAGCGGGCAGGCTGCCCGAACAACGCGTCCCAGATGTGACGGACCGAGAAATGGACAATGGACAGGAAGGAGGGAGAGGGCGACAGCAGGACGGAAGAAAGAGGTGCCGCCGGTCTGCGCGTTCCTTTCTCCCCGTGGCTTCCCTGCGTGGAGGGGAAGTGCGCCTCCAGGCACCGTTTTCCGCATCGGTGCGTTCCCAAGGACGCGCGACGCGTTGGCATGGGCTAGGATAAAAAGCGTGGCGTTCTTGCGGGCCTGCGCAACGTTGCAATCATGCGTCGTCGAACGCTCCGATCACTAGAGGTGTGTCCGGTTTGTTTACGCCTCGTGGTGGTGGTGGACCTTTCATTTTGCTACAAAGTTTCATTTTGCTACGTTCGAACGCGCCCGAAGGGATATGTTTACGGTCAACAAAAGATGGTGTAATGTCCACCGACGTCAATAGGCTGAAGGCGGAGCTGTCTCGAGTTATTGGTATGATATACAAAACGAAAAAATTGGTACCCCTTTGGTTTAAATTACGTTATATTATTCTCTCTTTTATTCTAAGGTCACTTATGGTATGTTGGTACGGGGTACGACCAATGCAACTAACTTAAGAAAAACATTCTTTGTATTTGAAAAATTACCGAGGTAATGTAAAAAATTTGAGAACTCAATCATTCCTTGTGAATTATAATATATTGAGGGCAGACCAGATATTTCACTTTAAGGAATTTTGATGCATCTACAAAAACAATCTAAATTTTACACAGGCACCTTATTCTAGCACATTACGATACCCGACACGTAGAATCCCAAGCATACGAACAAAGGTCATAGGCAGCCAGATGGTGCCCCTGCGCACCTGGTATATAAAGAGCACGTCGCACAAGATTAAAACACGCTCGCGCTCACGTTCACGGAACTACTAGACGCCCTCGCAGCAGCACGACCGAAGACGGCACCTGGCCCAGACCTTGTTAGCATTACTTCGCTCCGAGATCTTCCATTAGACACCATGAAGTAACTTCTAAAAACATACACACCCATCTGGATAGAGGGAGAGCTAGCTGCCGACTGGAAGAGATCTACAGTGATTCCCAGCAAAACTGGGTAAAACGCCCCACACGGTGGCCAACCTACGTCCGATTTCTCTGACATCCAACCTTTGCAAAGTCATGGAGCGCATAGTCACCGCCCGCCTGTCATAGATTCTCGAGTCAACGGGCGCCTTCCATCCCATGCAAACGGTTTTAGACCACACTTTCAACACAGGACAGTTTGCTTTTGATTCACCATGACCTCTATGAGCGCCGGCTCTTCAACAGCCAGCCCCGTACGCTCATGGCCATTGACCTACGAAAGGTGTTTCATTCGATTCCGCATAGCACCATTGTGTCTGCCGCCAAGAGGAGAGGTGTTCAAGGCCGCTTGTTGAACTTCATCAAGACGTTTCTACAAGGCCGCACATTCCAGGTCTCCATCGGTCAAACTAAAGGCCAGTGGAGAACAAATAACATCGGAGTCCCACAGGGGGCGGTCTTGTCCCCGCTTCTGTTCAATCTCGATATGGTGGACCTCGCTCTCGCCCTTGAAGCCGCCCCGGAAGTTCGTTTTACAGTCTATGCGGACGATGTTACATTGTGGACGACTGCAGGTGGGGCGAAGAGCCAGCAGAACAACATGCAAATGGCGCTAAACATTGTCACAACCTTCGCCCTTAAGTCAGGCCTTGAATTATTGAAGGGGAAGACAACATTTATGGTCATGCCCTGCCGACGCCGAAGCGCCCGAACAGACGTCAAACTGCGGCTGGATGAAACTGCCATAACCCCAACGAACTCCGTCAAAATTCTAGGGGTTATATTTGAAACCAAGGGCGGCGCCGCTACCTGGCTCCGACAAGTAAAGTCGCAATGGAAGGACGGCATGGAGCTACTGAAGCCTATCTCGAGCAAAGCCTGGAGAGCACAGGAAGACCTCCTCCGACGACTCGTTGGCACCATCCTTACTTCTAAGGTTGTGTGCGGACTGAATTACCTCCGTCTTACAAAGAACCAAGAAATGACACTTGTAACCGTGATGCGAGCGGCCATGCGGGTCGTCACAGGGCCTCCCCGCTTCACACCGGTTGACCAGCTCGAGCGTATCGCACAAATGAACACCATCAGGGAGATTCCCGATGAGTTGCGGATCATCCAGGCTTGTCGACTGTCTCGCACTCCTCACGGTCAAAATATTCTTACACCGAGTGGACGCCCCCACCTTATCAAAGGCCCACTAATGCCTACTCCGACTCCACCCTAAGATGCGGAAGTAGTCACACCTGTCAAGCTCCTTCCCGGTCATCAAGGACTTGAGAACCCCGAGCGACAAGCCACGCAAGCAGCTATTGACAGCAGTGAAATCAGCAAGCTTGCCGATCGTGTAGAAGTCTTCTACACCGACGCGGCGAGAGACGATACCGGTCGCACTGCGATTGCATGGTACTCTCCTATTCGCAACAAGACGAGCCATCAACTCACATCACACACAAAGAGCACTTGCACGGCGGAACTCTTTGCTATTAAGTTCGCCATTGAGACTGCAACGACAACTTTAAGGCCAGAAATAACAGAAAAACGTATATACACCGACTCTCAAGAAGCGGTGCGCGCACTTCGGCGCTCGAGCACATGCAACGCCACAGTTGCGCAAATCCTAGAGTTTGTTCGCCAGGCCGGTGCCCGACAGACGACCATCATCCCATGGATACCAGGCCACACAGACATCCCGGGGAACAAGAGAGCGGACGGAGCCGCGAGGGCACTGCTACAGGCAAGTATTCAGCCCTCACAAGGCTCGGTCCCATCGCCCGTTCAACGACGGGATGTTCCTCCCGACAAAGATTATGACCAATCTGAGTCGAAGAAGGAGGAATAGAGAGCCCAAAAAGAACGTCTCTCGGCGCTCCTACTTTCAAACCCCCATCCAATCCCACGACGGCTTCCACAATGGGAGCAAGTGGTCTTGCGCAGAATACAGGGTCGCAGCATGGTGACCCCCGTTTGGCGTGCCAGGTTCCACAGACCAACGGACGAGCAGGACACAGGCCCTGACCCGAATTGCATGCACTGTAACGTCCCGCGACTTGCCATCACCTGGTATGGTCCTGTCCGGTGACATCTCGTGAACGGGTGGCGGCGATCAACAGTCTACCACCGCCCCTCCGACCAACGACCCTACGGGAATAGACCCACCCCCGGACGTAAGCACCTGCTGACCGAACAGTAGTATTTTCATCAATCACCTCCTACCTCCGGTCCTCCGGGACTGGACGGTACACCTAACCCATCGTCAAAGCTAAGCGCCCCTTTCCCCTCCCCCATGCCACATGAGGCGTAATAGGGCAGGGTGTAGTCCACATAATAAACGTTTCAATCAATCAACTAACACAGATTACCACTGGGCAAGCTTGCGTGCACTCGTGAATGCCCCGCTGTTATGGGAATTCGCTGATCATAACAGTTGCGACGAGGAAGTGGAAGTGTTGAACTGCTGCCGTCGGACCGTGCGCCTTTTTTGGAATGCCGGTGGTCGGCAAACTAGAGCCGTTTGACGCTGAAACGAACTGAAGCGAGTACCGGGAGCGGGTTGAACAGTACTTCATCACCAACGATGTCAAGGATGAGAAAAGGCGAGCCGTTTTACTAACGTGTTTGGGACCGGCAACATATATTCGTTGCTTCGAAATCTGCTGGCTCCTGTCAAACCGTCGGAGGCCAGCCTAGAAACCATTTTCGAGGTGCTAGGCGAGCATTTCTCACCGAAGCCATTGGAAGTCGTTGCAAGCTTTTTAAGTTCAATTCACGGATGCGTCATGACGGTGAGACAGCGGCGGATTTCTTTGCTTATCTGAACAAGCTGGCGGACGATTGCGGATTCGGCGCGTTCCGAAAAAGAATGCTGCGAGATCGCATCGTCGGAGGTATTAACGACGAGATAATACAAAGGCGACTTCTAGAGATTCCAGATTTGACCCTGGACCCCGCAAAAAAAGACGGTCGGCGCTATGAAAGCAGCGAAGAAAGATTCGCAGATGCTATCGACGTCTATCCAGCCAAACCGCGCGTCAGCTAACGCCGTGTCGCGCGATGCAGCTGTGAAGCCGAAGCGGAAGACTGGCACCATTTCGTGTCTTCTTTGCGGAGGCGAGCATTACGCCACACAGTGCCGTCGTGCAAGTACCACTTGTCACAAGTATCGGGCCTAGGGGCATCTGGCACGAGTATGCAAAGGGAAGACAGCGGATGCGACCGCCGGCGACCCGACGACGTCCACTAGAATAGCGAAATCGGTCCACACTTTGGACGAAACGGGCCAGTCACAAGATGTTACACTGCCGGAAGTCTACAAGATGTGGGAAATGACATCTTCTGTAGGCGACGGCCAACCTTTCCGAGTGGAAGTTACGGTGAACAAGACTCCCTTGTTGATGGAACTTGACACAGGAGCTAGCGTGTCTGTTGTGTCTGAGGAAACATTTCGACGCGAATTTCCATCAATGCAGCTGGACCCGTGGCGCGTCATGCTGAAAAGCTATTCAGGTGAACTTTCCCCAGTTCAGGGAAGCCTTACTGCAACGGTGAGACTTGGAAACCGCGAGTGTCAGGACATCAAGTATGTCATTCTTGGCACCTGCCCATCTCTGCTAGGACGTGGCTGGATGAAAGGCCTCGGCATCGAGCTTTCTACGGCGAAGGATGAAGATAAATCTTCAGGACAATGTCAAACCAAGGTTTTTCAAGCCTCGTGCAGTTCCATTTGCGATGCTTGACAATGTCAACGAGAAATTGCAACGCATGGAAGAGGAGGGAGTCCTACGTCCAGTGAGGACTTCGAAATGGGCTGCCCCCATTGTACCAGTCCTAAAACAAAATGGGCAGATTCGCATCTGTGGAGACTTCAAAGTCACTGTGAATCCTGTGACTGTACATGAAAAGTACCCCATCCTGCAATGGAGGACCTATTTGCTAAGCTGAGTGGAGGCGAGAAATTCAGCAAGTTTGACTTAAAAGATGCATACCTACAAGTTCCACTTGATGAGAAGTCGTCCAAACAGGCTACCATCAACCCTCCATGAGGTATGTACCAGTACACTCGCCTGCCGTTCAATGTGAACTCTGTACCACCGATCTTCCAGCGTGAGATGGATACCTTATGGCAAGGACTTAAGCACGACGTTATATATTTCGACGAAATTATTGAGACAGGGCGAAACGATCAAGACCACCTGGAGAGCCTGAGCCAAGTGCTGAGTCGGCTACAGCAAGTTGGGCTGAAGCTGAAGCTGTGCAAGTGCGACTTCTTGGTTCCCCAGGTTAAATACTTGGGTCATGTCGTTCGCTCTGCGGGATTCCAACCAAAGCCGGAAAAGACTGAGGCAGTTCTGAAAGCTCTAAGGCCTACAGATGTAAAAGCGCTGCACACCTACCTGGGACTGGTCAATTTTTATCGTCGATTCCTGCCAAACTTGTCCAGCGTCCTACATCCGTTAAACAATCTTCTGGTGGCAAAGACGCCTTGGACATGAGGTCCGGACCAAGAACAGGCCTTTCATCAGAGCAAGGAGTTACTGCTCTCTGCCGCGGTATTGGCGCATTATGACCCGAAGAAAGCAGTGGTGCTGATCTTTGATGCGTCGCCGTATGGAATTGTGGCTGTCCTTGCTCACCGAGTAGATTCAAGTGCTGAGAGACCAATTGCCTTTGCATCTAGAGGTCTTCTGCCGGCTGAGCGCACATACAGTCAGGTTGACAAGGGAGCCCTGGCTCTGATTTTTGGTGTGACTAAGTTCCGGCAATACCTGTGTGGCCATGACTTCGAAGCGGTCACAGACCACAAGCCCTTGCTGGGGCTGCTTGCTGAGGACAAGCCTGTGCCTGAGACTTGTTCGCCAAGTGTGCTGCGTTGGGTACTGAGGTTGTTGGCGTATAGCTACAAACTGAAGGCATGGTTCAAACATAGCAAATGGGGATGCCTTGAATAGGTTACCGCTGCCTGTTCCTGCATGTTCCATCCAGCGGCCAGCCGAGGTATTTATGCTCTAGGGGGCCTATTCTCGGGTGCTACTTGCATCTGTCGTGACCGACGCCACTGCATAGGACTTGACTTTGGCGAAGCTTCCAGATTATTTGTGGTCTGTAGCTGAGCTGCATGACCCAGAGTTAAAACCGTACGCTGCTCGAAAAACCCAGCTGTGCGTACAAGAGAACAGTATCCTTTTGGGGTAGAGAGTTGTCATCCCAGGATCCTTACAACCAGCGGTTCTACGACTCCTGCATGAAGGTCATCCATGGATCGCTAAAATGAAGGCCGTCGCTGGAAGCCATGTATGGTGGACATCATTAGATGAAGACATTGCGGCTACAGTGCGGGAATGCCGTGTGTGACAAGAAAACTAGCGACTCGCACGACCAGCACCGATGATGCCATGGCCATTCCCAGAAAAGCCATGGCATCGTCTTCATATCGATTTCGCTGGACCAATGAAGAACCGATATCTACATATCGTGGTCGACGCCTACTCAAAGTGGATCGAAATCGTTCCTGTGTCCACGCCGTCGGCAGAAGCCACGATCCCTTGACTGCGGGTGATGTTTGCCTGTCACGGACTACTAGATCTCGTCGTATCCAATAACGAGCCGGTATTTGTAAGCAGTAGCTTTAAGGGCTTCCTTCGACAGAATGGAACAAGTCAAATTTTAACGCCACCGTATCACCCAGCGTTAAATGGAGCCCCTGAGCGAGCGTTTCAAACGATAAAGTTGAAGCTGAAGAAGGCAGCTGTTGGAAGTTTCCAGTGTCAGCTGGCCCGAATCGCGCTCAACTACAGAACTACACCTAATGAAACCACAGGGTGCACTCCGGCGGAGTTACTGAGGGGTCGCAAGTTAAAGACTGCGTTCACTCTACTTCATCCGGACCTTAGGTCAAGCATATCGAAAAAACAGCTCATCCAGAAAATGGCGCACGACAAGGGTGCTCGACTGGTCCCAACTGTCCAGCCGGGTGATGCCGTTTACGCGAGAAATTTTCTACAAGGTCCATCATGGGTACCGAACTGTGACCGACACTCCAAGTGACCACATCACAGATGTCACACGACTCCCAGATGGTCGTAGTTGGAGGCGTCATGAAGGACATCCGCGTCCTGACCTAGCCCAACCTAGAACATCATCGGAGCCGCGACCAGAGCCGGTGGATCAGGCCGCTCCTCCTGATAAGAGTGTGTCCGCTCTCGCTGAGGCTGAACCACAAGATGCTTCTGCCCAAGCGGTGCCTCAAACTGCAACAGCTGGATATCAGCATAAAGATACTCAGCCTGTTCCTGGCACTCCACTACCGAGGAGAAGTCACCGAGCTCGAAGGCCTCCTGTGCGCTTGTCACAGTGAAGATCGGTGGGACCTCCGCTAATTTATGTTAGGGGGGTGGGGGGGCGGAGGGTGGGGGGGAGGAGTGTTATAGGCGGCCAGATGGCGCCCCCTGCGCACCTGGTATATAAAGAGCACGTCGCACGAGATTAAAACAGATTACCACTGCGGGCAAGCTTGCGTGCACTCGGCAATGCCCCGCTGTCCCGGGAACTCGCTGATCATTACAGTTATTTATTCTCAATGTGACTTGTTTGCAATGTTACTTCCGCAGTATGAACTGAAGGGGGCAGAGGCGCTGTCAGGCATTATACCTTTATCTCTACCCCCTCTGCGGATCGATGAAATCGCAAAATAAGTAAAGAACAAGTGCAAAACAAATTTAGAGCTAAAATATTTGCATGCGTCCGTTAGAAATGCGATACAACAGAACTTAGGACGGTGTTAACACTCATACAACATTGTAAACTGGAGTCCGAAGTAAAATGAAAGTTTCATTGGGTACGATACGGTCTGGTAATTCGGTCCATTACGAAATGCCAATAAAAAAGGTTTCAACGAGGGACTGAAATAGTATAAGGTGGATGACATTAGATTGAAAACAAAAACGGAAACATAAATTAAGAATAGGCATAAATATAAAAAGGACAGCAAAAAAGAACACACACGCAAACACACACTAGACGTGGAAAAAATGAACAATGTGCAGGCGAGTGAGTTGGTGCGTGCTAGAGGTGACATGAGGTTTCTGCGATCGCCTAAATATGGCGATAACCCTGTCTGCGGACACTAGGAAGGGAAGCAGAAGATAAATTGAGACGCATGTTTGTCACACTTCTGTTTTTTCTTCTAATATATCTTCAAGTTTCTTTCCCAGTCACGGGAAAGTATCATAACATCATAATTAAAACACTGGATGTCATATTCGATGTTTTGTAGAGGGAATACAGAAGTAGGATTGAAGGCAAAACTGTATTTCATCATACGTTTCGGCGGAGATTCGAGTCTAGAGATTAGATTATGTATACGTCTAAGATCCTTACGATACTTGCATATTCGAGTCCGCGAAGCGATATTTTCGCATTTATGAGCACCTTTATAAAGTCAAATAAGCCAGGTATTTGTTATGCATTTTTTCATTGACATATATATAGATATTTGTTTTTCGGTCCACTGGCCATTTATATTTACGCAAGAAGTGGCCTTTCCGGACACCCAGGAGCCCCAAAAAGCTGTCAAAACCGCGCGGCTAATCCCTTACAACCGGAAGTCACCCACGCGTGGACATGACAACCAAAACCGGCCAGACGAAGACGTCAATAAAAAAAAACGCAAAAAAACTTCGTCTATGTTCAAAGCAGCCGCGCTATTTCTAGCCGAAGCGTAAGCCAAAAGATGGCTACCCAGCATCTTGTCGGCCTGTCTAATCCCCGGAGCGATTTACCGCCGCTTCGCAGGGATTACAGCGGGCACTTCCGCATCGCTGCCCATCGGGACGTCGAGGAAGAGTCGCTGAGGCTACCCACGTGTCGGGACCCTACTTAAGAAGGGGGGGAGGGAACCGGGGCGCCAGACGCCAAGACTCGAGAACGCCTGTTTTAAGGCTGCTCCAATCAGTCACCATGATTGCATTCTCTCCTTAGAGGTGCATTCAACGTTGGGGTGTTTGCCACTTGAGTGCTGAGCCTCTCGAAGTTTTCTAATCCTATATTTTTTTTTTCTAATTTGAATAATGTTTTGTCAATCGGAAAGGCGAAAAGAAAGAGAGAAATATCACTTTATTTTGGATAAAAAAGACCCTAGAGGTGTCTCTCCACTAAGTGGACCAGGGCCAGGTGGTCTACGCAAGCCGCTACGGCCAACCCCACCCGCCATTCTGGAAGAGGGGGAATGGGGTAGTGGGGGAAATCGGATGACTCTGGGGCAAGTGGACAGGTGATGCTCGACGTTCGCGTAGGGACAGCCGTAATCGGGACAGGAGGGATCTGATTTGGAACGATCGAAGAAATGGCTCTCAGTGTGTTTGTGGGCTAGTAGGGTGTGGGTGTGGTGTAGGCAGGATCGAGTGAATTGCAGCGGAGCAAACTCGAAACCATAATCCCCAAACGCACCCGACTCACACTGAGCGTCCCACGGTTTGCGGCCAACCAGTATCTAGCCACAACCGGCAACCACAACTCTCCGTACGAACAGATTACAATCCATCGATCGCCACTCTCAAAGGCAACGCTGAGGTATATCGCAGCAAGGCCGTCGAATGCTGAACCACTAACAATACGATACCTCGCATCTGCCTCCCCTCTTCATCCAATTAAATAGATTTCGGCAAACGCTTCACCAAGAAGCGAGATATTCGAAATACAGACGTACACAACGCATCACTGTTTGCGCGTATAAGCATCACCAGGCTTTTCTTGTTAACTTCAGAAACTGTAATAAAAAACAATTAGTGCGGCGGAAAGCCCTAATTCAGAGCACTAACTTAAGTTCTAAATGTTGGTGTCCGTCCATTAATACTCCGGTTCGTAATAACCGATGCCTCCAGCCAGTTTGAATACGCCACCGCAGCTGCAATGCTTCGAGGGAACTTTAGACTTTCTGCACGTGCGACCACCTCGCTGGAGCTTTGCGTGTGTAAATCACGTGAATGCACCAGCCCTCGCACGCATGTCCCGCCGCCTCATGTGAACTAAAGTAATGGTGGCGTCGCGCATGCGCCGAACGCTTAGTGAGGTCGGTGTGGTGTATACATTACACTAATGCAATATATATTACCCTAACAGACGCCCCAAGGTAGTCACTGGCCCCACCTACTTTTCCATCACTCTCTACGAAGCGATTCAATCTCTCACGGCGGTCGAAACACTGGCCATCGCCTAGATCAGCTTCCCCACTCACCACCACGATCATACACCCGTTTGCAAGTATAGACAAGGTGCCCGACGACAGTTTTGCGAACAACACCCTAGATCTCCGCACAGACTCCCTTGCACAACGGCACCTATGCCACTCACCCTCATCCACGGTCACCATGAAATAAATAGCCGGCTATCAGAGCGTGAAAGGAAATGCAAAGGTGCAAGCGTTCTTTTGCGCTAAAAAATATCCGGACAAATTAAAAAAAAAAAAAAAAAAACAACAACGGGGAAATGATTTTGTGAGGTCCCTTTCTTAATCGCAGCGCCCTTTTAACCCCGTGCGCTATTCAACACTGGAAAGATTGAAATAGCTTATCTATTTCGGCGTTCAGTACACACACACCCATCCCAAGACCTTTGAGCTTCATGTCGGCATAATAAAAAGTACGTTGAGTGATTCACTGAGCGACTGATATAAATCTCTTAACTTCTACGCTACCCATTAAAACTTGACGCTACAAAAACATCCAGTTAATCTGCTAAGAATGCCCTAAGAGAATTTCGAGCACAGGATCTAGGTTTTTGACGTAGGTGTGCACAACTGCTTACAACAGTTTAATTTCGTGTAAACACAAACCTTGACAGAAAGAATTATTGTGTTGAACCTATTAGGTTGTATATGCACGTATTTCTGCATGTGTTTCTGCTTCTAAGTTTTTCAAAACGAAGTAACATTTTTAATTTGTGATTTAGGAAACACTTTTTTTGCGCCATATGTTTCGAAAAGGGGATTTCTAATGTTCTCTCCACATCACACTCTACGTTCATCATAACGCACCACAACACGGTGACGAGTAATCAAATGCATGCGCCGGGAGCGCCCGAATGCACGCACAAAATGAATCAGAAATGAACCAAACAACCGAAACACTCGAACGCCGGAACCTTGGAGTTTGTTTGCGAACCTCTCGGATTTTCTGATGGTCTCACCGGGTTCGAAAACACGGGGCTGCCGTCGCGCTCATTTCTATCACCCGATGGCGAAGCCGCTTCTAGTTTCAGAGGACTCTACCGTTAGCATCTCATATATCTCAATAATGCAACTATTTACGATGTGGAGATGGTTTTGTTGTGTTTAGGATTTTACCCAATATTTTTCATCGCTGTTTTATCAAATACCCGGCTGTGGCACGAACAGGAACACATTATGAGAGGTTAAACCCGCATCGCTCGTCCCACTCGATAAAGGATTGTGGTACACATTTCCGGCGGCTCTTTGCGCTGAAGGCAGCGAGCAAAAATTAGTCGAGTGACTGCTTTGATTATGCCGTCACGCAGTGAGCTTGTCCGCGCGTCTACGGACGTGTAGGCATATCACTCGCAAGCCAATTATAGCCGGATTCTCCCCCGCAAACAATACTTCTGCAGGAAAGTGCATTGGGACCGATGCTACTAAAATATCATGCGAGCGTTTTAATCACTGTAGAGCATACAGCAACACGGTCCATTTTCATCATTCGAACTAATTCCCAAAGAAAAAGAACAATTAAGGCATATGCGTATGAATGAACCCAACTAACCGAATGGAATATTTGTTGCTAAGCCGCTGGACAACTTTTGATACCGACAAAAATTTGTTTTTCGGCTGCTTCGTAACAATTCTTTCATTGGATATGAACCCTGCATTCACCTACGTAGTTTTAACATACCAAAAGTATTTCAATGAAACAAAGACAAAGCTTTCAATTATCTAGAGCGAGCTAAACGTATTGAAAATAACCTTTTGCGGGGACTGTTGTATCTCGTGCTAGACATGTAAGCGCGTCATTCGAGTATGAACACACTACGTGAGACAACTAGGGCAGGTATGATATAGGCTACCCTTCGAAGTTTACTTAATTATAATAGCGTGGAGCTCTAATTCTTACCACCAATCATGTTACGCTAAAGATGCAAATTGAATTCTACTTACCAGTTTTATTGCAGTGTTTTATAATTTAAAAAAAAAGGTCTTGCGACAACTTGTTGGTGCTAACATTGCCGCTTTTGGTGACATTCACTTTTGACTGACATCAAACTTACCTGGTCAGTAAAGCTAAAGTAAACTATTTTTAACAGATATAAGAGCTGAAATATTTTACTCCAAACACATTTTTAAATAAACAACTGAGAGTAACATCAGTACTATCTAAAACTTTTATTTAATTTCAGCGATACCTTTTGAAACACTCGTCACAAAAATCTATTTGTTGCAGCTCAGTTTTACTCCTCTTTTGTGTAAGCATGGTGTCAAATACAATTGAATATTTTCCGCTCAAAAACAGGTATTTTGTCTTGTAGCAAATATAGGATACCGCAATTATAGACGTTTCAAAAGGCAGTCTCGGACGAAGCGACTTACAGCGCTCGTCGCTGGCTTTGAGACTGTACGTCAGTGTTGATCGACTGAGCTGGGCTGTGCGTTTGCTCGTCAGTGGGCTGTGGCAGCCTGCGTAGCCACGATTCCGGACGCTGGTAACAGCTAAATTGCCGCGTTTTATTTAATTTTTTTTTTTTGTTCTATGGCGAACAAAAATTTATCCAAATATTAAAGAAAGCATCGTACTATTTTGGGGAACAAAACCAAACAAGTGAAAGCTATTGTTGGTGAGTTCGTGCGCGACAGAAGAAATTCAACTCGAAGGTTAGTCTCATTTTATATTGATGTTTTTTACGGCTTCATACACTCAGCCATGTCAATCTACAAAAGCCTCAACTATCGAAAATATTTTGTCACACAGGATAGCCGAACTACATGGACATTGCCCGCCCACAAGATAAAATTCAACGAGTCTCATCAATCGAACAACATACACTCTAAAAAAAAGTCTGTGCGTCTACTTTCACGCACAACACTTGGAGAGCCAATCAGCGCAACTTAGGGAGGTAGCTCAGCAAATGACGATGCCGAAACATATGTTTAGACCAAAAAACGCTGTCTGAGTTGTGACATTAAGCACTGCAAAACGTCACGCTTGCATTGCTTAATGTCACAACTCAGTCTGCGTTGTTTGGCCGAAACATATGTTTCGGCATCGTCATTCGCTGAGCTGCCTCCGTAAGTTGCGCTGATCGGTTCTCCGAGTGTTTTGCGGGAAAGTATACGCAGAGACTTCTTTTAGAGCGTATATAGTATGTACCCCACGGTGCCGCGTTATCCGAAGGCGAATTCAGAAGGGTCTCAAATAACACAGCAAATCCAATATACAGTGCCGACCATAGCTACTTCAGAACGATCAGACGGAATCCGGCTTGCTTTGGAAAACGCTTTAAAGGCGCGCTGCTTTCCTTTTTTTTTTTTTTTTTTGCACAATTTGGAAGCAAATGAGCGAACGTATCTATTCCGTCTCCATACCCCGGGACCGACCCTATCAGCTATTTTTCGCGAAGACCGGGAACATAGCCGGGAAAGCTTTTCGGAGGTTCTCACAACGGAAAAAATCCTCAAAGAACGTCGAACGGCCCGCGTCGCAGGCTGCTTGACGTTCGCTCTTTTCGTTCGTTTTCTGCGAAGGCCGAGCAGGCTACGAACCCTGGTATTTTCTGGTTCTCACAGTGAAAGATAACACAAAAAGGGTAAGCATCCTGAACAGTCAAATAATGTAAATACTTTTAAGAAAACAGGCGAACTCCAAATGCACAATGCAGGTGGGGTGTCGCGTGGACAGGGTTTCCACAGCTCGGGCGGGTGGCGGAAATATCTAGCTGATAGGGGTTGCTTGAGTCGCAAAATGGCGGCTGCCAGAAAACTCTTTTTCCAAAGGTCCATAGTATATGGACCCTTCTCTAGATGTTAAAAACGAAATCTCCTTGAAGTGTCGAATTAGCACCTGAAATTTAACTTAGAACCTCACTTCTTTTTGTTTTTTCTTTCAATATATAAATTACACCTAGTGTCGTACACCTAGTGTCAAGTAAAAATACAATATGTGCGCCAGCTCAGAAAAATCCGGAAATCTGGAACAATTAAAAGCAGCGTATTTAAATAAATACCGCCATAACGTGATGAGAAAGAGCCATCAATACCTAGCAAACTAACTAACAAACTAAAAAATCCCTTCAACTTGCATCAGAACAAAATGTACACTCAACTTGCGTAAACGGATGTAGTTTCGAAACAGAGCACTCGATGTGTAATATTGATTTATTTTATACGAAATCGCATATGTAAAGAAAAGACTCACGGCCAAACGACGTTGATTTCTTCTTGTTTCTACCTTGTGCAAAATGAAAGAAGCTATAGCTAGATTATAGTTCGTCTACACTTCAGGAGTTTAAACTGTTTCGAGGTATCTTATTGCAATAAATTCGAATGTATCTGGGATGGCTGGCGCATAACAGATAATTTAAAATTTATCATTCCCAGAAATTGTACGGCAGGGTTTCTTGTGTACCGGACAGGCACGTCAGACCAGGCATGTAGCCAGGATTTTGTTTCGGGAAGGGGGGGGGGGGGGGGGGGAAAGCCCATGACAAAATGCTGTATGAGGGGGAGGGCGGAGAGGAGGTTCCAGCAAACGGGAAAATTTTAGGAGGGGGGGGGGGCATGCCCCCCCCCCCCCCTCTGGCTACGTGCCTGCGTCAGACCCAACACACGGATGAACAAAACTGAGCTATCCTTAGTCTCAGACAGGCTTTTGATTGTCGTGCTCAAAACGAACACCTAAAAACAAAACGCAGTGTGCTCATAACAAATTATCTTGAGCCCCTGCGCGTTGTACATTGTCGCCAAGCATATGTTTTTCTGTTCTTTTTTGCCGCTACCTACATTAGGAAATTTTGCTGGGAAAAAGATCGAAGGGCAATCAAGTCGAAGGATCCATTAGTGCGTCGCTCCGTCACTACAAAAGGCTTCGTCCAAGGTTAATTGCTTATTGAGAGATACAGACTTTCGGAGCTCCACCGAACATCGGCCGCCCGTACGGCATTGTCTACGACGGGATCCCCTTCAATATTCGACATTAGGAAAGACCGAGTTCCCAATTGATCCTGAAACACGGACCGGGGCTCTCAGGTAGGTCCTTGACTCTTCCTGCTTCGTCCTTTCAAGATGTTTCTCGAGGAAGTGCAGGTCATTCGATCGAAAGAAACCCTTGAGATATGGAAAAATAAAGCAAAACAAAATCCTCCGATGCACTTGAAAGGGGGTTCATTTGTCACCGCCGCTCTTCCGCGCTGACCGTTCATTAGTAGGTTCCGTCGACGACAAAACTAAAGAAAAGAAAATATTAAATCACCAATACGCGGTAAATATAGAACATCACGAATGGCATAATGATGGCAGTGACAATTTTGTTCTTCAGAAACAAAATTCGAGTACTTAATAATAAAAAGGTTAGTATTCTTTTTTTTTTTTTTTTGTAATTGAGATATGCCCGATATTGAGATACTCTTGCTCTCTAGAGCTTCATCGTTCTGTCTAATGTTTGCATTTTTCCGTTTCTGAACTTTTTCTTTCACTTTGAGATGCTCAGAATCAGATGTATATTTAATCGTGTTTCTTTCGTTCTTTCTTCCTTCTTTTAGTTGGATTCCCTCCGGCATCGCCGGGTAGGGAGGTAAAAACAAAAGGTATTTCTGCATCACCCTCCCCCCATCTACAGTTCGAAGTAGAGCAGCATGAACAACGCAAGAAGATTTTAAAGCGTTTTCAGTAGTTTTTAATACTAGACATTCCAAAGTAGATAAGATATCAGCAGAAACCTAAAGAAGCAATCCTTAGAACCCCAAAAAATCAAATACCAAAAATGTATTTGACTTTATTTAACTTGGCTATTGTCATGGTTTGAATACAAGTTACTGGTAACAAATGCTCTCACACCAAGCTGTTGTTTACTTACTTACTAAATTTATTTAGCAAGTGCAAGTGTAAATGGCTGTTACCGTTCTAAGTGTTTCATAGCAACAATTCCTATTTTCATAAAAAGGATAGTAACCACTATTACTACTTACATAGCTGATAAGTTATAACAGAGGCCATAAAACCTATTATTGTTGTAAACACGATCGTCGAGGCAAGATTTCGTCACTAAAGTTAACCTTTTTAGGTTGCCCAATACGCTGAATACAAAAAGAATACCAGTATTTTGCAATGTACGTCCAACCGTATCTTTGTTATGTATTTGAACCTTAACAAATACATTTTGGAGGTACATTTTATAAATATTATCAGTCTTACATAGCTCTTAAAGCAGTTGGCTTTTGCTTTACTTTTTAGCCTCGGACAGTACAGCAAAAGATAACCGCCTCGTTAATTTGGGTTTTCTACGGCGAGATTATTATGGATAGGATTGACGGTACCTTCGAGGCCGGTTTATTTTTCTAGCGCGTTATCACCGTACTCACCATTATCTGAGTTCCACTCAACTATCATAACGGTAATTTTCATCAACAAATAAATGATGTTTCATTCGAAAGATTACGCGAGCACGAACCGGAAGGCCGCTCCGCGTGGGCCATGTCCCTGAACACGACGAGGCGAGGTTAGGTCTCGCCCAATCACTGATTTGGAAATAAGCGACGTCATTAAAGTATCGTTTCCCGCGTTGACCGCCGCCCTCCCTCGACATCCTGCAAACTTCCTACTTTCCAGCGCTGCCGCATGTTTCCATCTCCTAAATACTTTCTGCCAGCTAATGACTTGCCCCCCCTCCCCCTCCTTTCCCGGTTCGGTCCCTAGATTATCAGTTAAACAAAGCAAACCGACACGGTCGCTAAAACATGCGCTCGCAATTATTTATCGGGGGGAGTTTAAAACTTTAGCTTGTCATGTGGCGGCTTTTTCTCGGTCGCTTCGACGCTCTTAATTTGATAACATCAACCTCCAGTTTTCTGTGTGCAGACAGACCTAACAATTCTCATAATTCAAAGCGGTATGCATTTTCTTTTTCATTGGGACAAACTTGAGGACGTTTTAAGCTGTCACTATTGAAATAAAGAAGCTGCTAGAGAAATTTCAGAGGCTGAGTGCCCAAATCAGCCTGCTCCGCAACACACGGAGTCTAATTCCGTTTCCGGAATGAGTAAAGTAATAACCTCCATTAGGAACGAGTGAGCTCAACCCATTATTTCAGGACTTCTTTCGCTCCCATTAATCACTCTTCACAGCTAAGTGTACCGCAGCAATTAAATATTTTCTTTGAGTATTGACACCGTGAGTGATGACCTCACGATGGGGGAATGTGTTCCGAACAAACCGTTGCTAGGGACGTTGCTATGGACAAATACATGGCGGCCTGACGTAACGCTCAATTTCGTCTGATAAAACAAAATTGAATAAGTCTTATAATCATTGTGTCTTCTCAATATCGAATCATGAAGACATCGATAAGGAGTATTCACTGGGTGCCATATTTGTGGGTGCTGTCTAGAGCGCATGCTCTCAACGAGCCCACATTAATAGGCTGCTAAGACCGGCAAGGTTTAGGGTCCGAAATGCACGTTACTAAAGAGCTGTGGAAGCTCGCCATCAGCACGCGCTCAGCAGTCGTGCACACAGCTATGGCCGCCAGTGAATAGTTCCTATAAAGCGATAATAAAAGCCCGAAATAAAAATTCTCAAATGGTTTTGCCCCGTTTGAAAACGGCACAATGGCTTTGCGGGCTCAGTGGTTCTTTCTAGCGAATTACGCGACTGCGATAAAATGAAGTTGGTGACGAGAAAGGAAGGTTTTAGTTTCGGGGTCAACTTTCGCTTAAAGTCTGGAAAAAAAAAAAAGAGCGTCCGTGCACAGCTTTGATCGACGCTCTTGGTGCACGTGCGCGCAAAGGCCCGCCCGTGAAGTTTTTGCGATATTTGAGAAGGGGCGAAAACCCTGTGACGCCCAAGCACGTACGTCGGCGACTTGATGTGTAGGCTTGCACACCTTTCAGAGGGTTCTGACGGCAGAGAGGTTGCTTTCGCGCACATCAGTGTGGTTAAACGAACTGTCCGTAACAGAAATATACCTTATCTAGTGAGTTTACACAGCTCGTTTCCTATTTGGCGTCTTAATGAAAATGAAAGAATCAGAAAAATTCATTCTAAGTTGGATATTGGCATGTAGGTACGAAACACACCGGCTATTGCGAGCCTGAAAAACGAAGTTTAAGGTCTCGAATTGATATTTAAGATTGCAAATACTTTCTCCTGGAAAATCAAGAAGAGAGCCTGACGTCGATTTCATATCATGTACTAAACAGATGCTTCTTTCGCTGTATTTTTAGCAGATCTCCATATGTGTCATGATTTTAGTTAGATAGTATCCGGTGTCGCACGCAAATGTATTTGTTCTTATAAATCCGATGAGTTATGTTAGACCTGCCATGTTTCCCGTACAAAAAAGATCAAAATATTATGCACAGGATTCAAACTATTGCAGACGGCATACCTCAACCATTTCGTATGCGTTCGTCGTCTATATACAGCAGGCACCTGGAGACTCCCGAGACGTCACGAGGACCGGAAGTTCCCGCCGCAAAATATTTCAGAAACCGTCGCAAACTTCTAATAGAAATCTAGGCTTTCTATGTTCTTTTAAAGTTTTTAAATTCCACTTCATATTTCTGAACGCTTAATTCAGAGCGACATCCAGTCCCATGCATTTGTCCATAGCAACGCCCCTAGCAACGGTTTCTTTGGAGCAGCGACGTCACACTAGCGAAATCAGTTCCGTTTCTGGTTTTATTTCTTAATCGGGAATCGGCCTGTTTCTCTCGGCCAGGCGGCGCTGTGGCGTTCACAAGACCCGACCTCAAAAGAGGCGCCTTATCGTTCGCGAGACGCGACCATCTAATGCCGAAATGAAGCGGCGCCCAAGAATCTTAACATATGCACGATCTACGGTCGTGAAGGATGAAACGCGACCTAAAACTTTCCGTATCTTCTCGTCAGGGTCGCTGATCCAAACTTCAGAGATACATGTCTATATAAACTGCACCCACAACTAAGGGTCGTAAATATCAACTACAAGTCGCCCACGCGTAACACGCGAAATAAAGATACGCACACGAAAATTCCCGGTTGCTTGCCGTCCTGTATAAGTGCACCACAGCGACAGCCGAGACGGTATGCGCGCTGCTGCGCACCGTTCAGACCTGTTCACACATACATTGCAGCGCAACAAACGCAGCGCTGACACTGCGCTAAGCGCGTGATGACTGTGGCGTTCATCGATTTGTATACCGTACCGTCATAACTGTTGCTCATGGCAGACGATAACTGACTGACGAGACATAAACACCGCTGTATCAGCGCTGCACTGCATGTAGGAACCCCGGACACAGCCGCGTTCACATATTTGGCGAACCCACCATTTAGCGGACGGTATTCGTGCGACACTGTGCACCACGTAAAGGCATGCCGTCACGCAACGTCAAACTCCAATTACGTTTAGTGGGTAAACATTTTGGCTCAATCTAGCGGATAACTAACTCGGCTAAATTAAGCGGAAAAATTGTGACGTCATCTGAAATGACGTCACAGTGAGATAAAACTATGATTTCTCGCTCAATTTACAAGATTAAATTTATCAAAAAGTCTTCAGCTAAATTTAAAGGGGTTACGTGTTTGTCTCATGTTTATTATATCTTCTACTTCAGTCTGTTTTGAAGCGCAACCTATTTTCAATAACCTTTATTTTATACGACATCTTATATAAGTTATCTTTATTGTGTTTTAATTTCGTGTCTAAAGATGAGTGTTGGTAAACTTTCGTTAAATGCCCGTAAAATTTAAACTTTCCCGTAATAAATAGACGACGTGCGGGATGCACACTTGGAATTCACTGCGAATCCCGAGAGCAGGAAATAACCCGTCTGAACCAAGAGAACGTATTGGTCGGAATCGGAAGACGATCGTCAATGTATCGATTTTTAGATCTCGGTCTTCGCGGAGAGGAAATAATAAAAAAAAAAGCAATGTACTCACTCCGAAGCGCAGTGAGTTACTAACTCGGCTGACGAAGTTACTCTCTGTCCTCACGTTGTCCCGAACGTGAGTTGAGGTACTGTGTGCTGTTGGTCTCCCCAAAGAAAGCTCCTGCTTCCTGGCTGCGACCCGCCGTTGGATCTTCGACGCCAATTTGTACGTCACCAGGGGTCTCTGGACGAAATCTTGCTGCGGTATACGTGACCGACAGCGGGGAACCCTGGACGTTTTGTTTGTTTTTATTATGTTCATTTTTTATCGTATAGGCTTTCCTTCTTAGGCGCGTTAGTGTGTGTGTGTGTGTGCTTGTATTAGAAGCATACATGTTCTAGATACATAATTACTGATTGTTACCGATTTAGTTGTGTATTATTTTGGCATACTAATCGTAATATTTTGTCGAAGTATAATGATACCATGAATAGTTTTGCCATATTTTCCACCTACTCAGATTCCTACTGTAACATAATTGCGCAATTAAATATTTCACTTTCTACAAAATCAACTACGCAATTTGTGTCTTTATTATTTCTCAATATCGTTAGTTATTGGTGGAAATATCGTCATCGACATATTGACAAACGACAGGACCGCATGCCAAAAAGACGAGACTCTCCTGCAAGGTAATTCCGAATTATATGTCTCTGATTAGGGCTCGACAGTATCGCGATATTGTCACGAATGACAAGTGATGAGGCGATAATAACTGAAGAAACTAAACGTTTAATGGGGCGAAATTGTGCCCAAAAGTAAAAGGGAACAGAAGAAAACAGTAGAGGCGTCGCGGGCGTCGAAGCCCCTTATGTACACGCGTGGGCTTCTGGAATAATCGGTGTAGAAGGTTTGACGCGTAGAACATTCGGGCCTGGAACAAGCAACATGATTCTCGAGTTTTACAGAACACTGAATTGCAGGAATAAACAAAAGGCACATCGCTCCCAGGAATCGAACCCTGGCCTTTCGCGTGAAAGGCAGGCGCGATAACCGTTAGCCCACGCGCGCACTGCCAACTTGGCCAGGTGCGCGGGCGGCAATATAAATGTATCCCCATAGTATACTAAAGATACTTTCGAGTATCGGTATCTCTGTATCGAGATTCATTTAAAAAATTTACAATGTATCGCTTGTATCGCGATACTTTGCCAGACTTCTCGGTACATTTGTGGCCGTTTGTACAGTTAATTTTGATAAATAAACATCTGTCTGGTGAAAGGCCCTTCAGAATTCATATTATGTACCTGTCCTATAACATGATTCATCAGTCGCCAACACAGAAAACTACTGTGGTTTAAAGAAGGTTACCTGCAATAATAACATCATAAGCTCCTCTCACTAAGCTCTCCACTCCTTAGAGTTTAGCAGGGTGAACGCTGTAAAGGAGTTGAGCGGAGAAAAGTTACGACTCTGTTATCAAATTTCACACCATTATGGAGGACTCAAAAATATAAGACGACAGTTTGAGATGCGCCCTCACGGCAAAACGGTTCATTTCGTGCAAACGCCTTCTGTCAAGCATTTCACGTAGTTATCTTATTCAAAAGAACGGTTATCTTATTCAAAAGTTACGAGCGATTTTCTGAAAATTTCAATGTAAAAAATGGCGGCGAAGGAGCTTTCAAATACCTTGAGCTCTATGGCGCCAGAAACCGAAAACGGGCGAAAATGGGCCTTATTTTCTATTTGAAAATTAAAAAAAAAAAAAAAAGAACTACTTAAATTTTTTGGATAAGATAACGGTTTGTGTTGAAACTTTGGCAGGCTTGCTTGAACGGCTGGTGGGCTACGTTTTGACGGGTTTGAGCTCTCCGCGATGTCTAATTTATTTTTGCGGTGCGAAAAGCCGGGTTTGGATTTTTCACAAATACCCGGGAGATTAAGCACTATATTACCTAAAAAAAAACTACTTATAGGGACACATAAGTAATGAATTTACCCGTCTTTTTTTCTTTGACTATTATCTTTTGTTGAACCGATGCATCCTGTGCAAAAAATGGTAGAAACAACAGTCGATGACAGGTTAAGTGTAGAGTGAAAGCTCCTTCCACCTGTTTCAACTTTAGCAGGGTGAAGGATGGAGAGGATGCGATCTCCCCTCCACCGTTCGCTGTCCTATAAGGGAAAGGAGTGGGAGGAGCTTCCACTTTATTCTTAACTTGTCACCAACTATATTGTGAGACATGGGATGGAACGATTTAACGGGTTGGTAAAGTAGTTGGCGGAAAAATGGCAGTCCCAGGAATATGTCTCCTTCTTCCTTTACCTCTTCCATCAAAACAGGTATTTTCCTGTGGAGAAAGCGCCGGTCACCGGCGTTACGGTAAAGGGGTGACCTCGTAGTTTGTTGTGGGTAATCGTCGAAGTATTCGGTATGGTCCCTGGAACTTTTTGAGCAGTTTTCTCACACTTGCCTGGCACGCGAGACGGTGTATTTAGGAGAACCTCCTCACAGACCTTATATTCAATCGGGGTGTGAGTAGCAGAGTGGAGGGGAACTTGCTCTTGATCGGCCAGACTCCACTCGAAGTTAACTCCGTTACGGAGCAACCGGTTAAGCGGTTCGGCAATATCCGAAAAGCCGCGAAAGTATGTACCAAGACAAAAAAAAGAGTCTGTACATTTTTTACTTTTTTGGGGGATGGGAAATTTGAATACTCTCTGGAGTTCTTTGAGGTTCCGGGCGCACACCCTTATAACTAATGAGATTGCTCAAAACACGAATTTCGCGGGCTTCAAAAGTACACTTCTTGGAAATTAGTTGCAACGCAGCAGTACGGAAGCATTCAAAGAACTTGACGGAGCTTCTATAAGTGGTCGGTGAATGTGGTGGAAACGACGACAACATCATCAAGATAACACAAGCACATGGTCCACGTTAGCCCACGGGCTAATGAATCCATCTTGCGCTCAAAGGTTGCGGGCGCATTACAAAGGCCGAAAGAAATTACGGTGAATTAAACACCTTGAGATGTGACAAAAGTAGTCTCAGGCTTGTCGGCATCGGTAAGAGAGGTTCGCCAGTAGCTACTTCGTAGGTCTATCGATGCGAAATAGCAAAAGCCTTGCAGAGTGTCGAGCGTGTCATTGATTCTCGTTTGCGGACTACACGCATCGTTGTGGCGCTTTGTTGAGCCGCCGTTAATCAACACAAAAGCGTCTTGAAACTGTATCAAGAGTTTACAGTGTACTCGGGGTTATCAAACCAACGAAGTGTTTTGGCCTTTAGAAAAAGACAGAACGTTGGCCAGCTTGAACGTGTCACCAGTTGTTTTGGCGACTTAAAAACTACGTTCATAGTCTTTAAGCCAGTCATCGACATACTCATCTGCACTTCCGGAGAACGTGGTAGGGTCACTCCAGCTGGCGGTGTCTCGCGGTAGCGGTTGGAGCGACGCGTTCGACGGTAGGTTGATCGGTCGTGTGCCCATTTGCTTCCGGAATAGTTGGTAGCACAGTTCGGCCGCTGCGGAGCTCCAGGACGTTAGCGAGAGGTTTGAAACTTGTTCGCACCACCCCCATCCTGTAAGACTTGGGACGAAGTGATTCAACGAGGTGATATAGTTGGCGTAAAGATAGAAGTCCCAGGATTTTGGCTTCTTCCTCAACCAATTCCATCACAGCAATATTATACAATGTTTTTTGCTTTGAAAAACAACCAAATCACGTAAAATGCTTTCACTCTGATTGTTGACGGGCGTGAACGTCCCTACCTAATTTCGTTTCTTGGTATTGGAGTTTCTACAAAGAACCACCATCACTTTGTGAACTGTTTTAAGCTTTTATATGTGCTGTACAAAGGAGTGTGTAGGAAATTCTGGTGGCAGAACATGTTCATGAAAATCCTGAACATAATTGCCATTATCTTTGTACACGAATTTTTATATGTTCTGCTTCCCTTCAACACAATGGAAATACGGCGCACCGCCACAAACGAAGAGAAAACGAAAACAAAAACGCCACTCCTAATGCGTAGCACCAGACCAAAAACAAAATGGCCTGCTCGTCCTTCCAAATTGTTTTCGAATTATATGCCGGGGTTGCCACTGTCTCCTGTTTTCTCCGGTCTCCGTTTCCTTTTCGTTCATTTCTAATTTGAAGGTCGCACAAAGAGGACGGGGCACTCTAAAATAGCGTGCACCTCATTGTTTCCACTCGCTCAACAATAGGGACCGGCGGGTCGCCTTGAGCGACCCGACAAGCATTCCGCCGTCCAATGGACGGGAACAACAACCTCCCGGTCCCATCCGAGCGCAACCACAATAGCGATTTCGAGAGCGCCGCACTCGTCAATGCCCCGCCATGCGCCGAGCTGTCGCGCCCCGAAAGAGCCCCCCGAAATACGACCCGAACAAACGCGTAGCCTTCACTCAGCATCCGGTTCGAAGCGCGTGTCGGCTTCCCTGCGTTTACCCCTAAGCTGACCGTGCGGTGGAAGCTACTTGCTCGTTGGACCAATCAGGCGTCTCTATTTTGCCTCGTGATCACGTTCCCACCCACACACACGCGCAGACAGTGGGCTCAGGTGCAGTAAGGTAGGCGTTTGATTGGTTTAGCGAGCGCGTAGCTTCCACCACACAATCAGCTTGGAGTTGAAAGACGTCTACAGTTCATTCAATCTCGTACAACGGAGAGCAGAGGACGCTACCGACCATCCCAGCCAATCCAAAGCAGCGTAAGCATCACGTGACAATACGGGAGGAGTTTCGAGCGACGAGCAGGACGGGTAGTCACGTGACAAGTTCAAATGCTGGATTGGCTCAGACGGGATCTTAGCCTTCCCTGCGGTCAGTTGAACGGCGAAGTAGGTTTCGCGAGGTCCTTTGAAAACGGTTGGCGCCACACGTGTGTTAACGCCGGCTGCTCTCTCTCCATGAATTTAAGAGCGGGGAGAATTCGAGCAGCCGTACAAAACGATTTTGGAAAAAGTCGGCGTCTCGTCGTGTCTCGTGTTCCGTCCGCCTTGAACGAGCTCCTAAATGGACGGTGCGGTGTTTGCCGACGAAATTAGCGGCTCCTTTCAGCGTTCCCCTGCGCGTATAGCGCTGAAGCGACAATGGGGTTCTGCTTCGAACAGACCGCTCTGCCAAAGTGCCGAGTCGTTATTCAAAGCCGGCTTTCAGAGACGTTCGAGTTTCTTGTCACCTCCCGGCAGTTCGCTTAATTATAGTGCGTGTTAAGAATGACGAGAGGCCCCAAAACACGAGGATTATTTTTAAGGAAAACAAAAGGTCTATTCGGCGATGCCTCAAGCTGAAAACTTGTGACGGTAAAGTACAACATAAAAAAGCATTATAAGCTTTATATTTGGAGTGAACTAAAATACCACGATTATGGTATCAGTGATAAGACACAGGGTGCTTCACAAAACGAAACCCAAATTTTTTACGCGCAGAAAAAAAAATTGATTAGCGATCGGGAATACAGAACGTTTTAGACATATGCGTAGTGTTAAAAACATTGAATTGGTTATTTCTTAATTAGTAATCAACCCAACATTAGTGAAAAGAATGCTCAGATTAAGATTAACATCTTAGGAGACGAAACGAAATTAACTGAATAGGTAACCGTTAGAACGAGTTAAGGCGCGTTCACCGTTTTAGGCACGAAATAAAAACATAGACAAATAAAAAGAAAAAGTTCAAGGCTGTATTTGGGGTGTCGGCGTCTACACGATCTCGGCGGAAAGATGCAGATGATAGCAACTGACGAAATAATTAACGCGGGGCACGCCAGGTCTCAAATGTCTTCATATCCCTCCGCAACCAATAAAAATACAAGATTAGCGCATAAAAAAAAAAAAAAGAAAATTGAAGCACGAGTCACGATCCAAAAAGTGTCAACATAATAAAACACTTGATCTGCGATTATGAAACTGTCAGCGCCCACCCTCGGTTGTGTTTTCGATAGACTTTATTATATTTTACGCGCATTTTTTTGGGAAGTACGGGGTGCGGAAATAAGATCTGGCCCAGTGGCGTTTTGGCCGGGTTGACGCAAAAGACATTCGTGTACGCGAAGCTTGTTTTGACTGCATATTGTTTGTTCAATTTTAGTGAATAAAAATGATCAGTTCTAGATGTCAAGCCGTCCTAGTATACTCACAGCTATGGAAATGCACGAGGACTATTATCTATAAGGGAGGGTGGGGGGCACTCTACGTGGAGATTCCAAACCTTACTATTCTTCCTATTCTTAAGCGCGTTGCACATTATATTTTCCCCAAAACGTCAAATCGTCCGACAGCTCCCCCTGGTGTCTGCTCCAAGGCGCAGAAAGACGGGTGGGTCAAAACCTTTGATTCAGTTTTTAATGTAGAAATTGGCGGCCCATGAGTTTAATTTAGTTTTTGTTTGGGATGTTTCGTGCTTGTAGTTTGAGTTATCACTGTAAATAAACGATCTCAGAATTTACTTTGCTGCCCCTTTAAAAATGAGATATTAAAATTAAAGGAGCGGTGCAACGATATTCAATTGGAATGATTTTCATTGACGCGAGCTTACTGGCACACCTGGGACTCAAGGATACTCACACGCAACGCCACTGGCCAAGAAACTCCTTTGTTGCGGTGTAATTTCAAGGACAAAAGCGATCATTTTCATTCAATCTCTCCATTGCAAAATTTGATGACGTAACGTGGGGATCGCAGTACACTCCAGTGACGATATTTGAATGGGGTTCATAGATTAGACCTAGGGATGCCGCGAACTTTTTTCGAATCGAAGTTTCGATGATCGAATCAAGCGGTTCGAAAGGTTCGAAAGATTTCGATTTTTCGAATTGTTTATATCGTAAAATTCGACGGAGGTCGAATTTTCGAACTTGTTAAGCTAAGAAGTTCGACGCTTTTCGAACCGTCGAACTTATTACGCTAAAAAATTCGATCTTTTTCGAACTTTCGAACTTATTGCGCTGCAAGGTTCGATGCTTGTCGAACTTTCGAACTTGACTGACCAAAAAATTCGATGAATTTCGAAATTTCGAACTTATTTATCAAGAGGATTAAAAAAGTTTCGAACTTTCGATTTCTGAAAAGTCAGAAGTTCGACGAACTTCGAACTTTTAGGGTAAAAGTTCGACGTTCGTCGAACTTCGAAAGACCGGCGGACGGTTTCATTTGGTTTCAAGTAGTGGGGTACATTCGTAATTTTTTTTTCTCGAACTTTTACGCGCGGTGCTGCGTTTCTTACGAAAGACAATGCCATTTATTTCAATGTTCTGGCATGCTTAGGTTTAAAGAAATAAATCCCCGAAGGGGCGAGGAAGGACGACGGGTTTTGGACGATTATCGTTT
Source organism: Ixodes scapularis (assembly GCF_016920785.2). Lineage (NCBI taxonomy): Eukaryota > Metazoa > Arthropoda > Arachnida > Ixodida > Ixodidae > Ixodes > Ixodes scapularis. Next base: position 9,338,568 of record NW_024609882.1, on the reverse strand, counting down.
GTGCCAGATTTGAAGCACGCTGCAGCCGGAGCTATTTATGGTAGATATGTTATACTTTTTTTAAGAATGATCTATGTATAGCCTAGGTAAGTGCCGTCTTAAGATGTGATTATTGTTATTCAACGTGAGTTTCGAAGAAATGTCCAAACGTGTATCGGCATACAATTATAACCTAAACTTGATATTTATTTTCGTCGAAGTTGTTTGAGGTATCGCATTTAAATTAACACCACAGACAGTACATATCATTGCCATCTGCAGAATACGAAATAATATATTTATTGTTTTTTCATGTTAAGGAATAAATTAACTCATGGGAGAAGATTTCTAATAGTGTTCAAGTTCAGCACGTCATTAAAAGAAAACTTTTTTTTTTTTATCGCTTCACGTTCCTGGGACGTGTTTCTTTTAGTTTGTGCACATTTTGGTAGAAGAAACTTGTTTCGAAGTTTTGAACCTCTGAATATGCAATAATAGAACTCTTCCGACAAATTCTTGATAGTTTTTTTTTTTTCTCCTGCTTTTTATTCCCGCATTTATTCCTTTTTTTTTTTTTTTTTTGTTACTATCGGCACAGGTGTTTAGATCGAAAAGACAGCTTTGAACTTCCGAACCACTAAGCATGTGACGAGCAGTGCCTTCTGACAACGAGTTTCTAACAATGACCATCTACGCAACCTTTTATGCAGTGAAGAGCGACAGTAGCTATACATATGCATAAATAATTTCAGATTAAAATAAGCACCGGATCGGATTACTACCAGCGTGCAAGAGGTGGCGAGCTAGTTTGCCGGGTCGCTTCAAGGTTTCTCTGAGCCTCAACCTCCTGCTCGCCCCTGGCCGTTTCGAACTGGATGAGTCTCGTAATACAGTGTGTTCGTGCAATCACTACTGCGTGATAAAGACACCCCCTCCCCCCTCCCCCCGGGGCTGGCGGTCACAATTCTGCACTGGCAAATATTCTAGCACGTCCGGGACACTCGTCGTCTCATTTAATTGCCTGACCAACTTCGCAGAATCTAGATATCACACCCTAACTTTTCTAAACTTGATTTTGTGAAAACCAGTGAGTCGTGAAAACGTTATTTGAAACCAACTGTGGAGGAACTTGAAAACCGTGCTTCGAACTTTGAAAACTTGGATTAGAAAAAAATTCAAAATCTTCGAATTTTTTTTTTTTTTTTTTTTTAATTTAGCGTTAGAAAAGAATCGAAACTTTCGAACTTTTCGAACTTTATGCAAAAAGAAATTCGAAATCTTCGAATTATTCGAACTTCATGTCTATAAAAATTCGAAGCGTTCGAAGTTTTCAAATTTTTTTTACAAAGAATTTCGAAATCTTCGAATTTATCGAACCTGAAGTAAAAAATATTCGAAATATTCGAATTCGAAATTTTAGAAACCGTGAAAGCTTCGAAATTTTCGAATTCGAAACTCCGCAGTGGACAAAAGTTGCGAATTTTTCGAAATCGAACCTCGGTCGGTACGAAAATATCGAAATTTTTCGAAATCGAACCTCAGTTCGCTTCGCAAATATCGAAACCTTTCGAAATCGAACCTAGGGTGGTTCGCGACATTCCTAATTAGACCCGAGCATTGCGTGGGCACTCGACTTGGGCTCGTGATAATTGCTAGCTCGAGAAGTATTCGGGTAGTGACCCGTGTCCAATCGCTGCAACGACGACAACAGTCGAGCCATAACAATGTCTGGAACTCAGAGCGTGTCCTGCGCTTTGCCAACCCCAGCGCGTGGCTATGATCAACACTGGCGGCATATAATCGGTTCCAGATCACGTGGCCGCTTGTTCTGGCTGCGAGTTGAGGGGGTGAACGCTGCTGGTTTTTCTTTAATTTTTTGGGGGGACTTCTATTGCGTGGGGTAAAAAACGAACGCGTGTTTCTTAGGTAATTAACGCTGAGGATCCGTTTTACGCGGTATTTGCGCAAAGTACAAAATTGTTGCATCGCTCCTTTAAAGACCACATTCTTTGCTTTCGCGCTGTGGCGGTCGGCTTCATTACTTATCATGTTGAAGGCAGAATTTTTAGCTGTTTTGGCAAGAAGAAAATTAGTTCCGCTCATAAAACCACAGTCTGTACGCCTGCAGGTACCTTTTTATGTTTCAGAATATCTGAATTGCCTACTGAACAAGACGTCTTATGCGCTTGTGTCGGAGTCAGTGTCACAAACGCGGACTGCTTTTATTTTTCTTTCTAAGTTCTAAATCTAAATTTAGACAAGACATTCACTGCGCTTCCTTAGTAAAGTTGAGCGACCAGGAAGTTTTCCTAGACCACTTTTCTTCCTTCGTTATGAAATCGGCAACGGAGACGCCATTATCCCGCATGTGCGCCCTTCGTCTTGTCTGCAGGACGGCGGTAACGATCTCCGAATTCTCCATGTTAAGCAGTTTTACAACAGCGTTCTGATGACTCCGATATTGATACCCGATACTCCGCCCACTCCTTTGAGCATGCATCGTATCGTTATCGGGTATTGTTATCGGGAGTATCAAACGATCTACTAAAACTCTCTATAGCCAGCTGGCAACAGCCAGGTGTCGCCATCAGAGCGAGAGCCCACGGTTATACTCTGCCTCGTTGTAACTTGAGAAATAATGAACGATAGGCCTAAACATTGTGTGCCGACCGGCTCGATATGCTCTACGTGTACGAGCGCAACGCACGTAGGTTGGGGCATAACGCAGTGAAAAGCATGATACTTCTTCGCAGTAAAAGCGCACTCCGGTTATTCTTAGTCACGTTCCGAATGGCGCGCCAAGGCCGTAGCTTCCGCAGCATTTCTTGCTTCTGTGTCCTGACACTAGGCTCAGCGGTGCCACGAGAGTAATAGCTCACGTTTGAACAATGCAGCCGCCACTACCAAGGATACCCAATATTTCTTTCTTCAGTCTTCAGTCCAAACCAGACAGCATTGCAGGTTGGCTATTTACCCTCAAGTGTTTTTTCCAGGAAAGTAGACGCACAGGAGTTTTTACAATGTAGAGTTGAGTGGAATTGCCGTCTTGCAGTCTTAGTTACAATCGCTGACACGCTGATTTTAGGACTCCAATTACTCATTTCTTAAAGGATGTTTTCGGGTGGTTTTGTATTTTTCTTTTGGTTTTTACTCTTATTTGTATGTTACAGCGCCCCGCTCTTCTCTGCAATGCACTTCGGCCCTGAAGGGGAAATAATAATGCAGTGAGTGTTGGCGGAACTTGGAGTTGTGCGGTAGCCATTTCAACTAAACAAATTACTTGTAATCAATCACTTTTTAAAGTAATTTTCATATCACTTCATTACCCTTATTTTATGGGAATATCAAAATTAATCTTATTACTTTTAAAAGAAATTAAATCACTTATGACCGTTACTATGCTTTCCTCCCATTTCTAAGGGCCCCTTTGGTTTCCACAGTTTCCTAAGAACTAATCAACTAGCCAAGTACTCTAACCATCCTGAATGGCGCGATTTGTTACGAAGAGTGGTTAATTTAAAATATTGTTGTGACGAAGTAGCGCCTGCAAGGCAGCGCGTCTTTAACCGAGACGGAGCTCGTGTTTTAGAATCCACCTTTAGTGATCTCGAAAACCATCTCTCTTTCCTTGTTGTAGAACTAGAACAGGAGGGATCGGTGGCCGAGTGGGTTGGCGCACACCAGCTCGCAGCACGTTGAGCGAAAGCTCGCGCTGCAGAACCCAGGAATTCCTCGCTCAGTTCCCATCCCTGCCCGTTTCGATCTGGATGAGCATCGTACCGGTGTGCGGTTGTGTATCACTACTGCGTTGTGGGCGTTACAGACCCCAGGCAAGCGTTTCTGATGCCCCGGCTAAATTTCTCATTTACAGCTGAGAGACAAGTCGCCCGTTGAGGCAGACTAAGTTCAGGTTGTATAAACATTCGCATACGCCAATATATATATATATATATTCACGGGCTGTGCACTCGTTACCTGATGAAGAGCGGTCCCCGCTCCAAACGTCGTAATAAACTTCGAATTAGTAACTGCCACAGTAAGCATTTTTGACTTATTAACTTTTCCCGGTCCATTGTTTTTATATTTACCATACTTCACCTATATTTAAATATATATAACTGAGAAGAAAAAAGCCTGAGTGAAATGAAAACATCAACAACGGACGATTTATTCTTTACGTTTATATATATATATATATGTGTGTGTGTGTGTGTGTGTGTGTGGTGTTTTCTTAAACTTAACATATTTCTTAAAAAAAAAACCGTGAAAGTTAGACTTATGCCGCTTGTGGAGGTGAGTTATACTGCCAGGGGGACATATTATAGGGGGCTAATCGTAACAATCAGTCGACTAATTTACTAAAATTCGTTAATTAATTTTTTAATTAATAAAAATAGACATATGGTCCCAAATAGAAACTTGCTCAGCGTCATCGACAACCACTAAATAAGTCATTTTCAGAAAGACTTGGAGCGCGTGAGAAGCATTGTAGTGCACTAAATTTACCACTCGTGGAGCAGGTACAAAGCCAGCGGTTGCGATAAGGCGCCCGCGCGATTTTTCCGTCTCTTATCAAGCCCCAGCCTTCTACCTGCTTCACGAATGGTAAATTCAGTACAATACTACGCTTCTCACGCGCAGAAAGTCTTTCTGAAAATGACTGAGTTAGTGGTTTTCGATGACGCTGAGCAAGTTTCTAATTGGAACCATATGTCTATTTTCATTAATTAAAAATTTAATTAACAAATTTGAATTGATTAGACGTCTGATCGTTACGATTAGCCCCCTTATAATATGTCCCTCTGGCCGTACAACTCACCTCCAAAAGCGGCATAAGTGTAACTTTCACGGCTTTTTAAAAAAAAATATTTGTTAAGCTAAAACAAAAAAAAAAAACCTGTATATATATATATATATATATATTAAAGAGCGGAACACTTTTTTTGTTTGATAGAGGTGCGGAACTGACTCCTCCAACTCGAGTGCCTTCAATGCCTCTAGCTGGGACGCCACCCGTCCTAACCTTCTGGTGGCGCCGACCTGGATTTACGGGACCAAACTCTAGACATGCTTGGTATGGTGACGACATCTACGTTTTTTCCAAGTACCTCTTCAACACGCGCACCCAGACTGCCTACTCCAACCCTGAGGACCCCGATTCCATCCGTCCTACAACATTCGGCTCTCCTCTTGCCTCCAGCATCTACCATTCTAGGTACTTAACCTTCGGTACTCCTCGTCTGCTTGCCTTATCGTCTCCGCGACCCTCGAGTCTTTTCGGTGCTCGGTGTTGAAGACATTGAGGAATAGGCCGACTACTACGCGGGGGTGTGTCTTCAGAACCACTGGGACGACCGAACAAAGCTGGCGGACGTCATGTTCTATCTGAGTGATGTCGCCAAGACATGGTTCCATAACCCACGAAACAGAAATGCCCTCCTGGGAGGCATTCTTTAATCGCAAAAGAGAACTATGTCGCCGCCCTGAAGACCATAAGGCAACTGCCCGAAAGAAACTGGCTACACGGTCATAGCGTCCTTCAGGACGATACATCCTCCATTGAAAATGTTCTCACCCCTTACATAAAAAAATTTAAAAAAATTATCCAAACACGCCAGAAATTGAAAAAGTTAGACATGCGCTCAGGGGCATCGTGGATGAAGCCGTGAATCATTTCGTACTTCAACTTCCCGCCGACATAACTGCAATCGGGACATCTCTCAGTCACTGGAAGCAGCTCGCAGGCAACGTGTTTTATCTAGTATTGCTGCACTTGTTGATGCCAACGTCATTTGCTGCCTCCAAATGACACTACATTGCAAGAAACAAATTTTCAGATTTGTCCGCGAAGAACTTACTCGATTCTTTCCAACCCCATCACTGATGCGATGGTCGCTTAGCAACGAATTCGGAATTTAATCCGAACGGAGCTTACACAAGCACCTACAGTATCGTGCGCACTTTGAAACCTACCATTCCCATCAACGTGTGCTGAGGTTCTTCGCCGCGTACCTACTCCATTGTCAGCTCCAACGCAACAACAAATAGAACAGCCACAATTCGCTGTTGCGATGACAGACCCTCTTCATGGCAATGTCCCCAATCATGCAACGTGGCGGACACCAAACAACCATCCTATCTGCTACTTCTGTGGAATAGGTCGTGTGTCTTTTCCCTCGGAAAACTAATATCTGAAGTTTCCGGAGGTGGAAATGCTAGCTGTCACTCGCAGCCGAATCTTCCATCTTCATCAAACAACCTCATTAACGATACAATTGATCAGCACCAGATCACAGCACTTGTAAAAGCCGGAACGCTCATGTGTCCCTTATGCACCATAATGTATGTAACAGTTTATTTCAAGTCAAAGCACCTCCAAAAATCAAGGTACTGAGAGGTGCAGGAACCAATTCCACAGAAACGACCGCCTGCTGGACCACTTGAATAGCAATCCAAGTACAAGTACACATTGTCAAATTCCTCATTCTACCGCAATGTACATACGATATCATTCTTGGCTGTGACTCCTTAAGGACAACTCAAGCTCTCGTTGATTGCGCTAACTGTGAACTACAAGTGACCCTTTCGTCCGAAGATACCACTCTGGGTACATTCCTCGAACTCTGTGCAACTGACGACAAAATACTTTTACCACAAACAACTCTTGTTGAGATATTGGCTTCGTCAAACACTTCCGTCGATGCCCTCCTGAATCCACATTACGAACCACTTTGACATAATAGATTAGTTCTTCCTCACAGCCTTGCATCATACAGCTGGGATTGACGACTATCCTTCTCACTTACAACGTAAACAACACTCTTTTTTACCCAGAGGGTTTTGTCTTGCCCGAGCTCAACCGTTTGAGGAATCAAACATTGCTGCTCTTGTTCTAGATCCATTTACGAACCATTCGAAAAAAATGCTGTCATCCTCCTCATTCAGCGAAGTTTTTGAAACTATTGACAAATCCGTGGCGGCAGAACAGCGCCAACTTCACGCTCTTCTTGAACGCTTTCACGACAAATCGGTTCAGGCCTCATTTTACGTGAGAAAAGCCACTGCCATGGCGCATCATATCGAAACCAGAGATGCAGCAGCTGTCCACCGCCGGCCACATCGTGTATCCCTTAAAGGGCATGAAAAAATTCCGAGGACACCTAAGCATTTCTTAGAAGTTGTGAATGCTACAGCATGAACGTTGTTCTTCAGTTCCCTTAGTCCGTTCTGCGGTGTCCTGGCGTGGACGGCCACGTTTCGCTGCTGCCAAGGTTGCCGAGTTCGCGCTCTTGTGAACCCCTTCCCCCCCCCCCCCCCCCCCCCCCCCCCCCCTCGGCAACGCCTGCCACGAGAGCGGCGGCCGAGCGCGAGCTCTCGGGAAACGGCCGCCAATGGCTAGCTAGGAGCGGTTTCGCTCATCTAATAAGAAATTAAAAATTTGTTTCGTGTTTTTTTTTTTCTTCTTTTTTTTTTGGGGGGGGGGGGAGGGGGCAGGGGGGGACGTAGAGACGCCGTTGGTTTCGCTCCATGGCTTTTACGTACGCAATACGCAATAGTATAGCGTACTCTAAAAACTACCCGCTCGGACCGATTTTAGTTGTGCGTTACGTTTCCGAGTGAACACCTCGCATGATCTTGGTTAAATTTGCCAGAGTCGCAGAATTCCGCGTGCTTATAACGCCACCATGCTCCTGAAAATGAATATCGCAAATGAAAACGTGTCCAATCTTTTTATTCAAAGTCAAACCAAGCCGCAGCCGCCTCGTCCAGCGCCCTTTTCTGCGGGGTACAGAGGCTACGGGTACGGGTGCGTAGCCGAATTCGATCACGGAGCCTCCGTCACTAGTCCCGTGGAAATGCCACCTTTCATCAATGCTATCGCGGAATGAAATCCATGACCTACTGAAGTCCAGTGCATAGCGAGAACTTTGGCGACTTCTTGAAGAGTCGATCGTTCGTCGACGATGAACTGAGCGAATAGGGGGCATTCACTTAACGCCATATTTGAGGGTGTTGTTGACAGCGCATGCTCAGAACGAGCTCACATTAATAGGCTGCTAAGACCGGCAATCTTGACGGTGCGGAATGCACGTTACAAAAGAACTGTGGAAGCTTGTCATCCACACGCGCTCAGCATTTGCGCACACGGCTATGGCCACCAGTGAATACTCCCTATAGGCCTAGCGTCAAGCAGATTGCAGCGTTGACGCACAATTCGAGCGGTGAGCACTTTCACTGTGCACTCTTTCAGCTGCACGGCGATCTGATTCGACCACGGTACGTCCCGGAAAGAGGTGCCGCACTGAACACTACGTTATTTCACCGTTCGCGTAACACAGAACTTAGAGAACACCACGACGCCCTTGCTGCGTCAGTCAAGGTAACCGCCATCTTGAAACTGGCGCTCTCGTTGGGCCCGAGATCTCTCGAGTGCTTCCCGCAAGGATCGCTAGCCCGCAACGCAACATCCCCAACGTTGCGTGTGTACGCAATACGCTAGTCCTTCTACTGCGTTCTGAGCATACGCACTCACGACCCGCAATTTCCTTGCGTACGCAAAGCTATAGCGTACGGTCCACTAAAACTGTCTAATAACTCAAGAACACGTCAGGGATATGCTAGGGAAAGGAGTTGTCCTGCCATCTTCCGGTCCCTGGTCTTCACCAGTAGCACTCACCATAAAAAAGACGGCTAATTTCGTTTCTGCGCCGACTACCGCAACTTAAAGAAGGTTGCCCGCAAGAATTCTTACCGGTCGCCTGACACTGATCACGCTCTGGACACATTTCAAGGGTTATACTTTTTCTCGTATCTTGATTTGCATTTTCGATATTGGAAAACCCCGATGGCTAAGCAACACAAAGAGAAAACAGCCTCCGCTACACCAGATGGCCAGCATGAACTTAACGTCATGCCTTTTGGTTTCTTTATTGCACCAGCTACATACAAAAGGATGATTGACTGCGTTTTATGGGGCATGAAATGGACCACTTGCTTATGCTACCTTGATGACATCATTGTTTCTTCTGCCAAATTTGACGAACATTTATCACGACTGTTCTAATTTCAAACTTGCGCAACGAACACGGGCCTCCAACTAAATAAAAGAAAGTATACTTTTGCGACCAGAAACGTCAAAGGGCTTGGTCACGTTGTCACGCATGTTGGTGTAGCTCTAGATTCTAACAATATTGGAGCAGCCCTTGAATTTCTATGCCCGAAAAAAATTAAGAAACAACTAAATTTCTTAGGACTCCTGTCACACCTTAGTCGTTGCATTCAAGACTTCGCCACCAACGCCGCACCTTTGCATTATCTGCTTCGCACTGACATATACTTTGACTGGACTCACGCTTGCGGCCATGCCTTTATCTCTTTTCGCAGGGCCCTGGTGTCACCACCAATCCTGTGCCTTTTCAACCTGCATGCACTGACTTACATACGCACAGACGCCAGCGGCTACGGTTTGGGTGAGTACTGCATAAAAAAAACCTTGAAAATAACCAAGAGCAAGTCATCGCGTATGCAAGCCGCGCCTCAAGACAAGAGATGAATTACTTTACAACAGAACGTGAGCGCCTCGGTGTTGTTTGGGCAATTACTAAATTTCGACCTTATCTTTATTGATGAAAATAATCCCTGGAGAAGGGGAACAAGAGGGACAAGGGACAAACACAAATCCCTTGTCCCTCTTGTTCCCCTCCTCCAGGGATTATTTTCATCATTATTGTCCAGCTCGCTTGCCCCTTTGCATTTAATTGCATTATAATTATCTTTATTGCCGCCATTTCGAAGCTGTAAGTGACCACCACGCTCTCTGTTGGCTCTCGTCACTTAAACATGTCCGAACGCCTCGGCCGATGGACGCTTCTCCTTCAGGAATACGATTTTACAATTCGATATAAGTCAGGATAGACTTCATAGACTTTAGACTTTATAGACTGATAGATTTTACCGTTGCCCGTTTCCCTAGGAAATTCCAGAAGATTTATTACATCACAATATTGACCGATTTCCAGTACTTGCGATGCTCAATCTTGACCAATATTGAAAAATTTGACTCTGGGCAAAGATTCGATACTTGGATTTGGCCAATCATTGCGCACATTAACGGGACAATCCCTTCCAACAACCGCTGTTTTTTGCATAAGACCCGTGACTTCGAAATTCTCAACTAACTCTTGTACAATAATAACTATGCACCTGATGGAAACCGTTGGTTTCATGTCGTTTCAGCTTCAAAGCGCAAGGAAATTTTACTATACTTGATGATAACCCAACCGCTGCTTATCTTGGAGTCTTCAAGACTCATGCGAGATTTCGACATCGTTATTTTTGGCCTGGAATTAATCGTACAGTCGCCAAATACGTCAATTCGTGCCATCAGTGCCAACATCCGCATCATCTCCCAACGATCTACATAACCTCTCCAGCTACTACGGCATCCTTTCGAAGTTGCCGGTATTGAGATCTTTGGACCACTACCTTTATCGACAGCAACACCGATATACTATTGCGGACATCGACCACGTCACCAGGCACGTCAATACTGCACCCCTTTCTGATGCCACAGCCGAAACCATAGTACAGTTCATTCTTCAGAACGTCATCTTACACCTCTGTGCTCCTCGGGCAATCACCAGCGACCGTGGAAAAGCATTCTTGCCTCGAACTGTGGAAGCCTTGTTGCAAGCTTCTAATTTGGATCACCGATTGGCACCGCCATACGACCCCAAAAAATCACCTTACACAACGCTTCAACAATACAATCGCAAACATTATCTGCATATACATTTCCGAGATCAGCACCGATTGGGACCTTCCGTCACCTATGCCTATAACACGGCTTCCAGTTAAAATTTTGTACTCATGCACTTCCCTAATCGCCAAAATGACCGTTCTGAGAAGCTCCTTCCGAAGTACCAAGGACCCTACCGAGTTATTTACCAAACTACACATGTGAACCACTTAGTGGAGCCTCAACAACCTGCGCATCATCAGCGGGCCCCTCGGTCGTCACGTCGTGCTCATCGGTCGCCTCAAGCCAGAACACTCCACGCGACATCAACTTTAACTTACTGCACCCAACGCTTCGCCTCTTCTCTGAAAAGGGAGCATCTGTGGCAGCGAAGTGTCGGGCGCAAGGCAGCGTGTGTTTGGCCAAGACAGAGTTCGTGTTTTAGAATTTACTTTCGTTGATCTCGAAAACCATCGAATATTTTTCATCATTTTAGAGACAAAAATACCCCTGTAATATGAGTAGTTTCGAATCCGGTAATTCTAGTCACGGAGAGCACAAAAAGCTCGTGTTAAAAACCGGCAGAAAGATATGCGGCTTTTAATATCTGGAATAATAGAAAAATAACTATTACTTTTTTCAAGTATACTTGAAAAAAGTAATAGTTATTTTCCTCTGAACTAATCAAGAAATCTATTGAATTATTGTATTGAAGTATAGTAGTATTGATTCAAAAGTACTGAATTAGTAATTCAATACTTTTCTAAACCAAAGTAATAGTATAGTACCTAGAAACGCGACCCTGAAGCGTGTTCACCGCGACCAAAAAAATGGTCCTTCGATTTCCACCTAATGACATAATCATTGTCATGCTGTCGTCGACCGCGATTCTGGCGTTGTCACAATGGTAATGGTAGACGCGGTAGGCGCCTTGTCTACGGTACGTCGCTTTCCAGCTTGAGAGTCCACGGAAGCTTCACTAGAGAGAAGTTAGGACCCCGCTACGGACAGCGAAACACGAGTTCTCTCGCGCTTCTGCCAGAACGTCTACGACTAACCGCCGAATCGTGACATCCAACCGTATGACACTCCGGCTTCTGTAACGTCATTTTTTCCCATTCCAGCGCCACTTTTTACAAATGCGCAAAGAAGGACGCTGCTGCGATCGGCAACAACGGCGACGACAAGCCGTCAGCAACCTTGATTCATCGTCTCATTTTGCGCTCACGGGAGCAGTCAGCTGAAGCGCTCGATTGACGTCATGGTTCAAACTTCAGTCCGCAGAACAAAGGAAGTGTCGTCTAACTTTTTACCACTTAAATAACGTGGCCTCAAAGCATCGAACCGGCCGTATGTCTTCCCTTCTTGGAACTCAAGTCGAGATATTCAAGCAAGTTCAACCCAGCGAACCTTGGACACTGCGAACATTACGCCAGTATCTCGTCGAGCCCGCCCCCCAAGACAACTGGAAAGAAGTACCATTCGAAAAGGAGTGTGTCATCGAATGACGGCACCGAGAAAGACGATCTCTTCGGTGCGGTGTGCGTAAACGTGTGACGTCACCTGGACAGAGAATTCTTCTGAAAAGGTGTCGGTGATGGAGACTGGTGCACCACCGCGATTGGCTGCCACCTGACTACATGTCAACCGAAAGACTTTAAAAGGAGCGGACTACCGCTGCTAAGGAGCTCACCTAGATCAAGACTTATTGCTGCTAGCTTCTGTAAAGTCATGAGAGCGTCATGAGTGCTCATTGCTCTCATGACGTTTATATGTGTAAATAAAGCGGAGTTGTAATTATCGTCATCGTCGCTTGCTGAGATTCCTGTCCGGAACTCTGTCCGGATCAGGACCTCAGGCGAGCCTGGTCCATCCTGGAACCCACGACGGTCACGGTAACGCTAAACACCCCAGTGGGAGACACGTTCTAGGCACTGCATGCATAGTAATACTAAAGTTAAAATCGAGTCCCTTTTAAAGTGATGTCTACAAGACGGGCGGAAACCACATCGAACGGCCTCGACTCACTGGCTCTGACGTGGACGTCCCTGCTCCCGACGGTGCCGGCGGAGTTGGAGGCGAGGCAGCGGTACGTGGCGGCGTGCACGTCCTGCCTGTAATCCTGGGCCCGGAACGGCGAGAACACCAGCGTGCCGTCGTAGCGCGCCGCCAGGACTCCCGGGACGTCCCGCACGGGGTGTCCCGTCGCCGCACGCACCCAGTGCACGTCGGGCCTGGGCTGTCCGACCGCTGTGCACGGCACCAGGGCCCCCGTGCTGTTGTAGAAGGTCACACGCGTCGGAGGCTCCACCGAGAACGAGGGGCCCGTAAGATGCTCTGGCGTCGTCAGGGCCCTACCTGCAAGCGGTTGGAACGGGAAAAGAATGGAACTTCGTACCGTATTTTTTGGACTATTATACGCCCACGGAGATTGGTCTGCAAGATCTAATGTTGGTTGATAACGAAGTGGTTCTTCCTTAGCTACAGTCAAAAAAATCTGAAGTTTGCCCTTCCCCACAAAGCGCTTGGTAGAACCAATCGCTGCAATCTACGGAGAAAACTCAACAAATTAGAAAACTCTTACTATAAATAGACCTAAAAAGAAAACGGTTCGCGCTGTGCCATTGAGCATGGTGTTACACCGTTATCAGTGGAACGGCGCAAGCTGTTTTTTTTTTACGTCTAAGCATAATTTCGGCCTCTTCATTTGCTGAGTTTCTTCGGTAGATTGCTGCGATTTGCTCTTCCATTTGTTTTACGCAAAAGTAGACATACCCGAACTTTGAAAATGTAGGATAAAAGTACGTCAATTTTTTTTTTAAAGTTGTTGCTTTTGTACGCGAATCGCGCTTTACGACTTGGAAACTCAGAAAACGCAACCAAAAAACACTGTCCAATAGGCCGCTAAAAAAGAGGCAGAGAAAAAAAAAAAAAAAAACTCAAACGAGTCTCAAAGCACGCCCGCTTGATCACTGTCGCATTGACACAGCCTGCCGCTTCAGAGAGAGATGTGTAAAAGAAGTGATCCCAGCTGAGGTTCCCGAATTCGTCGATGGAGGCTCGACCCGGCGGAAACGAAGTGAAACGACCGACGCTTTTGCGTTTCTCGGACATCGCGCCGCTTGCTCTTATTCGCCACCGCCAGCCGCTGTGGCCGCTGGGCAGTAAAAATATAAAGTCCTTCGATACTTTTTTTTACAAGAAATGACCACCAACACAAATGCCAAAGCACATTCCGCTGGAACAAAATGGCGTCATTCAGTTCAGACCTCTGCTGTGCTCCGTCATTCGCTTCCTAAAACCTGCACCGTCACGCAGTCGGCGCCTCAAAGGATGTCGCTACTTAGGAAGCTTTTCTTTAGGGACTTTATACCAATAGTCTGAAAAGCGCTCGCTGCGGCCAGTCGAAGAACTTTCGTTTTCCCGGGCAAAAAGAGCCACTCGACAGGCCAATCTCGGCAGAGCTAGAACCACAATCCGGGGACAGCGCACGAAGGCACCAGGCGTGACCACGGGAGACTTTATTGTTAAAAAAGGGAAATATAAAAAGATTAGCTACATTTTTAAGACGTTTAGGTAGATTGTTTTTGTTTATAAGTTAGTTACTTACACTGGTATTATGGAAGGCGTGACAAACACGCTGTAACCGAATCTCACTAAGACGATATCGGATATTGTTTTATTACACTCCTGTTCGGATAATTTCAATGTTATTTATGACTGTCATTTTTTGAAAGTTATAGGTGATCATGGACTTAAATATATTTAGAATTGTCTACAACATTTAAGATGTACAAAAGTACCACTCAAGCATAAAAACGTGCGTGAATATATATATATATATATATATATATATATATAACCACAATTGTATAGTGAATATAAAATTAAAAGTACAAGACACATAGGCCACAACGTTTACGACTCAGACAACACTGACATGTTGCCAAAACTTAAGAGCCTACCTATCTGAACATGCGAAACGTGCGGGCCACCCTCGAACGTTTCTTAGTTCCGAAGTGTGTCGGTACACTAAGCTTGCCTTTGTTTAATATTAAACTACCTCACATCATATTAGATTGCACCGGGTCTTCTTGCTTCACAGGCAACTCAGAGACTTTAGAGAATCGCACATTAGCTCGGGAAAACCAAAGTGCGCCTGCCGCATCGACATGTGCTAGATGGTGGATTCTCTAAAAGCCTTCGTTCCGAACACTTTTGAGTCATACATCTACATAGCTATTATATCTCCAAAAACAATAATAATATATAAAATTATTCTCCTAAACGTTCAACCCAACAACCGCACCCCCAGGTATAATGGCTTTTTTTCTCCTACAGAACCCACACGATCCTAAAAAGAAGAAATGTTCACAACATATCTTTGATATTGAAATCAAACTCCATAGCGCAACGTTCAAGCCTTCATGTCTTTTGTCTTGTAGCTCTTTTAAGCACGAAAAGAGACTTTGACATTGCACATGTCTTAAAACACACAGAGCACGTTTGCGTAGCGTCCGTGTTGATTTCTGTTTTGATGTGTTGATCAGGGTACCTAGGTTAGACATTTACATGTGCGTTTTAAAAGGTCACGAAAGAGACGTACTCGCGTCCGATTGGTAGAGGTAATTGTCTCCACCAATCATAGGCTAATAGGTCACTTCCGTGACCCTTTAAAACATACATGTAAATGTTCAACCTAGGTACCCAAATAGAGCTTTTTGGTGCCGAGTTTTCAAGGAGCTTGTTCTCAATTAACGCAGCGACATCAGAGAGAATCGTCGATTAACCACTTCAACGCGACTTCGTATCGCAGTCCAACGAGCGTAAGACGGCGAGTGCCGTTGCGGTCTAAATGGACTTCTTACGTTCGAGTCGCCATCCGGGAACCATTTAAGCTTCACCGAGAGAAGCAGTTCTCAGGCTATATCAATCGGGAAAAGGGCCTGCGCAAAACCGATAGCGGTTATGACGCAAGCCATTTTTTGCACCCTTTTCATTCCACCTCGCGGATACTTTCCCCCAAGCCGTTTGCGCCGATTGGAGGTGGTAATCCACAAAAACCGCACACATGTAATCGAACCGCTGCGCCGCCAATCTCTTTTTCCCACCCACACCAAGATTCTCTCGAGGAGCATTCTACTACGTTCAAACGCTTCCAGCGCAAGGTTATTTATTCTTGTTTTATGTTATTTTACCGGGCCTTCGTTTCATCGCGGAGCTCGATTTCGTCGCGTTCCGGGCATCATTTAGAGATTGTCCCACTTCGCTACTTTCGACGATACCGATCGTTACAAATTGCCGAGCTTAGGAACGGCCTTCTGGCTCCCTATCCCCCCAAGAATCGTCCTTGTCGAAGCCATCCGCTAAAACAAAACTAAAAAACACAACGATATAAACAAAAATACCGGGTAGGATCAGGGATAACTAGGGGAGAACGTGGGGAAATAGGGATTTAGGGAAGGGGAGGGGGGGCGTAGGAGCAGCGCGAACCTCAGAGCCCCCCGAGCGTGAAAATCGGTCGGGCTGCATTGGCCCTTCCATCGCGGAGCAGCCGCTTCTGTCCCGTTTTCCCGCCCGCAAGGCTGTCCGCCTTACTGGCTTCGCCTTTCTCGGCTCGTCGACTTTAGGGTCTTGGGGAGTTTTGTAGACGATTGTGCGCTGCTGATGTTTGTTTGCGCGTTGGCTGGCTGGGTTCGTGCGGCGGACTATCTGTGCCTGCGCGGTGGCGTTTTCTTTGACCAAAATTCCGACCGAGGAGAAAAGGAGGGGAGGAGGAGGGTGGAGGGAGGGGAGGGGGCTGAACTAGCGTCGGGGAAGCCTCAAATCTAGCGGATAATCCGATTGCGGTCTTGATGAATGACGACGTCCTTGCGAATCTGCCGACCGCGTGTGCACCCGCGCTGGCTGGGTTAGGTTTTGGTTCCAAGTAGCGCGGTTAATGGGAACAACCGGAGTGAGTGGTGTTTATCAATCCAGTATATTTGTTTTCTTAACAAATATAGTATAAAGGCAGTTTTTTTTTTCTTTTGAAGTGCTTGTTTTATGTTTGCGGTGAGGGCATCCGGTTTCTTCTGACCAGCAATCAGCGAATTTAAAAGGAGTATTTTCGTTGCGAAGTATCTCTAGTTTTATGGCCTTGACTAAAGCATACGCTGCCTAACGTTTTTTGCAGTATTGTTGAGTTATGATTCGAGGAAGCAGTGATCTCTGGCTGGAGAGTGAATGTTGAAACACCCTGTGTATAACAACGGGGTGGTTCACCAACGACGGCAAGAATAATAAAAAAAAGGCAATTGAAATAAAGAAATGCCTTCTATCGATGGCGGCAAACGTCAGGTCGCGACTGTAAAGTGATAACTAGAAGAAAATGAAACACATAAAGTTCACTAATTAACTTGAAAAACTATTCGCCGCAGGTGGCAGATTCTAATTAGAAATTTGTTGTTATAATCAAAATCTGCCATCGCGTTTGTTAGAATTCCGACAACTAAATTTATTTCCGCGCTATTCCCGGAAAACAAAATTGTAAGCTGCAAAAGAGACTGAGAGATTTAAATTAAATTGATATTACCAACGAAATTTCCACCCGGAAGCAGCCTGTCTACGCATCTAGTGTGGGTAGTGAGTCAGTGCAAGCCTAAAATTAGTCATATTCAATGGGCCGTACGCTAAAGCTTTCCGTACGCGAATAAGTTGCGGGTCGGGAGTGCGCATGCGTAGAACGCAATACAAGTGCTAGCGTATTGTACACTCACCCAACGTTGGGGATATTGCGCTGCGGGCTAGCAAGCTTTTGGAAGAAGCTCTCGAGAGCGAAGTCTCTGACCCATCGAGAACACCAGTTTCAAGATGGCGGTTACCTCGAATGCCGCAGTATGGGTGACATTGCGTTCGCGAAGTTCGGTCATACGTAAAATTACGTGGTGTTCATTTCGGCAATTCTATCCGGGACCTACCACAGCCGAGTCGATCGCCGTGCGGCTTGCAATGAGCGTGAAAGCTGCGATCTGCTCAACGCTAAGCCTCTTCGCGCCATTCATCGCCGACGCACCAACCATACTCCAAACAATGGCCCAAGTTTTCGCCGTGCAATGGACATCAGTAGGTGATGGATCTCTTCACGCGAGAGCATTGATAAAAGGAACCGTTTCTCCAGGACGATTGGAGAAGGCTCTAAGATTGAATTTCGATACGCACTCCTACTCGTATATATATTCTCCCCACTCGACATAAAAGCGCTCTTGTTCACGCAGCTGTGGCTTGGGCTAATTTTGAATTAAATGATTGAAAGAGTTTTTCTCTTCAATGTTTCTTCGGAGGAGTATTTTTCCGTTGTAAGCACGCGGAACTTTACATCTCGCATGAATGCAAGATGTTTCCTCGCCAACGTTTACAGAACGCACAACGAAAATCGGTCCGAGCAGGTCTACCTTTTACGGTACGCTATACATTTGCGTATTGCGTACGTAAGAACTGGTAACGCTATGCTGAAACTGGCCGATAAAGAGTTTTATTAGGTCGTCCCGGATAACAATATCCGATAACGATGCGATGCATGCCTGAGATCATTTTCGCCTCTAAATTTAGGGAAAAATTCACGCAAGGACGGAAAAACTTTTGGGATTGGGATATAGCGCTAAAAAGTATTTAATGTTTTAACATATTTTTGCTCGTCAGTTTTAGCACCTTCCGTATTATTATTATACCTGATCAAGAAAATTTCGGAGGATGAAACATAATGTGGACGTTCTACACAATCCAAACACTTACCCTTGTTATAAAAGAAAATACGGTTCAGAAGGATTTTCAGGGCCTAGGTGTGGGCAGCACGATAAGCCCAGATTCATAGTCCAAGCCAGAGTTTGTGTTCGGGCGGCAGATAACTCAGCACACCTCTCGGTCAGTAAAGGATCAGTACACCAACGCGCTGAACTCAATGTTTGGGTTCAATCCCCACCCCTGCCCGTTTCGATCTGGATGAGCACCGTACCGGCGTGCGGTCGTGTATCACTACTGCGTGGAGCACGTTAAAGACTCCAGGCTAGCGGTTGTACCGCACTGGCTAAAATGCTCATCTACAGCTGGGAGAAAAGTTGCCTGTTGACGCAGACTAAGTTCTAGGCTGTATAAACGTACATATATACACCCCAATTTTTTTTTTTTTTTTCAACTCAGTGTTCATGTGTAAACGTCTAGCTCAGCAGGTGTCATCGCGGAGGGCTTTGTTTTGTACGGCCAGCGGCTGAGCCAATACCACCTGAATAGCAAGTCCAAAATGCTGAAGTTTTTACGTCATCTACCAAGGGCCAGCGCGTATCACAGATTGGCAACGAGTGCTGTCTGTACGAGTGTTCAGTTGAGAGTTGTGTTCTCGCCGACTAAACGCGAGTCCCAGCCGAACGATGACGTAGCAATCGCGTCCAATAAGTGCCTCGCGTTTGCCCTCTATAGGTGACGTAAAAAACTCAGCACTATACATTGTTTCGTCATAGGTTTGGCCAGGGTCAAAGGCCCAAACACAAACAAAACGACGACACAAATACTAGAAGATCAAGTCAGCGGGCATTCATTTCGCTTTATTTTGTTCCGCAGATGTCTGTTCAAGTGGAGAAAAATGTCGATCACCATGCTGTTGCGCTTTTAGCGCTGTTTGTCGGGTGCCACTAGGGAGTTTGTGTAGATCGTTTTCCCAGCTCCGCTACGGGGGGGGGCTCTCCGGAACAAAAGGACACTACTGCTCATGCGCGACGCTAGCCTTGCGTGCAGAGCCACGAATCTCGTAGCGGGTTGCGGAAAACGTTGCAGGACAGCGGAAACAATCTACGAAAACTCCGTATTAATTCCCGGCGTCCGCAGCGCTCGCACTAAAGGTGAAACGAAGTGCAGGAATTTTTTATTGAGAGCCAGTCTCAAGTATGCGCCCACATTAGGGCCACTTTGTATGCGCGCCGACGCGATCGAGCAGAAGAGAGCCCCTAGACGACTAACCGCTCCTGGGATGGCCGCGATTGTCCCAGTGGGCACCGAACCCCAGGCGCGAGCTCCGACATGCAGGCGTTAATGAACATTCATTAGGGAAGGCCCACCAAACGGCCCAGGAATTTTCCCTATCTTGCCCGACATCCCACGCGCGCACGCACGGGAGCCCAAACTCTTTCCTTCCGCGGACGGAGCGGCAGTTCCGCGGGCGCTCACGTGACCAGCAACGCCGGAAGTGAACCCGGAAGTAGTTCCCCCCGTGGCTTTTCCCAAAGCGGGAGATAGCTGCCAGTGTGACCCCCTTTCCCCTCCGCCGACTGCAGGGGGCATACGCAGTCCGGGAACTTGGCAGGGCGTGAGCGTGGCGTGATGGAACGTTTCGCCGGTGTTAAAAGATAAACCGACGCGCGAAACGCACAAACTATGTGCCAGAGTCGGGCTGAAGAATCCCGAGCTTGAAGAATGCGCTAACCGTGACTAATTTGTGCCCGTGCCTTCGTAACCGGTTACGAATCTTGCGTGCGTTGTTGCTCGGTGCGTCTCACTGCCTGCGCCGCGCACTGCAGAAGCGAGTCCTGGCGCGAGTTCAGCCACGAATTCCCCGCCGCTGGCATCTGCCACCACTGCAGCGAAGGGCGCGTCCTTCGCCGCGATGCTTCAGAATGCCGTGCGAACAAATATCTCTATTAAAGCTAGAAATTGCGACATTTTTTGTGGCGTGACGTACTATACTATTCGCGCGATGCTGTAGGTATAAATGCTGGTGTGCTCTAAGCATGTTTTTTAAGTGCATGCTGTAACAATTGACGCGGGATGCGGACAAACGTTTCTATTCCTCGCCTTCTCTTTGATTATATATATATATTTAGATTATGTTACAATGTGAGCAGCAGTTTTAGAGCTAACACGACAACGGCGCTTTCTTTATTTCAATTTACTGATACTAAGTATCAATAAGCACCAAGCATTAGCGCAAACGATACAGCTTTGAATGAGAACTTTCCGCCACACAAAAAAGCTTTTATGGCAGCCGTTCACGTTTAAGATAAAAAAATGCTAAAAACTGGAGAACGCTTCTTCGGTTCAGCAGTGTCGCGCTCTGTGAGAATGCCATCCCAAAGTGGGCCATAAAAAACAACGAAGGACGAATTCTAATACAGCACTTACACTTGAGCCGCAGATGTTCGGCTCAAGGGCTTTTGTCCGCGGTTTAACGGGTGCGCTAGCGATACTAGAGTCCAAGTGAGGTCGCCCATTGGGTCGCCAGCCTCAGTTGGGCCAAGTGACTTCCGCGCTTCCACCAACCAAGGACAAGATGGCGGCGTCTATTGCATCGCCGACGGGAAGCGGTGGCGACGAACTTACACTTTCGGAACGCAGAGGGGGGAATTCACACAAAATCGTAGCATCACATATTGTAGGAGGGGGTATGTTTAAGGGTTGTAGGGGGCTGACCATAACGATCGCAGCCAGTGTTCCAACACGTCATGGAAGCGAACACTGTTGAGTGCCGTGAGCGCAGTCATCGTTGATGCAATGATCATAGGCTCAACCTACGTCTTCTACGTTGGAATTCGTCGTAAAGGAGTCTTGAAACGCTTTTCCAACCTTTTCCTGTTTAGCTTTCCTTCTCAACTCATAAATCGCGCATTGTACCAAACAGTTCAAGAAGGCGGAAAGGGGGAGTCCCCTCTTGCTGGGAATCTCGCTTGTGTAGCCGGACACAGCCATTGTCTCCCTAGAAGGTTAGCCCGTCGCTCAAAATTCAGACAAGTTGCTTTCCCCACCTTGTTCACCCCAAAGCTGACAGTGCTGTGGAAGCTACGTGCTCGTTGGGCCCGGCCACACGTTTGCCACGTGATCGCTCTCCTTCGCGCATGCCGACCCGCAGAGAATGAGGTGAGGTGATGAAAGAGAGGCGGCCGATTGGTCCGGCAAGCGCGTAGCTTCCACCATAATGTCAGCTTAGGGGTGAAGAGATTAAGTGAGGTCCGGTGCCTTGTCACGTGCGTTTGGGCCCGATGACGCGCTGCGGGGTCCGCGGATGTATCACAGTGAAAAGGCAGAGAGCTTACGAAGGGAAGGAGGTACGAAATAGTCCGCTATGTTTTCAAAATTTTTGTACCAAAAGTCAGGCTTCTGACTTTCTACCTTTGTCCTTCTGGCCCACTGAACGATGCGCTATTAGTAAAATCCCAATATAAATTGATTTATTCCAGCCCAAAATTCGTTTCATGGGCCCTTTAAGCATTTCTATTTTCCCTTTCGTTTTAACAGGGATGAAAATAGTCATAAAGAATCTGCTAAAAACGTTTCAAAAGACAAGAACGGTTAGTTTTGATTTTTATTTTTGTATCCTTTAAAACAAATGGTTCTCTTTCGCTAAACTGAGGTCGACTAATGGCCCATGTAACTCTAGGCAATTACGTTAAGCTGAATGACACTTTGGGTGGTGCGGAGTATCTTTCGCTCAACGACACTTTTTGTTTTGGTTGTTGTTGGCTTTGCTGGTTGGCTTCGTTTGCTCAAAGACAACGGTATAGTTTATTTGCAGCGACCCATAATACAAACATTTTACAGCCGGTCGATTTTATATTTCCTAAGAACCCCAACAAATTTGCCTTTCCTAAGCCTCTATAAATATAAAAAGAAAGATAAGGGACAAAGTTAAAATACAAACACACGAAGTGAAGTAAAATTCCGCACCGAATTGTCTTCATGGCCAGAACAAAAAGATAATACCCTAATACGCGAACTTTCGCAAACAGCCATAATCCCACAACCGCCCCAATCGTTCCGCTCTAAATCGGGGTTTAAAAGCGCATCCCACAATGGCTCCGAGCTTTAAGAACTCCGGTCGCTCGTCAGAACAACTTCGCGGGTGGCTAGCTTTTCCGCGGTTACGAGAACGAGAACCGCCTCTTATGTCGGCGAAAACGCGCTCTCCCCAAACGAGCAGCGCGCTCAAAAGCAACGACCGAACGTGATGCGCCCAGCGGAACAAACACAAACACCCACGTGACCGCGTGCCAACAAATACTCATAGCCCACGCGCGCCCGCACACAAACATTAAAGAACGGAACGTACTGAGAGTTCGCCTTCAACGCAGCGGGCTCAGAACGCACATCAAAGAAGCAACCAGACTGCTCAAAATAAAATAAAATAACCACTCGGAGCCGAAATGAATTCCCGCAAGGGATGAAAGAGGAGGGGGGGGGGGGGGGGGGGCGGAGCAGGAAGAGTTAGCAAGCTCGTCTAGCGATGCTTTAGCCCCCCCCCCCCCCCCCCCCCCCCCCCCCCCAAATTCTCGTTCGGAGGGTAGCCCAAACACAGATAAATATGCTGCCTCTCCGTTACGTCTCCAAACCCGTGTTACGGGCCTTGGCGTTTTTTTATTGTTGTTTTTTTTTGTTGTACTCCAACCCTTTCCCTTGGTGCTGCACTTACACTGAGCAAGAAAAATGGATCCGGGGCTCGACGTGCTTTGTAACCCGCCGCCGCTTTCGCTTTCGGCCCGGGGTTGAATGGAACTGCGAGGGGAAAAAAGAGAGAGGCTCTCTGGTTCTGCGTGCGAGCCGAGTGTCGACCGTGCGCGAACCTCTGGAGACGCTCAGGCGAGGAACCCCGTTCCGTTCCTTGAGAAGATCCGAGGCTTCGGACGAATGGCAGTCGCTGCGTTCGCGTCCGCGATGGCGCGTCCCTACTAAGACCAAAGGTAGCACCGGATCAAGCGAAATGAGACCGCGAACTTTGAACGTGGTGAGTGAATTCGTTCGAAGCTCGAAGGCGCCGCCGACGATCTAGATAAGCGCTTTACTCGTGAACTCTTGGGTTAGGGACTACGATGAAAACGGGACACATTAAGCGTATTTTACATGTTCAGTTGGTATTTTTATTGATCCATTGTGAAAACACAATTCTATGCGTTTTCTACTGGGAGCTCTCGAAAAAGCGCTCTTTGATCTTGCTTCCTTTTTTTTGTGCGAAGAGGAACCATCTGCCGAAGCGCCATGGTCGAAGCCGCAAGTCTTTAAAAAAGTCATAATAATATACGAAATTAAATTATTTAATTTTGTTTTTGTAGTGTTGCATAAGCAGACTGTCTCGCGAGGCGAACATGGTCTGATTGTTAGCGAAAAATTAAACACGCAGAATAATCGAGGACAATACTTTCTACTTCCGAAAACTTGCTGACATGATCGTGATTCGTTCATTCACAAAAGGGACCAAAGTTTCGGCGTCTGAGGACGCATACATTTCGCGGCACGTACTTCCACGCATCGCAATACATATAAAATGCATTCGCGCAGCACATCTTATATACTGATTGAAAGGGCGCGTAGGTGGACCGCCTAACACGAGAACCTGAGTGGTGCATCGCCACAAACAACGCCGTCCCGTGCTCAATCGCGCCAAGCCCCCTCAGCCACCGACGAAACCTTTGTATGGAGCCGGCGAATGAGGCCTGCGCGACCGCGATACCGCCACACACGAGGCCAACCGTCGCGAGAGTCCGCAACGCTGGAAACCCAACAAGGTGGCTCCTCGCGCAGTCGCCACCAAAACGCTCTAGGCCGTGAGCAGTGAGCCGTACCCGCGGCCGTATTTCAGCCGAACCGCTCCGGTGTCCGCGCGCTCCGAAAATGCGTCGCCTCTGCCGTCCCCGTTCGTCGGCCAAGGGGAGACAGAAAAACCGCCGCAAAAAAAAAAAAGGGGGGGAGGGGGAAAAAGAAGAAGCCGTCGTTTCTAAATAAAATATTAGGCCGGCCATTTAGAAAATTACTACAGCATTGCGCGCTATCCTCTGGGGCGGCCGTCATAAATAACGTGGCAGCGAAGAAGAGGCCTCCAAAATATCTTTTTTTTCGGGACCAGCTCGTTGCTGCCGAACGAAAAGCCAACGCCTCTGGCTGACGGTGCCATTGTTAACGGCGCCGCAGCGTTCACCGACCCTTTCGCCCCCCCCTTCTCACCCTTTTTTCTGTCCCCCCCCTCACCCGCACGCCCACCCCAATTTCTCTCATGGCTGCCTTGGCTGCGCGGAGAAGCCAGGCGCTAATTTGTCTTCCCGAATTTTCATTTTTACTTAGCTTCTTCCCTCAGAGTTCGTTCCGTCGCGATCTGTAAGTTTAGTCGGGAGTAGAGCTGTTCGCCTAGGCGCCTGCTCGTGATGCGAGGATGGGCGGTTGGTTGTCTTTCTGCGGTGCTGGCGACCCCGGCAGCTGACATCGTCCTCGTAGAGTTGGGCACTTTCTGCGCAAGCGCGCGTCTCGCGGGCGAGAGAGCCCAGCGCTCACCCCCGGTTTTTGCTCTTCGCCTGACTGGGAGTTTGGATCGGGGGAAGTTTGAAACGCTGTGAAAAAGAGTTGCTGCCATACTTCAGAATGGGTTGTAAAACATGGATCAAAACCTACTGAGATATTTATTTTTCTTTCAGAAATTCAGAACCGTCGTGGTTATTGAAGCGTAAACCCTGTAATCGAAGTTACGAAAATTCAATTAGCAGTGCAGGCTACCGCGTTTCTCGCTTTAGATGCACTCGAATTGCCGCAACACACGCGCACACACAAAATGAACTTAACTCGAGTGCATTACTTATGGGTTTCAGCACATGTATTTAGTTTTACTTGCCAAACAGTACCAGGAAACGAAAAGTATGGAATAAGTACTTTTTTCGAATCAATGCGTTCAGAAATAGAGTTTTGATTTTTATATGGCAAAGAATGGTAGATGATTTGTTTGTCTGCCACTGCCTACGAAATGTTTTCATCATTTAGCATTGTTATGGCTTTGTAGATTTGGAAAACATCTGACGAATAAAAAAAAAATGCAAAGCACTATTGAAACAAAATTATGGGCGATGCAATGATTATTGTTTTTGGTTACGTCTAAAGTTTAGGCGTCTGTAAAAGGAGCGTATACGAATTCCTTTTTTATTATCTAGCTCATTGTGATTATTATACCATCGAACTTAATGTATTCGGTTCTGCAAAGATTATATCCGAACCATAGTTACCAAACTAAAGGTTCACCATGTTTCAAATGTAGATATACAAAGGTTCGCCTACTATGCCAATGTGCCGTCGTCGTGTTAGTTTCATGTCCCTAAAACACTGAAATGTTTCGTTGCTGTCTGTTGCAGACCACCATAGTACGCAATGTGATGAGAAAACACCTTTTGTTTTAGGTATGGTCCTATCAAAAAGAGTAAACTCCACGCCTAATATTAGCTTCTTCCCGAGGAAGCTTGAAATTCCAAAAAGCGTATCCTATGAATTCTTGCAAAACTGTAAGCTTAATAAAATTACTACAATAAGATAGGCGGGGCCTGGGACCGGAGAAAAAGAGAGAGGGGGGGGGAAGGTAGTGCTTGAGTCATAGGGCATAAGAATCAACTGAAATTGTATTTTAAGCCTATTTTATTGCGGCATGCACTGCTAAACCAAATAAGATTAAAACACATTATCATTAAAATCATGCGTGCAATAACGTTTTAACTATAGAGTGCAGTGGCTTAGATAATATTCTGCTGAATTCGAAAACACATAAAATCCTTAATTCTTCAGTAAATTTGAAATTTTTTTAAAGTTTAAAGTATACAATTCTTTATAGGCACAAATGAATAAAGATACATAGTTAGAGCTACTCTTTTGGTGGTTAGGAGATATAACCTAAACTCTATAGTTCGTTAAAGCCATAAGACGACCATATGTTTTGAGCTACAAATGTTTCTATTTTCAAAATTGCTAGAATAAAAGGATATCTAAAAACAAATTCCTTAAAGGTACAGTTCATATATTTTGCTTGTTTCAGAGACTTCCTACATACCTTCTAAAATTTACTTTTTCTTATATTGCGCTCGGAACAAAACGGTCACAAGATTATTATAACATCATTCACTTTCTTTTTTATCATCTCCTTTCGCACTATTCCTAATTTCCCAAATAGAAGCTCAAACAAGAAAACAGTCGGTTTTTATTGGGTTTTTTCGTTGTCTTATATGACCCTCTTTCGTGAGCCCTCCGCCTTTTTCATCCGAATATCTATGTACATTGGGAGCGGTCATTTTTCCGCGTACCCTCGGCAAAGCGGAAGGAAAAGGGTGAAATTAGCCCTAAGCCATTCCAATTATTCAGCGCATATAAATGACTTTTTTTCTTCTTCTTCTTAGCACTGTTTTTACTTCTCCCTACTCTGTATCTTCCAGCCGAACGCCTTAGGCCCTCTTTTTTTTTTTGTCATTAAGAAGAGCTGCGGAAAAAAAGTTGGTTCACGACGGATACTATCACTTGGATAATGGTCACGTGGGCATTTCGAGCGGGTTTCGGATAAAAGCGATCCCGACAATCCTTTAACTTGTTGGGTAACTTTATAAAGCTGCGGTCACGACCGCTAACACCACTGGCCAATGCATCATATAGAGAAGATACAGTCTGTAGTCACTAGAGAGTTTTAGGGAACCGTTTCTGCACTTCCGATACGGTACCATGCGCTCTTCGGTGCGCACTGCGCATGCGCGAGTGTTCCGCAGTAGCGCATGCGCAGTTCCTACTGGACAGCCTTATCGTACGGTATCGGAAGTGCAGAAACGCTTCCCTAAAAACTCTCTACTGGCCGAGGCGTGTTTCTATCGTGTATTTTAGTCCTGTATTGTTGGTCATGCAAAAAGCTGTCTTTGAATATGTTTTAATAATCCATGAGTATATAGAACAAACCTGTTTCGAACGTCCTCAAAGTGTTTTCGCAGACATAATTCTGTCGTCATGATTTGCAGTAAACACCGCATCTATTGTATATGGTGTATGAGCAGCTGAATTGCGGCCCGAATGTAACGTAAAGAACAAAAAAAGAAAAAAAGAAGCTCGAACATTTTGGTGATCGACGTCTTTGCGCTTAAATGCAACGAGAGTTACGCGCGTGGAGTCTTGTTTGATAAACACCATTTTAGCCTAATCGAGGCCTGCTGACATCCTTCTCTTCCACCACGGACCGACATCCCAGTCGTATCTGGTGCCAACTCCGGGATCGGACCCGAGCCCTACCGATCCCTGCCTCAGCGCTCGCGTCCAGTCTGTGTCTTCGCTCGCGGTCTCAAAATGAAGACGTCAACATTCTAGTGCGTAGACTTTGATCATTCTACAGGATGAAACAAGGAGACGCCAGGCTCTTTAAATCGACCGGAAAATTCGGTTTCTTAACCTATCGCGCTACGACTTTGTGCAGCGTTGCCCACAGATGGTGCATTTTTTTTTTTTTTGTAAAATTTGCAAAGAGCGAACTTACCGGAGGAAAAAGTAAAGAAAGAAAAAGGCTTAGCTCCTATGGAAATGCAGCGGCGCCACCGGTCTTCAAAGAGCACGGCGCCGTTTCGCACAAGACACAAGAGATGGCGCAAAGAACGAGCATACGGCGCCGAGAGCCAGCGTCTTTAGCAGACAATCTTTTCAACTCAAAAGCGGCGCGCGTTTCGCAGGCGGTGACAGTCGCAGAAACAAAAACAGGCGCGGTAACAACAAGGAACTGCAGTTCCTTGTCTGCTAAATACGCCGGCTCTCGGCGTCGTCTGCTCGTTCGTTGGCGGCAGTTGGCGTCGTGACCGCTTGCGCCGTCTCTTGTCTCCCGTGCGGAACGGCGCCGTGTTGTTTGAAGACCGGTGGCGTCGCTGCGTTTCCATAGGAGCTAAGCCTTTTTCTTTCTTTACTTTTTCCTCATGTAAATTCGCTCTTCGCAAATTTTACAAAAAAAAAAACACCATCTGTGGGCAACGCTGCACAAAGTCGTAGCGCGATAGGTTAAGAAACCGAATTTTCCGGTCAATTTAAAGAGCCTGGCGTCTCCTTGTTTCACCCTGTAGATGGTGGCGGATTTATGCCTCCCGTAAAGGGCACTACAAATAAAACAGAAGAAAGCCAAGTCTTCTGCAAGAATGCATACTATATTACTCCACCATAAGGAGGAAGAATTACGGTAACTGCATTAGGCCACGCACGCGTAGATGTAGTTACTATGCCAATGCGGGGAGCAAGTCGTCTGCTTCTTGCACAGGAGTTGCGGTGACGTCAGAAAGACGCCGAGCTGTGATTGGCTCTCATTGAAAGATATAGGGTAGACCTCAGAGCAAGCTGCCTTGAGGTCTACCTAATATCCTCTATTCAGGACACATCGGAGCTCGGCGTTCTCACGTTACCACAACCACTGAAAAGGAAGCAGACGAACTTGCGCTCCACACAGGCGTCATTAAATCACAGTCCTTTCAGTATCACGCATAAATATATGTATTGCTCCTGGGTGAGGATGATGTACGTGGCTCGTGAATTTGGCATGATGAATGCGTCACACATTTGAGAAATGTGTACATACAAGTGATGCACAGACACGAGCTTCCATTGCAATTTGGCAGAATTTCTATTGGACGAACTCCAGAGTGGGCTGCGTCCGACAGGACATTACAAGCTCGCGTCCACATCTAATCGCAAAACGAGCGTACTGGTAATGAGAAACACAGATTTAGGAAGGAAACATAAAGGGGGTGGGCAAACACGAACGCGGATTTTTGGTCTGTCCGTCCGTTTTACGGCATGTTTCAGTGTCTGGTTTCTATTACCAACACGTCCTCTTTGGTTTTAACAGTGCGTCACCGCTGGGGATGAGTTTCTTCCAACCAGTGACTCGGCGAATAGGTTGAATCTCCTGTTCACCAACCATAGATGAAACTTGCTAAGCAATAATACTTAAAAAAAAAAAACAAGCGAGCTGGTGATGATTCATGGAAATAAAACCCGAGACTCAGGAGCACTAGAGATTTCTGGAGAGCACCCCATACATTGCGAGATACAGGAAGTGCGAACTTGACACCATCGTGTTTACGTCTTGGACTTTTAAATGGTATCAGCGCACGTGAAAGTTTACCACTTCGGTGTGTTTCTCAAATAAGTACTTTACGTGGTTTCACCTTTTAAGTCAGAGCGCAGCCAAGGCAACACGTCCCCTGATACACCCGCCGTTCCGCACTGCGGGACTTCGAAATTGGCGTAGGGGGAAGTCTTCGGTGGTTTCTCCGGCTGAGATGCCATCCTGTGGCGACGTAGTGAACTCTATAAACGTCTGCTACAACCTCGTCAAGGGTCATCGGGTGTACCAGGGCAATAATGCTAACTCAAAGAAAAGGTCGACCGTAGTGTTGTGCGAATATTCAAATTTTCCAATGGTAGTTTCGAATATTACGCTGATTGATATTCGCTTCGAGATGAACTCTGATATTCGTATTTGTTTGAAATGTTGACGTCGGCTGAATAGCCCCCTTCAGTGCGCTTCTAACCGAGCATCGGTGCACTGCGGAAAAGCAACGCTCGCGGAGCCCGCTTTTGCTGGTGTTGCTTCTCTGCAGCGCACCAGTGCTCGGTAAGAAGCGCACTCAACGGGGCTGACCCGCCGCGATCAACACTACGAAAAGTACAAATATTGCAGTCACTTTTTTTCAGATGAAAGCACACTTTAAACGCGGGACGCTGCACGCGCGCGCGTAGTGTGTGTAAAAAGAAACGGAAACTTTGTGAATGTTGATACCTACGCTACAGTAAAGTTTTCAAAATTAAATTGCGGCTATTATGCAATAGTATATGTTTGGCAGAGGTGCCCCGACAATTTACGTTCATCCTTCAGGATTGCCTTTTTAATTTTTTTTTTCAAACTCTAATGTTGATAAAAAATACTTGCATATAGCAAGATAATATATAAATCTCGTCGGTTAGGTAAAGCTGGGTATCTCTATAGGTTTAATTTTATGTCAAATGCATCGTCACATGACACATGACGCATGACAAAAAGCGCTTCTCAGAGCACCTGGAGCGAAAGGTCACGAAACCCAAGAATCCTGAATTCAATTCCTACTCCTGTCGTTTCGATCTGAATGCGCATCGTACCTGCGTCGTGTATCACTCCCGCGCCATGCTCGTTAAACACCCCAGGCTAAAACGGTTGCACCGCACTGTCTAGATTTCTCAGCTAGAGCCGAGATACCAGACGCCCATCGGGGGCTGACTAGCTTCGCGCGGTCCATAAACACAATTACTTTTGATTTGGCGCAAGCGAGCCTGTGCGGTGCAGAGCGGCTTAGACGCGGATTACACCCCCAACGTTACGGATGGTGCCGGGACTCTCGTGGCATTCCGAAGTAGTCGGGATTAGCGGACTTGCGGATGAGCGAGGAAGCCCGGCATTGTACGTGGCAGCGTCCCCCCCATCGGAGCGTCCGCCAATTCTTCCTCGTTACTCGCGTATAGCTTCTGCCGCGGCAGCTGCTGCCAGTGATGAACGCAGTGACCGGCTGACCTGCACGCAGCGCCATTTATGGTTCCGGATATCGCGCGCCGACATGCGCCTCGCCTTCTTTCATCTCACTGCGCCGTCCGTGGCGGAGTGCATCGCTGTGGAAACGGTGATTGCCCCCTTCGCGCGCCAGATAAATGGACGTGGGAGGGTCACGGGAGCCGAAACAAGGGTGCCGTGTCCACTCAATGACCGCCGCTGCTGTCCTAGCGAGCGAGGCGCCGATAACTGGCGTTCCCGGCGAACTTTCTACGATACCGTACTTGTCATTCTGTACGGACAATAAGTATATAAATACACCGCAATGTAGGCGAATCATTAATATTGAAGGTGAATTATTGTTTTTTTTTTGTCTCTAAAGTACTCTAGATGTGAACACGTTTCTTTAGAGTTTAAATAGTTTGCGTTCAAATAGTTGGAGCTGGAATACGAATATAATACAAGATCGAATACAATATATTTTTGCGTCTTAGAATATAATTAAATCAAAGCCCACACTAATAACTGACAGGCGGTCTTGAAATGGTGCCTTACAGCCTCAAAATATACTTACGTGTTATGAATATATATATATATATATATATATATATATATATATATATATATAACGGGCATGGTGGCGGGAGGCCGAAGGCGTGGGTATAAAACTGAGAAGAAAAAACCCTTAGTGAAAAACAGCAACAACGGACGATTTAATCTTCGACGTTTCGGCCGGAGTCCGGCCTTCGTCATGAAGAAGCAACGATATATATATATATATATATATCGTTGCTTCTTTGTGGTTCAGGGCTCCTGGAGAGTTTGCACAGTCCGTCAGTATATGAATATCCGTAGAGGCAACAGTTTGTACTTTGCTCTTGTTCGGAGAGAGCAATGTGAAGTGCATATTGTTATTGTCTGTTACCTGCTCATAGATATATCATACGTTTTAGATCCGCGATTATAAATAATAGTTATAAAAAAAATATTCTCCTGCGATTGCAGAATATGCCAGTTCTAGTCGACCTTAGAAACCGCTGGAGCCTTCTATCGTCATTATTTGCGTTCCTGGTTTGTTTTTGCGGTAACGGACTTCGCAGTGCGCTTTCGCAGGAGATGGATAAGACACTTTATGTTGGCAGACCTTAAATCATAAAACAAATATTACAGATTTAACGATTAAAAAAAATATTCGCGTTTATAAACGTAGCAATACCCGAGACTGGTGACCACTGAAAAACGACCGGAAGAAGGAAAGAAGTTTCAAACAGCTTTCGTTGAACCGAATGAATGCAGATAGTTTGCGCGTAGTCCCCACAATTAATTAATTATGGCATTTAACGCCGTTGCACTCCTACGGCGTTAAACAGACAAAAATATAAGGTTGTTCCTTACGCAGTTTAGAGTTTTTTTAGATTTTGTCACTTTAGTCGTAATTTGTCAAAACATGGTGTATCCTCGGCAACACAAACAAAATGCACGCAAAATCTCTCTTCGCCTTAACCATACTAAGTTTCTCCTTACGAATTTCATGGTTTTGATTTTCACCTTACCAATTTCACAGTTTCACAATTTCACAGTTTCACTTTACACGGCATATCACAGGCTTCGGTGACTCGTAGCGTTCTTTAGGGTCCATCGTACGGCGAAACAGGGCAGACCAGCTGACAACGCCGTAACTCTTTAGTTTCAAAAATGACCGGAACAACTGAAGCCGTTCTCGTACGTGTCTAAAAAGAAGGACCACTTTATTCGAAACGTTTATTATCCGGAGGAACAGACAGCGGAACATGAATTCCGGTATTCACTCATCATTCATGTTTGCAACAACCCTGGCTGCGCAAAATCCTGCAATTCTAGAAAGCCAAAACTTGAACTTGGGTTCTTCGCCCTCTCAAAACAAGCGATAAAAGTCTTTAGAAACTGAAATTATATAAAAAAAAAACTTTTTAAGACATTAAGTATTTAAGCTCAGTTTCAGGAGCAAATAGATCGTAAGTATCAGATAAAGAAAACCATTCTTCAAAGTAACCATAGCTGGGTTTTTAGAACCAAACACATCGTATATTTTAGAAGCAAACAAATCACATCCAAAAAAGATCCCTCAAGCGACACTGATCCAGCTAAACCCATTTCGAGGCGAAGATCCCCGCGAACGTATTTACCCCGCCGTTGCCTTCGACACTCGCTGCGTTAAAGAAACGATAGGTAAGAAGACGCAGCCCTCCCCATAGGCGAGGAGTAGAACCAATATCACCTAAAAAACGAGGCCCCTGCACCTCCTTCCCCCCCTTCCCCCCCCCCCTTACGTCATCACTCGTGGACCCGCGCAATGCCGCCAATGCGCAGCGCAAGTTCGTCTGTTTCTTGCACACGGGCTACAATGATGTCAGAATGCAGAGCTCTTATTGGCTGAATGAAAATAAATAGTGGGTAGACCTCGATGCAACTAGTGTTGAGGTCTACCCACCATCCTTTCAATCAAAGCCAATTAGAGCTCGGGGTCCTTCTGACCTCCCCGTAGCTCCAAGAAGCAGACAACTTGCTCTCCGTATACTTTGCGTCAGCGTCGCCGCCAGCGCGTCTCGTAGAGTCTCACAACGAGCGCGACGCTAGCGCGCGTCGACGCCAAGACGGACGCGTCCGCCGTTTTGCGGCGTATCTTGTCGAGTTTCCGCGCGCTTGCCGGTTGGGGCGGGTCGGGGGCACCCACTAGCGATGACGTAATAGCGCAGGCCTTTTGTCTTCTAGGCGATATTGGTATAGAAGGCGACGATGGCGTGAGTGATAAAGGATAACCCTGCCCGAAACGACGGATGACCAGAAAGGCCCACAAACGAGGAACGTCGAGAGCCTCTATCCGCGGGCCTACACTACTCTCATACGGGCCAAAAGTGTGTGTGCGCGCCGACGACGACCAGAGGGGAACCGATATCGTAAAAGAACGGAAACAGAAAAAAACAAGATTAAAAAAAAAGGAGGCCGGAATGAAAGTGAAGCTTCTCCGTGTGTGATGGCGACGGAGGCGCTCAAAACAGAAAATAAGGTTCAAGTGGGGGCCCGCCAGGGGAAGGAAGAGGGCGGAGGGGGTTACTATTGGCCGACGGTTGCTCTATTTGTGGAATCTCTCTCACCACGTCTTTTTCGGGTGTCTGTTTCACGTTGGAAGACATCGGGCACTTTCCCGATAAGACTCCACCTCCTCGTCTCCTGTGTTTTTTAGCGTTTTTTTTTTATTTGCGCGTGTGCGAAATATAGAAAGACGAGCTGGCTCACGTTGTGGAGAAGGAAGGCACACATTGAGGATAGATAGAGACCTTCGCCTCCCTTTTCCCGCGACCCCCGTTAGCCTACAGAGGCGTGCGGGGGGAAGAAACGTGCGATAGATGAGGGAAAGGCACACACACAATCGGGCGCCGAGGGCAGAACCAATATAGAAATAAATTTCTCGCGAAGGAGAAGGAGGCAAGTTAAATGGCGGTTCGATTTCTTCTTCAATCACCGACCTCCCTCGAAGCTGAGACACTCCGATGCCCAGTTTATTTTAATTATCTTTTTTTCGCAGCCATCTTCGCCTTCGCCATTATTTATCGTCGAAAACCCCTTCCGTGCAAGTATAAAGAGCAAACGGACGAGCATGATATCTAAATCAAAGCAATAAAATCGACGACATGGAAGTCTAAGAGGGGAGAAAAAAGGGAAAGTGACGGGAACCATTAAAAGTGCGCAGCGCTCGCCGAAGGGGTCCAGCCCTCGTGTGTTTTCTGCTCGATACACTGTTAATGATCCGCCATAAAGCGCCGGCCGTACGCTTCCCGTCTTCCAGGAATAAGCGAGGACCGGCCTCCTTCCATTTAGCCTCGTGAAAAAATAAACTAAAAATTAAATAAACAGGCCGAGGCGTTTCTGCTTTCGATGTTTAATGTACTTCCATCCACCGACATGGCCAAGTTTAAAGATGGCGAGGAAAAGGGGGGAACCCCCTAACCCCTCTCTCTTACCCTCCTTCCATTTTTTATTGGAATCCAATGCCGCCTTGTTGTTCCGGTAATTTGGGGGAAGTTGACGACGCTTTGAATCTCTTGTTTAGAACTTTTTCCTAGTCGTGTTTGCGGCGTTTGCTGCAAGAAGAACGGACGCCTGTTCTTGGCGGCTTATTTGTGCCCTTGATTGTCCCGCCCCCCCCTCCGGTTTGTGTGTGGCTTTTTTTAAACGCGCCCGGGGCCCGTCTTAATGGCTTCGTGGCGAGGCGCACTCTGTCTTGCGCACTCCGAACACACGCCGACAGGACCCGCGACAAGAACTGTTAAATATTTTTTCTTCATCTTATTATTTTTTTGCGTTTTTTGTTGCTTCGCCACTGTGGTTCCCGGGACGTGCTCAGAGCTGCGTTTATGCGTTCACCCCTCTTTTTTTCTTTTATTTAGGCCCGTCTTTAGAGGTCTGACGAGTCTTGAAAGAAAACTTTATGGGACAATTATTACCTCAACTAAACTGGCGTCTTTGCCGTGGAACACTTTTTAATGCGTGCGGGACTTGCCAATTAACAATAAATGCGTCGTGTTAACTTCGTGGGAAGCTCAGTCATCTATTTTGAATAAAACTTATGAATGTGCATGTAATAATTATTACCAAATTCTTTTAGAAGCACTCCTTTTTTTTGCGAAGCGTTATTGTTATTTATTTTAATTGAGTTCTTTAAGGGCTTGAGAAAACTCGTGATAAGTGAATCTAGGTTAGTGTCGCAAACACACCTCTCTAGACTCAGGCGTTTCGCAGCGATAGCCGTTAGCGGCTCTTCCCACCAATGGAAATGACGTCCGGCGTTTGACGTTGTAGTTTTTAATGTTGCCTTGCAATTGCCGTCGTTGTCGATGTTCTAGTTGATGATTTGAAGCCTCCATCATCGATGTTGCCGAATCCTTGAAAACGATCGCCCGGCGCCTGCGGGAAACCGAGCAGGGGTCCGTTGCGCGCGAAGCGGGGGCGTTATTACTCAGCTAAGCAACTTTTGTCACAACAAAACAAGCTTATTTACGTGTTGTTTACAGACATCCTTGCAGTAGGTTCCGGAAGCATCATTCAAGGCCAAACAGAAAAATAAATCAGAAAATGACGGGTGGATAGCTCGTATGGAAACGTTATACAAACCGTAGAGACGAATACGAAATATATATCTAAAATCAATTTAATAACTACAAAAAACACACACACACACAAATATTTTATGGCAAATGGCTGTCACACAAACCTGAACTGCTCACACCAGACTGGGCGGAAATGACTGACAAGAAACGCAGTCGATACAGTATGAGACAGCGTCAACGGTATACTATCGATAACAACACTCTCAGAAAAAAAGGTGTATTATTACACCCCTTGTCCCATATAATACACCCCAAAACTTCAATTCGACGTACAGCACCCCACAATCGAACAGGCGGCCCCAAAGTTTACGAGGGGCTTGATAGCCGTGTTGTACAACTTATTAAAATAGCTAAAGTACGTTTTACTGACCAGAACAATAACAATAGGGGTTTCCTTGGCCCTACTGTAAAAACTCAGTGCTTTCTCTCTTCGGTCTTTGATACGTACTTTAGCAATTTAATAAGTTATATCGCACCGTTATCAAGCCCCTGGTAAAATTTGGTGCCGTCTGTCGGACTATGGTGCGCTGTACGTCGAAATGAAGTTTTGAGGTGTATTATATGGGACAGAAGGGTGTAAGGTGATACCCTTTTTTTTTAGAGTGAAGCCGCTTTAAACGTGGGGGTATGGTAGTACCCAATGCACACTGCACGCTCTCTCTGAGGAAAAAACAAATAGCCGATAACAAAATGATGTTGTTACACTGTCAATGCCAAGAGCCCATGCCCGAAAACGTATTTTTCACGCGCTCCTGAGAAAAACAAATGTTCAGAACAAAATGGTTATATGTTTATTTTGTTCCGAACGCTTTTGTTCAGGCACGACCCCAGGTCATGGGCGTCGCGTTTGCGCACCTGGGGCACGACCCCAGGTGCGCGAACGCGACGCCCATGACCAATGACTTCGCCGCCGCTTCGTGTCGCACTATCGCTCTGAATGCACTGTGGATTAACGCAGGACTGATCAATTATTGATTTAGGAAAATTAATTTTCCGAAAAATTCTGAAGTGTAATCATTATACTCTTCACGAAACAGATTAAAAACAAATCTGCGTTTTCAGGCAGCCCGAGGGCCCGAACAAAACACAAAGAGTAAAAAGCAAAACTTGCAGTTAACTCTGAAACGCTCTCATCGCTGCGAGTCGAGCTCCAAACATGCTCGGTCTTACGAGAAGAGAGCGGTGCTCTTGTACACTCCGAGACGAAGTTATCTCGCACGAGCAACCGACGGTTTTCGCTGTATTTCCCTGAATGTCGAAGGACCGTCGTCAAAACTACTATAGTGGTTGAAAGTTCTCAGTTGGTGTGCTAACCTAAGCGGTGAATTCTCAAGCCCCCTTGTAGCTTTTCAAAGTAAAAAAAAAAACAAAAAAAAACACTGAAGTCGTGGAGGCGCTAATACTGTCGCGAAAAGTACCATACCTGGTATTGCGACTGAAGCTTCTTGGATTGCCGGTCGAACGGATCGCCATACACCGATTCTTTTACGGGTGCTTTACCTTCTCTTCGAAGCCATGCACTAGCGAAACGACAAGGGGATCTTTTCCCCGCGTGTCTCCCGAAATATTCGCTGGACTTTCAGATTAAACTTCGTTCACACACTTGCAGCCGAGTAAGACCGGCTGAGACGAGACCGGTTTTTAAGCCTCTTGCGACGACTCAGGACCTGCCCCGCTGCAGGGAATCTGGTCTCACACCGTCGCAAGAGGCTGAAAATCCGGTCTTGTCTCGCTCGGTCGTACTTGGTTGCAAGTGTGAGAACGGGCCTTTATGGCGGGAAATGTCCTATTCCTATGCGGCGGTTTCACGAAATACACAGTCCACAATCAATCCTTCGGTTTCTCAAAGTTAGCTCGCAATTACCTCGTGCTTGGTGACTCCTAGTTGTTCAGTGAATTAAACTGAATTAGTCAGAGTAGCACCTTAGAATAGTGCGTCTCGTATGTCGCCCGGGCGGCTGGCCGTAAACGTTATTCAAAACACTTAATACCCTGCTTACACGGGAAACCTTAAATGCAGTTACGTGTTACCACGGTCATTAGTAGTCGAGGTCCCACCATATTTAAGTGTAACTCTGGCTAAGCCTTAACCACAGTTTAGTCTGACCTAAAGGATGAAGCTTGTGCATCTCGTCCTAAAATGTCGCCGCTAGCGAATCCACCCAGAGCTGCCTGACTTCCGTCTGCATCGCGGCTAGCGCATCCTGCAGCAGCGTCTCAAAACGAGCACGACGTTAACACGCGGCGACGCCATGACGGACGCGTCAGCCATTTTGCGACAACTCTCGTCAAGCTTAAAGGGCAAATACCGGTTCATACTTTCGATATTGGAATTATGACTCTTTTTAGCGCAGTCAGCGTTCCTGAATTGCAAGGTGTAATATTTTTTTCCCTGTTATTGCGCATAGTTTTAAAGATATCGACGCCTTAAAATTTTGTTTGGGGCGCGGCCAACAAAACCGAAACTAGCCGCTCGAGGCCCCAGCAACACTGGAAATCAGCCGCTATGTGAACATGACGTCAGGATCGTTCTCGTTCAACGAGTACGCAGGCCGAGCGGCACCTACCTCTGTTGCGCTAGCCATCTAAATATAGAAGGTCAGCTGATTTTGTTTTAATTCTGTATACGTGGTAGTTATCCAGCGTATGTAGCAAGAGTTATTGCGTATACCCAAATCCTATAGCGACTGAAAAACCCGTGAACTCGTTCGGTGCCGTACTCGGCGGCCGTCGCCGTGCGTGCGCTATGCCGTACTCTTCGATTGTATACCCAAAAGCTAGCGACTGTAAAACGAGTGAACTCGTTCGGTGCCGTACTCGGTGGCTGTCGCCGTGCGTGCAATCTTCCCTACTCGTCGCTAGGCCTAAATTGCCATCCGGGCTCCGTGGATGGAGCGGCGTTGCTCTACGCCGCGCTGCGAGTGAGGTACACCCGCCGGCAATACGAAGGTGAATACCTTACCTAAATTTCTTGCCTGTTTTACGGCTCCCTAAAGCTATATTAGCTCTCAACGTCTCAAATGGTACGTAGCTTGGGGTCTAAACTTTGCGTTCTAGCCCACTTCTGGAAGAGAGCTTGCTCCAAAACTTACAGGAGCGTCAAAAACAAGAAGAGGTCTGTTCACCTTCATATCGCTCACGGGTGTACAGTACTGGGGGCCCTCTCGCTTTCGCGCTGCGGGTCAGTCCTAGACACGAAGCTCTGAGGCTCTCCGTCGTGGGCCACGGCGCCCGAACACACGTGTGGTTTTTCATTCTTTTTTCCTCGGGCGCGTAAAAGCCGAAGTCTAAAGTCCACTCGTCGAACAGCGTTCACCCACACCTTCTTCGATTTCCGATCCTTTGGAAACTTGTGAAAAAGCACCTCCGTGTTGCGCAGCGGGTTGTTTGAGCAGCCCACAGCGCTACAAGTTGTACTCGGCATCTTTCGAGGAACAGCTGGGCAGTCTTGGGCACACCGAGTTGCTCTCTAAAACGAGTCTCGGAGTCCTCACAAGCAAATAAACAAAAGGCTATACGGAAGCTACACGGGCTACAGATAAAGGCAACGGCTAAACACGCCAGTCGCAAGCCGAAGTAGCGGTGGTAGCGGCTCAAAGAAGCGCACTCCGCGCAACGCCCGGACCTGAGGAAAAAAAGAACACGACAGTGACATCACGGCCCAATGTTGCTTTAGCGATCGGCAACCCGCTGGCCACCCGCTAAGGAGCAACGGCTCGCATTTTTATTATCGGCATTAGTTGAGAATGCGGCGTCCCCCGGACGTAATATTTTGGCTGGGGTCGTATTTTGTGTCCTTACAGCGATACATGTAATTTATTTCATTTTGAGTTTCGGCCGGAGTTGTCCTTTAAGCGCGTTTGCTCCTTGGGAGCCGGGGCTATAGTCGGGAGTACACCAACGATGACGTAATACGTGGGCCTTGTCTTCTAGGCATTATTGCGCTTCTCGACTGAAAGTTTAACTTTGTCCGCCGCACCTCTTATCAGATGGAGAATCGGGCGTCGAACCATTCGCGTCTGTTTTCCTCCGGGCCGGTGAGACGCATCACCAGGCCGACAGCTCAACAGGGCGCCCCTTGTCATATCGGCGCACTCAACGTCAAAACCTTCAGAATCGGGAAAAAGCCAGTCGACAGCCTCCCGCACACATACCACGAGCCAGCAGTATATACTAGAAAGGAAAAAAAGCAAAAAAGAAATACTTTACATTTGGCGCGCTGCATTTTTTTGTTTTGTCTTTCCCATTTTCGTTTTTTTTTTATTGGTTTCTCGTCGTTACATCAGTCTTCGCTTCCCCGCACTTGGAATCGCACACGTCGCGAATCGCCAGAGTGCATAGACGCACGCACGGACGTAGCGCACGAACATTTCGGGCCGCCGCCTGAAAGCATTGTTTTATGTCCAGGCTGAAGGTCTGTTCCCGTCTTTTTTTTTTTTTTCCTTTATTTTTTCTCCATTGGCCCTTCCCGTCCTTTCTCGATTCGGGTTCTTTATGATTCCCTGCCGTCTCAAATCTGACTCTTTTCGGTCGAGATGGTGCCTTTGCCGGGAAGACGCGCGCGCTCGCCCCGGGGCAGGGAGTGTATTCGTGCGAGCATCGCTGAACAAGCAGCCCCCCTTTCTTTCCACTCCCCCCCCCCCCCCCCCCTCTTCTTTAGTTTCCTTATTCTTTTCACCCAGCCACCGCTATAAATTACACCCGTGGCTTTCAAGTTTCTTCCGTGGATTTGTTTTTATTTTATTTTCTTAACTCTGTTTAAAGAGCATTCGGTGTCGGGCACGCCTTGATGTCGCCCCCTTCCCTCCCCCCGTTTTTGATGTTGACTTTTTAACTCCAATCTTTGAATCTCTAGGGTGCCGCCGATGTCGAGCTCTGTTTGACGTATTTTTTTTCGTTTCTTCTCCCTCTTATATCTTTGAAATGTAGTAAACAAGACATCTTATTTCGCGCGCTTATTGCCAATTTTGATTTTTTTGTTTGTCGTGTTTTCCAGAGCAGTGTCGTGATTCCCAGCCTTTAACTCGCAGTGAACTCAGTTTAGATATACTCCGCATCTTGCAACGGGTCTGACACATCCGTCCATTACATTTTTCCAAACAATACTTTCCGATGTATTTGAACGATGCCTTCGAATATTCACTCCTCTGCCTACATCGGATCGTGTGACGTGTGGAGTGTATGCCTTATTGCCCCTTATATTAAATCATGAAATTCTTATTAACGGAATCCGCTCCATCCCACAATTTATTACCCTCCAACCTTCTGTGCATTTCTCTCCAAATTTAGCGGGAAAATGTATGTCACGGGACCTAAACACCAATTCCGCTTCCCCGCTAAATTTAGCGGGCTCAGGTCATGAGATCTAAGACAAGAGGACAGTTTCCCTGCTAATCTTGGCACTGAAATTATAGTCCCGTGACTTGCTGCCGACACCTAAACACGAATTCAAACTCCCCGCTAATTTTGGCGGGGAAATTAATGTCACGTAACCTTACGTCACGTGACCCATACGCCAATTTAGTTTTCCCTCTGAAGTAAGCAGACAATACGACGTGACATTAAATGACGTCACGTAATCTGCACGTATATATATTAGTGATGCCACGTGAGCTATACTATAGTAGACTGTATGTTGCATTCTGAACAAATTAAAACGATCGTTAACTACGTATATGCAGCATTTCATATATTATAGTACTTAAGAATAAAGGTTGTTGATATTTTTTTATTAGTGATGAAGTGGCTTTGTAAATGACGAGTTTATAGCACGCTGAGTCACCAGCTGCTTCAGAAACGGATGGCATGGCTAATTATATTCACGCTTCTTGCTTTGTGATTAGTTCTCCCGCGTTCTAATCGGCTTTCTTTGCAATCTGATTGGTTGCGGAGCGATAACGAGATGATCGGCGTGATTAATGAGATTGTTTATTTCCTTACCCTTCTAAGCAAGTTTGATTCCGCTTTGCATTTTTTTCTAACTATCATCAGGCAGTGCGGGATATTGCCAAAGTGTTTTGACTCAGTTTCAAAAAAAAAAAAAAAAAAACGATGTTACCATGATTTTAATGAAGACAGTCAAATTTAGCGAATAAAATATAAAGGTAGTCGGTAACTATGTGTGGGACCCCAGAGGCCTGCCTGCCTCCGTGCTCCACCGCTTGTGGCAGCCGGAATATGTGGAGAAATGGCGGTCCATTTCCTTTGGTTAGTATGTGTACTCTATGGCTACGTTAGCCCAGCGCTGCGTCGTCAGAAACCCACACGAATATTTCACGTTGTTATTGTTCCCATGGGTTTAGTTCTCAATTTAGCCGCTCGGGGCGCAACGGTTGTATCTCTTCTCCAATTGTACGGTTCATCGACAGTGGTCCTGAAGGGTCAACAAATGACGTCACAGAAAACAGGGTCTCATCCTGTCGGATGTCGCGATCCTAGCGATTGGCAGTAGAAGTTCAGGAACAAAGAGCACCAAACCAACAAACGCGAGCGTCGCTGTCGTCGCGGAGTCCTAACTCCCGCAGGCAGAAGAAACCTCCGTGGGCTGCCCAGCTGGAAAGCAACCTGCAGCAGAACAGGTGCCTGACACGTCTACCACCGCTGCTCAGATACCTCCAGGATGGAGGCTGGTGACAGCATGATACTTTTATGACGTTGTCAGGCGAAAATAATCGAGGGACCACTTTTTAGGACGCGGTAAACACACCAGTCGGAGACTCGATCCAGGCACCATACCAATGCGGAGAGCAAGTCGTCTGCTTCTTTCGCAGGGGTGCAATGACGTCAAAACAACGCCGAGCTCTGATTGGCTTTGATCGCAAGGATAGTGGGTAGACCTCAATGCTAGATGCCTTAGCACCTACGATTTCGACCCCCTATTTTTTTTTAATCAACCAACTAGGCGTTCTGACATGTCTCTGATTGGCTTTGATCGCAAGGATAGTGGGTAGACCTCAATGCTAGATGCCTTAGCACCTACGATTTCGACCCCCTATTTTTTTTAATCAACCAACTAGGCGTTCTGACATGTCTCTGATTGGCTTTGATCGCAAGGATAGTGGGTAGACCTCAATGCTAGATGCCTTAGCACCTACGATTTCGACCCCCTATTTTTTTTTAATCAACCAACTAGGCGTTCTGACATGTCTCTGATTGGCTTTGATCGCAAGGATAGTGGGTAGACCTCAATGCTAGATGCCTTAGCACCTACGATTTCGACCCCCTATTTTTTTTAATCAACCAACTAGGCGTTCTGACATGTCTCTGATTGGCTTTGATCGCAAGGATAGTGGGTAGACCTCAATGCTAGATGCCTTAGCACCTACGATTTCGACCCCCTATTTTTTTTAATCAACCAACTAGGCGTTCTGACATGTCTCTGATTGGCTTTGATCGCAAGGATAGTGGGTAGACCTCAATGCTAGATGCCTTAGCACCTACGATTTCGACCCCCTATTTTTTTTTTAATCAACCAACTAGGCGTTCTGACATGTCTCTGATTGGCTTTGATCGCAAGGATAGTGGGTAGACCTCAATGCTAGATGCCTTAGCACCTACGATTTCGACCCCCTATTTTTTTTAATCAACCAACTAGGCGTTCTGACATGTCTCTGATTGGCTTTGATCGCAAGGATAGTGGGTAGACCTCAATGCTAGATGCCTTAGCACCTACGATTTCGACCCCCTATTTTTTTTTAATCAACCAACTAGGCGTTCTGACATGTCTCTGATTGGCTTTGATCGCAAGGATAGTGGGTAGACCTCAATGCTAGATGCCTTAGCACCTACGATTTCGACCCCCTATTTTTTTTAATCAACCAACTAGGCGTTCTGACATGTCTCTGATTGGCTTTGATTGCAAGGATAGTGGGTAGACCTCAATGCTAGATGCCTTAGCACCTACGATTTCGACCCCCTATTTTTTTTAATCAACCAACTAGGCGTTCTGACATGTCTCTGATTGGCTTTGATTGCAAGGATAGTGGGTAGACCTCAATGCTAGATGCCTTAGCACCTACGATTTCGACCCCCTATTTTTTTTAATCAACCAACTAGGCGTTCTGACATGTCTCTGATTGGCTTTGATCGCAAGGATAGTGGGTAGACCTCAATGCTAGATGCCTTAGCACCTACGATTTCGACCCCCTATTTCTTTTAATCAACCAACTAGGCGTTCTGACATGTCTCTGATTGGCTTTGATTGCAAGGATAGTGGGTAGACCTCAATGCTAGATGCCTTAGCACCTACGATTTCGACCCCCTATTTTTTTTAATCAACCAACTAGGCGTTCTGACATGTCTCTGATAGGCTTTGATCGCAAGGATAGTGGGTAGACCT
The DNA here is from genome assembly GCF_016920785.2 of Ixodes scapularis. Lineage (NCBI taxonomy): Eukaryota > Metazoa > Arthropoda > Arachnida > Ixodida > Ixodidae > Ixodes > Ixodes scapularis. The sequence goes on along the minus strand of NW_024609882.1, from coordinate 9,294,076 downwards.
CAATGCTAGATGCCTTAGCACCTACGATTTCGACCCCCTATTTTTTTTTAATCAACCAACTAGGCGTTCTGACATGTCTCTGATTGGCTTTGATCGCAAGGATAGTGGGTAGACCTCAATGCTAGATGCCTTAGCACCTACGATTTCGACCCCCTATTTTTTTTAATCAACCAACTAGGCGTTCTGACATGTCTCTGATTGGCTTTGATCGCAAGGATAGTGGGTAGACCTCAATGCTAGATGCCTTAGCACCTACGATTTCGACCCCCTATTTTTTTTTTAATCAACCAACTAGGCGTTCTGACATGTCTCTGATTGGCTTTGATCGCAAGGATAGTGGGTAGACCTAAATGCTAGATGCCTTAGCACCTACGATTTCGACCCCCTATTTTTTTTTAATCAACCAACTAGGCGTTCTGACATGTGTCTGATTGGCTTTGATTGCAAGGATAGTGGGTAGACCTCAATGCTAGATGCCTTAGCACCTACGATTTCGACCCCCTATTTTTTTTAATCAACCAACTAGGCGTTCTGACATGTCTCTGATTGGCTTTGATTGCAAGGATAGTCGGTAGACCTCAATGCTACCGACTATCCGTAGCACCTACGATTTCGACCCCCTATTTTTTTTTATCAACCAACTAGGCGTTCTGACATGTCTCTGATTGGCTTTGATTGCAAGGATAGTCGGTAGACCTCAATGCTACCGACTATCCGTAGCACCTACGATTTCGACCCCCTATTTTTTTTTAATAAACCAACTAGGCGTTCTGACATGTCTCTGATTGGCTTTGATTGCAAGGATAGTCGGTAGACCTCAATGCTACCGACTATCCGTAGCACCTACGATTTCGACCCCCTATTTTTTTTAATCAACCAACTAGGCGTTCTGACATGTCTCTGATTGGCTTTGATTGCAAGGATAGTCGGTAGACCTCAATGCTACCGACTATCCGTAGCACCTACGATTTCGACCCCCTATTTTTTTTTTAATCAACCAACTAGGCGTTCTGACATGTCTCTGATTGGCTTTGATTGCAAGGATAGTCGGTAGACCTCAATGCTACCGACTATCCGTAGCACCTACGATTTCGACCCCCTATTTTTTTTTAATCAACCAACTAGGCGTTCTGACATGTCTCTGATTGGCTTTGATTGCAAGGATAGTCGGTAGACCTCAATGCTACCGACTATCCGTAGCACCTACGATTTCGACCCCCTATTTTTTTTAATCAACCAACTAGGCGTTCTGACATGTCTCTGATTGGCTTTGATTGCAAGGATAGTGGGTAGACCTCAATGCTACCGACTATCCGTAGCACCTACGATTTCGACCCCCTATTTTTTTTTAATCAACCAACTAGGCGTTCTGACATGTCTCTGATTGGCTTTGATTGCAAGGATAGTCGGTAGACCTCAATGCTACCGACTATCCGTAGCACCTACGATTTCGACCCCCTATTTTTTTTTTAATCAACCAACTAGGCGTTCTGACATGTCTCTGATTGGCTTTGATTGCAAGGATAGTCGGTAGACCTCAATGCTACCGACTATCCGTAGCACCTACGATTTCGACCCCCTATTTTTTTTTAATCAACCAACTAGGCGTTCTGACATGTCTCTGATTGGCTTTGATTGCAAGGATAGTGGGTAGACCTCAATGCTACCGACTATCCGTAGCACCTACGATTTCGACCCCCTATTTTTTTTTAATCAACCAACTAGGCGTTCTGACATGTCTCTGATTGGCTTTGATTGCAAGGATAGTCGGTAGACCTCAATGCTACCGACTATCCGTAGCACCTACGATTTCGACCCCCTATTTTTTTTTTAATCAACCAACTAGGCGTTCTGACATGTCTCTGATTGGCTTTGATTGCAAGGATAGTCGGTAGACCTCAATGCTACCGACTATCCGTAGCACCTACGATTTCGACCCCCTATTTTTTTTAATCAACCAACTAGGCGTTCTGACATGTCTCTGATTGGCTTTGATTGCAAGGATAGTCGGTAGACCTCAATGCTACCGACTATCCGTAGCACCTACGATTTCGACCCCCTATTTTTTTTAATCAACCAACTAGGCGTTCTGACATGTCTCTGATTGGCTTTGATTGCAAGGATAGTCGGTAGACCTCAATGCTACCGACTATCCGTAGCACCTACGATTTCGACCCCCTATTTTTTTTTAATCAACCAACTAGGCGTTCTGACATGTCTCTGATTGGCTTTGATTGCAAGGATAGTCGGTAGACCTCAATGCTACCGACTATCCGTAGCACCTACGATTTCGACCCCCTATTTTTTTTTAATCAACCAACTAGGCGTTCTGACATGTCTCTGATTGGCTTTGATTGCAAGGATAGTGGGTAGACCTCAATGCTACCGACTATCCGTAGCACCTACGATTTCGACCCCCTATTTTTTTTTAATCAACCAACTAGGCGTTCTGACATGTCTCTGATTGGCTTTGATTGCAAGGATAGTCGGTAGACCTCAATGCTACCGACTATCCGTAGCACCTACGATTTCGACCCCCTATTTTTTTTTTAATCAACCAACTAGGCGTTCTGACATGTCTCTGATTGGCTTTGATTGCAAGGATAGTCGGTAGACCTCAATGCTACCGACTATCCGTAGCACCTACGATTTCGACCCCCTATTTTTTTTAATCAACCAACTAGGCGTTCTGACATGTCTCTGATTGGCTTTGATTGCAAGGATAGTCGGTAGACCTCAATGCTACCGACTATCCGTAGCACCTACGATTTCGACCCCCTATTTTTTTTTTAATCAACCAACTAGGCGTTCTGACATGTCTCTGATTGGCTTTGATTGCAAGGATAGTCGGTAGACCTCAATGCTACCGACTATCCGTAGCACCTACGATTTCGACCCCCTATTTTTTTTAATCAACCAACTAGGCGTTCTGACATGTCTCTGATTGGCTTTGATTGCAAGGATAGTCGGTAGACCTCAATGCTACCGACTATCCGTAGCACCTACGATTTCGACCCCCTATTTTTTTTTAATCAACCAACTAGGCGTTCTGACATGTCTCTGATTGGCTTTGATTGCAAGGATAGTGGGTAGACCTCAATGCTACCGACTATCCGTAGCACCTACGATTTCGACCCCCTATTTTTTTTTAATCAACCAACTAGGCGTTCTGACATGTCTCTGATTGGCTTTGATTGCAAGGATAGTCGGTAGACCTCAATGCTACCGACTATCCGTAGCACCTACGATTTCGACCCCCTATTTTTTTTAATCAACCAACTAGGCGTTCTGACATGTCTCTGATTGGCTTTGATTGCAAGGATAGTCGGTAGACCTCAATGCTACCGACTATCCGTAGCACCTACGATTTCGACCCCCTATTTTTTTTTAATCAACCAACTAGGCGTTCTGACATGTCTCTGATTGGCTTTGATTGCAAGGATAGTCGGTAGACCTCAATGCTACCGACTATCCGTAGCACCTACGATTTCGACCCCCTATTTTTTTTTAATCAACCAACTAGGCGTTCTGACATGTCTCTGATTGGCTTTGATTGCAAGGATAGTCGGTAGACCTCAATGCTACCGACTATCCGTAGCACCTACGATTTCGAACCCCTATTTTTTTTTTAATCAACCAACTAGGCGTTCTGACATGTCTCTGATTGGCTTTGATTGCAAGGATAGTCGGTAGACCTCAATGCTACCGACTATCCGTAGCACCTACAATTTCGACCCCCTATTTTTTTTTAATCAACCAACTAGGCGTTCTGACATGTCTCTGATTGGCTTTGATTGCAAGGATAGTCGGTAGACCTCAATGCTACCGACTATCCGCAGCACCTACGATTTCGACCCCCTATTTTTTTTAATCAACCAACTAGGCGTTCTGACATGTCTCTGATTGGCTTTGATTGCAAGGATAGTCGGTAGACCTCAATGCTACCGACTATCCGTAGCACCTACGACTTCGACCCCCTATTTTTTTTTTAATCAACCAACTAGGCGTTCTGACATGTCTCTGATTGGCTTTGATTGCAAGGATAGTCGGTAGACCTCAATGCTACCGACTATCCGTAGCACCTACGATTTCGGCCCCCTATTTTTTTTAATCAACCAACTAGGCGTTCTGACATGTCTCTGATTGGCTTTGATTGCAAGGATAGTCGGTAGACCTCAATGCTACCGACTATCCGTAGCACCTACGATTTCGACCCCCTATTTTTTTTAATCAACCAACTAGGCGTTCTGACATGTCTCTGATTGGCTTTGATTGCAAGGATAGTCGGTAGACCTCAATGCTACCGACTATCCGTAGCACCTACGATTTCGACCCCCTATTTTTTTTTTAATCAACCAACTAGGCGTTCTGACATGTCTCTGATTGGCTTTGATTGCAAGGATAGTCGGTAGACCTCAATGCTACCGACTATCCGTAGCACCTACGATTTCGACCCCCTATTTTTTTTAATCAACCAACTAGGCGTTCTGACATGTCTCTGATTGGCTTTGATTGCAAGGATAGTCGGTAGACCTCATTGCTACCGACTATCCGTAGCACCTACGATTTCGACCCCCTATTTTTTTTTTATCAACCAACTAGGCGTTCTGACATGTCTCTGATTGGCTTTGATTGCAAGGATAGTCGGTAGACCTCAATGCTACCGACTATCCGTAGCACCTACGATTTCGACCCCCTATTTTTTTTAATCAACCAACTAGGCGTTTTGACATGTCTCTGATTGGCTTTGATTGCAAGGATAGTCGGTAGACCTCAATGCTACCGACTATCCGTAGCACCTACGATTTTGACCCCCTATTTTTTTTTTAATAAACCAACTAGGCGTTCTGACATGTCAACACTAGGCGTTCTGACATCATCGCAACGTCTGTGCAAAAAGCAGACGAACTTGCGCTCCACATTGCTTGTCGCTCCGTGCTGTGCAGGTACACCCGCCGGCAATATGAAGGTGAATACCTTACCCGGTTTCTTGCCTGTTTTACGGCTCCCTAAAGCTATATCAACTCTCAAAGCCTGAAATGGTACGTGGCTTGGGGTCTAAACTTTCAGTTCTCGCCCTCTTCTGGAACAGAGCTTGTTCCAAAACGTGGAGGAGCTTCAAAAACAAGAAGAGAGCTGTTCACCTTCATATCGCTCACGGGTCTACCGCCAATACAACCAAGAAGACAAGGTCCACGCATGTCGTCACCATTTGTGGCTCTCTGACACACCCCAAGTGGCAAAGACGCTGAAGGTCGACGAGAGACTCCGCACACATAAAGTTCTTATAATAAACGTTAGAGATTCAAGTGGCGCTAGTGTCTATGGGACTTCCTGTTTCAAATTGAAGCAGACAGAACAGCAACCAGTCCACTTTTGCGGCGCTCATGTGCATTCCTATGGAAAAGCACGCGTGCATTTTGTCCCTTCACCGAAGAATAACAGAAATTAACTTTGCTACTTGGGTTGTAACGAATAGTAGGTACCTTTATTAACATTATAACACTAAAAGTGCTTCAGTGACAACATTTTTCTGATCAGTGACGCGATGTCTATCTTCTCAGTACCCTGTTCAGTCCCACGTTCCACGGCAAATTTGTAAAGACAAGCGACGAATCTAAGCGAGAATAACACTAGAAAAGAACGCAGGACCTGTTCAAGGAGTTTTAACATCCCGATGAGGTTGATACTGATAAGCTGCGAGATTTATATGTCACTGAAACGACCCCCCCCCCCCCCCTTTTAAGAACAGTTAAAACGCGTAAAACAGTTAAAGTACGCGCACCATAAAATATATTTCTCTTTTTATTATCGTGCTGGATTTATCGGGCGGTAAGAGTTTTCTCTATTTTCTTCATATTAAAAGTTTCCGAACATGCAGATATGAGTTTTGAACGTTAGAACATATTTACCATGAGCAGCAGAGGAAATAAAACGAATGTTTTTTTTTTTATAGCAAATCGCACTCAATACTCCGCTTTACTTTATTTTGATCGTCGCCTTGCGTAGGTAGATACTAACCTAGCGTTAGTGCCTAGCTCTTGACGTCTTCTCTGATTTTCGAGATACTCTTCGCCGCTTATGCACACAAAACCCTGCAGAAAAGCGCCCATGCCGTGTCGGCGCTAAAAGTGCCGGACAGAGTACATTTTTATAATGCAATTAAATGCAAAGAGTACATTTACGAAGCCATTTTAGCACCGTTCTTAACGCCATAAATTTGAAAACAAAAACAAAACCCCGGAACTGACCAATATTTTGTTTGCGTGACTGAGAAATGTTTCAGGCTATTTAAGTACGCACGAGTTATTTCTGATATTGGCTCTTATAATCAAGTGCAGGGAAAAAATTCACTTTTTCACATAAAATTGTATTACAGGAACTCAATTTTATACAGGTTGCTGTCTGCTTCAATGTGAAACCACCCACCTGCGCTAGTTGAACCTCTAGCGGACATTATAACTAATAAATGAATAAATGATGATGATGATAACTTTGACGTCATGATGGCGCTTAAGACGAGGACAAAAGGGAGACAGACAACACGGAGCGCTACTTCAACTGTTTATTTTTGAACAATAGGGGGGGGGGGGGGACATGTATACACTCACACCGCTTCACCTCAGCCAATCCCGGGCCTCACGGTCGCTCGCAAAAACGCTATCTCTTTGTCTAACAGGTCAATGGAAGCAACGCTGACGCACTGTGCTCCAGACTGTTTTATCAAGTCTGCTTCTATTATTTCCCTGACCATCTTATCCTTGTGTCTGGCTAGAATCGCGCACCTGTTGAACAAGGGCTTGCATCCGCAGTCGTGGCAATGAACTGAAAGATGACCGTCACGGTGGTTATTAACATTCAAATTGTGCTCCCGTAACCTATCATTTAAGCATCTGCCTGTTTGTCCGATGTACTTTTTGTCGCAGGACAACTGAATCATGTGCACGACTCCCTCTGCGCAACCGACAAACGGGTTTCTATGCTTCTATGCAGGCCCTTGTTCAGCACGTGCGCGATTCTAGCCAGACACAAGGATAAGACGGTCAGGGAAATAATAGAAGCAGACTCGATAAGACAGTCTGGAGCACAGTGTGTCAGCGTTGCCTCCATTGACTTGTTAGACACAGAGATAGCGTTTTTGCGAGCGACGGTGAGGCCCGGGATTGGATGAGGTGAAGCGGTGTGAGTGTATATATGTCCCCCCTATTGTTCAAAAATAAACAGTTGAAGTAGCGCTCCGTGTTGTCTGTCTCCCTTTTGTCCTCGTCTTAAGCGCTATCATGGCGTCAAATTCCCAGTACCAACTAGCCAAACAATCTGCAATGATGATAACCTTATGGCCGCAAAACTGCAGACGCATCCCTCTTCGAGTCTCCGCGTGACAGCATCACGCTCCCTATAGACGCTGAAAAACGCGCTGGCAAAGATGATGACGCAAGCTAGACAGGTAAAAATTATCTCGGGAAAATCAAAAGGCGCACAACTATCTAACACAGCTGGGGACAGGCGGAACAGAGGAAACTTAGGACTCCCTCCAGCGTGGCTCTTGCCCAAAGTCTCAACCCTCTCTCCCAGTGGGCCCGGTGTTGGAGTAACACCGACCAGGTTTGATCAGAGGAACTGTATCACGATCATCTGGTGGGTTCGTCGGTTGATCATTATGTGGAGTTAACAGCGCAAACACGAGAATAAGGGATAGACGAGGGAGACGGGATAGAGCGCTGTATCCTGTCTTCGTCTTCTATCATTCCTTCTTGTATTTGCGCTGTTAATTCCGCATAATGATCGGAGGAAAATTGGCGACTCCCTCGTCGGGGAGAAGAGGCAGGATGATTCTTTTAGTTTTTTTTTTTTTTTTTTTTTTTATAGCGGTGATCTTAGGAGCCGGTTTCCGCCTTTCGAGGCGTCGCTTTCGGCGTAGCCGCCCCGCTAAATTTAGCGTCAAGTTGAATTGGTATTAGGGAGTTTTCGTAGATCGTTTTCGGCGTCCCGCAAGGCCCTCCGCAACCCGCTACAATAGCGGGAACTCGACAGTCGAGGCTATCGGCGCGCAGGCGCAGTAGCAACTTTTTCGTTGCGGAACGCTTAGCGGAGGGAGCAGCGCGGTCTACGAAAACTCCCTATTGAGGTCACGTGACGTCCATTTTCCCGCTAAATCTAGAAGAGAAACTGAATTTGTTTATGGTGACGTGACACGAAGTCATGTGACGTCATTCTCCCCGCTAAATTTAGGGGCAACTCAATTGGGGCTGAGGCCACCTGACGTTGATTTTCCCTCTAAATTTAGCGGGAAAAATGAACCCGCTAATATTTTCCGGAAACTTTTTCTGCTTAATATAGCGGGGAAATTTCCCCGCTAAGTTTAGCGGGCTGAGGAAGAAGGGGGGAGGGTATGGAGGTGCGTATCCTCCTCTCCTTACCCTTGCTTCCTCCTCGGATGGCGTTGCACGTTAAAGGGGTACTCGGCGATTTTTTGAGCTACCTCAACTAACTATATTTTCTAAACTCCCCGGCCTTTACCGTTTCCGGTATGCTATTTAGTATCGCGAAATTAATAATAGTTATTGCAAAATCGTCAAATGAAAAGGATGCAAAAACCAACATTCAAATATACCCGCACTTTTCAGTGCCGTGACGTCAATGGAGAGCGGGCTTGCCAGTCGAGCGAGCAGTCTAAAAAATAGAATATGCCAATCATTTGTTCCTTGCTGGAGCGCGGGGACTGGAGCGAGCTTCCAAAGCATTCATTTGACACCATGAAACTGCTTCGAATCAGTTGGGAACAAATTCTACAGTCCATAGAATGAACCCCTGCACTTCCACTGACGTCACTTTTTCGTTGTTGCCAGTAGAGACTTTCAGTTTGAAAAACACGATGAGGGCCCAAAATTGTAAATTCAATACGTTCGTGAAAAAAAATTATTCTGACCTAATATTTCCTATACCATTTTGGCAAAGTTGTTTGGCGAGTTTAGCCAAATTTCAAGCAAATTGGGGACCATGAAGAAATTGCCGGGTACCCCTTTAAAGGGGTCATAAAATGAGTTTTTTAATTTTGCCTAATACTACTTAGAATCCCTCCTTAACTTAAATAACGTAATAGACTTGCCTTAGGTTTCCTTTCTAGGCAAAGGAAGTCGCCGAAAAATTCGAGAAATATGAACATCATTCATCGCTGCGGTCTAATTTATCATTACAGATATTTGTAAACGCCTCTCATTTTTTCCCCGATCCCCCAGAGGTTTTTCTGATGATATCCCAGAAGTCTTGGTGACAGTTAAAATCTTACAGAGGGGAAGCAAATTTGCTTAGGCGGGCGGAGGGAGGAATTATACTTTTGGTTTTTAATTTCTAGGCTAGGCGGCGCAAGCGACCGTCTGTTGTAAAGGGCACAGCCGTTAACATCCATCTATTCATCCATCCAGCGGCGCTGCATGGATCCAGTAGTGATGACACTTGAGGGGGGGGGGGGGGGGGGGAGGAGGTAGGGGAGGACGCATTGGTACAGTGCCACCGATGGTGTCACATCTAGGGCCTCATTTGCCTGATGGGCTGGTACACGACTCTCGGTTTCTAAAGAACCCTTCGGCGGGGTTCAAAATGGCCACCCGGAAACACGCATAGTCGGCCATGGAAGGGTGCTCCATCTTTGGAGCATAATTTCGGGCTGTCCGAGGTTTCTTTGCACCGCGAACCGAGGGTCGGGCTGCTTCAGACAGCTCCTCTTTTTCCCTCAAGACAGATGAGCCGGAGTCTGCTGCCACGCGCGCGCCCAAGAAAGCAAAACAAACGAGAATAACTCCCGCTCTTCGTTCCGGGTTCCTTGGAATGTTTGCGTGCCGAAATGGTTACTTGATAGCGCGGGTGCGGATTTGTTATTTTTGTTTTCTTACGGCCGTCGCTGGTGAGGTTTTGTAGCGTGTGTTTTTACGTGTGTATTCATCGTGGTGCGCTAAATGTAGCAGGAACATTTATCGGCTAGATTTAGCGGGGAATCGGAATGTCGTTACATTGTGACGACACAGTGTCGCGTTACGTCATGTCACACGACGTCACATTTTTACCGCTAAATCTAGCGGGAATTTGGCGTCACATGACTTCACGCTGCCATCATAACGTCACGCTAAACGCGCGAAGTGAGCGTGTACATACACCAACTAATCTCTCTGACGTCATCCCACGCCAGACCAGGGCCGGCTTACTAGAGAACAGAGTTTCCAGTCGAGATTGGGTGCAAGAAAGCACTGCCAGAGCCAGCGCACGAGCTGATCGGGACTCAAGCTGTGTCTCAAGACGCTCGCGCGCCCCAGTTTTTGCAGTTCTTTCTTTCACCCAGTCTCAGCTGGCGCCGCTGTTTCTAACGAGCCGGCCACTGGTGTGGGTAAATGCGGGCTTGTTTGTTCACGGTGTGTTGGTTCAGACTCGGTCCAGACTCGAAGGTCAATAGATGGTGAGCTGCCTCCCTCTCTTTGTCATTATGATCACGCTTGTGCAAATATTTATTTGTTTGCTATATCGCCGAACGTAATCACATACTTCTTTCGAAATGTTTCTCTTCGGCGAATTTTCTATCTATGTAAAAAAAAAATGTATCTTCGTTTCGGTGTAGTACATTGAATATGCATATCCCCTTTACGCAATTTACTCGAAATATAAACCATATATTAAATAAATAAAAAAAGTAAAGACCATGAAAGGTGATTTCCTTCCTATCTGGAGAGTCATGGCGTGACTGAATACAAGCACAATGCGCCACAGACCCCGCGAAGTGCAATCGCGGAAAGGGATTGTTGGTTTGCCATTGAATACGCGATTTCCATAACACGCATACTTGTTTTATTAAAAGTACAGACGCAGCCGACACTATACGAGCTGTTGAGATCAATCAGACATCGTCAAACGCGCACCATCGTGGTGTTCGTCACGTTCCGGTATACGTGTTCTATCACCGCTGAACGAATCTCAGTGACGTGCGTTTTTGACACTGTTTGATCGGTGCCATTAGCTTGTAACGTCGGCAGCACCTGAACTTAAGCTGAAACGAGGTATAGCAATTCAGAAGCAAAGGAACACGCCACAACGACAACGAAACAATCGATGCCCAACTCTGAGCTGCGTTTTTGCCGGTGACCGATTTATTGTCAGAATCGGCGAATAAAAAAAGAGGCAATGCAAGCAAAGCGAGCGAGGAGAACTGTATCGAACGCCATCGATTAGAAAAGCACTCGGCTCGGCGGGTGTAACCAAACAGGATGCCGACTAAATACGGGAGACTTGTTTTTCTCTCTCTCTGAAAACACAGCGCTTTGCCGCATGACTCCGGAATGCATGGCGAGCTAAGGGCCGTAAGCAAAGTTTGCGCCACCACGATTTCGGCGCAAACGTAAAGTGGGATTGGATTGAGCGATGGGGCGGTTAGAAATGAATCAAAATTATGTAATAAAAATTAATTATTCTGGAGTACTTATAACTTTCACGCGGAATTGATTGATAACGCCGGAGCGTCTCTTTCGAACGCCGGACCTCCAGCGTGTGCTGGTTGCCTTCCACCATGCTTTGGCCGCGCGTGTGCCCTCAAGCCTGACGAGATGCCGGAGCGCTATGAAAGGCAAGACGCTCGTGCTGCGTGCGGGACTGCAGAAACTCATCCCTGTCGCTCTTATCCTGGCAGCGACTATAGGCATAACCTCCCATATAGGAAGTATTCACTGGCGGCCATAGCTGTGTGCGCCAATGCTGAGCGCGTGCTGATGGCGAGCTTCCACAGTTCTTTTGCGACGTGCATTCCGCACCATCAAGAGTGCCGGTCTTAGCAGCCTATCGATTTGAGCTCGTTTTGAGCATGCGCTCTAAACAGCACCCACAAATATGGCGTCTAGTGAATACTCCCTAAACTGACAAAGCCTGGCAGGTCGCCAGGAGAAGCGGCCGCCGAAGCGGAAAAGGTGGAGTGCAGACGACGGTTGAGATGAGATCGACGTGACTGGCGCCCCGGTGCGGCGAGACGCCGTAACGCACTTCTCCCGAGCGAACAAGTGTGTTTCGGGTCGTCGCCGCTGCAAAAACTGTGCACTGACGTCCAGGTTCCCCGAAAAATGGCTCTTTGATGGTCTGCGCTTTCAAATCCCCACGATCCAAATCTGCGACCGGGCACTCTGTGGCTCAGTCGTCAAACTGCCAGGCTTTGCGAGAATGGAGGAGGCTAGGCTATGTTATGGGCCTATTTATATGTGTTTTTGTTACGGATTCAAGTGTAGCCGGGCATTACGTACTGTCAGTACATGCTCCGACAGATGTGAAGCTTCCGGTGGGTGTTTTGCGCCTGTGTAAGATTATGTTTCACATTGCAGAATATCAGTGTAAGATATTCGGAAGTGATCCGTCGTCACGACATATGAAAAAAAGAAACTGTATGTACATATAATTGTTTGACGTCGCGCCGATATGAAAATGTGAAGATGTGTTCATGGAACTAGTATTAGTGTTACCAAATAAAAATGTATAAGTTTAACTCGGTTAATTGACAAACTACTACTTTCAAAATCAAGTGAGATAACTCAAGTACGCGTCTTTATGTGCGTCTATTTGCTCGTGTTTCTCTAAGTTTCTAGCAAAACTTATATTTCGAAATATTTGGTCAAGCAGTTGGCGTCGTTCGCTAAGCCCCGAAAGCTTTTTTTTATTATTATCCACTTTTATCAAGGAAAGTATTTTGCTGAATGACGACTCAAAGCTCCTTACGAAAATATACGCGACGCATAAAAGAGATTAAAAAACAAAAAGTTAAACGAAGAAAGCTTTGATATAAGAGCAACAACAACAAAAAAAGCTATAACACACAAAAAAAGTTTAGTACCTCTGTATATATAAAACCCCCCCTCAAGAAAAAAAAACACACAAAAAAACGACATTCTAAGCAATGACAGATAACCAGTCTGCCACGCAGCGCTCCACAGAGGTGATATTGAACGAGGCTCGCGAGATTTCCAATAACCACGAACGCAACCCGCTTTTGCCACTCCCGCCTCGCCTCTGATTCGCGAAGCACCTTCGCGTTACCTGCACAAAAAGCTGAGCACAGAACTGGAAACCAAGTTTTCACATCCCGATATTAAATCAGTCGCGCGCTCTTTCAGAAAACCCAAAGACGAAAAAAAATAAAAAAAAATAAAAGAGGAAATAAAATATGGAATGTTTATTTTCTATATACCTTTGTTTTTATTTCCCAAGTTTGCTTATTTTCAAGACGAGCTTTGAGAAACCCAATACAGTGTTGAAAGAGGGAAAAAAAACAAAAAAAAAAACAACATTAAAACATTTTTTGACTCGAAGTGCTCTGAAAGGATCTAGGCGAGCAGACACACCCGCAAGGTTTGGTGTGTGGCGTGAGTCAAACTAACACATAATGCAACGTTTTTTTTTTTTTTTTCTAGTCGATTTTTGTTTTTATAAATGTGTGTGCTACCTAGTAGCAGCTGCATCGATTGTCCGAGCCCACCATTGTTTGGGCACGCAAGCTGGGCATGCCTTGGACGCGAGGGATCTGTCAGCGTTTATATCAACTCGGCTCGGCTAGTATCGAAAACGACTGTTTCAGCGTTCGGCGAAGACTCGGATCCATTCACACCAATCGGGCTCAACGGATGGATGAATAGCATTGGGGGTGCCTTTTGTAACTGACGGTAGCTTGCGCCACCTAGCCCTAAAATATGGCGGCCTCCAATGTAGCTTGGCAAGGTTTTTAAAAGAGTGTAGCGCAGCTCGTCCATACTGGAAAATACCACTTTCAGACATTTCGGCAACGTTACCGTCGTTCAATTACTGCAGTACTTTGCAACAGGCTTGTAATTGTCTAAGCGAAATTTTTGTTATAAAATTCCAGCCCAACGTTTTAAAGGTCATATCACATCCGCAAAAGACGGGAAATGTTTTAATAAGTTTATTTTAGACCCTTACTACTGCCTTGAAAGCTGGAACAGTTATCAACCGATCAACGTTTTTCTTGTTTTGTTTTGATTTGATTTAAGGGAGAGTGATTTTGTTCGATTTTTTAGCGTTAAAAACGACAAGTTCCTTTTTTTTTTGCTTAAAGTATTGACGAGCACTGATATTTATCTATGTTAGTGCCCTGAATCAATATGTTGTGCTCAACTCAAGTAGTTCCTACGTCAGTCTTTCAATTCTACGAAAATTAACCAAAAAACGTCAATAACTTATTCAGCACTATACCCCGTGGACCCTTAAGCTGGGACATAGAAGCTCCGCCCTCAGCGCAACCTCGACGAATTCCGCAGTGCTTCGGTTGCGCGCGCCCGCAGGTTCACACTTGTGTTGGCAAGGGTAAAACGCTCACGCTGAAGGCGGAGCTTCTATTCTCAGCTTAAGGGGGAACGGAGTACAGCAGTGTCGTGCAATGTACCACCGAACTAGTAGTGCATACTACTAACCGAGAGGCGAATCTGGCTTCGGAGCAAGTCTAGTTTTCCAATGCCCTTTGCAATATCATCCCTTAGCGGCGAAACACGCTTCGAGCTAAGGATAGAAGCCACGGATAAAGTCCTCGCCATAATTCACATGGTCGGCGAAAACAGGGAATATAACTTGTTAATGGTGCAATTACCCACGATAATGTCAGTAAATCATAGTAACAAATTCGATCACGGCTTGTTGCGTGAGAAACATCGGAAGTGCTGCGCAGTATATAGAGCGGGATTGTGACAAGAAATATTTGTGCGATAGGAGGGCATCACATATAAATATAGGATGCATAAAGCAGGAGGCAGTTCGTATGCGAACTCGACGCTGAATCGTAAGTAGCCCGAAAGAAGCTTCGCGTAGAATAGCAGTCTTATTTAATCAAAGTCGATGCCGCCTGTATCCCCTGAGATTTTAAGAAACGCAGGGTCATGACTTATTAAATTGGCGGTTCTTGCATTGTGACTCACTTCTTGACGTTCTTATCTGTCAATGCCGCTACCTCCCTGACTGCGGAGCAATCGTTTACGTTGTGCCACACTACAGACAGCTGTTTTCATGGGCACAAAAATAAAGCTACGATGATGTGATGATGATGATAATGACGACGATGGCGATGACGATGGTGACGACGACGACGACGATGACGATGCAAACAAGCACAGGACCCGCCAAGGCCTGCGCTTCTTAATTTGTCAGAGAATAAAACATGTTTGATCTAATTGTTGTTTTTTTTTTTTTTTTATAACAGCTTTCGAGACGTCTTAAAGTAAAAACATATAAACAAAACGCAAAAATGAATGATTTTGTGTTTTAATAAACTTCGTCGCCTGCTGCGTGTCCTACGCTTTTTTATTCAATAGCACCGTGGTGTTAGATCTTTAGTTGTTGTTCTTAAAGTTTCCTAATAACAAAACGAATTATAATTTTTGGTCCTTTATTTTCTTTTGTTATTTTTTTGCTGGGAAGGGGGGAGCTTCCCCATTTGTCGACACTCTTTTGGCGGCGGCGCAGCGCTTAAAATCTGGTTCTTGGTTTTACTACGGTTAGTTTCCGTGACATGTATTATAATGATATGCCTCGCTGCCATTAATTATTTGAACATTAAAAGAAGAGTGCGAGTCACCAAAATTGAAGTCCCAATTAATAATCTTGTAGGAGCATGACGGCATGATGAATCAGGAGCACCTGAATAGAGTAAACAAAATTGCGAGGCCATCGGTGGTCCCAAACAAAAAACAAAGCGCATAAAAAAAAAGAGCGATAGAACAGGTGAGAAAGAAAACAGTTGCCTGGAGAGAGCGGGAGGGGGGTTAATTTTGCCACCACGCCTTGAAGCTCATCAGTCGCTTGTCACCTTTAGTTTTTCTAGTCCCAATTCCTTCCATCGCTGTCGTTTTTTTTTTTTGTTTTATAAAATTATGAATGATGCTGCAATTGCTTTGGAAGTTACATTTTCCCAGTTCTCCACGTTTATTAAAGCGACGTCAGCAATCTGTTTCCAAGGCGTTCACCGATTGATGTCCTGCCGTTTCAAGACGGCTGAAGGCTTCTGAAGATAAAAACAAAATGTTTCCTCTCAATTTATTATTAAATTATTTTGTAGCGTAAATAAGACGGTAGAGAAAAAATATAAATACTATGGTCATATGTAAAAAAAAACTACTACGTAAAAACAGTTCTTTTTTATAATTAGAAATCGTGTTCTATACATCACTACAAATTGACTTTGGAGAGGAACTGACGTTTTCCCACGGATAATAATTTCATTTCATTTATCAGAATTCTTCGAATATTAAGCAGGTCTAAGATTAAACTCTGCTCCGAAGCTGCCTCTTCGGCACTACAAAATGTGTATAAATAAAGAAAAAAAACAGGTAAGTTAAATAATTAAACGCTGTTAGGTCGAATCCGCCCGGCAAATGTTTTACTTTCTCTAATGACTTTAAACTGGTACAAGTTTCTGGCATGCAATAATGACGGAGCGTGCTTCCTTGATGATTAAACTCTCGGGGTAGATTTCGTTTTTGGGGAGAATATTTTCTGTATGTGGGTAGGGAAAATATACAGACACCGATTTGCTGTAATATTTCACCATGGAAAAAAAAATATTAAAATTACAGTAACGAGCTGCAGCGATGGTTTTAGAACAGGATTATGCCTCGTCAAAATCTAAACTGTCATTTTTTTTTTAATTTTCCGTTACGAAGATTTTGTTTTTTGTGTTTTCGTGGACATGCAAAACTAAACACCTGCACAAAAAAAAGAGAAAAAAAATGAAAGCCTTTTAGAACTCCCTGCAACGCCGAATTGGAGCGCAGCTCTTGAGGAGGAGGAGGGAAGGGTACTGAGGGGAGGGTATATTCCTTCTCGCTCCTCCTCCTTCGAGATCCTGCCTGCTACTCCTGAACGAAAGGGCTCCGGTTCGAAGCCGGCCGAGGAACGAGAGATAAGAGTCTTTTAAAATCGTTTTTCGGAGTAATGAAAATTCGGATTTGTCCCCCCTGCTCATCCTCCATGCTCCCCTTCCCCTCACGAAGGTCACGTGATCTCGGGGGGGGAGGGGGGGGGTTATGTGACCTGGGGGTGTCGCGTGACTTGGGGGGGAGTTGACGTGACCTCACAGTTACACCGACGGCGACGGCGACGACGCTCAAGCCGGAAACGGCCGCCTAAGAGCTGCGCTCTAAAAAGAAGCTCTTTGTGGATTTAAGACGACGTTGTTAAAATGCTAGAGCGAGAACGAAGTACACACTACAATCCATACGAATAAGAACCCTTTCAGATCAGTCACTATGAGATGAAAGTCGTAGAGCCCTTGCACTTCACGTAAGGATGGAGGACCAGCGAAGCTGTTATTTTAGTGACGTCTAGGACGATGCCTAGAGGACGACGTCTCGGACGACCGCAAGGACGACTTCGTGGATGACCTCGAGGACTACCTTGAGAACAACGCCTAAAGAGAGACGTCAAAGACGACCCAAAGGAAGTCTTCTAAAACCACCTCGAGGACGACGCCTAGAGGACAACCCCTAGAGGACGACATTAGGACCACCGCGAGGACGACTTCTAGGACAACCTCAAAGACGACGTCAAGGAAGACCTCAAAGACGACTTCTAGGACGACCTTGAGGACGACACCTAGAGGACGACGCTGAGGACGACCTCTCGGACAACCTCAAGGACGACTTCTAAGACGACCTCAAGGACAATGCCTAGAGATGATAACAAGGGATCAGGACCTCACTATCTAACAACGCCAAGGAAGACTGACTCACGCTGGTTTCCGCCTCTTTCTATTTTTATGTATTCATACTTGCCGCGACCAATGGGGAGTTTTCTGTCAACATCCCCGGACGCATTTTCCCCCAGATCTTAGCGCTTAACAGCTTCGCTGTAATATTGGCGAGCGTACTGAATATGAAAAATTCAAATTTCAATCACCAATTAAAAAGCACATCAAATTAGTTGTTAGTTGTTTATACAGTAGGAGGTTAGTCTGCCAGAACATGGCGAAATTTTTACCCACTGTAGATGAGCAATGTAGCCAGTGCAGTGCGGCTGCTAGCCTGGGGTCATTAATGTGCACTACGCAGTAGTGTTACACGACCGCACGCCGATACGATGCTCACCCGGATCGAAACGGACGCCTAGGGCTGGGTATTGAACCCAGGATCCCTGGGTTCTGCAGGGCGACCTTTCGCTCCACGTGCTCCGAGCTGGTGTGCGCTAGCCCACTCGGCCACCAATCCCCCTAAAAAGCACATCAAGGTCAGAGCCTCGGTACCTTGACAGCTCAATCGTCTTTTTTTTTTATTTTGAAGAGCCACAATATATTACAGTAAGAATATAGCTTGCGTACAAGCGTTTCATTTTTAACATTCACACACCAAAACAGTATTGCCGCACAATTAGTACCTTTCAGTCAATCGGAGCGGTCAATTCGTGGCGGTATGTCCGCAGAGGGCTGGAGAAAATAATAGCAAGTTTTAGAATAGAGGGCCCCAGAGCTTTGGGTGCCCCAAACAGCTTGGGACACCCAAAGCTCTGGGGCCCCCTATTCTGAAACTCGCTATTGTCCCTAATTGTTATTAAATGCTCGTTCACACAGACCCGTTCTCTTACGTCACGTTACGAAAAGTCATCCGGAAATCTGTGCTTTGTATTAAGCGAAGCTGGCGATTCAAGGAGATAGCCTGACACATCGCAGTGGTGAATGCAGGAATGTTTTGGTGACTTAGACCACGGCCGGACTGGAAGCTCGCGCTCCCTTACTCTTCTTACGGCCTTTGCAGTCGCCCGGGAGTTAATGGCATTTTTTCTTCGTATGTAGTTCACTTGCTTGCCGCCAGGGGCGCAACAACCTCACCCCACTTCACCCCACTCGGAGAGTCGCTTCGAGCTGCTTTGCGCTGGTGTTGACAACGAGTAACAGAGGTGATCTTCTGTTATTTACTCAGAGAGTCCCTTCGAGCTGCTGTTGACTACAAGCAACAGAGGTGATCCTCTTTTCGTCTTATTGCAAGGCCAAGATAAAAGCGGACTTCAGTATCCAAATTCTAGGTTCCTTGCACTTTTGAACAACGTTGTTTTTTTTTTGTTTTTTTTTTTATTTTTAAGGCTGTTAAGCACCTTCCGCGTTCAAATATGCACGAAGTTCTGCAACTACTCATTGCACCCTATCTTGAAGACGCGCCAATCCTAAGTTTCCCAGACGGCATTGACAACAGTCACTCAAAGCGCTTGGCTGGTTTAATTTGCAACAAGTTCCTCAGTATACTTCTGAGTAACTATGCAAAGACGGTCACGGACAGAAACGAAAAGTCATCTGGATATGTGCACAAGCCTTCGAGGAAGCACTTTACGCTGTAATGTGCACTATGTGAAAATTGTACAGACTACTACACCCTCGTCTAGAGCAGCTGACCGACTTCATGTGCGGCCTATGAAATGATGATGCAGACCACGGCAATATATAGATCGGGCCTGCTTACATTTCACGAGAGTGTACGAATTATTTATCATTTAAAGTTCCTCCACGTAGAAGGGGTTCTGTATCCTCCTGTTCTTGAGTTGCAGCAGAAGTCCTGGAGGAAAAGACGAGTATAGTTTTTTCCGCAATTGCATTCGCTGTCTCTACTTACTACTTTTTAATAAAAAATGTCTCGGAGATGTGCGTCAAGTATTCACTGTTTTGGACTCATCCGAAGCGCATTCGATAGCGGATGAGGGTCTGAACGTAAGGATCAGGTGTCAAAGGCTATAAACATCTCGGCCGCAAGTTGCGACAGCGCTGAGATACACTGTCAGACGCACTTTGTGCAAACGGCAAGGGGTAGTCCAGGGCTGGCCCAGGGGTGAGGTGACTGCGCCCCCCGCGAATTGCGGCGGGGGGTGGCGATTGCCCCAATGGCAAAGACCGTAAGAAGAGAAAGAGAGCGCGCACTTCCAACCCGGCCATGCTTAGACGTAAAGTAAGAAAACGGTGCTGTGTGAAAAGTTGAACCGAGCTCAACTCCTTACGTTACGTTACGACGAGCCTTGTGTCCTTGGTTACCACGATAACTCACCGTCCTAGCTCGTCGATACCGAAACATTCGTGTCTCGAATATCGCGTGCAAGATATACCTCCTTGAATCGGTAGCCACACGCTTAATACGAATCACAGGTTTCCCGGTGACCTTTCGCAACGTAACGTAAGAAAAGTGGGCAGTGTGAACGAGCCTTAATCCCGTCTTTGCTTAAGCTACCATAGCTAATAAAACAGGTGTATATATGAATGCCCAATACTGCTCTTAAACACATTTATTTGCACGTATGTCTCTATTATTAAATAAATATTCCTACATTATGGGAACCTCTTCTGCAGTCGCAATGACAACTTAGCGAGCTAATTCTCAAAAGCTCAAAACACACAGCGTACAATAATTCGAAATATTCTTGCTTAGTTTTATGTACTTAATAAGATATATTATATATATCTTATAGCAGGAAGTGCATACATTTTTCGTGCCCAAATTAGGATCCGCTCTAAAGGCCCGTTCACATTCTTGCAACCGAGCACTACCAAGAGACACGAGATCTGTTAAAACTTCTTAAAATTTCTTAGGACAAGAGGACACACTGGCACTCTGGTGCCATGTATGCGGCGACCCTGGTACTGAATTTCACAAGAGCTAAGGTTTTACGGGATTTCCGAGGTCAAATGGGCGTAATACCTATAAGACAAGCTCGTTTATAACGTTGACATAAGTTTTCCGAGCCAAGAAAGAAAGGATAATGCGCGAGAGAAATAGAAAATATGCCGGACCGCCAAGTTTACACTGCTACCTAATAGATGGCGCCATTGTGTCCTTTCGATGTAAGAGATATTAAGACGTTCCACGGCACCCGGCTCTAAGAGGTCGCAAGTGTGTGAACGGGTCTTAAGAAAAAACGAGTGTGCCCTCACACCCTTTGTCTCCTTATAATACGCCCCAAATCTTCAGCTCGACGTACAGTGGACTGACGTTGAACTGACGGTACTAACTTTTACGAGGGTATTGATAACGGTGTGATAACGGCGAGATTAAGGAAAGCCGATAGAACTAACTTTTTGACAATTTCTCAGCCGCACCCGGTGGGGAAAATGAGCCTTCAACTAAGCGTCGTAAATGATAAAATATGGTCAATTTCACCACTACAATATATCAGCGTTATCTGCAAATAATAGCAACCGAAAAGTCACGAGGTGAAGTGTTGATTCTCGAAAGAAAACTTTCACCCACCAGCGTGTGTAGCCCACGTTCAGGGATCATATACAGCGTTAAGTTGGGTGTGCGACCCATTCACGAAATCTTCCCAGCACACTCGAGACGATGGCGGCGGGAAAAGTCTTTTCGCTTTACGGACGGAACTCACTGCCACCGGCGGTCTTGGTCAATTGGAAAGCGATGGAGTTTGAAGACATTGGAGCCGCAGTTGCCTTTTCGGATCCCGTGCGCAATACAGATGTTCTTCGATAATATTTTTCACTTTCGGTTGTTGTTCGTGCGGCCCATTTCCGAACATTGTTGTCCCGATGACCAGGGGATTGTCGTCATTGAATGCCTTAGCTATAATATAAATCTAGAAGTAAAAAAATAGATTAAAGAGAATGCCTTGGACGCTTGGGTTTGCTTGAACTTGGAGCAAAACACGCGTCCAATGCGTTCATTCAGATCTTCCGCTCGTTCCTGACCAACCAGCAAGGAGGAAAGTGCCGGCAGCCCTTCCTCTTTTTTTGTTTTTTTTTGTTTAGCCCTCATTCAGTAACACGCTCTCCGATGTGCTGTCCATAGGGCGAGTTCGCAAATGCTTCACCTTCCGCAAATCTGGCTTTTGCACTTTAAAAAAAGAAAAGAAGAAAAGGGTATATTTTGACACCCCTTGCCACATATAACTTGTACAACTTATTAAATAGCTAATCTACGTGTGACTGACTGCAAAAAAAGTATTCGGGGTTTTCTCGGGCCTACTGCAAAACCTGAGTGTTTTTTTTTGTGTGTTTTTTGTTTTGTTCTGTAGTGTTTGATACGTGCTTTAGCTGTTTAATATGTAATATCGCAACGTTATCAACGCCATCGTAAAAGTTGGGGCAGTCAGTTCGACGTTGTGCGCTGTACGTCGAACTAAAATTTTGGGGTGCATTATATGTAAAAAAGAGTGTAAGGCTACACTTTTTTTGTCCTTTTTATTAGAGTGTGCACGCGCGTAGTGCCTAACCCATGGCGTGAGCAAACACGGGCTTGCTTGTAAACAGCCAGTTGGATTGCAGAAAATATCCTTCCAAGCAAATAACGAAGCACAGAAGTACATTGTGATAATATTAAAGGGAAGAAAGACAAAATCAGTGCGGCTTATTGAAGGAATACAAGAAGTAAAAGGCAAGAAGTCCGCCATTAGACGGACGAATAAGCGGGGCTCTGGGCTAAGACTCGTTCGGGTGTTCGGAAGAGAATGTCCCAAGGTGGAGAGAGGGGTGTCGTCCTGGCTTTCGTCCTTTCTCTCACTTTCGCGCAAACAGAGCAGCGTGGCTATCGTTTCGGCCAGTTCTGGCGGAGATGACACCCCCCCGATGCGCCACCATTCTTGGCCGAGATTACACCCGGTGCACGCTGCTCTTTCTTTCTCTTGCACCTACGTGGATTCGTTGCCGATATCGATTGTGCCGAATGTCCGAAACGCCCGTCATCCTTGGTCGCGCGTGTTCCCGCCTGACCGGCACAGGATTGTGAGTTGTTGGACTCCAGAGATCGAGCGGTGTGGCCGGGGACACAGGCGGGACACGCGCGCAAACAGTGGTGTCCTGCCGGCGACCGTAATCCTGGCGGCGGCTATTCGCGTTGATTGCGGGAACGCTGTCTTGCCGGTTTCCCGTGCGATTGTGTGCGCGCGTGCGCGCGTATGTGTGTTTGTGTGTGTTTTTTGTGCGTTCCGCGTTGTTTATGGTGATAGGAAGATTCCGCTTGCCTTGTACAGAGTACAAGCTTTTCTGGCTTGCTCGCCTGTTTCTGTTTTGTTGGGGAGCGTCGTGTTCTGCGAGGTAGGAGCACGAAAATGGAGAGGAAACGGTGTCCATAAAGGAGAGAAAGAAATGAAATTGGAAAAGTGTTGGTTGGGAGCGTTGCTCGAAAAATCTATTTGGTTTCCAGATTTGGAGAAAGAAAAACAGCAAGGAATGCTGTTTAAAAGAATGAAAAGTGTATTTCCTAAATTTGGCTTCAATGGCAAATATTAAAACAAAAAAGTCCGGGAAAAGGCTGCTGAGCTGTCATGTTTTTTTTTTTTTTTTTGTAATTTACCGTGGAATTTTTATACTAAGTACTCAACCAAAACAACTACAAAATGTGGCACTCCCTAAAATATATATAAAAAACACCTCATATACATTAATAAAAACAAACAGAGATCATTATGTATACATGATGATTGAAACCTGAGACTGTGGTTTGAAAAACGGAAGCTCGTGAAGTAGGAAGAAAAAGGGACAGACAACGTCTTTTTCTTTCTACTTCACGAGTTTCGGTTTTTCAAACCACAGTCTCGGGTTTCAATCATCATGTATAACTTACACCAGCTCGCCTGCACTTTAGCCGTTTTTTCATTGGTCATTATGTATTTATCATTTATTTGATCAATTTTAGAATAACCGTATAGACTGTTCGACTAGGAAGAGCGGAGGAAGAAAAAAATGCCTTTCCCTCTCGCCCCTCGCGTCGTCTGCTCCGCTAAATAGGCTGTACCTAACATCCGGCTGGCGTTCAAACAAGGTTTAAAATGGCGTCATTTTGGGAATATCAAGCGCAGATGCGCGGATTTCGATTTGAAAGTTATCGTGTATTGCTATGCTTCATAAAAAGACTAACCGGGACCAATTGCGCCTGTACTTGCGTGCAAATAGGGAAAAGAAAATGATAAAACTGTGTCAGGGGCCGGTGTCTCTTGCGAAAAAAAAATTAAATCTGTTTGCTGTAGCTTTTTTACCATAGAAAGTTTGTTCTGGTGTAGGTCTTTAGCGACAGTGAGTGGAAGTGTGGAATAATGAAAACAGGCTCACCTGGCGCAATATACGCAGTGGTTGAGGACAGTAGTGCCGGCTGACTCCACTGCTATTGAAGTAACGAAACAAAAATACATGCTAGTTGATCATTTACTGAAATAAAACAACTGAGCGCTGTAGGCTGATTCTGGAGTAGGCATATATATTCTAAGAACGCGAACCGCTTCACAACGGCAGCCACGAGCGAGAGTTCGATGTTCGGTACAGCCCGCCGGTACAGCCCAAAGATGGAGAACGGCAACCTCCTGGTTTGTCGTCTGCTAGCGGAATTGGGCGCGTGCCTTCTCTTTCGTTTTACCCCACCAAACCTGAGGAACTTCCCGGATGTCTCGAGAGGGCGCTGCGGTCTAACATAATGGCGCCACCCTGAGAGCCCTACATGGAATAGTCTATATTGTCAGAAATCCCATAAAAAAAAGAAATCAATTGACAAAATAACGTCAATACATGACTTGAGTGCTCGATTTGTTCAAAAATGGCGACCGTTCCCATCGAAGTGTTTCGGAATTCGTAGTGGAGCTAAATTGGCGACTGCGAGATACCCGACCGAAAATACCAAGCCAAAGTGTTTCTATTCCCTTTTTCCACGACCGAACAATCACTCGAAACGAAGTCTACGCAATTGCTCTGCACTATTTGTTTCCGCAGAAAAGATCTGCCGTTCAAGGTTTAAGCTGTATTACACTGTAATTTATAATTTTTTGTTCGTACTGCAAGCGATCGAAACCTGTTGACGTGGTCACTAATCTTTGTTTACTATTTCAGCTGCCCTTTAGTTTATATATATATATATATATATATATATATATATATATATATATTTCTTTACATAGTCTGTTGGATTATGCATGACGGGTGAACATTTTCTCCCCAACTTTCTTCAGCATCATGAATACATAAACGACCTCATCACCTCTCGAAAACGCGCAGATCATATGAATTCCGCCGCTTTATTCTCCCACTCAGTTCCTGTAAAACAACGAGGCACACGACGGTTTTTCAAATGCGCCGACTAAAAAGAACAAGAAGATGGAAAGAAATAAAGGCGACAAAGTAATACGGGTTTCATGAAACTACCGTCCGCTCTTTCCCAAAGATAGCCCTCGAAATAAAGTGATACTTTGCGCCCGAAACTCGCGCGAGCTGCGAAAGGGTGCTTCAACCGCGCGTGAGAGTGCGATGGTGTGTGCGGAAAGCCCGCGCGCGCGAGCTCACGCGCTGAAGCTCCCATTGCCGTGTGCCGAAAGGTTTCTCAGGGGGAAGACTGTGGCGACTGTCTTTCGCTCGCATCTTTGGGGACGAAGATCGGTTTCTCAAAAAAGGGGTACACATCACTTTGTTTTTGTTTTTTTGTTTTTTTATTTCAGCCGACGCGTTCGTTCCTATCTCCGCGAGCCAAAGCGGCGTTCAATTTAAGGAATTCTGGGGAGCGCGCGTTCGCTCGGCCGGAAAACGCGATGAGGAACAACGCGGAACCAGGAGAAGGAGAAGTACATTCTGGTGGGTTTTTACGAGGAAATGGCAGAAAACAAGAAGATGAATATGCGACACATTGTAGGGATTCGAAGACGGCGAGAAAGGAATTCGAAATCCAGCGTCGGCGCGGCGAGTTACTCGGTTTGTTGCTTGAGGAATGAACGGACACCCCATTTTGTTTTCTTTTTTTCTTTTTAGAATCAAAGCGCGTGTTATAGCGCGTTATTTTTTGGTTTCACATAAACGGTTCTTTCCGACTTCAAAGAGTGAGCTTCGGGTGCATTACCAAGCACAAGATTGTGTTTTTCTTAAATTTCATTCATTGTACTCGGCGTATATGGTTCGGTGAACAGCGCGGAACTCGAAAATCGTAGTGCTCTTCATGTCTTCAATCTTTCCCTCAATATTATTTTCACGTTTAAAAATAAGCATATGAAAGTAACACTAAAGCTAAGCATTTAGTTTTGGGACTATAAGCTTTGAGAAAAATATACCAGCATCTTCGTCGGCGACGGAAAGAGGACCGCCCCGAACTGCCAGCATAGACCTTTTCCGAAACGGGCACCTGGTCGATTCCATTTTCAGTGTTTGTGCGTACGGCGTGTGCTTTGCTCACTTTCGAAAGTGACGAACATACGCGTGCTGCACTGAGGAGATCGCACGCTGGGCTGAGGATTTGTAAATATTGTAATGGTGTATACCGCTACATTTATACACGCGGTCAGTCCAAGACAATCCAATCCCGAACACATGGTGACAGCAGAGATTGAGGTTCAACTTTCCAGAAGGGTACACAATTATAAAATAAGACAGAACTATGCAATAATCGAGTCGAGCGGGGAACGCACCTGGTACCAACGCGTGGCACGCGAGTGAGTCACCAACTGCGCCACAAGCGCAGCAATATTGGAGAGTTATAGTAGATGGTATTTCAAGCCATATCCTCCTATCTACGAACAAAGCCTAGCAGATCGCCACGAAAACCGGCCACCGAAATGGAAAAGGCGAAGCGGAAAACAATGGATGAGAGGATGGCCACGTGACTGGCGCCCCAATGCGGCGAGACGATGAAACACACTTCTCCCGAGCGAACAAGTGTGTTTCGGGTCCTCACCGCTGCAAAGGGTGTGGGCTGACGCCCAAAATCCCCGAGATATGACTCGTTGATGCTCTGTGCTACCAGATCCTCGCGCTCCAACTCTGCGACCGTCCACTCTATGGCTCCGTCGTCGAGCTCCCAGACTTTGTGAGTATGGAGGAGGCTGCGGTATAGGCCTCTTTATATGGGTTTTTGTTACGGATTGAGCGCACGATTTACTAAAGCTCTGTATTAAGGGAAAGCGTTTTAACCGTATAATGCATCTAGTGTTGAGCCCACCTTCGGTTAACATCGGTCGTCATACTAGGCAGTTCAATCGCAGAGCCTCCAGGAATATTTACCATTATTATGTAATGTTACTTAAAACAAAATGAATGGTGATTCTTTCTTTTTGGCTTGCGTGACGTAAAACAACGCTCATTCTTTTTTTTGTGATGTTAGGTTATTATATTTGCCTAAAGTGCGAGAGTTATAAAGTGTACCAAAACAACTGTTTGACAAAAAAAAAAAATGTTCGCCGGAATCAGACAGCAATAAAAATATCCGAAAATTTACAGCGTGGTAATAATCTTTAAAAGAAAGTCATCTTTTAAGTTGCTTTTCATTTAATCTGGTAAAACTAGCAACTTGTTAAATACTGTAAATAATTATATTTTCACGGGCTCGATATTTTGAGAATTTCGCGAACATAAGGTCCCAACAAAAATTAAGTAGTTTGCAATGTAAGCCTCGAGTAAAGTAAAAAGAAAAAACACGATGAATTGCATTGCAGAGAAGTCCAGTTTTTTTTTCTCTATAGTTTCAGAAATTTTTAAAATACATGAACATTTTTTAACTGCATTGAAGAAAACGTTTTAGCAGGAAATGTACTCAAGGTAAGTTTGCATGCAGGGAAATTAATGTCTTGTACGAAATACAAAGCAGACGTGAGCACTGCGATAGAATTAAGACGAGCGGTATGGTATAATAATTGCATCCGAATAGTCGCGGGTAAATTGATGTTTGAAGGTTTATGAGAATAAGATTGCGATTGTATTGTTTTCTTTAAAACGCAATGGTTGTTCATTCGCAGTGTCTACTCTGTGCAGCGGTTGAAGGTGTTTGAAACTTCTTTTTTGCAATATTTATTTTATGTCTATAAATTTGTTTTTATAATAAAATACCGCACAGCTGCAAACGCACCTTATTTTGCGCTAAGGGTCAAGAGGTCCAACGAGTCAAGAGGTCCAACGAGTCAAGAGGTCCAACGAGTCAAGAGGTTCAATAGCCACGTGACTGCCGAGTCAAGAGGTCCAACGAGTCAAAAGGTCCAATTCGAGTCAAGAGGTTCAATAGCCACGTGACTGCCGAGTCAAAAGGTCCAACGAGTGAAAAGTTCCAATTCGAGGCAAGAGGTTCAACGCGTCAAGAGGTCCAACGCGTCAAAGGTCCAACGCGTCAAGAGGTCCATCGAGCCTTATTTTTATCTTCTCTGTTTATAATTATATTGCTATTAATGGATGCTTGTGACGGTTACTGACTGTTCGACCTATATGAATAGTTTTTGAAAAATACAACTACTACATATCTAATGGCGACAAATAGACATATACTATTTGCCACAAAGTTTATGTATTTGAGTGTTGAATAATAGATTGTGCCTGGCGACATATTTTGGACTTGTAGAACTTAGTATTTGTGTACCACTCTCTCTGCTCTAGGAGACATTTATGCCGTTTCTACAGAAGTGTCTCTCAAATTCCTCGAGATATAAGGTACAAATGTACCTCAGCATCTCGCGTTTAGCCTTCCTTTTCATGTATCTCAGTATTTGTAATTGCAAATACTTCCTTGGGTAACTTTGTCCAGTCCCTGGTCCTCGTATGTTATATTAAAAATATGATGCGGTACTATATTATGCTTTAGTTTTTAGTCACTGAGTTCACCGAATCACTAAAGAGGTAAATAACACAAACATGGGAAGAAGCTCAAATATCACTGGAGGGCGTCTTTAAACGAGCCCAAATTACGTCACTTGGCGTCAAATAGAGTGTTTCAAATGAATGCGAGCATTGTCTTCTTGAAATGTTATACCTAGTGCAAGCGGGTTAATCTGGACCGTTGGCTTAGTCAAAAGCACGGAGCAGCCACAAATACTTATGCTAGCAATATGTAACTCCTTTACTGGTCTTTATCTTTGAGAATGCTGTTAAATATACCATGAAACGGAACGTTTCATGATTAAGCATTCTTGACACGAATTACCGAACACTTCTCTGTCGATATTATTTATTTTTAATTGAAATTACGCGATGTGTTAGTCGGGTGGAATTGAAAGATAGTGGGTTAGATCACACACCAGTGATGCACTACCGAACCTCGGTACGACGCTCATCCAGATTTACGTGGAGAGACATAATCCAGGATTCCTTGTTTTCTGCAGCGCGAGCTTTCGCTCCACGTACTCCAAGCTGCGGACCACTATCCCCATTCTCAGGTTAAACAACATAAACCATAACCATCGAACTACAGTTTAGAGAGAACGCCGCTCGACTCTCGAATAAAATCACCACGGGGCTCCAAGTTGCGCACTCGGCGAGCAAGTCGGCGAGATCGACGACCGACACGATTGGCTAGCGCCCTCATGCAGCGCGCCGATTGGGTGGCGCCAAGGTCAAGCGTGGCGCCCGACCAATCGCGGCAGACGACGATCTCGCCGGCTTGCTGGCCGAATGTATAAGTTTAAAGCATCACTACCGCTACTGCAAGCGACTTAACGGCGAGCGGTTTTGTCGAAACGCTTGCAGAAGCTAACAAGATGCCGCACGTTCAATGTCACCTGTCCAATTTCAGAAATGAAGCGCGGGTCAGGAACACGCTCCGGGCGACAAATCCCAGCGGACCCGCGATCCTGTCAGAAGGACATACAGGGACCACGAGGTCGACACGAGGCATTCTCCGTCTTTCTTAAATTCCGAAGTAGGAGGATCGCGCGAGCAGAACAGAAATTCTATTCCCACCCGGGGCTTTCCCGTCGTCTCCACGCCAGTACTTTATTTTTTTTTTCTGTAGCTTTGCTTCGGGTTTTTATGTGGCGCAGGAAATTGTTTCGAGGATCCTTTTCTCTTCTTTCTCCCTGCTCTACTTTTGACTTTCTTTTTATTTGTATTTTTTTTTTTTCGAAGATGCAGAGGAACATCGCAAATAAGAGGACGAACCTAAGGAAGGACTAAGGGCTGATGGAAAGAATTATGTTTAAAAGGAATACAGCGAGAGGGAAGCATGAAATAATCAAAGCAACACGAAGTAAAACGCACAAAGAAAAAACAAAAATGCGGGCGAAGAAAATATCTTTTTATGAGAGTGTTGTTAAGGAGTATTGCGTAAGTACAAACACTTTCCCTTGAACATAAACTGCAGTTCAAGTTTATTTATTTATTTATTTGACAGCGAAAACATGTACAGCTTTGTCACTGTCGCACTCTTGTTTCGAAGCCGCTTGAGGCGATATAAACGAGGTACAGGTGCTGGCACGCTGTCCAGCGAACGCAGGGTCATTTATTTGTTGCTATATTGTGCCGTCCTTTACGTTCTCGCGACTTCCACGGATGTCTGTTTTTTTCGTGTACTTGGGAGGGGTCGTGAAAGCGGCCGCTATGAAGGATTGTCGAGGATTTAACACCGCGCAGCCTCGATTAAAACGTGACAGCCTTCGTGTACTATCGATCGGGGGCAAAAGTACAGGTGACGGACGGGCTGCTGCGGTAAACGCCCCGGGAAAGGCGCCGCGGTCTTTGTCGCAATTAATTACGGCGCGTTGCAGAAACGCCAAGAGCGTTTGTAGGCAACACACGGCTACGTGTTGTTACATATTCCGTAGAAACGCTTCGTTGTGTGGCCCTCAGCAATGACCGGGGTTGTGAGGTATGAACTTCGGAAACATCTAGGTAGCCAGAAGGTACCCCCCCCCCCCCTCTCCCGCCAATCCCCCTCGCCCCCTTTTCCAAAGAAAAGCGGAAACAATATTTTCTTTACATATCAAGAATCAAGAATCAAGAGTAATTTTTATTAGGTGTCCAGGAACGACCATGCGGTCTTGGTGCTGGCACACCGAAACTTACACACTACAAAAAAGTAGGAAAAAAACATAAAAAACTCAAAACATTGAGTAAAAGATATGATACATATAACGCATGCTGACACAAAGATACGATATACACAACAAGGAAAGAACGGAACACAGGGTCCGAACGCAGAGTAGGAAGACTACCACAACAACGAATATACCTTCTTAAAATAATATATAATAACATCACAATCACCGACAGGTTCAGAGAGACCCATACAAGAATCTGAGAGATCTGACAAATTCAGTCACACAAAAAATATCAAGATCACTTCCAATGCCATTATATGCCCGACACATACGAAACATCGGGTCCAAGATATTTAACGTTCGAGGAGAGTAAAAAGACGTTGTCAAACGGGTCGCTGTCCGAGGAACTCGCAAAGATATCTGTGAGAGCAGTTCTGAACAGTCGGCCATACCATGAAGGACTTTGAAAAGGAAAACCAGATCTGCCTTTTCTCGACGGTGATATAAGCTGTTCATTTGTAGGACGTATATATATATATATAGAACAATGTGTCAGTTCCATTTCGTGTCCTTGTTTATTAAAAAAAAAGATTTAAAGAGTCACTAAAGTGTTTTTCGAGATCCTTGTTTTATTGTCATTAATTCAAACTACGAGCTCTAAGCATTCTGAAAACTCCCAAATTACATTAATTCGCGGCCGATTTCCATAATTAAAAAGGGATGAAATATTCTGACACTTAGAGACGGTGCAGAACGACAGATAGCGCTACCGAACCTTGCTGTATATGGTCCAACGATGGCCGGCTCTTGCCAGCCACTCGCAGGTCGGTCACAGGCGTCGTTTGTCGTTCGATTATATTCGGTGATAGACGAATAGATGCGGCTGAACGCTTTGAATCGGGCGGCGACCTGCGCCACCTAGCCAGTGTTTTTTCCCCCTTAACATTTATTTCAAGGTACCATGAAATGATTTTTCTAACTTGTTCCTCCTTAGCTTTCCTCCCTAGCTCAAAAGCGGAATGAGAAATCACGTGGTCCTAACGTGCATGGGCACCGGATGTGATGACTCCAAGCTTCCACCGTGCTCTTTAAGCACACCATGGAGCTTGTCATTAGCAAGTGATGATCAGTGCCGTCACAACACCCATTGGCCACGAAAGTGAATCCAAATATTCGTCGACGGATCGATTGTTGACGGTCCCATAGGTCCGAGTGACGCGGATCTCGTGTTCATATCGTGAACTGGGTTCGGCTGACGTCAAGTTAACACAGCGGTTGCACCGCAGTAACAATGCAGAGAGCTTTCGAAGGAGAGGAAGTAAGAAATAGTCCGCTATATCTACAGATTTTCCTACCGAAAAGCAGGCTTCTGACTTTCTATCCTCTTTTTTTTTTTAACCCACTAAACGATGCGTTATAAATAAGTGGCTGCACAAAACTTATGTATCCCAGCCCAAAATAATTTCATGGCCCCTTTAACAGCGAATATTACGCCTAGAGATTCATTCTTAAAAGCTATATACAGACCGTACGGCGGCGCCGCCTCTATGCCACCGGGTACCCACATCTTCCACCCTACGGGTCGCCCGGAAGGGAACAAAAAAAAAATGAATCCTTTCCTCGACCTATGCCACCAGTCAGATAATATTTCCTTGGTTATCTCCACCTTCCCCATGTCTATTTTCCTCTTATTATTCCTAAATTGCTGTGCGTTTGTTAAATCAGCCGCCTCTTCAGCCACTTCAGGGTGAAGCCCCCTACAGTAAAGCATCAGGTGATCAGCCGTCTCCTCCTCCTCCCCGCAAGCTCCACAAACCGTATCTACTTCCTGATATCTAGCTCTCGGGGAATTTCAGGTAAGCTCGGTCGACCATGTCCGGTGACCACTTTTAATTTTACGAAAAAAAGATATTTTGTAGACTTAATGACCATCAGAAAAAAAAAAAAGCGAAACTTGTTTTGAGAAAATATGTTTGTTGTTGGGGAAAAATATTAGAAGCACACTCACCGAGAAGCGCTATCCGCGTATCACGCCAAGTTTGCATTTTGGGCACCTCCGCCAAAACAGAGCTGTCATGTCTACATGTCTAGAAATATTTACTCACTGTCTACGTATAAGGAGGATGGACTCAAATATTTATCATGAAAGGCGCACTAATTACGTTTTTGAGATCGTATGTTTATGGTGATAACCCATTTTACGGAATCTCAGCATCCCTGAAATCAAAAACTTATGCTCGTGCCACGTCTATTTTCTTTCTAAAACTGTGATCGAAGTTCGTGCTGTGCCCCTTTCTGAGCGAAAGAAACCTTTATTTGTATGTTTTGAGTCGCTTTGTTGCCGTACAGACGCTGAAATAAACAGTGTGTAAAGAAATGCCCAGAACAAACGCATATGCGGCCCCGCAGGTTTTTATCGCCATCCCTGTGCTGGCGAAAAATTGAATATCTGTCGACAAAGATCTCCCAGCAGAAACCTATGACTGCCCAATACGCATCCGAGAAAGCTAAACGTTATGACTTCAAGCCGCCTCGGTGGCTCCGAAGCCAGAGCGCCGGCTTACGAATACCCAGGTGGCGGGTTCGAATCCCGACCGAGGTGCCCGCAATATGACGGAGGCTTATTGCGGAGAAGTCGCCGTGTAACCGAGCTTTCGGTTAGACGTCAAAAGATCCCCAGGTGGTCGAAATTAATCCTCAGTCCTCCGCTGTGGCGTGCCAGATGCCCGTCGTTGGTTTGGTACGTAAAACTCCCAAATTTGTCATTATGACTTCACATGTCGCTTGGGCAACATCATCATGTTGAACGTTACCCTACGTCAGCCATGTTGCGCTGCCGTATTTTTTTGAGAAAGCTATCGTTCGCGAATTATTCACCAAGGCTAAAATGGCATCGACCTGTAACGACGGTTGGAATCGAAAGTCCCACGAATCGTTTTGCTGGATATTCCAACAGACTATATTTTAAGCAGTACCCTTCCAGTGGTTCACGGAAAATACCAGGCTCAAACGGATCCTGCGCGGACAGCATCATCAGTTGTCTCCAGTGTAAACGGTTATAAGAATTGAAAGATCGCAACCAGCTGCTTTGTAGTCAGCTGGGTGCGGAAATTTACCCCATCTGTAAATATCTCTACAACAGCCGAGTTGCTCGAGGTCATCGAACATATAAACTACAGATTTCAGCGACCAACGTTTATAGATAAATGTTAACAACGACTGGGCACTTTCGCATTCCCACCCATCGCGTCGAACGGAAAGGCGCTAGTTTCAGTTTGAAGTCGGTACTTTTCTTACAACATAGATGGCGACAGCATCAGTCTGCACTCGGTACATTTGGCAAGTTTGTGAGGCCAGTTCTCTGTGCGACACTCCGCGAGTGCGATGCATTCTGGGAGAGAACTCGAACGGTGCCAGTGCGTGTGAAGCGAACTTGCTATTAGTAATCTCCTCCTTTTACTATCTGTACATTTCCAAGGCCGATTTAGTTCAGTTCAGTTCAGTTCAGTTTATTTTACCTTAAAGGCATTTCAAATGAAATGCATTACATGAGGGGGGATCAAATGACATTTACAGATGGCAAAAAAGTGACGACAAGGTAAATTATACGAAAACGCGAAAAGAAAACAAAAGAACTACAAACTAATTGGACAGATATCAGAACATAACATGTATAAAAAATAATTAGCAGATAAACATGTTAAGGATCAACGCTTCTCAGGTGTGCCTTGCATAGTTCACGGAATGTCTTAGGGTTAGATTCACGTACTATGGATTCAGGAAGGGAATTCCAGTTAGTAACAGCGAGAGAAAATGGGGAATTTTGGAATTTATTAGTTCTGGCGAATAGAGGTTTAATTTTTAGGCTGTGGTCATGACGCAAGGAGATGTGAGGTGATGGGTGACAGTTGGTGTTTCGAAAATCAGAAGAGGAATAGTAAGTCTTGTGAAAAAGGACAAGACGAGCAAGTTGAGATCTATGAGATAGAGGGCATAGGTCGAGGTTGAATTTTAGTGCAGTTACGCTTGACGTTCGCGAGTAGTCATGTGTTATAAAACGTGAGGCCTTGTTTTGCACCGATTCGAGTTTAGTAATGAGATATGATTGATGAGGCCACCAAATAAAGTTGGCGTAGTCCAATTTTGATCGGACGAAAGTCTTATAGGCAGTTAGTTTAACACAACGGGGAGTGGGGTATAGGTTTCGTTTGATGTATCCTAGAGATCTGCATGCACTAGCCACTACATTTTCAATATGAGTATTCCAAGTTAGGTCATCAGAATATGTTACGCCTAAATATTTGTAAGTTGGTACTTTTTCGAGAGGCAGCGTTAGTAAGGTGTAGTTACGTACAATAGGAGATCGCTGACCAGTGAATGTTAAAAGTTTGCTGTTGGTTACATTGACCTAGTATGCATGCGTGCTTCCCACATTTTCCATCTGAATTTATTGAACTCCCCTTTTGACTTTTATTTCCTCATCAGCCTCCTGCTATTGCCCACATGTTTAGTTCTTACTTTTCTAGTCCGCTTTCTTTATGTTTTTGTGAACGCTTCTCGTGTGTAAATAGAAAAAAACTCTTCGTGACCATCCTTCTGCATCTATTCCCCTTAGCCTATCCTCAAATTCTATCTGACTGCTAGCTTCCCTGCCCTCGAATGAGGACCATTCCCTATCGCCCTATACACCTTGGTTCGGTGTTTTACCATGTGCTCCCTGAGCCAATCTACCTACTCCACGTTGCTTTATTTCTAGCCTAGTCTGCACGTCCAGTTTTATGCTCTGACTTTGTTTCGTGACTTAGTGAATTCAAGGGGTTCTAAAACTTCCTGGCTGCCTTTCTATCCCTTTTTTTTGCATTAGACAGCCACTGTGTCCCCTCCCTCTGAATTTTTTTATTTATCATTCAAGATACCTCCCGTTTAGTCTAATGAATCTATCCTACTCTTTGTTTACCTCACTTTCTGGTTCCTCATCGTGCTTGTTGGCGTTTCTCGATTGCCATCTTTACATCATCAATCCACCAGCTCTTAGGTTTGCGTCTTCGTTTTCCCCTTCTTGTATTGTATACTTTAGGCACATCTTTTCCGAATCGCACATTTAGCCTCTGATCCCTCCAATTCGTGTGAGTAACCCCATGAATTATCTCCTCTATTTGCTTAACGACTATTTTCAACTGCTTCTCTGTATGGAATGTTTGGTCGGGTTGTTTGTCTTTCTCTGTCCCTGCGTTTCCTTCCCAGAAAGGTTCCGTAGCGCCATCTGTCGTTCTGCGACCACGGCAATGTGTCGGAATCTTTTACCACTTTTTTTAATAGGAAGCTTGGCAGCGCATGAACGTAATTTAGGTTTCATTTAGGATGCTTACAGCTTGTAGATCGAGTTATGACCATAAATCGAGGGTATCAAAACGCACTTAAGTGACCCTTTAAATCGTCACCTATATTTCTTTGGTTAAGGTTACACGATATTACTTTGAGATCAACTTAGTTATGGCTTTTGAAACGTCTTGATAAAGTTGGCCGAAACGTCGGCCAACTTTACCAATGGTATGTTTTAAAAACTCCAACAAGCGTCTCCGGGTGTGTTTTCTTCCGTATATACTTTTCGTCATCGTGCGCTACGTTTCTCTCTCTCTCTCTCTATCTCTCTCTCTCTCTCTCTCTCTATATATATATATATAGATATAAACTTTTGGTGGCCTGCTATGTTGCCTAAATGTAATAGCTTTAAGTGCTCATATTGACGAAGGTCGAAAATGAATATTAAAACGTCGGATTACAATAGAGATGTGACTCTAGAACTTTAAAATATTTGTTTTCTGTGAATCATGTTTTATTTTGTTTTTCTAATAAATGAACAATTTGAAATAGATTGTTACATATAAGCTTTAGAAATGAACAACTTCGTAAATTAACTAGAACGAACAATATACTAAATGGTACAAAGGTTGG
The DNA here is from genome assembly GCF_016920785.2 of Ixodes scapularis. Taxonomy (NCBI): domain Eukaryota; kingdom Metazoa; phylum Arthropoda; class Arachnida; order Ixodida; family Ixodidae; genus Ixodes; species Ixodes scapularis. The sequence goes on along the minus strand of NW_024609882.1, from coordinate 9,257,416 downwards.
TTCTGTCAATTTGAGTTAAAAGTGTTCTTACTGATAACAATTAGTGAGTTTCGCTAATATAATTGCCCTCGCATAATGAATGCTTTGTAACAATGTAGAAAGCATAACTACCGTATAAATTTTGAGTAAAAAAGCTAGCGGTTTCCCTCCAATACGTGCAATTTTCGCACAAAATAAGGACACCAAACACGAGGGGCAGGCCCATTAAGAATCTAATTTTCCTCGCAGGCGGAAACATCGCCGTGGGGCGACATTATAAATCACCGAATCCCACATCCGACTAAACAAAATACCGAAGCCTTCATAGAAAGAACAGAAAGTGAGGCGTACATGTTAGTAGGGAAACAAGTTAAAAAAAAAAAAAGATAAGTTCCAACATTTACTCGAATAAGCGATAAAAAGTAATAGGGCCGGGACTTGGTAAACGAAACAGCAGAAACTCGGTTCCATTCGCATGTTCGTTTGTAACCTTCGAACTTCTTTTAGTCAGAATACGGCTAGAAGTCTTCGCACCCCAAAAGCAACAGCACCAACACGCGCGCGCGCTCCTTCATTAATGAAATCGGACGCAGGCAAAAAATCTGGAAGCGGGCAGCTAATTTCGGATGAACCGCAATGGCTCCTTTTAAACAGAAAAGTAGAAATAACCTAGAGTAACAAGCCCGCGCGTCTGGATGCTAATGAAATGGAAAAGTTAATGAGGTTTCGTGGAGCATTCCTTTCTCCTCGCGTCGTCCCTCTCCTCCTCCCACGCTCTCTTGGTCTGCCCTCGGGTAGTCTTCGCCGCACAACACCTGCTGCTCCGCCTCGCTCAAAAACTATCTTCTTTTTTTATAGTCGGGTTGTTTTGTTGACTTACTTTCGCGCTTTGCAGGGAATTCCAGTGATTACCCGCAGGGTCGGCGAGTTTCAGTTTATCTCTGGTGCAATTGTGTACCGCTCGTACAGTGAGGACCATGGGTTGGAAACTGCCGCTCTAGTTGTCTTCTTTTTGTGTGTTTTTTTTCCTGCGCTGTGCAGGAGGAATGTGTGGAAACGAATGGGGAGCGCTTTATCGGGTTGATAGTTTGTCCCGATTGCGCACAACTAAAGTGGACGCGATGTTAAAAAGTGAGAAACCCGAGTAATGTTACGCGTCCGTGTGCGAAGGACAATGAAAGAAGGTAGAAATCATGATGGGCTATTACCCTGAGAGTAGGAAGAAAAACGACGACTATGAGAGGAAAAACAGGAGATTTTTTAAAGACTTATTGTTTTCCTCTTCTTCGTCGTCGTCTTTCTACCTAGTCTCAGGGTTAGAGTGCATCGTGTTTATTTATCACCAGCTCGTTTGCGCCCTAACATTCTGTTCAGAATTCGTGAACTAGTTTTGATCAAAGAAAAGAGCCGGAAAACAAGCAGGCAAGTAAGTATTTTATCTCTTTTCATGGGATGATTTAATTCTTCTTTGATTTTATGTACATACAGACATACACACAACACCATCGGTTATGAATCGATCTCGATGTAGGTAAGAACAGTTCAAAAGAAACCCACACTTGCAGATTAATACTTCAGCTGCATGAAACAAAGAGTTTCGTTGATACCCTCTGGAAAGAGCGACCTCCCTTGATTGTTTACAATAGTTTCTTTCGCACTAGAGGGATACTGGAACGGCGTTGGAGTGGCCGGGATGCGTGTAACCATCTGCACTTGTATGGAGTTACAAATCACGCGCTTACAGTTTACTTTATTCCAAAAATTGATGTAAAGCGTTGCCCTTCATACACGTCGTCCACGTCTGTGTTGTGAAAGCGTTTAATGTTTACTTTGTTTCGGTTCATCAAACTTTTACCGATTAACCGTTTGAAATTTTTAATCGCGATTTAGACATTATTCGATTAAGCGGTAGGTAAATCGATTAAATGCCCAGCCCTAGTTATAACCGGAGCCTAGGTGGAACGAGATTAAGGACGTAGCGATTGTAACTGGATGCTTGTCAGGAGCTCTAATGACTTCGCTGATAGGACAGAGCCCCCCTGGGGAGATTGATGCGATATCGAATGTCATGTTTTTTGTTTGTTTTTTTGTAAGTGCAAATTAGTCTTGCTTTCCCAATGCAACGTAACTACGAAAGCAACAAAACGAAAAATAAAAAAGCGAGGGTGCTTACAATGCGAGGACTTCTTATACAGGCATGCGTGTGCCTGATCCCCATTACATGCGACGCGGGGGTGAACGAGTTTTTGCGTTCGCTATGAGGCGGCGCCATTTTTTCTTTTTACTTGAGTTTTGAGATCAGTTTTTGCGCTTCCAGTGCGAACTTATTTCCCTGGTGCGCGCAGTCCCGCGGGAAGTAGTTTGTCATCGTGAACGATGAGAAAATCACTCGCCTTGCGCTCGCCGAGGTCCAAGTCCTGAATAAGATTGATCGTGGTGTGACCTTTCGATATTTTTTTTGCGTATTGATTCTAGGACACCCAATTGATATATAGAGAACACATCATATTGTATATTAAAAAAGTAATTGGAATAGCTTAACTTCTTCGTTGATAAATAAAATACGGTGAAAGTGAAAAGGTGACATACACCCCTTGTTTTGTTGACGAGAAGTGCACCGGAAAAACAAACCGGCTTGAGCTAAATTTGAGTAAAACAATAGGAACCAAGAGTTTACTCCCGGTAGTGCGAGATTTATTGCGTTTACTCGTGCTTGTTCTTCTTTCTTTCTATTGTGCATTCACTACCTTCAGCTGCTCCTTGCAACATAATACCCTCCGAAAAAAGCCATTGAAGACTCAGTAAATGAAATGAAATGAATGGAAAACCACACGTAATGTTGTAAACGCGCAAATGCGTTTGCGTATTCTAAACACGTTATTAAGTACTCTATCCGTAATCTCGTTCAAAATATATTACATGAATGCTAATATTACACGGTCTTCCACCGAGCTGAAACGAATTAACTTGTCACTTTTATATAGGCAAGCATATCTTTCTAATGTCGGGCCGAATGCTTTGATGGCGTCGATAGCACCCTGGTTAAGTTAATATAGTAGTCCGCTATTTTGGTTAGTGCTGTCAGACCGCCTAACATAAAAACATACGTCATAGCCCGAGCGGTACCGAGAGTTTAATTTATCACGTGGCCGACACGTGAACCAATTAGACTATCCTTACTCTAAGTCGTAATCTTAAACTACGAACGTAAAGAAATGCCCTCTTCTTACAGGTAAATTCATGTTATCTGAAAATACCCCCAAAACGAGGACCCTCAGTTTAACAAAAAGTTACGTGGGGTTAGTTGGTTCATAACTGGAAAGAAGCGGCGAAGGACAGGTACAAAGTGAAGAAGTTGTCGTCACCTTCTTCACTTTGTCCCTGTCCTTCGGCGCTTCTATTCATCCCTATAGTTCTCGCTGCTACCTGCGGTTTAAGCAAAACTGAACTATATACCCGTTCCCTCCAGGCGCGAGCGTAGCAGAAGTTACTTGAGCAATCTCCGGCGTTCCAGCGTTCCTGCTAAACGTTTAAACATCGTTGAGAGCAACATACTCCTGCTTGTAGCTGCCGCTTGGCTAGCACATAAAGTGCAACAAAGGGTAGCGTCTTTAGAAACTGAACGCGAAAAATCGCACTGCGTCGTATACTTCCCTCCAGCCTTCTAGATTCTTTTCGCCAGTCGGCTATCTTAAAGTAATTATATTAAGGCAAAAGCCCTATGTGTCCCATTACGAGAAAAGGCGACAGTGTTGTTAACGAGGGAGGGTCACGAAAATACGTCATCAAGCATGCGCTGCCCAAGGTCAAAGCAGACGCGCCTCAGAAATAAAACATAAAGAAAAGCACAGAAACACAAATGCTTCGTCACGGAAAGCGTGAGGCCGGCGGGGTTCGCCGCGCCTGCGCAGTGAGGGAGCGTGACGTCACCGCCTTTGCACCGTGTGCAAAATGAAGACATGGCGCGTTGCTTGTAGGAATGCGCTGCATGTAGGAATGCTTTCGCATTCCTACACGGAAGCAGTTTTAAAGATCTTCCTTCGTTTTTTTGTTTCATCGTAAATTAGGGCTCAGTCAGTCAAAAACACGCAAACACAAACAAAAGCGCTTGATTTGCTTCTCCCATAGCAGCACCGGGACGAATAGGTTACAAATGCCGTGACGTTGAGCTTCTGAAGCTGCGCGGTTGCTCATATCGGCTCACAGCATGGACTTCGCTCTACCCAAAAGTTAGAACAAGTTTACTAAAATAAACTAAGGATTAAGACCGGCATACCCTCAGCCTGAGCATGCCATTCTTCCGCGTATTAGTTCAATAAGAGCACGCGCAAATACTAGCGCCCCATTACCAGTCGCATTAACCTTGAGCGACAGAGCCCAACTCACGCGCTTACATCCCATGGAACAGGACAGGCCGGTACGGCAGCAGTCGAACGCGTTCTACGGCCACCGACAAGGCGGGAACGGCCGAAACGAGCTTCAGTTGTCTCACCTTCTAGCGCGAGCTTCGTACTTTCGACAGCGCCTCGTCTTTTCCTGCCCCTCGAACGCGCGCGCCCACCGAAAGCACGAAGGAAGGCATGGAGAACGTACTTGGGACCGGCCGTTCGAGAGATAAGCTACCGACCTCGTTCTGTCAGTGACTATATGGCTACTGACAGGCCAAGAACGGCAGGGCGTCTCTATCGAACAGCCGACCTTAAGCGTGCACTCCATGCCTTCCACCGTGCTTTGACTGCGCGTCCAAGCTCGATACTAACGAGACGCCGAATCGCTATCGAAGGTAGGATGCTGGTGACGCAGGCGCTACAACTGAAACTTTTTTCTGTCGTTCTCATCTTGTCAGTGAGTATATTGCGCTTTGCTTAATTCGAATATTTTTTTTCTTAAGTGGGTGCGTTAAATATTAGTTTTACGGATGTCGCGAGGAGCAAGACCACGCATGCTCACCGGCATCGACGTAGCCGTGGAAGATTATCCAGAGTCCCACGACGAAGATCCTGTGCATGTTCGCTGATCGGATCCCCGTCGCCGGCCGACGCAACACTTTGTTCACACGGAAAGACGCTTGCGAACGGAGAACGACACCGGCGAAAGTGACTCGCGTTTGGCGGGCACGGCCGGAGCCCGAACTCCGAGGCGAGACACGGGCAGCGTCTGCTCCGACTGACACGGACCACGCATCGCAGCTCCGAGTGAGCGACGGAGCCGGACCCCTTTCCCCCTCTCCCTTTTTTCCGTCTGCCCTTCGCTCCTTCCGCTTCCTGTCTTTCCTTCCGGTTCCGGTCCCGCTCGCCCGGGGCTTCTCCGTTGCCTCGGTTCGCTCGAACTCTGTGACGTCACGACTCCCCGAGCCGGGAAAGGGTTAAGGAGGGAGCGAGTTTTCCTTTCGGTTTTGGGGACACGTGCGCCTCTGAGCTCCGCTCGCTCTGCATAAATAACCCTTCCTTCTTTTTGTCTCAAATTTTGGTTGAAATGATAGTACGATTTAACCACTGCTTGAAAAACACTTCCTCATGTAAGAGGCACGGTTTAGCTTTAGTCGCTACGATCATCAAGATGTCTCTTAAAGTGCCATATCGTATTCAACCATTTGTTCATTACAAGTATAGACTGTGTGAAGCGAACAGAATAACCATCGAGTCTAAACTAAATAGGGCCATCTCAGCCAGAAATCAGAAATATCTAAATTTTGAGAGACGTTATTCAATTCATCAAGCCATAAAACAGAAAGAAAAAAATCAGCCGCAACAAACTTCTAGAGATGATGTTAGATTGTTTTAAGATTCAATTCAAACTTCTTTGGTTGTGGTCATGCTGACCAAAACGTGGTAGAGAGACAATGACAATTTTTTTTTTATTCCAGGTTACTGTCATTTCTTTTCAAATTGCAGTTGTAGCCGTTGTGGTGGCGTATCACTGCAGACTCGTGTATTTGACTTTAAAATACTTAGTGATTGTTTTATTCTGACCCGAGATTATGAACTATTTTGTGCCAAAGAAAAAAAAAAGATAATCCCATATACCCTTGATGAATTCGGGTGGTCTCATCTCTCCTCTGACCTTGATTCAACGGAGCGCCCCATCCCCGCCGCTAGAGCTACTCGAGATTCTTTTCAGCCGATCACAACTGCTGGACAGAGAGCGCTCGGATATTCCCGGACCAGTCCCGGATAAAACTCCGTGACATTATTAATGTATAATTTTTTTTTTTTTACAGCGTACAATGTCGGACTGAACTAAATTTACGCTCGCAACGTTATGAAATAACGGTTGAGATGGACTAAAAACTATTCTACGCATCAACATGTTGTTACAAAAAAGAAAAAAAGAAGCGGCATGCGAATTGATTTTTGGAGCACGGAACGAAAACTAATGTTTAGAATTAGCTGTCAAATGTTCGCGTTTCGACAGTGAACGCGCTGCGATAGCGGTCATGCGAATGGCAGAACAAGCAAATATGAAGTGGTTAATAAAACGCATTTTTCTCACTACGGAGTATTGTTGCAAACATTATTCACAGTACATAGCACGTATCGCCATGTGACACAAATCAAAGTGCATTATAGACGACTCTTCCTTTATTTTAAAACACAAACCTTTGAACGTGGATTTGCCAAACCTGAAAAATACTTTGAAGCGTCCACAAAACACGGTAAAACAGCGGCGAGTTCTGAGAGCTGTTTCTTCATCAGCTACGTCTAGCGTGCACGCTTTTACGATATCGTTCATCTAACGGCGGTGAACATATTCACCACGGTAAGGTGAACTATATCGTGAAAGCACTGGAAATACTTCCAACGACGAGTTTTCCTTTCACGGTAACAAGCGAATGTCGCCCCGTATGTGGTAAGCATCGCACCGTAGAACGCACAAGCACTTTGTAGAACCAGATATTCATCGCCGTCATGCCGGACCCCGCAGACCGCTACCGGCCATCGTCAACAAAACCACGTGATTCCCATCGATCTACCAAGTGACACCTGCGCCGTTCCACACTCCGACAGCTCGAGACGGAGTGCTACGGAGCGCTCTGAGAGAGAGCGGGGCGCCCTCGGAAAGAGCAGCGGATCAGGCCACCGCACTCCCTTTCCACCACAGGAACTCGCGCGCTCTGGAAAGAGCGCTCGAGAGCGCGCAGAAAGAACCACGCGGATTCGCCATCTGTTTCATATCCTCCTGCCAGCGCAAATATCTCGATGCTAATGCAGTTCGTAGAAAACTTGTTTTGTTTCGCCAATGAAGAATGGTGTCTTTTGCTCCTTCGTGGCGCTTTGAATACAAATATGCTGGAGGGTACTAGTCTTCGGGATGGTTTTGTTGGTTTATTCACCTCAAACAATGCTCGACGTCGACACTGCTTGATATTTTTGTAAACAATCATGGTGATTGTTTCTCAGCAATCCTAAGTTAATTCCCCACGTATGACCCTTTCGATTTGAACGAGTACTGTACTGGCGTGCGTTTGGGTAGTCACTCTTTAGTGATGCTCATTGAAGCCCCATCAGAAGCAGTCCTACTGTAATAGCCAAATAGCCAATTGAAGGCAAAAAAATGCCCGTAAGCCGTCTTGTATCCCGCTCTCTCAGCATTAATACAACGAAGCTGTCTGTTAAGTACACACAGAAAAAATATGGTGTAAGTGAAATAATTTTTGCGAATTTCACGACTAAAATTATTGTGAAAACGTAGTTTATCCCTCTTTAAAACGAAAAAAAAAAAACATTCCGCTTATAGTTGCGAAATTTGGTGCCTGAAAATGTTTTTCCGAAGCTAGCACTTTCCGAAATTCGCCACAATATTGAGCCCGCGAATAAACAAGTCGTTTCAATACAAACAAAAAAATTACCAAGAGCAATGTATTTTTACAAATGCGTTTCGGTTTTAATAATGCGATAAGTGAATTAGGGCTTTTTCTCGTAGCAACGGCCATTGTCCGTGAATCAAACGGCAATACAAGATTACCTCTCCTTATATTTGAAGATATAATTGTATTAATTAGACACATACCGAGGAATTTCCGGCCGAGTGTTTTCGTGGACCCACCGTTTCCTCGTACTGAGGCTAACCTTTCTGTCTTTCTTTCTTTTTTCTTTCGTACTTTCTTTCTTTTGTTCAGGAACAACCCCAGACTAAATGCTGGTACACACAAATACACTCTTAAAATAAACTGAACCAACAAAATAAAATAACCACACACAAAAAACAGGGCAATTTTAAATGAGCGTCCGCTATCGAAGATATCGCCCCCTGCGCTAAGTGTGTTAAAACAACTTTGAATATGCAAGATGAGGAAAAGTGAACATAGAGCTTCCACATAGACGTGTTGGGGTTGCGACTGTTCAGGTGTGGAACAGATTAAGAAAGCAGAGGCACAAACTCAGAGCAACCTAATGTTCCATGCACGACTTTGTGTAAAAATACATAGTCTCAAAAATTTCGCCGAGCTACAAAGGCGGAAAAACGGCCCTCGGGCGTCTTGTATCCCACCCTCTCAACATAAATACAACGAAGCTGAGTGCTCAGATACACACACAAAAAAAAAAAAAAAAATTCTGTAAACGACATAATTTTAAAGAATTTCCCGGCTCTCGAAGTTTTGGGAAAGCTTAGTGTCGCAAATTTATTAGCCCCTTCAAATGAAAAAAAAAAAAAAAAAAAACTTGTCTCTTCAAGTTCTAAAATTCGTGAGGGCAACACTTTTCCCGATACCAGAACTTTCCGACATTTGCCACAATATTGAGCCCGCGAAAACAGGTCGTTTGCGATAACAGAAAAAAAATATATATCTGCCTGCAATTTATTCCGCGCAAATTCTGCTATTCATTTCGTGCAATTCATTCCATCTGCAAATTAATCCAATGTAACATCAACTCGTCTTGGCTCTTCTTATTTAACCGACTCACGGGTATTTATCGCACAATTTTAATTGAGCTGTTTTTCTACCGGAGTTTGCAACTTATGTAGCGCTCAGACTTACAATCATTTTAAGAGCTCGCCTCCAATTCGTACAGACGTCTCTTATCCTTCTATCACTATGCAAAGGTATCACTATGCAAAGACATTTTTTCTTTAAATTTTCATACTTTACATAGAATCTGCGTTTTTAAACCAAACAATTTATTCTCAACCAATAAATTTTAGTTTAAGGCTTTTTACATACGACTGGGAAACCACCTTAATCAGTGTTCCCTAAAATTTTCACTGCCGCTTCAGAACGGAATTCTTTAAAACAACAACAAAAGACTAGGCTTAGAGCGCAGATCAAATATTTCTCTTTTTTACATCCTTCTATTTGTTGATAAGAGTTATCTTTAGATCAGACGCCGCCGGTCATGAGGTGGTTAGCTTTTCGCACCTGATTTTCATTATGTGATCATAATAGTATTCTTATTTTTAATAATGGCACATGTAAAAGGAAGTATGGCAAAACAATTGATCAAAATGACCAAAAAATATCTAAAACACTGCCGCTTCAACACACAATTCTTCAAAAGCATGGTTTAAAGCGCACATTATAAACTATTCTGCACATCGTTTTATTTGTTGACCATATTTCTCTATATGCCAAACGCCGCGGGTCATAAGATGGCCACATTTTCGCATGATCAAAATGTCCAACAAAATTAACTAAAACACAGTAAACTTATATATATACTTAGTTAAGACTACAAAGTTCACTCAATCGTCTAAAAATAAAATAATACCTACTATCGCAAGTGCTTTTACACGGACAATTTTTCCACGTTCCCTAGCATATAAGTAATATGGACTATTGCAAAGAAGCAAAATTAAAGTTTTTATTTGAAAAAAAAATACAAAAGAATGATTTACATTCCGCACATCACTGGATAAAGAAATGTTTCAAGTTCGAAGTTTATTTATCCTTGAAGGATTTGCACTCAACATGATTACTGGGTGGTGCGCGAAAAGCACCAAAGCCGTAGTCTGTATTTGGCAGAAACGAATCAACTCTTTCATATTCTTTTTTTGTTCGATAACTCTTTAAATATTTCTTTTTTTATTGATGTGCAGAATGTTTATTCGGCTTTTACTTTTTGTTTAAAATAACAATTTCGAAATTCGCTCATTGGTTTTGAAGAGCCCGGTATATTTCTGTCTTCGCTACAAGGTCATAGATAGAGCTTTTACATTAAGAAGCGGTACCTTCCAGTAGGAAAACATGTTTATAAAATGATTCCCAACGGCTTCAAAAGCTCACCCTCAATGCCTTATACTCAAAGACTATAAACTACAACATAGTTTTTTCACACTACACAAAATGAAAAATATGTACAAAAAAGGCGCATAAACATGTAGATTTTTTGGAATTGCATCATCGCTTTTCAATATACACTTCGTTTTTTAGCCTAAAAAAAGTACGGCGAGTGCGCTCGAAACATACTTTGTGCTAACTTGGGCGAAGTAGGATTTACTGCCAGCGCGCTCAGCAGATTTTGTCCCTGCAAATAGCTCTCAAATCCTTTTCCATACCCGGAGAGTTCCGTGAAGCGGATCAACTGGCTTCACTACCAAACGCTCTTTGAAGATTTTCTTTAGTAGGTTGTTCAATGGCGTAAGAATTTATGTGGGCTTCGTGCCCGTTATCTCCCAAACGCTGATTCCTAAGCCACAAAGCGGCCCTAAATCCTCCTCTTTGCCGTTTCTCTCTGTCAACCTGGATGGCATACTCGTGGAAGTTATTGATGCCAACAGTGATCAAGGCGACAATAATAACAGCAGAAGGTAAATGGCGGTCATTCAAGTGTTCTCAGAGTTGCCTGTTTTATTGCTCATAGATATTTTTGTTGTTTCGGTTTTTTGATCTGCGTAGCTTTTTCTCTTTATCAAGTGGCATTTTGTAATATACTTCAATAGTACCGTATTCCTTAGAAAATATTCACAAACATCCTAGACAGAGTCATCGCACTCTCTTGAATATCGCACATTAAAATTTGATAAAAATCTTACGTGGCTCATAAGCGTTTAATTTGTTTGATTGTTTGGAGTGCTATCTTGCCTGAATACGTTTATTATAACAGTAAAATTTAAGTAACCGTCTTGAATAATGAAACAATACAAACAGAGCAATTGACTAGGTTATGCATAAGAGAATTGCTTTTGCTATGCTACGCCTAAGCTTTTAGAGTTCGCCGCGGCATGATTTGATGATCCTGTTTGTGCTCAAATTGAATGTGGTTTACCATCAAAAATAATTTATTACCCTAGAGTGTTTTTTTACTTCGGAACGAAAACATAAGTTTAGAGTGATTAATCTAACATCGGCCAAACTTTTCATGTGAAAGTTAGGTATTCCAAAGCAATAAAAAGTCACCTTTAATTGACCCATTTACCGGGGTATACAATGCTTAGGACAATAAATGCTTTTACTATTTTGCAATACATTTTAATCAGTAAAAACTACCATATACTTCCAATTAGAAAATGAATACATATTGGGCGTTATAAAAAACCCATAAGTCAGTTTTATATTAGTTACGTGGCCATGCCCAAGAAATACATCTAACTTAAGCACACCCGTCCTGTTTTTTTTTTGTTTTTTTTATTCGGATCTTGGCTCCACCAGCATTGCACATATACCACAAGTGGCGATTCACCACCACGCATTCCACGCCCTCCATGTATTCTTAAGATTGACTGATTTAGTTGTTATGTATGACGCCCAGCAGGTTTCTAATTGGAAACAATTTTACTAATCAAAAAGTTAATTAGTTCAACGTAAGCGTATTTTACAGCACTCTACCTTATGGGGTTTATCATAAAACGTTACACACACAATATTAACTATGTACTTAATTATCCGATACTCTATGTGCTTTACTAAACTAGCCTTCAAACGTCAAAGTACAGCATGAATTGTTTTCCTCTGTGATGCGTAGTTTTTGAAGAAATAGTGTGCCCGGTGTTCGTTGAAGCACAGCATATATTCGATTGTCCAACAAGAGCTTACTTTGCAGTCAAGCTGTTAAGAAAACATGCTTTGCAAGTCTTTGCTTCTGAAGATATATAGGTTTTAATTACAATTAAAGTAAAACTATTACGATTACTATAAATTTGCAATGCATTTGATCCCGACTAATGGGAATATATATGTGTTAAAGTTTCTTTTGCACCATTCGGCTTCCTACGCAATGCCATGTTTGATATAGAAAAAGAAAAGTCAATGAGAAGAAAGACAGAATCGATTTAAGCTCGTTTCAAAAGCAGACGCAAGTAGCAAAGTTCTTTTTGCATAAAGTATGTTTTTTGGCGTGAAATATAGGGCCTTAAAAAGCTTGAAAAAGTCAAGGCGGAGCTAAACCTTACCTTCTTTGACCAGTGCCGGGGTATCATGACCCTAAGTCGCCAAACAAGTGCCGAAGTAAGGCTTCACTTCTGTTAGTTTGGCTGTCATCTAGCATGTTTGGGCTTAATTCGCCAAACAACTGGTGACGTTAGGTTTTAGTGATGGTTGTTCGGTGTTCATGTGGCAACGTTGGAGCGAGAATTGCCAACAAAGTGCCAGGTTGAGGTTTCACTGCTGCTTCTTCAGTTGAGCCAGACTACCAACGTCTCTGTCGTTACCTAATTCCTTTTTCCTTGGAAAATATCTCGTTTATGTCTTTTACAGCAGAGCTCTTAGACGCGCGTTTCCGGCTTCAGCGACGTCGCCGTCCGCGTAGGCGTAACTGCGAACCCCCCCCCCCCCCCCCCCCTTGAGGACCTCGGGTACCTTCGGGAGGACCTCGAGAGGACCTCGGGTTCCTTCGGCTGGACCTCGGGATACATCGGCTACCTTCGGTGACCTCGGGGAGGGGGGTGGTCACTTGACCTCCCAAGCTCACGTGACCCCCTTTCTGAGGTCATGTGAACCTCCCCCCACCCCCCTGAGGTCAAATGACCCCCCCCCCCCTCAGTACCTTCCCTTCCTCCTCCTCAAGAGCTGCGCTCTAATTCGGCGTTACAGGGAGTTGCAAACGGCTTTCATTTTTTCACAAGGTTTGTTACTCTCATATCCCACACTTCGCTCAACATTGTTCATAGAACGATCGTACATGTCATCATGAACAAATCACCGGTTAAAGGTAGGCATCCCCATTGCAACACTTCCTTACTTAATGCCTCATTTCTTCCCCCAACCCCGATGGATTTGAACCGCCTTCCCGCGCCCATAGTCTCAATAAAGTGACTGTGCTAATGTCAAAATTGCGATTTCTAATTTTATTTTTGTTCTTAAGCCGTTGTTCCTATTTTTCCCTTGCTCGTTGATATACTCGAATATTCTTTGTGTAAAGATTCATTCCTCTCTATAATGCATTCGGGCTGTGAAAGAAAATAAATGAAATGAAACGAAATGAAACGGATCAAGGCTGGCAATTAGGAAATCATGTGAGGAGCCAGAGAAAAGTCATTAATTCCAAAGAAAAGTATTCTAATACAAACAACGCTTTGGAGCAAAACTGTATTGGGCAATATTTAGGCCCGTATGATTGCCGAGTTATTGCTTAGTCACACGTTTCTGTGACATGCTACCTGGGGATTTATTTATTTATTACAGGCTAAGAAGACGTGCTAATGCAAAAAAAAAAGTGTATTTTGGAGCGGATGAAGTTTCGTTCATACCGGACTCTCAATTCAAGCTACAGCCCCGTTCACTTTCTTATAATCGCAATTCTGTCACTGATAGTATCGTTTTACCCCGCCGCTAAGCACGGGACTACATCGGGGCGTAAAAAAAAAAAATAACAGCTGAAAAGCTTGAGCTGCTCAATTCAAACAAGGACGCTTTCGGCTTCGTGTTTTGAAAAGGGAAATCACAGATGACCGCCTAGCGCGCTCGAAAACGTCAGACAACGAACAACTTCGGGAGAAATTATTTTCAGGCCCGTGGCTTGCGTATGCCCTCGAGCAGGCATAATTACGGCGTCAGCTTCGCCTCCCCAAAAGGCTCGGGTGGATGATGGCTAACAGAAGGTAGTGTGCCCAGATTTGGAAGGGCTCCCAGCTGCTCTATATGGGCAGCACGGTTTATAGGTCGCGTTTGCAACGCGGAGAGTAAGTCATCTCCTTCTTGCGCAGGGGTTGTGGTGACGTCAGAACAACGCCCAGTTCTGATTGGCTTAGAACGAAAAGATAGTGCGTAGACCTCAATGCTAGATGCTTTGAGGTCCACCCACTATTTGTTTTTCCAATCGAACAATGAAAGTTTAGCTTTCTGACATCATCGCAAGCCCTGTGCAAAAAGCAGGCGAACTTTCCCTCCTGATTATTATAGACGCTGAGGGAGAGGAGGAAACAAGAGCGCTCGGGGCCTCCAGGACACTAAGCTCTCGTTGGAATGATTAGTGGGCAGACGCAAGGCTAGCCGCCTTTGTCCCTACTCACATTCAAACGCGTTCGAACGCCAAACGCCGGCATCCGTTGTTTGGCTTTCACATTAGAACGCTTTGAACGCCTTCGAATGTGACTACGTAACGCACGCTCAGAAGCAAACAATCTGCGCGGAAGGTATCCGCCATTAAAATGCGAACACCTTCCATGGAATAGGTTCATAAATTTAGGCTCTTTAAAAGAAGGTAGCAGCCTAAACTCTCTCTAATGAGAACTCGATAGAGGTAATTGCTCGGAAAAGACGCTTCTCTGGCACTCTGCCGCAGCCATGCTGTGTCGGGGTGGAGATTTTAGCTACGCGCTTTACATTTTGTTTCTCAAAATCGATTTTGTTTTTATGTTGACGATTAGAGACCGTTGGTAATTACGTTAGCTAAATTCGATTTACCAGAGTCGCCAAGTTGACGTCGCTTTCGTGGTATATTTATTGGGCAACGTAAACATACCGACGGTTGGCGCCATGTTCTTGAATAGAGAATGAAGGAGGAAATCGACAAACAAGACGATTAAACTAAAGAAAATTATATTTTTTTATTGCCGGGATAAATCATGTTGTGCCTTTAAGTGTCACGGTTTGTGACTTTGTTAGTGCACGTAAGTCGATTCAAAAGAAAATTCTCAATTGTGTATTCACAATTAACTAACAGCTTTCTCCGGAATAATCGATTTAAACGTAAACGATTCAGCAGACTGGAATTAAAAAATCACCTATTAGAATGTATTCTTATTCGAATTGGCGAGTTTAATATACCTGAACAAAATGTGCTGACACTCACCGAATGCGGAATAACACGCGCATTTACATTTTTTAAGCAACGTCAATGGCATAAAATAATATACACACAGTTCAGAGTAACATTGAGGTGGTTCCTTCAATCATACTTTCATAAACGGCAAAAGACACGTCCTTTGCGAAAGCGCTCTTTGTTTCGTGTGCGAAACATAATCGTCAGCGAAGCCCCCATTGCATTATTTGAAAACGGGTACAACTTTATCAAACACGTTTAACGAGTAGATAGCTAGGCACCCTTATATATCTCGTATTTATGTTGTTTTAATAAATTTTGCTTGCGAGTGCACCTTGTCTTGTTCAACGTGTCTATAGGCAAGCTGCAATGCTGTTTCGTTTGGCGCTATCCAGCGACTGAAGCGAGAAACATTAGGTAGGCCTGGAGGTGGCGGCTGCATTTTTCAAACGTGAACTATTACTCTGGTGGCCCTGCTTAGCCTAGTTTCAGAAGCAAAAAATACTGGGTAGGCCAAAAAGCCGTGATCGCACATTACATGCGACTACAGCGGAAAGCTACGGCCACGGCGGGCCAATCGGAACGTGACTACGTATCACCGGAGTGTGCCTTTACTGCGAAGAAGTACCAGGCTTTTCGCTGCGTCATCCTCCAAAATGTGTTCATTGCACGAAATGTGGAGCTTATCGTTCAGCCTTTGCCATGTTACAACGAGACGGAGTATACCCGTGAACTCTCACTTCGCTGGCGTCAAGTGGCTTTTTGCCGGCTTGCTGTGGTGCTGTCTTTTTCGGTGCCTTTTCCAATCAGCGGTATAAACCAACTGACCCAATGATCCGATTTGTTCTAGATTTTAACGTCACGTTTTTTTTTGTTTTTTTTTGCTTTTTTGCCAAATCACGCTTACATTCCACGTTTGTTTGCGTGTTACAATTATTTAAGCTTGAGCAAGAAGCACAGGAATCTTGTTCGCCGTTTTAGCGATAATCTTTGCTTGAGGCTATCTACAATGCGGTACACTGCGGCGACGGATATTGCACAATCCTTTCGAGCGAGATTTGTTTTTTCGTTCTTTACTTTTTTCAAACAAAGTTTGGAAGTCGAACAACAAAGGAACTTTCCTCCCTCCATGTCTCTCCTCTCCTTTAATACCGGCTGCTTCTTGGGCGCCCCTTAATAGAATTCTTCACTTTCGCTCCGGGCTGTTCTCTCTTAGCTTCCATTCCTTTCGGCCCGCTCGATTTAAAGGAACGTCTTTTCGGAGAACGCCGCGAGGTGTCGTATCAATCTAGCCAAGCCGGGCCGAACAACCTTGATTGGTCAGTTTCTGATGGCCTCCCTCGCGAACCCTGTGAAAACCAAAACCACCTCTAGAAAAAAAGAACTATAAAAAAACGAATGTTTTTTTACTTGCTATTATTATCATTATATCTTTAGTTGCCTTTCATTTCTGGGAGTGTTTTCGGCATCGACCTAGAAATTCGTTTGTGTGCTGCTCGGTTTTGCCGCTAGCTTTTGCTAGTGGCTTTTCTTTCCTTCCTTTAGCGGTAAAGGAAAGTCTGGTGGGCTGACGATATTGGTCCCGAGGTTAGCGGGTTTTACTTTTGATGCGCGTTTTTCTTTATTGGACGGTAAAAATGATCGCGAAACTTGGGTGGCTCAAAGACTAATGCCGCACTCCGGAAAATTGTCAGGGGGAGGAGTTCTCAACGACCAGACACGGTAGGCGTGGAGGTTCGCAAACAAAACGTGCAAGAACAAAAGCTTGTTTTTCTTTTTATCTACATACTTTAATGAAATGGCACGCTGGTAGAGCCGGCTTACGATCGAAAGAACATTTGTAGGGGAGTTTTGAACAATACCAGATTGCTTTACAGTATCAAAAATTAGTGAAGGGGCTAACGTTTGTTCATCATCCACGGTGCCATACAAAACATTCGCGTCACCGCGCGAGTTTAAATGCCATGCGT
Source organism: Ixodes scapularis (assembly GCF_016920785.2). Classification (NCBI taxonomy): domain Eukaryota; kingdom Metazoa; phylum Arthropoda; class Arachnida; order Ixodida; family Ixodidae; genus Ixodes; species Ixodes scapularis. Next base: position 9,240,330 of record NW_024609882.1, on the reverse strand, counting down.
TGCACTGCTCATTATATGTGCACAACGATACTTGCAGGGCAGGTTTGAGCCGCAACCTATTGTCTTAATCTGGGGCTGGCAAAGTGACGGCTATAGGCTACCCGTTCAAGGTTTGAAGGCGAACTTCGTAAAAATAGCCGGCCCACCGGAATAACCGTGTACTCTTTCACGGCAGAACGGTCCGCTTTTGCTTTTTCCTGTCATGGATGAACGCAGGGCCGCCTATAGCCGGCCCCTTAGGCGGCCCGTTTATTTTGGCGACCCGTTATTGAAGGGACGGCTAAAAACGGGCCGGCTAGCTCCCACTGGCTTCTCATTTTCTTCCTTTTGAATTCTCACTCCAAGGTGGACGGACGCGTATGCGCCGGTCACCCTTTCTTTCTTTGTCTTTGTTCGGGCTCGCCGCTCTGCGCGGGCGATAGAACCTGACGTCACTCCTTTGGGATAACGTCATCCAACGCGATGAATGTCGGGAAACGACTTTTGGGTTGCACATTTAGATGTTTGAAGCCTCTAATTAGCATGTGTTGATAAAATTGGAGCGTTTGCATATTTGAGAACGTGATGCTGGTTTGTGTTCGAAGGATCAACCACCGCGTTTGGACAGTTTTCATATTGCCGTTAGTTCACCCGTTTCGGAGGCAAGGTAAACTATCAAGATGAATTATTTCTTGTGCGATTACGCGGTGAATCAAGAGACATGTTTCATTTAACTTATTAATTAGTAAAATTAGCTTATAGTTTCAATCTGAAATTTACAGGCCATTACAGAAGACCATCAGTCAACTGTAGAACAATTTGAATAACACATGAAGCGTAGTGATATGCATAAGTTGTGATACAAGCGCAAGGTAGGCGGAACCAAAATACAGATTATAAGCATCGGGAGAAACATCGCATACGGGCGTATTTTTGCTATGCACGCGCTCTCAATATTTAGAAGTTTGGCTGACTTAGTTGTTTTCGATTATGTCCAGGAAGTTTCTAATTGAAACTATTATGTGCTTATTTTTAATAATTAAAACGTTAATCAAATAATATGTTAACCAGACGCCTGATTGCAGAAGCATATTTTTCATAGTGGCCCCAAAGTCGCTAATGGCAAGTTAACAAGTTTTGTGTTTAATATTTTGGACCAGCGCCTTTTATACTCCTTATTTTACGAAGCACCACTCTATATTTTCTGTAAAACTGTCCATCCAACGAAATATTGGCAAACGGGCGAATAACGGTTTTCCTGCCTCAGATGCTTCTCAAGCTCGCTTTCCTTTTCCAAGTTCTTTAAAAAAGTATTACCTTGCCTACATCGTATTTCCAAAATAGAGTACACTGCTCTCACATCGGTGGGTGCTTGAAACATAAAATAAATCGAATATTTCTTTGATGACATACTAAGCTCCAAACTAGGGGAAATTTTATCTTAGAAATGTGATAAAAAAATTACACTAAATATAGATGGTTCGTGTTTTTAAAGGGCAACTCCGGTCGATACTTTCGATTTTGGGATTATGGCTGTTTTCAGTGCAGTTAGCGCCCCTGAATTACAAGGTGTAATTTTTTCTCGTAATTGTGCGTAGTTTTAAAGATATCGACGTCTCAAAGTTTTGTTTGGGGCGCGGCCGACAAAACCGAAACTAGCCGCTCGAGGTTCCGGCAACACTGGAAATCAGCCGCTATGTGGACGTGACGCCAAGATCGTTCTCGTTCAGCGAGCAGTCCAAGCGGCACCTACCTCTGTTGCGCTAGCCGTCTAAAGATAGAAGGTAAGCTCATTTTGTTTTAATTCTGTATACGTGGTAGTTATCTAGCATATGTAGCAAGAGTTAGTGCGTATACCCAAAAGCTAGCGACTGGAAAACTCGTCAACTCGTTCGGTGGCGTACTCGGCGGCCGCCGCCGCGCGTGCGCTATGCCGTGCCGTACTCGTTGCTTGTATACCAAAGAGCTAGCGACTGGAAAACGAGTGAACTCGTTCGATGCCGTACTCGGCTGCTGTCGTCGCTAGGCCTAAATTGTCATCGGGGCTCCGTTAATGGAGCGGGGTTGCTCTACGCCGCGCTGCCAGTGACGTACAGTGCTGGCGCTTTCGTGCTACGGGTCAGTCCCAGACACGAAGCTTTGAGGCTCTCCGGCGCGTTCCGCGACAACCGAACAGACGTGTGTCAAGCTGTAGACGTCTGTTTTTTCGTTATTTTTTATTCAGGCGCGTAAAAGCCGAATTTGTAAGCTACGACACTAATTCACCACATAAGTTCGTCCAGGTAGTGAATCTTTGTGCAAATAAAAAAAAACTTGCCGCAGTAAAAAAAAAAAAAAGTTCTTTGGGCAGTCGTTTTCTTCTCAAAGCTAGCAAAAGTTTTTGTGGGTGATAAAGGAAAACAGAGAACGTTAGCAAGGTGAGAACACTTTCTTTCCCTTCCGTATTCCCACCCCCACCCACAACAATTTTTTTTTTATTAGAATACATAGGATCTTAAGTTTTCCTCCGTAACTTTTAACTAAAGCAAATTTTTTTTTTTTTGCATTTTTAAATATTATATTTACCTCCATCCGAACTCGGGCAAATTAGAGAGTTGTAACTTACAAATCCGAACTTTCGCGATTTCTTTAAAGTCCCTTGTGGTATTCACAAACGCAATGTTAATTAATACTGCTGCGTAACGGGTTCGAACGATTGGGAGGCGAATGTTTATATCGCATGAGCTTCACGCCCCGGCTGTTCGCTAGTAGTCGTTACGGACCTGAATACTACGCACGAGATAGCGTAGTAAACAAGCAGTGACGCAAAGCAGAACATTGTTTTCGTTTTCATTACAAACTTCAGTGTTTGGAGCTAGTTAATTGTTGTACTCTACATGCCCACCATTACCCATTCAACAGACCTTCAATGGAGCGTGAATGCTCAATCTTCAACACTGCACTTGACAATGACTGTTTTATTTATTGATCAGGATACTTTTATCATGTTTACCTTTCTGTACATGTACGATGGGCAAAGCGCGACGGCACGGCATCCTTTTAAGCCTCGACCCCTTCGCTGACAAGCCACAAGCAACCAACACCTGTAGGTTTCGTTCGTAACTCTCCGGCGGAAAATGATCGGAGCAGGGCTTCGATCTGGGGGTCGACGTCCAAGGCTTTCCAAAGTCCACTCGTCGAACAGCGTTCATTCACACCTTTTACAATTTCCGATCCGTTGGAAACTTGTGAAAAAGCACCTCCGGGTTGCGCAGCGGCTTGTTTGAGCAGCCCACAGCGCTTTAAGTTGTACTCGGCATCTTTCGAGGAACAGCTGGGCAATCTTGGACGCACCGAGTTGCTCGCTAAAACGAGTCTAGGAGTCCTCACAAGCAAATAAACAAAAGGCTATACCGAAGCTACGCGGGCAGGTAAAAGCAACGGCTAAACACGCAATTACAAGCCGAAGTTGCGGTAATAACGGCACAAAGAAGCGCGCGCGACGGCTGCGCCGTGCGCCCGTCCGGAACGGAGGAAAAAAGGAGGACGATGTTGACATCACGGCCCAATGTTGCTTTAGCGATCGGCAACCCGCTAGCCGCCCGCTAAGGAGCAGCGGCTCGCGGCGGGTCGCGTTTTTATTATCGGCATTAGTTGAGAATGCGGCGTCCCACGGACGTGAAATTTTGGCTAGGGTCGTATTTTGTGTCACTAAAGCGATACCAGTAATTTAATTCATTTTGAGTTTTGGCCGGAGTTGCCCTTTAAGCTTGGGTACCATCTAAAAAGAAATATGTAATTTATAACTTGATTTAATTATCCTGTTATCATTCAGCGGCGCGCACCTGCCGCCTGCACAAAAATACGCTGGTTCCCGCTCAGGGGTTCTTTTATTTTGCACTGAGCACAATCTCCTAAACGTTTGTCAGCGACGGTAGCCATGTACAAACCAAACAGTGCTCAGGCGCAATTAATTTCACTCTTGTTTCCAGCGTCTTCGTCGTTATTCTGCGTGGGGAAACGAAATACCCAGAGTAACTATATATAGGCTCTGCTTCTACTCAAGAAATTACTCTAGAAATGCTGTCATTGAAGCAACTCCTTTAGAAACGGGTTTATTGCGTCCCTTGTCAATTATACCATACCTCGGCTTAATCGCACTGAAGTTTCAGAGGATTTCCTATCCCAAATATTAAACTTTAAGGTGCCCGCGTCGCTCAATTTTACACAGAGACGCCCACACACTCACACACACAAGTGCACACAGATGCGCACACGCGGACGCACACGCACACACGCACGCACACACACGCACGCGCACGCACGCACAAACACACACACACGCACCCTAGTACCGGTTCGCAGGTTCGCATATACACTCGCGCGTACGCGCACAAAATCCCATAGAATTTCGCCGCACATGTAAAGCTGGGCTGCCTGTGACAACCGTTACAGACTCTCCTATCTTTACGCCTTATTCTCTCTTTCTATATTTACTTCCTCCCTCCCAACGCGCAACACACACACACACACACACGTACACACACACACAGGCACACACATGCACGCACGCACGCACACAACGGTGATCTAGGGGCCTCTACGGCTCTGCGATCTGTCGGTGTTGCGTTGCCGCCGCAGGAAGGATGATATTTTCCTTTAAACGCGAGAAATTCGCCTGATTGAGCATCTGTTTTCGGTCTGGTCCAGGCTTCTTTCTTTTCATGACATGCGATACTTGTATGAGAATAAGAGACCATGGCCTCCGGCAGTGATCTCTAGGGCGTGGAGCTCCATAAGCAGACGACAGCGCCTCATTGGATCTCGGCTAGATGGAAGCTGGAGCGGCGAGCCTACTGCTGGCGGCGCGCGCGTGCACAAATCCTCTTTTAGTTTCGAAAATAACAGGGAACTCCTCCACCACGCCACGTTCGAGCGATGTTACTTTTGTTTCGCGGTGCTGGGTGTAAAGATGGTGCCCTAAAGTATTACTAACTTGCTGAAGTGTATGGACCTCGAGACGTAGGACAATTGGTGACTTCAAAATGCTCACGTCAAAAGACATCAAAGGAGTACGACGCGGGCGACGCAACCAAGACGGAACATGTGAGTGATGGCTACACCCGGCCCAGCGACTTGGCCGCACCGCCGCCATTCTTGGTTCAACCTGGATGGTACCGCTACTGTGGACGCAGCCCTCTACAGCACAATTGCCTGGGTAATTATTTTCGCACTGGGTATCTATTGGCGTTGAAGGAAAGGTATTAATACTTTTTAGTCGCCTTACGTTGTCCGCTAGAGAAGACATTTTCAACCCAGACCTTGCTATTCTGCGGGGGAAATGGATATAATACCAAGCTCGAGCGTGCACCACGTAGGGTTTACCGCCAAGGATTCGGAAGGCTAGGTTATTAAGTCATAGAGCCACTGAGGAAGGGGGGGGGGGGGGGGGGGGGGCTAATAAGAACGCCGCCATTCGCTAAAGTGTCACTCGATGAAACGTCGTGGTTTCGTTTTCGTTCGCTAAAACGTCGTTTGATCGAGTGGATGTTTTCCGCTTTCATTCATAAAAAGGATGGTCGGCGTCGTTTGCTTGCCAGGGCAGTTGCCGCCGCATGGGGGAAGCGAATACTAGGATGGAAACTGCGCGCTCGCTTAGTGCCTACGTTGACGTTGCTCTGTTATGGCGTTTGGAGTCGACAAAGGCAGTCGCTTCCAAATGCGGCCATTCGCAGAAGTATCTGCGCGCTTGCGTCGATTTTCCAACTTAGATGACAAAAATGCGAAAAATAATAGATGAAACATAGTTTTCACATGATGTCAGTCTGGTTGCCATGCCCAGGTACTAAGGGTTCAATTATTACAGTGGGAAGTATGTTGTCTCGAGCTCCTTCGATCGTTGCAAATCGTGATATACGTGTGCTGTTCATGGTTGGCCACACGCGCAAAGGACGCAATGTCTAGGTACCGAGTTATGTCAGTCAAAGCTATGTATTTTAGATCGTCCCCTAACAATTGTATGAACTGGTGTAACCCCAATAGATCAGCTTAGTATTTGCTAACTTGGCCCTCAAAACCTCTAACGAAAATAAAAGCGGCAGGTCCAAGTTATTTTTATTTTTATGTCCTATTTGTTTAATTAATTATCAAATGGTGTGGAGGGTCAGTTGTGCGTGAACACCTGTTTGCGTGGGCCTTTGCCTTTCCGCAAAATTCGCGCGGCCTCCGCGCACTCCTTTTTTCCTTCTATTACGTGTAATGATGTTATATGATGGTGACAGTTATTCAGTCTACTGTCCCCCAAGCCAGATTCAGTACAGGCATGAAGACAAACGTATATATATACCGGGTTTTCTTTTTTTTGTATACTTAACATATTAGCTTAAAAAAAGCCGTGAAAGTTACACTTATGCGATTTGTGCATGTGCGTTATACGGCAAGGGGGTCATAGTATAGGGGAAACTCGTAACGATTGGTCCGCTAATTAATAAAAATTCGTTAACCAATTTTTAAATAATGCAAATTGACATGGTGCCATTTAAAAACTTGCTCAGCATCATCGAAAACCACTAAATCAGTAATTTTCAGAAAGACTTTTGAGCGCGTGAGAAACGTACCACTAAAGTTGCCACTCGTGGAGCAGGTACAATGCTAGCGACTGCGGTAAGGCGGCCTCGCGATTGGCTATACCATCACATACGTTTGGCACGTAAATATTGCGGGCTTAAGTTTTGCACAAAGTTGAACATCAATGCTTATGCCTAAGAAGTTGTTCATGTATCTTGGGGCTATTTGTGCAATCTTTCATTCAAGGCTGCATTTTTATGATAAGTGTCAGTATTTCGTAAATGGAAAGGCTACACCAAATAGATAATAACAAGTTTAATTTAAGATCGTCGCCAGTTTCATTTCATTTCATTTATTATTCCCTCAGGGCCCGAAGGCATTACAGAGGGGAGTGGGCGGTCGACAGATAAAAATAACATAGTTGAACGAGGCAAAAATAGAATAAAAAAACAAAAAACACACACACACACACACACACAGCAAAAACACGCGCTACGCATCATCTGTTAAAAAGTTGGTAATAGCATTTTTAAAATAAACAGTGTTAGTTATTGAGACTATATGTGCGGGAAGGCGATTCCAATCAATGGAGGTTTGGGGTAGAAAAGAAGCATTAAAAGTGGATGTGCTACAATGGGGAATCCCTACCTTTAGGTCATGGTCTACACGTGATGATATGTACGATGGTTCTAAAAACAATGCTTAACGGAGAGCGGGGTTAGAGTAATAAATCTTGTGAAATAAACATAGACGAGATATTTTTCTTCGGAGAGAGAGATCAGGTAAGGAGAGGGACGATTTCATGGAAGTTACACTGGCTGTACGATGATAGTTCGAGAGTATGAAACGGGCAGAACGATTCTGAATAGATTCGACAACTGATGCAAGGGTGATACCGGGGCTCCAGATAGAAGCTGCATATTCCAGTTTAGGACGAACTAGGGTTTTATAGAGGAGAAGTTTTAACGAAAGAGGAGCAAGCGAAAAGTTACGTTTGAGATAGCCCAAAAGCCTATTTGCGTTGTTAGTGACATATTGGACGTGGATATTCCAGGAGAGGTCGTTGGTTATGTGAATGCCGAGATATTTATAGGAGGACACAGAAACTAAAGTATAATTGTTAATAGAGTAGGAAGGACAAGTGTTGTTATGAGGAGATACTCTCATAGATGTACATTTAGTGATGTTAAGCTCCATGAGCGATTCCTTGCACCATTTGCAGATGTTGTTAATATCAACCTGAAGGGCGGAAATGTCAGAGTCGTTAACTATCTCTTTATAAATTACACAATCGTCAGCGAACAAACTAATAGAGGAAGAAACATGCACAGGAAGGTCATTGATATAAATAAGAAATAAGAGTGGTCCGAGTACGGAGCCCTGAGGGACACCGGAGTTAACAGGTGAGGGCGAAGAATTAGTGTCATTAGTTCGAACAAATTGGAAGCGATTCGTTAGGAATGATTTTATCCATGTGAGGACATTGGGATCTATATTAAGGTTACTAAGTTTATGAAGAAGTAGCTGGTGAGAAACCTTGTCAAAAGCTTTTGAGAAATCCAGGAATATGCAGTCAGTCGTAGAACCCCGGTCTAGAGTGAGGTGAAGATGATGAGTTAATGTTAGCAGTTGGGTATCACAGGAATAAAACTTTCGAAAACCGTGTTGAGCTGTGTTGAAAAAAGAGTTAGAGTCAAGAAAATTAACAAGATGTGAATATATTACGTGTTCAAGAATTTTGCAAGGGATGCTCGTTAGAGAGATCGGGCGGAAATTAATAGGATTATGTTTATCGCCGCCTTTATGAATTGGAATCACCTTCCCCACCTTCCAGTCACTGGGTAATATTCCTTGTTCGAGAGACTGGGAAAAAAGATAAGATAGAATAATGCTTGAATACGTTTTAGTGTTCTTTAGAAACTTAACAGTTACATTGTCGATGCCGGCTGCCGAAGAGGTTTTAAGATTTTCGATTATGTTAGCAATCCCTTCAGATTCTATAATGACAGGATACATTGGCAAAAAGTTACAAACTGGAGCTGCGGTAAAGTTGGAGGTAACAGGGCACGAAAACGCTTTGACAAAAACATCATTTAAAACAAAAGAACACTGATCATTTGGTACATCTACTCCGTCAGCCATTCTAAGCGCAACATCGGAGCTTTCAGTGGGGTTAACAACTTTCCAAAATTGACGGGGGTTGTTTATTAGCATAGATGGTAACAGAATATTAAAAAATGAGCTTTTAGCCTCTACAACAGCATTTTTGTACACGCCCGCAGCTAGATGGTACGCTGCCCAATGCTGTACGTCATCCTTCAGCTTGGCAGCACGAAACAAACGCTTCTTTTTATTTGAGAGCCTTTTCAGAGTCACGGTATACCATGGCGATTCAGGTGACGACGTTATGTTGCGAAGAGGTACATGTGCCTTCATCAGTGATACCACCTTATCTTTGAATAAACGCCAGTTGTCTGCGACTGAGCGCTCGGCAAAACAGTGCATATACCGATCTAAAAAGAGACTCATTTCATTGTTAATCACATCAAAGTCCGCTCTAGCATAATCGTGTATTTGCTTTATTTGTTTTGATTTGCGGGAACTGGGAATGTTTAATATAAAATGCAACAAGGAATGATCACTAATGCCAGGCATGTAAGTCAATGAAGTAATAAGCTCGGGCGATGTTGCTAATATAAGGTCTAAAACAGAGGCAGTTGTAGTTGTAATACGCGTCGGTTTCGTAACAATTTGTGCAAAGCTAAAGTCCAAGCACAAGTTCAAAAACTCACTACTCTCTGAAGAAAAGGGACTGAGGCTAGCACCCATATCTGACCATACTATGGCGGGGTAGTTAAAATCACCCAGCAGCATTATTGGCGTATTGGGAAAACGCATCATGACTCCGTTAATGGCGTCGTGTAGGCTTGTAACAAAAGTGGCACTTTTTGAAGGAGGACGATAACAAACGCCTAAAATATATTTTTTTTTTTTGTTTTTAACTGAAGACAAACCCATAGAAGCTCCAGTTCAGAAACAATACTGATTTGAAATGATAATACGTTTTCCGCCACCGCGAACAATACGCCACCGCCATTTTTTTCGCCTCTGTCATGACGGTAAAAATTGAAACGTTTATGACAGTTTAGTATTTCATCGTTACGTATTTTGCTTGACAACCAGGTCTCGGTGAGAACAACAACATCCGCGTCTGATGAGTCCACAATGGACGACAAGTCATCGCGGTTACGTATAACGCTTCTAATGTTAGTAAATATAACAGAAATATTTACAAGGGGTGACTCACTAATGTCATCCGAACGCTATGACAGAGCAGGTGCTAGGTTAGAACTGCCGGTTTTTCTGAGCACCATGACGGGGTCATGAAGTCCGGAAGGAGTCCCGTCTGGCTCCAAGTTCCTCTCAGGTGGGTTTAGTTCGCGAACGGAGTCTGTGCCAGGCGCGTAGATGTAACATTTGTTGTCAACGAGTAGTTTGTCGAAACGCAATTTGATGGGCTTCCCATGCGACCTGGCGAACTCTATCAGTTTCTGCCTAGCAAGGCGGACAGACGGTATATAATCCTGACTAACGGAAAAAGGGGTGCCCTTAAGCTTGAAAGCGTTTGAAAGCACCGTCTCCTTTTCTTTATAGACCATTTTTACAATAATGGGGCGATGCTTTTGGTGACTGAACCTGCCAAGACGATGCGCTCTTTCGATAGCTGCTGTTGAAAGTTGGATGCCCAATTTTTCGCGACACACGTCCAGAACAGCTTTTTCCGATTGTGCCCAAGTTTCCCTTTCCCCGTCGGGGAGGCCAAAAAAAAGAAGATTCGACCTGCGCGCTCTGCTTTCTGTGTCATCGCAGCGCGCCCTAAGTTCTGATATCTCGGAAACCGCCGATGTTATCTGGGGATCCGATATTATGCAGTTACTTGCACTTGCTTCTTTTATTGTGGAAAGTTCGTTTTCTAAGTGGCAAACTCGTGTGGTGAGGGCATTCAACGATTCATCAGTACTACTCTGTTTTTCTTTTAACTCTCTAACCTCCTGAAGTATGCTAGTCTGGCCAGTCTGCAATGACGTGACGATGGTGAAAACTTGGTTAAGTAGGTCCTCTTGCGCTTTCGTCATAGGACCAGGGTTAGTCTCAATGTCCCCTCCGAGGAGTAAAAGTGACATATATCTAGCACTTTCTACGTAGGCAGCCACACAAGCACTACCAACGCGATACAGTTCATAACATTCAAGGTACAACACTGAGCATGCCTTGGGGCCCGGCAGCAAAAAAAGACACACATTGTTGCTCTTTAAACCAAGGTGTTTAAAACTACTGACCTGTAACGATATGACGAAAAACTTAGGCATCCTGCTCGGATGGAAGCTGTCGGGCCCACTGGCGATGTTGAGTGATGCCGCCGCTTGTCTACCCAGTGGCGCTGAGCTCGCGGAGGTGGCTGATGGTGACTGGTTGGGGTCAAGCAGGGGCAGAACCGCAGGAAACACGTGCTGAAGACCGATCCACAAAGAATAGGCCGGTGATGACGGATGCACTTTAGTTGTATCTGTAGATGTCGCTGATGTGAAGTTGCCTCCGATGATGGTATTGCCGTTCCCAGATTGTGGTGACCATGACGGTGCCAGGACGGTAGACAGCAACTGTAACGATATGACGAAAAACTTAGGCATCCTGCTCGGATGGAAGCTGTCGGGCCCACTCAACGTTGCAACGTTATTTTATTTCTTTCCTATAATATGTTATTTGTACGCGCTTCCAAATGCTACCATGCCATTGAGAGCAGCACAGGTCCTTACATAACTACACATTTGCTTAAATGTTAAATTTAAACGTTTTAATTTACTCAGTGTCTGCTGTGGAACTGCAGCCAAGAATTCATTAAATGCTTTCTTGTGATCACTTCGACCAAAGGACACTCCAGCGCAAACACCTTTCTTCTTTTTTACTAACAGTCTCAATACAAAGCGGTGGTCAAAATATTGTCACGAATTAAGGCGACGAGAAGACGAAGAGTGAGCTGAAAGATAAAGGTTTAACTGCCGAACTTGTGCCAAACAAAAATAAGTAACGAAAGAGCGTCGAGGCAACAGAAAAGCGGGCGGCGATTAGGCGGCACTACAGAGCGCTAGCGAGACTGGGACTGACTCGACAAGGTCGCGGGAGCCGCTTATCTATCGTGCGTCACTATCTCGAAAGTTCGGCAAAGAAGGTTCGAGCGTCGCGCGCTCGGGGCGAGGATGAACTGGCGCTTTCGAGAATAACAAAGCAGAGGAAAAGTTACGTCTGCTGCGAGAATGACCGGGAATCTTCTAGAAGACCGTGACCAAGCGTTGCCTTCTCGGCTCCGCGGGCGGCATTATCCCCCTTTTAAAAGTGCATCGCCCAGATGCAGAACGAAAGGAAAACGGAAATGGCTAAAACAATTACGGCGAAACAAAACAAACATGCAATGTCACAATCCTAACGCGCGTAGAACGGCTTGAGTCGAACTACGTGGACGACTTCGGGTCGTGGCTGGCGGCGTCCTGATGGGCGAGTTCCGTCGGGGAGCACCTCTTAGTTCAAGTCCCCAAGGCGGCGGATGACCTTGTAGGGTCTGAAGTAGCATTTTAACAGTTTCTCGCTGAGGCCGCGGCGGCGAATGGGCGTCCACACCCATACCCTGTCTCCGGGCTGGAACTCCACGTCGCGGCTGCGAAGGTTGTACCGGCCAGCGTCCACACGTTGCTGGTCCTTTATTCAAAGACGGGCTGAGGCGATGCAGGGCGTTGCGGTGATGGCGATCGGAAACCGCGGCGGGGAGACGGTCCTGGGGATGGCGAACGGCGGAGGTATTCGTCGATGTCCCTAGGTCGCTCTCCGTAGCGTGGTCGCGGGTCGTCGGGGTGGAAGCCTCGTAAAACCAGCTGCCGGTACGGGCAACGGCGGTAGACATGATCGGCTTCCCCGCAATGGTAACAAGGCGGCCGTCGGTCGGCCGTTCGCCAGACGTCGGTCTTCCTGGGCACCCGTTGTTCTCGCCGGACGTACTGAGGGCGATCGTCGAGACGTCGGGGGTACGGTGGTGCTGGTACGTTTTGTCGTTGCGGCGCAGGAGGTTGACGGGCAGCAGGTGGCGATCGTCGGGCCATGGCGGCGTAGCTCACCGTCGGTTGTTCCGGTGCTAGCAGGTCGACGGGAGCCTCCTGCTGGAAGGCTCGCTGCACCTCCTCTCGCACTACCTCCGCCATAGAATGCGAGGCAGGGCGACGGGCAGTGGACAGAACCTTCCTGATTTCTTCCCGAACGACGTCGCGGATTATCTGGCGGAGGTTGTCAACACCAAGGCTGCCTAGGTCAAGTGGCGACGATGCAGTCGCCGAAGCAGTATGGGAGCCGGCGAGTCGATTGTAGTGGCTTGATCGTGCTTGCAAGGCCCGCTCCATGTTTGTGGCTTCAGCGACGAATTCAGCTACTGTCGTCGGGGGATGACGAACAAGGCCGCCGAAGATTTCGCTCTTCACGCCCCTCATCAGGACACGCAGCTTCTTTTCCTCGCTGGCCATAGGGTCGGCGCGGGCACTGAGGCGTAGCACGTCCTCGACGAAGCTGGTGACGCTTTCTTTGTGGCCTTGGGTCCTTGTGTGCGGAGCGTTCTCCGACCGCTGTCGTCGATGCTGGCTTGCGAATGTTCGCTTAAGTTCAGCAATGCAGGTATCCCACGATGTAAGGGAAGCCTCATGGTTCTCATACCAGTCCCTCGCTGTGCCCTCCAGCGAAAAATAGAGGTTCTGGAGGCACTGTTCCGTAGTCCATCCGTTATGTTGGGCGACACGTTGGTAGTCCTGGATCCAGTCCTCCACGTCCTCGGAGACCTCGCCGTGGAAGGGAGTCGGAGTTCGTGGAATGACGGGCAGGTAAACAACGGCGGTGCTGCTGTGGGCTGCGTCGTCGGTGAAGCCATCGTCGTTATCGTTTCCCGTGTTCTCGCCGGGAGTGGTCCGAGTTTAGGAGGTTGCCCACGAAGTCGGCGGCTGGCACGGTGCTCCGGGTCTTCAACGAAAGGTCGTCGGGAAATGGGGCTTGCTGATCGAGTTCTTGTAGGGGTACGCTGCACGGGTTTCATACCCCGCACCTCCACCAGAGATGTCACGAATTAAGGCGACGAGAAGACGAAGAGTGAACTGAAATATAAAGGTTTAATTGGCGAGCTTGTGCCACACAAAAATAAGTAACGAAAGAGCGCCGAGGCAGCAAAAAAGCGGGCGGCGATTCGGCGGCACTACAGAGCGCTAGCGAGACTGGGTTGGGACTGACTCGATAAGGTCGCGGGCAGCTGTTTATCTACCGTGCGTCACTATCTCGAAAGTTCGGCAAAGAAGGTTGGAGCGTCGCGCGCTCGGGGCGAGGATGAACTGGCACTTTCGAGAATAACAAAGCAGAGGGAAAGTTACGCCTGCTGCAAGAATGACCGGGAATCTTCTAGAAGACCGTGACCAAGCGTTGCCTTCTCGGCTCTGTGGGCGGCAATATATATTTCACGAAAACGTAAGTAAACTTGAGCATAATCTACGGCGCGGGACGCGGTTTTAACGGGCGGTTGTCCTCTCCACTTTTCTCTCTCGCACCTGCCTGCAGCACGCCTAGTAGTAAAGTATTTGCCTAAACTATGACTCCTTTGCAACTTGGAACCAATTGCACTGCGTACTAAAATGCGTCTCGCTCAGAAAATATTGCCCGAGTTACAATATTTGTTTGTGGGAATACCATCTTTTGACCTGTACTTCCTAACCAGGTTGTTTGTAGAAAAAAAAGGAGTTTTGTGCTCGTGTGGCGGTTTAACTAACTGAGATCTCACATATGTGAGTTTGTGAAGCGTTCACGCTGACCGTGTGATAGTCTTAGAACCAGGGCAGGAATTCTGAGATTTTGCTGTACATATAATCATTATGTGACAAAATTATATACAATTCGTTCAATAACTGACTATCTTTAAAAAAAAATTCTGGAGTTCTGAGTGTTTTATTGTGGTCTTTCTCATGCACAATTCCCCTGGGTGTGGTCGTCGCCAACATTATATTTTTTTGTGTTGTCAAACCAACCTGCTAAAAAAAGAAGAAAAAAACTTCTTTACAAAAATGTTTTTATTTGTATTTTTATCCTGTCATTAATTAAGGTCAAAAGGCGTTTTTTTTTCTCTCATTTTGTGTTCTAATTGCACACACTTTAGTTTCCATGAGTGGTTGGGTCTTGTTTTTGTTAGTATGGAGTATGTCAAGTGGAACAATCGGTTTAATCTAATAAATCGGTTTTTAATTGTCTGAGTCACAGTTTTTGTTCTTTCTTGCAAGACGCGTGGGCGCTGGAAAGTAGAACCGGCGGGCTGAAAAAAGACAACAAACTGGAGGGCCATCTTCAACGGGCCGGCTGAAGATGGGCCGCCTATATTGACTTGACATGTCACAACTATAAAGCCCTGAGAAGTTGGATCTGGTGTCGCGGCTGTATTGCCGTGACATAATGTCATTACAATACAGCCGTGACACCGAGATCCAACTTGCCACTGCTATAGTGCTGTTACACTTTGTCACGGCTATACAGCCGTGACAAATTGAATCAAACTTGTCATGACTATAGGCGGCCCAATAGCCGTCCCCAGACTAAGACTGCAGCTCGTTGAGGAAGGGCACACGAGCGTGCCAGACGCAAGCAAGTACGGCTATGCATCGTTAATATAGACACCTGGATTTATTCCAAACATCGTACATAGTGTCAGTCGTCCCTATTAACGAGACCAACATGGACGCATTTACCCAGTTCGTCCGCGACATGATAAGGAGACATGAGCTATCACTCACAGGCAAGACTCCAGGCCTGAAATTGATACAATATATTTACTACTTTGCACGCGGGTATATATTTTTTTTTAGATAATGCTGTTTATGAACGCCTTTTGATGAGGCGTAAACAACAAAAAGAGCACACTAAAAAGATTTTTGCATATATTTTTAAATTGCAATAAATGGTTGGGTCCTCATCGATAACGCGTGAGCCACTTCGTTTATTATAGCATTCACTAATTTACTGTTACAGTTATTCCCTATTCGTGTCATCTGCTGTGATAGAGAATCTATATTCATGAACACGTTGGTACTTGAGCTGGGTTTTGTGATAGTGTGTTTTTATTCACGTTCATGTTTCGAAAAAAAAAGAAGAATGTTTTGATTCTTTCGGCGATGTATCAATATCTGCTTTAAAAAAAAAAAAAAAAAAGGTTGATGTTTGTTTGAATAAAAAACAATATTATTTTAACTTTTTTTTCTTGTCCACAATGGTGTTCGCTCATGGGATTGACCTTGCTCTGCTCACTGTATGTCGACTAGAAATATTAAGAAATTATATAAATAATATACCTTCCTGGAGTCTTACGACTGCCAATCTCGAGTTATGACACCAGAGCTTCCCCAAAACCTTTGCTGGTGAAGCATCTTACTTTACCAGCCAAAATGTTTTTGCTTTACCAGCAAAAAGAGTAATATAACATAAACCGAATTAAAAAAAAAATCAAGCTTCAGCAATTTTCAGCGGTTAAGAAGAAAGGCCAACTCCGCTCAATATTTTTGAATTTGGGGTTATGACTGTTTTCAGCTCAGTCAGGATCCCTGGACTACAAGGTGTATTTTTTTCCACATTTTTTTGTAGTTTTGTAAAAATTGCGGCTCAAAGTTTGGTTACGGGCGTCTATGGTAAAAACGAAACTATCTACTAGAGGGATGACAAGAAAAAGACTAAAGCGGACACTTCATAGCGCAAGCAGCGCTTCACGTCGTCATTTTTCATACGGCGCTCTGACGCTGACGTCACGCTCACCACTGCGCAGGCGCGGGAAACCCGCCGGCGTCATGGCTTCAGTGACGAAGCATCTGCGTTGCTGTGCTTTTGGCCTATGGGAATTTAAATGCCGTTTTGCTGGCCAACGGGAATTTAACTGCCGTTTCGCTGCTACAAACGGTTACAGACAACCCCAGCTTCGCTCCATGAAACATTTAATGCTTTCGCATTAATAATCATGAGCTGTATGGCCGCGACGTGACGTCACGGAGTGCTGCGCTAGACGTCGCCCAGTGTTCCTCAACTAAAAGCTTACTCGCTGGCCAAACGCTAAAAAGCAGCTCGTGGCATTTTTAATATCGGTTGTAGTGGAATACGCGGCTTCACTTTAACGTAATATTGCGGCTGCGATCAAATTTCGTATAACTAAAGTTATTCCAGTCGTTTATTCTTGTTTTCGCTTCGACCGGGATTGCCCTTTAAATAACTTCGTATCACGCCTCTTTTTCTTTGTCGAGGCCTGTAAATTGTGTTTTTTGCGCGAGGCCAGTGTACTTTTCTATTTATGAAGGTTTCTTATTTCTTAGCAACGGTTTATAGCTTTAGTAGAACTCTAGAACCACCATGAATTCTTGTTTTGTCATCTTCTCTCCCGGTTGGAAAGTGCTTGCCTCCACAGTATGTCTGGAGTGTGTTACGTGTTTTCCAAGTGTTGTTTCGTGGAGGTGGTCAGTGTGGAGACCGGAACTATGTAAATCACACGACTTGGGCTATTTTCTAAATCTGTATGTTTATTATCTTTTAGCGGAATGCATATTCGTACACTTGTGTTTGAGAATTCCGTGTAGTGCGCTGTTTATTTGGTTTAAACATAAAGTAATAAAAACACTGGGCTTCCTCCTCTTTTAAGATTAAGTCTTTAAAACCATTGAGTTGTTTCGCAATGTATATATATATATATATATAAGAAACGAGTGTACATAAATATAAGCTATAATTCAATTATAGAACATCCTTGAGAATAATTACATCTAGAGATCGACCCCATACAAAGAAAACGTTTTTTTTTTGTTTTTTTTTTTAAATGAAACAGAGAAACTTTCACAAATTGCCTCAAGGCTTCCGGCGTTTTTGCAGATCCTCTTTCATTTTTTTTTTTTTTTTTTTTTGTTCTGGTGCGTTGTAGAGAGCCTAGTCTCAAAGAGATATTCTCAAGTATGATTTATTCGAATCCAGAACAATGTGCCTCGCTGCACTGAGCTGGAAAAAAAAAAGTTGAGTAAAGTCGGAACCCCAAGTTGAAAAAAGCTTGCCCAACAAAGTTGAATAACCGAAACTCATAACTAGCCCAGCAGTCGAGAGCAGAACCGTTGTGCACATTGTGCTTCCCTTTTCGTCTCGCTCGCAATTCGAGCTCTGCTGGTCAGAGGGTGGAGATGAGATACTTGCAAAGATGTTCGTGTTTCGCTCTCTTGCGAAAGACATCCCCCGGGCACCAGTGTAACAATAGAGGTTCCCAGTTGGGTGCGCTCCGCCTTACTCGTTTATTTCTACTGAGAAATTGTATTTGGGCGCGCTTCTTTGTTTGAGGTCCAGTAATACATGGGACCACTTGATGGGAATCTGAATGGTAAGTGACTGGATCATTTATCATTCCCATATATATCATATTTTTGTACTACTTTCTAGGCGGTTTCTTCTTCAGCAGAGCAAGGCAAGTAATTGATTACTTGTAAGATTCAAAAAAGGCACATGCTAAAAACATTTCATTGGATAAGAATAGGTTTTTTATGTAGCAGTATGGCGCTTGGTTAATCAAACATTAATGACTAAAAAAAAAAGGTATAGCGGTGTAAAGACAATTAATGTTTATGACTCCACACACAAGATAAACGGGAACGATATATCAATACCTCATTTACGTGGCAAGGTCAGTCTAAAAATAGGGTAAAGGTGGAAAAAATGACAGCCCAATATCAACTTTTATCATTGAACCATTTTCGGAAATCGCACGTTCTAGCACGTTTTCAAGCGAGCGCGGGAACTCCCTCGACCAAGAAAGCAAGGTGCTGACTCTATTGAGCTGCATTTATTTATATTTGGCTTTTCTGAAAGGTATCGTGTGCCCTATTGTGGCTAATCTCTTTTCTTCCAACTTCCTTCTAAGACGCTTCTTCCGTCCACTTTTAAACGCGCGTACTGTTTTACCCTGAAAATCCTCGAACCCCGTTTTCCGGCAGGTGGCGCCAGTTATTTTTAAAACGATGTTGTAGTCGTAACGGCGCCGTGTTGTTTGAAGACCGGAAGCGTCGCTGCGTTTCCATAGGAGCTAAGCCTTTTTCTTTCTTTGCTTTTTCCTCAGGTAAATTCGCCCTTTGCAAATTTTACAAAAAAAAAAAAAATGCACCATCTGTGGGCAGCGCTGCACAAAGTCGTAGCGATAGGTTAAGAAACCGAATTTTGCGGTCGATTTAAAGAGCCTGAATTCTCCTTGAATCACCCTGCAGATTCGGTTGGTTCTTTCAAAGCGCTCTCTGACTTTCAGATAGCGCCGTCCAGTGACCGGTAACGCTATGACGCATCTCTGACTTCGAAGTGGAAGCGGTGGGAGCGCGTGCTAGGGGATCGATCACGTGACTCCAGTCGGTTTCCCTGTTGAGTCAAAAGAGCTGCCCAAAGTCGTAGAGCGATAGGTTAAGAAACCGAATTTCTTGGTCGATTTAAAGAGCCTGGCCTCTCCTTGAATCAACCCGTAGTTGAAGCGTTTAATGGGCATCAGCGTTTCAGAGTGCTACAAGAGGCTGGAAATCGACCAGCCGAATACACCGTAAGTGGTAAACTTTGATGCCTCCTGGTGTCTTTATGAAGTAATTGAACAAGTGGTCCTTTCATTATTGTTCAAAAAAACATTAAACAGTAGTTTCGGGAAGTGAAGAACCTATATTTTCATCAAATTAGAGGGACACAAACAATTGGTGTGTAGGTCAAGAGAACTCCATTTCCTCGTTAAATTTGAGGGGAAAACTGAATTTGTGTATAGGTGACGTGCCGTCAGGTCACGTGACATCAATTTCCCGCTAAATCTAGCGGAGAAATTGAATGGATGTGTAGATGCTTGAAAAACGCTCCAGATTACAGCCGCCATTTCGGACCCTCTCTCGCCTCACCGAGATACCGAGCCACAGAAACGGGCGTTAACGAACCTCCGCAAAGGCTAATACTGGGAGAAGGACACGAGAGAACCTAAAATGACAAAACCCTGGCCTGCTATGGTAATGATAAAATGAAGTAAACAAAATATGAGGAAAAGAAAAAAATACTGAAGGTGGGTTATAATGGCGGACACGCACGGCTGCTTAGAAGCATACATAGCTATCGTAACGTCATCAAACGTCACATCAGTTTCCCACTAAATATAGCGGAAAATTTAAGTCAGAGTTTATGTCAATTCAAACCAATTTTCAAGCTAAATATAGCGGAAAATTTATGAACGGACGGACGGGCGGACCAAGAATATTGTGAGATCGCGGGGTTCAGTTAAAAAGCATTTCGTGCTTTAGAGTAGAAAAAAAGCGTCGAGGTGGTGTTCGCGCTAACAGTGTTGCGCTGTGTATATTAACGGGCGTTGGCTTCTTTGGATCGGAGGCATCAGACGCGACGCCAGACCGTCTGAGCACTGGGCCCGGCTTAGAGGGCGTTTCCGGGCATTGCATCGTTTTTCGAGGGTCCGGCGGACGCAGGAGGAAGCCGCCCTGTGTCTGTACGCCTTGTTCCTCCTGCCGGACCGGATCTCGGATTGCAGAGCCCGCCGACCACTCCCCGATTCTCCGGAATCTTCCGGGTTGCCTTCCATTTCCTTCTTTGCGTATATTATTTCTCGATATTTTCTTCTTTTTTTTTTTTTCATTACGTTAGTTCTCGTTTACGTCAAGGTATTGGACCACAAATAATAATAATAATTTTGCATGCATCCCCATCAAGCCGGTACGCAAGGTTAGAAAAACAAAAAGCTGAAAACTCGGCTTGGCGAACTTCTTGCTTGAGAGGAATTATATAAATGGAAATGAAAATAGCAGTCATCTAACTACGTACACTATCCACAGACACTCTGCAATAAAAACATCCTAATATATATAAAAAAAAACACATTTAGATAGCGAAATAAAGCTTCTCAAATAATTATCCCACACTATGTGATTTTTTTATCCTAAATAAAAATTAAACCGCTGCAATTTTTTTGCGATAATATTCGCATAAATATAATTACCTAAAATTTCTTGTTGATGTATATCTAAGTCGTATATCTCAATTTAAAACAAAGAAAAATCGGTAATTGGGTATGTTTATTTTTATAATTTGTTCTCCGTAAATTGTTTACACGCATAAATGTTGCGAATTTCAGTGCCACGTATGGGATATGGGACAAATGTTTCTACATAAACGAACTAATAGACCCTTTCCAAAAGTCAGAGTCACCTTATGGCAGTCCCAAAAGCTCCAATGTTGCCGCTCCAATGATGGTGATAAGAGATCATTCTCGGCTAAGTCAAGAACCCTCGATTTCATGAATCGAGGGAGACGCAACACGACTAACGGTTTTTGCCCTTTCCGCTCTATGTTTTCGAAGACGTTCGCTTTTTCTGGATTGCTAAAGCTGTGTAATACCGCTATTAGAGCGTCGGGTTTCAGCTCTGCTCAGGGTGGGGAGACTTTCGGAAAGGTTCTATTGAACAATAGTTGAGGTTAATATTTTCTTCTTCACGTAACGTTCGTTGTCCTCCTCCTTAGTACTTTTTTCGACCAGCCTATTGGGGAGAAGATCGAGGAGTAGCGCTCCCTAGCGCCCCCCTCGGGAACTAATGCTGTGTGGCAAACAAACCCTTTGACCGCAGTGTTTAGTGCATTCGCTGCAATTAAAGATTACGACGCAAGGCTCAAGAAAGATATGTGACACTATTACTTTCTCCTAAAAGCATCTAGATGAAAATAATCTAGCCCCCTCTTGTGGTCAATGTCATCGAAGTCCTCTTGGAAGGGAAAACAAGCGCATGCGTTGTAGTGACGGATCCAGGGGGGGGGGGGGGGGGGGATTTTTAGACTTATGGTACGCTGACTGCCCCATTTCTCAAAATGCCTGCGTCCGCCCCTGCACGCGCCTGTTGGACAAGCCGCGTCGTTTCGGCCTCGCGCCCTTCATAGTGCGTGGCGGGCGTGGCGTGCGTGTTTTTCTAAATTATTCACCAAACACGCACATATCTTTTCAGTTTCCCCGTCTCTTGCGAAAATCGTGGACGACATCGGCGAAAGCAAGCGGTGCCTCGTTGAAGGAGAGGACGTACTCAACTAAGATCATGCTTTCAAGTTCAGCGTTGCTCCAGAGATGACGGTGGACAGTGTCCGCATCGTCGGCCACGTGCTGCAGTCCTCCGCGCTGCATACACCCGGTTTCAATGTATGATTCGAGCACTGCGGCACGCAGCAAGTCCGCACCATATCGCTACAAAGAAATAGGCCGCTGGGGCGGAAGCAGTGCCGCGTAGGCTAGGAGAGTGCTGGCGTCGGACTTGTTTGCCACACAGCGATTGTTTGTGGTGATGATGATGATAATGAAACTGCGCCCCCTATAGTTTTATCTCCTCAGCAATAGCTGCCAAGTTGCGCCCGGATAGCAATATACTCGTTATTTTTGCATTTGTCTATCAACAAATAGTCGGCGAACGAATAAACAAAAATGCAGACAAGCTAATGATTGACTTGCATGCTTGAATTTGAGAGAATTAAAAATTAAAATATGGCCATACACACACAGGCTTGCGTATTTGTGTGACACACACTCACACACACAACACACACACGCACACGCACGCACGCGCGCGCACGCACGCACGCACACACGCACACACACACACACACACACACACACACACACACACACACACCGGACTTTGTGTGTGTGTGGGGGGGGGGGGGGGAGCGGGATGCGGAACTGGTGTTTGGGCATTTTGGGACTTTCTTCATTCTGTCGTTTTTCTTTCGTCACCGCAGTCTCGGGTTATTCTACAATTATAATGTTTACTAAGTCTTACTTTCATTTACCGCTTCATTCTACTTATTTATAGGAACTGACAACCTAAGAAACGCACGGTGTAGCACATTGGGTTCAGGCTTCTAGCTCCCTGATTATTAAGCCGTCAGTCACTACACAACTTTGCACCTCCATCGTATTACAAAAATAACCAACAGAATACTTTTATTTTTCTGTGGGGGATTTTTGCATCAGATCATGCAATGATGGTCCGGGCATATATATTTTAAATATTTAGGTAAACAAATATGTTAAAGCTATGTTCTTTGGGGGAACATTCAGCTTTATTGCGAATGCCGTAGCTAATCGTCATCCGTAGGTATAAACTTTCGAAGCTCGAGGCGTGGAGATTGCCAAGGTTTCGCTATGGTATTTTGTGGAGCCGTAAATTTCACAGCCAAGCATGCCCTTAGAAATAATGTTTTTCTACTTATATTATTAAATGTTTACGACATGCACTCATAATAAAAAAAGTGCAATAAAACATTTCTATGCAAAAATATGTACGAAACACCTCAAATAAACACGTCTTAGAGACATATTTACAATTTATTTACCATTCAATATATATCGCAATGATCACCTTTAAATTAGTTTTACGAATATATAAAAATATACTCAGGTTTTTTTATCGTCCTGTTATTAATGCATAAACGCCCCCCTCCCCCCATTCTTTCAAATAAAGCATTATTGCAGTTCAAATTATAAAAAACAAAATGCTCCACTTTCTTTAATCTCTTCTCAATCGTGTACAAAAACTTGAACTAACTTGTGATTGCAAAACATGCTGTAACACAAGAGCTCCTTAAGAGAAAAACGACAACAAACCTACAGTCAAAATTCAGCTACCTTGTCTTAGCTGAGGAACTTTTATGCAAGCCGTCTGCTTCAAGGAGACATTTTTTTACAACCGACAAGGGCTGTGCAGCGTTGCTGCTCGATCGTAGGGTATAGAAAGTCATGCTCTACCTAGCTTAGTTAGATTTATATTTGTGATCTTTTCTGCTTCCTCCATACCCCCCCCCCCCCCCCTCCCTTCCCTTTCACGGGCAATTAGCTCAACGAAAGACTGCCGGCGGACGCCACTGCTGCCGGGAGTTGAGAATTGTATGCACAGCACATTACCGTGCGGCCCGAAGCTTTCACACGTGGCAGGTCTATCACTGCGAATACAAGGCGAGGGAAGTAGTATCTGCAGAGTATAGGTATCTTGGTGTTCAACATTGTGCGGCGACAAACAAACCAGCTTACCATTCTTCTGTGTTCATGCGTTCCCAGTGGGATACAGAAAGGTCTTGATTACCACGAGGATTTTGTTGCTGGTTGTTTCCACGGCCGTTAATACGGTGATGGTCCGGGTTATACTTTGTATATTTCCGTAAAATATAGGCTATGTGGAAGTCATGTCCTTAGCAGAAGCAGTCACTTATACACACAGCTTGTTTCGCAAATCGTGGGACAAATCCTTTTTAGTAAAAACTATGCCTCGCACAGGGAAAGTGTTAATGAAATATCTGTTCCTGCTAAGGGCAAATTTTGAAAAAAAAGGTGCTTATATACCGGGTGATTCAAAGAGAGGGCAAGCTCTCTAAATCGACCGCAAAATTCGATTACTTAACCTATCGCGCTACGATTTTGTGCAGTGTTGCCCACAAGGGGTGCATTTGGTTTTGCGAAATTTGCAAAGAGCGAACTTACCCGAGGAAAAAGTAAAGAAAGAAAAAGGCTTAGCTCCCATGGAAACGCAGCGAAGCCACCAGTCTTCAAACGAAAGGGCGCGCTAGTGTTTGAATACCGGTGGCTTCGCCACGTTTCCATAGGAGTTAAGCCTTTTTCTTTCTTTACTTTTTCCTCGGAGAAATTCGCTCTTTCAAAAATTAAAAAAAAATGCACCATTTTTTGGCAACGTTGCACAAGATCGTAGCGGGATAGGTTGAAATAACCGAATTTCACGGTCGATTTAAAGAGCCTGGCCTCTATTTGGGACACCCGGTAGTTATACTCGGCGACAACTTTTCTTGGCAATGCAGTGGAAGGTACGTCCCGCGTCCCCTCTCCCATTTTGAGTGTGCGCAGGCTCTCCTCCTCCCCCATTTTCGGGGAGAGGAGGAGAGCCTGCGTACACTCAAAATGGGAGAGGGGACGCGGGCCTCTACCTTCCACTGCATTGCCAAGAAAAGTTGTCGCCGAGTATATGGTAATAATTACTTTTAGTAATTACGTTTATAATTAATAACGTGAAATGTACGATTTCAATTACAAATGAGGTGAGCAGAATATAAAACTAATAAATCGACCCATATTATAGAGATAAAAGGCATGCACAGCCTTTTACGGCGCTTCGTATAATACACCCAATTTGGATATGGGTGGAAAAAAAAAAAAAGCGTTGCGTTGCTTCGGGAGGCAAAAAAAAAAAAAAAAACAATATAAATATCAAACTAATCTAGGAACATCATAACTTTTTACAACCTTCGAGGGAGAAGCACCGCTATCCAGCCTTCGTCGGTTCTTGAAATGTAAACTTAGATTCTACGTCGTGCGGCAAAGACCCTATAACGAAGACAAGCTGCCTCAATTTGAGTGAAGGTCTGTTGTAATTCTTCTCTTAACGATGTCAAATTTTACTCAATGTTTTGCTATCACAGGTTGGTTCAAGTCGCTGTAAACGGTTAACTATAGCTAAATAAAGCAGAGTCAAGTTTTTGTTTAAATATTGACGTGCAATTTTTATACACTTCAAGAAATGAGCTGCGTTTATGTATTAATAACAAAACTACAAGCGGGTAAGCATATTTTCCATGTATATTCGTACAATGAATATACAAATAAATATTTTTATTCGTTTTGGGTCGTTTTATATAAAGTATCTCTTTGGTAAAAAGATCGTCACTGTGTCTCTTGAACGTGTTTGTTTCAAGTGTTTCGTATTTTGCTTCAGATACATTTTTTAATACAATTATTATTATTTTGTGGTAATACCGTAAATCTTTCGTAAAATAAGCATAACATTTTTTTTTTCTATCTCCTTGCTTCGGTGTGAAATCGACGGCCGTGCGAATTACCAAACCGAAACTCTAGCAATCTCCCCACCTCAAGCTTCGAAATTTGATATCTCCGAGAGCAAATTAGCTACGGCATTCGAATGTAGCTGAATATTCCTCCCAAGAACATCGCCTTAACATATATTGTCAACATAAACATAAAAAAATATGACCCGGAGAATCATTGCACAGTTTGACATAGAGTCAAATTGTGCAATGAGCAGTATCCCCGATTTTTCCTGCAGCATTTTCCCGGATTTTCTTAATCAGGTTATTTATTGAAATATGCTCTAGAAGTAGTTCTCAATTTTGTTACCTCACGTTGAGCATAAAGTTACGAGGAGTTATCGCTTTTCCTTGCAGTTTACGTTCTTAATAGTGATAGTTATATTGATATTTTTTTCGACTCAGAAGAGCCGTTGCTCAGCAAAAACGCAACTTTCTCGTGCCACGAAGGTCTGAGGAGCGGACTAGAGCAATATTGTGATGATGCAATGGTTTTGTACAGATGAAAGAAGAATGGTGACGATGGTTCAAGTGGAGCTTGTAGGTGAGAATGAGGGAGAGAAGATTAAGAATATATTGAGTGGAGATTTTTTAATAGGTGAATGTTTCACAAAGTGAAATCGTGAACATCTCTTCATTTTATATACAATGTTTAATGCTCTTAATCAAAATATAGTATGCCATCATACTGCCGAACCAACACTGTTATTTAAACGGTACAGCTAAGCGATGTGGAATGGTTAATAATAATTAAAACAACTAGTGTAAAAAATTATCGTTCTAAAAGTATTGACACTGGCGGAATTTATAAGGGAAGAGAGAAAGCTGCGAAAGGCACCTTACATTTTAGCGTCAAGAAGCAGAAGATAAATGAATACATGAACCAGTTCATAAACAAAGGAACTTGCAAATATTTTCCCCCGGCTGCCGCCACCACCTACGCGATGAAAATCGCCGAGTTAATTTTTCATTCTTCGAGAACCAAAACGTCCCGATATGTCGGCAGGTATTTACTGTTTCATCCGGAATTACTCTGCTTGGGATTTTATTTTCATCGTCTGAGAATGTCGTTCCTTGCTAAATGAGCCGTGTTTAAGCAAGACTAACTGACGTGCAATCTAATATGTGCAGTGCGTGCTGCTCTCACGTGCTGCGCCAGACATCGCAATCTTTGTTTGATCAATTGAAAATTCTCGAAATGCCCGTAAAAAAGAAAAAAAAGTAAAACTTGGAAAGGAACAAACAGCCGGCGTTCTTGATTTTGTCTTTAAAATTGCAGGGTGCTTCAGCTAAGTTGTAGTGTCTTATGCACACTACACGTGTCAAAACAGTACAGTATTTTTCACAATCCTATTGAGCAAGTCGAGATATTTTTGCGATGTGCCAAACTCGCCAATTAACACAGATTTATTAGCTCTCATGTAAACATTATTTTTTGTTTGCAAAGCCTTACCATCTAAACGCTCTGGAGCGTGCCACAAAATGTCCCATACTGTCATTTTTATTAAGGTAACTTTCGTGTTTAAAGCTTCAAACTTTAAAGAAAACGTGCGATATTGAAGAACAAATCCCACGTGACTACGGGAACTCACATCGCAAATTGCTATTAGGTAGTCACGTGGTGTTTTTTCTTTGTTCTGACCCGCTTTTTTTAAAGTTAAAACGAAATTAGAAACAGAATCAAACTTGATGTAAACTACACGATAATATGTTTCTCAACACGCATATCAACTGTAGCAGGCTTTTGACGCATATTAATACTTCAAAAGTTAGGACAACATGGAAACACCTAAAGAAATATCACGACTTGTTCAATAACACTTAGCGAAAGGGCGTTAGTTGGACAAGTGTAGCGTGCACCAGCTTTGTTAAACTATCGACACAAGTTAGTCGAAACACCCTGAGTAATTATTTTTTAGGTGAAAAATCTTGCCACATGCCGAAACCTCGTATTCTTACCTGGAGCGAAGTCTGAACATGACGGTTTAATCTAATTGTTATTGTTTGCTTACATAGGCTGTATTTAGTTTACTGTATCGGCATTAAATTGGTATTTAAATGAGTTTAAGGAATTGCATTGGCAAAAAAATTTAGCGTGCACCAGTTGTGTTTAAGTCTGAACACAAGTTAGACGAAACACCCTGCATACATATTTATATTTTAGGTGAAAAACCTGCCACATGCCGGAACCTTATATTGCTACCTGGAGCGAAGACTAAACACGAAGGTTTAATCTCCTGCTTAGTTTTTGTTTACGTATGACGTAGTTAGCTTATAGTATAGGCAATGAACTGGTATTGAAATACGTACACGAAATTACATTGAATAACACTTTATTCTTATTATCCTTATTAGATAAGCTTTTTTAAGAGAATTGTGCTTCCTCTTTACTTTTTTGTATATATTGTAAGGCTCTGGATGGATGGATGGGTTTAATACAATGAATGAAGTTTGATTAAGATGGAGCGTCCACGGTGACCGTTCGATGCAGATCTGAGAGAGCTCAGCTCGCCGCACTGCTGTCTCAGCCCCGCTTCTTCTTTCTTCTTGACAGTATACGTCCTTCGGGGAAAAGGCCGGTCCACCGGCCGCAGAATGTTATGGGACTTGACGGTAGTAGGGTTTGAGTCTCGCGATGTGGATGATATCGGTTGATTTAGAGTGGTGGTGGTGCAGTGGATGTGTAGGTGTGACTTCGTGGTTCGTAGAGGACAGCTTACAAGAGATTTGAAACTGGCCCTTGAAGCGTTTCTCAAGTTTTTCGCACCTTCCTGTCTGACGAGAAGATATCTAGACAAAAAGCTCGTCACCAACTTTCTAGGAGACGGGAGGGTGGTGCTCGGCGTGCTTAATACAGTGCTCTCTCCCTCTCTCTCAATGTACGGTAACAGCGTGTCAATGGTGGACATCGGCTCCCGTGCATATAAAAGATAGGGCGAAAATCCTGTGGTAGCCTGCCGGCTGGTGTTATGGGCATATGTTACGTATGGCAAAATAGCGTCCCAATCATCCTGGTCATCTGTAAGACACATCAAATTCATGTCGACTAGGGTGTGATTGAATCGTCCAACCAATCCATTCGTTCGTGGATGGTAGACAGTAATTATATGATGACTCGTGCTTGCGAGGCGGCAGACTTCTTGAAGAAGGGTCGCCATGAAGGGTGTTCCTCTGTCCGTGATAGCGGACTGAGGAGCACCGTGTCTTAGAAGAATGTTGTATTGAAAGAAATCTGCTACATGAAGGGCTGTGGCTGCCGGAAGCGCCTTTGTTTCGGCGTTTCGTGTTAGGTAATCAACTGCCACAATTGTCCGCCGATTTCTTGTTTCAGTTTGAGGAAAAGGGCCAAGGAAGTCAATTCCAATGTGTTGAAACGGTTGGCGGAATAAAGAAATTCGCCGGAGAGGTCCGGGAGGCGATTGTGTGGGTCGTTTTTTGGTTTGGCATAAGCGGCAGGCTCGCACATATTTGTTAATTGTTCGCTACATGCCGGTCCAGGAGAATTTGTCACGAATTCGAAAGTATGTTTTCGAAAATCCGAGGTGCCCTGCGGTGGGATCGTGAGGGCTAGCTTGGATTATGTTGTTTTTTTTTTTTTTTTTTTTTTTTTTTTCTGGGTGACGGCGTACTACGAGAAGCCATTGCCGTCCTTGGGTTTATAGTTGCATCTGCGGAGAACGTTATTTCGAAGAGAAAAGAGGCGGGCACATCGGTGAACATACTGTGAGCAAGATGTTGTGAAACCTTGCAAATAATGAATCAAGGGCATGAGAGAATTGTCAGTGACCTGCGGTGATGCCATGTCCAGATTATGAAGAGTTGCCGTAATGTCTGCTGTGTGATGCTCATAAGGAAGAGGCGCGTTGTTTGGAAGAGGACACCGAGACAGACCGTCGGCGTCGAGATGTCACTTGCCTGATTCATATCCAGCCGTAAAGCGGTGTTCTTGGAGATTCAAGGACAGCGGCCAAGGCGTTCCGATAGGTCCTTTAGGCTGGCAAGCCAGCATAGCGCGTGATGATCGGTGACAATACGAAAGAATGATCCATATAAGTAAGGACGAGATTTAAAAAAAAACTGCCCAGATAACAGCTAGGCATTTCTTTTCTGCTGTTGAAATATTGCGCTTGGCTTTCGTGAGGGTTCAGCTTGCATATGCGATGACACGCTGCGTGCGAACGAAACTGGCTGATGTTCAGCGGTGTACACCAAAAGTAGGAACTGGCTCGTAGGACAAAGAATGGAGAAGTTGGTGTTTGCTCGCTCCAATATTGAGCTGAGGAACCTTGAACTGAAATGCGACGACGGAGACGACGCAAGCATGGAGTCAAAGTATCCCTAACTAACACACTGCTTTGAAACATCCGTCTTAATTTGCAGAATGTATCCAGTCAGTGCGTGCATATCTACTTCGTATAATGTTGGTTTTGAGTTTGTTCCTCTACTCTTTGATGCAGAGCTAGTTGTACTTTTAGAAGAGAAAAGGTTCATGACAAAATGAATCAATGTTGTTCACCTTCAATGCCATATGAATGCTTATATTTAATGTGGCATTAAGACATGGCACTACCCTCATGATGGTGCATGCAGAAATTCCTTTCTCCAATGATTGAGATGCGACTATGTATTGTCAATGTGCTGTAATGTTATTTAAAGCTTTGTTCATGCTTGTGCGGTAGGCGAGACTCGTGTAGTTTGACCGAGAAACACGCCATAGATGACCTAGAAACACGGTTTCATCAGATGCGTATACACGTTTGCAAGTCCGGTCTCAGGTCGCCGCCATCTTTCTCAGTGGGGTGCGCATTTTGACGCGGCCATAATCCGATTACGATGCCTTAGCAAGGCTTCTTAATTGGATTATGACTCGTCCAAGCGCACCCCAGCCAAACAAGATGGCAGCGCCCTGAAGCCGGACTTGCAAACGTGTATACACTACACCAACAAACTTTGGACAGCAATGTAATTTCTCCTCCGTTTGAAGTGTTCACCAAAGTCTTAAATATGCATAGCCATACTGAACAGTAAAGTAACGGTCATTCGGGATGGTTTGTGCATAGTCTTTAGACAATACAAACGGTGCAACGGCGGGCGAGGCGGAAGACAACCTGAGGTGCTTGTGTTTCCTCACTGGCCTCGCCGTCGCGCTGTTTTGTTTTCTTAGGGGCGGAAAGGTGTATTACGTTCAGTATTCTAAACAACTAAGGACTAATTCGGCTTTTTTTGTGGGTAGTTTTTGAGTACGGTGCGTGCTGCCGTCACACTGTCATTGTTCGTGCTGGCTGATTTACTTCACATGCGAGTACTGTGTTTTGTTAGTGTCTCCAAGCGCCTGTATAACCACGTAATCTTCGTTGAATGGTGTTCACGTGAACGTTTTAAGATCACAAAACAAAATTAAGGATGTATTTCTTTTACTGTCCCTGTTTACGCAACACCGCTTCTGATGACAGTTTTTTTTTAATTTTTTTTTTTAAATGGAGATGACATTAAGTAACGTACAGTACTTTTTTTTAATGACAGGGACTTTCGGGCTTCTTTTTTTTAAACTGGTTTAAACGGCTTTGCGTTTAAAGGAACCGGTAATAGAACGGTTATTGTAAACACATCACTAAACCAGAACTGAACCGGAACAAAAGTCAATGCTGCTAGAAACGAACCGGTTCGACTCCCTGCTTTTAACTCACGTTTACGTTTACGTCTACTTTTTAAGGGAGGTTTCCGTAATATGCTGCTATACTCCCTTGTCCTGGCACCGTATACCTATTGCACTTTGTCAGCGATTTTCTGTTCTTGCCGCAGTGTGTGGAGATTTGGGGCCGGTATACGCGGCGTCGCTTCTAACAGCGCACTGGCTGTGCAGTTTTGCAAGTAATTGAATGAGAGAGCCAAGTAGCTTCTTATTGCGCCACGCACGAACTAGAAACCTGAAAGGTCTTATCAAACAAACAACACGCTAGCCATGTACAATGTACCTGTTATGGATACACGGTCCGTAGGGGAAACAAGTGGGTGGTTTTAATTGTTGGCCTGTGTTGCCACTCGCAAGCATTTTAAGATTGATAGCGCGATCGATGTCTGGAGTGACACCAAGTGCCACGAAGCGCTCTGTGCGACCACCGTTCGGCTTAGTAAAAGGAATGATTTAAGAAAGCTTTTGCATACTTTTTCAGGCGTCTCTGGGTGAGATAACGTCAGCAGATTTATGCGGCTTTTTTCCCGCCATACTGTGTGGCTGTCCATTCCCTATTTGTCACGTCTAGGAACTAAAGGAGTGAAATGGTGGAGTTCAGTCATTCCAGGAGTCGGAATGGGCCCAATGTTTCCATTCCAGAGTGTTGAAAGGAATGGGACTGTTGGAAGTTATATTTACTCGGTATGGAATTAGAATGAAATGGGGATGTCCATTCCACAACACGGGTCCCGTGAGCCACCGAGTTTCCTGCTACAGGAATGTGGAATGGAGGTGCTTTGAGGGTGAAGTATCCAGGGATGGTGAGGGTGGTGCTTATGGTCTCTTGAAGCAGAATGACCACGGGTGCGTCATTTTTCATCCGTTCTATGCGGAGTTTGAATTCGGCTGTTTTTAGTGCGAATATTCATGCAGTTCCTTTGGAATACGCAGGGAGGGAGTGCTTGTCCTTTCGTTGTAGGATTTACGGCGGATAAAGGAAGGGGTTTATTCATTCAGTAGGTTGGTGATATTTGCTAGAATCTCCTTAATTTCTCGAATAGGAATTTATATAGCATCTTGCTTCGCTTTTAGGTGTTTCAATCGGGCCTTGGTGGAATTTATCAAAGTGATATCGCAGGTAGTGTTCCTCGTGCCTGCCTGTGACGCGTCTGTTAGAGGGATTCCCCCAAAAGTCATGGGTGGTTTGGCGCTCTGCCAGAAGGAGAGCGGAGATGACCACGCGTTGACCGTCGGCGGGCTGCCGGAGAAGAAGTGCGTGAAGGCAGACGCAGGGGGTGTCTATTATGGGGGCTTGGTGTATTCATACTTGAACGGAGCAAGTCTCGAAGCAGTTTTGTGCTGCCCCGGAGTGTGCCGGCGGGGAGCAATTTTCTGTCGGGTGCACTCAAGTCTAGTGGATGGGTGGGGATCCTTGCAAATGCGGCATTTTGATGAAGAAATGCATTCTTCCGCGCTGTCATGGCTATGGCCGCATTTGCCGCACCGGTGCTTCTTGTTGGGGCAGTCTTCGAATTTTCAGCCCAGTTTGTGGCAAGAGAAATAGACAAGAGGACGAGGACAGTATTCAAAAACTCGGTACGCTTCCCAGAGAAAGAACACGTGCCGTGGATGTGTCTTCTCTTCGAACGCAATCAAAACAGCTCCTTCAGATTTGCCTATTATCCGGGTGGCTATGATCTTGTTTGTTTTGCATACGAATGCTTGCATCAGGCTCTTGGGCGTCTTCTCCAGCTCCTGCCCGTAGAGGTGAATGACTCCTCGAGACTGACCCGGAGAGCGAGTCATGTATGGGCGGAAATCGTATTCCTTGTTTCCCTTCAGGGATGGGGTGAAGTGTGAGCAATTTAGAGGTCAGCAAGGGATTTTGTGCCGTAACTGCAATGGGATTCGACTTTTCGTTGAGGTGTATCAGAAGTCCCTCGTGGTTACGGACGCCGTTATTTTCATTTCCGCGTGAATGCTGCCGTTGGTGAATACATCCAGCTTTTTTTTTTTACAGGTTGGTTTTAGTACTTTGGTATTTTTCGCCAGTTTGTACTAAGCCGGAAATCGGTTGGACTCGGGCCGAAACGGGCGAATTTGTTTTCGCGATTTCGCATCCGTCCATGGCGATTCGTCCAAGAATGCATGTTAACAGGGGGCTCTATTATGAAGGCTTCAGCCGCCAGGGGAATCCGTCACCTGTGGTGGGTCCTGCCGCAAACGGCGGCGGAGGTCATCTTAATAGCTGTGCGGTTTTCTCCTGTTGCAAAAATGCTTCAAAAGCTGTTTTCTGACTCAGATATTCGTTGAAAGCTACCTCAAAGCGCTGGTATTCTTCAAACTTTACGGCCGATATGGCTCGAAAGCGCGTGCCTTCGGGGGAGTTTCGGTTAATGGTGATCTTCTCGGTTGCTTATCTGGAGCAATTCTGCCCGTGGTCGATGGAAAGTGGACATCCCGTGTGGGTGCCTGCTGGTGGCTCATGTCGGATGCGTGGTTGCTGCCTTGCAACGTGGGCCATTCGTTGTAGAACAAAGGGCTACTCCGCTCTCCGGACGCTGAGGCGGACCTTCGAGGCCGGAGGTTCAGCACCGGCAAGTGGCTGTTCAGTGATGGTCCCAAGTAATCTTTGCTTCACGTTCAGAAGGATAAATTTTGTCCAGGGGTAAAAGCATCCCCAGTAGAGACTTCGGTTAGTACGCTTAATGGAGCTCTATTCAGGCACGTCTCGCTGGGCGTCGTCCTCTACCGGGAAGTGAAGTTTGGTTTGACAGGTGGCGCCATCTTGTGGGGGATCTTTGCAACTCTGAGAAGGGTCGCGGCCGCAATCATTATACCTCACCTCGAGCTCGAATGTCCGAGCGCCTTACCGAGCTGTGACAAAGTGCCCATGTCCAGTCCCTCGGTGACAAGGGCATCCCAAAGTTGCCCCACTTGGCCACCATCCGCGTGGACTACCAGTTAACTGAGGCGCCTCCAATTTACTGCCCTGGGGCGATAGGTCCGGTTAGTTGGGAACACGTATATGCCATATCACTCGTCTAAAAAATTGAACAAGCAAAACAAAA
This sequence comes from Ixodes scapularis, assembly GCF_016920785.2. NCBI lineage: Eukaryota > Metazoa > Arthropoda > Arachnida > Ixodida > Ixodidae > Ixodes > Ixodes scapularis. Next base: position 9,206,094 of record NW_024609882.1, on the reverse strand, counting down.
AAAGACGTGTCGTACAAGAGCGAAGAACTGACTGAGCTCGTCGGGCGGCAGAGGGGAGAACCTGGTATTTTTGTTGATGACGATTGATACCACGTCTACCCTAAATGATAGAAAGTGCTTTCGTAGCATCTACGAGGTGTCCCAGAAAACAAAATGTGTAGAAGGTTTTCTTCGACGCAAAAGTTACTCTTCATCGCCGAACGCTCATTTTTTTGCCCAAATGTGGTGCTAGCGGTTCGAACAAGACTGCGATGTTTCAGCGCTAATCGGTATTGTATTCAAAAGCTATTTGCAAAGGTTTGAAATTTTCAATGAAAAAGTGGCAGGCGATGAAGCTATATAACGCCAGTTACCGAAAACATTCGAAAATAGGCTTCATTGTACTATTAAAATTTTTAGAAAATCCCTTATAACCTTCGAATAAGATAACGGTTAATGCTGAAACATTGGAATCTGGTTCGAACCGCTGCCACTACATTTGGGCCGAGATTGAGCGCTAAGGAATGTATAATTTATTTTGCTGGTGAAAAAAACACTGACACATTTTCTTTCTTTTTAAGAGAAGGGGGTGGCACGCTGCAGAGGGCTAATCGCCACGCCGGGACGTTAATTTCGGTTCGCCATGCGGGGAAGCGCAGAACACCCGAGGGGAACTCGCAAGTGTGCAACTCTTGCCCTCTCTTATTAATATACTTATTTTTCTCTGCAAGTCTGTCGAGGCCCTGAAACTAATTTAAGCGAGCGTGGGAGATTTAGGGTTCGCTCACAAAAAATTCAAGAACTTTTTTTTTCATAAAGGTTCGCCTAATTTGTGGTCGAAATGTATGGAAATAACTATGCGTCGCACGCATGCATGTCTATTTTTTGCTTGCACTCTTTTTTTCTTGAGGGGGGGGGGAGGGTAGGGGGATGCGGAAATTGACGATTATATTTGAATTCCTGATATCCCCGTTGGATATTTTGTTTATATAAGAAAACGAAAAATTTTATCATCTTCCCACCTAAATTCGTGCTCTTTTCGAGTCATATCAAAGTTGCCTCAATTTTGTTGTAGAAGATAAAAAAAAACATTGGCTGAAATTAAAAAGCATTTAAAATTACCTAATCAACGAAGCGCGTAAGTTGTTTCCAAACTTCGTTTTACAGCAGGAAAATTATTTTCAACGATACCTACGATCCCAAATGTTTGTTCGTCCGTGCATTTTCCGCTAAATTTAGCGGGGAAAGTGGCGTCACGTGACGTATACATCTTCGAGAAATTAACGGCACGAGACATGCGTCAACTCAGTTTCCCCGTTAAATTAGCGAGAAAATTCACATTTTATGGCCGAAACAAATTCAGTTTCCCCGCTAAATTTAGCGGGAAATTGACGTCACGTGACTTATACACCAACTCAGTTACCCGCTAAATTTGGCGGGGAAATTCGCGTCTTGTGGCCTAGATATCAATCCAATTTCCCCGTGACCTACTCACCTCATCAAGTTTCCCAGTTAAATTTAGATAGAAAACATATGTAAAGTGACATATTACCTCGTCTCGTTATTTGAGACAAGCAGGTTTCTCACTACCATTACGGCTGTTTAACGTCTTCCAAACGACTGAAACAATCGCTCCTAAAAACAGCATGTCATGCATTTTAGGACTTTGAAGCTAAAATTCGCTGCCAATGTTTCATATACTTAGAAACGCCCTAACGTGGCTTGTCTGGTAGATATCTGAGACTTTTTATGATATGTTGTAAGTATTGTGATAATTTCGCCTTCGAAAATATGCATTCAAATTCAAGTGTCACATTGTTTTCGGAGAACTAATTTCAAGCGCTTGAAGGTATTAAAGCTGGCATTGCTAGAGATGCGTTGGTCTGTACCAGATGGGTTTTAATCACAATCGAAATCTACATTACGCAATTAGTAAAATATTTTCATGACGCTTGATTAAGCCTACCTCGTTTATAAATATCATTAAGGTAATATTTTCAGAAGGACCTTAGCTACTATGTGTAGTTGGTAACCTATTTTTATTATTTTATTTGTTAAATTTACACCAGATCGAAGTTATACGTAGATAATCTTTGAAGTAGAAAGCTACTTTTTCAATGGCATTAGACCCACGATCATACGTTAGTTTGATAAGCCTTGAATGCACGTAACTTACTGTCACCAGTAATTGTTATTGGATTCTTCGATTATAAATTATTCCTCCAAATTTACACCGACATGGAATGGCCCAGCATTTCGGCTTAGTAAAAACGTGTCTAATAGCACTTCTTTTTTATAAAGGCGATTTTTTTTCTTAAGCTCATGGAGGCGGATTTGGAGAATTAAACATGCAATGGTAATATCCTTGTTCTAAATTCATACTTTAATATCAATATTGTTTAATTATTCTTACTTGTTAACATCACCAAATATTTGGTTGTCACCATACAAATACTAGTCACACATTCGAGCAGGTGTTCAGCTGGATTGGCAACCTGAGCTGCACTGACAATTGAATGCATATTCCAATATAAATTAAAGTCCAGAATTTCGACTTACAAAAAACTAGATGTAGCCGCGAACTAGTAGACTGAGTTGTCACACTGACTGCCACACAGTATACACTGATCAGCCGAAACATTAGGATCACCCCTTACTCTGTGAATGAGCGTGCCTAGCTGACGCGCTCTCCGCGTTACCTACCACCTGTTGATCCAGGGTTGTAATTAACAGCTGTCTTGGATACAGAGGGATCATTTTTAAGACTACGTGTGAATGTATTAAAAAAGGCTGCTTGTTTCGGAGACTTTTAAAAAAGGGCGGGTCGTGATGGCCAGACGACTTGGAACATGAAGCTTCGGAGCTACAAAGCCGGTCGGATGTTCGCAAGCTGCCGTCATTAGTACATGTAAGACTTGAAAGAACGACGCCTCATCACTGATTGTGGACGTCGGAGGCTTTCCTGCTTGATGAAGCCATAGGCGGCTACCTGTGGCTAAACTAACAGCTATCGATACAATGCGGGTTTATGTACAGGTGTTTCTGAGCGCGCACTTCGTTGGAGTTTGTTTAATATGAGACCCTGCGGGGCACACGACCTTTGCAAATGGTAGGTGTGCCAAAGGTGTGTAAACGAGGTGTGAGGTATGGGGTAGTAATGTTTTGGTTAATTAGTGAGTAGGTAAGTTTTCAAACGTTGATTAAGGTACAACTATCCGTTACAGTGTTTTTACGAGAATTAAATCAGTTCTTTGTTTCTGTAAACCAAAGTTTGCAGTCATAAAATGCACATCGTTAAGAAAAATGATCAAAATTGTTCGGCACATGAGTTGTTCAATTTCTTTCAATTTCCATTTAATTGGCTTAGGGAAACCACGCAGCGATACTTCCGCATCAAACGCACCCAAAATAAGTTTCTTTCTAAAAACAAAACAAAAATATAAACCGACAACTAAACCCTTCACGTACGCCTGCCGACGCCCTTCTAGCGACTACTAACTCCTCACATAAGCATCGTTAGAGACGCAGCCCCATGAAAGGTTCCCGAGTTAACGCAGTCCCGGCAATCATTCCCACCCGGCCTGCCTCGGCCCGGAAGAGCAAAATTTAGAACCAACTCGTCCAGTTTGTGAATAAACTTCTCCTCCTCATTAAGCGCATCATTACACGCTGGAAAAGTTTGCGTAGTGAAAACGCCGATTGCCAAAAAACACTCCAAGTATGCTTTCGTTTTTTTTTTTGTGTGTGTTTTACTTATTGATTTTTATTTAAGCGAACATGTCAAAAACATGGATTTCGGTACCGCACCGCCGTCTGCGTCTATTTCTATCGGCTGGCCGAGCGTGTTGTTTTTGCACCCTCTAGTGATTTCAAGCCATAGCCGTGGATAACTGCGCAGCCCACACCGTACGTAGGGAAAACAAGAAATACCTTTTAGTGTATGTGCTGTCTTTAATTGCAATGTCGGGTTTTTTGTCATGCTTAATATTCACTAGCTGGTTTGCGTCCCTACATTCAGTGCATTAGAGGGCAATCCCGGTCGAAAACGAAACCAAGATAAATGACTGGTATCGCTTTAGTGGCACGAAATATGCTCACAGCCGAAATACTGCGGTAAAGTGAAGCCGCGTACCCCACTGAAATCGATATTAAAGACGCGACCCGCTGCTCTTCAGCGGGAACCAAGCGGTTTAGCTTTTAGTCTAGGAACACTGGCACAGCAGCCTTGTGACGTCACGTCGCAGTGGAGCAGCCCTTGATTGGTCGTTCAGCGTACCGCTCACCCTTGTGACGTCGGGCTTCTGCCGCACTCCTGATGATCTGTACTGTCATCCCCCTAGCAGATAATTTCGGTTTTTCTGTAGACGCCGGAAACCAAAGTTTGAGCCGTGATGTATACCTAAAACAACACATGGTATCGAAAAAGAATGTACCTTGTATTTAAGGGACACTGCTTTAGCTCAAAACAATCGTAATCCCAAATAATTTTTTTTTACGAGAGTTGCTTTTTAAACTGAGGTAAAGTAGCAAGCTGGGCAAGTTGGTAAACGTTGAAAATGGTCAAAATCGCGCAAAAAGAAACAAGGACGAACGCTGAAGAAAAACGGAACACTCGTTCAGTGTTCCTTCCTCGTTTGTCCTTGCCCCTTTGTGTGCGATTTTTACCTTGCTCTTTAAAGGTTACAGTCGACTCTGTTTGAAGAACGCTACAGCCTTCTGTTGGCCGTTATGGGATCCTCCACAATGACCGAATAAAACCGCAAAGTCATGACACACTTTATGCGTTTGATTTGACTGCAAGTGGCAAAAACACACGTACAGAAAAAGGCGATGCGCGCAGTGACGTTGCACTTTCGAGGTCGTTTGATTGGCTCGTCGGCTCCTAGCGTTGACTGCGCTCCGACCTTCGCCATCTCATGATATGACTTGCACGTTCACGATGTCAGTGGTTCCGTCATTGTGCAGAGGTTCGGACCTTCTAATAGTCATTAACGTGCACTACCCAGTAGTGATTAGACGAACGTGTGCCGGTACGAAGTTTATTCTGAGCGAATTGGGCAGCTGATGGGGATCTAACCTAGAAGATGCCGGCTATGTTCCAAATCTTACCCGAGTAACCTGCCTCCTACGTCAGCGGGTAATACCACGTGACATCGCGAGTAAACGATCCGCGACTCGATTTTTGGAACGGCCGGGATAATTACCTGGATACTATGCGGATTGGCTTTGTCTTGGGCTACGACAAAAAGAAAACACAGCAGCGATGGCAGAAAACAGCAGACGATCTTTTTTATCATCAAGGAAGCACTCGAAGAGACGATAATAATTATGACGACGCGGTGTTTTTTGAGGTGGATTCACCAGCTCCTTTTACTCACCTTCTTTTTCAGCTGTATATTGAAATTAAAATTACTTACTCCTTACAGTTAGACATTAAAAAAGTGCTTTATTAGTCTGCACGATTGCCCTAAACGCATATATTCCACGCATTGTAATTTGCATCGATCATGTTTTGCAGAAATTGATTCCACACGTTGTAATGGTGCAGCGCGAGGGTGCTTTCTCAAGAATGATATGAAACTTTGACGCGAATATGATTACAATAAAATCTTCGAAGCCTTCACTGCTTTACAAGCGTTATCCTCTCACTACACACACTCTAAAGAAAACAAAAATACTACCTTATCATTTACTGCGTTCAAACATTTTCAACCTTGAACGTGAGAATACGACATTCCCTCCAACGCCGAGGACGATAATGATGTTGAATATACCTGAGCCTGGGGTAGAAAAGAACATAAAGGTCGAAGAAACAGAAAGGGACAGGACGACGTCTCAAACTCAGCTACCAGGTTTATTTAGTCCTCCTCCTTATATAGTTCACAAACAGCCCACCATTAACACAAAGGGGCAACTCTAGACAGTTCAACCGCCAGACCCTCCAGACAGTCACTACCAACACAAAGGGACAACCTCTAAACAGTCCAAACGCCAAACCCTGTAATTCGAAAGTAGCGCTATGGACGGCCTTCATGCCGATTCACAAAGATAAGTGGGCGAGAATGCGGAGAAGCTCCTGTTTACGCTCGCACTCTGATAATAACAAGTATACCCTCCCGGGGAAGGTGCACGGTCTGGATGTAATGCAGTCAATTCGTGCGTTGAAAACAGCAAATCGCAATAACCACAGATGCTGCACCTCATCCTTTGCAATTTCGAACGTCCGCCACCTAAACCAACGGAGCAAGCGAGCTTTGACGGCTGTCGGCGCAGAAAGCAGACGACGAGCAGATCACGTGACGTATTTACTCGATTTGAACCGACGTTACCCCCCGATCGAGGAGGGTAGCGTGTGTAATTACTCCGGAGTAAACAACCGCTTCTGGAACGCGAGTTCTGACGTCATCGAGTAAGCTCGAGTAAGTTTTGGAACGCCACGGTACGAAACCTTTACTCCGGAGTCGGATCGAGTAAATTTTGGAGCACAGCCGCTGCAGCATAGTCTTTGACTCCACGCTCCGAGCTGAGACGCGTTAGCCCACTCGGCCACCGATCTCCCGTTATTACTTACCGTGTTTACTGATTCAATAAAGAGTTTTTGAATAGGCGGCGCGAAAGCTTGGGTGCCTCCAAAAAATAAGGGCTTTTGGGTCGGCGCTCGCCCCTAACGTGAACTTCGAGCAATAGCGTGGGGCCTCTATTAGCTTGGGGCTGAATTGCGTCGGCAAACAAAACCGCGCCCTTTCCGCTCACTTTGGAGCAATTTGGTCATGGTCGCTGCACTATTAGCCACTTTCATTGCCGGAGAATGGTGCAGCCGGCTTTCGCTTCGCTTTATCTCGCTCAAGTCACAAAGAGTGAGCGATGGGCTCGCCCCATTTTAAGGATCATGCCTGATTCTGGCTGTTCCTAAGCCTAAAGAGACGCGGTAACCGTTGACTTGGCAACGTATCGCTACTCCGTGGCTCCGAGTGAATTTCGTTCGTGGCAAGATACCTGCAGCTTAAAAACATGTAGGGTGTCACAAAAGAAAATTTACACGTTTATTTTTTACCGCAAAAATAAACTAGGCATCGCCGAACGCTCATTTTCTGCCCAAAGGTAGAGCTAGAGGTCACAACCAGATGCCAAAGTTTCAGCCCGATCCGATAACTTAATCAAAAGTTATAAGTAATTTTCTGAAAATTTCAATGAGAAAATGGCGGCCAACTGAGTTTTTAAACACATGGGGCTCTATGGCACCAGAAACCGAAAACGGGCAAAAATGGGCTCCATTGTCCCATTGAAATATTCACAAAATCACTTAACTTTTGATTAAGTTATCGGATCGGACTAAAACTTTGGCATCTGGTTGTGACCTCTAGCTCTACCTTTGGGCGGAGAATGAGCGTTCGGCGATGCCTAGTTTATTTTTGCGGTAAAAGAGACCATGTAAATTTTCTTGCGTGACACCCTGTATATCAAGGTTTACAAGTCGCTTTAGCTCAGATCTGAGAGATCGGCTGCTCGCAGAGTATGCTCGATCGCGTTCGTCTCAGTTTCGGTATAGTTGAAGACCTAAATCTTCGGCGACAGACGCTGAAATTGCACACGGGTGCCCAAAAAATTCAAGAACGAGTGCCAAATTAGAACGCTACAGATTGCATTGTTTTGACTGAATACAGACAACAATATTTAGACTGATTTTAGATTGTCTTTTGTTTTAGCCGGCTTGATTTGGCTTTACCTTAAATATTATAATAAAAGTTTTTTTTTATATTAACTTTTTTAATATTAGGCTCATTAGCCGCATTGGCGTTGCAAGCGGGAAACGTAAGCGCGCCGCGCTGTGTGGGGAAACCGCTATTCTATAAGCAGTCAACAACAACCTTGTGTTTGGGTCCCCCAATTTCTCAAATAAACCCAAACGTTGGGTCCCCCTATTCTAAAGTTCTCTAATATCTCCTCACGGCGGCGGGCAGAAACGGAGAGGGTGACGCGTTGCTTACGTCAGCGCTTCAGACCAACACGAGCGTCGCACAGCTGGCGCGGAACCATAGACATAGAAGACGTCGCGCCGCTTTGGAATGCTGTCCAGCTCAGTCGCCATTGCGGCGATGGATTTGGTTCTTTCCACGAGTGATATGACTGAGCGCATTCAAGAGCGACGACGGAAGAAAACTGAGGCTACGCGTTCATTGAAATGGAAACCGATAGAAATGCGTTGGCACTTTCATCGAATAAATCCCACTGATCGTTGAACCACACTTATTAAGAAACCTTCGCACATTTCGTAGTGCAAGAACGTCAAAAATGCATAGTCACGAAGCTCCAAGGACAGCACCGGTGCCAAGAGTACAGTAAAAAGCAAAAATCTTGTTTTATGTGCAGTCTCTTTCTTCACAAGAGTGGGCGTTTGAAATTATTATTTCACTTTTATATCGGACACTAATCTCATCGACAGTTTAAGAAACAACAGTTTTAAAAAATCAAAGCCGTTTACAACTTACTGTAACGCCGAATTAGAGCGCAGCTCTCGAGGAGGAGGAGTGAAGGGTTCTGAGGGTCACGTGTTCTTGGGAGGGGGGTTCACGTGACCTTGGGGGGTTACGTGACATCCCCCAAGTTTCAAAACGCGGCGACAGAAAAGTGCAGATATACCCACCGGTTTGTTGGGTTTGAGACGTTCCCTTCTATGTCTGTTCCTTCGACTACACTTTTTTTCTGCACCGTAGCGTCGGGTGTGATAATAATTTCAATGATGAAAATAATCCCTGGAGAAGGGGAACAAGAGGAACAAAGGACAAACATAAATCTCCAAACACAGCTAGGCGACTGGTGAGCGACCGAAAAAATCCGCCTGGTCCGGGTATCGAACCCGGGACCTCTCCATTACAGGTGGAGCGCTCTACCAACTGAGCTAACCAGGGGTTAGACGTCAGTAGACGTCCTTTGTCCCTCTTGTTCCCCTTCTCCAGGAATTATTTTCATCATTCTTGTCCAGCTCGCTTGCACCTTTGCATTTAATTGCATTATAATTGTAATTTCAAGCCTTTTTTTTTTTTCGTGAGCAAATTGTGGTGAATATTATCGTTGAATGCGATACCATTTTTTTTTTCGTCTTGTACTGCGTAAGATTTTCTTTACTAAACTGCTTAGTGTCTGGTATTGAAAATCCAGGAATATGTTCCGTCAACGTGTATGAGATTTTCAATCAAATTTAAAACCAATCTACATTTTTTTTCTTTATCTAACTGTCCGCTTCCCGCGGACGTGCCTCCAGCGACCAGCCAGCGACTTTTGTTGGAGCATTACTCTGATTAAAGAGATTAAATGAACTATTTTGAAAAAACATAACAAGACACTTGGTAAATGTATTTGCCGCTCAGAACCTAATATCATACATCACAGTCGTTGGGTTCATTACCACCCGCTTGCACAATTAAAGCATGTGTGTAAGATACGCGTGCCGCTGCACGCATCTGTACCGAAGAATACCGAAAAAAAAAAAACTTTCAGCCTTCCCACACTGGTGAAGAAGGAAGACCAGCGGAGTTGTACAAGAACAGGTAATGGCTGGCCGCAAGTCGGCAAGCCAGAGTGGAAATGCTGCCGCCATCTATGATTGATTTCTGCAACTAGATATGCGGCTTTCCGGCGTCGCTCATAGATGGCGGTACGTGTCCAGAGTTCGGTGTCTTCATTTCTTTGCGGGAGACATGATCCTGGGGAAACTAGCCCTTAACAGCTCCGCAAATATTCAGTGCGTAATCGCTCCAAATCTTCGCGCATCATCCCCTTACCCTCTGCCTTTTATTTTTGTCTTATTGCCCCTTCGTCCTCCATCGTCTCCCGCCGTTGTGTTGGATCGATCGCGTTGTCTCGCTCCCAAAGGGTAGCAGTGAACGAAGTCGCGATTGCTCCTTTATGCCTGTTTTGCCTGCCTTTGCATTGTAGCTGGTCAAAATGCAGGGGCCTTTGTATTTCCGTATGCTCTTTCGGGTATCTATTTCGAGCATTGCTTAACACTTCGAGCTTTTTTGTTTATCTTTGAGAACTATCGACTGTCGTTGCTTAAATATTTAATCATACATTATTTCCTGAATTGAACATTTTTCATAATATATATATATATGTATATACAAAACGAGTGAGACAGAGCAAATTAAAAAAAAGCCTGTCTGTCACCTGTTAAACCTCCTTTTGATACTTAATGTAAATTATCTTACATTAGACATGTAAATCGTTTTTCAATATAAGTCAGCTTCCGGGGTTTTTTTCTCGAACGGGTTGTATGTAATTATGTTGCGTTAACTTATTTCGGAGGACCAGTGGAGGCATAAGCTCGCAGTTAGGTTTCCTTCGAATAATTATATTATGAAAAAATCCTAAATTTGTATTTTAGCTGCGCCTCCTCTTTCTTCTCTACCCCCCCCCCCCCCCCCCCCCGAAGAGCCTATCAATAAGGCGCAGTTCCAAAAACATTGGGAACTCTCAAATGCCGAAAGTACATTTCGTTTGGTAGAGTATGTTCTGTCCTTGTGTCCTTGTATATAATTTAATCTCAAGATGGACCGCAGTGAATACTACTCATCAGCAGAATCAATGCAGAACTTAGAGCTTGTCGAGTAACCTTCCGGCTTTGGAAACGCGCGGCACGTGAAATCACATAGCAAGGGTGGAGCGCTGGTTGGATGAAGTGAATTGTAGCCTCCGCAGCAGTCCATCTGACGGAGAAACAAATTGTATCCCCGAAGCTTCCAAAAATGTCTATGCTCAGACAAATCCAAAATGAATTTAAAAGAAAAATCGCTGTTGGAACAAAGAAATATTTTCACACGACGTAGTTAAAGGAACTTGTTCAGACGCAGTCAGAAGAACTTTAGAAATCAAAGGACACAAACCATTTAATTGCTCTTTTTTTCTTTCTCGCTTTTATAAACATTTTCATTCCATATAACAGTTGGAAATCATACAGTACAATTTCTACGAAGTAGTTGGAAAGGCACCGTTCTTTCATATGACGCTTCTGTGTACGGATTTTAGTGGGAGTTCGTTTTCCTTCTGTACATAACCAGGGATAAACATCTGCACGCACAAACTGCGACGGTATGTTGCAAGCCCGTTCGCCGATGTTTCACGGCGAGTGCATGCACTAAACCCAGAGCAACGCCACACTCCGAACAAATTTTCAATGACTAAATCTGTAAGCCGAAACAGACGACTTGCTTTAACATAACAGAGACGTCGCATTGGTCGGTGATGAAAACTGAGAAAACGGTTAGAGGTTTCACTTGAGCAACACCTGCGATGCAGCTAAAATGCTTTCAGTTCAACCCCGACGAGGTATCCCTTAATGTTACAAAGAATCACGCATCCGAAATTTGTGTGCTGGCGGTAAGAGAGCAGTATTAAAAACGCAACGCGTCACAGTCGGTCACCACGAAAGTGACGCGTTCCGATGCGCCCGTGAGTCTGTAATGGAAGCACAACTTGTTGATCCTGCTGGCGACGAAGGCGCTCGTGTGTTCGACGTGAGAGCGGTTCGGGCCACGTCATTTGTTCACGCCACTTTGTTGCGAAGCATGGACCACTGCGCTGACTTTGTAAGTCTCGAAACAATTCAGCGATTTTTAACGGCAGTCGGATGTCATGAGGCTTCGTCCCTTATCCGTCGATATCACAGCAATGGCCTGATGATGTCGGTTCGAGTCGCGACTCTTTTCGTGTGGGGCTTTCAAACACTACACGCTGGGCCCAGGGCCAGGTGAACCTTGTTGCCACAGGTTGCAGAACTATAGATGCACTGGCACGTAGGCGATTGTTTTTCCTACGCACTCGTTCCGAACGCACTGCATTTGGAGTTCTCAGTGGTAGGTTACGTAGGACGTCGAGTGCACGGGGCGTGTCTTCGCGTATTGCACCAAGGACATGTTGCGACCTGGAATGAAAAACGAGGCATATGCTTAAACCGAACACGTGCCCATCGTAGTCATGGCAACTTTCCAGGACATTCGGTGGTATAAAAAGTTTGCTAGGAAGGATGAAAGTTCTAAATGATCAAAGTTGTATTAAACCCAGACAATTACAGTCTTCGGGAACATGACGATCATTTGACAAGAAAAGCAGAAATTGATGAATTTGTGAATGTTGCCGAGATGATTCAATGCAAAGAAACTGTAGGGCCGTAGAATAAAAACTAAAGGCGTCCAAAGGTTTAATTTCTGCTTGGTGATATTTTATAACCTGAAACTAAAATATTTCCAGGAAGCATTGAGATGTTTGTTGTACAGTTGTTGTTTTGAAACTTAGCAAGGCGTTGATGTTCGAGAAACTTGGGGTTGACCACATTTTTCCGCTCCTCCAGCGCACCTTGGGCAAACCATATAATTTGCTTGTTAAAGCCAACGCCACAAAACAAAACACATTACGAATTCCAGCAACCGTTTATAAGTGGTGCATCGCTTCGTTTCACAATTTGTGTGCGGAGCCATTAAAAACGTGAACCCGAGTACATATTTTAAATGGATACAGTATCCGTGCAAGTGCCCTTAACAAACAAATTGATATCTAAATCCGTGTCCTCGCGATCGCATCTCGGACATTGCTGTATGCGATAGAGCAAACAATCTCAGCTGAGCATCAGTTGACAGATTTGCCGCTGAACACGATTTCCTAAAACGAACCGATGAACTCCGCTGCCCGAGGCACTGGGTAAGCAGATATTTTGCGTTGAATGAGCAGCGTGCTAATTGTCCTCGGATTCATTAGCGAGTTTATTATTGCGTATGCGAGTGAACGTAAGCACCGCGTGTTTGCGTAAGCGTTAGATGCTCAACATTGCACAGCATTCGCGGAGCCCAAACTTCCTGTCTTTGATTGGGGCTCATGACGACGACGACGCACGTGCGCAGAGTGGAGCACCCAACGCAGATGCGCAAAGCCCGCGTTTGCTCCTATACGCAACACTAAAACTCCCCTTTGAAGCGAACCCGACGATTCAGAAGGCAACGTAAACGCCTCTTGAATACACTCTGTTTCACCATACGAAGGAGTGCAGCCAACCCCACGAGCCACCGTAGCCAATCCAAAGCCGCGTGAGTGTAACCTGGCAGTCGGGAGAGGCGCAGCGACGTGCGGGGCTCGTAATCACGTGACACGCTCACAACCTCGGACTGGCTGGGACGGCTCACGGGGTCCGCTGCTGTCCATCGCAAGGTACAACCGACTTAAGACGGCCCTACTGATATACCTTCTAACAAAACAAGTTAATGCAAAATAAAAATTATTATACAATGTGGTTCCTGCTCACAAAGACTGATAAGCGCAGGACGTGTGATAGGCCTTCCAGGGACGTAGAGAAGGGCGTCTGAACGGCACCGTCTACCGAAGATAAGCTTCCATTTCTGACACACGCGGTGAGATGGCGCAAGCCTGACAGGAAAGGTCGCGAAGCGCGCAGCCGCGCCTTTGCGAACCGCGCCAATGGAGTCGCTTTTGCCTGCAGGCAGTCACAGAATCCTGGATAGCTCAGTCGAAGCAGTTGACTCCTAATCTAACGGTGGTGAGTTCAAATCCTGCCGGGGTACTGAAGTCTTCTCGTATGGTTCCCTATAGGCGTAACGCTCTTCGTTGCCGTTATTTCGGCCCAGCCGGCTGTCACAGCCCAAGCATTTCAATACCCCATAAAAATCTGCTGACAAAACACATCCTGTGTGAATGGTGTAATTTATGCCTAATGTGTTTTTTCAGTTGGCAAAATATTTGTCTAGATATAGCGTCCGGGGATCTAGTGGTGTGTGTGTGTGTGAGAGAAAAAATTTCAGCCAGATCACCGCTCACTGTACCCTTACCCTTTTTAGAGTATATCTGGAAATCGCGGTCGCACTCCGCCTCTGACATTTCCATGTTCTCCGACGGCGCCGTGTTTCCTTCGAAGCCCCGACTCTCCGCTTCGTCCTGGTTGCTCTCTTCGTCGGAGATCCTGTGACGAATGCGAGAAATGAATGCGCACGGTTAAAGTACTCCGAGTTTCGTTTTCATACTCTTAAAAGTTCATTTCCTGAATGTTTCCCCAAACACACGCAAAACTTTAACCTTAGCGACGAATGGTAGAATCTTGAGGTATTTCAATGTTTGGTTAAGCCATTCCTCCGGAAATAAATTTGGCGAAGGTAAACACCGTGGAACTCAACTGATGTTGACACATTCAACTTTTGAAGACTGGACGATACATATGTATAATCATAGTACAAAGAGTTTCCGAGAAAAAAAGTACCGTATTTTTTGACCCGGGTAAAGAAACTATGTATCGCAGAAAGCTCTAACCCCGTGAGATAGTGGTTGAGTTGGGGTAAAATGCGAAAGTTCCAAGACAGGACGTTACATGGATCAAAATATAATTATGAAAAGCTTTTTTTTCTGAACCTACGTCCCTCTAAGCCAAATATCGGCAAAACAAGAACTGACATTATGAACGCTTGTTGAATTTATGTGAGTAAAAGACACTTATCGGCCAGAAAGAGGTTATTGTTGTTATTTTCGCGGACGAGTTCTTTTCACACAAATAATTGTTAGCGTCATATTTTCAAGGTTTTTAATCATTTTCACATGTATAGTTTATTTACCCGCGCCGAAATGTATGATTCTCCCTTCTCGGGAACTTTCTGTAGTTTAGAATACCTTATGCACTTCCATTTCCGGATTGTCGTGCAATGAATGAGTGGTATTTCAATTCTACAGTGGAGCTGTTAAGGGTTAGTTTCCCCAGTATCGTGTCTGCGGGCAAACAAATGTCGACAAAAACTTCGGACAGCTACCGCCATCTATGAATGACGGCGGCACCTAGACAACCGGCGAGCCGGTTGTCTAGTTGCCGACGTCGCTCATAGATGGCGGCAGCCTTTCCAGCCTTTCCACTCTGGCTTGCCGACTTGAAGTCGGAGAGGTGTTTCTGCGGTCTGATGGAAAGGGCTGGAAGCCTTTCCATCAAAGCGAAAAGGCTGAAAGTTTTTCCTTTTTTTATTGAAATGTATATAAGTGTGAGAATGCTCTTGAAATGTATCCTGAATGCACTATATCTAATTAAAGACTGTATTTGTATATACGGTATTTTTCTGCGCGCCTGTTTTTAAGGGGAACTGAAGCGGTTCTGTATTTGAGGAAAAACACTTAAGTCGTCTTTATATGGCGCCCAGTATCACGAATATCAAGATTGTCAAGTTGGTCCACGGAGGTTGGAGTAAATTATTTGCGAAGTACCGCTTTCCCCTCCTCCCCCCTCCCCTTTCCTTCTTCCGGGCGCCATGGCAATAGTTTTCGTAATCTCTGCTCTTGCGCATCTTCAGCGCCTGTCAAAACTAGGCACGCGCACTCTCACTATTTTCAAACAGGCCCGACAATGACGTCACGGCTGGTGTCAATGCGGGAAAATATACCTGGCAAGGCGGCCAATTGCACGCACCGCCCACACGAGCGACACGCATTTGGCGGCCGAAAGATACGTGTATGACGTAACGACTAGTCGAAAGATTTTTCGTATTTTCTTGAGTTTAGTTACATCTTAGGGGAAAACAAATGTGATATGTAAACTCACGGAAAAAAAGTACGTTAAATTCGACACTAACTCGTTTTTTTTTGTTTTTTAGAGCCTTTTTATCTTTTTTAGACCATGTGTTGAACTGAGAGTGCGAGCCCTTAATGCTGATATCGATCTGCACAAACACAATAATTTATAGAGACAAAGTTTGTTTCGTGAAATGGACAACGAGGAGTTCGAGGTGGACACGTCTTTTTGGAAATTAGGAATTGTGGTGAGAAAATTAAAAACTTGTATAGCCACTGACAGTTTAAGAAGCGCAGAACGTGACGAGTTCCGAGCAGCTTACTATAGCTGCTACGCCTATGAAATGTTAAGAAAGAAATCACAAATAAAAAAAAAAGGGGGGTGAAGTATGTAAGCCGTTCTGCTTTTCTTAAACAGTGAGTGACTACACTCTACAATGAAAGTATGCGAGTTCAATTTCCCACATAATGCAGAGACGGCCAAATTCAATATGCGCTGGGAAAATGATCATGACGTTTCACTTTTTCATTCTCACAGCGCACGTAGCGATCTTTTTTTTTTTGCGTAGTCTAATTATATTTTAAGTCTTTTTTTTTCATTTCCTGAATTTTTTTTATTGTGTTTCCACGATTGGCTGGCTCCGTGTTTTGCGGCAAAGTCAACTCACATACTTCTTTTTTATAATGTTTATTGCATGTTCATAAGGCGACTCGTATTCGTACATAACTGACAGCATGTGTAACCATGTTGTTCTCAAACTGAAAGATAAGAGCATTTGATAAAAGAGTGGGAAAAAGAAAACTAAAAACGACAGTCTATATACGGCAAGCAAGTGCGCCACACTGCGTCTCTTGCCCATGAGAACAAAGGGTTGAACATGCCAACCAAAAAATAACATAGATACCACGTAGGAACCGCACGATGACTTGGCAGCCAAGGTTGTCCCGTCATTGCTCGAGGTCGGGGTAAATAAAAGCACGTGGGCTCATTTGGCGGGTAAACAAACGCACGAAGTGCGCAAGAAGCGGACGAACTTACACGCTGTACGGACGCTTGCAAGTACAGCCTCTGGGTGCCGCCATCTTGCTACTGGTATGGATAGATCGTCCGATAGTCGAGCACTGCTGTGGCGTACCCACGGCCTCAGCAGCGCCTGACAGTCAGACGATCTGCCCACACCAGCAGCAAAATGAAGGCGCCCAGAGTCCGAACTTCCAAAAGGATAATAAACCAACACGCAGTTCAAAAATAAGCTCGCGTTTGCCCGCAACAAGTGCGGGCACTGAGCGTGCACAGAAACCAGATCCGGAAGGGAGCAAAGCTTTTGCGCATGCGCAATGCCAACAGCAGCGCCACCGCAGTGCCGTGACGTCAGAGGATTGCGCCGGTGTGCTGAAAAGAGGCAGGCGGTTGAGGGCACCTTTCGTTGCTGGCCACAGTTTTCTGGTCAGTTTTCTGTCCGTAGAGGCTAAACCGCTGCCTGGGAAGCCGGTCGTAGCGCGTCTCGGCTGGGTTGTACGATGCCGTTTCCAGAAGCAGTTCCTCCCATTGACCGTCGGGATCTGCGAATTGCGGTGACAAGTTCGACTCAATATATGCAGCGACGGGTGGTGTTGCTAAAGGAAAAGCGGAAGGCAACACATGTTTACTAAAATAACTGACAGTTGAGGCTGACAGGATGGCTCGGTGTTTTTCGAAAAGGATGTGATTGCCTGCCTGCCTTCGTTGTCATTCAAAATTCAACAATTCATAAAAATTATATTTATGATTCCCGGGAATAATTGCGCTTTCTGAAGCCTTACGTTTGTTACAGTTCCACTATAAGTTGGTATGGTTATGAACAAACTAGAATATTCGTACACAACTCAATAAATAAAAAAAAAAAGCTCACATTGTTTATTATAATAAAATGTTTAAAAACACTATAAACAGGCGTCATTCGCTTTCTTTCAACTACAAGTACAATTTCTGTTTTCTTTCTTTTTTCGAGACATAAAATGTGACAAATGTGGGAGGCTTAATGTTTGAATATCTCGGAGTTACATAAGGTCACGTGTCTCATCATGACGTCACCCTCTGTTCCAGCGCTTGACGGTGTGAAAATAACGATTTGACTTGCAGATGTTCGTGAAATACTGAAGCACGGTGCACGCCCGAAACCTAAGGCCGCTGGAGCATTAAAAAAGAGTCTATGATGACCTAATATGGCGTAGGTATTTGTCACAAAAAAAAAAGCGCTTACGCACGGGATACTGGGAGAATACGCCCCTTTGTTTACTTACGGCGGGGCGCTGTTTGAGCGCACTGAGTGTTGTGAGCACGATATGATTGTTACGGAGAGAACTCTTATTTTATGTAGACTGTCGTGCGGGTGGACATTAAACGGGCTCTCATTTGAGCCATGAACCGCACGCAAAATCGTTGATAAGGTGCGAAAAAAAAAAACGGAAAATCAATGCGGACTCGGCTGGGGTAATGCAATCTTAAATGCTATGAAAGATCGAGTATTCCGCGTAGTTTCGGAGTCTACCCATATAAAGCGCTGAATGCTGATTTAGTAACCCTCCGTCTTCTACGTACCAATGCCAGCGTAAGAATCATGCATCATTAAAATTGTACCTCATAGGCCCATGCTAATTGTTCATGTTACGGCAGGTGCGACACTCTTTTAATAGTTAAAACCTGAAAAAAACAAAAACGTTATAAAAATGAAATGGAACTAAATACAGTCAACTAAAATGGCCGCCAAGCACAGGGAAGAACGGAGATCCAGAGTTGGCTGACGTTTTTGTCGCAATGGAGAACAACGAAGAACGTGTATCGATTTTCAAAAGTTTCTTTTGTATTTAGTATCACAGCCAAAAGGCAGACACATAAAAAAAAAAAAACATAAAGTACCTCATCCTAGACGCGCAGAAATATTCCACCCTAGAATTGCGTGTTATAGGAATTTTTACTCGGCTGTTTCAATATGACGTGGGAAAGGAGTGTGCTGACCGCCGCACACGTCGCCGTCTGGTGCGCACCACCCAACGTTACACGCCATGAGGTTTGGCAATAACAGAGTAGCTCGCGTCATTCGCGGTTTCGATTATTTCGGCAAATAAACTTACATCAGAGTTTATGGAAGTCCACTCACAAGCGGTTTTTGTTTTCAAACAAGCGACAGATGAAAAAAAAAAAAAACCGAGAGAATAAAGCGAAATGACACATACTGGCAGTTGAATTGGTCCTGAAGATCGACGTGTAATGCGAGTCCCCGTTGAAGTCCCTCGATGTTTGCACGGGATACTGAAAAAAACATTACACGATGCAAAGAGTACCTTTTTGAAAAAAAAGTCACGTGGGAGCACTTATCGAATTCATCTTCTGCGGGGATATGGTGAAAGCTAGAAAGACACGCATTCCCGATCCATCAGATAGAACAGACTAGAATATCGATTGCGGATTCGGCCGCGTCCCGGCTCAGCAATCGTCACGCGCAGCGCAGTAGCTTCAGGCACACACTTATGCGGGTGAAAACTAAGGGAGAAAAATTCTGAGCACCGAGCTCTGATTGGAACGATTACTAAGTAGAAGAAAAGCTCAACTTCTTTTGTCTCTAGGCACTGTTCGAACGTCTTCAAACGCCGAACGTTGGCGTTCAGCGTTCAACGTGTTCGAAGAGTGAGTAGAGGCAAGGGCAACCAGCATTGCGTCTACTCACTAATCGGTTCAATCAAAGCTCGGTGATCTTAACTTCCCCCTTATTTTCTCGTCTTCTCCTCCCCCTCAATTTATTCCCGTACATGCTCAATAAAATTCACTGTGGCTGTTCTCTCGTAAACATCTAAAAGAGCCAATGGCGGTAATCTTCTAAGGAAGGTCGGACAAATGCGGAAACTGCAAGTATGTTTAATTTTAAGGAATGAAAAACACAATAAAACAATCGGTGCTGTGGAACTTCGCATGAGGTTTCGACGTGCTTAGCGCCACAGCGCAGATGGTTTCTTTGGGACAAACAATGATTATCAGTCTCGCCAGGATCGAAAGCTTCCTCCGTAGTTTGCGGCGGTTGGCTTTTTCCGGGTGTTCTGCGGGAAAGTACACACGGTCGAGACTTTGTACACAGTACCCCGTTTCACTTTGGGACCGACCACAGGCAATCGAGCAGCTACGAAAGTGCGTCGTCCCAGTGCTCATTGTCTTCATGCCTTTGCCATCACCAATCAAAGCAATCGTTCACACAGACAAACAAAATGAACTTAGGATTGCAGGATATTTTGTGATTGGTGTACTCCAGGGCTCAGCAACTTTTTTGCAGCGGCGCGCCGAGTCGTCCCGAACCCGATAGGGAGGACGCCGGACGGCAAGTCACAAAGGGGGGGGGGGGGGGGGGGGGGGGGGGTTCAGTCGAAGAAATGGCAAGGGAGCGAAGGCGTTCACTGTCCAAGAATGAGAGTACGCAGGACAGTGCGCATTGGAAGCGCTCTTTGTTCTTGTCTTATCCTATTTGAAAAACTGCCGTGTGGTGCTCGAGTCTGTGTGGCGAAGCAGCAAGGAGGGGGTGGGGGAAGAATACTTGTCTGGTGTCCTGCACGGGAAGGGGTAGGGGGGGAAGGGCTTGAAATCTACCTCTTTTATCAAGCAAGCCTGAAGTTTGACATTGAAACTTGAGGTTCAACTGGTTCGGCGAACATTAAATCTTTTAGCAAAGTTCCAGGAAGGTCGAGGAAGTTTGTCTTGGGGACAGTGTTACCCGACTTCTATACAAAAATTTCGAAGTTTTGGAAACATAAGGTATAATACTGTTTAATTTATGTTTTATAAAGCGATTACCAATGTTTACGCAATAGAAGAAAAATATAAGCGCCTTTAATGTTTTCGTTAGTTCATTAAGAGAAAACAAGAAAACAACATACCTAATAAATTTTTGACTTTTCCACTGCCAAGTAACGTCTGTTCATTTTTTTTTCACGCATTTGCACGAAAGTTTATCTTTAGTCGACCGTTTCCCGAACTTCGTGTTAGAAGTTCGAAACAGTCGAAACAAGTTGACCTCAAGCCTCAGCCAGGATCCAAGCAGAAACTTATGTTTCTCTGATACCTCTTTTAAAAAAATAGCTATTACAAATTGGGCACCATAATTTCTTGTTGGAGCAAGTACTGAAGTTTTGTCAGACGTTTCAAGATTTATAAAAGCGTGGCAGCGTCAGGCACCCTGCGTAATATTTTTTGACATATGTGAACGACACTCGAAACAAAACGAACTCATTACAAATAAAGCTGGAACAAACCAAAAATATTCACACTAATATGCCAGTATGTCGTCTTCAAACCACTAATAAACGCCGTCCAAAAAAAAGAAATCGAAGTTTTAACCCTAATGCTTGGTTTGTTTGCCCCCGCAATTCAGAGAGCCTGCTGCCTCACTGAAAGAGCGAGTGGAATAACTTCAACGATATTTTAATTTTTTTTTTCTGTTCGTTTATAACCTCGCGCATTTACTTTTCCTGATAGGATTTTAGCCTGTTCGTCGCGCGCTAATGGAATTCGCAGCCTGGTCTTCTCTCTGCCTTCCCTTTCAATTTTATCTTCTTATCGTGTTCAGGGGCAGAGACTCGGCTCTTGCCTGATCAATCCAGCTTGGAAAATTCGGGAGAACAGAGCTCTGTTCTCGCCTAATGAAATACCTGTGCCGAATCATTAGTGCCCCAAACGAGGTCGCTGCTTTGTCCCGGCAATCGATGATGATGCTCAAGGCCCCTAATAAAACGAGGGACGACCCCGTTCTCAAAGTCACCGCCGCCACTACATACACCCTCTTTCCTTTCGCGAACCCATAGATATAATTAAATGCGAGTGAGATTAAGCTGGCTAAAAAGTCTTCTCTTGCCCCCTGTCACCGCGCTCTCCCTCACTATCCCTCCAAAATCTCCCGTTTTTTTTTCTTCCTCTTTATTTTGGGGTTCAACAGCGCGCAGGGGTCGCACGCCTTCTTTCCTTATGGTGACAGAGTAGCAAAGGGTAAGGGAACACATATGGCCAGCCAATCAGCTGTCGGCGTTACACCCTGCGTTCACACCGGCAGAAGCAATCACGTGGTTTAGGGCCAACAGTTGATTGGTTGAGCTAGAAAGTTTTCCTCCGCCTTGTTATCAGCTTTAAAGATATATATATATATATCTATCTTTAGAGTGTGGAGTTGTTTACGAAGTTCCCAATTGGTTGCGCGCTTCGCTAACGGGGTTGGCGAGAAATTGATGGTGGCTGAAGTGTCAGGAATGTTGTAGTAGGCGCCAGTTGCCGCGCGCTAAAGTTTCGGCAGGGAAATTATTATGCGCAACATATTGTTAGCCTTCGGCACCGGAACTGGTTCTACATTATTGCATTTGTGGGTGTTTTTTTATACATGTGTTTACGTGTGCTCGCATTACTGACATTGTCTTTTGCGGAGCGAGCAACGAAGATGTGGTTTTCTGGTTGTAGGACATTCTGCACAATTTGCATGTCAGTTGTTAATTTCCTTGATGGCGAATGCTGGGACGATATAATTTAATTGGAAACTTTAATGAGTAAAATCTCACAAATGATTTTTTTAGACAAAATGCGCCGCAAGACAAGGACAGAGTAAGGGAGACAACAGGAAGCGCTACTTGCAACTAAATTTGTATTAAAACAAGACACACTCTTTATACACCCCATCGGGCTTCTCAAGCAGGAATTGAAAATCCTTGTCTGTTAGATGAACTGTCGGGGCAGTTATGCATCTGTAATCCCCCTGCAATCTAACGCTGAATGACTCGTACAGGTTTCTCCTGATTTTGCTTCTTAGCATTCCCGGAATTCTTGTTTTTCTTTCAATTCTGGGGCGCAAGGACATCTGTCACAGGAAATGCCTAAATTGCCCGAGGGGAAATTCCTTACTGATAACGGGTGCTTTCTTGCCCCTTCGTTAACGCAGCTGCCCGTTTAGCCCATGTGCCCTTTTCCGCATTCAGCATTAGATCGCAGGGGGATGACAGATGCATAAATGCCGCGTCAGTTCATCTAAAAAACAAAAAAATTTGAATTCCTGCTTGAAAAACCCGATTGGGTGTATAAATAGTGTGTCGTGTTTCAATAAACATTTTGTTGAAAGTAGCGCTTCGTGTTGTCTCCCTTGCTTTGTTCCTGTCTTGCGGCGCATTTTGTGAGAAGAGATCATGTACCAACTGGCCCATCTATCACTATTCATGAAGTCTCGCAAATGAATTAGGTAAAGGGGTACGGGAGGAAAATAAAAGCAAGAGAAAAACAAATTTAATAAAGAAACACGCTATTTATTTTTTACTAAGTAAACAATGTATAATTCGAAAGCGAAGGAATGTTGTTTGCAGGCCTGTGATAGTTTTTGTTATTGGCGAAGCTAGCTGAGATGGGGTGGGATAATGTAACTGTACGCGTCAGCAAATTAAGAGCACCATTGTTACTAAGCATAAAGCTTAAACAAGCGCTCGTGATCATATACAAGCTTATGTGTGCAACACCTTTAATTTTAGAGGCAGAACTGAAATTGTCTGTCGACTCTACACTGTAATGAACGTAATTTAGCTATAAAATAGAAAACCCCTATGACTGAAGAAGTAACTTGTTTAGAAGTTTTCATGAATTCAATGGCTAGATGTTCTTTATAAAAAAATTGAAAAAGAAAAGAATATCGAAGACTCTTTAAAGCAAACCTAAATTGAAACTAGTGTAAAAAAAAGAAGAAAAGATAATCAAGATGGGTTTTTGAGGCTGCATAATTCAAACCGTACGAGACAGTCTATTTACGAGCAGTAAAGCCAACGTTACTTTACGGTAAGAGATATTTCCTAATGAAACAAGACTTGTTAAAATTATTGGCTCCGCATGATTATAAACAGCACGTGGTAACTGCCATACTATACAAAAATGCTTAATAGCGCTATCAATATTGTTAGTGAGACTCTTTTAAAAAAAATCAACTACTACATGCAAAAAAATACAATAACAACAACTGAAAAGAGCACTGGAAAACTAGCGACATTATAATAGACTAGTTCCTGTCGCGTAACAAAAAAAAATGCCAGCTACTTCTTTTTCTTGTCAAGACGTCGCGCATATATTTCAGGGGATAATCTGAAAACCACTTATTGGCAATGCAAAGAAATGTCGCGCTGGAGCGTATTGTGCAGTTCCTTCTCGTAATGCGTATCTCTTCCATCACTCCAAAAAACTTTGAGGGACCGCGCGTATGAATAATACTGTTGTTCTCGCTAATAATTAATTTAAGGAACCGTAAAATAGTCCTAAGCTATCTGTGACATCATAACAAGCTGTATGAAAAAAATAATCGACCTGAGCAAGGCTTGTGATTGCGCACTTCGCCAACTAACCAGATTCAGGTAAAAAGCAAAAGTTATAATTCGTTTGAGTTGCACACAAAGAAGCGCAAGCCGAAATCATCTGTTTAGTCGCACCTGCACTGTGCTCTAAGTCCGTGTGCAAAATTAAAACGTCTTAAGCAAGATACAAAAAAAAAAAGAAAAAAAAACTTTGTCTTTGTACAGAAAGTTGCCACAATTTAGAAAGCACGCGGTGTGCGCGTTCATAATACTTGTGCGTAGATGTAACTAATAGCTTCCTTTCTTTTCTTGTAAAAGGTACTATATATATTTTTTTATTTGCAGCGTTTTTGGTAGAACTATTGTTCTGGCGGAACTATGAGACGGAGGAACTTGCATGTTGTATTGTGCGCACTTACGATGTGTAGAGTAGTATCCTGTCTGTTGTGACATCTCACGTTAATTCTTTAAAATAACGACGGTTTTTCATATCTCGACTTTCGTAATTGAGGACGTGTTTGGGGACAGCAATAAAAAAATGTTATTTTTCAGGTCAGTTTCCTGCCTCCTACAGAAATGAACTAAACAAGCTGCCGGACTATTCTTGGCTTGGTCATATGCTCGGCCATTATTGCCGTTTTAAAGCTACGTCCACGTGAATCAACCCTAGTTATGCAATGAATTTGGAGATAAAATAATAAATTGCGCACAATTAAAAAACATTCAGTCCTATAATTAGCCATACTTTAGAGATTTCCAGGAAACAAAAATAGTTTAGGAAATTAACTGTAAAAGTCTATATTATCTGTCGTTCTAGTTTGAGGAAGTACCCCCCGCACACGATATGAGCTAAACCCCGACATGGCCTTCTCTGCTTCTGCGGTCCCAAACAAATTTTATTATCTCCCAATTGAACAAGTAGTCAAAAATATAGAACTTGACTTTGTATTTCATTGTTAACTTCGACTAGAGGTCTAAAAAAATTAAACTTGCCGCTATGCCAAGGAAGCCTGAAGGACTGTTTCGGCTGATTTTTTCGGTGATTGAGCCAAAGATTTTTATGGACGCGCTAAACAAAACACAAAACGGTCAGACACAACACAATCAAAAAGCACACCTAACAAAAAAACAAACAACGCGCGCAAAAAAAAAAAACATGGACAAAGTAAAAAAAAAAAAGTGCTTACAGGACAAGCTTTGAGCCTTTTGTCATCAAGAACGAATTCTAGCCCCCATCGCCATGTAAATTCAACGCACCTGCTTGGGTGGGAAAGGAACGTCGTAGGTGTGTTCGGGGCGTCCTGAGATGGGCGTTCCGCCACCGGGCCCGGCGCCAGCAGAGGCCGGTGCTTGGTGGCCCCTAGGTCCCCCCGAGGGAGAGTCGTTGTCCCCGGAGTACACGGAGATGTGCGTCGTGGCGTACGGCGAAGGGAAGTAGAGGGGGTCCCCCCTCGGGGTCTCGTACACCTTCTTCCCCACGGAGGTCATGGAGATGGAGTCGCCCTTCATGTCCCCGCCGCAGGCGCGCTCTAGACCAGAACAAACACCCATTAAACCTGAGGCCTCGATTTGTGTACGGCCATACATCCAGGACACAAAAATAAACAAATAGTCCTGTGTGAATGTAGACTATAGTTATAGTTGCGTAATCGTATTGGATCCTATCGTATTATTATGAATCTTGCAGTTATACTCTATGGAGCTTACACTTTACGTGAAGGAACCATCCGTTCGGAGAGTGACTCACTTATGCATAGCTACAAAACTCTCTAAACAGACGATGTAGCGTGGCTCCAAACATACCACAAGACATAACGGCATCATATGACACCATGATGTCACGCGACTGCGCAACGTCACAAAACACCATTACACCACGCGGCATCATGCAGTCATGTTACTTTGTGATGCCGGGGTATCAAGTTACGATATCGACGACGGCGGACGCCTTACAATGCGGAGCGCAACTTCGTCTGCTCTTTGCACAGGGATTTCGATAAAGTCAGAACGCCGAGCTCTTATTGGCTGAGTGAAAAATAAATAGTGGTTAGACCTCAAAGCATCCAGCATTGAGGTCTACCCAGTATCTTTTCAATAAAAGCCAATCAGAGCTCGACATCGCTCTAACGTCACAGCAACTCCTGCACAAGAAGCAGACGACTTGCTCTCTGCATAGAGTAATATAGTGTAAAGTAAAGAGTGACTTGTCCCATGGGTCCCAGCGGCTCACTCGACTGTTAGCGCATATCTAGCGGCTCTTGTAAAGTTGTTCTCGGATTCCTGTTTAGGCGCTTCCGTTTTCTACATGGCCAAATTCATCGATGTCTGCTATCTGGATGTGTGGAAAACTGATGTCAGTGCTTCCGTTCGTATCTGGCGGTATCTCGCGCCACCTAGTCACCCATAAGTAACAAGAAGGTTGAATATAGGCAGGAATAGATTGCTCAAACCTGTGCGTGAGTTCCAAATTGCAGAGCAGACGGCGAAGTGTGCACAATATGCTATACAAATTCGAAACCGATTTACCCAACAGAATTAAAAAGTTACAACCGAATAAGAGAATTCAGTAATGCACAAATATATATTGTGGCCAAAGGGGCAATTATAACAAAAAAAAAACAAAAAAAACTGTACTACAGGTGTCCGCAGAGCAGGGTACTCCAGTTCACTGTAACGGCGAGTAAAGCAAAGTGCGCGCTACGACGACGAGCGCGACGCTTTAAACGAGTTTGTAATGCACGCATTCTCTTGAAGTGATGGTATCGTTCAAGACAACACTCTCGAGATTCTGGCGTCAGCTCGCTTCCAATTCTGGGAAACGAGAATTAGCTTTACGCTGAAGGAACTGAAGCTCAAGAGACACTTGAAACACTATGCAAGTGGTTGCGCCATAAACCGGCTCACCTTTGAAACAAAGAAAGAACGACGAGAAATCCACGCAATGATCGCAACTGCACGACGCCTCCGCCCCCGGTCACCTCGGCTGCCGTTATGGCGGCGAGCAAGTCGTGCGTCTTGCCAAAGCACCAGTCGAAGTCGCAATATATAATTTTTGCAAAAGTTCCTTGCATACGAATAATTTTGGAAACTTGTAAACTAAAGTAAAATTATTACTTAATGAAACAAATATGAATGTATTAATAATCAGGCCCCACTGCGCGTGCTTGCGAATGTTGGGCATCCTAACGGCTGGACAGCGATATTGCTTCCGTAGTCATTTCTTAGGTATCGCTATGTTCCACCGTGGCCTTACATAAACATTATTTAGAGCGGGAAAAAGAGTCCATAAATACACTCGATGCTAAATAGATCAAACAACTGCGAGTGCGCGTATCGCTTAGCAAACTTGTCTTCACCAGTGGTCATAAATGAAGCCTGAATATACAGTTCCAATTTATATGAAAGTGAACACGCGACCATCGACCGCTTTGTACTGACAGCGTGTGCGTTTTGCGAGCCAAGCCAGTCAAGGTGGACGACGAGGCGCTCAAGCCGCTGCAGGTAACGATCCCTTACGCTACCAGGGTGGACCGGCCTTCGATCAGGTTAGGCATCCACTTTCTGGGCAACCTCGCGATGTATGGATGGATGGATGGATAGATGTATCGATAGATGGATGGATAAATAGATGGATAGATGTATGTTAACGGCTGTACCGTTCATAACGAGCGGTAGCTTGCGCAACCTAGTCTAGACATTGGGAACCAAAAGTATGACTTCGTTCCGTCGCCGATTTCCTTACCGTCAGCAGTTTCGCAACTATCACCTGGCTGTGTGGGATATCACCGAGATGACCTTCGGGGAATAGGGCAAAAAACTAAAAATATCAACCCCGCCTCTTTCTCCCGGTGAGAGAGTCGCCAATTTTCCTCTTATGAACCCCTGTCGGCGTTGCTCCTTCACCGGGCCCACTAAGAATAAGGGTGGAGAATTTGGGCCCTTAGCCACGCGGGAAATAGTCTCAATGTTCTTCTGTCCCAGCCTGTTTACAGCTGTGTAAGTTAGTTATAAGTCATTCAATATTTCCTAGATAACTTCCACCAGTCTTCTAATCTCCTCTTTTCTAATAAAATGCTCTTATCACACAGTCTTCCATTCTCATCTGCAAACCCCAGCGCTCCTGCTAAGTCTGTCGCACCCTCCCCTCCGGAAGGGCGGGTACAAGCCCTGTGCACTTCAACACTAACTGTCCTATTGTCTCGCCTCCCTGAGATATCGCACATCGCGTATCCATTCCCTGATTTTTTGTCCCATATGTCCTAGTCCTCAATACTCCTGTTCTAGCCTTGAATAACAACGAGCTCCCCCACGAATTATCGTACTAATCCTTCTCCCTTCCTTCTTGTTTTCGTTCCCTGGATATAGTTAAAGCTCATTTTTTTCTCTCCACATCTTCTTCGCGGCTTCTTTTACTTCCTTTCTTCACAGAGGTAGTCTGCTCTGCTCCAGCACTTCCCGTTGGTACGAGAGTTTCCGTTTTTGGGTTCGGTTTGTCCATTTAGTGTTCAGAAATTTTGTTTTTAGATGCTTACATACCTTCCTTGACTATCGTGTATCCTCAATTGTGCCCATCGTTTGTTCAAATTTCAACTTACTGGTCGCTTCTCTAACTCGAAAGATGCCTATGTGTCCCTGCAGTCCTTAAGTTGGTGTATTCCCATGCGCCCCCAGTGCCAGTCTGCCCACGATCCTCTGCCGAGTCTTTAAGCTCGACTGGATCTCTTTCTTTGTGCTTAATACCGCATTGACAAAAGACAACCCCGGCACCGTTACTCCTTTTCCATATTCCCCTAACAACTACATATCTATTGTAATTCCATAGCGCCCTATGATTTATAATTGCTGCATTCCCGTTTCCCTTTGTTTAGCATATTTTCTTCCTGTTTTTCGAAGTATTGTTTTCCCTCATTCCGCCATACCCCAAGGTATTTATATTTCTCGACGTGTTTTATTAAAACCTCTTGAATTTTCAGTGGTTCCCCCTTCTAATTCTTTTACACCATTTTCCCGACTTTTCGCTACTAATAATCAGGCCCGGAGAGTCTCCTTCTTTATCGCAGAATTCAATCATTTCCTGAAACCTATCCCTGCTATCTGCTAAAAGTGCAATGTCGTCTGCGCAGAACATTCCTGGTATAACTTGGTTTACTTTTCCCCCGTTCTAAATATAACACACATCAAGACCTAAATTGCACACTACTCATTTTTTTTCTATTCAACTCTGGTATATCACAAAAAGCAGAGGTGATAGGAGACAACCCTGCCTGAGTCATCTTATTTCTGCCGGTTCTGTTATTTCTACATCCCATGTCATAACAACCTGATTATTTGTGTCTACCGGCTGTCAAAGCCTAATCAAATGTGAATTTTTTTACTACCTTCATTGCTAGTCTGTACAGGACCGAGGTTACTGTTATTGCACAGTAGGATTTTATGTTATCCTTATTGCCCTCGCCTTCATATAGTAATCTCATTCTGTTTAGTTTCCAATCATCGAGCACGTCTCCCCACATTTATATTTGATCAGGTGACTTTCTTAACTTTAATTTTGTTTTTGTGTCCTAGTTTCTTGACTAGTCTCATTCCTATGTCATCTGGGAATGCCGCCGTTCCATCAGGTACTTCTGCTCTGTCCCATTCCCCCGAGGTTGTCTGAGTTGTTTCGCTAGTGTTCTCGTCTTGCACCGTGTTGCTGTTTGTGCTCTGCCTAATATCGTTTGGTTCAAGTTCTGCGATTGAGGCCTCGGTTGTTTGTCCTATAAATTCCCTTGCCTCCTCACCCTCTACACTTATCCTCTCCTGTGTGGTCAATAAACAATGGAATCCTTCTGTTTTTATCCCCTGTGCATTAATTTTATTTCATTTATTAACCTCAAGCGCGTCTTTGAGGACGCATTACATGAGGGGGGTAGGTGGTACATGCATTTGTAACAACATAGTAACACAATTTTCCAAACACAATCATTGGTATAACAAAATCATCGCAATCAGCCCAGCACAGTTTACAAAAAGGATATCGCATCGTACGTACACAACTGCAATTTTGAACTGGACGTAACTATGTATAAAACAACAATTTCAATATGGAGAAACGGAAAGCGACTATGAAAACAACAAACAAGCATGTACGTGTACTATTCATGCCACAAGCGCTCGCACATTGTTTTAAATTCAACGGGATTTGTGTTAGTAACCATCTCGTCTGGCAAGTTATTCCATTCAGTAATCGATAATATTAAGGGTGAAAACAGGAAGGAATTAGTGTGTGACTGGTATTGCTGCACCTTACAGGAATTATCGGTTCGAGGAGAAATATAATGTGCGGAATGACAATAGGTGTTTTTAAAGCACGAGTTGCTGTAGTATAAGTCATGAAAGTAACATATGCGGTAAATATTGCGCCGGGTAGACAATGGAGTGAGACCCAAATTTGTTTTTAAAGCTGAGACACTAGTTTGAGGCGAAAAGTCGTTTGATATGAACCGGGCTGCTTTGCTTTGGACAGATTCTAATTTCGAAGAATGATAATTTTGATGCGGATGCCATATGATACTTGCGTATTCTAGTTTAGGGAGAATGATTGTTTTATATGCTAGCAGTTTTGTTGAAGTGGGGGCCAAGTGTAGGGTGCGCCTTAAGAAACCTAGAGATTTAAATGAGTTGGTGACTGAGTTATCGATGTGTTGTTTCCATACGAGAGTTTCAGAGATGTTTACTCCTAAGTATTTGTATAGTGGAACACATTCAAGTTGCTGCATGAGTGATGTATATTGGCTGTATGATTTGTTTGAATTCGTAGTAACGGTCATTTGTTTACATTTGTTGGGGTTAACCGTCATCTGCCATTCTGAGCATCAAGGTCCTTTTGGAGGATGTTATGGTCAGTCGGGTCTAAGATTTTTCTATAAATAACACAATCATCTGCGAATAGGCGGATAGTTGAGGTAATCGAAGAGGGAAGATCGTTGATATAAATGAGAAAAAGAAGGGGGCCGAGAACGCTACTTTGGGGGACGCCTGAAGATACTGGGACTGAGTTAGATGAAGAACCATTCACCGAAACTGACTGTTGTCTATTTGTTAGGAACGAAGCTATCCATTTTATTACTACAGGGCTAATCTGGAGGAGAGAAAGTTTTAGAAGTAGTCGTTGGTAAGGGACCGTATCGAATGCTTTGGCAAAGTCTATAAATATAACGTCTGTTTGTAGTGAGGAATGATTATTAAAATGAAGATCCGTGACAAACTCAAACAGTTGACTAGTACATGAGTGGCGCTTTCTAAAACCGTGCTGGTTGGGGAAAAAAAAGTTGCGTTGATCCATGTATGAGACAATATTAGAATAAATAACGTGTTCCATAAGCTTACACGGCACACTGGTGAGTGAGATAGGTCTGTAATGTGATGGATCTGATTTGTTGCCTGATTTGAAAATGGGTTGAACTCGGGCGAATCGCCAGTCAGCTGGTACATCAGCAGAATTTAAACTTTGTTGAAAAAGAGCGCTGAGTATTGTTGATGCTGAGTGCTGTGTCATTTTTAGTAGTTTGGCCGAGATACCATCATTTCCAGGGGCGCTATTAGAAGACAGGTTTTGAATTGCCTTGTGGATTCCTTCCGGGATGAACAAGATTGGAGGCATGCATATTTCCTGCTGAGATAGAGAGTAAGATGGTAGTGGAAATACTTCACGTGTAAATACACTGGAAAAGTATGAATTTAACGAATTGGCCGTCTGGTCATCACTAAGTGCCTCCCCCTGGTCGTTTGGAAACGAAGGGCTATTCTTAGTGTCTTTTGGGTTAACTATTTTCCAAAACTTCATGGTGCGTAAAGAACCTTTTGCTACATTCCTACCATTTTGGTTTACGTACATCATCCGCTGCACTCCAGCTTACCCATCTCGGCGTGAATTCGAGCACATGCCTCTCCCTTTTTTTCCTGACATGTATTTCATTTTGGTGCTACCTCAGCGGGCCGCCTTAACCCGGCCCAAGCTATCTGCCCAGTATTAAAACGGCCCTGCTGAGGCCGCCTTACTTTCACTACCCCACCAGCTTTTTGGCGCGTGTTGCCTTCTCCCTCTTCTTCTCTGTTCTATTTTGAACTCCACTAACTCTCTTTTAAAAGTGTTTACAAAATTTTCATATCTGCATTCCTTCTCCAGTTGTTTTAATACTAGAGTCCCAATTCGTTCTGCTACTTCTGGCAGTTGGGCACCGTTTAAGGTCGATGTACTCTCTCGTGCAAACATTTGTGTCTCTGGTTCCACTGGAATCCAAGACATTAAACCAGGTTGCCCGCATTCTAAATCGTATGTGGTCATTTTCACCTCAAGGGGCCAAGTGCAATAGGTTATGGGCGCTTGAGCCGGAAGTTTGGTCATTTCAAGCGAGGCGTCACGTGACTTCACGCTTCCGGTTCGTCCGGTGCCTGTCGTTGTTCGTCCAGCTGCACGAGAGCCTTTCTGGGCGTGGTGTCCGCGCTGGAATTGCGGTGAAAATGGTTCACTGCTCTGCGGTACGTTGTTCTAACGCAAGCCATAAAGGGCACACGATGTTTCGGTTCCCATGGAACGAAGAACCAAAGCAATGATGGGCCGACGCTGTTAAAGGGGTTATGACACGCCAAAAATAAAATATTACATAACTATACTGCTAGGATTCATTTTATGTTCCTATAATCCCGCTAAATTTGTTTTGAAAAAGGCGCGATAATTTCGAGGATAAATCGATTTATATGCGCGCCCCTCGGAGGGGCAGATCCGGGCGGACCTGGAGGCTGATGACGTAGCCAGCCTCCAGCATGGTGTCTACTTGCACGCACTCACAGACTTGGCTCTCTTGGCGTATCGAGCCTTAGCTTCCTCGTTTACCTTCCACGTTTCCAGCATCCGGTCCGTGACGATTACGTCTACGGCATCGATCGCCTTGTCGAAGTGTTCGACATTGATCGCAGCAGCGATGAGAGCAATCACGATCGCCTTGTCGAAGTGTTCGACATTGATCGCAGCAGCGATGAGAGTGATTGCTATCAAGAGATGTTGGAAGCTGTTCATTTTGACTGCGACCCGCTGGCGACGAGCTCCAGCGACGACGAGTTCGCCGTGGTCACCGTCGTCCGGGAATGTCTCGCAGGCGCATGCAGGGTGGAAGGTCAACCGGCCGGGGGGCGAGAGCGAGAATAGCCTACAGTTTACCGAGCTGTTTGAGCGGTTTTGTTCGTACCGCGACGAGAGGAGCTTGGGCGATCATGGGGGCGCCTAGAATGAGAGAGTGTTCATGGTCACGTGGTTTATGGACACCATGGTGTGACTAACTTGAGCATTGTTGCCTGGTCGCCAGATGAAAATTATAAAAATTCGTAAATTGAATATTGCAATTATCAGAGCTCTAAAAATTGCGTAACTTGGTGCTCATAGGCTAACTAAGTAGCCTATGAGCATTCCATTTCAAGAATAATCTATCCGTTTAATTTTCGTGTCATAACCCCTTTAAGCGAATGACGAAGCAAAGTATCCTGTGACCGTTTATGCGCGGCCCATTTTGGTACAGGTCAGCACAACGTGTTCTTGCTTCAGGTTGGGGTCCGCGCGAAATAGCGATTTCTAACAGAGACTCTTGACACCAAGAAAAGGTCTATATTAATCCGCGAAGGGGTGAGCACCGCTCACCCCTTCGCGAGATGCGTTATCGCAGACGTACAAGGCATCCGCAGACGTACGTACAAGGCACCCGCGAAAACGCGGGATGCATTCCCGGAGACGTAAGTTTGCTTGTGATTTCGCAGGCAATCAGTTCATCGCACGTCGTTACGTCGACAGATTGTTTGATCGACAGCAATGGCTTTGGAATTACAATTGAAAACGAGCGTGTTGGTTAATAGATACGAAACTTGAAAGTATAAAACAGAGAGGACGAGGACGGGAACAGGACATCTTTCAAAGCTTTGAAATTCAATGCTTTGGAATATATTCTTGTGAATGGGCTGTCAATATTTATAGCTTGGTCGCCTTTTTCACTGTGGAGTAAGAGCACAAATATAAACTTGGCCAACGAATATCGACCCCATAAACCTGATCCTCAGCTTGTTATAATGCAAATAAACAAAAAACAAGCAGGCAACACTTACATCTTGACGGCTAATAAAGCGATCGTTCGGCCCTGCTCAGCCTACATGAAAATCGGTGCATGCTTATTCATCCTTTCTTGGTAAATCCATGTGATGTGTCTATATCTAGTAAGACAGAACAAACACTGAGGAATGGCCCGAAGCTTTGTGTGAACGTAAAACCCTTAAGAATAAATATGTTCCACGCAATTCAATCTATACATAAAATGACGAATCATGATGCTAGAGGCCGGGTTTCAGACGTTCCTTTCTGTCTCTTTTTTTTTGCCTAAAAGATCTCTTGTTTTTTTGTTGTTTTTTTCTGCAGCACATCCTTAGGTATTAAACGACATCAGAAAAGCACGCCAATGCTCCGATCGGGCATTTTAGCTAGCCGCGTCTTACGGCGTACATTGGCGCCTATTTCAGCTGGTGATATGATCTAGCGTAATCATGAAAATAAATGAAATGCTATGAAGAACGCTGATTCAAAAGAAGAACAAAATAGCTAACCTAGCCTGAGTTTTCATCCGAAGATGCGGAAAGCGCGGCACCAGTGCAGCTTGCCGCCGGCCGAACTCGCTCCGCGCTTTTGTGACCGTTTTTTATGTTTCTGCGTACCGATTCCCACTTACAATATCCGTAGAAGTAACTTCAGGCGCTTGGAAATTCACAACTCACCCAGCAGCAGAGGGAGGCGACTCGAATAGATCGGGTTCAACACCCGCACAGGCTTCAATAGCCGTCATGTTGCTGCGTCGGCTGCTAGCCACGGACCGACAGGGAATGATACCCAGAATGCTTTGCGGCTGCTGCCAAACGCCAGTCACCTATTGGCTACGCGAGCGGCGTTTTGCCACTGATAAAAGACCGGTGTGGTGCATTTGTAGGGGCTTTTGGGTCGCGACGCGAGCGATAACAGTGGATAAACGATTACGTTGTTGAACCAGTTCTTTGAGTTATTCCCCGAGGCGGGAAGCGGCAAGGGACAACCTACAACTCTTATATGAATCGCAACTGTACCTGAAACCTGAGCACGTAGCTTTTAAAAAACGAGGGAGATAACTTGCAAGATGTCCAAACAATTGCTTTAGCATACAGCCATTTGGTGATAGCGTATGGGTGCTCCAGCCACCTTTGTTATCAAACATCTTCTTATCGTTCCACAGACAATGATATATCGGCATCAGTTAATAAAAATTCCTAAGAGTAAATCATAAAGCAGGGGGCGTAATCAGAATAAACTTTTCGCCGAGATTTTTTTAAATTGTCAGTGGCTGTGGTCAATTAAGACGTGCATCTCAACGAACGCGGCGAGAAGGGCTCCTATCCCAATCTGAGTTCAGTTTTATATAATGTAAAAGAAAGCCAAATATTTGTAAGAAATCTCTCGATTATAGCACAATTGAGAAAGCTGGTTTGCGGAGGCACCAAGGTAAAAATAATAATAATAATCTTTATTTCCATTTAAAGAAACGGTGGAGCGAAAGGAAAAAAGCTTCAACAAAAAGCTTGACTGGCCCTCAGCCCCATCGGCAGTCATTGAACAAGCAGTTTTCGTGCAATGAAAAAAAAAGAAAAAGGGGAAAAGTAAAAATGCGTTTCAAAGTGCTGGCAATTATGTTACACGTGAAACGTGTGGCGTCTACGCTCTCGGCGCTCTTCCTCGGTTTGTTTGGTGACTGGCTTAACACGTGTCATGTATTGGGCCTCCGCGAGAAAAACCAGCTTTGTTTTTTGCACCGCCAACATAGACTATAGACATTGCGGAGAACTCAAGATCCGTTAGAACGTAGCCCCAGCTGTTCGAGCAAGATGCAAAAGTTTGAGCACCAACCGTTATCTTATTCAAAAGTTATAAATTAATCTTTTTTTTCGAGTGGATAATGGGGCCCTTATTTGCCCGTTTTCGGTTTTGTGACGCCATAAACCTCCATGTATTCGAGATCACCGTCGGCCGCCATTTTTGCATTGAATTTTCCGAAAATCGCTGATAACGTTTGAATAAGATAACGGTTGGTGCTGAAAAGTTGGCATCTTGCTCGAACGGATGGCGCTACGTTCTGACCGAGTTTGAGTTCTCCGCAACGTCTAGTTTTAGTTTTTGTGGTCAAAAAAACAAAAAAAAACAAGGATCGGTTTTCTCGCGGACACCCGGTACACTCGATTGCAATTCCTGGAGTGGGGATACCGACGCTAACCCGGGGTTTTAAAAGCTTGTGACAGGGTGTCAAGTTGCTATCTGCCGGACGTAGAGCGGATAACCCGCAGGGCTTTTCCGCCCAATGGAACCTCAACTCACGGTGACGTGTTGTGACACGCTGGAAGGACACTCGCTTAATTGCCTAGAAGATCTGGATTCGATTACCGCCTGACGCAAACGTAATTTATTGCGATGACCTCTGCCTCCTTCTACCCAACCCCCCAACACTCACACATACATACACACACTTATAACAAAATGTCGAACACGTCTGATTCTAGTCCTCAGTGGAAAAAAAAGGAAAACCCTAATCCCGAACGCGATCGCTTGCAAAAAGAGGCGCTGCGCATAAAACAAGATTTTTGCTTTCCACAGCACTCTTGGCTTGGGTGTTGTTCTTCCAGCTTCGTGGATATGCATTTCTGACTTTTTTTCATTTTGATCATTGCGAAGGTTTCTAAAAAAACAAAAAAACAAAAAAAAAAACGCAGTCTTACAGAAGAGCGCAGCCCCCCTACTATGTAATGGCGTCAGCATAAACCAACATGGCGGCGCCCATGGCACAGAGCAGACACCGGTCTATACTCGACGTCAACTATTTCGTTCTACATTGCCAAGGCTAACCTCTCATCCCCAGGGCTCCAACTCTGTCAAAGCACATGACGGCGAAGGGCGTGAAATCTTTCTCGACACCGCTCTTGGCGACAAAAGAATAACCCAACTGATCAGCGTGTACGAACCCACCGAAACAAACGTTTCTACAATTTTTTTCAGACCTATTTTTGGCATCAACTATTTTGTGCTGCGTCACCAAGGCTAGCGTAGCTTCCACAGTACCCCAACTCTGTCAAAGCTAGTTGCGAGAGTGCGTACGAATGAGACGCAAGATAGAGCCGAGTATTTTCACAACGCGGGGCTGCAGCGCTGTGGACGTTACACTGGCTTTGACAATGTAGTACGAAATAGTTGACACCGAGTATGGGCACCCTA
Organism: Ixodes scapularis; assembly: GCF_016920785.2. Lineage (NCBI taxonomy): Eukaryota > Metazoa > Arthropoda > Arachnida > Ixodida > Ixodidae > Ixodes > Ixodes scapularis. The sequence continues at coordinate 9,168,941 of NW_024609882.1, read as the reverse complement.
TAGATCGAACTCAGTGGCCGATACGCACGCCTCTCGTGGCGACGTCGCGCGTACTCATCGGGAAACGACCGCGGCAATTGGAACTCGACTGCAGCGGTACACCGGTGGGTGTTGCGAAGTCGGCATGCCTGCTTCGGCTACAACATTGGCGCATGCTTAGGAGCAGCTGAGCGGCGGCGGAGCTCTACAGCTCTCCTTAAGCTGACTGAAAAGTTGCCACGCGCGGCGCTGTTCACTGTGTGATCGATAGCGGCTCCTAGTGAATACAAGGTGCCCATAGCAAAAAAAAAAAAAAGTTTTACATAAAGTAATGTATACAACAGCAAGCTAAAAAAAGAAGAAAAAGAAATGAAAGCCGTTTAGAACTCTCTGTAACGCCGAATTAGAGCGCAGCTCTTGAGGAGGAGGATAGAAGGGTACTGAGGGGAAGGTATACACCTCCTCCCTCCTCGTCATCCTGCCTGCTAACCCTCCTCCCCTCAGGGTCACCGTCACCCCCGTGACCTCCGTGAGGTCACGTGGCCCCCTGAGGTCACGTGACCCTACTTGAGGTCAAGGGAACCCCCCTGAGGTCGCGTGACCCCCCTAAAAGTCACGAGACCCCGGGACGTCACGGGTGTCACGTGACCTCACGGTTGCGCCGACGTCGACGGCGACGGCGACGCCGCTCAAGCCGGAAGCGGACGCCTAAGAGCTGAGCTCTAAAAATGGGAATTTACGTTGAACCAAGTTCACCGCGGAAAGCCGAGTACGTTCGCGACGACGACCCGGATGACAGCGTTAATTGCAAAATCTACTGAAAAGCACAATGAAGCTGCAAGAGATGAGGTGAGCGATGACTATCGTTGGAACGTCTCTAGCAATAAAGTTCAGATTTCTTTGGAGGACGGGTTGATGAACGGGACAACTCACATGGCATCATCGGGGCCCTGCATACTTCTTCAATACATGCTGGGTTGCTATGCCATCTAATTTTTGACATCCGTGCAACGACGTTACGAATTAGGTGTACCGTTGTTTACTTGACGTCCAGTGTATCGTATCGAATTCATTGCAATTCGCCTTTTCTTCATATCAGGGTATCAATGGTCCAAATATAGTACACACGTTTGCCTTTCATTAGATTATGAACAACCATGATAGGATTTTAATGGAGAAGCTCGTGCCAGTGCTCGACAGTGCCCGCGCTTTCTCTGCCTATCTAAACAACCTTGAGCCGAAAAATGTTCCAAAAGTTAGATTGCCGGCCCAAGCTATCTGTGAATGCAGCATCACCGGAAACATCCTCTGGTTGGCTACATCGCAACAATATGCGGCAGCATCGTTAATGTCTAAGCGAGCTGGCGCCCACCCTAAGATTGCCCCTTGACAGAAGAAAGCATAATCAAAAGATAGGCTTTAAAGACTCTCGTTAAGCTATGTTGTGTTTTTACTGTGTCTAGTTTTGAGCCTTCATATCCTTAAAATTAAGATATATGTTGTCTCACTTTTTCTCATAACCTATACCGGCCAAAATACTGTTTTTGTAGGCTCAATGTGAGTAACGATAGTTTAATAACCAACAATTTTCAGATGTTTTTATTACTTTGTTTTTCTTCCGCAGATTCACATAAGATGTAGACACTGTATACCGTGCTTGCTTACCAGAGGCCTGGGACGCGGCGCTGTAATCATGGGCGCGTGTCCTCCTGTTGCACACCATATAAACGACGGCCCCGATGACAAAGGCGACGACGAAGGCGCAGATGATGGGAATCACCAGGGTGACACTCCTCGGGAAGGCGGTGCTCTCCTCTGGGTGAAGAGTCATCGGAGGTATCGTGGCTGGCGAGAGAACACGCAATAAGAAATTGGTGTCAGGCGGTTGACGTAGGCAGCGTGCGTTGAACTGTTAACGTCTACTCGTATTGTGAGTTACTCGCATTCCTTGTTTGTTAATTTAAAATAATCCTTCCCTTCCGAAAGACGTCGCATGCCTCGGCGCCCAGAACGTACAGCATTGCGCGCGCTATGGTTTTAATTGTATATTCTTGCTAATTGATACTCCGATTCATGCTAAAGTGCGAAGTGCAGGGTAGTGGCTGTCTCCGATTTCCCTTTGATGCCAAATGAAGGGAGGTAGTTCGGCGAACACTCTGGGAATGACAGAAGGTCTCTTTCAAAAAGATATAAAAGGTTTTTAATTTTAATTCGAACATATTTATTAAAAAAACAAAAAGCCGCCAAAGGTACATTAAGGTGGCCTAAAAAGATGAGTCATACAACCAAATGCAGATATAATTTAGAGGCTAGTCCTAAACAAAAGTCGAATGATTAACCAACTCTTCTTAATTCACATTTATTAAAGCAAATAAACACATGTTTTCAGTTAGAAACATGCTGAGCGTCGTCTAAAAGAATTACATCAGTCCATTTTACGACGACTTCAAGCACATGGGAAGCTCGTGGGTGCGCTACAATTATCGCTCGTGTAACAGTAGCAAGGCTGGCGGTGTGAAAATGCTGAAGATAATCTTATCTTCCGCGTTTCCGCCCTGTCAGCCTCTCCTTCTCTTACCCTAGGTACCCATTCACCCTTCGCCATCAAGAATAGATGGTTTATACCTAGCAGCACTGAGTTTACCCTCCTATGAAACGTTTACCGACTGAGCGACTAAAGAAAAAAAAAAACCTAAGCCGGCGCGCGTCCAGCCACTCCATCTACGCAAAAGCTGCCGGCGCCAAGGCCGTTGGATTTTCGCTGAGCTAGACGTATTCCCCGGTAGAGTAGTTGCGTTGTAGGTCACGCATACCTCCACTCAGGGTGAGTGTTGCGAACACAAACTGGGCCTCCGTGGAACCGGCGTCGTTGCTCGCAGACACGAGGAGGTGGTACCAGGAGCCCGACTGGAGGCCCGTGACGACGTAGAACTCGGCCAGCGAGGCGTCGATGGTCTCCGGCACGGCCGTCCACTCCCGCTGTCCGCGCAGCTTGTACTGGACAGCGAAGAAGCGGATCGGGCAGCCGCCGTCCTTCCACGAGCGCAGGTGCAGGGACACGGCCGTCGAGTTGCTCGTCACCAGCTCGTTCTTGTCCGGGGCGAGCGGAGCTGCGGAGAGCCGGTAATCTTATACCCGCACTCACCTTGGTACTACATTGTAAAAAAATAAAAAAAAAATAATACAGTTTGCAGATTTTGTTTAAGGCGTGGTTCTTGGTTATGTATTTATAAAGCAACATGAAGCAATATTATACGTATCTGAAACAAAGATGATTTGAACAAGCTAGTGAGACCGGAGCTAATTGTATCATACAAAAGACAGTTTGAAGACACTACCTGAGGCGTATTTTGCTTGTTTGCTTGTTTATTTTATTTTTGACAAACTTTTCAAGGAGGTGGCTTCAAAACTCGAATGAATTCCCCTGACTAGGTCCCAACCCCAGTTGCAGCACTCGACAGTGGCGCACAAAACGGGAAGTAAACATAAAACCACCTGACGCCACAGAAACAAGAATTACAATTTTCTCACAAAGGAAAACCATTTGAAACGCAACTTACTTGGTATATATGTGCTGAAAACATCGAAGAGATATTTTTTTTAAATAAAACATAAATGGGGATTTTTCGGGCCCACTCATATATTCGATGATGTTTCTTTGAAATGTCTGTTAACTGAAATTATAGTTTTTGATTACCTGACCTAGTTCTAATTATAGGTTTCGAAAATTGTTGACGTCTTAAATTATGATTTGTTTGCTTAGGTAAATATGTGCCGTTAAAAATGACAGAATGAACCCTAATTTAAGTACGAATTAAAATAGCTACCCGTAGGCAAAAAAGGTTTTATGTTTTTAGTATCTTACGTTTAATGAAACTAGGGGAGGTCGAATTGAACCATGGTCGATTAGAAAGTAACCGAACCGCGCGTTTTTCCGATGTAATTGTTTAAGATTATTTCCTGTGGTCGTCGCCAAGACAAATAGAAATAATACAGGCTCGAGTGAATCATAGATGTATATAGTTGTTGTTTTAATGAATTTGGGAGAAGATCTTAGAATCTAAAAATTAAAACAATTGATCTTAAAAGTTCTCTTCGGAAATTTTTTAATTGACCAGTCCAGTTTAAATTTACATGGGAACTAACCCCTAGAAATTTAGAATGATTCCTCGCGTTTAATCTTAAAGTTTTGAAAGGATATATTAATTTTGCTATTAATAGATTTATTTTCTGCTAAATTTCTATGCTTTGTCTTGGTCGTATTTAGTTCTAACTGATTAGCATCCGACCTTAAGGGAAGTTGGTCCAGCCAAATATTTGACTCATTTTCTCTCTAGGGTACCAAACAATTTCCGGTTCAAAACAACACCATTCGTGTCGTCTGCATATAAAGTTATTTCACATTTATGCATTCTTGAATAGCAATCTTGTATGCATTCTTGTATCACAATCTTGTAACAATGGTCATTGAGGAAAAATCCTGTCAGCAGTTCCAATCATATATATGCACAAGGAGGCAAACACGCCGGGATCATGTTTAAGGTCTGTGCGCAGATAATTATATCATTATGTCTGCAGCATGATGTCATTATGTGTGTGTGTATGATGTAGTAGAAGCGTGACTGCGGTGTTAATTCAGAAAACCCCGAGAAACTGGACAACGTCCACCAATATTGTCAACTTAATCGTTTTGAATTCGAGTGTATTTGCTGGGCTACCGATCCCTGAGATCGTGTGCGTCCGTTCTTAGCGAACGCACACTCGTGGCGAAAAATATGTATTGGTGCGCAATTGCACGCTAATTCAACTTACCCGCCATATTTACCAGCAAGCGCTTTTGTCACTAAATATAGCGCTAAAAATAAATTAAAGTATGCACAGTTATACACTGATTTTTATTATCGTCTATATTTTTGCGAGAAATCTAATTTGGCGTGTAAAGTTGTACGCCAATTTCTCAATTTAGGAAGAGTTGGCGAAAAAACGGCGCAACGCTGAGGCAGACCAAAAACGGAATGTCGACGGACAATTGAATGGGTGCCGAAAATCCGAAATGCGGTCGCATTAAATCTTCTTCGGAAGCAAAAAAAAAAAAATAATAATAAAAAATAAAGAAAAAGTCGTGCGTAACTTTTTTCTTTTAGGTCAACAGATTTTGTTGGTTTGTGTAATTACGACGTAGGCTACTAAGTCTAGGTCGACAAATATTCCGCTAATTTTTAACAGGAAAGTACAGTTTCGACGGCACGCGATGTCACGAATTTCCTGCTAAATTGTAAAAAACATCATTGTGGGAAATTTTTGTTTGCAATGTTTAGCGGGAATTTAGTGACACATGACGTCATAGTGGCACGTGACGTAACAGTGTCACGTGCGGCCAAGGCGTCACGTGACCTCCCAGTGTCACATGAGTTCTCCGCTAAATTGAAGCATGCCGGTGAAACTAAACAGAAGTTTAGGTTGCAAACGAGCTGGTGGTAGTTGAACATAGTAAAAGCACCTCGAGACTGAGAACAACAAAATAAGGACGGACAAACACAGAGGTTTCAGAGACCTCCGTGTTTGCAGTCATGGGCACATTACTGATAATATGTAGCAGTGTTACAGTTACAATCACTAAGGGGAAAAAAGTAACCTTGCTACAGTTACAGTTACAAAATCGAAAGAGTAACTTATTACAGTTACAGTTACTTCGCTAACGTGACACCATTACTTCATCTTTACTTTACAAAAAAATATTAGCAAGCATTGAAAAGGAACTTTTCTTAGTATGCCTTTAAATTAGCATAGATGTTGTATAAGCCATTGTGTTGGTCACGGTACTGAATCTGATTTTTTGAGAAACTAAGATTTTCCCAATAATGAATATTAACATGTTTGGTCCTTTCTATTTTAATTTTTACCGTGAATATCTCCCGGAACAAGGTCATAATTTAAGACAGTACTGAAGTAAGTACACTACATGAAGCCTTTATAGTTTATTTTTCAGAAAAATTACAGGCGTTTTTATTTTCGCAAAATTGCAAAATTTGAAGCTAGCAGATACCCGCTGATGATCCACGAAGAACTTTAAAATAAGCGCGACCACTAAAGGTGTGCACAATTTCAATGACACTCGTATAGATCTCGGGTATATCAAATCATGGTGCGAGTTTACAATTGGTCAAATACAATCTCAAATTTTTCGGGTGAGGCGAAATGGGACGGGTGCAATAGAAATCATGCAAATATGAAGTAAATAATATTACAACTCATACCTTGCAATCAGCTTTGTAGATCTTTTCTGATGCTACTCTAATCCACTTGTCGGTCGAATCGTTTTCTACTGCGAGCGCGCAATCTTTCATAGAATACGAAGCGTCTCTTGAAAACTAGGAGAGCAATGTTGCATCATCATTCCTTTGTCAAACCCGCTGAACACGGTAGTGGTGAAAACAAAGCACAGATCAAGGTACGAACGACCACTGAGTGTAGAAGTTTAAATGGCTGTTGCGATTTTGTCTCCACCACTTTCTAACCAGATAGGACACGTTTGCGCTTCTCCATCTCTGCACCCCAACTAGAAGGGACCACCCGGAAAGCCCACGACGTGATTATTTATAAATCGACTTATGCCAAGTGTCCCTAGTCCCAGCTACAGTCGGTCTTTCAATTTCAAGAAAACCAGAAACAAGTCATGTCATATAACACCTCAGACTGTGGTGGAAGAAATTAAAAAAATTTAGTAGAAGGAACAGACACAGAAAGGGACGTCTTGAGTCGTCCCTTTCTGTGTCAGTTCCTTCTACTAAAAAGTTTCCGATTTCTCCACCAGAGTCTTAGGTGTTATCTGACATGATTAGCTATCACCAGCTCGCCTGAACACTCACGGTATTTTCACAGAAACTAGTGTTGCCTGTTTGTCTACAATGCCCCTCTTTCGCTATAGTAAACGTTTCGAGCGCATATTCCTTCTCAAGTGACGGGACCCGAGAAGAAGAGCACTGGGGAACAAGAGGGAAAGCAAATGGGCCAAAGTTGGGACCCCGCAAGAGTGGATATGTGAGTTGGACGATTCAGATTAGAGGGGAAGGAAATGCATGCTTTGCGGCAAAAAGACGAGGTTCGGAAAACAGTTCGAGCCGTAAGCCTGCGGGAGTTTGGGGCGACAATAATCAAAAACTGTCTTCCGCGAAAAGCACTCGCTCCCTCCCCCGGATGAAGGAAAGAGAAACGCTTTAGAGATGCCGCGCTTTGTTACATTTGCGTGCGCTGTGGGCGATGTGCAATACACGGCGGGTACGGACACAAACTCCCGCATTATCCCAGTTGGCGGGACCAGCCTAGCCAAACATAATCACCTAAAATTTAGTTTATTTTTGACCGTGTTTCCGACGGTTTCTGCAACAGTTTTCGCTCTGCCCTTCCAGTATCAGCACTTGGCACTTTCTCACTAGTTGCGAGGCGATTTGGTGGTCGTGTTTGCAGTGTTTTTGAACATAAGTCTGAGAAGTAACTGTACCGACGTACAGTTACTTCGAAAAATAGCAACCCTGTTATAGTTACAAGTTGTTTCGATTACGCAGTAACGAGTTACACTTACAAGTTACTCAAAAGTAACTAGTTACCTGTAACGCGTTACGAGTAACTAGTTTCTGTCCAAGACTGTGTTTTTCCGTCTTTTGTTTTTCCCTTTCTCAGGGTGTTTTCACTATCCACGGTGTAACTGCGTGCAGCGTCTCGGCATTGGCCTCGGTTCGTTTGCCGAAAACGGCGAGGATTTAGCGCCTCAAAGTGGTAATTATGCGGATACTTGCCTGGGCATCAGAAGTCCCCAATGGAGAGGAGAGGAAACTGAACTAATGAGAGCGCAGCGAGAGCGATTGCTCCATATGCCGTCTAGTTTCTCAGCATCAGCGCATGCGGCACACTGAAGGATACGTAACTTTCACCTAGGACGTCTGGAGATTGCATCATTTGTTGTGTAAATTGCGCAAGTGTTCTTAATGCGGCGTGGTCCTGCAGAACGTATGTCGTAAAGGGAATCATTGTGACACCCGACAAGTACTGAAGAGAGAAACTGGTGTTGTGCAAAACAACTTTACGTCTGTCAAGCAGAAGCTTTCCCGTGGCCTGCCTACTACGAGCTTCCACGACTTATTTTTAGCGCGAAACGTTCTTTGCTCCGGATTGTGTGAAGCCGTATTTTGTGAAACCGCGTTTTGTCAAGCCGTGGCATGTCACGTCACATGACGTACATGGCTTTAAGGCACGTGACGTATGCACAAAATCAGTTTATCCGCTACAATTAACAGAAAAATTTACGTCCTGCGACATGGTCATGTCACTTACACATACATTTTCTTTCCCGCTAGATTTAGCTGGGAAATTGACGTCAGGTGAACTCAACACCAATTCAGTGCCCACTTAAATGTAGGGGAAAAATAATCGACATCTTGTAAACCCTGAGATGGGGAACGTACTTTATGAAGCAGCACAGAAACCATAGAAACGGCTCGTGACCACTGAGAATAGAGTAAGCGCGACTCAAATCGGCCAGTTGTTAGTGAATGGTTTTCGAGCCGGAAATTGTGTTTTGTGTAGCTGAGCTCTCGTATGTCATGTACAGATAAATATCTTTGTGAGCATAAATACCCTGTCAGTGTCCCCCATATCTAGCCTGACTTGCCCAATTCTCGATATAGCCTTATATACAATTTCTCTACGGGTGGTCCCAAAAATGGTGACATTAGCTTCTTCAAGGCTGGAGATGTTTGACAGGAAGAGGAACGAGTTCGCAACGACTCGTTCAAAGGTTTTGTCACACGCGCTCGTTGTTCAATGAGCGTACTACCTCCTCCGGAAGTGGTGGCACTGACGCTGGAACTGGGCTCGCTGCGGCCCACGTCGTTGAAGGCGACGACGTAGAAGTGGTAGCGCGTTCCGCAGTTGAGCTCTTCCAGCGTGTGCGTCGTCGTCGCTCCGTCCACGCCCCGCTCGCTCCACTCGCTGCTCTCGGACTTCCAGTAAAGAACGAAGCCTGCGAGAGCGCAAAGTCGAAGCGGTGACAGATTCGGTATGCGTCTGCTTCGCGCCATATCTGTCGCACGCTGTATTGACCTAATAATATACATTAAATAATGAAATAATATTGTTGAGCGATATTACAGCTCGCAACAATGCTGCATCTAAGGTGATTGGGCATAAAATAATTCTATAGGGTTTCTAAAGTTGCTTACATTTTTGAACATAAAGTTGTTGTTTTTTTTATTAAGTTGACAAAGTCATGGCTAACGACATTAGCATTCTGTGTCTTAACTGCTAAGTTATTGGTTCCGCCAGTTCCCTGCATGACCTGCAAAACATTTAAGTGTTGCAAATTGTATAAGGGATTCAAATCATTAAGCATAAGCAAGGACCATACCTTCTGATTTGGAGTGACGATGCTGTAATTTAAAGAACCTCTTCATTTGTCGCATCAAAGTTATAGTGTAAATCTTCTGCGTTATGTCAGTGTTTTTACAACAAAAATAAAAAATGTTTAGCACTGTACTAGCTGAAGGCGTGCCAGTGACAAAAGAAAAAAAACACCTCTCATTTTGTCTATTAATAAATTACAAGAAAATAGACGCGCTCTTTCGACGCCGACTAACGAACTGTCTTTTACGAATTAAGATAACGCCGGAACCAAACTCCGCGCGTTTCAGCATTAATTGTGCCACCTTCAAATGCTGGCGCGGTTCCGCCATCTAGGGAGTCAAAGTGAAACGACCAACGTTCTGGAGCGGACAGCGCCCTCGGGGAGCAGATCTTGCGACTGAAAAACTCGATCGATATGCGCTTTGGCGTCATACATTTTTTGGAGGGTGCTACAACAAGCATGTGTGTGAGTTTGCTTGGGGAAGATGGCGCTGCTAACGAAGGTTCGCAGCTTAGCGTATAAAACAAAATCAAAATTTACATTTTTTTTCATTATAGAATCTGCTGAATAAGGCTTTTCGCACAGATGAAACTCGGGAATAATACTCTTTTTATTAGCTGTTTTTTTATTATTTTAAACGACATTTGTTAAAACAACAGTACTCTGTACAGAAGGACTTAAGAAAACACTGATATGGTGCACACAACATGATGTGACCTTGCTATGTTAATTAGACCAATATACAAGTGCGCAGCACTTGCGGGAAAAAAATGCTAACATTAAAAAGCATCCAAAGGCTCTAAAATTGTGTTCTTTTTTTATTGAGTGTAAGTTTTAATTATTAACATAGGTGAACAAGGTGTTCACCAATCCAACGAATTAAAGCAGGATCAGATGTGCATCGTGCGAAAAAAATTCAGAGGGTCTCTTATCCTATCACTAAGACGACTTGAAGGCGAAATTCCAATCGCCGATCGATGCAATAAAAACAAACAAATGATTTAAGGATGTGGTGTGGAGGGTACAGTGTAGGACTACTGAACGAAACATCGCTGGTTCGACGCCAGCCGAGGGGCAAGCGCGACAAATCTCTTCATATTAGAATGTGCAAATGTCACGTAGCCGTTTTGGTACCTTTCGTGACGCCGACGTGTTTTCGCTCAAGGACTTTGAAGGTCGACTGAATGATGAGACATATAAGGCATTCGCCATAATAAGCACACAGGATCTTAATCAAACCTACGGATTAAGTTGGGGTAAGAATGACCAGAATATGCCAGGCGATTTGTTTGTAGAGTGATGTCACACTCTCCTCTGTGATCCTAGCTTTTAAACACTTTCGGCGATAAAAATTTAAAAAAAAACAGCCTAGAACTAACAAACACTGGGAGGTATACCTCGGACACAATCCTGTTGTAAAACATTGAGATGGCCACCCTTATGTTTCTGAAAGATATAAGCCTAACTGAGATGTTTCTTACTAAATTCGTGAATCCGATTTTTACAGATGCACCGTTGATACATTTTGAGTCACTATTCTAAAATCTAGGTGTAAACATATTACGAATACTTCAAACGTAACGCTATCAAATATAAGATCAATGACGTTAGCGTAATGCTGCGGGAGAGAGGAGACTAAATAAAGCCCTGTCATCGTTTAACTCGTTCTCATAATATACTTTCGCGCTTTTTTGCTACACGAGCTAATATTTATGAGGTTCGTATCATCATATGTGTTGAGAAAGCAAGACACTAAGAGCGCGAAACTAATTTCAACACCTGTTTAAACGTTCCTGTTGCAAACACAGCTAATTTCCTTTAGTATTTCAGTAGAATATTGATGGTACGGTGATGTCTCGGTAATATGGACATCTGCGATCCCCCCTAAACTCGTCAATAATGTGAGTTCTCTACAATAACGAGAAATAAACGCATGTATTTCCCCAGTTTCTCCCCGAAAACGGTGTCTATATAGCTGAGTGTCCATATAAGAGGGGTCCATATAAACGATACATTACTGTATCAGCAGTCGAAATATCAACCCGAGTGGTCGCATGATTTTACATTTGCATCTCAGGCCGTTATTGCAATTTATATGATGTATAACTCCTAAGTTAGCACTCCGGAATGTTCAAAAACTACAGTTGTTTCTGGGGCATCAGATACTTTGATTATACGGGAAACAAACAAAAACTAAATAGGTATTGTCGCTCGTGTTGTTTATAATTTGTACAGCTTGTCCATCCTTGAGAAAATGCATAATATGTCATTCTTCGATAAAGTGATGTCAGGCAGATATGGATGAGGTACTGTCCCATTCTTGCAAGCGTATGCTTACTTTAGTGCCATTATTTCTGCAGGGCAGGCCCATCAATGTCTATACTTAAGTGTCAGATAAAGATATAATTAGAGTGACATGATCATCTGTCACCGAAGGACCGGTCAGTCAAGCCAAAATCATCCACGTCAAGCACTTGCGCTGTTTTCATCTCTCCTTTTTCTTTGACGGCGAAACGGTCGTTTCTGGACGTCGGCCATCACGAGGGTGTTGGCGTGACGTGCGACCGAGCGACAAATGACTGCAAGGTCTATAGATAGAGGACTAAACCCGTGATCTTTATGCGGGCACAAAACCGATTTCCCCGTGCGTGATAAGATGCTGTTAAGCGCCAAGCACGCAAAGAAAGCCTCCCTTCGCATATAGGCTATTACGGTTACTACATGCTGCTTGGAATTGTGGAAGGAGTCTCAGAATGTGTAGGAACCAACAATACAAACTAAAAAAATACCCCCCCCCCCCCCCTTACCCCGTCCCCGAACCAAATTCCAAAAAAAACATTGCTGCTAAAAAAAAGTGTCTGGCCAGCTTTGTGTCGCTTTGTGAACTGGAATGCAAGGCCCGTTCCAGGCCCGGGCTTTTCATGAATGTAGCCGTGAAGCCCGAGCTTAGCCCGCGGTCCGGGCCGGCTTGTGTCCCGCGGGCTGGCCCAGACCTCTACTTCAAGCAGCGCGACAAACAGCAATACATTTTATTCTGTATCAAAGAATAAAAAATAAATATTTTGGTCGCTCGAACAATGTTCCGCAGTAGAGTTTATTCTGCCACCACTAGGGTTCGCTTAAAAGTAAGTGGTTTGCTGGAAAGGTGTAACCGATATGTTTTCAAGAAATGATTGTTGCTCTAGAGGTACGTGGTTTTCTAAGCGCCATTAGAGTTAAAAAAACAAGAAAAACCTTGACAAGTAATAAAGATGAGCCAGGTTTGACGGACGGATGTCTTCTGTGCTTTGACCTGCTCATGTCACCACTATAAGCCTGGAAGTGTATAACTACCTATTTTTCTGCGATGCAACTCACCTGTAATTGGCTGAGTGTCCTTCTTTGCAACGTCCCAGGAAACAGTGACTGCTGTGGCCGACGTTGACACAATGTGCACTGCTGGAGGCTGTGGAGGATCTGCGTAGTGGGAGCACAAGAACGAATGATTGAAGATACGCATGCTATCATTGGTCTTTTGGCGCAGACCTACGTCTTTCTCCGCGCTTGGAAGGGGATGCAAAGTTGGAAGGTCGATGTCACGAAAACTTGGTAATTTAAGTGACGTCACACAGATCGCCACTTACTGCCGAGAACAGCGCAGTGTGCACGCGCGTCCTTATTTTTTTCTGCTAGCTTGCTCGTTTGCTCGCTTCAACGCGACGCGTTCCTGTCTGATTGAAACGGCGATAGACGCCGCTCCCGGCAGCCGTGATTCCGCGATCTTCGCTCATCGCTCTGAACATGGGCCTAGCTCGCGTGCTCTGCGGCAAGGGCAGTTCACGCGACTCTCTCTCGCGCTACTCGGCGAACGCAATCGCACGCAATTCCGGATATGCACCTCGGAGATGGCGACGCGGGGGGCTGCACATTTGCCTCTACCAGACATCGAGCCATGGGCATTTGCTTCTTTCCCACCCGACATCTTCATGCGGCAGGAGCCCGTAGATATTTCTTCAGCTGCGGCCGTAGTTCTATGGAGAGTATTGCAGAATAGGTCAGACCTATGAACCGACCAATTTTTTATGATAAAGATGACGCAATGAGTTTTCCGAAGAATACTTTCTTGTGTTCTCAGTTCACAGGCATGAGGGTGCGTGCTGCTGTGGCAATACGTTTTATTTTCGGTTAGCCATTGAGGATATGAATTAATTGACATAATTTAACAAAGAAAAATATTGTTTCTACATGCTTGGCCACAAGAAGAAAATTACAGTAAAAAACGATATTTCTCACGTGGACCAAGGAATCTTTCAAACCGTCTAATTAATACCAAACTCTGTAACTGAAAAGTGCGGCATTACTCGTAATTAAGACCCACTATCGTTTCTCACGGGAGTATTGAGACCAGTTCGAAGAGCATTCTATCGTACAGCCGTTCTGATCAAGACTTACTGCAATTGTGAGTTGCCCATAAAATGGCTCTCAATGGTAGAATATCGCCGTTATAATGCCTTATTTCATCATTTCGGACGTTCTTTGCACGCTGTTCTGTGGCCTGAACGCGATTCACAACCTCCCTTTCGCGCTGCTGGTTGCAGTTGATTACCGCGATATCATATTTCGCGAAGCAATTCAAGGAGCATGTTCCGCGCAAAGCTGTGGCAGCAGAAGAGCGCGATCGTTTGCAATGTCGTCTGAATTGAGGCAGTGCATTCTTTAGGGGGAAAGGAAGCATACTAGTAGATTTTAGATAGGACTTCATTTTGTGCCACCTCACAAATTTGTCCGGACTCCATCTTTTTTTTAGAGCGCAGCTCTTAGGCACTTATTTCCAGCTTGAGCGGCGTCGCCGTCGCCGTCGGCGTAACCGTGACGTCACGAGAGTCACGTGACTCTCGGATGTCACATGACGAAGGGGAGAGAGGGGGGCCTACTCTCCTCTCAGTTTCCCCCTCCTCCTCCTCAAGAGCTGCGCTCTAATTCGGCGTTGCAGGAGGTTGTAAACGTCTTTCATTTATTTTCTTTCTTTTTGCGTAAGAAAACCTTTTGTGTAGAGTTTGTTAGGAGTCGGATTGGAATTAAGGCGAACAAGAAACGGGCAGCTTAAGTACCACAAATTTGAATGGCTCTTTGTTAGAAGATTTCAGGTTATGATGAAAGTACAGTTCCCGCAATGTCGTCGGCTGGTACGTTCCCTTCACCTCACGAAGTTTTCCTATTGCTATTATAGAACTTGTTGCAGGTGATTTGACATGTCGAAATAAAATATTTGGAAGACTGTTGTTTCCTGTGCGTGTTCTTGTCAAAAATACGTATAAATGCTGGTAGTATAAATATATAGAGTAAGAACTAATATGACCAGTTGCAGGGGGAAATCTTCGGAATGCACTTTCGATTTAAATATGAATCTGTGTGCTAAGCGCCAACTCCGTAGTTGGCACACATTGCAGTGTCTCCATTATAATTTGCTGAAATTGTTGAAACAATAACAGTGCCAACCACTTCGACGAAAAAAGAACATTAAAATACGGCATGCTATCAGATCATTTATTGCCCCCATGGCAGCCACTTTGCTGGCAGCCGGCGCCCATAGCCACACATACCTCGCGCACCCACTGGTGGGATCTCGGAAAATTAGCTTAGTAAGGACAGTGCCAGATAACGCCTTCTCTCGTCGATATGCGGGTGCCCTATGAAGCAAAAAGGCCTCTACGTAGCGCCGCGTAGTGATTACGTGACGAAACGCTGCGGTCGCGATCCCTTCTACAAGGCGAGCTGGGCAGGTCAGGGTGACAATAGGTCATGGTTATGACCAACCTCTCTCCAACACCAAGTTGTTTGAAATCAATATCATTAAAATGTACGCTGAAATAAATTCTAGGAACCCTGTTTGTTTAATTGACAAAGAAAACAAGCGCTGAAAAAATTGAATACAAAGCAAATACTTCCAGCTTATATAACAATGTCAAGAATTTATGAGAAGACGTTTTGTCTCCCGTGCGGGAGACATCATCAGTGCTGCCTAGGAAATTGGTATTTCCTTTGTAATCATGAATTTGCTTTGTATTTGGAGTATTTGTGCTTTATTTTCTATTGGAGATATTTGCTTTGTAGTCATGAATCCTGGCTTTTAAAACATTTTTGACTAGAACTGAAAAAAAATAATTAATTTAGTGAATGATACTTTATTCGTTATTGCATTGGCACCGAGGTATTTGCGCAACTTTACCGTACCGTGTTCAAAGGTCTGTGCTGTGACTTCCGGCGACGGTGGTCCGGCGCCTTTGCCGTTGAATGCTTGCACGATGACCGTGTATTTTGTAGAGCGCTTCAGGTTACCGATGCTGATCTCGGGCACGAAGCCGTCCAACACGTCGATGGTCTTGTATACAAACGATTCTCCGGAGCCGAGGGGCTTGTAGCCCACGTAATAGCCCCGGATGCGGCCGTGAGCGGAGAAGTTGGGTGGAGGCTGAAACGAACATTGATTTAGTTCTAGATCAAGTTTACTTCTCTTCTAGACATTCGTGTGGAATGTATTACACGATAGAGGGGCCTGGCAAGAGAAAGGCAATGAATACGGTTAATAAATTTTAGGACAACAAATACGACAGGATAAAATCTAACCAATGGTGAAAAACAAACATAGTATACTGGAATTAACGAGACACTAGATGTGTCGCCCTGCCATGTGATAATGATCAAAACAAAACAGTACCGGACATAAACACACCCCAAAACCAAATATATATTGAAAAGCAACTTTTTCACGAATTACTGCTGAATCACGTTCGGAAGCAATGGCTTCATTGATTGAAACACAGTGATTAACAGATTGAACCAAAGGTGAAAAATCACATCTTAGTTAATCCGAGCAGATTAATCCCCATTGCTACCAAATTAAGATATGATTAGTCGCAGGAGTAAAATATTTAATAATTTCATTATGTGCTAAGCTAAAGTTACAGGGCTTTCGAAAAGTTAATTTCATCATACATAAAGAGGACGATGTAGAAACCATAGACGATCAGTTACTAAGTGTAAGATTTACGGGTGTAATGTATGCGAGCAACAATATGACAAAATAGACATACGTGGAATATAATAGTTAATTTTTAACCATACATATCTATGAACTCTGCGATGTTTAATAAAATAATGCGTGAGTCTTTTGACCAAACTAAGTTTAGTGGTTACCATTAATGTTTTGTCTGCTTTTGTTTCACCATACAGCACAATCAGGCATACCGCATATATTATAACATTTTATGTGCAGTTGAGGTTCTGATAGTTAAAGTCTTCTAGGGAAATGTTTCGGTTTTGTTTTGCGCAGCACAAAAACCGACATTGCCATTGGAGTGTTTTGTGCGCTGCAGACGCTAGGAACGCACCGACATGACATAATTCTAAACAACATAAACGCAGCTCTAGAAAAAAAAAATTCTCGTGAATGCAAATTATTTATTTAAGTCAAATAAAGAACGTTTCTTCCTCGATGAATATTTCAGCAACTCAGTGTTTTGGTACACATCTGCATTTGCTCATAAATGTAATCTTTTGTGGGCGCGTTTTTGCAAAAGCGAAAAAAAAAGAACAGCCGTCGTGAAGACGTTTATCTCTTTACAAAAAGTAAGAGCAGCTATTTTTTTTTCCTCTTTTCACAAGCGGCTTAAGAAGCTATTTAAAAGTCATATTCTGTTCTAGAGCATTCATTTCCGCTTATACTAGCCAATACCAGATGGCATAAGTTACGGCGTCCAAAGTTTAAAACAAAATACTAGACTATTCAATGGCAATGGCGCGTGAATCTATGTTGGACCGAGCCCTAAGTGTATGACCAGGCCTCTGTGAAACTGCTCTTCTTTTCATATTCATATGTTCACCGCATCTTTTCTTTCACTGTTGCTTAGCACGAAATGTATTCGTAATATATATATATATATATATATATATATATATATATACATATATATATATATATGTACATTTCGAACTTTAGTCACTTATATCCAAATATACGTAGGATGTTACATGTCACGAGCATCTTATTACTGCCCTACATCCAATGAAATTCCAAAATTGGTCTATAAGAACGCCGAGAAACTAAACGCAAAGCAAGAAGTGTGAACACAGTGAGCACACGCCGTGCGTTCCTGCGTTTCTTTAACCGTCAGTAACTTTATGCGGATCGCAAGTTCGTCTGCTTCCTGCGCAGGGGTTGCGGTGACGTCACAAAGCCGAGTTCTGATTTGTTCTGACTGGAAGGATAGTGGCTATATCTCAAGGCCTCTAGCACCGAGGTTTTACCCACTATCCTTCCAATCAGAGCCAATCATAGCTCATCGTTCTGACGTCACCGCCGCTCCTGCGCGAGAAGCGGACGACCTTGCGATCCTCATAGACTCAGGAATGCACTGATAGCTTAAGAACCTCAGGGCGGCGATAGTGCCAGGTATCTTGTCATCGCTCTGCCTACAATGGCATCCTGGCATCAGCCAATCAGGACGCCGAAGCGCAGATCACGAAGAGAGAAACGTGATTAGAATCGTTTATGCTTGGCGTTTCTGAAGAGTGGCTTTAGTAACGGGATAATGAATGAATTTCCAACCAAAATCTAGAACCATTATGATTCTGTTGACTCACTTTCCAAGAGGCCTTCAGTATTTGGGAAGTGACAGGAACCACTACGAGCTCCTCCGGGGGCTTGGAAGGCACTGAAGCAAAAAGCAACGGGAGTAATGAAGCCTCTCAAATATCTGTCGTCATAATAATGCACTATTCGTACAGATTTTACATACGCGTCTAAACTCGGCTACAATTTTAGAATTCGCCTATTATAAAGTAGGAGACCAACCTTCGGAAGAAAAAGCTCAATAGCATTCGCATAACTAAATGTAAAACTTTGCTTTTCATTTTTTGTTCGTTTATACGTATGTTAAGCATGTTTTTATAAAGCATTGGGTAATTCGAGATATTTAGTAAATAATATTTAAAGGCACGTTTGAGTTGTTAAAGGTTCATTTAATATATTTTATGAATTGAGTCATTTTTTTCAGACATAATAAAACAAATGTCATTAATCACTAGCGAACATAGTCAGTGCTATTTACATTTGAACGTACTAAAAAATTTAAAGTAAAAAACAGATAACGAATAGGGTTTGAACACGACGTTGATTCTAATTTCTATTTCAAGATTTTATAAAACGACGCATATTCGCGATGTCACCGTATTTTTATTACGCCATTCCAGTATCGTCAAACGCAGCAGCATAATGCCCACTTCCATTCAATGGCACTCCCGCAGACACCCGGGATTCTAAAATATAAAGGTTTGGAACACAATCTAGCCAGAAAGTCTGGCCTAAACCATGATAAAAAGGCAACATTTAAAAAAAAAGCAAAACTTTAGGTGACCTACGTTGACTAAAAACTCACCTTCTTCATCTGTGGTGACCGATATCATAGAACTGGGGTCGCTCCGCCCCAGTTGGTTCACCGAGAGCACACGAAGGTGGTACGACGTTATCGGCTGCAGATCGTCCAGTACTGCCGTAGTATTTGCTGCGCTCACTTCTAATTGCCGGGCATCCTTTTGCCAGGAACCTGCATTTTCACCAGGGCCACATGCAAGTAAATCTCAGCTAATGAACATCTTCATGATATTTGGATGTATCAACTTTGTCTTTCTTCCTATTCATCCCAAAACAACCCAATTAAGATGAGCTAAGTTTGTTACCATTTCTTTAAGAAAAACAGTACAATATAAAAAAAAAATTAAAAATTAATTTGTTTTTTTGTATGTTGTCTTTTCTGAAATAAACTTTCTTATGAGAATTTTTTTGTAACTAAGTAGCTGCAAAGAAAAAAAAATAAGTGCTACCAACCACTTTATATTACATAAAAATTGTATGATAAAGTTGATTGAAAATGAGGAAGGGACAAGGGACAGACTTCCAAATAGCCTTGTTGTCGTTGTTGTCCCTTCCTCATTTTCATTACTATTAACAACACGCTCGTCCTTTACGTATTAAGATTATTCCTCACATTCCGTATTATAATCGTTTCAGCATAGCGAGTGATTGATATTACCAGCAACTTCTTTCCATTGAATGAAGTATCCGATGATGTCGCTGTTTCCATTGAAGGGCGCATTCCATCGCAGAGTGATGCGGCGGCTCGACGCTTCCACCACGCGGATGTCATCCGGAGAATCGGGCGTCTCTGTTCGAAAAAGAAAACAGAACCACGCACAGATCGCCAGCCATTTTTGTCTCTATTACATTCAAGAGTAAAGGCCGGTTGAAACATCCACGTTTTAGTATGATGTGCTGATTTACAACACTTTGCGTTTCATAGCAACCATCTCGCCATAGGTGGTTGTAAGCGGTACCAATGTCGGTCACACTGAAATTATATACTTGGGACTCGCCATGCCAGGTTGCCATTAGGCTGCCCCACTAAGGGATAATAATATTATTGTCCATTAGCGGGGCAGCCTAATGGAAGCCTGGCATTTGTCATTTGTCATTCGTTGAAAATGGCATTCGGATGGCCCGTGTGGCACGGGTATAACATACATTTTCAGCCATTTCGTTTAAATAACGCCCATCTAAACACTCTAAAAAAACCCGTGAGTCTCCTTTGCCGCACAGCACTCAAAGAGCCAATCACCGCAACTTACGGAGGCAGCTCAGCGAATGACGATGCCGAAACATATATTTAGATGAAAAAACGCAGTCTGGGTTGTGACATTAAGCAATGCAAGCGTGACGTTTCGCATTGCTTAATATCACAGCGCAGACTGCGTTTTTTGGTCTAAACATATGTTTCGCCATCGTCATTCGCTGAGCTGCCTACGTAAGTTGCGGTGATTGACTCTCCGAGTGTTGTGCGGGAAAGCAGACGCACAGGCTTTTTTTAGAGTGAAGAGTGGGATCGCCTTCCGGCACTCACAAAGGTTAATAATTCTGGATGACCAACAATTCATAAATGTGTTAATTACCGTTGTCTACAAATATTCTACGATAGTTACAATATATCCAATAGCTCAATTCTATTTCCTTGTTTCTTGCTTGCAAACGCACCTTTCTCTAGAACCTTAAATGCTGGCGGCATGTTGAATATAATAAATATTATTCAAACCGGAATACAAAACCAAACAAGGCATGGAACCCTGACAACTACAGTTAAATATTTACGTTCCAAGTCGACGCAAATCTAGAAAATCGGGAAATAGACGATTTGAAATTCCGGGATTTAATCCTAAGTAATTCAGGTCTGGACAAAGAACGAACGCGTCTCGCTAGAAAGTAGAAAAAGTAAAATATAATCCCAACTAAATTTAATCTTTTTGCTCACAATATTCAAACTCATATCGTCTACATATTTTGATGCAAAACGCTGTTTTCTGTAACATATAACTTTATTTTTTTTTCAACCTTCGCTTTTACCGCGGTTGAATGTTTACCTTGTGCATAATACTTCACAAAGGGGGAAAAAAGCGTAATCGCGAAGGGGTAATTCTTGTTTGCTTTTGATATGAGCACCGGGGCTCGAGAGCTTCCACCAGTGAACGCGGAGCAATAGAAGAACTTCTGAATTCTCGGGGAGACAACAACAACAAAAAAATAAAGTGACAGATCCTAAAGAAACATTGCTTGAGCGATGGTTTCGCCATGAAAGCCGGGTACGCAATGGGCCATGAAATAATTCCTTGCTCAAAAAATAGCGTAAGACGATGTACTTTTTTTGTTTTTCCTGTCTAGGTTTTGCTTTTCGTGACAAAAGCAGTAAAAACAAGAATGGAAGGACGCGGAAGATGGTGCAGGGCAAAAGGAACGAAAGAAGCCCGCCGCTTGGTTACCGTTTCTTTCTGTCGTCTTTAGTTGATTTCTCTGAAAACTGGGCGTTCTAAATCTGATCTGAAAGGGTGCTTGGGCGGCGCCGGTTTCAAAGGAGGCGGCCACATGTTCGAAGGCTACCGCAATGCGATGCAGGCAGCGCCAAATGCGACCGTTCGAGTCCATTAGACTTTATCTGGATTGGTTGAAAGAACAACAACAACGATGTGATGTTTCCTTGGCAGTTGCATGCGTTGGGCGTTTCGGTGGCCCTTATAGCATGCTTAAGTGATGTTTGTGTCGTTCCCAGCCTTTCTGCAAATTGTGAAATAGTGATTGATATTAACCATCGCCAAAGTAACTGAATGAACACAGAAGGTTAAGTTACAACATCCGTAGTCCTCGTGATGAAAGATGACATAAATTAAACTCAGTAATTTTTTAAATCCCAATATTCAGAAATATGAATATTTTAGTAAAATATTAAGGTGGGCTAGTTGGTTCAACGTACTAAATATAGAAAGCGCAAGAGGCATACATAGCGCGGTCCTGTCTTCTTTATTTCGTCGTGTCTCTCTTGCGCTTTATTGTATATTAACTAACCATTTTATGTAACACGCGTTCCATAACCTTTAGAAATTGCGCAGATATGACGTACATGTCGGCTATTGTCGTGTTCAAGCGGGAAGAAAAAATATATGCGCTCAATACGAAAACTACTAAAAACTGTTGACTGCCGCTGCTGGTACGTGACTTAACTGCAAATGCCCTTGACTCTTGCTTCGCCTCCGTGTGGCCGACATTAATGTTCGCGGCGTGTCTTCCACCCGCCCCTTCAAGTGCTTTCCTGTCATATGTCTCGTCCTCGCTCCCCTCATCTTTCTCGAGCATTGTCTGCGAGGACTTTGTCTTACGCCCTTGTTAAGGTAAGTTTCGTCACCGTACAACTTACCACTTACTTACCACACGCGGCCCGGAATAGTTTAGTTGTTTGGGAAGGAAATTGTGTAATCAGTGTGTCGCTACAACCGCTAACCTCTAAGATGGTTTTAAGTATACTATGCCTTTCGCTTCGCAGCATCAGACATAGCAATCATTGTGGTCGATTACGTACATTCATTGTACATGCGTTTATTTCTCTGATCGATTGATTCGTAAGTTTTCCTTCTCATTTACTTGGCAGCATCAGGGATAGGAGTCAATGCGATTGACCACAGGCGTTCCTTCCTGTGGTCGATCGACAGATTCAGGTTTAGTATCCCTCTCACTTTGCAGCTTCGATCTTACCTCTTATTGCGAACTGTTACGTGCGTGCGATGTACGGGCGTTCATTTGTGTGATCGACCGACAGCGCGTGGATTACGCTAAAATGCGAAGATTACTAATCGTGAGGGTAAAGCCTAAATAACCTCTCTAAAGTCGCGTTATAGTACATAATTCCTTCGAGATATTTTTTTACGGTCACAAATACGCCTGTTGTTAAGTAACAAGTTATCGCTAAATAGATTAAGTTATTTTGTTAACAGCTGCAGATCTTAACATTTCTTTCCCTTCGCTGCGATATGGATATAACAACCGCGAATACGTTGCGATGTCTTCCTTTATTTGTATGCAGTACTCATTTCGCTTTGCTTGCTTTCGCAGAAAGTTTGTGATTTACCAATTTTTCTTTTTGATTTTGGTTTTCCCTCTTCAGTCATTCTTTCTTGGTGTAATAGCATGTTTTGAGACACGGGGAACAAACAGAAGCACCAAACTGAACAGGCCGTAGCGCTTTTGTGAGCGGAGATGACTACCTTGAACGAGAAGCTTGATATTCGTTTCGTCTTTTCCAAACTTGTTGGAGGTCAGGCAGGTGTACAGTCCGGAGTCGCTCCGCTCGGCTGCAGCGAACCGAAGGGAAGACGTGAGGCCATCTGCCGTTGGCGTATCCTCTTGAGTGAAGCTGCAAGAAAACATACGCCATTTAGTGTTAAACAGGATCTGGAAGAAGACGTGAGGAACTACTAAATATCAGATTAAGAATACAATCTTTTAATTTATTGTTTTGTTTATCTGCTCGTTCGGATTTCCTTGGTTATGATGCAAAACAAACAGAGATTTATTAAAAAAAAAAGTTGACACTCATGCTTTTGAAAAAAACAATTGTTAAGGGACGTGAATACTTGCCCCGGTTAGAATGCATTAGGCGATAGAAAAGTTAGAAAATAAACCGTCCAACACACGCAGCTTGCTTACTCTAAGTGACAAACGGGGATATTAAATCAATGAAATTATTTATTGTCGGAATTATCATGACGTCTGTGTCGGGACCAGTAATTATTTTTTAATCAAACCACGCCGATCGCTGTTGTGCCGGCCCACTCAAGCTCACTTTTTCACTCTTGCCCCGGGCCAAGCGCAATTTTAAGTAAACCACTTTGTTGACAAGAACCCCGTGTATTCGGCAATGAACGTAATTGAACTGCCACTGAATGCACGGAATGTGAGCTATCAACTAATCATGAGGGTATTTACACATCACATCTTTTTCTCTAGATAAAAATTGAGACACTTCATAAACTAGATACCGAGGGTAATAATTCTGTCAGTAGATCTCCTTCCTGAGGTGGTACCATCCTCTCGACGTAGCACCATTCTCTCGACACTCGCCCATTATTCCGAAATTGCGAGGTACCGGCGAACAGAACGGCTTGAGTTCCGGTCAGTCCTAACCGAAGGCGTTCAAGCCGACACAACGCCCACCTTCCACAAACCAATCGCGCAGATCCTATTTACCGAACCCACCAAAACACACACACACATTCGTTTTCTCCGGCACTTCGCGTCGCACAAACGTCGGCCTGGTCTCGCAACCGATGATTAGTCGGAACCTGGAATTCTTCTCGCCTCCTTCTTCCCAAACCTTCACACCCTAATGCGCGGTGTACACGCGAGAGCCCGTGGCGAGCAGTGGCGGACGTATTTAATCGCGTCGGATTATCGGCAACTCGCCGGCTGCGATCGCACAACCTCCACTCCGCTCGCCCCCGAAGCTCCTAACAGTGCGTCAGGTTCGCCGGACCATTCAACTCTGAGAACGTAATCGCGTGACTACGCTCCGCACTAAACGAAGCGGCAATTGAACGAGGTCACGTGGCGAGAGGACGACGGGCTTGATTGGTGCGTACGTGGGCGGTCTTCGACGGCACTGCCAGCCTGGTTGCGAGACTAGGGTGCGTCCCTGAAAGACGTCGCTCTCCGGTATTCCACACCGATAATTAACGACGGTCCGGTCGCCTCCCTCGCTCTCCCTGCCGCCCCCTTTGGGGGAGAGTCGGCTTCGACTGGGCGCCGGCAGGCGCTACGAGCGATGTTGACTCGTGCCGATTACCGGGGCGACGTAGCGAGAGATGCGCTAATTATAGTTGCGTGTTTAGAAAATGGAAGGGGGGAGCTCGCTCGACGACCCGACGGCAGAAAGCGATACGGGTGGGAGTTTGGAAAAGGTGTAGTTTGCGTCGCGACTGGCCCAGTAGGAGCAGCCGTCTGTGTCAGGCCAACGAAGGAAAGAGGCATTTGCTAGGTGGATTGAGATTATGGCCGCAGTACTACGTTATCTATGAGTTGTTATCAGAAAGAAAAAAAGACAAAACACACATTTTGTTCGCATAAAATTTGGAGTTGCTATTTGAGATAATGAATCTCTCGGAGTTAAGCCTCCATTGTCAACTCGCTGTCGGGTCGTTTGAACATCAATATTGCGATCGACTTCTGTATTGCGTGGTACGATACATCTTAAAGCTATAGTCATCGACAACTATATAATTGCATCCTATAACTACTCAAAATATTTTTGTTGCGCCATAAGCTGAACGAAATGCTGAATTACAATTAACGCAGCAAATGTGCGAGCATAAAAAAACCGTAGGGCTACCATCAAACTTCGTACACTTTTGCTTCACCACGCCAGTGAAAATTTCCAGGTGAAGAAAACAGTTTACAGCTTATTTTGAAACCTTGTTGGAGGTTATTGTTACAGTCTGCTTCCCTGCTTTTGTTGGGCTCGAGGTGGTATGCGCAGCCCGATTTTGGAACTAGGGATGCTTTTGTTATTTTGGGCCGTGTTAACTAACGCCCGGACCATAAAGAATGTAAATAATGCCGAAAGATGCATACGTTTATATTTTCCTGACTTGAATTCGCCAGAGCCTTTGCGATTACCTTGAAATTTAAGGCTTTATTTATGAAGTATAAAAATGCGGATCACGGTATCAATAGACCCTTCCCGAAATTCAGTCTGGCCACTTTGATCACTATCATCATCTGTGGAACGGCATCGGTGTCCTACCAATGGCGGCCTTCTAGTGACTGATATAGGAAGACGTTCAAGATGCTCCTAAGCAGATGATGCGACGCCTGTACATTCGGGGGGTTAGTACAACACGACGTAGGAATGGAACACAAGAGCTACGTGAGCGTTCATTTCTAACTTAGATTCAGTCAATTTGTGGGCGGCACACAATCGGCTTTAAACCCCTCTGGTGGATAGAAATTTATCGAGGCATCTGTGTGGGTTAGACCTTTGTTCTGCAAGTTCTTGGTCATTATCGAACTGAAAGTGGTCAAGAAAGAACTCACATTGAACAATTTCTCGCGTGCCCTTGACTTGCGAAAGTGACGGTGTCCGATGAAATACAAGTTCATTACCGCCATTGGTAGGGCAAAAGCGAAACTCCTATACGAACCACCAGATGGCACTGAATTTCGGAAAGGGTCTATTGTAAACTCCTGAAATCCATATTCTCAAACAAACCTTTTGGCGTTTACATAGTCTAAGGTCCTTAACCAGCGCCGGTAGAATTACAGCCCCACTTAATTAACAGATAATCCTTTTAGTCAAAATATTGCTTGAGAATTTTGTAATCTGGCAAGAACCTCCTTGATTAAAAATCGCAAATACAAAATCGAATCGAAATTTAAAACTTTGATTGGTGTCGCCGCTGGGCTTGCCACAATTTAAAGAAACTATTTTACGGTCGAAGAGGCATATGGCATATGCCATAAAATGATTTCGGCAGCAAATATTTTTGCACTTTATGAAAGGTTTTGGCGTTTTTTGGCAATTTATTTATTTATTTAAGCAGCATATGGCATATCACCATGGTGACAAGGTAATTTTAGTTCCACTAAGAATTTCATAATCCCGGCCCTCTATACACAATGGCAAAAACGGTAATTCGTTTGACGGGTCACTCAATTGGTCGGTATTAAAGTCAGCCATGTAAAATATTTTGCAGAGTTTTCCCAGCTTTCAAACATTCTCGTAAATATGTAGCAGATACATTTATTTTTTCCGTACCTTAAAACTTAATACTAGACTGGTTCGAGGAGACGTAAAATGTATAGTATTTACTGACCACACTGATACCACTCAAAGTTAATTCACGTAGATGTGCCGTTAGTTGATGACTGTCAGAAGTCACACGTCTTTCACAGAAAACCTCAGTCAGCGGATTCATATCAATATTGATGAGACATTCTGCTTTAAAACGAGAATGAAATAAACCTCAAGAGGTTCCCGATTTCACGCATTTCTAGTGACCATGGTGGATTTGCTGCTTACGCTAACAAGAAGTGCAGCTTAATGAAGGTCGGTACCAACGACGACAAACATGTCGACGAACGCTCCACTCTAGAATACGTTTCTGCGAAAATTTGTTCATTGCTTGCTCTTCGTTCTCCGAAACACCAACTCAGTCGATAAAACTAAACGAGCAACATACAGAAAGAAAAAAGAACGTTTTCTGCCTTGGGGAGTTGGCGGCGGCGTGCAAACATCAATCGACTTTAGGCGGCTACACACGAGGGACCGGGAGGATGCTGCCGCTCCGAAATCTGGGCGGAGGGGGGGGGGGGGGCTAGGGACATCGGTAGCCCAGAAATCGACTCGAAGAGCTGCCCGCGCCGGGCCGAAACGGTTCGTCTATCTGGCCGCTTAATTAGCCACCCAGTTTTCTGCTTTAATGGGTCGATTCGTGGGACCGTGTCGTGCCGCTGGCTCGCGTCTCTGTACCGTCCGCCGTATTGAACCGGAGCCTCCGCCGCCGCCGGATCCCGGATTGCAACTTTTTGCGTCCCTCGGGTGAAGGGAGCCGCGCTTCCCTCGAACAAACGACACAGACCTCATTCCAGTTTTACGAAGCCGCACAGAAGCGGCGCACACGCAGAAATCGTAGCTGCTTCTTCCTTCTGCCGCGTGTGTTCTTTTGCCAGACTTGCGCGCGTTACTAAAAAGGAATAAGCCATGAAGATTACTATTACTCTTTTAAAAAGAAGTGTTCATTAAGATTACTCGATTAATTGAGAATTGGGTTCTTTCCCGGTGACTTCAAAACTAAAAAAGAAAGATGTTTCGGCTTGTTTGAAAATGGGTACTTCGTACTCTTTATTGTTGGATTGGGATCAGCAAACTATAAATTACTTATATTCTTAGTCCAACAAGTTTGAAAAACAATCCTGCCTTTGGGGACTTGGCCCGATCATATCTTGGTAGAAAACCTGTGCAAACAAATTGTGCAAATTGAAAGCGGAGGGGAGATATTGATGGTTACAAGTAATATCAGTACAACAAAAAGTAATAAGATTACTCTCCTGATAAGTTCTTAATTTATATGATCAAAGAAAATTGCTCCAAAAATAGTCTGTCTGCTTTTTATGAGGATGATCATGCTCTTTGTTTGCTTGATTCAAAGTGTATTTCTTTTTATTGATCCCAGAACCGTTTACATTTTTTTGTTGTTTGCTTCGCATCTCGCGAGCGGGTTTCAGGAATTGTTTTAGTTTCCCTAACACAATTTTCGAAGAAGATCATATCTGCGATGATGGTGCAATTAAATTCAAAAACTGACAAAAATGCGAAAATATTCACGGGAGAAGGGGGAACAAGGCGGACAAAGGACCAACACAAATCTTTAAACACAGCTAGGTGACAGGTGCGTAACTGAAAAAACGCGCCTGGTTCTGATATCTAACAAGGGACTTCCTCATATGCTGTGGAGTGCTCTACCGATTATTGGCGTCATTTCCGCGTGCTGCTCAAAGTAAAAATCAACAAACGTACGGTGAAACAAAAATATAAATATAAATAAAAATATATTGTGAGGTCATTTCTAGGCAGAATATGGAGACAGCCAATGACGATGAATAGTTCAAGAACGCAAGCGAATGACGGAT
This sequence comes from Ixodes scapularis, assembly GCF_016920785.2. Taxonomy (NCBI): domain Eukaryota; kingdom Metazoa; phylum Arthropoda; class Arachnida; order Ixodida; family Ixodidae; genus Ixodes; species Ixodes scapularis. Next base: position 9,140,526 of record NW_024609882.1, on the reverse strand, counting down.
ATAATAAAAGCAATTATATCTGAATAAGTCTTAATGAATCTTAGTCATATAGAAACGGTGGGTAGTAATTTATCTGTAGCTTGTCTCTCCAGCTTACGAAAACTCAGAAATACCCAACGGACCTCAAAACACACTGCACTTTATGTCTCTCGTATTCATCCACATACTCGCAGGAAAATCAAACATACACAACTTGTTTCATGTAACTCTTGAAAGCGGATATAGCGGATTGTTTTACCGAAAATCGCGATTCAGCTTTTATTACAAATATATTCACAACTTGACTCTCACAACTGTCCATTTGAGGCTTGCTTTCGGACAAAAAATAATGTAAAACCATATTTGTCCATTCCGATCTTTTTTTTTCGGTTAGTTTTCCGCACGTGTGTTTCAGTCTTAAAATTCTTTTTTTTTGTCTACTAAGATCTGTTGGGTGCTTTCAAAGAGTGTTCAGAGCTATAAAATTGTCGTGGTTGAATTAATGCCTAATTTTGCGGACAGAATTGAACTAACGCCGAAGACTTGAAGCTGACTTCCCTCACGATTGACTTTCTGTACCGCCGGTGCATTCAGAGGTAACCATTCCAGTTAAGAAGTAGGTCTCTTTTTACTCGACGTTTACGAGATATGAGACCAAAAAACCTTGGTTGAGATACAGCATTCTTCTCGAGTGTCTTGAAAAGTCAGAATTAGTATTTTGTAAAGTGGCTGAATTGATGTTTGAAGTCATTCTAAACTTCTACATAGTGGAACTTTGGGGCTCACATTCGATTGTATTTCCAGTAAGTAAATTAAAATAAATAAATAGTTTTAATATCCATAGGAGAATGCTTTGAGACACCAAAGTCGCACTTGCTTTTCAAGCCGGAACGATTTGCGAGACCTACTTAGCAGGCTGGGTGATAACTGGGAACAAATGCAACAGCGACTGGAAGGAATTACCCATTGTATTTTTTACGCAACAACGGCTATATTGGAGCGTGCATTTCAGTCGTGCCGTGAAAGAACACGCTCTTCTGCAATTTAGGTTTGAACCAGCGTTTGTTTTTGTCCGAGTTGTTCTTTTATTGAAGCTATGTCCGAATTAGAGATAAAATGTGGCGAAACTTGAGGGCATCACTCCTTCATTCAAAATATCAAAGCGAAATCTTAATTTTCCTAAATGGCGGACATGGTCATTTTTCAGTCGGCATGTTTGCTCATGCGATCGATAGATCAGTGAGATATAAATAATTATATAAAAACGCTGTGTGACACCTGCTCGCTTTTCAATGCTTTACGTATCTGCTGAGTGTCGCTTTCTAAAATATTTTATGAAAAAAATATTCCGAGGTCACCTAAGCACTTATCATTTGTGAATGCGAAAGCATTAATATCCAGTCGAATGCCACTGAATCCTTCGGGTATTGCGTTGCGAGGAATGTTTTCGAGTTTGGCGACCGCAGCGCCGGCAGGGAGTGCGGCGGTGGGGCGCGCAGACCGTCCTGGCTCGCTGGTGACTGTTGCGCCGCTGGGTAAGTCAGCGGCGGGAGTGCGAAGCTAGGCGCGGCGCGTGCCCAAATCACGTTTCCTCTCATCATTATCATCGTCCTAGCTGCGGGTGCCGGTCGACAACGTTAGACCTCAAAGCGTAACATTAGGCCTAACGTTAAGCCTAACTTGAGGCCAGCGCATACCCGAGTGCCCCCCCCCCCCCCCTTCCCCTACCCCGCCCCCCTTTCCCGCTGCGCCGCCAGCATTTCGGCTGGCCCCTTAGCAACGATGACGCCGTTGCTATGGAGCCACATGATGCGTCGCAGCCAATGGGAATTTAGGGGCCTTTTTTCGCTGCTACAGACAACTGCTGCAGACAACGCCGGCTTCGCTGCGTGGGGCAGTTAACGCTTTCGCGTTAAAATTTTGCCAAAAAAATTGAACCGACTATCGGGACAGATTTGTGGGCGTTATATTTGTGTGACCAATTTTTCGCGATCGATGTTTAGCAAAGCATTAAGGGCATATTTAGACACAGCAAAGTATGGAGTCGATTATAATATTTTTTTTTGGCAATTGCTTTAAAGGGTTTACTACAGGTTTTACTTGAGCTAGTTGGTACATACTTGAATATGGTCAGCTGAACAATTACAAATTAGAAAAATCGTTAGAGGAAATACATACACAGCGGTGTGTATGTATTTCCTCTAACGATTTTTCTAATTTGTAATTGTTCAGCTGACCATATTCCAGCTTTAAAGGGGTTCTGTGGCGATTTTTCAGCTACCCCAACTGACCATAACTTTCCTGCCTGGCGCTTACCCTTTCCGTTATACTATTCAATGACGCGGAATTCCTAATGGTTATTGTTAAATCGGCCAATGAAAATGATGCAAAAACAGACATTCAAACATACCCGCACTTTTCAGTGTCGTGACGTCAGTGGCAGGTACGCTTCTCAGTTGAGCAAGCAGTCTAACCAACAGACCATGTCGAGCATTTGTTCGGTGGAGGTGCACGGGTAATGGAGCGAGCTTCCAAAGCGTTTATTTGACACCATGAAACTGCTTGGAATCAGCGGGGTACCAATGCTACAGTCCAGAGAGTGAGCACCTGACTTCCGCTGGCGTCATATATTCGTTCTTGCTAGCAGAGACTTTCAGTATGAGAAATGCGGCGAGAACCAAAATTGTAAATTCAATGACTTCTCAAAAACTGTATAATGACCTAATATTTGTGAGACATATTTTAACGATGTTCGAATGTAGGTTCAGCAATTTTTCAGGCAAATCGGTAACCATGAAGAAATCGCCGAAGTGCGCCTTTAAAAAGATACTGAAATAAAAATAAAATATTTAAGAGCGTAGATTGTACAAGCATTTGCTTTTAATAGTTTTTCTATGAAAATAGTTTGCTCAATATTTACGTCATTAGACTCAATTAAGGTGGAGGTCGCGGCACGCTCAGAGCCCCACCCACAGAGCAGTGGCCCCGCCCATTGCTACTAGATTGACTTGGCTGCTCTGCTCAACACGCGAAAAAGTCCAGAGTCACCCTTTCACAAGATCCGGTGCGCCTAGTCTGGCGTCTGACACCGACGGTTAGTCGTACGAGCAGACGAGCGGTAACCTCCGGCCTCGTCTGCCATTTCGCCACCGTCTATCGTCGTCTGCGATGTCTGTAGGGTGCGGGCATCAACGCTCCGCGTCGCTATCTGCTTTCGCCTTCGTCCATCTGCTATTCCACCCCATCTAAAAAAATGGTACAACGCTCTGAAGACTCGAACATACAAGCGGCGTTCTAGCGTTTAAGCATGCACGTGACACGGTTCAATACAAGCATCTGTCAGCTTCTTTCGATATGTGGTAAAAAGCGATCAAGAATTAAAAAAGGAACAAAATAAATATGCAGTCATTTCAGCTTTTGGTGTTACTGTTATTTTTTTCGCATAGCATCCGTGATCAAGGCGAGTGAGCGCGTGCCTTTGGTATAGGCCAGGTGCACTGCAAAACGTGAGAGCTACTTGTTTTACGCAGCGAAATGACGGGTACACAGAGAAACTTGATATGCGAGCCGATCACCCGATATCCCCCAGCCAAATGGCTCGCAAATTCTTACCTGCGTAGGTATCTGTTCGGGTATCAACCCATCATTGCAATCACAAATATTGCACAATTCACAGAGCCGCGGGGCCGCTTTCACGAGAACCAACATCTTTATTCAGCACCAACACACGCAAAAGAACATATCAAGCCAAATTCATCAACATAGTTACGTGGGCCACTAGGCTTAGATCAGTCCTTCTACGAACCCGAGCACACGCATAAGCTCTTCTGAAGACTCGTACTTGCGACATTTGTTTGCTGCAAACTAGGTAAGTTGAGGACAGCTTTCTCTAAACACCACGGTAAACTTAGAACGAATCTCAGCCATAAAAATAAACGAGATCAACCAGCTATGCTCGTTCAGCACGCCGCAAACGCCGACAGCCATGCCTGTTATCCTTTGAAGCCAAAGTGGAAAGGAAATCTCGGGATATTTCTAAAACAATAGTGATTCTATCTTCATTATTTGTTCTTCAAACATAATAACAATTGTCGATATAAATACTATTACTGCACGGAGAAACAATTTTACAACAAACATTTTACTCGTCAATTATCTCTCCGCTTAATGGAAGTCGAGAAAAGGTGCTTAATTTTGTAAGCACCTGGCAGGGCCTAGAGCAAGGCTACCTCCACGCTAATTGCGCCTGACGGCGTAAATGGTGCACAAATTGTTTTTACCGGAGAAAAAAAAAAGTTTAAAACCTTAAACAAAAAAATCAATTTCAATGTTTCTTTAAGTCCACAAGAGATGAATTGGAGTTGAAAGCTTAATATGGTTCGTAATAATTTAGAAGAAATACAGTTGAATTTGTTTTATGCTCGAGATACACGGGTGGTGTAGATATTTTATCACTGTTACGTTGCCACGCTTAGGGCCGAGGAAGCAACGCCTGGACACAGACTTCCAGAAGGTTCGTGTTTATTCTCACTTGGCGAGGAACTTGGATCATTTCGTCCTACTTTCTTGTTCTCGAAAGTGCCTGATCATTCTCACCCCAAACGCTCGACACTCGAACCTTCTGGGCCAAATTTTCGAGATACTGACTCACATCAGATAAAGAGCTGCACGGTACCTTATCGAGTCAGTCTCAGTCTCGCTCTTGCTTCTGCTCTTCTCATTAATGACGCTTCTGGTGGAGGTGCTGGGTATCGCAGCCCATGAAGCATACCCCTCCAAGGCATCGCAGCGCAAGCCAAGTCCCCGATCCAAGAAGACCGCCCGTAGAGAATACCGAGACCCGAGGAAGCCGCAGCACCAAAAATAAACAACGTGACTTGGGATTTCTACCGGACCTCCAGAAAAAGAAGACGAAACCAGCTATGACCGCAAGGGGCCTGCAAACTGAACCTCCCGTCGCTGCTGCTTACGTCGTTAACATTCCCGTCGACAATCATACACCGACGCTCTTCCACGTCGATATCCATGAGGACATCAAGGACTGGATCCAACAGTACAAGCGCGTGGCACACCCCAACGGACGAACTGCTAAGCAGTACCTTTATAACCTCTACTTTTCGCTGGAGGGTACTGCGAGGCAATGGCTAGAAAATCACGAGGTTTTGTTTATGTCGTGAGACATCAGCGTGGCCGGGTTCAAGCGGACCTTTACGAGCCAACACCGGCGGCAGCGGGTGTATAATCTGCTTCGAACACGGATTCAAGCACCAAACCAAAGCGTAACCAGCTTCGTTCCAGATGTGCTACGACTAACTGCACGCGCCGAATCGTAAGCCAACAAAGAAAAAAAAAAAAAAAAAGCAACGTTGCGCTTTTTTATGAAAGGCCCGAAGTGCGGAAATCTTCGGCGTACTTGTTTGCAACCCACCGACTACCGTTGAAGAATTTATGACCGAGACAACCAAAATAGAGCGAGCGCTGTCATCCAGAGCGGGTCATTATCAAAGACTCGCCGGTGTGTCGACTGTTTCCCTCCTCAACACTACACTTTGACGTCGATGGTGTCGGTTTTGAAAACCTGCGCTTAATCATCGGCGACGTCGTCCGGGAATAGCTTAAAGAGCTACTGCCAACTCCAAACTGCCCTGCTTCACGTTCGATCGACTAAGAAGAGGTAAGCCAGCTGGCCCGCCTTCGGATAAACGACCAACAGCGTGTCGACACTGGAAGGTACAACCTTCGTCGTCGCGACGTGGAGTTCTAGCCCGGACACAATGTGGGGGTGTGGACGCCCATTTGCCACCGCGGCCTCAGCGAAAGACTATGAAAATGCTACTTCGGACCCAACAAGGTCCTTCCCCGCCTTGGGGACTTGAACTACAAGGTGCTCTCCGGGGAACACGACCATCAGGACGCCGCCAGCCACGACCCGGAGTGGTCCACGTCGTTTTTCAACTGAAGCCGTTCTACGCGCGGAAGACGCTGCATGTTTATTTCATCTCACCGTGCTTTTAGAGCGCAGCTCTTAGGGGCCCGTTTCCAGCCGGACCGGCGTCGGCGTAACCGGGGGGGGGGGGGGGGGTCACGTGACCCCCGAGGTCACGTGACTCCCCCCCCCCCCCCCCCCGAGGTCACGTGATCCCCCCGAGGTCACGTGACCCCCGCTCCCCCGAGATCACGTGACCCCCCGGGGTCACGTGACTACCCGCAGGTGACGTGACCCCCCTCAGTAACCTTCCCTACTCCTCCTCAAGAGCTGCGCTCCAATTCGGCGTTACAGGGATTTGTAAACGGCTTTCATTTTTTTTTGTTTTATTACTTGTTTTTGTTTTCGTTTTGCGTTGCATCGGAACAATGTACTTTTAAAGGGAGGATAGTGCCGCGCGTGGGGCCTAGCAAGCGACAGTCTGTCGTAGACTTTTAGAAGCAATAATGTCACGTATTGGGCTAGTTGGTTTGAAGTGAACATCTATGGAAGGAACAGCGGAAAGGAAATTGGACAAGGGTATAGAAACACACACGACAGGACGGCGCTGATTAACACCTGTTTTTTTTTAATACACAAAAAACGAGAAGAGAAGAAGCATCTCAATTATACAATATAGCCACAACACGCGTGCACACCAAGCAGCATAATCTTTTTTTTCAAGATAGGCCTCATGAGTTGCTACGTGACGCCCTTCATAGTTGATGGAAGGAACTTCATTTCTTTTTCAGATAAAGTCACTGAATGTTCGCTGACGCCTCTCCCAGCAAGTTCCGAGATAATGAGCGCCTCAATAATTTCCCTTGCCACTCTGTCTCTATGCTTATCCAAAACAGTGACTTCAGTCATATCAGGCAGACATTTGCAGTCCCAGCAGTGTAAAAGTAGACCCCCCAACAGTAATCATGAGTGAATACGAACGTTCTCTTAGTCTGCCATTTAGACAGCGGTGGGTCCGTCCAACGTATACATTGCCACACGACAAGGGGATCTTAGAAACCACGGCAGACACACAAGCCACAAACGGAACTACGTGCTTTCTGGTGCATTTCTTTTTCGACCGCTTTTTGGCGATAGCACCGACCTTTGCACATATCGGACACATTTTCTGTGGGGCGGAAAAAAACATTAAAAAATAAGTTGTTAGTTCAGCGCGTCCTGTCGTGTGTGTTTCTACATATTTCTCCAGGTTCGTTTGCCACTGTTCCTTCACAAGACTTATAGAAGGTTCGTGTTTATTCTCACTCGGAATGGAACTTTTATATTTCGTCCTACTTTATTGTTCTCGAAAGTGCCTGTTCATCCTCACCCCAAACCCTCGACCCTCGAACCTTCTGGGCCGAACTTTCGATATGCCGACTCATACTGGGTAAGGAGCTGCATGGGACTTTGTCAAGGTTGTCTCGCTCTCCCTCGCTGTTACGCCTCCAAATCGCCGCCCGCTTTTCTGCAGTACCGAGGCTCGTTTTCAATTTTGTTTGGCGCAAGTTCGTCCCGTTAAACTTTCAGTTTGAAACGGAAGTTTCGCCACTTCTGCTCCTGTCATTCGGGACAATATACACTAAGGAGTTAGCGCACTCTTAGGGCATTTTTAAAGCCCAGTAATAAACATACATTTAACTCATAATGAATTTGGTATTACGTAATTAGCTGCGCATTTGTCCTGAACGTGGCAATGTAGTAGTTTATTGGTGCCCTACATTTTTTTTTCTCATTAAAGGTTCCTTCTGACTGAACGAAAAGACGCCAATGGAGAACCTCAGGAGAAAGTGTATTGTTGCGAGGTTGTAGGATATACTGATACGGTCATTTGGGTAGCCATAGATCCCTGATGAATTTCCTCCAAACAAGCACCTGGCTATCTGCTCCACGCTATGTAAGTTCACTTATTTTGGGATCAAAAATAAATATTACTGCGATTTCATATTTGAACGAGAATGTTTCTCTATTCTCGTCTAATTCGAAGGTCAATGTAAGCTAACATTTCTAAGACGCGACATAAGTTCACGTATCAAATTAGTATCTTTCAGTTCACGCGACTCACGAAAGTTCGTTTAACTTCGCACATATAATGAGCTCTGACGTAAGTTATCTTTTGACCTATAAGCATAGTCAGCCCAAGAAACGCAGAGCTCGACCAGTCATGGGCATCGTATTATCGCTGCTGAGCCAACTGGACTTTGACATTAGCCAAAATACCACCCAAGCCCAGGTCACGAAAGCAAGAAGTGTCAATTAACATAGCAGGCAACACTGTGTTTCTTAATTTCTCGATGAACATATACCTTCATATATCCTCGTCTCTTATAACATCCAAATAATGTTTTCCCAGTCCCTAAGTTTTTTCTTCCCTTTTTTCATAACGGAGATATCTTGCTACGGGAAATCCATGAAATTAGCATAAATGTATCGCGTTTTAGCGCACTCTGCTTCATGTTCTCAGAGAGTGCGAAAGCAGCTGGATCGGTGCGTGTCTAGCCGGCCGCGCGCAGATCTGCGTGCTTCATTAAAGTCGGCATTAACTCCGGCCATTTGAAAACCCCCAACCGCAGAGCAAAGAGACACGGCACGGGCGGCCGTAATGGTTCCCGCAGTCTGGTTCCCGCTTTACGTGTGTATCCGCGCACGGAAATAGCCGATCGATGGAACCGTTCGGCATCGCGCGACGCGGCGCGGCGTGTTTGCATCTCGTCAGCGCAGCAGCGCGAGAGATGTTGATCCCGCCGCGCTGCGAGAATCTACTTCAAACAGTTGGGAAGTTTTGTCGAGAGATGAATGTGGCTGTCACTGGGCCCCGCGTCGTGCTGGGTACGCCGGTTACAGGTCGGAGATGATGAGTGTGTGAGCGGAGTCGACGGGGGAAAAAGTGGGGCCGAAAGTAGGCCGCCCTAATTCGTTTCGTCGGAAGTAACTTTCTGCTCTCGAAAGATATATTTTGGTACCGATGCGACGCGATTAGTTCGCTATATTTGAGATAACAGTAGGCCGCTTGTCCTTAGGAGAAATAAGGGGGGGGGGGGGGGGGGGGATGCGGAAAATCAATCGTCCGTGGGATAATTGCGCCCAATGCCGAATGACATTCAACGGGAAATGTGTGACAATTACAATTCATACTATGAGTAATTAAAATGTTTGTTTACTTCACGAATGTTGCGGTAGAACTCTAGGAATTGTCGTGCGCGAAATAACTCGCCTTCGATGTAGGTAAAAACGTAAACACTGACGCTATTGTTTTTACGAAGAATCGCTTACAAAGCAGTGAAAAAATCAACTTTTGCAAAAAAAATGGTTATAACATGGAGCAAAATGGGCTGTTAATAACTGAGTTAAGTGGAAATATTGTGAAATAAAGCAGTTTTACAAAAATTCCATGTGAAATAAGTATAAGAGCATCAAGATTTTCAGATGCCTCGTGATATTTCTGCAGCGACAGTCTTTCACAGAACACCCACAGTAACCGTTCTAAAAAATAATATTTAGAAATGTTATGTTTCTTGAAACGATGATTAATACAAGCGAGGCTCATACTGGTAATTCTAAATAGTCCTAAAATAATACCTTGCTTATTCAAAACGTGAAACCCATGACATGTCTTTTCCGATAAAACGTTATCTGAATAACAATATTGTAATGACAATACAGTGTGCAAAAAGTAGTCTTAAACGCGCTGATTTCAATCTTGTTTCAGTCACAAAATAAACTAAAAGCCCGATTTTTTTTTGATTTTTTTTTTTTTGGGGGGGGGGGGGGGGCGGGCGGGGGGGGGGAAACAAACCGGTTTTAAAGTTTTTCACGGTTACTTGGGATAGGGCTAGTTGATCTTTTATGCTTCGATAAAAATGAGCTGCGAATAATTATAAATAATGACACTGTCTTTTGCACCCCTTCATTATAAGGAAGGAAGAATAACCATATTTATTAGTTGGAGCTTGTTGGTGTATATCCTGTCTTATTCTTAGTCTCAGTGTCATTACTTTTAATCCTATGAAGCGACATTTAATGAACAATTTCAAAGTACTTGCAATATCAGCGTGTCTTATTCATAAAAACAAAATGATAAAAAGACAAGTTTATAACGCACACATTTAGGTTCAACCGGCTTGCTAGACAGGGAAACCCTGGGCTTCCATGGTTCTAGCGGCAATTAAGTTTCGTACGAACCTGGAGATGTACCGGTGATCCAAGATGAGGTTATCCTTCTTCCAGGACATGGCGAGTGGCCTCTCTCCGAATGCTTCGCACACCAGTCTTGCCTGCTCGCCCTTGTTCACGCGCAGGGCCTGGTAACTAACCTTGAAATGAGCCGCCACTGCACACACGCGAAACAAGCCAAGTCGGAACCAGTATTTGTTTTACTTTTAGAGAACCTCAAACGCTTTTTTCAAATGAACCACTTGTATTGCCTTATTTTCTACAAGTACGGTGCCTCGCCGATACAATAACATTCGACCTGAAAAGCAGGAAATCAGAAAAATTAAGCTCACGATTCAGTCTTTTGTGCACTCAAGGTAGCCTCACTTCACTGTTCCTAAAAGTGAAACGTCGTTCTTACTTAATAAAAATACTGTGACCACTGTTTTAGTTTATTTGTTTAGTTAGGACGAGGGGAACAATCCACTCAGTGTGTTAAACTACCAGAAGGACGTTTTCTTCACCACAATATGACTAACTTCTGTCTCTCAGGATTAACTAGCTACAAAGCCATCAAAAAAGAATATAACTAGAACATGAATTTTTGAGGTTCTACGTAACTACGAGTAGTTTTTTTTTCTTCACGGCTCGCCATTATTATTGGTCCAGTTTCTTGACTGTTAGTACTGTGGACTAAATAAGTCAATGTATCAGGCAATCGAATGAAGCTTTTGTTGTTCCGTTTCTCTAAAAGTGTACCATCAACTGTTTTTTTTTAATTAACAATATTTCATGGGTTGGCTCCGGGGATCTGGATCATCCTCGTTTGTAACCGAATACCATTTTGCCCGAGTTATTGAATTTTATTTTCAGCAGTTTGGCCAACTTACCCGAGGATTTTAGCATCCTTCTTTATAAAATTTCATCGTATTTTTTTTTTCTTGTTCAACGGTACGTTTTTTTTTTTTCTTCTATATTCCAGAATTGCACAAACCTTCTTCCATTATGAGGGTATGATAGTAACTTTAAGTACACAGATAAGTAACTGTCACGTTTTCGTCCGTTTCTTTTTTTTTTTTTTTTGCGTTTCGATATTATCAACGCAAGTTGCTGAAATTATTCTTTTTTTTTTCTTTTTGTAATTTTATTTAACGGCAGCACTTTTTCCCAAGCACGCTGAGAGGAACCTCGGAGAGGCGGTGCAGATCTCCTCCAAAGCCGCATTCGAGTGATCCACTGACCGTGCACCGAGAGGCGAACGACGGTGCTGAGTCCGACGCCGATGCCGTTGGTGGCCTCGCACAAGTATTTGCCAGCGTCCTTGGGTTCCACGTCGTTGATGATGAGCGAACCGTTCTCAAACATCTGCATATGGTAATTGCTGATTATGGACTTGAACGTTTTGCCCGGGTCCTCGCCTGAGAAGTGGAGACAAGGAGAAGACAAAGAGGGGAAAAGAGTGAGTGATGCAGGAGGCAGGGAGGGTAAAATAAAATAAAAACAAGAAACAGGGAAGAAAAAAAGTATGAACAAAAATATATAAAGCGGTGATTGTTCTGGTTAGTGCGCAGTTCCGATTTTGTTTCTGAGAAACGACGATGATATCGTTATTATAAATAACATATCCAAACTAAAAAAAAACTGTTGTGTTTGAAACACTGCATGGTGAGATAAAGGTGTTTCGAAGGAGGGTAAAATAAAATAAAAAATATAAAAAAATAGGAAGCAGTGATAGTGACTTGTGCATAGTTTTGATTTTATTTCTAAGATCCGACGCTTATATTGATGTAAAAAATTCGAAATAAAACAAAACCTTAACGTTTCTAACACTCAATCATGCGGTAAGAAAAAGTATTTTTTATGCACTAACTATGAACCTCCTGAAGGAAAAATAAACCGTAAAACAAATCTTATTTATTAACATCGATGAACTGTTTGAAGAGCGCCGACGTTATGGGCATTTAATTTTTACTTCTAAAATGAGGCATTGCCAAAGGGCTTGTGTATTCAGAGCAATCTTTGTTGCTGATTCTTTATGCAAATCAAAATGATCGTTTGGTATAATTATCGAATATTTCTCAATATAAAATCCCAGTCGGCGTATAACACCCTCAAGCAATTTGTTATAATTTTCGGACTACAAAATATTATTGATGTTTTGTCGTTTAATCGCACGACTAGCACATCCTTTAAAAAGATTGCGCCGTACCAGTGCAACTGCGATTCTGAAGGCAAGCCCAAGAATCAATGGCAGCACTCTAAGTTTTAATTCAGCTCCGGATTTGTTTAGCAATCACCGCATTTCTGTTTTTATTTATGAATGTCGCAAATCAAAACTGCCACACGTAAAAAAAAAAAAAAAAAAAAAAAATGGTTGCGTACCCTAACCATCTGAAGGTGTGCCAATATCTCATTTTCCGCTTCACTACTTCGTTTTGTTTAAAAAGGAAAAAGAAAAGTCTAATATGAAACGTATATAGAAGCAACGCCGTGTTTAAACTTCCGTGAGACTTGATTGAACTCGACAAGATTAAACAGCACACGAGAGTGCAATTCCTATGTCCGCGAAGCAAACAAAGCGTGATATGTGTCAATTAATCAAGGTGCGCTGCAACAGTGTGGGAGTCCTATGCACACTAATGAAACGCCTACAGATTGCAAGAGGGTTTTGAATTTCTCTAACGAGTTTCACCAGAGACTGGGGCAGAAAAGAGAACACAACAAAAGGATGTAAACGAGGATGCAACGATTGAGACGTTGCCTCCTTTTTTACTACCTTCTGTTGTGTTCTCTTTTCTGCCCCAGTCTCAGGTTTACAATCATGTTCAACTTACACCAGCTCGCCTGCACTCTGACTATTTTTTGAGTTCCACCATCTGTAATACTCCCAACTTATATCCTTTTTAGAGATATTAAGACGACGCAAGCGCAGACGTGCGTGGCGCCGCCATCATTCAGATATTAGAAGAGAATATTTTATTTATTGTAATGTGAACGCGATTCTTTTGGTGCTAGTTACATGAGTTAATTGAAACATTTTGACATTCACAGAGCGATGTTTTTACGCTCGGTGAGTTGCGGAATAATTCGCCTATGTTTACACGATGACGTTTAGATTTAAGCCGCATTGAAACTGTAAATTTTTCTGGTCAGTAGTTTACAAGTTAAGTGCAAAAACTACAAAACCGAAAGCTCTTCGAAGGAAAGAGATATGCTGCTAAGTGCTTGCAAGTGTCATCCACTCAAATATTTTAATTTTAGAATCTGGGGGCACACCAATAAAGTGCGTAATTTCTAAATGTGTAGAAGACCGCCCTCTGTGGTTCTTTACTTGTACGTATCGGGTATTTACAAAAATTATTCTTTTACAAAAGACTTCATTTCTCTGCTCAATAAATTTCTGTTGTTCGGAATATATTAGAACAGAACAATCTAATTTAAACATATTTCTGATTTAAACGAACCAAATCTTTTCTTAACATGTTCTTCCTTAAAGCACTGATAAGTGTTTTGCATTTTTGCATCCAATATTTTGATATAACCCTAAGCAAAAATGCTCATTTCATTATTTATATGTTATGATTTTCATATGCGGTACGTTTACATTCTTGAAAGCATTTGAGAAAGACGCAGTTTGTTCAAAATCTCGCTGAACAAACGTTTGCATGCATTAGCACCTAAATACAGAGTGAAAAATATTGCACACTAAAGCTTGTAAAACGAGACAAAATTATATCAGATGCGTAGGCGAGCCTATTTGAATCTTCAGTACAAGAGTGTCAAACCCTTTTCAAAATAACGTGGACATGGACGTCCACATTTTGTGGCCCGAAACTTAATTATGAACAAATAGTAGCTTTCCCATACATGCGTCACAAGGCATGAAATCGAAAGGAATGGATTTATGGTGGTCGAAGTACATACGTATCACAAAAATAAGTGTATTCGTAGGTTCCAAAATTTGGTGGGTTCTTTCATCTAATATTTAGTCCGTGCAACCATACAATAATCTAAAAACTGAAACAAAATTTGTGTTGTTGGTTTCTAAGAGCATGTATTTGGTACGTTAAGGCCGTCTTACCCAAGGCGATCTTCCAACGAATCAGCGGTGCTGGGTGACCGTCAGCCTGGCAGTCGAAAGTAACCCTGGACCCCACGATGCTCGATTTGTCACTTGGCTCTATCTTCCACTTCGGAGGCACTGAAAACGCACAATCATTTGCACCTGTTTTTTTTTTATTTACTCGAAACAATATATTTTTGTTACACAAGTGTTTCGTTCTAAACAGAAGCTAAAAGCAAAACCATATGGCGATTCCTAATGTCAACGCCGATTTAGGTATAAACATTGCATATCCTATAAATTCTATTTATCTTAAGCAATAAAAATTCTGCACTTTCAAGGGCACCTGAGATTACATTTCTGTTACCAAAACGAGAAGACTGATTAAAGATATCAAATATCAAGAGGTAGAATCCCCTGCACGTTCCATACAAAGACAAAGGGTGGTGGGGTTGGACACCGTGAGACACGTGCTGCTATGCTTTGCTTCCCGCCAAGTTCTAGTGCAGCCGACGCGACGCTTTGATGGAGTCAAATCAAGCTGTACCAGAAGTGTGTCGTCACGGCGTTTGCCTTTTCTTTTGCATCTTCGCTGTCTGCAGCCTAATCAATGACGCCCACATACACTCAAAAAAGCAATATGACGGTGCATTCCATGTGCCAAATTGATTTAGCCGGCGACGGCAAAGGCACAAAGTAGACTGAGAGAGCGGCGTGACGATACGCTTTCGTCGCTGATTCCGAACCAGCCCCCAACGAAGTGTGGACACAGCGCATGCGCAGGAACCAGATGAGCGTCAAGTGGAGCGTCCGCACACGCGCCCTGCCAATGGCGGCGCCCACCGTTGCGGCGTGAGGTCAGCGCCGCGTGTTGGTGTATAGCTACGAAACAGCGTCTACGATTGGCGGGTAAGACTCGGGAGCTATTTGTTGAAGTTGGGTGACGAGTTAAGAAACGTAGTGACGCAAGTTGAGGAACCTCCGCCCCTCAAGCCTTATTCGCGCCCGCGTCCCTTTCCTCCACCCTCCAGAAAATAATAGAGTTTTAGTACTGTATACGGGAACGACAAACGCGAGCGCTGTGCGTTTGCTTTAGCGTTGCGTGCTCCACGAAGCGCCTCTGCGTCGTGGGGATGCACCGATGCAAGACCGCATTTTTCGGGCTCCGCGCACGCGCAGTGCGGAGCGCGCAACACTAGCGCGAACCCACAGTGCTTGCGTTCGCTCGTATACGCAGTACTCAAACTGGCGAACGATACGTCGTCGGCTCCGCGGTATCGGATCCATGCGGGAGGAAGAGGGAACGCAGATCGATCACACTAAATTGAGTAGGACATCATCGATGTGCTCCATTTTCTATTCAAACGAGAGGTGCGGTACAGCAGGGTACAATGATAACTTTGTTCCATTAAAAGTGCCCCGAGGAGATTTCTGAAATTGCCTAAATATGGCCATAACTCACTATGCGAGCTGTAAGCATCCTAGATATTCATAAATCCTAACGATGCGCGACCGATTGCACTATTAAAAGAATGCAATTGAAGATCGGAATTATCTCAGGCGATGGGAGCACCATTATACCGGCTGCCAGGACGGGCATGTGAGCAATGAAACTGCGACATTTTGTTGAGATTGCAAGCACTTTTATTACAAAGTCTGCATGAAAGTAAACATCTTCGACTGAAATCTGTCTGGTTTGGGGAACAATCGCGCATCAGCGTTCCCTATGTGAAAGGGATTAGCGAGACACTGGCGCGCGTGCTCCGAATAGAAGGAATCCAAGTGGCGCACAAGCCAGTGTCAACATTAGGACGGCTCATGCCAAGGCCGAAAGATCGCCTCCCAAAATAAAAAGAACAAGGCGTGGTCTATAAGATACCGTGTGCAGAGTGCCCCGCCGCCTACATCGGTGAAACTAAATCTTTTCCCGAACGCATGCGCCAGCACCAGAACGATGTGCGCAATTTCGATCGCGAGCGTAGCTCCGTCGCGGAACATTGTGAGGTATTTGATCATCGGATCGACTTCGGAAACGCGCACATGATAGACACGGAGCCAAATATTCGAAAACGCCTGCAAAATATGTTATTTTTGTAGGAGGAACACGCATAATGCAGCAATTATCGTCTCTAAAGAAACGCACTATGTTATTTTTGTTTTTGTTTTGTTTTTGCGTATGTGATGTGTACGGTTGTCAGCTCTGGAGCGCTTGCTCACTGGGTTGAACCCTAGTTCGGGCTGTACGGGGAACGAGCCGCGCGCATTCCAGATATCACTCAACGGTTCCAACGGCCGGAGAGGCGAGGATCCTTCGCTCGCTATTGGCTGACAGTCGTCCTGATCTGGGAACATCCTCCTCTTAACGCCGGAGATGAATTCGATGTGTTTCACTCTTTGGTTGCTTTTTTAATAAAAAAAGTCGGCCGCGTATTGTCATGATTTAGTGATCTATAGGATGCTTAAAGACAGCAGACGGAATTACCGCCATATTTATGCCATCTCAGAAACCTCATCAGCGCACCTTTAAGCCTTTTTATGTGGTAGGTTGATGCAATCATTTGTTACCATGTGAGAGATTGCGACAACGATACTTGCCAATAGCTCCACATTTTGCATAACCATAACGACTAGTTCCACGTTGTCATTTCAGTTGACATCCCTCGTTTACTTACTCTAGAAGGAGCAGACAACGCAAGTGCACCCGCTTGGTGGTGGCGGTGTCGCTTGGGCAAAGCATACGTAACCTACCACTTTGGCGGTGTTCAGCGAAACAATAAAATAACCGCAAAAAGGCTTGTTTTCTAACCTCTTTTGTTTATTGTTAAAAGGCACAAAAGTATATAAAATGAAACTGTGTGTCTTAAGCATTAAAAAAAATTACGTGACTTTTTTCTTTATTTCTGGACGGTTTCCAATAGGCTCCTTTATTAAGTGATGTTGCCATCTTGTTTCGCCTATTTGTTGTTGTAAAAATGACTGCAAGGATTATACTTTTGTGTTTCCAATGATGCCTAGGGGCGCATGTACAAAGTTTCTTTCACAAAAAAGTACCCACATTAAACTTCAGCATTTCTTGAAATCTTGGCATTTGTTCTTTGAAGACGAACAGTAGCGTTGCTATCAAATCTTTTTTTCGCTGGCCGAAAATACGGTGAGGTATAAAAAAATGAGAGGGCAGGGAGAAATCAGACCACCGAACTATGACTAAAATGATAAGTGGGCCGAGGCAAAGGCTAGCAGACTTTGTCTCTCCCCAGCCTTCATCCACTCAGAGCAAAGAAGAGCGTCGTCTGCTCCTCGCAAAGTCTCTCGGATTCGAACGCCAGACGCCTGCGTTCGGCTTTCGAACGCGTTTCAACAGTGAGCAGACCCAAATACAGCTTTGCGGTGAGCAAGTCTGCTTGCTGAGCTGGAGTTTTGGTGACGTCAGAACGAAGAGCTCTGATTGGTTCCGATAGGACGGAAACGTGCGCAGACCTCGAAATAGCTAGCATTGGTGTGTTAAGTAGCAACTCAGGCTGTGTTCCAAATCTTATGCAAACCGATCCGACTTACTCCGTCCGGCGTGTCGTGTCAGGTGACAACACAGATTATAAACGTCGGATGCCCGATGAGGTTGTAGAACGCCAAGGTACCAAACCCTTACCCTTGAGGAATGGCGAGTAATTTTGGAACAGGCCTCGGAGTCATGACTCGAGTCACTCGAGTCATGACTTCAAGGCCGTGTCTCAAGATTTACCTTCCACTAAACGTGCCACACGCACTTTTGGTGACCGTGACTCGAGTGAAAATCCGTAGATCCGTCCCCGGACTTGGGGCTCGGGGAGTCAGAAAGCTCTATTTCCGAAAGGGTGACGCAGTTCCGCCTGGTCCCATCGAAAGCGGACACTGCTCGTGGGCGGATCGCGCTGGTTTTGGTAGCTATTTCGCTACTGCTGGTTCGTGGAGCAAAGTTATCAGATAAATTGACGGATTTCCCGATTAATGTATTATAGCAAAAGCAAGAAAATTTAATCTATATCAACCTGCGGCCTTGTGATGGAGTGGAAATCTGTTGGGAGTCTTGTGTGACGCATTAAATTAATTTTCTGCGTCTTTATGCCGATATTGTCGTTCAAACTGCTACGCGTATGCACGTATACCTTTGTAAACGCTTTTTGTTACTTCCCCTTCCTGGTGTCCTCCAGCTGTTTCTTCTGTTGTTGTTTTTCAGTTTCATTCATCTGATTGCGTTCATGGCACACGCAACCTTGAGGACGTAACGGTTCTCGTTTTCACCGTACATTGCGTTCGTTCTTTGTTGCCGAGGCAGTTCCACTAAATGATTCCAAAGCCGCTTAGCTAAAGAAAACAACGGAGCTTCCACATTCCGATAGGGTGCGCCCTAGATGTACACAACTTCATGATCCTCCTTCACTTACGTTTTTCTCCGCAAAGGAATGACTAAGCAATATAAAACGCACAACGTTACCTTTATTGGCAATACGCATAGTCAGATTGAATTCCTGCGTGCTTGATGGGAAGTTATATTCACTTCAATCCCAATTCCACTCGTTATAAGCAGCCATTAACGACACAAGTTTACGCTTGAGCAGCTTGAACGTCAAATTATGGTCTTTTGTTTTCTTCTTTGTCGATCTTACAATGTTCCCCCAAAAAAGGAAAAGTAAAAGAAAATAACCGGAATTTTACATAGAAGACGACACTGCATCTGGAGGTGCTCTAAAACCCCGTTTTGTGGAAAGTCCGACGGAGTGACTGAGTGACTAGAGTCGAAGTCATGGAGTCTCCACGTAACGCACCCACTGAGGTCTACCCACTATCCCTCCATCCGAGCCAATCAGAGCTCGGCATTCTGACGTCAACTGTACTCCGCATAGTCAATCACAAGCTGAGAACGCAGGGCGTTTCTTTCGATGCCCCGGCCTCCAGGAGGCGCTCGTCGCCTTCTGCCCTGCTTTGGCTGCGCGTGCAAGCTCGAGGCTTACAAGACTGAGAAGTGTTGCAGAAGGTAGAAAGTTCGCGCTGAAGGCGGGACAAACGAAGCTCCTTCTCTGCCGTTCCCATCTTGTTGGAGATTATAACGTTTGCGACTACCCACTAATCCTTCCATTCAGAGCTCCGCGCTCTGATGTCCCTGCACGTTATAATCTCCTCCTTTCCCCCAGTGTTCTTTCCGGATCTTCAGTCTACGTCAGAGGGAACCCGCCTCACCGAAGACGACCAGCTCTGCCGTGTGGTTGGTGATGCCTCCATCGTTCTCCGCCACGCAGGTGTACCTCCCGTTGTGGGCCCGGCCCACTTCGTTGAAGACCAGGTTGGAGCCGAGGTCCCCGAGGGACGCCTCGTGGATGTTCAGCTGCGTCTTGCTGAAGGGAACGCCGTCCTTGAGCCACCAGATCTTGATGGGCGTGTCTCCCGAGCGGACCGAGCACGTGATCACCACCTGCATCCCTTCGGCCAGGGTCTTGGGAAAGCTGAACGGGTTCAGCACCGTCTTCTCTGCAAAACGGGTGAAAGCGAGGTGTGTCCGGAGAATTTCTAAGCAGCGCGGACATCAACAAACAGGTTTGCTCTCATTCATTTGTGTTTTCAGTTAAATAGTTTTACACTGAATGAAAGGCTACCCGGGGGAAGAAGGAGGGAGAGGGTTCTGGATGTCTGTACTTTTAGGTTGAAAATAGAGACATTTACGAAATGTTTATACTTTCAAGGACTAAAGTTAATTATGAACCAGAAAAATCGAAAGGTGAATTCGCTCCTGCATTGATTCATAAGGAAAAATCAACGAACGTTTAATACTATATCTGAACTACTTTCATTTCACTAACTTTCAAATCTTTCACCACGCCCTCCATGGGCTATACAATTAATACTAACCTGGATCATAAATTCCACGAAGAATTTAAAATGTTCTGCATAATTCGGTGATGTGTTTGAGAACGTTCTTGTGAAATGTTTAAATTATTTTTACAGTTAACAGGAACGACCATTACACGTCTAAACGAAAACTGTGCGAGTCAAAAGGAAGCAGGAGCAGACCCTTTAGCTGGGGTGGAGAAGACGCCGCCCTTATGTAACCAATTATGACAAAAGTGAGTTGACGGGTGATACTAAAGCGGGATCTTTGAGTGTGCACTTTGTGCTTGATGTGCTTTAATCACTCACTGATGATCTTGACGAGGAGGTCTTCCTTAGCTTGTAGCTTGGGTGTGGTAGCCTTGCACGTGTAGACGCCTTCATCTGCTTCCCGTGTGACGTCGACGACTATAATAGTCCCGTTGTCGAAGGTACGCTGCCGTTCGTTGTGGGGCAGATCTCGTCCTCCTACAAAGACGAATGTTTGAAGGGTAACAAAGCCCTAGCCAATTTCGCCCTACTACCATTATAATAGTTCCGCGTTGAAAAAGCATTGTTTGAAATGTTATGTTTCATAATTATAAACTAAATAACTTGTTTATATAAATATAACATTTTTATGTGTTCATTACGCACATAAATACTTGAAGAGACGTATAGCTCGGGAAATGGTAAAACAGCAACTGACAAACTTTTCCCCTTCCCTTATTTGTTTTGCCTTTGCATACTTAAAGAATTTTTTTTCTTAAATTTAATACCATATAACCAGTCGTCAAATGCAATTTAATAGATATAAAATAAGAGACATTTCATCATTTTCGGTAAATTAAAAACAACATGTAAGATAAAAAAACATAACATGCGCTTAACTGCATTTTATGTTGCAGCTAAAGCAGTAAGACCCTCCGCATTTCTCGATCTAATGAAAAACAAGCGAAGTAATATTGTTTGAGAGCCTCTCGGATCAACAAATACATCCTGCTGAAATTTTTATGCACTATATATGACACTCAAACTAAAACAATTATCTGAATTGATTACCATGGGGTAATCACTATGAAGCGTTTAAACATGTATACACCGGCTGCCAAAGTATCTTTTACTGAAAGAAAACAAATTGTATTGAATAAAGCGACTTTCACTACTAGCACCCAGTAGTGTAAACCCGCATCTAAGAAATTAATTAGGTGAATACCAAAGTATGCTAGCCTTGATTGCAATTCGTTCACAAAAAAAAAAAAAAAAAAATCAAGCGGGAGATACATTAGAGGCTTAGCTGCACCTTTATATTCAGTAGATACCATTAATTAGACAGCCCCTATGAGATACTATATTTACTTACACTGAAAACGCTGAGTGTGCAGAAAGCATATGCGATTCAAGTTCTATATGTCATTTAATAGACTCATTTCAATTTTAATTTATCACTCACTTAAATCTCATCCGGTGACAAAATAAGTATCTCAACTAAACACATCTTTGAGGACATTCCTAAAAGCCGACAACGTTTTCAGGCTTTAGTTATTACAAAAAAGAATAAAATGTAAATATATTTTAATGTACGTTTTAGCGTAAGATGTACAGTACGTTGTCTAGTTTGTTGGCAGAAATAAGCATAGATTCTTGTCTTTTTGTTTTTTTAAATATGATTCGTCCTTACGGGTGTGTTTTTATCTTTGTCAATTTTGTCTCATCCTGTAGGGACTGCGATTTGAGGATTGGGGGTTGCAGTATTTTCAAATTTATTAATCGATAAATTCAGGAGTAAATATCAGAGCACAGCCTCAGTTAATTCAAATCTCACAGGAATCATTTTCTTATCTGGTTACGCCGTGAATCCTACGCAAGCCAACAATTCTACAGTTAATTTTGTGGAGTTTTACCCTCTCCATACGTGAAACACGCATTGTTTTTGCCGGTGGTCACGTATCCCACCGTCACTCAGTGATGTAGGCCTACCTCGTGACCAGGTCACCTTGGGTGCTGGATGTCCGGTGAACGGGCAGTGGTACATTAGCGTTGTCCCCGACGTCACCGTCAGGTTGCCCATGGGCCGCACACGCGGAGGTCCTCGAACGTCTATTCTGTCGTCGTGCCAAGCGCTCCCAAGTTCGTTGGACGCCTCGCAACGGTACAGGCCCCCGTCGTCTCGGGTCGACGACGTCACGTTGACGTAGCTGACGACGTCGCCGGCGGAGCTCACGAAGTCGCCGTAGTGGACGCGGTGACTCTCGCCCACGACTCCGCCGTCGAGGGCCCACGTGACTCGAGGGAGAGGGTTTCCCGAGGCGACGCATCGGAGCGAAAAGCGTTCGCCGAGGTCCACCAGCTTCTTGGTGAAGACGGACTTGAGCTCGGGTGCTGTTTCTGGAACCGGATGCATTGGTTCGTCTGTCGGGGTGTCCCAGCTCACAAGTGCGGTCGTAAATGGGAACTTTTCATTAGTAAATACAAATATGTTTTAAAGTATACTGGGCATTCTTAACGGGATTAAAAAATCTGTCCATTCACAGAAATTAAAAAAAAAAAAAGACGGAGACGACGGACGAGGGGAGAAACGGATAACGTCTAAGCTTTACTGAGACGTTATGTGTCTGTCCTCTTCTTCGGCCGTCTTCACCGTTTCTTTTTTTTTTCAAATATGTGTAAAACCAATAAGCTCGCCTATTCACTTACTTTTTCTTTAAGTGTCCGTACATTCGCCCATTCGTGCCTTCGCCCGTCCGACATGCATTTCTTCGCTAAATATGTCTAGGTAATTAACATCACGAGTCCTGACGTGATATAACCTCTGCATAAAGTCAGTTTTTATGCCAAAATTCAGCGGGAAAATTGACGTCTCGAGACCGACAGACCAGTTCAGTTTCCCACTATATTTAGTGAGAAAATAATTCGCTGCACGTTACTTAAACACCAAATATGTTTCTTCGCTAACTTTATCAAGAAACTTAAAGTCAAGTGCCCTGCCTGCCTGTGATGTGTACAATGATTGAGTTTTCTTACTAAATTTAGCTAGAAAATTGACATCACATCACCCGACGTCACGTGATTTATGCGCAAGGTCGGTTTACTGCTAAGTGTAGCGGGGAAATTGATATAAACACAGGTTCTACCTCACTCACCGACGCGGTTCTTTATATTCTTCACAAAAAATGTCAACGATCGCGCCTTAAATATTTAATTTATGCATTATATAACTTTGTAGCCAAAAGTCTCTGCCATTTGTTTTTGTAATCGCAATATTCAAGTGTTTTAGTTTGGTCGCTGTTGCCCCACGAGATACAGACATATACCAATAATAACACACGGCTCGAATAACGCAGAGCGGAGCGAATCCTGTGAATTTTACTGTTTTTCGCAGTCAGTAAAATTGCGGCGTTAGCAGGGCGGTACGTCGATAACCGAATAAGGAAGCAGAAGGCGTTAACATCATCCGGAGCGAAGTTCGTCTGCTTTTTTTTGCGGGTGTTGTTGTGACGTCAGAACACCAAGCTCTAATGGAATCTTATTTTGTTTTAATATTTTGCTAGGCAATATAATAGGGTCTTAGAGGACTACCCTAATAAATATTTGAATACAGCGTCAAGCATATTTTTAATAAAGTAAAAAAACGCAGTTACACGAAATCGAAACCGAAACTGTACTGGAGAGGAGGAAGGAATGTAGAGGAGGTGGAGAGAGAGGTTGCCGAAATTCGCGTGGTTACACCCAGTCACTTTTTTTTCTCTCTTTTTTAGTTTCTTTCGTGTTGTTTGGTTCTGCGATGCAGGCGAAAAACGCGCACGTCACACGAAAAAACGCGAAAGTTGGGCACTTTGTGCTTGACGTTTGCGCGTTTTTCAAGCTCTTACCGATCCGTGTTCGTGAGACGAGCGATGTATTCGGCCAGAAGGGCGATAACTGGACGACGTCTTCAGGCGAATCAGCTTGGTGGTTGGGCGTGTCTTTCGAAATAAATCTTAATTTTTTTATTTTATAAAAGATTTTTCTTTCAAAGCTAGACAGGTTCGCTGGTACCGCGAAGAACAGTTCTAAAGTTCAGGTCCCGCGCGCGTCGTCCACCGCCATCGCTTTGTCCGCATCGTTCAGCCGTTCAGCCTACGACTCCCGCAATACGACGCCATGTCGAGAATCACGCAGAGAATGCGCAAAGTGGTTCCGATTCTCTGTACAACTTTTTTTCTTCGATCAACGTGTTTTCAGTTTTTTTTAGGAGCGAAAAAAATGTATCTTATTATTTTCATTTTTAATATTGGGTGTGTGCCTTCATTGACCCACGACTTTAATTATATTTGGTGTGTGTGTCTAAACCATAGAACCCGACACGTTACCACGGAGATGAAAGTGAGCGCTACTCAAACCGTCCAGTTCTCGTTGAGTGGTTTTCGGGTGGAAATCAAACGAATCTCAAACCGTAAATTGTGTTCTGAGTAATTTGGCTCTCTTGTGTGACGTACAAATAAAACCTTGATGATCATAAATGCCCTGTCAGTGTCCCTTTACGGCTGATAATGACTACAAACACCCAAAGTTAAATGAAAGATGAAACACTTTAAAACAAAATTGAGTCAGGATCGGGCTTCTACAGACTTTGCTCTCCTGACTCTCGATATTGCTCTGACATTGTGTAGGATTTAGCGTAAACACATTTTTTTAATCGGGCAGCAATTACCGCAGGATATGTGGCGAATCGTTCGGCCACTAGTTATTTGTGAAAAATGTCGTGGCGTCAGAGCTGGCATATCCGAGTTACTTGAAAGGCCCTGACACCTGACGACAACGCCGATGCCGTAACTTTTGCTACATCTCCTCCTTTCTGCCTGCCTTCTTTTACAATCGGCAGACTGCGGGGCGCAGAACTATAGTGATGCTGTTATTTTAGAGCCCAGCTCTTAGGCGCCCGTTTATGGCTTAAGCGGCGTCGGCGTCGTCATCGGCGTAAACGCGCGCGTTGCATTATGGGAGTAATGCAACCGGGTGTTACCGCGCGTTGCATTATAAAAACATTTTCCCGCTAAACTTATTGGAAAAAAATTCCCGTAATTAAGCGCAAGATTTTCCCGCTATATTTAGCTGAAAAAATTACCCGCTAAATTTAGCGGCAAAATTTCCCCCTAAACTTAGCGGCAAAACGTTCCTGCTAAATTTAGCGGGAAATTCAGCAAACATTTCCCGCTAAATGGAAGGGGAACAGGAGAGGAGGAGGGAAGGCTACGAATGGGGAGGAGGGGCTTTTCCCTTCCTTCCGTACCCGCCCCTCCTCCTCCTCAAAAGCTGCGCTCTACTTCGGCATTGCAGACACTTGTAAACGTCTTTCATTGTTATTACAACTACTAACAACATGCAATAATACTATTCACACATTATTCTCTTAGAAGGCGGGGGGAGGGGGGGGGGGGATGAACGGGGACTGTCAAGTTTTAAGAAGTTGAAAACCGCTTGAGCTTTGCCTTGAGAAATCGAATGCCCAACCCAACGTTGCTATTAGGCAACATTTGTTTTCTATGTGGATCTATCTTATTAAACGTAAAGAAATTGATGACACTTTGAAGAATCACGACACTAACAGAGATAAAGAAGGTTTAATGAGATCAGCATAGGCGAAGTACATTACTTCAATTATTTTGAGACGAACTTATATTAAAGGGAAACAGAAGCGGTTTTGTATTTACGTAGAAACACTTAAATCGCCGTCATCTGGCCTCCAGGGTCACAAATATCAAAATTATTATTATTATTATTATATATATATTTTAATTTGATACACGGAGGTTGCAGAAGATCGGTTTCAAAGAACCGCTGAAGCCCCTTCTTTCAGGAGCGTTACGCCATAAAAGGAGTTTTTGGAATATATACACACTCGGGCGCCTTCAGCGCCTATGAAGGCTATGCACGCGCACTGTCGCTATTTTCATAAATATAAAAGAAAGACGCCACGACTGGTGTTAGTACGGGGGAATCAACCTGGTAAGCTCGGAATGGCACGCGATGCCCACACGAGCGACACGCGCTTGGTGGACGAGAGTCCTTTTATAACGTACCGACTGGTCGAAGGTTTTTCGAGTTTTCTCGCGTTTAGTTGCATCTTCGGGAAAAACGAACGTGATATTAAGATTCACGGGATAAGATTACTTTAGAATTGACCTGGTAACTTATCTTTTTCAAGGAGCTGTTAGGTTCCCTTTAAGGAGGGAGCTTGAGAAACAGAAATAAGGCGTTTTATATTCCGGTTTACTAATATTTCAAGACAAGCTAAAGTTATAGCTTCCAAAATCATTCCAGACAAAAAAGAAGAAAAACTCCTATTTTTTAAATACCCTTTTTATGTCAGATATCAAAACCTTTAACTGGTGTAAGAACAAATCGGAGCAACATTACCGAGATTGCCCAGTACACTCTGTGAAGGGTACTCTGCCGCACAACTACACTTCCTGAGGCGAAGCCTCCTTTAGAGTTTTCACATATTTTCATATTGAAGGTCGGACGGAACACGTGGAATGTCGTTAGTTTATCAAAAACTAGAAAAACAAAAACAAAAACAATTTATTAAAAGGCTCTTGTAAAAACAAAATGCCCCATAATTTTTTTAATATTTTTCTTCGGGAGTTTTTTTTTTTTTTTTAAAGGTATTTGCCAAGACAATACAGAGTCTATTCCCACAAACTACAAGCACTAACGAATAACTACACAAAGAGAGACCTGTATATAAATGTAAGCAAGAAATATAGGACATGTCAGAGCTTCAATGCTGGGCTTCAGCTACTTGGACAAGGAAACAGAGCGAGACGTGGGTTTAAGGTTTCGCCGCCTGCTCGAACTTCTGAGTGTTTCATATTTCACGTTGTATCTTAGATACTAACGTAGTGGAAGCGTATGAAGATACCAACAATGCAAAGCACCAAAGTGAACAATGTGGCAGAATGAAAGAAAATTGGGCAGGCCATTTTCCATAACGAGGTACTTGCCGCTGCCAAGGAAAATGAGGGGCGACTAGCGCCCGATGTGACGATAATGACAGCGACAATGGTGATGATGGGAAAAGATTATGCAAAGCAGGGGCGATATTCGCAAAAGAACGAACACGTTTTCAGGTTGGTAGCTCTGATCGGACGAGAACTAAAATAAATAGACGCTTTCTTTTCTCTCAGCTCGCTTGCCCGATGATGAGTCTATGATAACTCTCCTAAGCTAGCATGATATATTTTCACGGTAGAGGTGTGCTCGTCATATTTACCTCGCAAAATAAGGACCAACACCCGCAATGTTTCCACTAACGCTTGAAATCTTGTGCAGTGGTTCATATCACAGTTATTTCTAAGTATATTTTTGAACTCAAAAATACTTTACCCATGTGTCGTCTGATAACCTTCATACTTTCTTATTGGGGTTTATAAACTATACCTTTTAAGAAATGACTGATTAAACGTAACTACTAGGTAAACATTCCGCATATTGCAGCCATCTATTTTTGTAAACCCCTAGAGCTACTCATTTTTGGAGCTCATACCAGTAGGAAATTCGCTCTTTTAACTGACATTTATTTTTTATCACTGTGTCTAGACTCCCTAAAATAAAAAAAAAAACATTCTTAGTGCAAAATAGTTTGTTCAATCAACTTAGGTGTGATTATGCTATATAACAAAATGATATTTCTTTGTGCTATTAAAGAAATGGTAAATCTCCCTCGTCGAAATTTACGTGTAAACAACATTTTTTTTTTAATGTTGTTACATTTTGTTTTAAGGTAAATACAACCATGTCTCTCTAATATCAACCTCATTAATATGGACACCCCTCTACATAAGCAAGCTTTTTTGGGGCCATTTTTTGTCTCATTATTAAGAACTATTCACATTATGTACGATTGGGAAGGAACGAAGATGTCCATATTAAACATAGATTGATGTAATTCTTTTCCCGCTACAGCGGCCCCGCGCCGAGTCCGGTAATAGAACACAAGCTGAACAATTTTGTACACAGGGGGACCTCGAATTTGCCAACGACTACAATAGTTTCAAATAAATGTTTACACAAAGGCAGCTCCTCGACACCAGAGACAAAATCTCTCTAACCGGTTAGCGGAAAGCACGAATTAACATTCGAATCCGAAAGCTCCTTTAGCATTCGCAGAGAAGTACACGAGGCGCCGCCGCCGCTCGCCGCCTTTAAGGAACGGGAGAACCACTCGAGCCACACAACTTCCTTCGGGGACAACTCAGCGCCTGGAAGAAGGAGGAAGGACGGGCGCCAAGCAAAGAGTTGCGTTGTCCGTCAACGCGCTGGCCGAGCCGCCGTCGACGACGACACAGAGTCGCACACGCGAAAGGACTCCGGCTACCGTTCGCTCGCTTCCCCCCCCGCATCGCCCAAAAGTGTGCGAGTGTCGCGCTGCCCGCTCGCCCGTGATTAATGTGCTGGTCGAGAGCGCTGGAGCCCTAAAGTCTGCGCGCTGGCCTTTCAGGTCGCCCGTCCGCTTTGTGAGCAGTTGGAGCGGCCAAAGGAAGAGACGGGACGATCGAGAGAGGGAGAGAAAGAGGGGATGGAGAAGGAAAAGGGACCTTCCAGTGTCCCTCCCCCTTCGCCGCCGGTTATCCCCAAAGATTGATATTGCGTCTCGGGTCCGGCCAGAAATGGCCGGATTGAAGGGCTTCCGGTTTGGCGTCCGGGGACGTGAGTCTTCCCCCGGCGTGACACGGGGGAAGAGGTTTTTCTGGAGGAAGACGGAAGGGGAAGGGAAAGAAGAAAGAGACCAGGTGGGGGAGGGAGATGGGGAAGTGATGGGGAAGGCAGGTCAGTCGTCGCAAAGACAAGAAGAGAAGGGTTGAAGCAAACATGATAGAGCGGGGATGTGTGAGGATGAAGTAAGGGGAGGCTGGGAAAGAATCGACAATACTTTTCCCGCCAGATTTAGCGAGAAGATCGGGTTGGTACTTAGGACACGAGACGCCTGTTTCCCCACCAAATATAACTTGAAAACTGGATTGCTGGTTAAGTCACGCGATGTCAGTTACCCCGCTAACTTTAGCTGGGAAAGTGAATCGGTGTATTTGTCACATGTCGTCTGGTCTCGTCAATTTCCCTTATAACGCTAGAGGAAAAAATAAAATGGTAAGAAGCTAAATTATGCAGGCGAGCTGCTTAGTGAGCACCATAACCTAAAAACGTGCTGCCAGTTGTTTTAGTTTTCTGTATTAGAAGATTTTAGATACTGAAGTGGTGTATTCGCGACTCCAGCGAACTATAGGGGGCACGCTGGTCAGGCAAAATGGCGGACCAAAAAAGGTCATTGTCGTCATTCAGTACGTGGACAACCATGCATTTCTTGGACTGCAGCGTAAAATCGAGGCTATATATGGAAGCAAAAACAATTTTTCGAAGGGTTAAAACCTTCTTATAGTCAGTGCGTAGGAATGACATGGCGGAGGTATAAAATGAATTAGTGGAAACGATCTTTATTTTTATGCTGCCTACGAGAACCAAGCAGCAATAGCAGACTCTGAGTTGAAACAACCTCCTCTCCTGAGCATCTCGGCGTTGCCGCTACATGGCGTCGATTTCGCTGGAGTCGCCAATAGGTTACGTGACGTCCCTTTTTCCACTAAATTTGGCGGGAAAACTTAACTTGTGTATATGTCCTCTGACATAAAATCACGTCACGGCAATGTCACTGCAAACGTTAGCGGGGAAAGTGAACGTGTGTATAAATCACGTGACATGACTTCCCGTAAGGTTCATTTCCCCACTAAACTTTACGCGGAAACATAATTGATGCATAGGTCAAGTTACGTCAAATTCTCCCGCTAAATTACATAGGAAAATGTACGGACTGATGACTGGACGAACAGACGGACGAAGTTCTCTTAATGATTGGGATCTGTTAAAGCGAATTTTATGCTCTAAAAGAGGGCGGCTGTGTAGAGAGATGGAGAAGTGAGGGGAAGGTAAGGTAAGTCGGCGGAAAGGCCAGAAAAAAGGGACGAAGAAGATATACTAAAGCAGAATTAAATAGGGTTGAGAAGGGCGGGGCTGGTAAAAAGATTGAAGGGACACTGAGAGGGTACTTATGCTCGCCGAGGTTGTTAGTTGTACGTAACATATGAGAGCCCAACTACCGAGAACAGAATTTGCGACTCGCGATTCGGTTTTTTTCCGCCCGAAAACTGTCGATCAAGAACTGGCCGGTTTGAGTCGTGCTCACTCTTTTTTTTTGTGGTCTCGGGCCGTTTTCTAAGGTTTAGACATATCCACCAAATTTAACCAAAGTCGTTGGTCGTCGAATGCCTTCACCCAATATCAAAAATATAGAAAACATATGAAACCCCCACTTTTGTGGCTTCTAAAAAGTGGCAAATAGGTTGAGTGAAAAAAAAAAAAAGTTGCACAGAGAACCGGAAGCCTTCTCTGCGTTCCCTGCGAAATTCTCAACATGGCGTCGTTTCGCGTATCCTGGGACTCGCGGGGACGGCGACGGCAGCGGATGACGGGCGTGCGACCTCTACTTAAGAACTGTCGTTCGCGATACAGGCGAATTCTGTGTTCCTCTGAAAGAGAAATCTTCGACCGATCAAAAGAATTGGTATTCATCACGTACGACACGCCCTGCCACCAAGCCGATTCGCACAAAGACGTCGCCGAACCGTCGCCCCCTTCTCGTGGCTGAAGTCATCGCTCGCTCAAACGTCAAGCACGAAGTGGGTACTTCGAGTTGAATATGCACGCGTACAATTTTTTTACTAGATGCGCATTTGTGCAATGCGTGGTGCTGTCCGACTTTGACCCGGGGGTGCTTTTACTGGAAGAAAATCGGCTGCAAACTTTCCAACCTACAGTTGACCGGCTGCATTATTGCATTCGAAAGTCTATCCTCTCTAGCTCAGTGTAAAGACGTCCGCTTCAAACGCCGCGGAACCGGGATGATTACCGTGTGGGCCTGCGTTTTTTTCAAACATTTTGCGATATTTACATTTCTTTTTTCACAATTATCACTGAAAAACCAATATTGTGGACGAAACGTCGCTGAACTAAATGGTAAGAGATTTCCTTTTTGACACCTGCGAACTCAATGTAATCACTTTCCACAAAATGCAAAGAGAATATAAATTGGGTCGCGTCAGCTTTCCGAGGTGCCCGTAAACGTTGCACAGGAATTGCAGCCAGCCATTGGTTGTGATCCTGTTGATATTTCGGAAACATCTGCAGACTATTCCGCACAATGCCACTTTTTTTTTAGAGACAGGGCATGTGAGGCTGCTTTTCACGCAACATCTTAAGGGTATTCTTTTCGGAGCCGATCACGGGAATTCACCACGGGCACTCAAATCTCATATCCAACTCCGGAATGTACGAAACAACGCACCTTGAAGCGCAGAACAACGAGCGGAACAAACATAACTGCAAAGGAATCACGTGGCAAACGATTCCCGCAACGCAATTCGCCTGCTGCGTGCGAAAAAAAAAGAGCACGGTTGGGTTTAGTTTTGTGACTTCCGCCACTCACTCCCTCCTCTTCACTTCTCCGACCTCCGTGCAAGGGTTTCAGTTTCGGTTTCCAGCAGTTGCGTTTTTTGGCTTTATTAAAAATTTACGTGAATCCGTTGTGAAACATTAATTGGGTATTCTTCCGACACCATAATAAATCGCCTGGCAAAAGGTGAAAACAAAATTTGTGGGGTGTCAATGTCCCTTGAGGTGTTGCGACGCCAGCAATAGGCACTTTGTTCAGAAAGAAATCACATGATGTAGTCCTTCGCGTTTTCAATAAGTAGATATATATATAGACAAAAAAAGAGAAAGGTGAAGATTGTAAACCATTAAAATATATCTGCTAGGCAGGAAATAAAAATAAGACATGCATGTAGTTCCCAAAACATCCGTGTACGTATCGCTCAATAATTCTGGAAACGGCAGGGCAGCGTGGTGTCAGGTGATGAAATACACTGGGAGGAGGTTTGAAGAGGGTGATCAATTACTCACTTTAAGAGATGCTCGGGCGAAATGCAGGGGCATACTGCTCCTCGCCGACAAAAACAAGAAGGAACGTGAAAGCGGAGGACAATAAGAACGCGCCAGAACTTAGGAAGGTGCCTGTCGAGAAGGAAGCTCCAAAGCGGGCAGGAAGGGAAGACGGTCGGGTCGAAAGCGAAGCGCCTCGGCAGCGCCGGGACATGTCAAAGGTAATGGAAGACGACATGGAGCCACCGTGGCCTTTCAAAGGAGAAGGCATCCACGGTTAGTCCTAATGAGGTCAAACAAACTCGATTTTGAATCAGGGACGACGACGCTTGTCCGGAAACCTACGACCGTGGTTAAAGAAAACAACTAAAAAACACCCTTGATGCGGGCGCTTCGTTTCTGTACTCCGTCTTACAGTAACTTGGCAAACGGCCAAGGCTACGGTCCCAGCGTGCCAGTCCGTGTGTCGGAGGAGAGGAAGCACGTGACCAGGCTTCATCTCGCTGGTAGCGCGCAGCGCAGTCGAAGCCACGGGCGGCGAAAAAGAAGAATGCCGCTTTTGTACAAATCTTCAGTGACGGGCCTTTCCTCAAGTGTCCGTGTAAGAAGGGAGTTTCTCCATTTTCCCGTGTCGAAGTGCTTGGGTAACCCTCTCCCCCACCGAGAGCTTTCGCAAGGGCTCTCACGTGCTTCGCCTCCGTCGTCTTCATTGGCCGGAAGGGGCCGCAGCGTTCACGCTTTGCCAAGTGAGGGTGACACGAAGTATAGATGCGATTTTTCTCGAATCCGCTACGATGAGTCGAGGAGGTTTAGGCGGCCGGCGAGAGGGTTTTAGAGTAAACAGGTCGATGTTTGGCGCTTCGGGAGCTGCTCCGGAGGAGAGCGCAAAAAATTGCGTTTGTAAATGATTGTGCGGGTTGGGTGCCTTCCTCTTTCGGGAGATTTGGTGGAGCAAGTTTTTGAGTTGCTCGCTCGCTCTCTTTGCGCGGGCTGCAACAAGATTGGACGGAGACTCACCTTTTCGAGACTTGATGTAGGCGTTTTGAGCATTCCATCTTCTGCTCAGTCGGTTCTGAACGCTTCGTTTGGAGTGAGCCTCTGAAATAGGAAGATCGCGAGAGCGGTGATTAAGAGGGATTTTCAAAAATAAAACAATAGCTACATGTTGTTGTTTTTTTAATTAGATGGGTTTTATTTGAATCTAATTCTTAAAAAAGAAATTAAAAACGATTTATGTGTCGTGATATTTTTAGAGTCAGTGCGACTGCATAACAAGAAATGGAAACGTCTTAAGCTTCCGAGAAATCACATTTTCCTAATTGTTTTCTGAAGTTTTACTAGTACGTTTATTATTGAAAATTCAACAAGAGATATATTCAAAAAAGTAGCAGACTACAATTCATTTATTCGGTACATACATCGCACGGTTGGCACTACAATATTGGGGACGGAAATAATTATACAGAAGCGAGCATATAGCGGAACGAATAGAAGAGTGGAGAGTGCGGGCCTCTCAGCGCATTAAACATCAGTTTTATTTAGGCTATTATTAAATTATTTAAAGAAAAATACGTTATCATGAGACATTGTCAAATCCAAAGCCAAACTTTTGGAGAACTTAAAACGAAGACAGTGGTGCAAATTTCCATCTATATCAAAATGTTGCAGCGCATATATATACCTATATATGTGGGTGATTTCACATCAACTCAGGCACAAATATTGGGTCGAATTTTTAATTTAGAAAATGCATGCTATTAGGGCAATTTCTACAGTAAAAGAAGACGCAAACGGCAAGTTCGTCCTACTTTTCGTTCTCAAGTTATGGACCATTGAAGCGGCCAAGGTGGAAACTGTCGCTTTTGCAGCTTATCAGGGGTGCCATATTTCACACCATTCCCTTTCTTTAGTTTTTACGCTACATCAATATTACCTTTTGAGAACACTCTCGACATATGCTGTTTTTATGCTAATTAAGCGTCTAGGTCATAACATTCTTAGTGTATTTTTTCAGTTGTCAAACCGCCTCTCTGTGACGATATTTGACGAAGTTCAGCAAGCTGTGCTGTAGGACCTAATCAACATATCTTTATGATCTTTACTTTACCGTAAAGCTCCACTTAAGTTCTTTTTTTTGAGTACAGTTTTCAATATTGTGCAGTAAACATATAATGCACTACATGTGCATGAAAAACGGATATTTCGAAAAACCAGCAAGTTTATAGTCGATTTTCTAAAAAAAGCCCACCTTTTATTTCTTTTCGTTTTTTATTCACAGCTAGGTAATATAGTATTCTATCAGGAACTACAAAAAGAAATTGTAATATATTGTTTGTATGGCCGCTACTAAGACTCGAATCTCGTGCCATGAGCGTTTTGAACGGGACTTCGCACAGGCGCTCTGCTGAGCAGACTTTTGCCCTATGTAAGGTTTCTTACTTTTTGTTAGCAGTTACCTCAATATCCAACCGTAAACAGTAAAAAAATTTGAAGTAATGTATTTAAAAAACGTTACTAAGAAGTCCGTATCCACAAGTGCGGGCACCAGCGCTTACTTCCTCTTAATACGGGGGGGGGGGGGGGGGGGGTGGATGCAGATCGTTAGAGAATTGCTCTGGGGCCTTTTGCTTTCGGCTTTGTGGTTTAAACACCAAATGCACCTAAGCCGTGGCCCCACAGACATCTCAAAAAGCCGGATGTCAAAAGACGTCGCATATCATATGTACCTGTCATATTTTCTTATGTCAAACAGATGTGCAGTCATACACATATGAGTGGTTTCATCTCAACTCAGGCATGGATCGGGGGTCAAATTTTAAATTTTGACCAATAAAATATATGTTTTGGGGAAAACCCTTCTGGTGGCAGGGAGTGCAAACCGCAAGTTCGGGCGATTTTTTGTTCTCGAGTTATGGACATCTTAAGCAGCCGAGGCGCAAACTGTCGACCTTTCTCTCGCCTGTGGGGGGTGTCATGTTTCACTGCTTTCTACTTTTTTTTCTCTTTATCAGTAGTGCAGTGTAACCTTTCTGGACCACTCTCAGAATAGGGATGATTTATGGCCAATAACTTGATTGTGATTATTTATCTACACTTTTGTTTTAAATATTGTCGAAATGTGTCCCTTTGAGAATATTTTTCAAAGATTGACATCTCAAATAGGTCACACCTCCGTGTGACCTATTTGAGATATCGTAACATATTTAGAATTTTCAGTAATCTAAAAGTATACTCTTTCTATTTATAACAAATTCAACGTTGTGTGTAAAAGGGAAAAGGCAGTGTATTCTCGAGCATGGACTATTTCGTAATATTGGCAAATTGGTGGTCCATTTTCTGAAAAGAAACCTTTTTTTTTTGCTGATTTTATTTTCTCTAGCTAGCTATTGCAGTGCTTTATGAGGTAATATAAATAGAAAATGTAAAATTTTGTTTGTATGGCAGCTATAAGAGCTTGAAAACTGATTTAGTTTGACTGTTTTGTCAGTAAATCAACTTACTCGCAAAAATACACTAATTCAAAATTGGCGCCTTTTATTTTTTAATAGATACCTGTGAACACACTTATTCTTTGGTTGTCAATATGACAATTATTCTTTGATTGTCAATATTTGTCAATATGACGTTTTTGGACGATATTTGTGAGTTTACCAGCTCTTCCGTGTGACCTCATATATATTTTGTAGTTTCAGAAAGCTTAGAATATACTCATTTTAGTGATAACGAATTTGGTGTTGTGTGTAAAAGGGAAAGGACAGTATTTTGTTTTGTGAAGCGAGGACTATTTACAAAAGTTTGCGAATTGGAGGTCGATTTTCTAAAAAGCCTACCTTTTCTTTTGCCTAATTGTTTTTCTCTAGCTACCTATTGCTGTGCTTTATAAAGTAAAATAAGCAAGAAATGTAATATTTTTTTTTATATGACGGCTATAAAGGCTTACATTTTGGTTTTTGTTCACTTGTCGCCCAGTAATACAAGTGACACACAAAAGTACACTAACTCATATTTAACGCATTTGAAATGTTCAGTAACTACCTGTAAATTCCTTTAATAAAAGAAGATGCAAACGGCGAGTTATGGTAATAACGCGTCTAGGTCATAATATCTTTAATATATTTTTTTTGATTGTCAAACCGCCTCTTTGCAACAATATTTGATGAAGTTCAGCAAGTTGTGCTGTGTGACCTAATCAATATATTTTTATGATCTTTAAGTCATCGTAGATCTCCAATTAAGCTCTTCCTTTTAAATATAATTTGTATATTTTGCGCTAAACATGTAACGCGGAACAATTGCCTGAAAAACGAATATTTAGAGAGACTTGCAATTTTGAAGTCGATTTTCTAAAAAGGAACACCTTTCATGCCGTTCACTTTTTGTTTACAGGCAGGTAATATAGTAGTCTGTGAGGAACCACCAACAAAAATTGTAATATATTGTTTGAATGGCCGCTATTAGGACTGGAATCTCGTGCTACAGAGTTTTTAACGGTACTTCACATAGATGCTCAGCTGAGCAGAATTTTGACCTATGTGAGGTTTTCTATATAATGTTAGTACTTACCTCAATATCTGAGCTTAAAAGCCAGTGAAGCAACAATATTTATCCTAACAATATTTATTTACTGGGCATTGGCGTGATTTGCAAGGTGTGTGAGCTTGGCCCTATGTATTGACTGAGAAGATACGTAATATCTAGACTCCCGGACAAACTTAAGTCTAGAGGAAAATATATTAGTAATTCGGCATGAATCACTGAAAATAGAAATGGAACTTAAACACATGAGTAACACATTTGAAGCCTTACACGCTACGAAATGCTCGTTATTTTACGAAAGAGTTCATACATGCACAAAATAAACCGCACTTCCTAAGCGTCACATACAAAATTATATATATGTATATGCACTGCATATCTGTTTGACATAATAAAACATGGCAATTACATATCAACTTCGATATTTCAAACTCAAAGCAGAAAGCAAAAGGCCCCATAGGAATTCAATCTGCATTCCACCGTATTGAGAAGAAGTAAGCGCTGGTGCCCCGCACTTGTGGATACGGACTTCTAAGCAACTTTTTTAAGTACACTACTCCCAATATTATTAATACGGTTTGATATTGAGGTAACTGCAAACGATAAGTAGAAAACCTAACATAGGCCAAAATTCTGCTCAGCAGACCGCCTTTGCGAAGTCCCGTTCAAAACGCTCATAGCACGAGATTCGAGTCTTAATAGCTGCCATACAAACAATATATTACAATTTCTGTTGGAAGTTCCAGATAGACTGCTATAGTACCCAACTGTGAATAAAAATAAAACACATAAAAAGTTTTTTTTTTTTTTCAAAAATCGACTATAAACTTGCTAGTTTTTCGAAATATCCGTTTTTCAGGCACATGTAGCGCTTTATATATTTATTGCACAATATCGAAATTATACTAATCAAAGAGCTTAATTAGAGCTTTATGGTGATGTAAAGATCATAAAATTATGTTGATTAGGTCAGACAGCCCAGCGTGCTGAACTTCGTTAAATATCGCCGCAGAGAGGCGGTTTGGCAAATAAAAAAAAATCATTAAGAATGTTGTGACCTAGACGCTTAATTAGCATAAAAAAGCATATGTCGTGAGTGTTGCCAAAAAGTTACATTGATGTATCGTAAAAAGTAAGGAAAAGGGATGGAGTGAAATATGGCATCCCCGATAAGCTGGAAAAACAAGTTTCCAGTTTGGTCGCTTTAAAGGTCCGTAACTTGAGAACGAAAATTCCCACGAACTTGCCCTTTGCGTCTTCTTTTATTATAAAAATTGCGCGATTACAAGTATTTAAAAAAAAAATTAAAAATTGGACCCAAATTTTGCGCCTGAGCTGAGATGAAATCACCCATATATATATATATATATATATATATATATATATATATATATATATATATATATAAGGCCGAAACAACGACCAATAAGTGATAAAACGCCATTAGAAACTTCGACTTACGTTTATACTCTTATACACTTTTCGTCCTCCAAAGAAGCAGTTTTTTTCATATTATATATATAGTTTAAAATATCCCCCCTTTTCCTTCCCACTTTGAGCTCCCCATATATATACTATCAACCACACGGTGTTTACTTTGGCCATAGTTTCGCTGTCGCGGTATTTGTTTTCTGTTCATTTTTCTAATTTGGTTTCTTAAATGCAAGGAAGACAGCAGAAGAAACGATGTCACTACACTCCCCGAACAAATAAGAGACTACAGCACGTCTCCAACGTCATATGAAGCTTCTGTTCTACACCCGGAATCTACTGCTAAAAGCTTTAAAGAGATCAATATTTGAGTCCCAGGGTTTTCATGCTCTAAGGCGATACTTAGCTTTCCCATCTAGACACGTCTACTTGACCACAACTAGCTTTGCGGGAAACCAGACGTGCAGACATTTGTTAGAGTGCAAGGGAACATGGGCGTTTCTTTTCGAAGAAAGAAAAAAAAAAAGATAATGTCTTAGTTGTATATGGTCCGGGTTGCGGCTCACTACCCGGTTACCTCCACTTAGGGAAGTGAGCAAGTTTGGGATCAAGCTGGCAAAGTGAGCCCCAATCGGTTCATCCTCCAAAAGACAAAACAACTTGCCAAAAAAAAAAAAAAAAGCACAAAGATTAAGAAAGGAAAAAGGGGGCAAAGAACAGAGACAAAGAAGAGGAAGCTAAACCGCGCCCATCCTCTTCAGTTCCGTATTGTCTGTTTTCGTTTTGCCGTCTAAACATACGCACAACAAAATAAATATTAAAATCTCCCCTCCCCCCTCCTTTCTCCTTCCCACGTTGGCTTCCCCAAACAGCGTGGCACGTTGCAGTGCGCATGAGCAGTACGACGCCCCATTTTGAAAAGAACTCGTTATTTACATTTTTTTTAACTTTGGGAACGTTGTTGACATCGACCAAAGCCAATACCACGAGGATCACGGCGCTAGCAGGCGATAACGTCAAGGCGGACGCGACTGCCGCTTGTAGCGGCTCGGTGATCCACTAACGATGACGCAATGCGCAGGCCTTGTCTTCTCGGTGGTATTCGCACGGTGCCATGGAACGCGTCTCGGACCGGTCGCGTTGCGCACCCTATTTCCTCCACGCATCGAGAGTGGCCCCAGAGTAACAACAAATGACGTCACAAAAAAAAGTACACCTCGAGTCATGCTGTTGGACGTCGCGATCCTTGCGGTTGGGCGTAGAAGTACCGGCGAAAAGCACGGGCGAACGCCAGTGTTGCCGACGCCGCGCCGTCCCAACTCTTGCCTGCCGAAGCTACCGTGAGCTGCGAACCTGGAGAGCGACCTGTAGCCGAACAGGCATCTGCCAGGTACACCACCGCTACTGTGAAACTGCCCAAGATCGCGGTCGGTGACCACGTGACACTTTCATGAGGTCATTAGGCGAAAGTTGTCCATGGCACCAGAGTATTGGCAAAGCGCTTACCGTGAAGCCGTAGCTGGGCGCTCCCCTGGGCGGTGGCGTCTCCGTAGCGCACGAAGCACTGATAGACGCCGACGTCTTCCCGCTGGACGCTCGTCAGGTGTAGCCTCTGTCCGTCCGCCCGCAGCTGAAACCTCGGCGCACCAGGGACGGAGCCGTCGTGCAGCCACGAGAAGGACAGGGCACCGCCTCGGAAGCCGCGTGCCGTGCAGTTGAACGTCATCGGCCTCGTGAGCTCGGCTCTGGCTTCTTCGGGTGACACCGTCACGCTTACGTTCACTGCGGAGCAATTGAAATAAGAAAGAAACCTTCATCAAAAAGTGTATCGGGATTAAAAAATAACTAAAAAGGAGACCGCAATGTGGGTTTTCTTTTTCAACAAAGATCGGTAATTTTATATTCAGCATCACACTGTTGTTGTTTTTAGCTTTTACATAGACTGGGAAAAACCAAAACTTATCCCTCCCCTCCCCCCCCCCCCCCCCCCCACACACACACACACTCAAATCATAGCATGACGTGTAAACGGCTCTTGATGAGACAGGCATCTGAAATGAACAGCTGGTCTCTTCTCGTTTTGTCTGTTTCTTTAGAAGTCTAGTTGACAAAACGCAAATATTCTAGAAGTAGAAGGAAATTTGGAACTATCACTTCAGTTTAGAACACATTAAAAAAAATTGTAAATTCAAACTAACTCTTGAACTGAGTCTCGGTAATCAGCTCAGAAAACAAGTTCCTCATTGAGTACTAAACAAAGAAAAGGCAGAACGCCTAGAGGTCTGACAACATGTGACACGGCATTAAGACCTATAATCTCAGCCGAAAGACCTTCTAATATGCGAGAGGACTCGTCACGAGCTCGACCAAAAAAAAAAAACAAAGCTGACAATAAACAGAGAAACTAAGCGACCACCTGAGCAGACCCGTTCGATAAATTATCCACTTTTCGATATGTTACGTTCAACACACCACCCCGCTATATTCTCCCTCTTTAAGTACACTCTAAAAAAGCCCGTCCGTGTACTTTCCCGCACAACACTCGAAGAACCAATCCCCGTAACATACAAAGGCAGCTCAGCGAATGACGATGCCGAAACATATGTTTAGACCAAAAAAACGCAGTCTGCGTTGTGACATTAAGCAATGCAAGCATGACGTTTTGCATTGCTTAATGTCACAGGTCAGACTGCGTTTTTTGGTCTAAACGTATGTTTCGGCCTCGTCATTCGCTGAGCTGCCCCCATAAGTTGCGGTGATTGGTTCTCCGGGTGTTGTGCGGGAAAGTAGACGTACGGTCATTTTTTTTGAGTGATATAGTCAACGTCAGCTTGAGAAACAAAGGGCGTGGTCAACCATGTTTATGCTTCATGCTTCGCGATTCGTTCTTGGCCATTCATGGCGGATTATGCCGCAGTCCTATTGGCTGCATAAACGTGATAAGCGATGCCATGTGTTTCTCGAGTTTTCAGTGACTCTAGAAAATCAGAGCGTCTACTTCTTAACTTAAGTCTTTCCCGTTATTTTTTTTTCTTCAGATATTTAATGCACGCTTGGGCGTAGCGCGCGCGATTACCCTCTGCCATTCATTCCCCCGTGCGACGACGCGACCCCATTCCGCCGGCAGCGCGTTCTTCGGCGCGCGTCCAAAAAGACCCAATTGTCTCTCGTCCCCCTTCAGGCCTGGCACGATCGCGAGGTGCGCAGCACGGAGCGTAATTGGACGGATTAGCGTGCAGGCCGCAGCGAACCCTCGTCATCATCGAGCAACGCGACAGGCACGCTTTTTTTTTTTTTTTTTAACGAGCTCTCTTTTCCCGCGCGCACCATAATTGAGGGCGGGCAACGAAAGCGGCCCAGCCTTGGCGTTCAATCCGCCGTGCACTCTTTAACATCACGCTGGATCTCTGAGGATGCTACAAGTCATCTCGTCCAATGCGAGGTCTTGTGACTGTCACGTGGTCCGCGGGAGTGGCGCAGAAACGGGAGTGGACGTATATAGTTAGGTGATACGCTTGACGGTGCTGAAAAGACCTCCCGCTCGATTACCCAAGCGGCGAGGAGCATGCTGGGAGTGTAGTTACAGGCGCCGCGCGCGCTGGCGTCTGCAATAGTAACTCGTCCAAATGGCACTTTCAACGCGGGTTCATCATCGTTTATTTTAGTTTTTTGTTTTTGTTATTTCTTTGGAATTTTGTAAAGCCCCCGAAGTTTTGAGATCGCAGTGCGCGGCTTAAAATGCTCACGCTCATCGACTCTCGCCGACTGCGGAACGATAGTAAGGTGCTCGGGACGTACCACCAGAGGCTGATTCGCACAGCGAGAACACAGCCCCGTTTTTGTACGTTGCGTTAAGAAAGCTTACTTACAAGTGAACAGGAAGGGTGTGAGTACAAGCGAGCCGGAAGGGTATTTAGCGTGGCTACCAGTTCAAGGAGATAGCCTGGACACGAAATTTGAGACACGGTTGCTTCCGCGACTTATACGTAAGGGAGGAAAAACGTAACAAAAAAGTGCTGCGTGAAGCAGCCCTTCAATGCGAATGATAGCTTCTTCAGCTATCATTGACATTAAACAGATAAAGCGAACACGGTCAGCGCGTCTGCCTTCGTTCCTAGCCTTCTCCTCAGTGCGTGGGTAAATTGGCAAAAAAGGTCTACGGGGCGAAAAACTGAATGAGAGGAAAGAACGAGAACGCGCGGTTACGTCAGAACGCCACATTCTGGTTGGAAAGATAAGGGGGTGGTCCTAAAGCTAGCTGCCTTTATCTCGACTGCACACATCGAACGCTTCGGAATGCGGGTTGCCGGCGTCCGGCGTTTGCTTTCGCACTCGAGCGCAATCGACGAGTGCAATGGAGACAAAGGCACTATAGCTTTAGGTCTACCCACTATTTATTCCAACCAGAGCGCGGAGTTCTGACGTCCCTGGCGCGTTCTGGTCTTCTCCTCTCCCGCACTTTCTCGGCGAAATGAGATGGCGCGTGGCGTTGGTCTATCATGAGACATGACTGAGTGTAGCCTCGGCGTAGGGCCGACTTTGGGAGCGGCATACCGCGCGTGAGCTCAAATACTCTTTCCTTGCTCGTTTCGCCCTATTTGCGCGTCGTCCGGCCCCGCTCGTCCAGTCCCCAGCGCCCGGCCTTGAGCGCGTCAGTGGCTCCGGGGCAGGCGCGGACTGCGACGTCGCTACGAGGATTTCCGCTGGCACTGTGTGACTCGACCCCGTACGTCCCACCGCCCCGACGCAATTACGCGAACCCAAAAGAAAACCCCGCGTTTTATTTTGTTAAATTTTAGCGCGCGTTTTAACGTCGTCGCTCTCTTTAATTCTTAAACGCGTCGAGATGGCTCGGCAGATTTTAATTAGGACGCCACCGCCT
Source organism: Ixodes scapularis (assembly GCF_016920785.2). NCBI lineage: Eukaryota > Metazoa > Arthropoda > Arachnida > Ixodida > Ixodidae > Ixodes > Ixodes scapularis. The sequence goes on along the minus strand of NW_024609882.1, from coordinate 9,097,707 downwards.
CGTTGTTTTGACGCCCGTCGCCGAACCGCCGCTCTGGGCTTCAGCAGTGGCGTGCATCTTAGTTTGCGGTGCAGCTGCCGCTTTTCGCGTAATGTCTTTTTTATAAAATTTTTATTATTTATTTACGGGACCGTTCCTCCCTGCCTCGGGGGTTCGGGAACGTGTTTGAAACTTCCCGATAAGATAATTCCTTATAAGCAGAGTTTAAAATTAGGTATTGTTGATATGTTGTGTGTCCCGCGTCTCGTTGCGTGTGTGTGCGTGCGATGTGTGTGTGTGTGTGTGCGTGCGTGCGTTTATCGCATGATCGGGGGAAAACATTTGTTACAGGTCTGATATTTCCTATCCCACTTGTTCAATATTTTTTGCATAAATGAATTCTAGGTGAGTTGTACATTGCCATTTGGCAATGAAACAAATTATACGACTGTTTAAAGAGTGCGCCAATGAAGACATTAAAGTCGTCTCGAGCGAAGTACCATATAGTGGAAGTTTACAATTATCAATAACACAAGTTCCGTGAGACACGAATCTGTTCGAACAGATAATTCAAAATCACCATCGAGTTTTGTGTTGCCTTTCGTTTCGATCTCGTGAGAGACCGACTGAATGTCCATAAACCAGCGATGTGTATATTGTAGACGATGACTTGAAAGGACACTGACACCACCCCCCCCCCCCCCAGTTTTTTTCTAGTGTTTTAATTTAATGTTAGGACACTATACAATGAATGGCTTGCTACATAGTCACGTATATTTTTAATAAACCCGCAAAACGCAACTGCTTGATACTGAAACCGAAACACGAGCACAGAAGCTCATGGCCGGAAGTCACGGAACTACATCCGACGAACGACAGTTCCGAAGTAGCGGCCCCACGTCCGTCGCAGCGTTAGTCTTTCGTGTGCTGTCATCGCGTGGCCCAGCCCGCGGTACGTCATTATAAAAATGAGGCGTATATGTACTTCCTGTGATTTGTACATTTTTTTATCATCGTATTTGCAGCTTTTTTGGAGGCCACAAGAATGTGGTTCATATACTTTTTCTTAATATTCAATCTGTGCCATAGATGACCCTTAATTTTGAGTATACCTTGTGCACAATGTTTGAACGCCATGTGACCTTGAAAAATACAGTTAGCACGACTGAAACCGGCCAATTCTCGACCGGCAGCTTTTGGGCTGAACGAAAACGAATTTCGATCCGCAAATTATGTTCTGGCTAGTTTGGCTCTTATAGTTCATGTTAAAATAAAAACATCGGCGAGCATAAATACTCCACCGGCGTCTCTTTAAATCCTGACGATCAGTTACACAAGGCTGCGGCCAAAACGCACAAAGTGAAACATACCCTGAAAGTGTCGGCACCCCTTTCCTGTGTCTTAATTTTAATCTTTGTATTGTTTCTTAATTTGATTTGTGAAACTGTGTTTGTATACGCGATGAAGATAAAATACGCCTATTCCAGTCACGCGATTCAATCGCGTCGGGATAGAACCAAGCAGGAATGTATATTATAAACTTGCCTCTCTCAGGTTCATCGGGTTGTAAACTTGATATTGTATGTAAAAAAGTACGTGCCGTGGCTAGTTGGTATTATATACCCTGAAGACTAAAGTGCGAAACACGAAGCGCAAGCGAAAGAAAGCCGTTGCTCTGTTTCTTCATTGTAAAATAAAAGTCAGAATCTGAGAATAAACAAAAAAATATCTAAAGATTAATGCTTAAAACCTGTTTCATATTCTTGTTGTTTTCTTTTCGACAAATGCCTTTTTTATTATTTAATTTTTCCCGTGGATAGTCAACAAGCATGCCACCCGACTTCCAGCATAGCATGGGCGCCGTTCCTTCGCCATTTCGCAAACCTACCCCCTGCAAACAGGGTGTACGCAGAGCATACATGCATCCATAAGCAAAAAAAAAAAAGAGTTGAATCAATCAATTGCCGTTTTAAGAAGAAGAAAAGAAAAAGAAAAAAGGAAACAGGTATCCAGTGAAATATAGAAAAAAACAAAACGCGTCTCATTTCAGTCACTCGATTTTACGGTGCCGTCACCGAAGCGTCTCTGGAAGCTGGACCGGGATAGCCGGGATAACATTTATCGGAACGCCGGAAACGGTTCGAAATGGTCGGCGTAACAAACGACTCGCTTGTGGTGACAAGCGCGCCAAACGCTACGGCAGAGCCTGTTTTAAATCTCCAGTGGGTGGCACGTAGATTAATGGTTCCCAAAAGGATAATTAGAAAGTCGCCTTCCCCCCCCCCCCTCCCCTCTTCCTAAAAGAAAAAAGAAGAACGTTCTGCTTTGTTGTTATATTTTTGGCGTGTTTTGAAACAAGCTCTAGAAGCAGGACAGTCTCGAGGAAAAGTTTTACGGATCGCGCTGTATTTTGTTTCTGTGGATGGCTATTTAAGCCTGTTGTCTCTCTTTTTTTTTTTATCAGGTGTCTTCGCGCTGCGCGTTTTATTGGGAAGAATGTTGAGATTACGTTCTCTACAAAGCTCATTTGTCTGCGCCGAGTGAGGCTTTGGTCGCAGACGTCCACATTTTTACGACCACATTGTGTTGGGCCTCGTCATAAAATAGGGCTTGATTCGAGTTTCATTTGCGATTGGATCGGCGTTTTATGAGAGGTATCTTTCGGCGTGCACCTAAAAGTGAGCCGGTACTCAACGCACCTGTATTTTTGTTTCGACCATTAGTTCACTGCCCCAACATGAGGTGTCCTGGGATGCTTCGGTGTTCCGTAACAATGCAAATACTGATCATACACGTTTGAGGCATTGATTTTGCATAACCTAAATTAAACTCGCGATCATAAAAGTTAGACATCGTGTCGTCTAATTACTTATTTTTTTCTTGTCACTTTTCTAATATTATATCTTTTTCTTTCTTTTTTTTACATTGTGTCACTATTTCTTTTTTTCTTTTTTCTGAAGTCCCTTTGAGTTATTATGGATTCTGCAACGATCAGTGGAATGATTTTAGCTTCGAGGCCTAAAGTACTAGATGTTTGGGAGAAAAAAAATGCCTACCTTTCTCACTCATGTAGTACAGAGTTAGGCAAGTTGGTAAACGTGATGCATAATAAAAACAGCTCAAACGACGAAGACAAAGTGAAGAAACAAACGCAACAAAATGAAGCTGTTTTTTTTTTTTTCTTGTTGTTTCACCGCAAAAGACAAATTACGAATTACCGTACGCTCAGTCTTTGCGCAACTGTAGCGCTGGCGATCCTTGTTTCAAACTTCGATAAATAACTCCTGTGTACATCAAAAGTCAGAAGCGATTGTCACAAATGTTTGAAGAGAAAAGAAGAAAAGGGGGGCGGGGGTTCACCACATTTTTTTGTTAATAATTTCTAATTAGGATTGGGTGATTAATGTATGAACTTTTCGATTAATCGATTACTGCTTTAATTGCGATCAATTTGCTAATCGATTAATCGATTGAAATTTGACCAACCAAAACAAGCCAAAAAAAACTTTATACGTTTTTCTCATCTAAAAAACTTAGATTGTACAAAAAAAAACAAACAAAAAAAAACACATATTCTACTGAGTTATGGAGTAGTCAAGTGATTTAGGCGAGCGCGTCGCGACGTTCAGTGGCGATGCTTCTACAGAAAAGCCTGGCGGTTTTTCACGGGACCGATTCTGGACATTCCGCCAACTGAGTTTCCATTCAAACTATCCAGAAGACAAAGAGGGGCGCAGACGCGTTTACAGCGTTAACGGAGTTGTGGAGCGCCGAAACTTTGGCATCTGGTCCCAACTGCTAGCGCCAGATTTGTGTTGAGACGAAGAAAACAGCAATGCATCTTTATGAGGTGAGGTAATCGCTGTAGTGATTCTTTTTCTTTTCTCAAACAGCCGGTATTTACCAAGTAAAAACAGCAACAAACGAGTCAAAGTTGGTAAGAATGCTTTTCAAAATAAACTTATGAATGTCTCGGAGTGGTAGTCAGCCTCTCGCTAAGAATTGTTGAGTATTAAGGGCCTTGGGGGCCAAAACTGTAGCTTTTCAAAACGGCGACTGGCACTGAGTTTTTTAGGTGATTAATTTTTCGTCATTATAATTATGATGATCAGCTGCAAAAACGCGACACGTGGACCATGTTTTACAGGGTTTTCACTTTCAAGGCATAGAAAAAATCACACCGATTATATAAAAATCTTTCTAACGGCACGGATAAATTTTTAAGAACAAGCTGGTGAGCTACTTGTGTATGTTCCATCTGGTGCATTTCTTTACCATATAATAATTCTCCAGTAAGCTAGTAATAGGTGACAACATTATATATATATATGTATAATAAAAACAAAAATTCAAGCCAACAAATCTAAGAAAATATTAAACCAAAACGTTTCACCATTTACGCAAGCCGGAAAGCGTAAACCATGGTTATGTGACGCTACAGCTGAGAATTGGATTTAAACTTGGAAAATACGACGTAACCTGGATCAAAAAATTAAAAAATAAGACAAAATTTCTTTATGAACTAACGTCCACCTAGGCCTTGTGTTCCTCAAATAAAAAAAAAATAGATCATGTGCACTACCACTACGAGGGGGGGCTATTAATTAACGGGAGTGGACGCGTTGTGGGCGTATGTTTCGAGCAGCTGGAAGTGCATTCAAGGTGAGTAACGTTAAAGTGTTGGGAAGCAGACAGCACAAACCGGTTTAAAACAGACAAGCCGTCAGCTGACGAGACCTGCCGGGACGAGCGAGACGAGACAATCCGTGAAAAAGGGAGAGGATATGGCTAATATTAAAATCAAGCCGCGAATCAACGTCAAATTTCTTGTGAGACTGAAGAGACCAGAAAGTGAGTGTTTGTAACTGTTCTTGGAAGTGTACAGTGATAATACGCCGAGCCTTCAGAGGGCTCAGCTAAACCACCACGGCCACATCATCGGACTTGCCACCGCTCTTTGTCATCCAACAGGTGAGTTCACAGATATGGTGCAATTGTTTTCAAAATCTTGAAGCGTGCATTGTTTTTGAAACGAGCCCCAATGCGCTGTGTCGTTTGATGTCAAAATTTCGTAAACTTTTCCTGCTATTCTGCGGTGATATTGACAAAAAACAAAACAAAAAAAAAAACTCTGCCACAGGCGACAACTCTATACCTGGTTCAAGAACAGCCATATTCTCAAGAGCTTATCGTGCCCGACGTAAGGTTGATGAGAAAAAATCAAAGCCGGTTTCTACCTAAGGTCGTGAAGCGAGATCACAGAAATCCAAACGAGAACAAAAGCCCCGATTCAAAAGGTTATCGATGCACAGGAGAGCATTTTCACCGATATAGTATCGATTAAGAAAAGCGCGATCAACTAAGTGAGCGCATCGAGACCATGTTAATGCAGTTTCAGATCATTACAAATAAGCAGGGTCAAATGCAGGAGTTGTTGTACCACTCCAGGATGTCATTAAGGCTATTCATCGAGTCACCTGTTCTTAGCTGGAAAAGTTCGTTGTCCTGCGAGATAAGAGCCGTAGGAAAAACATTATTGTATTTGGCATTCCGGAACAAGAAAGATAAAGTCTGACGAAATAATTTTAAAAAAAGTGATACATAAAGTTTTTCGTGATCGCCTGGGCGTCGATGTACAATTTGTCGAACGTAACGTAAACATAAACTTAAAGCAAAAAAAAAAAAAAAAACTGGGCCAGGTATTATAAAATACTACGATTAAATTGAAAAGAGCGACGTGTTTAGAAGTTGTATAACACTTAAGCGAACAATATTTTTAGGGTTAAATGATTACTCATTAGACATTGCGCAAAGGAAAACCGCGCCAAAAACAATGCAATGGCGAAAAAAATAAATTGGACGCTAAAGAAAAATGTATGAATTTTTGGGGACAAATGGTGACACATACGAGTGGAATGATAAAAAATTGCCGTGCAGAAATAGGAGATTGTCCGTACTCAAAGTCTCTGTGTACGTGACTACGTAGAAACATTCTGACGTCATTTATTTGCTCTGATAGCCAACTGGTAGCTAGCGATAAAAAACGAAATCGCGATAAAAGAAATAAAAAAAGACGTAGTGGACACGCGAACTGTCAACTCTGAAAGGGTACTTCCTAAAAAGCGAAAAGCGTGCTGTTTTAAGCATAAATTGTCACAAAGCAAAAAACAAAAAAAAGAAACGAAGAAAGAAAAGATAGAACCGGTGTGGCGACCATTCAGGATTTAGATAATGTTGTTTTTCTCTTTTCTGTCGTGAAGATATTTCTGGCCGGTGATTTTAACCTCTAAGATGACAGGATAATGAAAGAAAAATGTATATGTATGTAAATGGCAATATCGAAGCTGTAAGGAAAGGACTGTCTGAATCTTTCGAGAATATCGAGCTTTTCGTTCTAGAAAACGGCATAAACTCTACATGGGACGTTTTTTTTTTTAGAAGTCGCTTGTTAAAATAAAGGAAAAAAAAATATGTTTTTTCTTTAAAATAATACGTGCAAAAGCAATGAATATTAAGGCCTGGATGGCAGCTTCCGTAAAAACAGTGAGAAAAAAGCGCAAACGCGGCTATCAAAATTATAAACAACACCCATCCATATCGGTAGCTGCAGGGCTCGATAAACTAAATGTAACCTACAAGAAAGCTGTTTTTTCTCCGAAGCGCGAGTATTTTGATATGTTTCCTAATGGCATTCGACTTTGTAGCAAAGCATTTTGAAAATACCTCAGAAATACACGTAAAGAGAACATGGAAGTTCCAAATATGGTATATCTTAAAGAAGTAATTGAAGGAAGTTACAAAATATCGAACTGTTTTAACACGTTCTTCCAGTCGCTTTGTGCCTCTAGCGTCAGAGCTCAGTCTTACGAAGCTCCGAATGAAAAGATTGTTAATTATATGCCTCCCGTCTTCATCCGTGTAGAAGGAATAAAGAATTGCTTAGATGAGCTTACTGTTACAAAGGCTGCAGGTCCGAATGGTTTGGCAACCAAAGTTCTGCGGTTGTGCGCGTTTGTAGTCTCCCGCTATTTAGAAATTATTTTTGTAAATTATAAGAACGAAGGGTACTCGGTCATGGAATATGTCGCGTGTTACGGCAATCCATAAGGACGGATCAAAACAAAATGTAGAGAAACATTACCCCATCTCACTAAGCTGCCTATGTAGCAAAATTTTATAGCATGTAGATTATACCAACGTTGTGAGACATTTCAATCCGAATAAATATATTTAATCTGCTGAACATGGTTTTAGAAGGAGCCATTGATGCTCCACACAGCTAATAAAGCTTTATAATTACTTGGTTTGAACGTTCGACGGGAGAGTAGAGACGCACGTCATCTTCCTTTATTTGCGCAAAACATTTGATGGAGTTAAGCACACCTTGCTGCTACACAAACTGAGCTCCCTTAACCTTAATAAAAACATATATCGTTGAATTGCTAACTCCTTTTTTGAAAGAAAGCAGTGTGTTCTCATATATAATGCAGGCTCAAATTTTGTTGATATTACTTCTGGCGTGTCACGGGGGCCGGTGCGGGGACGTCTTTTATTTTTGTATTTATTAGTGAGCTATCTTTGACCATCAATTCCTCCACAGGGCTGTTTGCGAACAATTGTGTTTTGCACAGCAGGGTAGGCAGTGTTGGTGAATCAGCTTTTTATAGTCGAGCCTAGATGAAATATCGGACAGGTGCAACTTTAGAGAGTAGGGCTTAAATTTGGAAAAGGGCGTGCAAGTCATATTTGGGAGTGAGCGAAACCCTGTCAAATCATACTTATTAATGGTCAGAAATTAAGTAATAACACTGATGTTAAATGTTCCTCGCATTACTTTGTCAATCACCCTTTTTTTAATGCTCATGTAAATCAAACTTCAAAACAAACAAGCCGGGCTTTAAATTTTCTGATTCGAAATTTATGCGGGGCTCTACAGAAACTGAAGGAGACTGGCTATTGCTGTTTGGTAAGACCTTCACTAAATATGCCTGTTTTTTGTAGGATCCGCATCATAAGTACCTTGTAGATAAGTTGAAAAAACTTTAAAACCGTGCCGCGAGGTTTGTAACAGGAAAATGTAATAGAAACAATAGCGTAACAGTGACTAAACGTTTACTTGGTTGGGAACCTTTATTTTTCAGACGCAAATATTTTTGACCGAGGTTATTACTCGCCATGTTTAGTGATCTGAGAGAGATTGGCAACAGGAACTATATAAATTGACCTAAATATGTTTGAAATCGTGCATATTACTATATTAAAGAAAGATAAGATAATATTTTTGTCAGAGAGATTATAAGAAACTTTTTTTTTACGCACAATTACTGAAAAGAGCTTCTTACCCGAGTTTGTTTGTATTCATGGCGGCGTAGGACCTTTTATCTCGGGAAGTGGCCGGACTTTTAGTGTTGTTATTTATGTTCAACGCTTATATATTTTCTTTATTGACTGCCCCTGCTGTATATTCAAGTGTCCTATTGTTTTTACTTTTGACTTTGAGCGTTTTTTATATATATATGGGCTGTACCTGCTATAATGTCAAAACTTCATCGCTTCAAGTTTTTTGTTTTAATAAATAATAGCGATGTCATGTAAGCGAGTGTTACTGGAAAATATCATCACATGTTAAGAGAGTGGATTTTTCAGTACGATACAGAAACCAAAAGGAAATCGATGCACTAGAAAACTCACGCGTCGCTAAGAAGTAAAAAGGAAAGAATGAGAAAGTAGAAAGCAGGTACAAGGCTAGCGGTTCCGGTAAGGCGCCCGCGCAATTTTTCCGTCTCTACTCTAGCTACAGCCCTGTACCTCCTCCACGAGTGGTAACTTTAGTGCACTGCTACGCTTCTCACGCGTCCAAAGTCTGTCTGAAAATTACTGCTTTAGTGGTTTTCGATGACGCTGAGCAAGTTTCTACTGGAAACTATTTGTCTATTTTCATTAAATAAAAAGTTAATGAACAAATTTCAAATAATATTTTCACTGATCGTTACAATTATCCCCCTATACTATGTCCCCCAGGCAGCATCACTCACCTGCGCAAACCGCATTATACTAGTTTTCATTTTTTTTTTTTAAATTCTGTTAAGCTTAAAAAAAACACCCTGTATAAGAAAGGGGGTGTGTTGATTGGAATAACTACTACATGTTGAGAATTTAATAATAAATTGACACCTTTTCTAGCAGTTTCGTTATTTAATAGTAACACCTTGGATTTGTTCCTAAAGAAAAAATATAGCTTGTCAACCACAAAAAAAACAAGATCAGTTTATTTTTTCGCCGATAATATATCTTTCACTGGGATATATTTCAAGGGTGTCCATATTCAATTATCCAATTCACGGCGCTTGAGTAGTCTAGCGCATAAGAGCGCGCGCACAGAAAGATGAAGGACAGCGCGTGACATGGAGCGTTTGACGCTGCTTGATGGGCCCCATAACTGGCCACATCGACTGCGCTCAAAGTTATGATAAAACCAAGTATAGACGAAACAAATTAATAAAAGGACAGGCCCAACTTACGCCTGACTAGCAGTTCGGTGTCCATGCGGTCTTCCCCGACGCTGTTGTTGGCGAGGCAGGTGTAGCGTCCCTGGTCCGACTCGACGGCCGAACGGAGTACCAGCAGACCCGGCAGGTGCACGGTGCCCGGTCGGGAGGCGACGGGCGTCAGGCCTCGCGACGATCGGCGGAACCAGCGCGTCGAGGGCGGAGGATGACCTCTCGCCAGGCACGGCACTTCGGCGTCTTCACCCGGAGACGTTTCCACGCTCGCCTGCGCCTTCAGGATCCTCGGCGCCGACTTCCCGCTCGGTTCTGAAACGAATGGTTTAACGATTACGTGTGACTGAAAGCTTCGAGTCGCGGGCGGCCACATTCCTATTACAACATACAAAAAAAAAGTCTCCAGACGCCTTCCGAGTCGTATTTCCTCCTCGTATGACGGTTCTCTCACACTCGTCGTACAATCAACTGTCTGCGCAGACATGTTGGAATCGTACCCATGTGTGAAGAAAACACGTTTAGGGCATTCCTGAGACGTGTCCAGAGACTGCCATCATGTCTGCCGACAGTGTTCTTTGTATAATATACGAGCTGGCTGACCGTGTGGCTCAGGAAACGTGGGACGCGGCGATATCCCAGTAACGTATCGTGGCTTCGCAGCCGGTAGAGTTTCTTAGGGAACCGTTTTCGCACAGCTGATGCGCTACGATGGGCCCTGCGGTACGAACTGCGTTTATGCTACCACCGCAGAAATCTCGCACATGCGCAGTTGGTACCGGAGGGCCCATCATACCATACCGGACCCCCCCCCCCTCTTTAAAAAAAAATAAAAGAAAAAAAGAAAAAAAAGCATTGCGGAGAAAAACGTGTGAACACACTAAGCCACGGTGTGCGGTTGTTAAGTTGTCGGGGACTACATTGCGACACGAAGTAAAAAGAGTGCACCGAAGTACAAATGCTGTGAAATGTTGTGGTCACTGCCAGCTTAAGAAGCACACGGCGTGACGAGTCCCTAGTAATCTATTAGAGTCCTACAGACACTGATATTACGGTACTATTCAATAAAAACCAGGTAAAAAACGAGTCACAAAGCAAGAAACGTACACATAGTAACCAGTGACTCACGTTTCATGAGGTGTCTGTGACAATACTCGGCGACAACTTTTCTTGGCAATGCAGTGGAAGGTACAGGCCCGCGTCCCCTCTCCCATTTTCAGTGTGCGTGGGCTCTCCTCCTCCCCCATTGCCGGAGAGAGGAGGAGAGCCCGCGCACACTCAAAATGGGAGAGGGGACGCGGGCCTGTACCTTCCACTGCATTGCCAAGAAAAGTTGTCGCCCAGTATAGAGTCCATTTTATGCACGGGAACAACCCAACAAAAGCGAGAGCTGCATATTGGTCTTTGTGAAATACTACATGAAAGAGGAGCGGGTTTTTTGTGAATAGCAACTTCAGTTTGTGCTCACCGAGATGTTAACTCACCAAAAATCGAGTCATAGGTATCGTTAATTCCATATTATTTGGTTACTAAGCTAAAGTATAAAGTACAAATAAACTTATTTTCCTTGTTTCAATCCGCGTAAGATACCGCTAAGGAAGAATTCAGAATATTTTTGTGGGCAAGAAGGAAGCATAAAAGTTCCAAGGGCATAAGCATTCGCGAGTCCTCTAGAACACTATGTACGACATTTGTACGATGTTGGTACGATGTTTGTACGATGTTTGTACGATGTTCTTAATCAGAACATACGATGTTCACAATTCTGTTGGCCATGAAACGAAATGTGCGCTTTTTCGCAGTAGTGTGACTAAATATATTCCTGCAACAACTTGTTTGTTTTGGGAATATATAAGGCAGCCAGTAACGTCGTACGTAATTATAACATGTATCATATGTGAGGTAATGGTATATGTCAAAGTGCAGACCTTCTTGCAATCTAGACATTGATCAATCTGTCCTCCACTGGTTTACGCACGCAGATCTCTCTAGACGTGATCCACATGCTGTGGGTACAAACAAATTTAATGTCACCTGCTCAATTTTGCACAAGTAATTGAGCTAGAATTGTAGATTAGCAGGATAGTTTCAGGCAGACTACTGTAACTTCATTTTGAGAGCCGGCCATCTGCACTGAACACAAATCTTCCTTCAAGACCTACTTTATACTCTCTGGGGGCTTTCTGAATCTACACACGAAACATATTCCGGTATTTTTTTCTTTATACATTTACTGAGTTAATGTTCGTATTGGAAGAAACGGAGGCTTTAAAAAGCTTATCGACTTTTTTTAGTCGCCCACTCTACATAGGATGATTTAAAATTCATCTTAAACACCGGCACAAAACATAACAAAAACGACCGTCTCGCTACAATCGCTTGATTAAAACTACTATTTCTGATTTTTAAACAAAACGAGTTGGAGGAGAAGGGGGGGATGTTGTTGAACAAGATTCTGACTTAAGCGCTAGAAATTCTCCTTCATGCGAAGTGAGCTCGTAACTTAATCAGGTAAAAGTACCTTCTCGCCCGTTTTTCGGCAAACTCGGTTAGCAGAGAAGATAAGTGACGACTGAAATCCAGATAAAACACTTTTCGTCTACGACGGCTGTAATCTGATTACATTTAACTAAGTGCGTTCCAAAAAGTGGCTCAGTAAAATTTAATCTTGTCTAAATATTTTATCTGTGTCAGCGTGCCCTCGCTAAAAGCAAACCATACCTTCTTAAAGTTTTGATGACTTTTTATGATATAAAGATTTATTTTAGGACCTTACAAAAGAGTGCGCCATCAGTCAAAATTTGCTGCCATTCAAATTAACAAATATGACTTCAAAGCAAAAGTCTGTAGGCTGCGTAATGGCTTGTTATTGCCAAGCGTTTTTTTTTTCTTTGTCATATTTGGAGAAGTAGTGGCCGGAAGGAGTTATATTCTGAAACCGAGAACGCTGCGTCATGCTGAGATTCTAAAAGTATTTATATTATAACAGATGAAATATCTCTTTATATCATTAAATAGGGAATTGAGACTCTTACTTAACAAATTTCGTTTTTTGTAGTTTGTGATTAGCGGTGCTCAATAGACCCTTTTCAAAATTCCACTCCAGCGACTGTCCGCCATTGCCGGCTCAAATATACTGAGCATCTATGGGACACGAGGCGTTCGGCAAGCACTCGGATCCAATCACGCGCTTTGTGAACAATGGATGGATGGATGTTCGATATTAATGGCTATACCTTTCGTAATGGGCGGTACCTTGCGCCACCTAGCCTAACCAAGCCATGTTGACCGCCAATGTTGCTAGATGAACTTTTGGTAAGGGTCTATTGACTACGATATTGTGGGCCAAAAATTCCTTCGTGGGGCTTGCATTGCAATGAGCTGTGGAGGAACACTGAACGCAGAAATAAAAGAAGCATCAAAGATATCGATTTAGAACTTATACTGAGCATTAGTTTTAGTGTCTCGGCATTTGAGCCTGTCCGAAGCATGGAGAGCACACCTGGATAAATTGTTCTAGAACGCGTAATAACGTTTCCGCAAAGTATTCACAATCCAATTGCTTGTTATAGCATCGAGAAGTGTGACCCTATTTTATAATCAGACTAAAAATTCCTCCAAACGGTCCACAATTTTTGCACATATTTATAATCCGCTCAGCCTCATGGCTATGTACCTCTGTACACCAAATGTGTAGCAATCATCATAGACAATCATGGGCGAAGTTCATAATTTAATTGCGGAAGAGATATATATTCTACGAACGACAGCAAAATACCCTCGCGCATACATTGCATCAGAGCACCCGGAGATGCAATCAGTGTGATCTCCAAGGAAGGTACGACAATAAAGTTATAAGTACACACTGTGTTTTCTCTGATAGATATAGTAATGCAAGGCGAACACATTTGCTATGTTAATTTATTTGTTTTTTTTTCATTCTGTATCTGAGCTTCATTATTCATCGCAATTCCCAATAGACATCCCTGATTTTTTCTTAGCATGTTCTTCTGTGAGACGAACATGCGGGAAATCTTCAGAGGCCCATATGAATTAAACAACTGAGTCGACCGTGCATTGCAAAAAAAGCAATAGTAAAGGGTTTCCTCGTAGCTGAGCTGACTGGCTGCCATAACTCTGTTTTTTGTTTTAAGCTGCCTAATTCGGTTAAGCCTATTGTCTCATTAAGCTAGTTGATAGCTCACCCAGTCTTTCCAATTTTTATATACCTTACGTTTATGTGCTTTTATACTATCCCTGTCATGACTAATGTAGAATGTTGTGCGGAAGGTTTCGATCATCGCTTTTCTATTGTATTTATTCTGCGTAGTTAAAACATATTTATGTTCTTATCTTAAAATAATTCCGGCTTGACGGCTGGCAGAAGCTTCGAAGAAATCCCAATTAAAAGTTGGAAATCTTGAGGCCGTTACATTTGTTGAAGTTGGAATGATTATATGATATAGTTGAATATTTCGTAGAGATAACATGCTACGAGCTTTAGAGCTTGTGATATTGACAAGTCATATTATATTTCTTTAAACAAATATTACAATTTTACTGGTATTCTCATTGTCCTTTGTGAGTTCTTGACTTCGTCCGCTGCGTCAAAACTTCAATATAAAAATAGCGTGATAACTTTTAAGGCTCATATATCTGGTTCTTATTTTGTGAGAGATGTTTCTAGAAACTATGTGCTTAATTGTAAATAAATTGTTGCTACTCATATATAATGGTGCTTACAATTTGTACGCGTTATTGTAACAGGTTTGGAAGAATATAAACTTTCTGCCTTCCTATTTCTGTTTTCGAAATGCGTAATTTTGTTATTATTTCTTCAACTTTACAGCTTCACTACACCCGCACCGCTGAGGTTGTCCTAAAGGGAAGCTAAAGAGAATTTTGAAAATGAAAATAATTTAATGGTTCATTCGAACCTGTTTGTGCCTGTTGAGTTCAATGATCACAACCATTTTACCCCAAATAATTACTCAACGTGCAAAAAAAAAAAAAAAAAAAGGCGAAGAACATGGAAGCGATCGCCGCAGCGGCACCCATTGGCTAGTTACGCGTGACGCGCCACTACGTCATGAGAGGAGCATCTCGATTCTCGCTTGCTCCGTCTCCTGCGGACGTAGTTGGACGACCAAAACTTCCACATCATTATAAGAAAACCTGAGACTTTCCATCTTTGAAAAACTTCTGCACCTGTATATCGGGTTCGGCTTTTGATTATTGGAGACCTTTCTGTGGGTCCTGAAAGGCCGTATGTCCGGGGCCGTAGGCCCTCGATGAGACAAGGTACACATTTCCGCCCTTGGACCTGCTTGCTCCAAAGGATAACCACGTAACATAGCCGTCTTCATACGCGTAGGAACGTACTGACTGCTACTTATTGTAACGAGAAAGGCTGACCATAAACGAAGCGCTGTTGACGGGACGCGCGAGGCCGTATTCGCGTCACTCTCCCCAAAACGGTCGTCAAAGGCCAGGAATTCGACACGCTTCGTGCTTGGCAACTGCTGGACACGTAACCGTGCAGACTGCATTGCTCACCAAGGACCAAGTGGTTTGTAGGGATAGTGTAACGAATTCTGGGTGTGGGTTAAAATGCCCCTCCAAGGGCGACGGGAAGGCTTCCCCTGACATGAAATGGGTGATAAGACAGGGTGGACTTTCTGCCACCGCGATGCCCTTGCGGGTTTAAACTTCAACGTTGGCTTCCCCAGCAACATAGACTTCGCTAATGCCTGAGCAGAAGGGCCATCTTTGTAATAGTTGTACCCTTCGCTACGCTGTATTTGTTTGCCACAAATGAGGGGGGGGGGGGGGGGGGAGCACGAAATTACAGCTTGAAAAAAAAGGGGATTGTGTGTCTGATGGTTCAATATTTCAAGTCGAATTCGTGAGAGCTTCGTGGGCCTCTACGATCACATACTTGTCGCAAGATTAGTGGGCTGCATTGCATTACCATCGTGCATTATCGTCCGTCCGATTGCATTTCTGAGGCACAAAGAACCATCCCAGGACATATGAGGGTACCACAAAGCGAGTACTTTTGCAGACAATTACGGGAACTGGGCAATCTTCACGTAATATTGTATGACTCTGGACAAACCTATTACGAAAAACACTGCGTAGATTCTAAAAAAAAAAAACGAATTGAAAACAAAACTCTACACACTTTTGTATTTACAGAAGCAATCCGGAAGAAAATAGGGAATATGAAAGTAAAATATAACAAAATATGTCTTTACGTTTAAAAACTTATGCGCCCTCAAACAAATATCAACAGCTACAAAAAAAAGACAAAAAGTCCAGGGTAGAACACGTTGCACCGTGGAATTCGCGTGATAAATTGCCAAAGCAGTTATTACCACATAAGTCTCCCACTCCCAAGTAACTTGTTAGAGGAGTAGGCTAAAAAAGAAAAACAATCTTAGGTAGCTAGATCGGCCCGGCAAATATCGACCCTTTAGTGATATAAGAAGAATGAAAACACTAATATCAGGAGGTTAACACAAAGTAATCAATTGAAGCCAGAGCATGGTGGGTATATGATCGCGGCTTTTCCAGTACATGGCACAGAACTAATGACGCAAAATCTTTTTTTAGGACGTTCGACTTATAATTACTACCTAGTTTCGTCCCCTCTTTGCGTGTGCCTTTTAATGCGCTGGACTGCCTTCGTAACTTCCTGACAAAGGAGGTCAGCAGAACGTCGGGTTCAGGCGAGTCTTCTTCAGACCCGTACGGACATGTTTTCCTAAGCACCGTCCGGAACGCGTTTCGTACCAAAAGCGTCTACTTGTTGGGCCCAACTTGTCCATATGCATAGCCAAACCCACCTCTCTGACATCTCGGTGTCGGAGTGAAAAGGACGGTATGTTACGGGAGGAATTGCGGCGAACGCTGTTCGAGCACGGAATTACGGCATCGTGCGATGGCCCGAGACAGTTGATTCGGTGCCACGAAAATTCCGCAAACCCCTGAACAAACAAGAAAACAATCAACAGGGTGGGCGATTGAGTCAGCGGCACGATCGGTTGACGGATAAAAGCAAGCGCTATGCAGAGCAGAGAGGCGACGGCTCCAAAAAGTCAGTAGGAGCAGCTAACAAGGCAAGTGCGGCCAGCCGCTTTGGTCAGCAGCGGCGGGGTCCTACAGCAGGTCCTTTCGTGACATCTACTGACGGGCTTCTTCCTTTCTTTCCTTTAAATCTGCCTCGGAGGGCCGTGGCTTCAGCACTACTTTCAAGGCGCTTTTCCGGTTAATCCGCTCGTAAAATGGCCACACGAATATGATGTTCGGGATGACTGGGGGCTAAAAATTATGGCCGAATGTTTATACTGCCCAGAACTTCGTGTGCCTCAAAGACCAATTTGTCTCCCAGCTGTAGATGAGACGTTTAGCCAGTGCAGTACAAACCCTTATACTGGGGTATTTTAACGTGCACCTCGCCGTAGTGATACACGACCGCAGGCAGGGACGATGCTCATTCAGGACGAAACGGGCAGGGATGGGGATTGAAACAGGGATCCCTAGGTTGTGCACTGCGAGGACTGCGGCTAGTTAACGAGGCTAGAGCGTTTTTTTTTCTATATATTTCTAAACACTTCAGCTTTTCTTTAAAGAAGAATGAGCAGCTAGAATAAGAAAAACGTTTCCTCACTCCTTTGTTTTCATCCAAGAAAGGAGACTCTTCTTTTTCGTGCGGGGAAGAGAGAGAGAAAATTGCGAGAGAAGGGAAAAACAAAAACAGAGAACAAGTTTTTGGGGTTTTTTTTTCTCTGACAGCAGGCGTTTTTGTAGGTCGACCTTCAAGGCAAATTTAGTGTAAAAGTTTTTTTTTTTTTTTAAGATTTTTACAATTCTATTTTTACCAGTTTTTCAACTTGCAACCACTAGAAAATACAGAACTGCTCGCATTCAAACCGCTACAACGCGAAATGTCATCGTACCTCCCATTCGATTTTCCTCGAACTCGCAGCGACATCAAAGCGCACCGACACCGGACTCTTTGTTCCTCTTTCAAGTGCACATAACAAAAACAAACAAAAAGAGTCTTCGAATGCGGACAGGACCTGAAGCCCTTATCCTGAACAGCGCGCAACGGTCCTTCGTTCCCGGCAGCTATTTCCGCTGTAGGGGGTTTTCCAGCCGACTGCTTCACGCTGACAAGACGTCGATGGCCTCCGAGGAAGCACCCTGGCACGACGACAAGGCTGCTCCAAAAACCGGTGCCCGATCAGGAAGGAAGTGAGGCTTCCCTTCGAGACGATGGCTCCCCGACGCCGTTTATCGCTTCGCTCTGACGTGGAGACACCCGCTTGGTCGCCCCCTCGGTCCCATGTCTCTCGAGACGAGGCTCAAAGCGTCCGGCTAAGGTGAATCTCAAAGGCGTCGACTCCGGTACGGAAACTTTCGTCGCTCACAGCTTGACTCGCGCAGGCCGTGGCGTGGACCTTATTCCCTATTCGGAGACAAGGATACTGCAGTATTAGCCGATAAGCGTAAACCTAAGAAACCACACACCCGTCTTTTTTTGAACTTTTGTAAATAAAAAATGCAGGCCAAGAACGTCTGTATGTTGTTGCTTCCTTACCGGTGATGAAGAGACTGCCGGCGCTGACGCTGGGTCGCACGTCACCGGTGAGCCGATGCTTGACGTGGCAGCGGAACCGGTGCCTGGTGTCCGAGGCGCCGGTCACACCGAACACGCATAGGTCTCCGTCCGAGGTCACGCGGTACTTGGTACTCGTTTCCGTGGCTGCAAACGAGAAAAAACGAGGTATTAAATGTAAAAACTTGTTTTCTCCAACTGAGGCCTATTTTTGTGGAGGCGTTGTGTAACCGAGCTGGTTTTTGTTTCACGTAAAAAAATCCCCAGGTGATCGAAAATAGTCCCCAGTGCTTTGCTGGGGACTATTTTCGAAGGCCCTCGGTTATTTTTGCCCATAAAACAAACTAGTGATTAGAACATAAACCGATTCCAATTTGCTTTAGGTGACGATGTTTTCTTACGGTAGAATTAAAAGCGTTTAGAAAGAAAAGTATACCTAGAGTTCTATAACCCTCATAAAAACTATCACATATGTTTCTAATGTTCATGTTTTGTTATGGTGCACCAAATTTTCCATTGATCCCATACCATGTAGACGACTATTTTTCTCGTAGTTATTACCGAGTTCAGTCGTTTCATGCCGAGATCAGAAAGACCCAGTTTAATCAAGATACCTGAGTTTTTTTGTCTCGTACTCCTATATATAAGATAATAGTAAACTTTCATTATGACAAACATATATCTTCATCACGCGCTTTTACCCTAGTGTAGATTCAACTTGGGAAACTCTTAAAATTTGAGTTATCCAGGGAATCTCTTCACATGCATTTCTATCATTGTTATAAAATTAAACTGAATGTAAGAGTAAGAAGGAGAAGTTCAAAAATAATTAAATAAAACATAAAAAGTTTTTGAAGAAGTTTTAGGAGAGTACATATGTAAATGTTGATATTCAGTATAACTATGAAAAATAAAAGCAGAAGCGAAGAACTACCAAGTTACAAGTGTTTATAACTAAAACATAAAATGAATCCTAAAATTTCGGCTGGCATGTATAAATAAAAATTATAACAAGTACTCTATATTAAAAAATCCACAAAACAGATTGAAATCGCGTTTTCTAGTTCATCGAACCCTTCGTTCAATAAATCAATAATTGATCAACATCTACGCAACTGAAAACGCAGAAGGAATAGACTAACAGGCGCAGTTTTTATTCCTTCACGGTTGATTGCAAAACGAAAACCATCAAAACCCAATCAAACGGCTAAAACGACGCAATTTGATTTCCGAATTCTAAAAGACGTAAAATGAGTCTCCTTCCTACAAAAGTCAATCTAACTCTTCGGTGTTTTGCATACCCTTTAAACTCCGATTCAATTTCCCAAGCTCCACCGCGGCCGCACTCGTCCCTCGTGTTTGTCCACATCCTTCATTTTTATTTGCCGATTCAGGCGCCTCCTTCATAGAGCGAGCCGAAGTTCCCGCCTTCGGAAATTTAATTTCCAACCGAACACTGGGCCTGCATCTGAAATATGCCCGATCCGCTGCCGCTCCCCAGACGTGTGCTTCCGCGGCTCATCGAAATCAGATTTGAGATCCCACACCGGATGTTCTCACACGTCTTACTATTCCGTTGGCTCGTTTTTTTTTTTCTTTTTTTTTTGTGTGTTTTTTTTAAAGATTATTGCGAGTTGCTGCGGTCGCTGTAGCCTTTTTCTTTCCGTTATAAGACGTGACGTGCATGCATCAACGCCGCTGTCAGCTTCAGGGAATTCGCATGATGGAACGCACAAAGTCAACAAATATCGACGAAATTCTCTTACCGTGCGGCTGATATTGTCTCAATATTTGAAATTTCGAATGAAAACATGCATAGTCGCCGACACACCTTCACGCTTCTCGCTTCGTGATTTTTTTTTCGGCGTTTATATTAAGTAATACAATAACCTCACAGGGTACGAAGAGATGATAAGATGGGAACTCGTGATGCCTCGCGTTTCTTGAGTTGTCATTGACTATAGCTGGACACGTGTGCCGAGTAGCTTTTGAAACTTTTCTTTTTGTGTTCTGACTGCTCGTTTTGTACGGTCCTCATCACCATTAGTCTCCATAGCGGTAGGCATTTTCAATATCGCTCCTCGCCCCTCTTCTGTAAAGGATAGGGAAAGAAGACTCTGCCGCCTTAAAACTGTTGATTAAAGTAACTGGTCGACCCGTAGTAACGAAACGATCGGCAAGAAATTTGAAACTAAGCGTTAAATAAGAGCAAGAGGCGTCTTTTATTTATTTTCACAAATAAAGTGTCATGCGTGATCCTCTGCCATATTGTGTAAGAAAAAGGCAAACCGGACAAATGTTTTGAGGCCTCCACAAGTTTATGTAGTCTCGCATAGTAGCAGTAAGACGACTTAAAACTGAAGTTTAGGTAAGCCTCAAAACAGCTGTTTAATTTTTTTTTAAACTATGTGAGGGAGGGTCACTAGCACATATAGATTTGTAACAATGAATCCAGGGTGCTTCTTGATCTTACTCAAAAAATTGTAACGCAGATGTGCGCAACTTTTATTAATATCTACTAAATTGGGTTAAGTGCACCTTAACAAATAGAATATGTAGAGTGAATTGATCCTAATTACATCTGACTATATATTGCCTAGTACATGACCGAGAAGGAAAATATCTTTGTAGATTTAAAAGATTCGTGTTTATTCTTACTCCGAGCGTAAAAGATAAGTAAGCCAGAATGACTTTGCATAGTCAGCCTCGCCCTAGATCGCTCCAAAACTTTCTAGGTCGAATATTCAAGAGACCGAGTGTAGCAGCTAAGGAGCTGAGAACGGTCTTGCGGATTCACTGATGCATTCACTCTCGCGCCGACCAGCTGTCACGACGACGCAATGTCGCTCGCTGCTGTCGCCGTCGACGCTCGCTGCTTCTTTCTCGAAGTTTGTTCTTCTTTTTGTTTCTAGCACTAGTTCGCCGATGAAACGTTTTTCAGTTCATTATTCGTCTTCTTTTCGCCTTCATTCGTGACATTTCTGCTAAAGATGTGGGGCAAGAATAAGCACAAATCTTGTAGATGTACAAAGAAGCGTTCCTTCTCAGTCATGCACGCTGCATTACAACTGAAAATGAAGGTTTAATCGGCGAACATGTGCTAAAAACAAGAGGAAGAACAAATGTCGAAAAGGGAGCAGAGAACGTCGACGGCGACAGCAGCGAGAAACGGTACGTCGGCGTAACAGCTGGCTAGCGCGAGAGTGAATGAAATAATGAATCGACAAGACCGCGCTAAGCTCCTTATTTCCTACACTCCGTCTTTGGAACATTCAACCTAGACAGTTCTGGATTGAGCTAGGGCGAGGTTGACAAGTCAAGGCCACTCTGGACTTTTTAACTCTTGCACTCGGGGTAAGAGTAAGCACGAATCTTCTAGATGTACGAAGAAGCGTTTCTTCTCGGTCATGCACGCGGCATTGCTCTCCCATCCTGATGGTCGGGTTTCGTCATAGGCTGGCACGTCGACGGGAGCCCGCGGCTGGAAGGCCTGATGCACTTCGTCTCGAACGACCTGGCCTAAGGAGACCGAAGCCGGGCGTTCGGCAGTAGGAAGCAGCTTCTTGAGCTCATTCCTGATGATGTCACGAATAATCTCGCAAATGTTCGATATAATAGGGCCAACGTAACAGGTTGACGTCAGCGATACACCGACTCCAGGTAGTCGCTGGTAGTGTGAGGTTCGTGCCTGCCGGGCACGTCCGACGTTCGTGGCCTCCGTGACTTATCGCTTGACGGTCGGAGGTGGACTGCGTACAAGACCCCCAAAATGTTTACTTTGGAACATCTTTGGGTGTCTCGCTTCTTTCTGCTCCTTTCTTTCTCTCCGTTTATTCTTCCTTTTGTTTCTGGCACAAGTTCGCTGAAAAAAATTTTATTTTCAGTTCATTTTTCATCGTCCCTTCGGCTTCATCCTTGACAATCTTTCATTACATCCTTTGAAGATAAAGGACTAAATGCCTGGACGAGTAAAGTGGACCATCCACAACGTAGAAATGCTATGTGCCATTTTATAGAAATATCAAGTTACACTGCGGTATGACATTTATGCTAACGGAAGTACCCCAATCTTAGTACAATTTTTGTTCAGTTTAAAACTAAGTTCTTAAATCACAATGTATTCCATTTTCAAGCGCTGACGTTCCTATACTCTAAAATATATAATTTCTTCTTGCTAAGAGATACGGCATGGTTAGATCGATCGATAAAAAATGTGGCACGTGTTGGCATGTTTAGAAATTACATAGGTTGCTAAGTATCATAAAGAGGTTTGCGTGCAGTGTAATGAAGAAAAAAAAAGTGTTGAGTCGTTTTTGGCCTCGCAGAGCTTCAAGGGTCCTTGGAACTGCGGTCAAAGACTGCGGCACGCCCAGGACCTATTAAGCTGAGACGTGACGCGCGCGATCGACCTGTCAGGTCTCTAACGACCCAAAGTGAAGATGAAGTCAACACGACGTCGGCCTGAGCCGCCCACGCTGGCGCGCAACGAGCGCTTCTCCTTGAGTGGCCGGAAGGCGCTGCTGGCTGTCGGCTTTCACGAGATTTGAGAGCAACCCTCAAGCCCACTCATTGAGGAACCGCGGCAAGGCTTCCGCTTAACTCCGCTATTTCAAGCGCCGAAACCACGGATTCTACATGTTGCCATTGTGGGGTTAGGAGCAGTCTTCAGCAAAACGAACGACCCCTTAGCTATGGCAGTTTATGCCGTGGTGCGAAACACGAATGTTCATTCATTCCCTCGTGGAAAGCAACGTAGGTCTGACTCTGACCCCAGCGTATTCCGCACAGATACCTGAAACCGCATCGTCGAACGAGCTTTTTATATTCTTCGCGACTGTAATTTGAGATTAAAGCGTGGAGTGCTTTTAGCGAAACACCCAATTCCAGAAAATTGTCCGTCCGTCCGTCTGTCCTTCTCTCCTTGCATTTTCCCGCCAAATGTAGCGGGAAAATTGACGTCATGTGACGTCAAGGTGTCCCCGGAGAACGGGACAAAGCTCCGTGTCGTCACGTCAGAAAACCGCGTTCAGTGACGTCGGGTTTACGTCCTTCAACGTCCCCACTAAATTTGGTGAGGAAATTCATCGGAAATTTGCCCGTTAAATGTATCGTACAAATTATCGTTACGTGATTTCACGTAACTTAATCACAACAGGTGACACCACGACACCAGTGTAACATCAAATCAGACGATTCCAACTTCCCAACTAAATTTAGCGGGGAAGGGAGTGAAGAACACATATATGTGTCTTCACTCCCTCACACGGCTGTTTGATGTCTTCTAAAGACGTTTAAAGGAGAGCTTCCCTAAATGACTTTGAAAATAAATATAAAAATATATATATGTATATATTTTTTGCTAAATATTTTATGTTTATTTGCTTGTCAGCGGACGAAACAGAATTTTTAGGTATTATTCGGATGACTTACTTAAAGGGGTCCTGTGATGATAATGTTTAAGCGTCTATCTTTTTTGCGGTTTTCGCATCTCTTGGGGTTCGGGCAAGCCAGCCGGCACGGAGAGAGTAACTAAATATCAGTGCGTCATATTTTAACCGGACGACGTGGAAACCTCCTTCACGTATGGGGGCGACCCACGATGCCGAAAGCGCGCGAAATGTGAAGTCTTTGGTCCTGGGCTTACTACTGGTCAGAGCCGCTAAAATCTTCTATTTAGTCGAAATACAAATTATAAGTGGCGCGAACTGTTTCAGTAATGTATAAAAGTAGTTTTTGTTCAGTATTTTAGATCAGAAAAGAAACAAGTGCAGTTTATAAAGTACGGAAACAAGAAATGACCCGTCGACATACCCGCCACCAAGTGATGGAAAAAGGCGGCGCATACTAGAAAGGTGTATTGGGATCAGGCACCGACGAGCGGGAATCGTAGAAAGGTGCCGATGTACGCGGCGGCGCTGCGGTCGTATACGGACTCGAGGATTTGACCGGTTTCGAGCGTACCGAAGGTTTGGTAGTAAAAATGGACATGCAGAGTTCAACGCTTGACAGAATTAGTTCATTTTTTGAAATGTGTAGATAAAGAGTGCTTGCTTGCATAGCGTTACCATTTTTTAATTGTCATCTTATATTAAAAGCTATATTTCTTCCAAAATCGGCTTCATGGGAGTAAAATCATTATCAGTTACTACGAAAACGTCTGGGTATATATGGCTGCAACTCGTAACAGGTATTAATTGGCACCACCTTAAAATGTGCGCCAAATTCCGTTAGGAGTGATGCTCAATCTGTGTTGAAAGGCTCGGGAGAGAAAATGAATAAAAATGACGAAAATAGGCAAACAATATTTCGTAGGTCAAGTGCACCGCCGCTAGTTTTCCACACAAGGTATCCGAACTTCTGGCAGACAAACTTAAATATATGCTCGCTTGCATACCGTGGCCCTTTATTCCAATTTTGAGTTTAGGTTTATTAAAAAAAGAATTAAACTGCAGAGAAATATAACCTCCTTTAAAAACAAAGTGCGTTTTAATATATATGTTTTGCTGCTTGAAAAAATATTATTGTCAACAAGATAAGTTATAACCACGTACACAAATTAACAGACTCTGGTTTCAGTAAACCTTGCTCAGTTTTGTCTAAAGCCAGCGAAAATCATAATAGCAGGTTTCTTGAAGTTTTTATCGCCGATAGTGTCATCATTTGCATTGTGATCAAAATTGAATTACTTGTTTACAAAAATTCATAGAGTGGAGCTTTTAAGAAGATGTGCACGGGCGCAGTAATAAATGGCCTTCACTTTCTCTTCCTCTCCTGTGGTAAGCTTCGCTTCAGTCCTGTGGTCGCCAAACGGATTTTGGAGTTTTATACACAACAGCGTTATGTCCAAAAACGTTGTCTCGGGGTTAATCTGTTATTACCCCGAGAGGAAGCTCCCTTCTAAGCAGGGGATCAGTATATCGGAGCCGATCGGATTAGAGCGTCATGGTGAATGTTGACACCACCCTCATGACCAAACGTGGAGCAGTGTTTAGGACAGACATTTTACATCTCCATATATTTATCGATTGTTGTTCCTTGTGGTGGTTCAACGCACCGCGTTTAAGATACGCCTTCAGCCCCTATGTAACGTCGAGCCAAACACAGGAGACTAAGCGTCGAACTGAAAACAGAATCAGCTATGTTGGTGTCTAATAAATCAATTAGCTGCACATAACTGAAGGAGTCGCGGAAGGTCACGTGTCAATTTCCTCGCTCAATTCAGTGGGTAAACTAAATTGAATGTGTTGGTCACGTGACATAATGATCTGGGACATCATTTTCCCTGCTAAATTTAGCGCGGGGAACCTGAATTCGTGTATCGGCTCGCGCCATTAAACAAATGTCGCGTGATCGCATTACTCTGGTAAGTCTGCACATCTATAACTACGGCAGAAACTCGCTTTGATTGTAGTCACCGGATTCTAGTGACGCCGATGAATTCGAGTTTTTTTCAAGCGATTCACGACTTCGGTACAGCTAATGCGGCATCATCTTGAAATAAAACAAAGCGTATGCCAGAACAGTCCTACCGCTTATCATGCTCAAATTGTATTTTTTTACTGGCGAAAGGGCAAGAACCAACCGGAAACCATGCTGAATTTTGAGAGGAGTGGGGTCGGAACTCGCAAGCAGTTGCAGCCGCGGAGCAGTAGCAGACAAAAACGTGTGGAATAATGCGCCGCCAGCGCCACCTCACTGCAAAAAAAAACAAAAATCGAACACGGTTGTGGACCCCCTTCAATGTACATCCTCTATGGGAAGTTCCATAACTGAGTTGATCTACTAACGGTGGTTAAATCTGCCACCAACAAATGTCGGAAACGTCGAGCGCGCCAGCAGAGACGCGCACCGGCGTAGTGAAAAGTTTCCGAAGATCGTCTGCTAATCTCGGCGCCAGGGCCTCGACGCTTCCGACACTTGTCGGTGGCAGATTTAACTAGTCGAGCCCGGTCATGACGTCGTCAGCAAATGTCACGGCAGATAGCCCAAAACAGGTTTTTCACTTTTTTTCTTCTTTCAAACAAGTTAAGCTCATCCGTTGATACTTTAACTCCATGCGTGTGCCACCGAGCCGCCCCTTTGTATAAAATTTTAGCATAACACGCTGAGAGACTGAACTTTGCGAACTGTTTAAAGTGGGATCAAAGTGCTAGTGTACATGCTGCATAGATACATATTTACGGGAATGTGAACGAGGCTTAGAATTATGACGGCACAAAGTTTGTCTCGTTTAGACGGTATTTAGTGCAAGTAACGAAAGAGAAAGAGAAATAAGACGAACGGGGCTCTCTGCACTCTGCGTTCCTTAAGCTCTAACCCCACTATATTCGTGACTTTTAACTAGGGTGTGTATTTTCCGGTTTTAACCGAAAAACACCGATAAACATCTGTCGGTGACAAAAATACAAAATCGGTTAAAACCGAAAAACACCGGTGGTTGGATATTTTCGCCCCGGTTAAAACCGAAAAACACCGGTCGTTGCAAGTTTCCGACCTAGCGAAACCCTTTCTCCGTAGAGGTTCGTCAAACTTGTTATCTCGTGGATCCAGCATTCTTCCAATGTCTATACATGGCTTGCACGTGGCGTCAGTCCGCCCTCCTTTCTGGGGGTGAAAAGCGTCTAGTTAACGCAGTGAAAGCTGAGCTCTCACACGCTTTTCCCCCACTGTGTCGCCCATGGCCCCCTTTTGTGGAAAAATTAACGCAGCGTAGGGTACGCTCTCACGTGCCTTTTCCCCATTGTGTCTGGCCAAGTAATGTCGGTGCAAGCCATGTATTCAGGGGTTGCCGTGGTTCCTGGAAGACACTACCAACATCCGTGTCGTAAAGGGCTACCGACCTTTCAGAACTGAGATGCGTTCCTTGTTATCTGTTTAGTTTCCATGGGCTTTTGGGGAAACAGAAAGAGGGTTTTGTTGGCGGGGGAGTTTTTCGGCTGTATATAAAAGACCCGTTCTGTAAGAAAATTTGTAGACGTGTTTGAGAAGGCGCGTCCGTCCCGCGTCTGCGGGTTTTCTCAACGTGAGACTTGCTTCCCTTCGTCGTCACGCGGAATAGAAGGCCACCAGGATGGGAAGTAAGCGGAAAGCTCAGAATGACTACGCTACAGATTTCATGGATGAATCGTCGTTCTGGTTCCGCTTGCCCATTGTTAATTCGTGCATAAGCGTGGAGGCTGGAGCTGCCAGAGGGATTTGTGCCTTATGAAAGTATCTATCGGCTGGTCCTCCGAGACGAGAGCTAGCTGAGTGACCTAGAATCAGAGTTTCTTTGTTACCGCCAGTATGCTGTGACTAGCACCGTTGATCCAGTGTTATTTTGGAAACTTCATTTACCTGACTGGCCACTACTGTCCCAAGCCTGACTGGACATTTTGGGATTTCCTATGTCCAGCGAAAATGTGGAGCGTGTGTTTTCAAAATTGCGAGTTGTGAACCGCAAGGAACGTGCTGCCATGACGGATGCAAGCCTCTCGAAGTATGCTTGCAACCACTATAATAACCAAGTGTGAGAAATATATGCTTTCTCGAGAAGTGTATGAAATATGTGAATAAAATTAGAACTCTCTGTCTGTGATCAATCGCATTTTTTTCCACCGATAATCACCGATTTTAGCCTCGTCGTGAGACGTTCCACCGAAATACACCGGTGTTTCGAAAATAAATAAACACCGAAAAACATCCGCCGATTTTTCTCACAAATAAACACCGGAAAGTACACACCCTACTTTTAACGTAAAACGTTCTTTGGCTAGGTGTCTGGCATTTCGTGAAGCCCAGACAAAAGCGTGGCCGCGAGGCTTGACACTGATTGGTTGACGCGTGAGAGAGAGAGGAGTGGTGAGGCGCTCGACGCTGGCTGGTTAACGGGGAGGTCATGTGACCATAGGAGTAGTCGATGAGGAGTGAGGTAGGCGAGGAGGAGCTCGACCACCGGTGCGCGCTGGGGGAGTGGAGTTCGCGAGTATGGAGGGCTCTGGAACATCGCCATGTTTATCAGCCAGGTTAGCGGCACGTGTTAAATAATCTGATGAAGGGCAACATTAACGTAGGCGTCTGGCGTTTGGAAACTCGAAGTTTCGCTAAACGTTTGTGGTGCAAGAGCGCTTTGCGTATGCAACACAGTTGTTTATAGCCGATTCACACGACGGACCAAATCGCGATTTTCGTCCGCGGACCGTGTACCACGTGACCGTCACGTCACCGATTCCTGCGATCCGCGCCTCCTCCGCGGAGGCGCGGACTGATAAAGTCGAGCGCCTTTTTCACTCGCGGACGTTTGGCGGCAGACTGACTTGGAAAGCATTTAGTCTGGCAACGGTACATGGTTTTCTTGGTATTTTGCTTCTGTGCGTTCAAAACAAAAATGGCGCGTCGCCTTGGCGTCGCTGCGTTTTGTGCGTTTGTTGGTTCATTTTGTCGTACGATTCTTGGTTCCACGCGTGAGAGAAACTCCAGAAACTTTTTCCGGCTGACGCGACGCAGGTTCCGGTGCTCCTCCGGGTCCGTGTCAAGAAGCTCCCGTCAAAACTAGTCTAGCACGCCGCGATAGTTCTTGCACGTCCAATCAGGATTTCACCGAGCAAGCCCTCTCTTGTGGATGTGGTGTGCTTGAGTGTTGTGCACGAGCGCGGAGTGTGTGAAGGCATCTCCAAACGCCCCTCCGCGAGCCCAGAAGTTCGTCGCGTCTACGCCGAAGCTTTCTCGGGCAGGATCATGCCTGTGTCACTGTCATGCTTTGGGTTAGTAAAGTTAGTGGCGCTTCGCGCGAAGCCTGTCCCGGTGTTTTGTTCTCGATCTGTACGTAGCAGCGGCGTACGATTCTTTATCGCGGTAGCAACCGTCGATTTCTCTCTTGGACAACCGTGCTACTGTGCGATGTTGGAGTTTCGCGGCACTGTGGGGTACGAACAGGTTCGGTCCGTCCTCACGGGCGTCTGCTCGTCGTCTCCCTCGTGTGGATGCGCTTGGGAGGCGGACGAACCGCGGATATGTCGTCACGTGATCAATCCGTCCGCGGATCAGTCCGTCGTGTGAATCGGCTATTAGCAATTTGCCAAGAATGTTTTTTCCCGTGTGGTCTCCGGAAAGCAGTACAGCAAATGAGCTTGACTTACGTAAGTGCGTCTCCCTGCGCCCGATGACCAGTCCGTCCTCGGTGGTCCACGAAGTGACGCTCAGGTACTGTCTCAGCGTGCTGGGAACGTGGCAGCGGAAAAGCGCCGTGTTGCCCCGGGGCACGTAGTCGTCGTGCACGTGTGCCTCGAACTCCTCTAGCACCACTGAAAGAAAGAAAGTGAAAGGAAAAATTTAGCAACGTCTTTTATATGTAAGTCTAATAACGCATAGAATGCAGTATTTACAAAACTATCGCTTAATCTTGTAAAAAAAAAAAAACCTTGCTGGTTGTGATTACAAACCTATACTTTGATTAATATTCCCGCTACACTTAGCGGGGAACCTGCATTAATTCATAAGTATCGTGACGTCAGACCATGTGACGTCGACTTTCCCGCTAAATGAAGGGTGGATATTGAATTGGTGCATGGGTTACGTGACGTTAGGTCATCTGACGTAAATTTCGTCGCTAAATTTAGCGGAAAATGCACGGACGGACAATATTTTGGTACGGACAATATTATTTTATTGCACTTCGTGTTTTGAAAATAAAAGAAAAACTGTTTCTTTGGGGGTGGGTCAATACCCGCATCACTGTTTGGGCCTCAACAATATTAACGACCCTGGCTTGTGCCTAAACGTGTAAACCATACCTCGTGTTGGCTCCATTCTCGGCGTTATCAAAATGATGAAACCAAAACTATGCCTACCGGTGTAAGATCAAAGCGTCGGAACAAACTGGAAGCCTATGTAAAAACTAGACATTTGCGTTCCAGACATCCGGTGTGGTCTATTGGCTACTTGGAATGAATCGTCGGAACCAATTTTTTTGACAACGAGAGGCACCTGCTATAGCTCACTACGAATGGAGTGCACGTATGGACGTACCCCTTAGGTAACAACCTGATAAACGCTCTACATTTCGGCACGAATAATTAATAAAGCTATCCGCGTCGTTTATATTTGTAAAGTTACTAAAATTGTAACCTGCCACATCCCGCGCCAAAACCAACTACAAACAAAATCTTAAGGTTGGATTTAGAGTTAAAATAATAAAATCGACAAGAAAAATACCATACTTAAGTGACTATGATGAAAGTACATTTTCGAGGAACTTTCATGAAGTAAACTGATACGAAGTGATAATTTCTTGTTATTACCATAAGTGTCTCGTTTTATTATACTCACTGAGAGATCTAAAACGACCGGGCGTCTTTCTTCGAAGCCCCATCTCCGGCTCGCGGTTGCTGTATTCCTTCGTGCTTCAAATGCACGCGAACACTCGAAGCTCCCAAGACGCCGAAGCGTTATCCAGGCTGGATGTTCGTGCACAAGGCGGGAAAAATGAACGAAACTTCCGCCGCTTTCACCCCCGTCATTTACTTTAAAACAGAAGATTGCAAACACTGCTCTCAAATCTGCCGATATTCACGACAGAACAATCTAAGTCGTCAGTTAACAGGAACGACTGAACGAGCCCCAGTAACGCAATCCCATTTTAACTCGGCGAAAACTCCTACGCGTCTCGTCAGATGTCTTCAAAACAAAGCGTTTCAAACGGACGGCTCAAAATACAAAAAGTCTAGTCGGGTCGTCTATGCTTCGATCGCTGGCACACCACACACTAAAACCTACTTATAGAAGAAAGCCTGCGTGACCATCCCGCTTCCGCACTCGAACCGTTATTGACGTCTAGGTGTCCACACTATTTATGGGTCCACGCCGACGGCTAAAGAGAGACCAGAACATGGTCCGCTATCAGTCAACTACCCGTCTTTAGTATGTCGGGCGTTCGATTCGGCTCGCCACAACTTTGTTTCGTGCGACGCCATGAACTAAGTGGGTCGCACGCGATACCTCGAGGGGTGGTGCGTGACCGCGTGGGTCACGACGGGGCGACGGACTTAAGCTGGATTTCGGGCTTCAGCTGCTATTCCAGAAGGCAATTGGCCACGTGCCTTCTCTTTCTTAAAGACAAACAAAAATATCTAAAAATGTCGTGGTGTCGTTTCATGAGACTCTCGCCGAATCTTTGTGCATTGACTTCCGCATGATTCTCCTGCAGTACACTGCGCGGAACAATTAGCGCAAACCCGGTAAAAGCACTTTTGTTCGTAAACATTTCGCATGCTGAGAAACGGCGCTCAAAGCGACAGGACAACAGGAAGGAACAGGGACAAAAACGCGCTGTTTTTCAACATGTTGATTGTTTCCTACATTTTGTCCTGTCCCTTTGAGCACGGTTTTTCATCATGGTCGAAAATCACCATCAGGCCAAACTTACCACCCTGCTACCGTACCTTTTGTTTATACAGCGTACAGCCATAGCCTCCTCTATACTAAGAAAGCCGGGCAGCTCGACGACGGAGCCATAGAGTGCCCGGTCGCATATTCGGAGCGCGTGGATCTGGTAGCACAGAGCATCAAAAAGCCATTTCTAGGGAGACCTGGACGTCAGCGCACAGATTCTGCAGCGGCGAGGACCCGAAAAACACTTTTTTGCTCGGGAGAAGTGTGTTTCGGCGGCTCGCCGCAGCGGGGCGCCAGTCACGTGGCTCTCCTCTCACCCGTTGTCTGCCGCTCCACTTTTCCATTTCGGCGGCCGCTTCTCGGGCGATCTGCCAGGCTTCGTCAGTGTATAGGAGGCAATGGTACATCAGATCGGTGGTCGAGTGCGTTAGCGCACCGCAGCACGGGGCGCGTGTAGTGAAAGCTCGCGATGCAGAACACAGGGATTCTGAGTCAGGGGCGGATCCAGAACTCCGTTTAAAGGGAAGGAGGGGGGGAGGGGGGGGGGCGGGAAAATATTTTTGGGGAACACTAAAGTAGCACGAACCGTACCCTGGTTGCTCCTCTGGCTTTAGCCACCGCAGAACCACACTCCGCCGACGGCCCCTAGATGTGCACCGCTGCTCCGGCTTATTGGCTCCAAGCCGTGCTCTGAAACCGCTGCCGCGTACTTCGGTGTTGGTTGAAGTGACGGAGTCGTTCTCCAAGTTTAGAGTACAAGTGTGCCTGCTAGGGCGAGACCTACCCTATTTTGAACCATCGTCTTTGAGTACCGAGCCTTCTACCACCTGGCAGGCCGGTAGTCAATTTTATTTCGGAGGGGGAGGGGGGGAGGTCCACCCATGTCAAACTGCAGTCCGGGAAGGCGGGAGGGGGGTGGACTTTGTTTGCGGGGGGGGGGGGGGGGGGGGATTGCAGACACCTATGAGTACCTACGCCGTCTACCGTCTCCTTCGCCCGCTTCACCGCGAGCTCCCTCGCTCGCCTTGACTAAGGCGCCCTGCATCGCGGCGGCCGCCCCCGTGCCCCCCCCCCCCCCCCCTTGGATCCGCCCCTGTTCTGAATTCAATCCTCACCCCTGACCAGTTAGATCTGAATGAGCGTCTTACCGACGTGTGGTTGAGTATCAGTACTGAGTGATACAGCTTAAGGGTCCGAGGCCAGCGGTGGTACCATGAGGGCAAAATATTTCTTCTACAGCGATGATACCGAAAACCCACTATAGCTCACTATCTGCCACCCCCTCCCCAATGTGTATACATAAACACAACACAATTACTGTACTTGACGAACACTTGTTTTTACCTTATTATTTGATCGTTTTAGTGTTCAATAATACCAGTACTTTTGATGACAGTCATTTTTTTGGGAAAATCCACAAAAAAAAAAAAAAAAAAACACGCCAGTGACGTGTTCGTGATGCGTCACGTGCTGCATACGCCAAGCGTTATCGTCATTCATACGGGGTGAGAAGCACTTAAAAGTAAGAAGTTATTAGAGTTCTTAGCTCAAGGGGCTTTGCGTGCTCAAAGCGTAAAATAATGCAGAAACAAATGGCTAAGCTCATAAAGCTATACTTCCCTGAACTGTGTAACTCCGTGTCCACTTTGCATGGGGAATCATTAAGTTATATTTCAGTCTTGTTGAACGAATGACTTAGGTTTGCAGGAGTTATAATCTATTTCTTTTTTTGTACAGTATTTAGTTGCATACTAAGTGTAAAACTACACCGATGCAAATGACTTTAACTCGACTTCTACTTTTTGTTTGTACGGCCGAACAATCAGTGTTCATTATATTCAGAATCCTACATATACATTCGCTTCTAGCCGCCTGAGCTTAAAAAGACAAGCGCAAACATAAGCCTAACCTTGGCGATTTGTTTATAATTATTTGAATTATATATAAAAAAAAGACAATTTGACGAAACAACCACATTTAAATAAATGTATTGTTCGCTGCCCCCTTCCGTGGATATCTCAGCTTCTGTTGCAGAATGCAAACAATTTACAATAACTGCTTTTGTAGTGAGCATGTCGATTTCGATGCACACGCGAAAACTGTTTTTTTTTTTTTTTGTGTGGTTTCAATAAAATCAGACAATACGCTACGGATTGTCACAGACCTTCTCGCTTATATATTTAGTTTTATTAAAATTAACGTAATCATTACTTAAAAAAAAAAGAAAAAGCTTGTCGAAAAGTCATTTTTCAGCATTTTGGGACAAAGGTAGATGCCGAATCGGCACAAGTGCAATATGGGGAAGACGTCTCGCTGACGGCCAACATTCCTCGTGTTTCCTTTTCTTTTTTTTTTTTTCATTGTCTTTCGGCCTTGGCCGCTTCGGTGTTTCTCGTCGTTCAATGGGGCGGAAGGCTCGAAATGTTTAATCTCGGTGTCAGGGCCTTCCAACTCGTGCTGAGCGCCATTTCATTGAAAGCGGCTGTTACTCTTCTTCCGAGACAAATAGCGGTGTCACTTTTCTAAAGCCTGTGCTGTCCCTAGTTTCCGAAACCATATAAAGGGGACCAAAAACAGTCGGACATTTTATCCCTTTTTTTATTCGGCTTTTATTTTCCCAATGCGCCTAATTTCGTTTTCCTGACACTCCACTTTGTCCCCTGACATTTGCTCGGTCGATATCCTGTGTCTGGTGTGTCTTTGAGCCTGTCAGCTTCGAACCGCTTTCAGGTTCACATAAAAGAAGGTAAATTCGCGTTCCACCACGCAGAAAGTGATGAACAAAAAAAGAAAGATGGGGTCTGGTTGCTCCTCGGTGAAATGATCCGAGATTTCGGCTTTCAAAGAGGATGCATTCGCTTATTTTTGTTTGTAGGCTAACTTTCTTTTTTCTTTTCTTTGCATGATAGAATCTTTTTTTTGAACTCTTTCTCCCCCTCTTCCTTTTTCTCTCCTTGAATTTCTTTTCTTTGCGAAGACATCAAAATATACTGGGTCGTTACTTAGTGCAGTGACTGATTATACCCACATTCACGCTCGTAATAGGCTCTTTGGTAATCGAATTGGGTGATTCCTTCGCTTCTTTACGATTACAGACAGTGCGTTCATTCAATTCGATAACTCGCCATTCTAGACAGCAGCGAAAGCCTTCAGGTATTTCGAAGATATACTTTCGCAAACACGCTCGCTTGAAATTCAGTCAAACCGCTATAAAAAAATATGAATTTAAATATGAGAAATATTGTGGTCAGCTATGGAAGAATAACTCCGAAACATTACTCGAGTAGAAATGAGAAAGTGAATTGCACTCAACTGTAGGGACGTTCTTCATAAGTTATAACCGTAAGAGTTTTGAATTAAAAGAAAGGTAAGCTGGAAGCTTGCACGCAAGGCGAGGTGAGGCGTATTATAGTGAGTGTTAACTAGCGGTCATAGCTTTGTGCGCGACTGCTAAACACGTGATGATGGCAAGCTTCCACAGTTTTTTTCCGGCGTGCATTGCGCGATCTCAAGTTTGCCGGTCAGAGCAGACTATTTTTGCGAGCTTAGTATCGGCTCTAAGCATTGCCCTCAAGTATGGCGTCCAATGAATACCCCCTATACACCAAGTGTTCCTCGTTTTCTCACATTATAGATACACAGTCGGATACATGTAGGAGTGACAGCGACAAGTGATAGTGTTTCTGCCATCTTTTTTTACTTGAGCAAATCCTTTGACCTTGTGCGCCACGACGTATTTGTGCATGAAACTAACGCAATACAGGGCTTGTTTGCCGCTTCGTTCGTGGTTTCAGTTGCACCTATCTGGGCGCAATAACAATGTTCGCGTTAACGGTGTGTTACCGAGATCAACCGTATTATCGTCTGCCATTCCTCAGGGTTCTATTTAGGACTCATGCTGTTTCACATTTTTACCAATGATGTCTCTCGTTGCTTAAACGATTCAAAATCGCTTCAGATTGCTGATGATAGTAATTTGTTTAAACAGATCAAATAGCTTGATTATTGAGGGAGCTGCTGCAGGAGAACGTATTTGCTATCTTTTCATGGTGTGATCATCATAAATTACGTCTACACGCTAAGAAACACTTTTTATCGCTTTATCACGGAACGAACGTGCGCTTAATATTTTTTACAAACAAGACAATCACCCATTGCGGTAAGAATATTGCGTACGTAAATGAGGAGCCTATGCTAATTAGTTATTTGGTTTTAATAAATAGGTGTCCTCTTTCATTAGTTTTACGCTAGTGACTTTTAGGTTTGTTTTTGCTGATAATCCGTCTATTATGCGTCCAAATCTGAAGTTTGGCTCAGTTGTCTGGAACTGTCTGAGAGTAACCAGCTCTGAGGGCTGAGAGCGTGAGCAGAGAAAGTTCGCATGGATTATGTACAACAGTTATTAGGGCCACCTGCTCTTGTTTTTGTTTTTTTATCTACGAGTTAAGGTTTTCTTAGGCTAAACTTCAAAAACACTGGAAGCTAGCCGGCGTTTTAGAAATAATGCACTTTTCCATAAAACGATACATAGCGAAATACGTTTCCCTAGATTTCGTTTCCTGCTTTAATTTTATGGGACATAAAAACAAAGCTGAGAATTGTCGTCACCACAGCACGTTCTACGTCAATGCGTGAGCTGTCGTGACCCCAACATGTTCTACGGGTAAGAAATCCGTACATTTACCCACTTTTACAAATTCTCAGCAATTTATGGTCAAACGCTGCACTGAGACCGGTGGATGAGATTTTCTGGGGCCAGGGGGGTTTCAAAAATGCACTAAGAATGCACATTTAATAAACACCAGAGTTCTGTTTCAGGGGCGAAGCTCCTTAGGGTCTAGCCTTGTCCGTTCGTCCGTCCCTCCGTCTGTCCGGCGTCCGTGCTCCCATAAAAAGAAAAAATGTTTGCGCAGTCAACAGGATTCGAACCTGTGCGGGGAGACCCCAATGGATTTCTAGTCCATCGCCTTAACCACTCGGCCACGGCTGTGGGACGAGTAGGGGGCTCTGAGATATGGTAGTAACTCAAGAGCTGGATAAAACGTTGCATATAGCTGCTCAACGTCTCTACAGAAGAGGGCGCTGCGGTCAAATGCGTATATAATCGCGTTAAACTTTGCATGCATTGGCTCAACGTTTCCAGACTAGAGGGCGCTGCGGTCAAATGCTCAAATGCGTATATAACCACGTTCCATACCCCACATTCTCTTTCTGGCATGGACCGTTGACTTAAGCGATGGAGATGCGTTCCCACAGCTTCTAGCGGATCCAAGCTGATCCGCTAGAAGAACCACTGGCTCTGCATTTCACCGATCATAAAGCAGTAATAATGAAGTCAAAACGCAACCCGGAATTAAGCACTACCTATGAGCAATAAAAAAAATCAGCACCCTCAGCACTACCTATGAACAAAATCAGTATCATCAGCACCACCAGAGCTTCGCCCCAATCAACATCATTCACCACGTGGAGGTGCGGTCATTTTTTATATGTGATCTCTTGTTTTGTGTGCTTTTTTACGAAATTGTATGTGTTTGTACCAGTTGACGATGACGACATTTTAGAAGCCATAAGTAAACTTAAACCTAAATAATCCACCGGCATTGATGGCATACCTAGTTTTATTATTAAAGGTTCCTCCTTTCTTTTTGTTGCTGTGTTGAAGCATATTTTTAACTTGTCTCTAACTCAGGCTAAGTTTCCGGAGCTCTGAAAATACTCGGTAGTAGTTCCTGTCCTTAAAGCCGGTGATTCTACTTTAGTTAACAATTACCGTCCTGTTTCGTTGTTATGCGGCTGCGCGAAGGGTTTCCAAAAAGTAGTCCATAAGCGGATTTACTTTAACTTAAACAGAAAAATATCGGAATTCCAGCATGGTTTTTTGAAGGGTAGATCCGTAGAATCAAATTTATGCTCATTTTCGAGTTACTGCGCTCCAGTGGTTTCCGGAAGAGGTCAGTTTGACGTGATTTTCTTCGACACGTCGAAAGCCTTCGACCGGGTTAATCACACATTAATGTTACACAAGCTTGCCCTACGTGGCTTCAGCCCATACCTCTGCGCCTCATTTTCAAACTATCTCGGTCATCGCCGGAATTCGGTTCGTGTTCCCGTTAGCTACTCCGATGAGTTTATTTCGAGTTCCGGTGTGCCGCAGGGCTCAATTCTGGGACCCATGTTATTTCTTTTGTTTATAAATGACATTGTTTCTTGCGTTGAGGATGCCAAAATTCTTCCTTTCGCTGATGACGTTAAGCTGTTCATAAGTGTCGAGTCAGTGTCTGATTGTTCCATTCTTCAAGATTATGTAGATTCTGCTTTTACATGGTGTGCCGAAAACTGTTTGTCACTGAACCCACAAAAAAAAAACTAGATATATTGGGCTATCTAGAAAGCGCGAGAGAATTTCCTTTACGTAGACTGTTGGTGGCGTCCCAATTCCCCCCGTATCGCTTATCAGAAATTTTAGCGTCTCTCTTGACAGCGAACTTTCCTTTAATAATCATGTTGTCACAACCGTAAATGCAGCGCTAAGAGTATTAGGTATGATTTCACGTTTATGTCGCCAATTGTCTGCCCCTTCATGTTTATTGCATTTGTGTAAGTCTTTGGTTAGACCACGGTTAGAATTGTGCTCTGTGGTTTGGAATTCACTGACTATTTCGCAAGCTATCCCGATTGAAAATGTACAGAATCAGATGATTAGAATTGTCTACGATAAGTATATTGGAAGGGAGTGTTTCTGCCACTACGGATCAGTGCTTCGCAGGTTTCTATTGCACAAACTGACTGTGAGACGACAGTACCGAGATTTTATGTTTTCATACAAAGCTGTACATGGTGAGGTAAAGTCGACGGACTTATTGCAGTCTATTTCCTTCCATGTTCCACCCCGAATCATTAGGAACAAATAATCGTTTTACCCCTCCTGTACATCACCCACGTCACCTCTTTTGAGGGTTCAAATTTATTGTAATAATGCACATCAGAATAACTTTGATATTTTTAGTGCACATCAGGATTTTATGCAACAATTACGCGAATGGATGCAATTGCCTTAAGCAGGCGAAATCAGACCTACCCCTAGTTTTTTTTCTTGTGTTTGTTTTTAGTTCGTCTTTGACAATTTGTATTTTGTCTTATGTGTATAATAATTCAACCATGTTTGTGCACCACACAGTAGATTACTAGGTTGTTTGTGGCACTGGAAAATAAACCAATATTATTAATATTATTATAAGGGCCTCAACTATTTCTGCACAGAAAGCACAAGTCAGATAAATAAATAAACAGTAAAATAGTATACTGGCTCTACCTAAATACACCATTCAAATTAAAAATCATTTTGATCTCCTTATTGCGTGCTGCGGTTCCATTTCTGCTCTTTTTTCGTTTAGTTGACCTCCCCCAGTTAGCGTATGCACCACGACCTCATGCCGGAATTTGGGGGCAGGAGAAAGTCTTAGCACGTAAGAGAAACATATGCATTAATAAGTCCTAATGTCTTTTAACCCTTGCAAAGGGTATGAAGCTCACACGCGATTGCCAGAAGCACGTTCTCGGCAAACCCACTCGCGTCAATTCCTTCGCTTACTCAACGTCTCTTGAACATAGATTGGTATTAAGGAGCGCCTTTTTATACCAAGTTTTCGGTTTTAATTTCACACAATGGCAAAACGTTTTTTTTTATTTAACATTTTATCTTCTTGTGGGTAAACAAAATCTTAACACAGACACACTGCACTATGCGAAAAATAAATATTTGGCATAATGTGGGTGTCACCTAGTTTTTGTGACGTTAGCGTTGTACTCATTTTCATCAAACGAGGCACAAACTCGATTAAGTTTGATAAAACAGCATCATTGGCGGCGCAGTATTTAACATCCAGCCTAGGTTTGTCCAAGTCCTTACTCACATTATATATTTGGCAGTAAATTGAAAAAAATCTCACGTTAATCTAAGCACTTAACTTGTGTATTACAAAAACAGACAAAATATTGCTTAACTATAAAGGATAGACTGACATGCTGGACACAACACGACATCGATGCGTCCATTATAATAGATTGTTAATGATAAAGCCACAGATCTTGAAAGCGCCGTGAATCTCCCACGAGTCCACTTTTTAAAAATAACTTTGTTTTAGGGTCGCTGATTGTAACATTATTAAAATAATCGACGTTAATGAAGGGAACTAACAATGTTCTTCCTTCTCTAGGCAGCCTCGATGTCTTTATCCCGTCTACGGTGATCAACGTTTTACTTGGCTTAGTAGTGACGGTAAAACGTAATCTTTTTTGCCGTGGCATCTTCAGAAAGAAGAAAATTTTAGATAATCCTTGCAATCAAAAATTTTATAATTCAAACGCAAGCAGAACAAACTTGACTTAAACATACCTTTGAATAACGAAGTATGTATAGAAAATTTGTGGAGCCCAGAGTGGGTTTGAGAGGCGCTCTCTTTAATCCCGATAAAATACTTTGGGCGACGCATTTATTATTGTCTGTATGTTTTTGTATTATCCAACCACAATCTGTTTATTTCTTATCTTGAGCGACTTTATTTTTTCGCTTTTTCAGAGTCTTCATTTTTATGAACGAACGACTTCGAAACGTGATAATTTAAAATAAAATTGAAAGTTAAGAGAAAAAAAATCGATCGTGAAAAGGTTGCGGGTTTATTTGCGCGAGTGAATCTGAGGAATGGCATTTAATTTGCCGCAGATTGAAATTTCATCCTATGAGTGGCAGTTTGCAAAGACGGCTTCTTTCTGTTTGAACAAAGTTCGAAAGTTTTGCGGGAAAAAGCATTATCTAATTATAAGGGGTCCCAACGATAATCTTCAATTTCCAAACCTACACCTCAGTGTCCCGAGAAATTGTTTCCTCGCTTCATAGTGGAAACAGAGAGCCGTTAAAGAACAAACAAAAAACGTTTCAAATAAATCACTACTCGTACCCTCCCCTTCATACGGGGAATAATTCCGCAGACTTTCATTACGGAGTTGAACAGCATAGAATAAAAATGCCATGTATAGTTTGGGGTAAAAACTACTAAAACTAGGTGAAGGATCTATGTGACAGGGTGTCCTCTTTGCATAACTTATCCGCAATCTATAATACGGATTATCCTGTCTCAGCTCAGGTTCAGAGCTAAAGCCTTTGCGGCCTTTTCAAATGTTCTCAAATTTTCTGTTTAACATTTTTTTTGTCTGGGTAATCGTAGCCGTGGTGTTAAGCTGATTGCTTCCGAATTCTGTAACTTACTTTGAATATGTAGTACGTCAATCTTGCTCCCCAATGCAGGGGGCTTAAGAGCTACTTAGGTGCTTTAAATGAACATTCGTCCCAGAAAAACTCTTTGCTCGATGAAGTAGATGAAACGACGATTTGCATATTTTGATTAGGCTAATACACTTCTCGAATGTTGGTAGAATGGTGAATACAAATTGTTCTCTCGTTTTTGTACTAGTTTCTCTGTAAAAATTGAAGTCCACCGTGTAATAAAGTGGAGAGATATTTTTGCTTCTGTAAAGGTTGAAGTTCACCAAGCTATGAAGTGGAGAGATATTTTTTTAATTCTTAATACATATTTGTTAAAACTGGAAATATATTCATAGCCCATACTTGCGGCACTTGCGAGAAAATTAAAAAAAAATGTGATTACATGCTTACGTATATTTAACATATTTGTTTCTTTCTGAATTGAAACTCAACTGGCTTCAAAAAGTTCGCACAACGGTTTAGAAGTATGCTTTATGCAACAAGAAGAAATAAAAAAATGTGTAAACGAGTTATACGAGCAATCTAGAACAGAGGATTTTTTGAAGATAAACCCCGCTAAAACACTATGGCTGTGTTCCAAATCTTACACAAA
Organism: Ixodes scapularis; assembly: GCF_016920785.2. Lineage (NCBI taxonomy): Eukaryota > Metazoa > Arthropoda > Arachnida > Ixodida > Ixodidae > Ixodes > Ixodes scapularis. The sequence goes on along the minus strand of NW_024609882.1, from coordinate 9,056,359 downwards.
TGGATCCGAGTTACTCCGGCGGATCGTATCCCGTGACAGCACAGATTGAAAAACGCTGGACGCGGGTAGGTTTTAGAACGCCATGGGCACAAAACCCTTACTCTGGAGTAAGATGAGTAAATTTTGGAACACGGCCTATGAGATTAGGTCCGCATTGTGTTACGACTCCACATAGTACGATTTCCTCCACACTTCAAGAAGCTCATTGCGATTTGACGCATGCCCAGGAAACACATACTAATTATAGTGGGTTCAACAACATAATGGAGATTTTACACATTCCAAGGTTTGCGGGTTTTGAGATTGAGTCGCGAAATGGTTTGAGTGGTGGAGGCAGCGCTTCGAACTGGAACTTGATCCCAAAACGAAAACCGCCTAGTATAGAAACTTTTAAAAAGTCACCAGAAGGAAGGTGTTTTTTGCACTGGACACCAAACAGAAGCCAGGATTATCACCGAGAGCATTGATTTATTAACAAATATATTATAGCCCTTTTGGCACAGCGACGTCTCGACAAGTAACAAAAAAGCGGAACTGCGGAGCGTGACTTCTAACTGCGAAGCATGTTGGTTTCATATGGTTGCATGCCATGGGCGAAATATGCGTGTTGACTGCGTGCGAATGAAGCGTATACGCTTTATGGATACCCGAAATAAATTAAATGATTTTAAACATCACTTTGATTGGAAATTTAGTTTCACTTGGAAAGGTGTTACTTAAGAAGGATAGATTGTTTTGATGATCCAAAACACAGGTGAATAAACTCTCCAAATGATGTGAGTTACAAGAGTGTAAACACTGTGTCTCAATTTGAGCAAGTTTCACGTGTGACTCTGATGATTACATTTTCAATGTTGAATATCAGAGGCTCAAAAGAAACCCCCATTCACTTATCAAAGTACGCCGAATATGAAGCCATGATGTCATGATACAAGTAGGAGCGTGAAAATACAACAGGTCTGATGATCCTAGTGGCAGTACGAACTTTACATTTTTCATCCTATCACTTTCTTATTAGTGGTATTAAGATTATACTAATTATGTCCCCAATTAGGGTAAGGGAGTCAGTCTCAGGGTATACAATATAAAGGACACACGGACAAACAGGAAGGAGGCTTCTTGTTTTCTACTGCTGAGGCATATAGCTCTTGATTGTTATTGTACGCTTATGTATGTATCTTAACGAGTACCTTCCTTTTTCAGGAGCAAAGCAGTGCAAATTGACACTGTATTGTAATAACAAGAAATAATCAGACTCCCTGGTTGAACATTTTGTGATTATTGCGTCAAGTAGAATACCTGGTTTAAGCTTCTTGCTTGGGCTACAGAAAGCTCTCACTGGTAATTTGCTGTGCGGGGTGAAGAACAAAATCAGTACAGTATATATATATATTCCTTATTTTAATACATCCAGTCCACCAAATAAAGTTTTAATGACGTAAAAGTTGTACAAATTTGTTCATTGTAAACGTCAACACTTTCCAATTTCCCAACTTTCCGTTCTTTTACAGCGCTTGGTCCAGTGTCTTCTCCTGTTTTGCAATCTTTCCTAGCCGTAATGTTTTGTAATAAAGACTGCATATTTTATTTACGATCATTGTATGAAATAACACAACTATCCGGTTTACCCTCTAATACCCCTGTCAGACGGGCATTTGAAAGTTCCGCAGAACAAGCTCTTTTACAAAATCGGCGAACCAGCGCACCCCCTAGGGCATGTACACACTCAACATAGCGAGCTGACTGGCCGATTTTATAAAATAGCTTAGTGAAAATCACTTTTAAAACGCCGTCTGAGAGGGGTATAAAACGCAGTGAACGCTTAAAGTTCAACATCTTAAGACATTCAGCGTTTAAACAAGTTGTGCTAAGAAGATAAAAAAAGGAATTAATTGTTATCGTTTTTTTTCACTAACAATATGATTGGTAACAAAGGCCCTTCCATCACGGAAAACAAGCAACGTGAAAAACAAAAAAAAAACATTCATAGCAAGAGATAAGCCGTCGAATGTCAGTGCTTTCTTTTTTCGGTCTGTCTCCTAATTGTTTCTGTGTTTTTGGTGACGTTGTGTGGGGAACTTTTAACCGGGAAACAAAATTATTTATTTATTTATTTGTTGTGCATACAGTCAAGCGCCGAAGCTGTGGAGAGGTAAAGCAAACAGAAAGAAATACGTCGAGGAGCACAAACATAAAATAACTCTGATTGGCAAAAGCTAAAAGCAACATTTGCTACGAACATATAAAAAAACGCAAATGACTCATGTCTGCCCATCATACAGATATGCAAACAGACATTAGCGAAAAATAAAATAATCGGGTATAGTTGGGATATCTACTGGACGATGGTTCTCTTCGTTTGATGTATGAAGGATAAATTATAAAAAAGGTGTTGGTTTCGTAACGTGTTAATCTAACTTTATTTTGATGGCCTTCATTTGAAGAGTAATAAATAGGCAATGTTAAGAAATGGTCTCGTAACGACAGATACTAATACAGTTTATGAAACGGGAAATGTAAAAAAAGCCGAGATGTAAATAGCGCTCTGTTGTGTGTGTCTCTTCTACTCGACTTTCGTTTTTTAGCGCTTTTAGCCCCTAAACATGTTCTCCAACTAGGCCAAATTCAAACACTTCTCCAAAAAACTTTCTACGCAATCACAAACAGGATAACAACAAACTAGACTTTATTCATGATGTGACTCATGGCTGTTCGATTATATTTAGACAGAATGGAACAAACGGCAATATTATGAACTACTTCGAAACCTTCATGTAAAACGCCATGGTTAGGATCCCAGACGGAGGCTGCGTGTTCTGATTTACACCGTACAAGAGTGTTATAAAGAAGTTTCGAGTTAATTGGGGCCGTTGTAAAGTTCCGTTGTAGGTATCCTAATATACGGTTAGCGTTGGCGATGACTATATGAATATGAGGTTTCCAGGTTTAAAGTCTGTGGTATAGTAACACCTAGATAAAGGTATGACTTTACAGATTCAAGTGGAATGTCGGTCAGTGTACATAGTGAAGGGCGTGCGTCTTGCTGTGAAGCGTGCATTAGTTTGCGTTTGTTAAAATTCAGTTCCAAACGCCATTTCTTTTCTCGCAAAAAAAAAAGTAATGTCATTTAAATCAGATTGCAAAAGACGTTCATCGTCATCATCATGAGTTTCCCAATAAATTACTCAGTCATCCGCGTATGAATAGTTGCGTCATAAAAGTAAAAGCAAGGTCTCGAGCTGCGTGCAAAGTTAAAATTTTGACATTGTTAATTAAAACATTCTTGGCGTGCAAACATGTGGCAAAGTTCACCATACAAAATTGGAATAATGCACATTAATTTACGTTGTCAGCCTCGTTGCATTTTGTTCTCTCGTTTAGTGAGATCTTCGGCGTTTTTTTTAATTTTTTTTTATTTGTGCAATGCCTTTATTTGAGCCCGCGGGGTTTACTTTTAATAAATAATTTAGGCAAACCAAACTGTTCGGTTATGCAACTCTTTGCGACATTACTGCTGTTAAAAATAATGTAGGTTTTACATATTTGACTTTAGCTGAATAATATATTCATTAAAAGAATAATAAATCCTAGATTTTTCGCGCTGTTAATACGCCTCGTCTTTTAAAACTTTTAAAGAACGAGCGCTTTTTTTGTACCCGACCTGCTAAGGCTGTCATTTGAAAGCCGCAGTATAAGTAAAAAAAAATTATAAATAAACTATTTTAGCACGTAGGCCGAATTTGCTCGCACATTCCATCGTAGCTTTGAGTTTTTTGCTCGACCACTGAATCACATGACACAGGATTTTAGCCTTTTGTTGCTGTTAATTCAATATACATTTTCTGAGGCATTGGGGAGCGAACAAGGCTACGAACTGCCTGTGTTTATGTCGAGCTAGCTGATGTTAACAAAGTCGTATATGCAAAGCTTCTATCAATCATGCAGCTGCCCCTTGTGCCATTCGGCTCCGGATACATAGGGCTTTGCAAAGCTGCCATCATTTTTTTCTTGTAAAACGCTACGTGGTTTAATAGAAAGAAAGCATTTTTTTTTATCTCCGAACTCTTTATCTTAATTATTTACGTTCTCAGATAACCCTGGATATTTCCTTCACGTAGCTAATTTGCTTGCCACGATGTTGCGCTGACAAGGCAGGATGAGGTGATGACGCGCTTGGCATCACGCTACGCCAATTCAAGATGGTGGAAGTATTTGAAGCAATCCACATTTCACTTTCGGTCTGGGTCGCACCAAAGTTATTTTCTAATTTTCAGAAGAGAAAAAAACATGTTCTTGGCGAAAGTAGTCAAGACATTAAGAAAAACAAATCAACCTATGCTGTTGAGGAAATTGAATATAAATTCATTTCCTTAATTACACTTTTAAGTAATTGTTTTTGAAATAAAATTTATTTTTAAAAGAAGTGCAATTACGGTAGTTTCGCAGAGATTTCAGGACTAAAGTATCGCAACTTGTGTGCACCATGGAAATTGTTTTTATTAGTTACGATAACTGAACTAACTTTTTACACTTTATAGCGCTTGATCTGTTTTTTATATAAATATGGTGTTTCTATATTTATACAGGTTGTTTGTTATGTCCTGGATGCTATGCACTTGCATAAAAAACATGTTATTGCGCACCATTAAATGAGACGCCTTTAAATGATCCTTATAAAATTAGCTAGACATTCGCTCTTTTTGGAACAGAGAGTGAAATGAACAGCAAGGATAATGTGTGAGAGACCTATTTTTTAAAACTTGCAAATCACAAAAGCATTTTGAAATGTCTAACAGAAGTTATTAAAATGTACATAAGTATCAAAACTATACATTATGACCAAAATTTAATTATGGAATTCTGCATATTTTAATGCTTGCATGCCGAATATGGTTGTGATAGTAAAATATTATGAACAAATATTTTTTTTACACAAATATTGAAGATGCCTAAAATATATGAAGAGAAAAATGAGTTCCTAAATTTTTTCAAATAGTTTATTTTTCCATGTACAAAAAAATGGGGGGAGGCCGAAGAAAAAAGCTGATAAATCAGTTTGACATGGTCCTCGTCCACCATGTGGCCATGTGTAGACACTTTCGCGTGTAGACACAATAACCATCTGCAGACTGTGAAAAAATCTTTCACTGTGAAAAAATATTGTTTAAATATATTTTCATTAGAAGTTTAGGCTACAGAAGCCTGCGATAGAGAGGACACGGCCAGGCCTGGCTTTTCAATGCAAATCTGTTGACGGGGGGGGGGGGGGATGTCACATTTTGAAGAACCGCGCCCACAATTATGACAATCATTTCAACCGGGCTGGGCTGCCGGGAGTTCTTCAAATGCATATTTCACGAGTCTCGCGATCGTAACCGGTTCTTATTATTTTAAACATACTATATAAGGATTAAAAAATAATAAAACATTATAAAACGAAAAATAAATTAAAAATTATGTTTTATGACATGAATTGTTCCTTAAAAAGGATATTTTGTCCCTGTAAAAGTGGAACAAAATTTGTTTCAGATTTTTTTTTTGTCAGAATAAGGTTGTGCTAATCAGGCATGCAGAGGTTATCCAAGAAAGATAACTTAATTCCGTTACTAGATTTTCTCTCAAAAAGTAGCTAAGTACGTTACTCGTTACCGATTCTCAAAAGGAACGCATTACTGTAGCTTGAAAGTAATGAGTTAGTTTGCTCGTTACATTGTCGATCAAACACACAACTGCTTTTGTTTGTTTCGTACTTTATTGTTTTCTTTTCTTTAGTCGTTGCACTTAAAAAGCAGCTGCCTCTCAAAGGTTTCGTCCTACTGACGCGCTTGAAGGAATGGCACTGCTGTATTTCAGGAAGAGCTGGTGAACCTTTGGGAACAGAACCTTCAGCGTAAACAGCCGGTACCCATCCGGCACAGGAGAAACCGAGAAACCAAAAATAACATTTAGTTCTCTCATTCAAGTGATTCGTCCCCTCGACGTCGCATGAACGATTCCAAGTCACAACATTCAACGCGTCAAAACATCCATCGAGTCAAAACCTCTATTGGTGGATGTTCTCTCTCGATGGATCTATTGACGCGTCGCACGTCTCAACAGTGATGGATGTTTTGACTCTATGGATGCTTCAACTCGGATGGTTGTTTTGACTCGATTGACGTTTTGACTCGATGAATTTTTTGACTCGGATGGATGTTTTGACACGGTGGATGTTCGCACTCTGCTATCACAATACCTCATCAATGTTTTCATTCGGTGAATGTTTTACCTTTTTGCGCGGAAAGCCGACCGTTTTGTTTAGTCGAATTTTGAGAGCATGGCAAGAAATTACTTACTGCATGAATTCCTTGATGGACCTAAATCCATTAGAAAGAAAGAAGCATTTTCTACGAAAATGTGTAGGGTATGAAACAATATGTGCTTCATCGTTTATCATCGCATAAAAGTCCAGCAGACCTGTTAGTGACGATGCCCATTCTGTCACTGTTGTATCTAATTGGCGTCTATGAAAGCTGCTTACTGCGATGTGGTCGTGGCGCCGTGCTTCGTATTGAATTCAGGTGGGACACACATGGGCACTGGGGATGACTGCGTAACGCGGTGAGCAGAGAGGAGGGACAAAATCGATTTACTTATCTCTTTACTGCAAGACTTTTTTTTTACCTTGTGCTATGCATATATGATCTATTGCGATGTGGCTTAGGAAGAATGAATATTCTTTGGTGTATTTTGGAACAAAAAAAAGGAATCTTAGCAATTTATATTAAATATCATAAAAAAAAATATTTGATTATATTTCCTCACCCTAGTCATTCCAATAGTTCAGGTGGAGCAGCAGAGCGCTCAATGAGCTTTGAAGCTGCGCGAAATCTGTGTCGTAAGCCCCATAAACGATTTAATATCACTCCGCCAGCCAATCTCCACTTTTTGCATGGCGTAACATAACGAACTTCTATTAACATGGCAGCGTGCGCCTCAAAACAATACTTTGCAACGCCAACTTTTAGCAGCGAGTTTGCTCTTACTACGGTGTTTATTTTCGCGGGCCCAGTTTTCACGAATTGGGGGGAGCGGACATAATAGTGAATACTAAATGTCGCGGGTTGTAAGAACTTAACTTCCGGTTCTCGATATCTTTTGAGCCATATCGCACTGAGAGGGCCAACGCATTCATTGTGACATCACGGCCAATGATAAACTACATTCATGATTACTTTGGGTCAATCTCGTTCAACGATAAATGTTTTAACTGGATGGGCGTCTTAACTCGATGCATATTGTGACTTGGATGAATGTTCTTACTCAGATTGGTGTTCTGACTCCATGAATGTTTTTACTCTATGGTTGTTTTAAAGCTATCAATGTTTTGACGCCGATGGATGTTTTGACTTGTTGGAAGTTTGACTCGATGGATGTTCTGACCCGATGGATGTTTTGACCAGAAGCGCTCTAAAGTATGCCCGAGTCTGGGATTCCACTCTTTATATCTCTCTTGTTCTCTCTGCTTCTACAGTTCGAAGTTGACAATGCGATCCGTGCCATTCGGCGTTGGTAACACAATTCTAGAAGGTTCAACCAACGAACCTTATGGTGTCCGCTGGGTGAAGGACAATCCCAGCTGTAGGGTTCGGCTGACGTGTTCAGCAATAAACGTGGCTATACTGTCATACTGATTAGTTGTGCTTCGGGTTGCCCATCTACCTTTATCGCAATACACACACACTGAGATTAGAATTAAGACAACGTTACTGCTTAAAAGTAACGAAATACCGTTACTCGTCACTTGACCTTACAAGCAACTAAGTACATTACTCATTCTTTTTTTTAATAAAGTAACAAAATAGGTTACTTGTTTCCACAAAAAGTAACTAGATAGAAGCAACTCGTTACTAGTAACGCGTTACGTACATGTATGGTGTTAATCAACTTTTTTTTTGGTTTCTCCTTTAATATAATCTTTGTTTACACAGGACCGAAACAAGAGATACCGGCCCAAAAACCAACCAACAATCCAGAGATATCTGCTTTGAACGAGTGTCCCCTGCCAGGCACCTATTACCGCACGTTCAGACTTGCAGCGGAAACGAACAATCGCTCTTAATGACGCGCTACCTCGGAAGGAGGGGAGTCCGCTCAGATCCAGCAGAGGGAAGGAACTCCTCCGGGGGCAGAGGCTAATGTGAAAAATGGGGGGAAGGCCGTCCAAGGCTTCCGGTCAACCCAGCGCCGCGAAGGTTTGTATCTTGGTCGTCTGACCGGTCCCTCCATCCTCCCGGTTCCAGTGTCTCCCGCTGCCCGCGCATTTCGCTCCCGACATCCACAGTCCGTTTCACCTTTCGATGGACCGCAGTGGACGCTACGAGTCGTTCCAGCCAATGAGGCGTGGGGAAATGTGCCACGTGTCTACGCGCCACGCGTGTCGCAGCGCACCTCCAGAAGGTCGGGCGACGTCCTCGCGGAACTGGATAGGCTTCGATGACTGGTAGGCGTTCTCTGCGCTCCATTGCACATGGAAACGGAGTCTTAAGAGGGCTGTTACGGTTTCTGCACGGCTACAGCGTCCCGCCGTCTCGTTCGCTTAAACGAATTTCCAGATGGAGTAATGGCCAATTTGCGAGTGTCCGCTCTCACGAGACACGGTTGCTGTCCTGCTTCGAGTAGTGGGAGTCGGAGGACGTATATATAGTATATATAGTATATAGTATATATATACACAGGGTGCTGCACGAAAGGTGGACAAATTCGGTATTGCGAAAACTACGCGTCGCAACAAATGAAGGCATGGGTCGTTTTGGTCCTGGGCCGGGGGCCTTTTCAGGAAAATTATAAAAGTCTGGAATAATTAGAGTAATAATTATATTTCCGTAATTACCTTTTTTTAAAATTTTGTTTAAGAGCATGGTTTTAAATAGAAAATTGCTCAGCATCATCGAAAAATACTAAATCAACATAATGCAGAATGACAGAAGGCACGCGAAGCATTTTACGGCTTTCTGAGAAACCGCGCAAATTCAACAGGTTTTTAAGTTTCGGTTTGAAATCGAAGCGTCTATCGACACCGACAGCACCGCGCCCCATAGAGAAATAGTGCAACCAACCTCTGCTGCGTTGTCCTCTCGCAACCCAGCAGAGGCTGGTTGCACTATTTCTCCAGGAAGCGCGGTGCCGTCGGGGCCGAGATGCGCTCCGATTGCAAACCGAAACTTAAAAATCCGTCAGATTTGCGCGATTTTTCAGAAAGTCGTAAAATGCTGCGCGTGCCTTCTATCGTTCTGCAATTCGTTTCTCTAGTGTTTTCCGATTATGCTGAGCGATTTTCTAATTGAAACTATGTCTTGAAACACAAGGTTAAAAAAGTTAAATACGTAAAAATAATTAGCAATCTAATTATACCGGACTTTAATAATTTTTCGAAATAGGCCCCTGGCCCAGAACCAAAACGACACAAGCCTTTTTTTTTTGTTTTGACGCGTAGTTTTCGCCATATCAAATTTGTTCACTTTTAGTGAAACACCCTGTGTATATCGTGAAGTAATACGTACTAGGGGTGGGATGCATAGAAACGTGCAATGTCACTCGCTTCTCTAGTCCCGCAAATTGATCGAATTGGCACCAAACCAATACTTCATGAATAGTGTAATTGGTGCGGTTTTTCTCTTACAAGCAACGTATCATAGTTGTCAACTATTTAAAGATATAAGATTTATATGCTTCTAGACCTGCACCTTAGCGGTGTTAATCTGATAACGAAGAATGTGCCGCTGCCTTGTAAGCATTCCTCTTTGTTTCTCCAATAATCTTAGTGGAGGATTTGCCTTGATTTGCTGTAATTTCTGTTTTTCCTTGTTTTCGGTTTTATTTTTTTCTTCTTGCGTTTTTTTTAGTGCACAATGGACCAACCGGAGCACAGCTCCACTTAGCTGTGAAAAGTAAAGTTTGTTTTTGGTGTTTTGTTAGAATAACGCGATACCTGTCTCACATATGTGGACAATTGTTTTTGCACTCATTCGTACCAAGAGGTACCATTGGTTAAAAACGTATTATATTTTGTGAAGGTTCGTAAGTCTTGGAAAATTACAAAATCTTCACGTGGATCAGAAAACGCATGCAAGCGTATAGTCCTGAATGCCTTTCTTCATTATTGTGCTGCATCACAAACAATTCAGCCTGGAATATGAAGCCTATCAATATTAATTTTTGGTTTCAAAGGTGACAATATCATACAAAAATAATTCTTTACTCACATCAAGAATAAAGTGATTCTTATTACAAGAACAATTTATTGACCTCCCCAAATTTTTGTTACAAGCGTAAATTGAAATAAATAATCCAGGCGTATTAAGCTGGCATTTACAAAACGAAAGATTCAACATTCGGGAACAAATATATGTTTGTTAAGAACCATAAACGATGGCGTTGAACATTTATGAGTAAAAAAATTCGGTTCGGTTTCGAACTGCTTCTAAAATGGCCCAGTTGTTCCACCCATGAGATACTGTCTTGCACTCGATGATGCTTCGGTGCTTATTAAACGATTGTAGCAATCGTTTACTCAGCCTTGAAAAGCAGCATGCTTACACCGGACAGCGGAAGTAGAGCGAGTCGCGGCGTCGTTTTTGCTTTCAACCTACTTTTCCCGACATTTTGATGGAAGAAACATTGCGAACGACACACAAATTGTGTTTGAGTACAGATATGCAAGAGATTAGGAGATTGCACAAAAGTCAAATAAATAGAAGAAAATACCTTTGTTCTTTAGTGTAGACAAACCAACAAGTTTCTTCGCACGTCCAATAATAGAATCTAACAACACTATAACACAATTATTCTACCTTTTTGTGACCGTTTATATAGAAAGAATTTGAGAATGGAAAACAGACATACAGGGCATATACGCACGATAGTAGTAGCTCCGTCCGCCGTCCTTTTTAATGTTCAGAACCGCGGTGGAGCCTTCAGAAACATAAATCACCGAGTTCGTCTCTACACTTTAAAATGATTGCAACCAGGACAGCTCCAAACCGATCATAAACAAACGCAAAAGTGAGCCGCTTTATTTTTTGTTCTTCTGTCGCACATAAACTAGATTGATAGAAAATACACGAAAGCATGAAATGAAATTCAAGCGTACAAAGCCCAGTGCGAAGATGATCTCTCCGTTTCACCGGTCTGAATTCGTTGAACAAGAAATGCGGCACACTTTGACAAATGATGCCGAGCGAACTCCGGGAACGTATACCATCCAAATGCACCAAGAGAAATCTAAATATCTACCCACAGATTGAGGGTAAATGACAGGCTAGAAATCGAAAAGAATCCTGTTTTGGGAGCAATAGATAGCGAGGCATCTTTGTATAGGTGCGTTCGTAGTATTTGTGTGCTTTTTTGTGTGGCGAGTTTTTGCGTTTTGGAATGTTTTTTTTATACTGATTTTCATCGTGCAATCTCTTTTGCAATAAGTAAAAACTAGAAGATTTCCCAATTTTTCGTTTGTAGTAATATCTCAAAGAAATTAAGCTTCAATTTTGTTCAGTGCGCGTGATTGCTGGTCGAATTATGCTCACTGGTAAAAAATCACGCGCAATAGTAGTTCTGCTCGACTTCTCGTACTGCGGTCCCATTCAAGATCGGACAGCGTTGCTTAACGAAGCGTGTCATTAAACTAATGAATTACTGCTCCAAATATTAAGTATTCAAATAACTAAAAAAGGCATAACTGTATTGTTGCGGATAAAATAACAGCTTCTCTTCTACTGTATTGATTTTTAAGGGTTGATAAATCTTTTGTATGTGCGTGTATTACTTTAAAACTTTCGAAACAAAACTATTATCGGCTGAACTGTAACTCTACATAGGCATTCAAACGAATCCGTTTTTTATAAAGAACAGAGCAAGCGCCGTGATCTCGCGTACTTTCGCGGAAGGATAGACTTTATTTCAGATCAAATGTCATATATCAGAGATTTCTAAGTCTCATGCTTCCGCCGTCACGAGAGGATTTTCGTTTTCATGGATACCCTTTTTTCGGCTTTCTTTAGGCTATACATCTTTAATCTCTCTCGGTTGCGGTTCCGCTAGTACTCTATTTCTTCTGTTTTTGAACCACATTTATTCTACCTCCAAACTAAGACGAGAAAGAACAACGGGCTATCTACCCTGCGCCGGGGATTTAGACGAAACACTCGCTTTAGGAAATTGTTTTCTAAGCAAGGCAATCCTTGAGTTGAACAACACAAAAGTTCCAAGGGGTAATTCAATTATTCATTCAAAGACAGCACTACCTTTGTTGTGTAAACGCTGCAGAAGAATTGGAAAACTGACAACTTTTTTTTTGTTGTTCTGTTGAACGTAGGCTGGGCTAATTATGGAGATGGTTGAGCGTGATGGTTTCTTATTTACGATAACGAAAGAGGTACAAGGAAGACAAACAATGCAGACTTTTAAAAAAACATGATAACCTATTTTAAAATTTTACTGAATGCCTAGACACGGAAATATTTTCTTAGAATGGCGTGCTAACAGAATTGAATGTAGAATATAGTGACGCATGTTTAGCTAGTTAGTAATCTATTATAGAGTGATAGGGAATTTTAAGTTATCAAAAGCGTGTGAACATAACAAATAAAATCAGTGCACAGTCAGTTCTTGAGTCTAAAAATGACGTGTTATAACTCTGTTGTAGTGAGCTGCGTGAGTTGGAAACTTAAAGACTTGTTTAGTGAAATAATTAAAACGAGGACATTATTTATAACAAGGTGAAAATTCTTTTTTCGTACCTATTTCCCCTTTACCTGTAAGGCGTGATTGTACAGTATGGTACATTTGTGGTTTTAACATAAATTGTGGGTTAACTCAAGTTTACAACGTTTACGAAGGTAAAGCTAGGATCTAGCTAGAAACAAAAGCAACGTGCTATGTGTTAGGTAAAAAAGATTTGTCTTGCTATTGAGTTGTATAAAGCAAAGTCAATACGGCATCGACGACCATATTGAAGAGAGGAGAGTTTTACTTTATAATTTTCTCATATTTTGAATTTGCAAATCGTTCAAAAGATTCAACATTTGGGCCCCTGTTTGAAATTTTACATCAGTATTAATAGATAATTGCGATGATGCTAACGGTGTTTGAATTGAAATTCTTACATAAATAGCCCTGAATTGCTCAAGAGCTTTTTGTTCTTCTAGGTTGTTTTTTAGGTTACCTTTTCTATGTCGATTATAGTCAGTAAACCGAAAATTCGCTCGTCAAAACCTGTTTATTTTAGGGATTAATATTGTTGTTATTATAGTTTCTTGTGAGTTTTTCACTGCTTTGTCTTTATTGGAGTTTTGATTAAAATGTGAAACCAATTTCTTTGTTCAGTTCAGAAGATAGTGACTCCTTTGCAGTAAAAACTTCAAACGTAATGACTTTATTTGTAGGGCGGTTTTCTTCCGCATTATCTAACAGGGACCTTGATTAGTGTAAGTTCGGCCTGGGCGCCTGATCTGTATCGAGTATTTCTTAATGCATTAACCACTTATAACAGCTTGCCAAACTATCAAAAATTTGTTTATCTATACCAACGATAATTTTTCCAAAGCAGTCGACAGTGCACTATCAATAGTACCATTGACAGTATTATCGATTGTTGATTATTGAAAGTACTAGCGATAGTTTATTCGATAGCACTGTTGATAGTTTTCTTTTAGTCTACTATCGATACTATCGAAAATTAGCTTTCAGAAAACTATCCAGTGTTAGAAAAAATGAAGCACTACCCAAAAAGGGAATGACGGTGGATATGCGCGTGCAAACAAAGCGTGATTCTGGAAAAAAACATGAAATAGAAAGTAAAAATAACACAGAGTTGCATTGTCGTACAATTAATTTAGACGTAGAACAGAAATGACAGTTTGCTTCTTTTCCTTGGCAAATATTTTGTGTATTCATGGTGTTCAGATATTAGGCCTCACACATTACTATGCCTGTTTTCGTAAAACTATTCCGTATATTCAGTATTTGCTCTCGTCTTGAAGCTAGAAAAAACACTCGCTGAAGACATTTAGCATCAGGCTCTTCGCAAGTTAGTTTTACGCTTGTGTTTTCTTTATTATTCAATTGACACATATCCCTCTCCGTGGCCTTGGCCACAGACAAGTGGTCAAGGAGATTATAATTTGTTTTTTTTTCCAGATGACCATTTATAGCAAATTCCTGAAAATCGGGAATTTTTCTGTTGACGAAAGCATTTAGGCTTGTATGCTGTGATATTTGGTCACTTTTTGTTCGGAATTTTTTTGGCAGAGTTTAATAACGGTGGCTGTGTATATATCTGCCTGTTGGTATAAAATACATTTTCAAGATACAGAACCTTTCACATAATCCATAAATAAATATATTTGAACCAATAAATGTAACAGAGACTTTGTTGCGCAGTTTTCAAATTGAACAATACCATGTAAAGGCATATACCAAGAAAACACAGTTACTGATGCTTCTAGTTTTTTCATTCTTGAAATACGATACGTTACGGAACATGATGTGATCTGGATCAAAAGTAAATGATAAAACGAAAATGTTGTGTCATCCAACTAACGATATTGTAGGTAACGAGATGTTATTTCAGTGAAAAAGTACTGTAAGTCCGAAAGGCAATGTTGCTTCCTTTCTTTTTCGCAACCTATTTCTTTCACAAAATTACATTTGGATCCGGGTGAAGTCATATCCTCAAACTTGCGCATTCGATCACCATCGCTAGCATTATATTCAAGCAGGGTTCCGGATTTATGCAACACATGTATACTTTACAAATCATGGGCGGCAGGGCAACTATCTTAAAGCAATCTTAAACAGCAAAAAAACCCAAAAAACTTCGACAATTTATTTATTTGATATCTTTTATTCGTAATTTTTCATTGGTATACAATAGATATTCTGTTAGTTTACGGGCAATAGTTTCTGAAAAGGATTTCTGACGTTTTTTATTGCTTTCCAATAGGTTGCAGATTTTTCCTCGATAATTATGCGGACGTCACTGCTTGAAGTTGCGTTTATTTCCAAGCTACACGACATTTCCTGGACGTTCTTCATCTGTCACTTAATAAAACCCAGTAGATAGCATTAGGATAGTTGTATATATAGAGTTTCTCGATATTCGACTATGAACAATTCCACGATAGCCCACTACAGATAGTATGCTATCGAGTTTCACGATACTCCATTATCAATAGTTTTACGATAGTCGACTATAGATAGCACTATCGATAGTTTGTTTGCTATCAATCCATAAATTTAGCTTACACTATTAGCAGGATTGATAGTACTATCTATAGTTTTCGATCACTAACCAGCAGTCGTTGAGTGTCGGAGAGGGGACCTTGAAATCGATTAGGGACACTAAGAACGTGGAAATTGTCAGTAAACACGCGTCTGGTGAGTGTGAAACCTCTCTTGGTGATTTCACTTTTTTAACGTCTTTTTTTCGCAATGTCGATACTTGTGAATCTTGTATTAATTTCTTAATTTGTCTGAAAAAAATAATAGCATAAAACATTTAAACCATTAGGCAGTGCTTTGGGGAATATTGCCCCTCCAGGGTGACACATGGGGGGAATAGGGAACAATGTGGTAAGTGGACATAATTACAAAAAGTGCAGTGATGGAGGGTACACACTTAGCAACTCAAGAATTTCAAAAACGTTTTAGCCCTAATTATTTAAAGACACGCATAAAAAAGCAGGAGGATTCGTTCTGGGCACAATTCGTTTCGATCGAACCTACAGTATTGTTTACGACTGCTGTTACGATAAATTAATTAATTTTTTATACCGCTATGTTCTGAGATTGCATGAGAGAGAAACACGAGCTGTCATTTTGTTAATGACTATAGACCTTTGCACAAAATCGATTTTGGCAGTTGGAATTCAGATACCCGTCCGTTTGGTGCCTGTTTTCTTTGATTCCAAAAATAGCCAGCACGCGTGGCTTGATTGTCGACTCGACGGCAACTTTCTGTAAACGATTAAATGTCCAATCTAAGTAGATGGTCCAAGGTGTGGAAACAAAACAAACTTGTAATGTATCGCAAATTATTATCTGGCCAATAAGATGCCCCGAAATCCATCAATAAACACGTACACTTTTTGTCGCAGCTCGAATAAAAACATGTCCGGGCAATTATATTAAGGGATGACACTTGCGAGTTTCATGTTCGCCTCTCTCCCTGGGTGAAGCGCAAAAGTGAATGGGTTCTTGGAATCCCCCTCTGCTGAGCACCCAATCATGAATGGCGCTGGTCATAGTTCAAATTTTGTCTCTTCATTTTTTGTTTGCGTTTTTTCTTGTTGGGCGAAATATTCTTCAGGTTTTAATGTTAACTTGAGTTATATCTGCATACTCAAATCATACGCTAAGTTAGAAAAAAAGAAAGACACTCACGATACCGACACAAACACGCAGAGAATTGACGTTAACGTATTTCTTCTAAAAAAAAAAAAAAGACAAAAAAGGTGCAAGTGAAGTACAAATAAAGTACTTCACGTTGTAGCTAAAGAGTGAAATAAATCTTGTTTGATTTAGATAGTCCCCTATAGAGCTGCGTTCTAAATGACGCGTTACTTCGTAACGCTACATTTAGTAAACACCGAATTGCTTTTTGCGAAAACGAAATGCGAGCTAGAAAAAAAAATGCATTTTACTTATCTCGATTACTTCTAACTTGCAACTCGCTCAACGAGACATTTTCTGGCCCCAGTTGACCCACACGTCTTCAAAAGTGAACAAATACTAATAAAAAAAGGCCCCAAATTCTAAACCCTCAGTAAGGGACGCGAGCAAGACCGAGAACTCGCTGCAATCTCGAAAAGGCCTTAAAGGGATTTTCGTGTTATCCAATCTGATCACATATTTCTCGGTTTGCGTGTAAACGTACTACAGATAATAAAAAAAACGTATGCATCTTTGTTCAAATTATTGGATAAGAAAACACGAAATATAAGAAAATAAGAGCGTCAATGTCTTTTTTTTTAAGTGCGTGCCATCTATAGAGTCTGCTGCGGTAATTTCCGAGTTTGCCATTGATCGGGCACGTACTCCGAGCATGTTAATGGACACGAAGGTTGCGTCCGTGTTCGGCAAAGACTCGGAACCAATAACACGTATCGTGCTCAAGAAATGGCGACCGCTAATCTTGCTTGATTGATTTGTAAACTTTTAATTTTTTATTTTTTTTAATGTGGAAAAATTAGTTCATTTTTGCGTTCCGCACATGAACTTTTGCAAGAAAAGAAATGTCTGAATCTGGCTGCACGAAGTCACAATCTCCCTTTAAATTTATCTGATATCTTTCTGGCGTTTAATTTAATGGGCCTCGGCACGTACACAAAACCCACATGGGGTCTGCTGTGAATCTAAGCCAATAATATTTATTGCCGCAGATTAAAGCCGGTAGAAACTGCGTGGAATTTTTTTCATGGTTTTACTAAAGGTAGTGACTATTTAGACATCCACGTTTTAAAATAATATTTAATATTATTTTGACGTTGTTTCTCCTTACTATTACATCTCAAACTTAGAAAATTAGAGTTTCGGTGTTCAGACTGAAAAGTGATCGAAAGTGGCGGTCAAACAAACATGATCTTGCTTACAGGCGGCGTCGCGGTTCAACACGCATTTTCCGAAAACAAATGTGCAGTCGATGGCAGTTTGTATAGGACATTGAAAACTTCTTAAAACACGACATCAGCAAACAGGCTACACGCAACGTTTGCTTGGTTGTGCCCAACATTACAGAATGCGGGACCGCTGCTTTTCATGATTTATTTTTACGTTTTTCATAGAAACAAAGGAGCTGCCTGTCGTGCCATAAAGTTTGCAGCTGAATGGAAAATGCGTGTGTCTCGTACAACCGCGCCAGAACCTTCGTCCGTTTACACCAGTCAAGAAACATCAAGCAGGCATTGTTTGCATTCACCTTTCATTTGACATCCCGAAAGTTTCGTAGTTACCCCAGTTAAACGGCTCGTTATACACGAACCGAACAGTAAATTTGAACTAAACAACGAACTCACAAAACCGGGTTAAAAACAGGGCGGCAACCAGATGCAAAACGAGACTGCAACGAAACAAAGACGCGCTCGCACGATACGGAGGCACAAAAAATGCCCCAATTTTCTCAATGTCGCTTTGTGTACGCACATATATTAGTCACGTGCAGGAGACAGAGGTTCAAATTTTTCAGCGAGACGCGTGCCGAAATGACGAGCGAACACAGAACATCGCCGCCGGGCGTGTCACGTTCGCAAGGATCAACTGTCGAGCCAGTCCCAGACACGCACGCTGAATAAGACATTTCCGCGGCCAAGTAAGACCGAAACTTCTTAGGCACGCAGCACATGCCTTCGTCAACATGTCAATACGACTCCGACAACGCCATCAGAAACTAAACAGAACAAAACCACGAAAACGGCACCACTGGGATGGTTCCAGACAACGAAATAATACAACCGCTATTTTGACATGTTAACGAAAGTCAAGTCACAGACGTGGAAATAATTTTTTAGATATTTTTACTGTGGGCGTCGAGATAGTCACTACCTTTAATAGACGCTCATAGGTGTCTCCTTTGGAAGCTTACGTACCAAACCAGTGAAAACTATCTGGCATTGTGTAACAAAGGGCGGTGAAATAAATTAGAGACCCTCGGTAGTGTTCCTTTTTTTCCCGCATGCACCGGAATTCATAGTGACGCGGCGCCTTCTTTGCAATAACACTCAAAGTAATTGAGGGAACGTCGTTCTTCCCCATTCGAGCACCGATCAACTAGAAATTTGCGTGCTAAAATTATGCTTTGCAGTCACTTTAAAATTAAGGAAACCCTTAGAAACATTTCGGTCGTCACATGGACAGGCATGCGCACATACCGAAAAGTGAAATACGTGTGCCGTCCTCTTCTAATATTCCGCATGAGCGGGTCGTGGGATGAAGCGCTCTCTAGATACGCCGCAGTCTTCGTAATGCCTCACAAGATAAGGTAGGGGACTGAAGAGCAGATCGCTGAACAGCAACGACGATGTGCTGAGTATGACCATGCTCGACATGTCAGAGAAACTACGTAGGGGAATCAGTGACGCTTCGCTGAAGATAAAGAAGCAATGCGGGATCGTTTTACCGTGAAATGAAAATGAGCTGACATTTGATGCTTAGTTATATCATTTGGTACATCTATATTATAGTGACACAGACAAATGAGTTAGGCTCCCAATACTGGCTATCACAAGCGCCAGTCACAGCCAGCGCTCGTGGTTTGGGAGCCAGGGAAATAAAGAAAAGAAAGAAGTTGACTCTGGCCAAAAGCTCTGGTTCGGACACCTGCATTTTTCCTCCGGCGTTTATGGAACACCGCTGACAATATCATCAGATAGTCGCCATCACTTGGCGCATCACCACGGACCTCCGTGATACGGGCTGCAACCTTTCTGCAAAGCCGCGGCTCTCCTCAGCCAATAAAGATTGTTTTTTTTCTTTTATTGCTTCGTTGGCACTTAACACCCTTTCGTACTTTTCATTTCTTTCTCTTTTTATAGCTTGACTGTGTGTCTTATATTTTGGAATTACGATAACGTTGTTTTTTTTTTAATTTGTTTATGAGCGTCATCATACAAGTTTTCTGCTGGCTTTGATATGCGCGACTATACTATTTGAGTTGAATGTGTGTGAAAATAAATTATTATTATTATTATTATTATTATTATGATTATGATTATTATTATTATTATTATAATCGCGCATCCTGCAACCTGCATCGTGCAACTCTTCAAGGAACGATCTGTGATGGTTTTAAGTGACATAACCTGACTTTCTGTTTTATTTTCTTATTGAATTTTATATTCCTTTGTGATTTGAAAGCCTAATCTTCAACTGGATCTATTGCTAATTCTGGTGAAGTGCAAAATTTGTGTTGCTGTTTTTTTTCTTTTTTGTGATAATTATTTTGATATCTTTGCAACCTCGGCTTAGTCACAGAAGCTTTTGAAGGATTTGAGAAACCTGCGTTGTTCTGTGGTTATGCTCCTCCATCACAAATAATACGAATTATGAATTATATATTATGACTGAATTATTATTACTACTATCACTACTCTTGCTACTACTACTACTATGCGGAATGCGTTGCTCGAAAACCTGTTAACAATACTTCAGCTGTATCACTTTTGGCTATTTACACACCGCCGTCTGAAAATGTGCTTAACATCTTACAGTTGTTCGATTCAAATTGAAAAAAAAAATCTGCCATCATCGATAAGGTTTGCTGGTGGGTAATTTTACTATTGATTTACTAATTTTACTATTGATTCCCCGTCAGCGCCATTCGACGGAATGGCGCTGACGGGGAATGACGTGTCTGACAGCGCTCCCCCGAAGAGCGTACGCGGCGCGTGTGCTGTGCGTTTCTACGGGAAGCAACAGTTCCTCATCTGCTCCGCCGGTTGTAACCGGCGTTTCCACTGTAAGTGCATAAACGTAGGCCAAGAAGAGTACAACGTTTACATGGCAAGTGGTAAGAGCACCTTGAAGTGCACGGGCTGTACCAGGAGACGCAGCCTGTCACCAACGAACGCCGGCACGAGTTCTCCTTCGGGTGATGTGAATACTACTGACGCAACGCTGGACGAGGATGCGCTCACCGCACTGGCTGGAAACTTCCCCCCACCCGGTCTTGTACGTGTCATCGAAAGCCTGTCAAGCAAGCTCGATGTGCTGAAGGCCGAGATCATGTGCCTCAGGGCTGATAACAACAGTCTTCGTTCAGTGGTACAACAAACTGCGGAAAAACGTCATGGAAAGGATGCCACTCCCGTCATCCTCGCCGCCCCTGTACGCCTCCGTGACCGCACATTCGTCTGTCGTGTCATCTGTCGCGTCATCCTCGAGATCGACCCGGGACGCGCCAATTCCATCGTCTGGGCTTCCTTCAACGCGTGAGGCTTTCGACGCATCTCCCCGACGGCCTGCTGGGACCACGAACCCGGAAATACTTTCTGGAAATGGTGCGCATGCAGCTACCGAAATCACCGACGATGACGGCTTCACCATGGTTATACCAAGACGACGTACCAAGCCGTCAACTGGAACAGCTAAAACAAAAAAGGTGACTGCTGTTCCTCGGCCAAAACGCCCTTCAGCGTTGTTTGTTTCTAGGCTTGCTCCGGACACGAGTGTCGCCGACGTGATGGCACTAATCGCTCCTTTCTTAGAGGGAAAGCCAGTCATCTGCTCCAAGATGATAGCTAAATTTGATTCCTACTCTTCTTTTTACTTGTCAGGCGACGAGTCAGTGTTTAATGCTATCAACAATCCTGAAGTGTGGCCAGAGGGCAGCATTTTTCGTCAGTTTTTTGGCCGACTTGACAGCTCCCGTGTTCACCCTGTTAGCGAGGTAGATAGTGGAAATGGCCCAGAAGGTTAGTGTTTTCTATCAGAATGTAAGAGGCTTACGTACGAAGGCTGCCGAGTTTATGTCAAATTTGGTAGGTTCTCCGCACAATATTTTTTGTCTTTCTGAAACGTGGCTTTGCAATAGTTTACCAGACACTAAATACTTCAGTCCGGAATTCAATGTATATCGCCGAGATAGAGACTATTCTTGTACAGGGCAGAAGCTAGGCGGTGGTGTTTTGATTGCCTGTGAAGTCTCTGTTGCCTCGCATAGAAGGTTTGACCTTGAATCTTACTCGGAATGTGTATGGGTGGAAATTAAGGCAAGTGACGGTTTTAATTATCTTTTGGGTACGTATTATTTTCCGCCTCTTTCTGACCAGACAGTTTTTATTGAGCATTTTGAGGCAATCAGAAAACAAATTAATTTCGATAAGTATCGTGTGCAAATATATGGAGACTTTAATTTACCAGGTGTTGACTGGGCACTTCAAAATGTGAATAGCAACAGCATCACAACTAACAAAGCATCTTCGTTATTATCTTTTATAAACTTCTGCGGGCTCGAACAGCACATTACGATAAAAAATAGCGTAGGAAATATTCTTGATCTTGCTCTTTCGAATATACCGATTTTAAACTTGAGTCCTGCCTTCGATCCCCTTGTACAGATCGATGTTTTTCATCCACCTTTTATTGTCCAGTTTTATCTTCCGTTCAGGTCACGAGTATCATGTATGCCATCAAATTATTGCTTTTCGAAAGGTGATTATATGAGTGTTTATAGATCTATCGAGAATTTCGACTGGAGCAATGTTCTTGCTATGTCGGATGTCGATCGCGTTAGCGACACGCTTACCTCAGTTACTAAAGATGCTATCGATAGCTTTGTGCCTAAAAACATAAACAAAATTTCCACCTATCCTAACTGGTTTTCGCAAGAACTTAAAGTATACCTGCGCAAAAAAGAACATTTTCACAGACTCTTCAAAAATACTGGTTTTACACTTTGGTACACCAAATTTAGCATATATCGTGCTTTAGCAAAAAAATTGTTCAAGCGTGATAAACGTTTTCACCTCGATAGCGTTGAGCATAGCTTGATTCGTCGACCAAAAGAGTTCTGGCAGTTTGTAAAACACCACACGCGCGATGCAAGTCGAGGCATCTGTTTACGTGATGATGTAGTGCACACACCGGCCTATCATTCGTCGCCTGATGACGTTGCAAATATTTTTGCCGATTACTTTAGCAAATGTTACACTAGCTGCCACGGGTCTTTCCAGCCTGGTGACGATAAGATAAGCTGTCATGACTTCTTGCATTCCGTACAAGTGGGTCATGTCGAAATTGCGGAAGCGATAAGAAAATTAAAACCAAAGTTTTCAAGTGGTGTTGATGGTATACCGAGTTTTATAATCAAAGAATGCGGTGATTTGTTTATTCCCATTTTAAAGCACATATTTAATCTTTCGCTTAGTTCTGGGGTCTTTCCATCTCTTTGGAAAAATCAGTTATTGTTCCGATTTTAAAGAGTGGTGATGCCTCGGTTGTTACGAATTATCGTCCTGTTTCTCTGCTCTGTGGGTTTTCTAAGGTTTTCGAGATTGTTGTACATAACCGGTTGCTCTTTTATTTCCGTCAAGAATTAACACCTTTGCAGCATGGGTTCCTGAGTTGTAGGTCTGTCCAGACTAATTTGTGTACTTTTCTTCATTTTTGAGCTCCATTTGTTACAAATAGGGGGCAGGTAGACACAATATACTTTGATATGACTAAAGCTTTTGATAAGGTCAGTCACAAATTACTCTTGCATAAATTATTTTTATATGGTCTATCCCCAGAGTTATGTCAGTGGTTTCAGAGTTACCTGTCACTCCGCTCGAACTCTGTTCGCGTTGTTGATAGTTATTCCCATAGTTAATTTTCAACGTCAGGTGTTCCGCAGGGGTCAATCCTGGGCCCTCTCTTGTTTTTAATATTTATAAATGATATAGCATCTTGTGTCCAGAGTTCCCAGTTGTTACATTTTGCTGATGATATCAAGTTGTTTAGAATGATTCACTCTCCTGTGGACTGCGAGATCCTACAGCGTGATGTGTCCCTCATTTTTCAGTGGTGTGAACAAAATCTATTATTGCTTAATCCTGCAAAAACAAAGGTCCTATCCTTGTGCCGACGCCATGTGCCTTTCAGTTTTACTTATCATCTTGATATCATGCCAATTGAACGTGTACTGTGTGTGAAGGATCTTGGCGTGTACGTTGATAGTGCCTTGTCTTTTAGAAATCATGTATCTTTTGTGGTAGGAAGTTCTATGAGAGTTCTGGGAATCATATCACGTTTGTCGAAGAATTTCAGGAGGCCTCATTGTTTGTTACATCTTTACAAATCTTTAGTTAGGTCACGTTTGGAATTTGCCTCGTTAATATGGAACTCAATATCTAGGGCACAGGCCTTGACCATCGAAAATGTTCAAAAAAGATTGATTCGTATTGTTTACGATAGGTACTTTGAAAGGCGCTGTTATTATGACTATGAATACATACTTAGGTCATTTTCGCTTACACTCTTGTCTGAAAGGCGAACGATTCATGATTTTGTATTTTTGCATAAGGTTGTGAATAGTGTAATTGATTCGCCATCAATGCTCAGCAAAGTTAATTTTCATGTTAACTTACGCCATACTAGACATCCTGTATGCTTTGATGTACGTTCACCTTGTTGTACTTCACCGCTTTCTCGGATTCAGACATTATACAACAGCATTGCTCCTAAGCACCTCGATTTCTGTACATCCATTTCATTGTACCGCCATCAGTTGAATAACCTTGTAATTTACTGATAACATTGTGTTTGTTTATTTGTTTTTGGGTGATGGTAATCTACCAACGTGTTTCTAGGATTGAACAGGTGCACCAAAGTGAAGACCGCTGTGGTTGTTTTTGGGCACTGAAAATAAAGTCATTATTATTATTATTATTAAAGCAATTCAGTTTCAAATATTATCGCCAGTTGTGGTATTAGAGGCAAATTAATGCATGGACTAGAGAAGAAATTCTCCAAAATAAACACGTAACGTCGTGCATCGACTACATAAGTACGAAACTAGGGACAACACGTAGCAGCTATCGTCATCTAGCAGAAGCTGGCGGACAACTATTTCATACCTTACAGATTAAGCTTCATAAATGGCTCTGGAGAAATATTTGAACAGCATAGACTGATCAGTTTCACTCATTCGTATCATCTTAATTGATAGGTTGACTCAACGCTATGACTGGGTCTCTTTCGTGAAGAACACGCCTTTCGAAGAGACCTATTCAAAGTTTTTCGATACTCAGACGAGTCTGAGATCTGCAAGTACGAAGGTGGTCAGAGCAAAAAGGCGGAAACAGAACCAGCCATGGCTAACTGTGGATATTGTTTCGTATACAAAAAAAAAATGATGTCTTAGGGGCAGGATGCCATCATTATCCACGATATAAGGATTTCAAAACAGCTTATCAATGTAAAAAAAACCAAATCAATGCAATTGTTTAATCGAAAAATCGTAAACACATCCACGATAAGTTTTATCAGTCGGGTTTTGACGTGGCTAGGACGTAGGCTCTGGTAAATGAGGTCAAGGGTTGCACTTCTAACTTATCTCTCTATGACGAGATTACTCAAAATATTGGATCCGACTCAAAATCAATCGCTAAAAGTTTCAACTGTTTTTTTCTTGTTTTTTTTTTCGTCAGTGTCGTGTAGTTCACGCGATGAAGAAGCAGCGCCCTCGAACCTAGAACCTCCTTCTGAATGTTCTGCGCATTTGCTCGAAATGACTCTGCAAGATCTCCGTATTCTGGTATCTTGTTTTAAACTTAATAAAACACCAGGGGTTAATAAATATCGCTTTTGTGATATGCGTCGCAATTTTGATTTTCTGGGTAAGGCACTGCTTAAAATATTTATTGGGATTTGAAAATCAGGGGTCATTCCAGTCTGTCTTAAAGCCACTCTCGTAAGGTCGCTGTACAAAGGAGGTAAGCTCAATGATGTTGAAAGGTATAGACCAGTATCATTCTTTCCGTGTTTCGCACCGATACTCGAAGGACATATACTGAAAACATTGACCTCATTTCTAGGCAGGCTTCATCTGTTGTCAAAAAGAAAATACAGTTTCATTTGCAGGGCGTATCACCAATTTCTTACTAGAGGGTTTTGCTGATAGGTCGTACGCCTCAATTGATAACAACAAATGTGCTTGCGTGTAGCTTTAAGACGTGTTAAAAAATTTCGACTCTAGATTTCACAATATTTATTGGAAAACTATATAACTACGGTTTTTGTGGACCCTTTTTTGTTTTGTTATTTAACAGCTATTTGTCAAACAGAACGCAGCAGGTTTTAATTTGTAACACTAGAAGCACATACCTGACTTTAAAACCGGGTGTATCGCAAAGCTCCGTCTTAGTACCGTTACCTTTTAATCTGTACCTGAATTATCAAGCAAAGGCGGTGTCGGGATGTAAGCTGTCTCAGCACGTTGATGATATTTTTTTGGTATCGCGTCACATAAATCGTACCAGCACAATGGCTGCGTTATAAACAAGCGTACACAGTTGATGAACTGGTTCGATTCTAAATTCATAAAAACAAATACACATAAAACAAAACTGGTGTGTTTCTGTAGTCCACTTAAGCGCAAGAGTCTTCATACTCCTTTCCTTCTTCACCCATGGAGCTGTGTTATTGTAGATGTGTACCCATACATTGTGTTAGTACAATCAAGCATTCGGGAATACTGTTTGAGGGTGATCTGTTCTGGGATTCACATCTTTGTCATATTGCTAAAAAAACTGCGTAATTCTTCTTGTTTGCTATGTTCAAAACAACTCTTTTTTCCTTTTACAGCCCGAAAAAATTATAGCCAATGCTGTGCTCTGCTACGGTATTACACTGCATGTTGACTGTTTATTTGGTTGGCAATACAATCTGGACAGTACTTTAGAAGGAATTTGGAAAGGTTTAGCATACGGTACCAATATCCCATCTGACAAACTCTTCTCTTTTTTACATCTCCGTCGTTTTGCAACACTCTTCGAGAGATGTGGCATAGAAAAGCATTCTTGGAATAGTCATTTTAAAATTTTACATACCACTCACTGTTCACTAAGGGACAACGAACAGTTTGTGATCCCCAGAGTGTGCGGTAAATAGAGAAAAGGAAAGCGTTCGTTTTTGTTCCTGATATATTTAACAAATTGCAGTACCACTTCGTAACATAAACTGAAAACGATAGTAAAAAAGAAAAATTCTGAACACAAAGTGTTAGATATCGTTACTATGTTATCTGATTTTATCAGGTTGGCTCTTTTCTGCTACGTTGTCATTATTAGAAACGATTGAGTTTTCCTGTAAATTTGACGTGTCTTGTAGTTGTTGTTTTTATGTCATTACCTATTTGTGTGTTTGACTTTCATATGTAATCTTCTTCTATTTTTGCAATTTCTGTTAAATGCCTCAGCCCAAGCGATCCTTCCTGAAATATTTTGGTCTGTGCGTGTGTGCGTGTGTGTGTGTTTTCTTGAACTAGTCACCAGTGCTACCCTGTTCAGACCCACACGCCCCTACCAGCTTTGACGAACCGGTCTTATATCGTCTTTAAATTCATTCTGTACAAATATATCTATTGTTATTATTATTATATTATTTTTAATATTAACTTCTATATGGTTCGTCGCAAATTATTTAGCGGAATATAGCTTTCATAGAAGAGGAGCAGTGCTATTGGAAGCGTGCGATACCTAAAGGGGGCGCTCCGATCTAACTGATGTTCCTGCCAAACGACTCTGTTGGGAGCAGCACCGCGGCGCCACTGTCTTGACGCACGCTTCTCATCATCACTTCGCAGCCAATCAGATTGCGGCGTTACTCATTATCAAGGCCGAAGAAGGAATCAGGCAGCGCATGAACGTAATATTCCCTGCAGTTCTTTGTCACTGGGAACGGCAGGGCATATTTTGTTCATGCTCTGCCTGATTCTTTCTTCGGACATCCTTAATAATAACGTCGCAATCTGATTGGCTGCGGAGTGATAAAAGGAAGCGCGCGACACCTAAACGGGCGCGGCGATCCAACTGATGTTCCCGCCAAACGACTCAGCTGGGAGCCGCACTGCGACGCCGCTGTCTTGTCGCACGCTTCCCATGGCATATCGACGAAGTCTAAAACAAGACATGGCAAAAAAAAATTTCCCACTTTTTATTTTGTTAAAGAGTAATTGAGGTAGATGTGGTTCTTTTTTTATCGCTCGCCATTTCCGGTAGACTATGTCATCCTGCTGTGTGGGTGTATCCTAAAATGATAGGATCCCACTAATAGGAACAAGAACCTACTGGATGCTAAACATTCGTTGTTGTTTTTTGTTGTTTTTGTTTTTTGTTTTTGCAGTGCGTGAGCTTACATTAGGAGTTACGACGGTGGCTTGGCAGCGGAGCGGTTGTGGTTTCAGATTTTACGGCGCTCCACTCGGATAAAAAAAAAAACTCGTATTCGACACTACCGCAATCCGTGTAATTGCAGTAATGCGCGAGACACAAGAATCAGATAAACACGCACAGGACTACATTGTAGCACGAAGTAGCGAAACGTGTAAGACCGTCAACAACATGGAATCGCGATTTTTCCCGGCCCTCATCATTATAATGGCGTGCTGCACAAACATTTAGCAAACGGCACGACAGACGCACGGCAGAGCGAAAAGCGAGCTACGACGTTAAATATGTCAGGCTAATGGCCGTCCAATATCAACCAGATGGCGCCACCTTCCGCCATGTTCTTGCACTTTTGGGGCGGTTCGAAACCTACCGCACCACGTCACCACCAGTATAAGGAAAAGATCGGGCCACATCATTAGTTGTCGCGTGCTAAGCTAGGGACATTATTCACATTTATTTGCACTATTGCGCACCTAGAAACCCACCTCCCGGCGGCGGCGCCAGTGTCGTAAAAGCGTCACGCCACACCGTCGTTCGCTGCATGCTAGCTACGCACCTCTCTCGACATTATTTTGCACTATTGGGGC
This sequence comes from Ixodes scapularis, assembly GCF_016920785.2. NCBI lineage: Eukaryota > Metazoa > Arthropoda > Arachnida > Ixodida > Ixodidae > Ixodes > Ixodes scapularis. The sequence goes on along the minus strand of NW_024609882.1, from coordinate 9,027,870 downwards.
GTTTGCTAGACTGCCGTAGCTCAAGGCAGCTTATGTCGTCACGTTTTAGTACTGGAGGCTTATATCAGGGTATACCAGCGCTGCGGCTCCAGATTAGAAACATGTTATACCGAAGTGATTCGAAACGACGTCAACAATATATCATTCGTAAAATATGGACAGTCAAGAATTCGCTTCTAGATACGCGAACGTTTTCAGGATGTTTTCTTGTGATCCTATATTGAGACAACCTAAATTATTTCCAAAGGGCTCCGATGTTGGAAAAAAAATTCCCATGTTTTAATTAAATAACATTTATAATTCAAATTTGGTTTTTCCCAAAAGACCAAGTGCGCAAAGTCCTCGTGTAAAAGTTTGCACGGTGTAACCTGATATCTCCCTCTTTCGACTACGTGTAGCGAGATATTTTCTATACCCGGAGCCAGCAGCTTCGTTAACGAACCCACGGGGCGTATGTTCTCTTCCTTAGTTCCTCGTTCCCACTTCTTGTTTTTTTTTTTTTTTGTTTTTAATCTTGTTTATTCTTATAATGAACCTCTCGCTCTACGCTATCCCACGCCTTCGGAAAGTTGAAAGGGGCACAGCTAAATAAAGAAACCTGTGGCCGGTAGTTAATTTTTGCCGTACTATCAACATCAACTTTTTTTTTTTTTTTGGAATCCTTAGAATTAACTTATTTAATATCCGACGCGTCATTCATTTAAAACACACACACACACAAAAAAAAGGCGAACGATGTGTTTTCTGAGCGAGAAGGCTGTCTTTGATTGCAGAATATTGTGCGCAGTCACCGCCGTGGTGTGTGGCTTAGTGAACAATAGACCCTTTTAAAATATGAGTGTCTTCTAGTAGCGGCGGCGCTAGTTTTTTTGAGTCCGCTGTTATTTGGCCACGCAGACTAAGTATCAATAGGACACGAGGACTTCGTTCGGTGCCCAGCGAAAACTCGGGGTCAGGTCGTATCGAGAAGGAGTGCTACGTCAGCGTGCGGGAAGAACTCGGATCCAATCACACACTTCGTGCCCATGGATGAATGGATGGATGATTGTGGCTATGCCCTTTGTGACGGGCGGCAGCTTGCGCCACCTATCCTAAAATTTCGTCATCCCTTCTTTTCTTGAACTTGTATAACTTTTGTTCTAACACAAGACCCTTCTCCCCTTTAAAATGTTTCCATTGTTTATTTTATCTGTATTTCCCCTCCCTAGATCTGTTTCACCAATCTTCCAAACTCCTCTTAGCAACACTAGTAGTCGCCAAGAAATGGTGACCACCAGCGCTGCTTGATATGGTGTCTCGAAAAGAGGTCTATTGAAGCAACTCTAAAGAAAGGAAATGTATCACCGCGTGATCCTTTTAACCTATGGCCTAGATAGAACACGCACTATCTGGCCGCGTCCGCGGGTAAGCGTGATTTTCTGCGAGGTTCCATTAGTTTACTCGTGATGTCTGATGCAAGGGCCGCACAGCAACATCCGGCAGAAGTAACTCATGCACAGGAGGTAGGTACTCATTTAATGAGCAAACGTCCATTGTCGCGCTCTGGCGTTGAAACCCCGATGGTTGTCTCCTGCCACCTGATCTTGAATCCACTCCGGTTGAAAACCTCGTGCAACGTTCAATTTGCACAGGTAGTATCAGTCACGTTGGAGACAATCGTAGCTAGCAAGCGAAGGATAATCTGCCATATCTTGTTAATGGCCCTAAAGTATGCTGATACGCTCGGTGGCTGGTTCTAAGAGCTAAATAAATATCGGTTATGACGACTACGCCAAACAAAATATTTTTTTGGTGTATTAGTAAGTGGATACCGCGATTTTATTGCAATTTTGCCACGTTACTTAAAAAAAAGTAACTGTATTCAAGGAATCTTTATTTATACCGGTTTTTTGTGACTTTGTTACACGCGTCTCGTTTTCACAGGTAGTTTAAGAGCCAAGCCCGGTACTCTACGTCTTGCGCGGGTGAATGGACGACTATAAATCTTTCTGTAAATATATTTTTTCCCCATACGGCTTACATTTCCGGGTACTTCCGTAGAACCGACGGGAATTGTTCGGACGTAATGTTGATTACAGGGCCAACGTTCTGGGACATTCCGTGGAATAAAACGCTTTGAATGATGTAACAATATCCTAATTTCCTTGCATTCATTGTACCCAGGCAAATAAAGTCCTCGGGAGCATTCCTATTTTTTATCAATAAGGGGAGAAATTTGTAATTTTGTAAATGTGGTCTATGCAAAAAACAAAACAAAAAAGGAGTGTAGACCGCGGAAGTAAAAGTATACGCGTCTAAAAGTTTAATTACTATTTATTGGTATATTACGACTGTCATCTAAAATATACCCGGGGATCAATGCAATTAATGTTTGCTGTTCAGTTGAAATCCTCATTTTAGGGCATGCGACGAGGCGTTGATGTCCAAAAAAAGTAGATAATAAACACTGACCGTCCGAATTTTTGAGAACGAGTAGTGACAAGCAGATTTACTCCGCCTCGCTAGCACCAGAGATCTACGGGAAGTACAAAAATACCAGTTGCGATGTTTCGGCCGGGCGTCGTATACAGCCGAAAACCGTACGGCACTCCAACTAGGATAACTATATTATTTAAGGCACGGAGGGAACACAGAGACTTTAGGCAAGCAAGTATAGGTCACGCCACGCGTTTCTCAAAGGGAAGTTGAAGCACTTTTCAAGAAATTTCGGCTAGGAGCGGACACTAACAGGTAGGACTACGTCTACATTTGAAGTGGCGATTACGACGCTCCACCTAATGAGATCGAAAAAATACTAAGGACGCATAATTTGTAAGGTGCCTACATTAAGTGAAAGATCGCGCTGCAGAACCCAGGCTTGCTGGCTTTAATCCCCATCCCCTGCCAGTGTCTTTAATAATTATAATTGTACCGGCAAGCGGTTGTGTATCAATACTGTTTGATGCACTTTAAAGACCACGCCAGAAGTCGAACTGCAGTGGCTAAACCTTTTATCGACAGCCTAAACAAGTGTCGCCGTACCTCAAATGCAGACCGACAGTAAAATGTCTGAACGTAAACATAATAAAAAAAATATTTTGTAATATTGTCGGTTGCTAGCCTTACAAAAAAACATTCCGTAACCATGCGCCCAGAAGTTGACCTAGTTACGCACCATATCGCGTACCCCGAAAACAAACAAACTGGTGAGCCCATTTATTTGCCTCGTGGCAGCACTCAAAAAAACGTGCGCGATAAATCAACGCATCAAAATGAAGAAGAAGAAAACGCGAGAGCAGTCGAAAATGGTTCCAGAAAGCGGGAGTCGCCGCCTGCTGCGTTTCTTGCTAAATAGACGTCTCGTGGCGCAGACGTGGGGCGCGTTATTAATCACATGTTTGTTTCCGCGAGTGGCCTACCCAGCGTTGCCGCCGGCGCGGCGTGTCACGCCGCGTTGGCCGTTCGGCTCGTTAACTCTCGTCGAATCTCGTTGCACGAGAGTTTGGACCCGTTGCACTTGGAACAGGCTAACTCCAAATCGCTCCTGTCATTGGGACTTGCGGTTGCGAAGGTTACGCTTTATTGCTTCTTTAATCGTGATGCTTGCTTTCGATCTGTCGGTCAAGTGAAACCGACGCGGTCGCCTTTCTGGATATCTTGTTCAAACGGATTACATTCCACTGATGTCTCTTGATCGCTTTGCAACTTTAAAAAACACCGCCGACTCCCTGCGTCACCGGAAATTTGCCCTGAAAAACAAAATTACTTTCAAAAACTAATTAAATTACATTATTAATTACTTCTTGAAAACTGAAAAATTATATTGCATTACAAATCATCACGGACTAAAGTTAATTATATTACAATTAATTTCCAAAAGTAATGAAGTTACTTTGAAATTACATTGATATTACTTTTTTAATACCCTGAGGCAGTAATTGGCAGTCATTATATTTACCGTATACACCAGCACACTGTTTACAAAACAAGCCCTCGTATGCCCACACAGCGCGTGTGCAGGAACCAAATCCGGGAGAAGCGAGGCGATGCGCACGCGCAGTGCCGAGAGCAGCGCCACCCCAGTGATGTGACGTCAAAGAACTGAGTTGGTCTATAAGTACCAAAACTCAGATATTCCTGTTTACACCGCAACAGCCTTATGTGCCTTAAAGTGCACCATAATGAACAGTGGTTTTGCTGGCGCACAAGGCATAAGTGTTAAACATGATGCATAGCTTCTTTAAATGTGACTAAAAAAGGCAGTCGACTCACCGGTTTCGCTGTTCATTCAACGGAGAAGGTTCTTCCTAAAAGGGTGATAAGTTTCCGTCTTCCTGATTTAGAAGTTGTAGTCCGTGTCAGTTTGTTAAGTCGGGCAAATGCAGCACGTTCTTACAAGGAGTCGTCACGTCAAACGTTTCTCTGCTACCTCGGACCCCCTATTCTCGGTCATTCCTTTCAAGGATCATTTTCACCAAATACCCGAAGAGCCCAAGTTTTTGCGCATTGTCACACGAAGGGCCCGGATAATCGCTAAGCAGAAGCGTCGCCAGTTGAGGAATGGCGCGAGCTTCCGAAATTGTGTACTTTCCCAACAAATGGGGAGCGATATCTGCTTGTAGGCTTATTCCCGAATAAACTTCCCAAGGGAAGGCAGCGAGACATACTGCGAGCGGCACCTGCTTTGCTGGAGGACGCACGAAACGGTGTGGGGCTTTGACGGGGCATTTTGAATTAACTATTTATTCCGGTCGCTTGTTGTTTACAATGGTCGAAGCGCACGGTTCGATCTTGCTTGACAAAAGAACAAGAAGGCTGGGTATCTGCTTGTCATGTCCTCTCAGTTTTTAAATTATGGTTTAACTCACTGGTGATGTACCCGTCGCCTTGTAGCCTATGAGCCGTTCATCCCTAAGCTGGCGCACTGTCAGCTTAGGGATGAACGGTGGAAACTACGTGTTTGTTGCAGCAGTCACACGTCTATCGTTCGCCACGTAACCACGCCCTCGTTCATACCCACGCGCTGCGAAAGGGACAGGTTAATAAAGGAAAGTGTTTGATTGGTTCTGGTTAGCTTGCAGCTCCCACAGCACTGTCAGCTTAGGGATGAACGAAGTATAGTATAGTCGTGATGACGGGACGCCGTGAATCTGTAGTGCCTGGAGTTCGTAAGCCGTTGCCTTCCAGCGATGTCTACACGTAATCTTTCCTCCTTCGCCTTTCTAGCCCTCCTTTGTGCGTCTATCCAGCTCTTCGTACAAGGCTTTGCGCTCAGGTGACCGTCGATTATTTTCTCTGATGCTCTTTCACAACATTTCACCATGCAAAATCATTTTTCTTCTGTTTTTAAAGCTTGCAAACGAACTTTATAATTTAGGGCAAAAGTAATTTCAAAAGTAATGAGTAATTTCCTCGAAATTACTGCCTGAAATTAATAATTGCAATATTAAATTACTAGCGTAGAGAAGTAATTCATTACCTTACTCATTACTTTAAGAAGTAATTTAGTTACTGTAGTTACATTACAGTAATGTCATTACTGCCATCTCTGGCATGCTGGGAAAGCAGGGAGCCCTCGCCAGGCGCTCAAGACTGGCCTGAGAGAAGTTAGCCGCCCACGGCGGCCCCCCCGAAGACCGCCGCTAGACCACTAGGCCTGGTGCTCTTCACTTTTGCCATCATCCCAGCATCATCGTTATCATCCACATGATTCATTTGCACTATACCTTTTCATCTTCATTAGAAGCGCCGCCGCGGGCCTTCAAGGTATGAACGATTTGCCTTTCTACGGCGCCGCGGCTCTCCTGAGCTAAAATTAATATTAAAAAAAATCATATTTCATATCATATATCTCCGCGCGCCGGTCAGAAACGCGGTTTGGGATTGATGCATTCACAATGACGATGACGCTATTTGTTTTCGTACGCAAAGATTTCGCCTGAGCTGGTCTAAGCATCCCTATACTCGCTTACAAAGTGAGAACGGCAGGAAGAAGCTTCTGTAGTCCAGCCTCTGGAGAAAGCTTCTTACCCTCGACCATGCTTCGGTGTCCCAAGCACGTCCAGCTCTCTCTCGCGCGCAGCCAAAGCACGGCGGAAGACAGGGAGAGCGTGCTGTCAGTAACTACATAGTGAATATAGGGATGTTATTCAGGTCCCGATGAAACGTTTATGCGTCTGTATCTCGTAAGATAAAATAACTTCTCAACGCAAAAAGTTTTTTTCGCGAGACTTTTTATCTCCGGTGTACCCTCGCTTGAAAATGCAAGTTCAAATATTTTTCTCTCAAGTAGGAGATGCGAAAGTCATCCCGCACCTCCACGTCCTTTGGAAGGGCATGTCCGACATCCTGAGATCATCGTTTATGAATAAAGTGGGAGGAAACGTTTAAATTTTAAATCATGTACTAAATAACACACAAATGAAAAAGAAAACAGGCGTCGGGATATTTTATTTTTAGGTTCGGCCTTCAATTTATTACTTTTACCATTTATTTTCATATTTCGTCTCAACAAAGTTAATATCAGCTGGGTTGCCGCCATTCCCCATTAATTGTTAAAAATGATAAACGCATTAGAGAAATGCGAGGAAGTGTTTGGATGCATTTTAAATGTATCCCATCTACCACATTAAAATTGATTTTTTTCATAACCTTGCTCTACGGTTTCTTGTCTTCTCTGCGTCCTTTCTTTTCCTGAGTCTCATTTTTTTTCATTGATTTATTGATTTCTAAAAATCTGCACACGGCAGTTTAATTTGTTACTTCGATATCGCAACCAAACGCCTGTCAACCGCGTTTTTAAAAGTGGGTGAAAATTACGCTGCTCGTAGGATGAGAAGAAAGCACACCTGAGGATCTCTCAAGGGAATGGCGAGATCCCTCAGTTACAGCAAAATAGCGCTGTCTCGTCTACTTTTACGTTCTTTTCAGTCCTTTTGTGGTTCGTAATTTTCAGTATGCCTGCTTATCTCTCGAGAAAACCGGGTATTTTAAAAAGCTGCCAGCAATCACTGACAGCTCAATAAACTTCAGCTGACAGCTTTCAGTGGCTGTACGGCGTTTTTCGATGGAGCTACTGACATATTAAGAATCGAATAGAGATTGTTTTACGTACTCCGCACGAGTTCTCTTTTTTGTTCCTTTTTTTCCTGAGTGACTGTTTTAGTTGAAGGAAAAGTTTCGTCGGGTTCTTAACGACTAGAGAGGCACACACACAAATAGAAGTGTGTTCAGAGTCACTGACATCTTAAGAAATGATGGGCGTGGCCTCTTGAGATCACATTTGTTGCTTTGTGGTTCGTGCCTGGGCGTTGTTATCGGACAATGTGGCAATCCTATTGACTACGGAGTACGTCCTGTGTTTTTTTTTAAGTGACAATCACAGGGCCCAAGCCGAGGCCCGTGAAACTGTGTTTTTGTGCTAAGAAACGTGTATATTAACCCTAATATATATAAACACTCCAGTTAGGTGTTTCAGCAGTTATATTGCACAATCGCCATAAACCCTATATACATTGCTCATCTCCGCTAGTTCACATTGAGATTTTTTTTTAATCACCTCGACTCATTTTCTGTCGATGTTTATGATGATGACCTGATGATGCCGTTCGAGAGTTGTATTTCCTTTGTTTGTGTGTGTGTTGTTAGACGGTTGTGTTTTGACACTTGGTTTGTCCAACTGACTTTGTGCACCTCCGTTTTAAGCCTCAGGCGGTTGGTGGGCACTGTAAATAAATAAATACGGGAATAAGTGAACAAATAATAAATTAAATTCTTCCTAAGCCGGAAGTATGGCGGGTGAATATCTCGCCCTCTATTTTACGATTCTATTACGTACGCCATAACAGTATAAAGTCATAATTAAGTCCCACCTCGGAAACACGAAATACACCATACTAATTGAACTGAGATGATTTGTGCACCAAAATGCACATATTAGAAAAGAATGCAGTAAAAATACAATTGGTGGATTTCAAGTCTAACGCGAATATTTGGTAGTCATTCTTTTAAACACGGGTGAAACATTAAAATACTGACTTTTGTTTAAAAGGCAACCCTGCATAAACAAGAAAATCATTAAAAAAAACTGAGCCTGCAGAATATTAGATATGCCTTCTGTTTACTTTGATTTCTTAAATTGTGAGCCTGTCTGAGTGAGCTCGCACTGCGCGCATGTGTTCATTGCAGGAAGGTCCGAGGAAAATGCAATATTGACAGCACTAATATTTCCACTACAACTTCGCTCCTATTTTTGTGTTCTGGCTTCTCAGAAACCCGCCTGCGACACTTATTAAACCTGCTTCGGACCGCAAAAAATATGTATGTATATATATGTATATATCTATATATGTTTATATATATATATATATTCACTAAAAGTAGCAATTTCACTAAGGTTCAACATGTGCGGTCGACATTCAATTATCGGACCACATCGGGATGTTGGAAAAGAAACAATGACCTGACAAATCCAGCCGGAAAACTCAGACTTTCTCGTTAAAAAACTGAGTGGTCTTTTACATTCACGATGGGACGAAGAATTTTTGTCATAGTTTGTTCCGAATTCCGCTGAATCCGACACAGTTTAGCAGGCTTTCCCGGTTTTAAATTGACCGCTTTTAAAAAGCAAAAAAACAAAAAAAATTAAAATAACACGCTCATGATTAGCAATTTTTTATAAAGCAATTTACTTTATGAATTAATATAGTAAAGACACTAATCCTTCTTGTTAATGACTATAAAATACAAAAACCGTTTCTTAGTGTAAAAGTCAACTCTCTCTACTTATTTTTGTAGTCATGCGTTAAAATATATCCAGGATTATTGTTTTTATATTACACAAATTTTGGTTCAAAAACACAGAGAAGAGATTACCCGTGAAATAAATACCGTCATCACTGGGTGTTTATCGGATATATCACTTTGCGTAAATATATTCGAGCTTTCCATGGAGTGCCGGGCTTCTTTAAACTTCCGCTAGTTTACGTTTAGGACTACGTTGGGCTGACTGAGTGGTTAACCCATACATTCTTGTATTTTCTCTGTATATATATATATATATATATATATATATATATATATATATATATATGGAAATACTGTACTGACGTGCATGTGCGCTCCCTGCTCGCTTTTTATTTGATGATACGAGTCTCCAGATCAACATTTCCACCGCAGATTTTTTGCTATTTTTTTTGGTAGTGGGTTTGTTGTTTACAGTGTATGTGTCGTGCGCCCTTGCGGCCGCACAATCTGTCACATTTTTCTCGCCGCTTTTCTTCTGTTTTTAGAGCGCAGCTTTGAGGCGCCCGTCTCCGTGTTTCGCGGGGTCGGCGTAACCGCGCTAAATTTAACGGGAAAATTGACGTCACGGAACGTCAACGCCAATTCAGTTTCCCCGTTAAATTTAGCGGGAAAACTGGACTGGTGTTGAGGTCACGTAGACTCAATTTTTCAGCTAAATTTAGTGGGAAAGCTGTGGGAGGAGGGGAGGGGATGAAAGAGGAGGAGAGTGTACAGAGGAGGAGGAAAGGAGGAGGGGAAAAGGGGGAGGAGGAGGATTAGAAGAGGACAGGAGGAGAGGAGGAGGGCAGGAGGTGGTGGGGAGAAGGAAAGGGTACGAAGGAGGAGAATACGCATACCCTCCCCTCCTTCTCGTGAAGAACTGTGCTCTAACTTCGCGTTACAGAGATTTGTAAACGCTTTTCCATTTTTTTTCTTGCATTTTTATTTTTATTTTTGCTTTCTATTTCCTTGAAGACAAAATGAGAACACGTCGGGTTAACTCAGAGACAAATATCTCTTTGAATTTCTATACAAAGTGTTGCCGAGCGCTATTCAGCCGTAAAAAGTGAACCATATAAATAAGCCAATAAGGGGTGTGCAATAGGACTTTTCACAAAGGTTTCTTTGGCTTAGGTTAGGTTACGCTTCAAACTCTGCGTGTAGGTTTAAAATAATAAATGCAATAAAAGAAAAGCTGCGCCATTTCCGTGCCAAGGCATAAAAAAGAATATGCTGTATTTGGTTTCAAATGATCATCTTAAAGAAACATTCAGATATTTGTTCCGTGCGGTGCCATCTGTGAGTAGCAGTATCAATAAACTGCGTGTTTAAATTTTTCAGTCAGTACATAAAAATCGCTTTTCTTTTAATAATTGCAAGCTTGCTCTCATAAAGTTTGAATACATTAAAAACACCCCCCCCCCCTCTCCCCTTTAAAAAAAATTAAAATAAAATACAGCACTGCAGTGTAATTTCTCACGATGGAATCCGTCGTAAGAAGTTTTACTGCACTGAGCACCCTATTTATGTTTTTTTTTTTTTTTTACAACTTCGAACATCTAGGCGACACCCTGTAGCTTTAAACTCCACGTTAAGTAAAAAAAAAGTACAGCTCTCTCGCAAAAGCTACAAACTTAATAAAGGCACTCATTCTGAGCTTATGCGGAAAAATAAAACGTGCTAGGGTCTAGTTGAACGATAAGCGCATAAGCCTTGAATTTAGACAAACCTATTGCTCAGTTTATGTACTAGCCAAGTAAGGTTCTCAGGTGCTTGTACAAACCCGTCTGATACTCTGATTGCGCAAAATGCGCCTGGCTCATTTCTTGGTAATGGAGGGGCTTTTTTTTTATCTTCCTTGCAGAAAATGTAAGCAATTGTTTCTTCGCAAATACGTGAGCTTCATTGTCTCGTTTATATGAGGGCTCGAAAAGGGCTAAAAATAATGGAAAGCAGGTCAGGTGTAGATAAGGTACTTCCACGAAAAACTTACGAGCGGACGTGGCTCCCAAGCTGAGATTTGAAATGCATTTCGTTGAGATAAGTCTTCACGCTATTTTATTTTTATTTTTTTTTTTTTGGGGGGGGGGGGGGGGGGGGCGTGTGTGTGTGTGTGTATGTGTGTGGTTTGGGTTAGGGGAGGCACGCGTACGTGTGTTTATTCCGGTGTTTCTGAGATAGTATTTTTGTTTTCGCGTGCTTTATCTTGACTGGGGAATCACGCAATAGGATAAGAAAAAAGGTGTTTATGAGCATAAAATAAGCACAAGAAAAAGAAAAAAAAAACACACGTAACAAAAACAAGCTTCTACGGAACCGAGCCCATCTTGGCAAGAAAATTGCTAACACCCAGCTCGTTCTTACCGTTGGGGCATATATGCGCGTGATGGACTTTGTTTTTAGGCCGTTATGGCGAAACCCTGGCAACCTCATTCCAAAAAAAAAAAAAAAAAAAAGAATATGCGAAAGAATTTCTTAGGGATGAACGTAATGCTTCGTTGGGCGATAAGATGTTCGCTACCCAAGTTGCGAGAATATATTACTGGCAAGCTCAAGAACTACGCCGTGTCTCATCTCGGCGGCGTGTGAACATATCTATTTTTTTGTGCTCTTACTGAAATTACTTCTCCGGCTAGACTCCCGCGCATTGAATCTTCGTAAACACGAGATTCCATCGGATAACGTCACTGCACATTGCGCCGTTAATATAGTTTAGCAGTGAATCATCGTTTCGATGATGGTATTCTTCGAGCATATCGTACACAGTGCAGGCAGCTTTGATGGTCTCGGCCGTAACATTTTCACGTTACCTCGAAGGCACCGCGAAGAAGAGATGACACAACCAGAATCTTACAACGTAGGAGTACCGTATTTTGCTTACTATTATCCGCGTTCGGTGTATAGTCCCCAGCGAAGAATATACTCCGAGCGATCTGGATGATCATCGTACTGGAGTGCGGTCGTGTATTACTCCTGCATGATGCACGTTAAACACCTTGTACTGCACTGGCTAAATTCCTCATCTACAGCTGAGAGACAAGTCGCCCTTGAGGCAGACGAAGTTCTATGCTGTATAAACATATATCCCCCCCCCCCCCCCCCAAGCGGCAAATTTTAGCTGATAAATTATCATTTTCCCTTACATAGTCCGCACCTGATGAACGCTGCGCACGTCGACCATTATCATACACAGCACACATCACCGAACACTCATTCGCCTCCCAAAATGTAGTGCTAATGCTTCGAACCAGATGACAAAGATTCAGAACTAACCATTATGCCCTTCGGAAGTTATGAGTTATTTTCTTAAAATTTCGATGGGAAAATGAGCCCGTTTTATCCCGTTTTCGGGGACTGGCGCCATTTAGCTTTATATATTGGAGAGCTCCGTGGCCCGTCATTTTCCCATTAAAAGTTCCAGAAAATCACTTAGAACGTTTGCATAAGATAACAGTTTTAAAACTTTTCGTATCTGCTTAGGACCGCTAGGGACACATTTGGAAGGACAATGAGCCTTCCGCTATGCGCACCTTATTTTTGCGGTAACAACAAACGGAATATCTACTTTTTCATGGTTTCTTAGTATAGACCTTTTCTGCGAGTGCGCCGCCATCTTGAATTGACGTCACTTCCAGTATGGGCGAAAACATTTTTTGCCTTTGCCACGCCAATAGAAGGCATTTAGGATATAAGCGTTACCGTCACACTTTCTCTTTTTGCCTCCCCTTTATTTTTTTACTATTTTCAGGTTGAAACGTTGGATAATTTTTTCGTCGCCCATACCGGATAGGCCTATTAGGTGGCTGGGGATGAGAGTACACAGAAAAGGCCTATAGTTCACAGACTATTGTTGGGGAAATAGCGTACATGAGGCAAGGTCTAACGGATAATAAACGAAGTGAAATTAACGGGGCCTCTCGACGCTCCTCGGTGGCCACACTAAGCCTAAGCACTTAGTCTGTATACCACTCAGGTTAACAAAGGGTTTCGAAACTGGTGCTTCCGTTCGCTTCTCAGGTTGTTACTTGAACAAGTGCGGGCGCAGTCACGACTTTACGACGCAAACTTGGGTAACTGAAAATCCTTGGAAAACGCCGGAATCCCTCCGCGAAAAGTCGACTTATGCCAAAAATATTTCTAGTAGGTACACGCTGCTCTGTCGAAACAAGTTTGATGTTAATTGAATCCAAAATAACTCGCGCGGTTGTTTTTCGGCACATAAAAGATACTTTTAGGACTATTATTAGATCAAGTGGAAGCAATTGAGTGGTGGAGCAACATCTTCTAGATGTATAAGGCGTACTTGAATTTTTTTTTGGCACTTGGCAGCAGTGTTATACAGATACGAAGCTCGTTTCTCGTTCCGTTTCAATCCGGGGATAAGTTCACGTTACAAGTTCCAGTGTTTCGAAAAATAAGCCGTTCCCGTTACATTGTATTTGCGTATTCCAGTGGCATATTGTGCTCGATAATTTGGTGAAAGAGTAAAAAACGTGGGAGTGAAAATATCCGCATCGAATCGCGTGTCGAGTCGCTACCATCCCATTTTTTTCCCGTTCTTTGTTTTCGACTATTTTTCGAACACTTTCGCATTCCTTGAAGTCGAAAGTTAAGATGGCTCATAATAATTAAAAAAGAAAAAAAGTCTAAATGCTTACTAAATTCGAATAAAATTGCAGCTATATAAACAAAAATAAGAAGGAACGGCGTTCTTCCTGACGTTTCCTCGAAGACGTGACGGGCTCCCGTTCCAGTTGTACTAATGCGAGATGGAACGGCGACGTTCCTTCGTTCCTCCTAAAAGGAACGCGTTCCGAGAACGTCGTTCCTTGGAGCGCCGTTCCGTTAAACACGGCCTACCGAAGTCCGCTTTGGGGAACATATTAGATAAAGTCCTGCTTTAGCACTGGGCTGTGACCTGTGTTCATTAATTGGACACTGGCCCCTACTTAACGCTAACGCAGCTATAAGTATCAACTCGGATAGCAATTACAATTCCTTTATTGAAAAACGTCGCTGATCACACTAATTAATTAAGTGACAAAAGTAATTGAAAAATTACCAGAACGTGATTGCTTACTTCTAACGTTATTTTTAACTTTTTGTTTTGTTTTGATTTTGTTTTGAGTGACCCACCAACAGCCTTAGCGCCTCCTTAGTAGTTCACTATCAATGAGTCAATTAGTAATACAATTTTAAACAAGATAAAAACGAAATGTTAGGACAAAACAATAGTCTCAACACACTTTCGAAATTTATGCTCGTCATCAAAAATATCATGACTACCATTCCCACAAAGTGGTTCTAAATAGTTATACGTCGGTTGCAGGCGTGTCTTGTGTGCAGCATGGTAAAATTCGGTAGGGTAACACAAAATATAAAATCTCTAGACCTATGAGGAATGTGCAAGTAGATGTGACTGAGTAGCTCTGAGTAGATCATTTACAACCTTATACAAATATGTCAGTCCACGAATTGTTCTCTTGTTGTGCAACGAGTCTAACTTTACAAGTTCACAAATATTCCTATAACTCTAAAAATAATTCGGTTGAAAATAACGATCAAGCAATACACAACGAATCTACAATGAGCACACTCAACTACACACGAATTTGTCACTCCAATACAGTTCCAGATAACTGAGGCATATTCGACACGACTACGCACCAGTGAAGAAAACAGACGTAGAATACAGAGTAGGTTAAAAAACCCGCGTGTCACTCGCGTCATGGCTCCCAGGACTCTAAAGGAAGCATTCGCCGTTATAGTTACATGATTATTAAAATTAATTGCAGGATTTATAAAAACGCCTGGATCACGGATGACCTCAAGGCGAGACATATCGGGGGAATATAATCTTTATTTTTATTACGAAATCAAAACTGTATGCGTATTATCAAAGTAGTTACATTTTGTTTTGTTTGCTTGTCATTCACACCTTGTTGAAGGGGCACTGAAGTCATTTTTGAAAAACATCGTTTTTGATCTTATATTATTTAAAATGGGCTAGTTCCCGCATATACCAAGTGCTATATTACAAAACCACCTATTCATCTGAGGGCAATAGAAAACCATGTGGACTCTCTTTCTCGCGGACTACATCGTGTGGACCAATCAAAGACCTACATTACGCGCAAATTCCGAATGATTTTATTATCACTCGTTTCGAAGAGAGTCTGATAGGTACACATTCGGATAAGACACCTCTTTTTCTCCGCGGACTAAGCCATCGCATGCAACTCGCCGGCAAGCGCCCATCGTCGACCACGTCACTTGGAAAAAAATTCTTCCCAAAAAGCGCGTGTCGCGATCTTTGAACGCGCTTTTAACGAGGAAATAAGCAACGCACGATAGCGGTTTCGGGTTTGTTGGGATGCTTAGAGCGCCTAGGGCTGAGTTGTCACCACAAAAGGACGATCTCAGGATCGCCTTTAGTGCCCCTTTAAGCTTCAACAGCAGTTATCGTTCGAAGCTACCGTCAGTCATCTTTCCACGTTTTCTGGTGAACGTATCTGCCTTGACGCTGAAGAGCCTCTCGACGGATGCGCTTAAGGGAAGAGCGGCGTTGTAGCGCAACGGACGCTTCCGAGTCCACTAGGAAGCGAAGTGCTTTACTGTGGTGACTGCCTGTTGAAAGCGTTTCAGGCGGGGACAGCGAGAAGCTGAAAAAAAATCGTGCGTAGACGAATTTTTTCGAGCTTTCGCTCCGGGGAATTCTAATCCTTCTGGTATCTTGGTATCTTTTTATACTTGCTTAGGGTTAAAAGAAGTGCCAAACGTTGGTGTAACATAAAGAAGTGACTCACCGGCACACAGAGCACATTTTTGTACGTAAAAAAACAACTAAATTTAATCATTTTAACTCTTTCGAAAATATATTATTGATTGTAATTACTTGGTCACATAAAAATTGTAATTGACTTACCGCGAACGTTATCACAGAAAAAAAAGTATCCGAAACGTTAAATATCGAAACTAAAATGTAACTGATTACAAGTAATCAGTAGCGTGTAACTCGTTGCCTACAAGTCTGGATGCAGTGATATCGGTCCGTTCGAACATTATACGCCACTGCACTTTTGGCAGATGGCACCGACTATGGTGTTGACAATTGGGCAATGTTCTGTCTCATATAAAAGGGGCCATGCAAGGATTTTTTGCAACTTCTTGCTTCTTAGCCTTTCTTGTGAACTCAAAGACAAAATTTAAAAAAATAAAAATCTCTTGGTTGTGACATAGTATTTTACTCAATGGGATGATTTCAAGCTTCCGTTGTGTTTCTTTAAGCACATCATGAAACTTGTCGTTCGCAGGTGACGATAAGTGCCGTCATTGCACTCATTGACCACGAACGCGAATCCAAATATTTTTTTGACGGATTGAGTGTTGTTGAGCCCATACGTCCGAAGGACGCACTGCCCGTGTTCAATGCGTGAGCTGGGCTCGGCTCACGTGATTTGGTTACCGCCAATACTGTGGATGTATCGCGGTAAAAAGGCGGAAAGCTTTCCAGGGAAAAGAGGTTCTGTATATTTATATATAGGTGAAGTAAGTTAAATATAAAACAATGGACCGGGAAAAGTTAATGATTCAAAGGTGCGTACTGACCAGGGTGTAAGATAGACAGGTAGGAAACGAGAGCCAAATGTGCGACCGGATTGTGTACCCCTCGGTTTTCTCTCTTTCTGTGGCGCCATCTATGTGGAGCACCGCGAACTCTCACGCCAGTTGGGCGACCGGTGGCGAACGGCTAAACTGACGGAGATGGTTTCTTGTGGATTTTCAATGGAGCACTGTCGTGCTCTCGGTTTATTTTGCGCACACTCCCATAAATTTTTATGCAAATCCGATTCCGATTTTCTCCTTCTCGCCGCAGCGCCATCTGTCGCAAATCGGGGGTACCCGCAAGCAGACGAGTACACAATCCGATCACGGCGCTACGGTAGGCTTCTATGGGCCGTTTCCCCACCTGCCTATCTTACACCTTGGTACTGACGGGGTTACTAATACGAAGTTTATTACGACGTTTCGAGGGGGGACCGCTCTACATCAGGTTTTGACTTATATATATATATATATATTTATGTACCGTTTTATGTACAGAAACGCATGCTTTTGACCTTTTATTCTTTATTCTGACTAACTAAACAATAATTGATTTGCAAAATGCGAATCTAAAATCATTTATCCCAGCCCAAACTTCACTTCAAGGCCACTTTAAGTTCGAGAGGAGCCAAAACCTAGTAGCCAACCAAACACAAACACACAGACAAAAACGCAATATTACGACGAATTTCCGGAACTTGATTGGATCAGTTGGTGGTGATCCCCCATAGAGATACAAGAAATGTGTTTGTCTAGAGTTGTAACGAAGAAAATGCATAATATTGGTGTACGCACTCAAACCCTAACCTACATGATGATTTTTTTTTATTTTAATGTTTAATTGGATTTTAATTTGTAATTCATTCTAACCTGTTGCGAGATTTAAAAAAATGCATTTTTAATGTATTGGAGTAAATAATATATTGCGATTTATTTCTGACAACGGTACTGAAACCTTTACAGAACTCAATTGTAACAAGAAGACTCCAATATGGAGTGAAGCCAGAGCAAACGCATCGAACGTACAAACGATCTAAATGCAATTCTTCAAAGTCGTGCACAAGTTACCCATCTTGTCCACATTTTTATTATTATTTCATAAATATTAAACAAACTCCAATACCTGGGGGTGACGACTCGCTTCAATTCCCAGTTGAACACAAAGTTTCAATTTTAAAAGATTTCACCCACGAGCTTCATCAGAACCTCCAACTTCTTTCAAAGCAGTCTCGCACAAAACGGTGCATAAAACCGAAATCAAAGCAGGGAAAGGTAATGGAATCCTACGGCATGCCTTTTTTTATTTGTACAATCCAAATTGAGTCGCAGAGTCCCAGTCGTTAGGCAGTGGAAACTCGCAGCTCCGGTGATATCTTTCGGATGGATCCCGCCGGTTGCTCACAAACAAACTTCACGGAGTAATTTCGCTGCCTTTTGTTTTGACTCTGAATCGGGTATCTTATTACTTCCGCTCGTTTTGTTTACGTTTTTTTTTTCATTTTTTCCGCTTCAATTTCCTAGCAAGTGCGCGTCCTGGAGGAGCCTTCCCCCGAACACAGCAGGAGGCTCCTTTAAATTAGGCGCGGCTTCTTTGCCACTAATTACTGCGCCGAGAAATGAACTAACCTCGTTAGGAGACGGCAGGGCATTAGGCACTGTCCTTCCAAATCGATTCCTGTCCTGATGGCGAAGGGACTTTGGGGAGACGCGTGATCGTTGCCCGGTCCGCTTCGCGCCCACCTCCACAAGCGTGCGGCCGCGTGGCCCGTCGCTAAGCCTCGTTCCGGTCACCAATGAGCTGCACGCGCGCCTCTGTACAACTCTGGTGCTCGGCCATGCGGCAAAATGAGACGCCACTTTTTTTTTTTCTTCTTCTTTATTTTTTTTTTCTTTTTTTTTTTTTTTGTACGCGAGTACAGGGAAGTGTTGAAACTTCGAAGCTGCAGTCACATCGTTAATACATCACACAAGAGACAGTCTGAAGACAATTTCTGAGGCCTGTTTCTGCCCTGTACGACTGTATCGTCACATTAATCATAAAAAGACAGCTTGCACATATGTTTGTGACATATGCTTAGAAGATACGCATGACGCGTGCCCGCACATAATTATGTCATCATGTCGACAGCAAACACCACAGTACGTGACTGCGGGGCAAGGTATTAGCTCACGGGTAAGTAGTACGCAAACATAACTAGCGTATTATGCTCTTTTGTAATCGCGCCGTTGTACCAGTAGCCCCTTTTATTACACGGCCAATTTCACAAAAACGCGGGCACGTATAAGTCATACTTTTTTGTACGGTATCGGCGCGGCAAAACTACATTGATACTAAGCCCGCATATGTGCGGCCTTAGTATCAAGCGGGAGTCAGTTTCAATATTCTCGCCAGCGCAGCTAACGGGAAATATAAACTGCGCCGTCTAATTTTGCGGAATTAAAATATATGTTTAAATATATTAAAAAAAAAAACAATAATGGAAGTTTAAAGAAAAAACGCGACCTTTATATCGAGATTAGCTGTACTATGGGCGTAAGGAGCACGATCCCGTCGAATTAGGTGTTGCGAACTAAACGTTATATAGCGTTTAACTGCTATTCGCTGAGAATATTCAGAGTTTTTACGATAGTATTTGTCTTTTTATGTTTCTTTTCGCGTAACGAGAGTAAAGTGAATAAGTGTGAGTGTAATTGCATAGTAAAACTTGGTCAAAATACACGGTGTTATTTACTTAGACAGCAAATACTTTTAAATAAAAAAAAGGCACTGGAGATAGAAAACCGAACCCCTCAGAATAACGTTATTACCCACCACGGTGGACGTCAAGTGGAGAGTTTAGAAACATAATTATAAAATAATTTATATAAGATTCCCTAATTATTTATTTAATATCCGTTCAGCTCGCTCATTCCGCTTAGAAATGTGCTACTCCTCGTCAAAACATGCCATGTAGCGATCGTTTGAATTCAGACAATACAAAACTATGTTCCGCGCTATTTTCTGGCAATTGTAAGCAGTGGAGGAGCGAGATAGCGCAACGAGACGCAAAAGCAGCGGCGGAACTTCCACCCGGAAGCGACGTCAGCCTCCGCAGGGGATGCGGGTAGCAAGCCATCTCCAGCAGATAAGGGCCGCATGAACGTAAAAAGAAAAGGTGCGCCCCACTCTCCTGTCTCCTCGGGATGCTCAAATTGCTAGGCTCTTTCTGCGTTAGTTTCGGTATGGCGGAAACTTGATGGCTTAGCTTCGCCAGACAATAGCGCGGAGCAGAATCTATAGTCTGAATTGTGACAAAGAATATGGCGTCTTCTTTCACTACGTGCAACAAGTTTTTAATACAAATGTACCAGCTAAAGCGAATATTTAGAAACAAAAAAGAACTTACAGGAAACTTTATTGCTAGATTTTTAGGGAATGCGTGAGCATGCATTTTGGGAACGCTGCACAAATCCCCATTTGGGAAACGCAAACGCTCTCTTAACTTTCCTCTTTTAGCTTTCTCTTTTGCGTCCTTTTCTTTTTTTGGCCTTCTTAGTGTTTTCGAAAAGGAGACGTGTGTGGTGTTTCCTCAGGGTCATGCTAACGGATTCTCTAAGAATCTACCAATAGATCTTTTTGCAATTTTCGTCACCCCTTCTTTGCTTTCTTGAGAGATCAGGTCGACGCTGCTTGATATAGTTTGTCGACGCTCTTGGATGCGGTAAACCATATCGCTCTTGAAAAAAACCACATATATACCATTCGTGAAAAGAACCGCGTCCATATATCACTCGTGGAGGGAACCGCATCTATCATTTTGACTACACACACATCACAGACAATGCACCGCTACTACTGAGACCCAGAGCGAAGAACAACCGGTGACGGCAAAGCGGCAGCTGAGCACGCCCGCATTCCACCGCGCCACGGCGCAACACCTTCTAGATAGCAAAGCCGTAGTGCTGAATGAGATGTCGCCATCAGCGAAGGCCAAAGCTCGTTACAGATTGACACCATATCAATCAGCTCTACGGCTTTGTTCTGCACCTTGTTGGGAAGTTTTATCTTATAATAGATTAAAGCATGAAACAAAGAGACAACAAAGCACATCTAGGAAACGAACACAGATATCATAAATAAGGCACTCACAACACACTAATCACTCTCCCCTTGACTACTCCCTACCGCCTCATCCAACCTACATAAAAAAGGAATTCATTTGGCTGGTGAACGTCTCGGCATGTGTTAAGGTTCTCAGTATGATATCTTTTCCTCGGAAGTTTGATAATTGCTAAACAGTGTTTCGAAGTCATTGGACTCTATCTGTTAACAAAAAAAATATTTAAAAAAACATTGGTACAAGCAATAATGGTCCGATGCAATCGCTAAATCAACAAAAGCGATTCCTAGAGGGTATCTTATTCATATTAGAAATGGCGCAAAAAAGACGGGAAAAAAGACGAAGAAGCACACAGGACAAGCGCTTGTCCAGTGTGCTTCGTCTTTTTGTGCCGTCTTTTTTGCGCTATTTTTAATATGAATGTCAATTACCAACTTGCCCCAGCAGACCAAGCTTTTACAATCCCGTCTCTGCATAGCACCACTTAGGACAAGACGAGGCACGATAGCTGTTCGCTTTAAAATATTTCATTGCTTATTTTATAACCAAACTCGATTGCATTCCAAATGAGTAAATTAAATATAATCAATATTGAATTTGTTATTACCAATCTCAATTACATTCCAATTGAATAAATTCAATGGAATTGATATTGAGTTTTTTATGACCAAACTCATTTGCACTCCTAATGAGTAAATTCGACAGAATCCATATTGAGTTTCTTATGACCAAACTCAATTGCATTCGTAGTCAGTAAATTCAATAAAACCGAGTTTTAGATTCGCGTGATCAAACTGATTAGACGTTGCGTTTTTATTGAGTTTCAATTGACTAATAGAATACTTTAGAAACTTCATTCACATTCATTGGTAATTTTAGTAAGATGATGCAGTTTTTACGCAATAAACAGAACCCGCACACGCATCGCCAGGAGAAGCAAATCAGGAAACGGGAATCTGACATTTCTTTTACGGTGAAAAGCTGGAAATTTCGAGTTTAGCGGGCAAACCGTTTTCGTTGCCGGCCCCTCAGCCAAAACACTTAATGCATGCCACGCGCAAAAAAAGAAAAAAAAAAAAGTTTTATGCGCAGCCGGGAGCATCATCGAACCCCCCCCCCCCCCCCCTTTCCTTCCCCAGTGCCGTCCGGGTTCTTTCTACACGTTGAATTATTTAGCACGACGCCCCAAGACTCGCCGAGTGCCCATCGTCCGTCAGTGTCCCCTGGAAATATGATCAAAAGGCGTTCCGATCTCTCCCGACGTGATTAAGGCAAATAGTGCTGTGCCGCAACACAAATAAGAAAATAAAAAGGTAGAGCTAGAAGGAAACCAGAATCCGTTCACCCCTAAGAGCTGACAGTGCGTTAGACACTAAGCGCTCGACGGACCCGCAAATCGCCTCCCTATGATCACCCGACTCCGTTTTCTACGCGTGGATATGAACGAGAGCGCGAACACGTGCGGGAATATAGAGGTACGACTCGTTCAACGAGCACGTAGCTTCCAGCACATTGTCAGCGCAGGGGTTGAACGGAGTAAAGCCGCTGTTCGCCACGACGGTCGCTAGGCCTCGGGCGAGGGACGCCCATGGCAGCCGGCAGAAGGCCGCATCGCGGCGATAAAAAATTCACGGCGGAAGGAGCTTTGGGGCTGGACATCGCGACGTCGTTGTTCTCTTGCCCAAATAGAAACAACCGCGTGCTTAGGTGGAGCCGCGGCGCATTACGACTGAATCCAGTCCCGTGCTGGTGGGCGGGAGACTCGCGATGGCACGTTTCGTGGAGTTTTACCGCTGTTCTGGGCTCTCGGTGGTGAAAGCGATGTATATTATGTTTGTGTGTTTGTCTTATGGGGGAGCACTGTGGACCTAAGGAGGGATATGGTTAATCCGAGAGCACTCAATCGACGCTCGAGGGCGTGGACGGGAGTGGGCTTTGATGTCGTTTTACGAAAGCTTCGTTGTCACGGGGTCGGTGGAGTAGACGAGGCAGATCACTGCGTTAATATGAGTGTGTTAGCGGACGAGAAAAAGAAAATACTGCCCTGGGCCCTCACCTCGCCAAGCTAGCAGCACAATGAGGCCTGACCGAATGAGAGCAGTAATTTTCATTAAGCTGGGGATTGCGAACTAAGGGCCCAGAACAGAGTGTGATACTTGAATAGGTAAGCCTATCTAGTATGCATGTATACGTTGTTCCTAAAACAACTCAGGCGATCCAATTTCGCTTTCAAACACTTTTACCGTAGAGTAAAAACGCGCAGTCCTATACAAGCATATTAGAATATATTGGGAGCAAAAAAATTTTCTAATTACGCTTTTTTTTTTTAAGTTTCGTCGGTTGGTATTATGCTCCTCAGTTTCGCGATTTGAAGAAATGGCGAATACAACGCCGCCTGTGTTTGAGCAAGGTTTAGTATGATCGTACTTTGATGAGTCCTATATGAGAGCATGAATGTTTTATTCCGGCAATGGCGATCATCCACTTTCTGGAACAGACGCGCGCGTACTGCTCCGCCACGGACAAACAACACGACGCAACGACGTTCCTTCCGTCCCCTTACTCAGTCACGAGGGAAAAGATGTCGCTTCTTTCGGTTATGCGGGTTCAGACGTAGCAAGGACAGATGGCTGCCGGAAAAACCCCATAAATAACGAGACCTATCAGCCATTTCACACTGAGTCCGACCGCGGCCGACGCTACGATCTAATGAACTCAATCAAGCAACACCAAAAGTTCATCGTCACGGCGGTCATTGCCTTTGTCTGTTTTCCAATAACCGACTAAAGCAATCACGCGCAGTAAGGGCGTTTTTTTTTGTTTTTTTTTTTTGTGCAGGTCATACTTGACACGCTAGAGCAACGAGCGCTATGATGATTTACGTTTGGCGCTGCTTGACTGCCTCTATCGGTTACTAGCTTCGGCTCCAGTCGCACTTAAAGGGGAACGGAGTGGAGTGCTGCATTCTTTTTACGTCACTCGCGAGAGGCCAGCCCGGGGTACAGATCGGACACGAGTGCCATTTCACAGTTAGAGGAAGACGAGTGTCTCCTTACTGACTGACTGAGCCCAAGCCCCTGCGAAACGCTGACACAGCCGTCGCGTTTAGTTTGTGGCTCACGGCGGCCTCTTGTGCGTGACGTCGATGCTCCAAGAAGCAGGGCCTTATCGTCAATCCACGAGCTTCCTTCCTCTATACGCCCTGCGTTAACTCGAGAGATATGCCCCGGGCCCGGTGACGACCGTCCATCGTCGCGTTGATCGAATACTCTACTTCTTTCCAGCTATAGTCAACAAAATGTTGATGCAGCTCTCATGACCGATCTGTGCCCGCACGCGCGGTATTATTCTGACGACGCCAAAAACGGAGTCCATACGCCGTTCTAGACTTTGAAGTATTGGCTAAAGACGCCAGACGTGTGCAATAGAAGGCATCTGTGTTTGCCCAGCGAGGATGTCATTCAGGAAGCGGGCTCTGGATATTTGAATACGTACCGTGGCATCTACCTCAGTCGAACTAATACTTCAAACTCTGCCTGCCACGCGGGCCCCTATTTGCCGATGGACAAATGAACATATAATCAAGACCCGGGAAGCAGTTGAACAAAACGGATTTTTAGCGAACTCAACAGAGCGTTCGATTTGGTTCCAGCTGGGAACCGGCGCTGTTATTGTGCTGACGCTTACCCGCATGACGCGTGGGCCGAGCGGGTTTAGCATACGGCATTGACAGAACGCAAATCCAGCAGCTGCGCGCGGGTGTGAATGCCCCACTGCGGGGAAATAAATCGGAGAACGGGTAGGCATGGCGCTCATTTGCATTTGCATTCGCCAGTCCCCCTTTCCCCAATTCCGAAACGTCTTTCAATACCGCGCGCTTGGATTGCCAAAGCGCGAGCATTTGTTTGTTTCTCTGATGGCTCACTAAAGCGCGACCGCCTTGGCATTCGTTCGTCCGCGTCTGTTCGTTTGAGTAGCGTCAGTGGTTGCGGTCTCACGGTTTCTTTATATATACGTCGTCCGGATTTGAGCGAGGAATTCCCGTCGTGGTTGAGTTTTTGTTATGCGTATTGAAAGTTTACGGTGCGCCAGAATTCGAAATATTCGGGGAGTTTCTGCTCCCAAAATGCTCTATGATTAGGGCGGGGGCAAAGCGGGTGCTGTTGGAAAATAAATATAAACAGATACCTGTTCCTTTTGATGTCCTAGAAACGGTAAATTGCTACGATTGGCAGGAGGGGCATTGACAAATTATAGAATAAACGATGGGATGCAATAGTGACATTGAATTTCTTTTTATCTTCCGCTTGGGTGTATTACAAGGCGTAGCATGTGTCATTTGTGCGTCATAACAAAAGAGTTCCAAATACAAAATTCTTTTATTTTTTTTAATGTCGAGCTGTGGAGTGTTTTAAACATCGACGACAGATTGCCGTAGCAGTTCTTCAGAGGCACACAAAGTAAGCAAAAGGATATGTGGTTTTACATATAACTGTTGTATGCAAAAACGTTATACACGATGAAAACAACTCAAGCGACAAAGACGAAGTGAAGAAAAAAAGCATGGACGGGACGAAGTTGTACTCACAACTAAAGTTTCCTTTGAGCTAATATGAATAGCGTTCTTTAAAGTGTCTCAGCTAAAAGTATAATGTGGTGCTTGGTAGATAACTAGGTCTTTGTTTATGTAATCTTTTCGGCTACGTTGTCTTCATTCTGCATTTTTCATTAAGAAAAATTTACTTGAGAGTACAGCTTCATTCTATCGTGTTTGTTTCTTCACAACGCCTTCGTCGTTTGAGCTGTTTTGATTATGTATAATGGTTACCAACTCGCCCAAGTCGCTACATTAGTGTGCAACAACAATCCTGAGAATCGGCTTTTCAAACCTAATTTCGCTGATCAAAAAAGATCAACGCGTTTCAGAAAAACCTAAATGAGAGTTTGATCAGATAAACAATTCATTAAATTTAAACTAACTTATAATAGAGCTTGTGCTCTTAAATAGCCAAAAGAAGACTCTTTCTGCGTCCATATGCAGATCTTCAGTTACCAATAAAATCATTTCTGGAAACAACATGCTTGATTCTAGAGAGTTGCAAACTTTATATACTCTACCAGTACCAATACAAATGGAACGAGGAAAGATAGGCACATAAATTTACTTTTTTTATGCCTTTGCGTGCCTTTTCTTGTTACACGTATTCAGCACGACATTGTTTATGCGAGAATAGAATGAAACAATTTAAAACAGGACACATCCCCCCCAAAAAAAAACACAGTGTATAAGCTATAAAAATTAAAGACATTCCGATTCTCTGCAATGCCGAATTAAAGCGCAGCTGTTGAGGAGGAGGAGGGAAGGGGAGGGTAGGCCCATGTGACGTCACGTGAGTGCATCACTCGTGACCCTGGTGACGTCACTGGTGACCCTCGTGACGTTACGCAGTTACGCCGACGGCGACACTGATCAACCCGGAAACGTGCGCCTTAGAGCTGCGCTCTAAACTGACATACATTTAAAAGGAAATGCATAACGCTGCCGTAAAATACTCACGTCAAAATAAGACACCTGTTTTTATTAGTAGACTTTAATCCTTCTTTCCATGTCTTAGAGTTGGTTGATCTCTTTATATGGCCCCAAATCCCCCTCTGAAGTCTATCAGGCGGCAAGGAACCTCAGACTGATCTGTCTCAAGTGTCCGCTCGCTATGCGACACCCGTTCAAGTTACGTAAGTTTATTGGGAAATCCGTAACGTGACTCCTCGTCGTTCAAAGAGGCCGGTGGCGTCCGGACTCTCGAGTTCCTTCCCGGACTCTTAGAGTTTCACCCGACCATGCTCCGCCCCACCGCAACTTGGCAAACCGGGAAGGCTGCGGTCCCACTGAGCCAATCGGCGCGTCGGACGAAGACACGTGACTTTACTCTATCTCGGTAGTTTTGCGCAGTCAGTGCAGTTGAATGTACGGGGTCGGGTGAGTGGGGAAAAAGCCGCTTTTGCAGAAACGTTTAGCGATAGGTCAATCTCCGAGGGTCACACAGGTGACGTCTGGGATACATGCACAAGAAAGGGTCCGGTGGAGATGTGAGTTCCTTTTTATCCTCTCCACCCACTGCTTTGATTAAGGTTGCGCCCTTCTATGTTTAGTAAGAACTATCACGTGCTTCACCTCCGTGGCTCTGATTGGCTCGACGGAGCCGTAGCGTTCGCTCTTTGCCAAGTTACGGGGAAACGAAGCATGGAGATTGCCTTACGCGAGTGCCGTAAACAATTCGGTGAAGCACGGTTCGAAGGATGGAGGGAAATAAATCGGTCCTTCGCCACTGAGCACGGACGACGTCGGAATTCGCCTCTCGCTTACTCTGGTAGGGCTTTACGGGAGAAACAATTCCTTGCGCCGCACTCTTCTGGAAGGATACGTATGGGTCTAAATTGTCGTCCTAAAATTGAATCTGGATCGCGTCTGCCTTTAGAATAGGACGATTTCAGTGGCAGGTCATTCCGAGGAAGCGACTGGCTTTCCGTCTTCGGGAACTGTTTCTGAAACAGTTGTCAAGAATGGGAAGGTAGAATGAAAAACGCCAATAAAAGGCTAGCAGGAAAGCGTTGCTCCCGTGGGGTGGGAAAAAAGGTATTCAGTAAACCTGGGCTATCACATGTCCCTAAAGTAGACACATTATAACAAAAAAGTAACGAATGTTTACGGATTCCCGAAAATTTTATTTTCGTAGAATTAAAACAAATATCGGCAAAAGTAGTTGCAAACACTTAAAGTACCGCGTTTTCACTAAAAAATTTGTTTCCTGCGGATCGAATATTTCAGAGACGCGCTACTGAACAGGAGAAAGGAGCATCTTCGTCGTATTACTGTAACTTTTTCATGCGGTGTTTTGTTTCAATAGTCCGTTGTTGATATTTTACCCCGCTCATATAAACCTTTCATATATGATTTCAAATCTCATTGGGTTTCCTTAATGATATCATAATCGAATCCTTGAGAGACGGTAAAATACCAGCTATGTTCAGCATTCTATTTCTCCCTGTCTCAGCTAGGGTTCGTATCATGTTGTTTTCCAACCAGCTGGCCTGCCTATTTTCGATTCTTGCTCTCTTATCCAAAGCACTCATTTTTCGTCCACCTGACGTTGCCACATCAACGCGCAGAAAGAACTCGCGCACAGCGTCGCGGTCCTCGAAGCGCTCATCTCATCCGCACCACGTCGACCTCACGTCTTCTCCGAGCGGGGCAAGAAGAAACGATTCGAGGCATCCGAGTGTCCGCATCGACCAGAAGGCGACACAGCCGGTTCCGAGAGGACGCCGACAGACTGACAATCGAGGGTCTCGGATTGAACGGGAAGCGCCTCAAGCTGCAGCCGCAGCTCGCAACACAGACCAGTGTCTTCGGGTAAACGAGCTTGTTTGTATGCGAGAGACGAAGGACCGGCACCCTGCCTCCGAGACGAGGTGTCCCTTTAATTTCCGGGACGCTTCGTTCGGGCTCGGCACACGGCGTAGAGGAAAAGGAAACCTCGCTGTTCTCCTATTCACTTAGCATCCTGGCTGAGCCCGACATCGCGAGGCCAATATTGCCGGAGAACTGTATCTTGTCGGTGCCGACAGCGGGGAAGTTTAGGTTCGGGCTGTCGCGTAGGCCCTTGTCGTACCTCGTGTCTTGCCAGAGCTGCGTCGAGTGAGAGAGGGACGCAGTAACGGCTCGGTAGCTTTTGGGATCGAGAGTATGAGCATAACTTTCTAACGCACATGCACACTACATAGAAGAGGTTAAAGTGGCGATATGGGCGAGTTGGTTTCATAACTGACAAAAATGCGACGAGCACAACAACAACAACAACAAAAAGAGACAGCCTAAAGACGCTTGTTTTTCGTACTAGTGTGTTCTCCTGTTTTAAAGTTTGTGCGCTGTCTTTTTTTTTCTAGGTACTTTTTAAATTGCAGTAAGACTCGAATTGGCGTGTACTTTAGCTCCTACAGACTACAGCATATTTTAGAAGAGCGTGTTGTTAACAGCTAATTCGGAACATGAATTGATACAGTCAGTTAGCAGGGTTATACGCAGTCAGAAAAATTAACTGGATAGAATATACTCTAGCCATCATTGGTTGCCCTATCTTTCAAATTTGTATTTACCGTGTCCCCTGTTGGGATCTATAAAAAGGTTTAGGACCTGGGTCTTGTAGCGCTAAAGCCAAATCGTATTTCTTTTATTTCCTTTTTACACCTCAATTATCTACAGCTCTTATTTTGTTATATTATTAAAATCAAGCCGTATAGTTACCAGCAACAACAGTCTTCTTAAAATTTATGCGTATTAAATAAGCGAGCTCGCTTTAATTCATTTTTTAAACAAAAATTAAAACAAAACAGCTTCTGGGCGGCTGAAAACAAATATTAAAAAAAAAATTAATCCAGCTAACGTTTATCTCAGCTTAAAATAATAAAGTGAGTTTTATCCTATGCAAAGCGGACCTATGCAGAAAAGACCCACATTCCAGACAAACCTATAACTGCTTGCAGACCTAACAAACCTACCTTTATATCAACATTTATAGGAGGTTGGTGCCGTCTAACCGGTGACAAGAAAACACGATTGTGGACGATCACACAAATTATAAAGTTGACAAAAAATGTGCTTTTCGTTTCGACGACACGGACTGCTGGATGCTTGTTCCTTTAATGATAGTATGTCTTTAATAGCAATTTTTTTTGTTGTTGTTATTGTTTTTTCCACCAAGATCGGGTTTTCTCGGGTATAAGAGAAGGCAGACAACTGAAACGCCTGAGGCGACACGCCGTCGCCATTGCGAGTCGCTGAGTCGTCCTGTCGTCGGGAACGGGGTGCTGGGACAAGCAGAGGAGGACATACGACGTGCCCCTGTCTTGCCGAGTTCCAGAGGCGAGAGAGTCCCGAACGGAGTGCGATCTTTCGAAACGCTTATTGCGGAACCCCTCTCTTTCTGGCGGTGATGACAACGGCAATTGATGCGCCTACTTGCGGGCTCGCCTACGTCGGCAGTTTGACGCCGATAAGCGAGCTGACTTGCGCGTGGCAAAGAGGAACAAAGGGCACTCGACGTTTTGTTTCTTGCAGGTCTATCAGCGGTGCCCGGTTAAGTGTAACGAGAATCGAATGTCACGTCTGTTTTGAGTGTAAGTTTTTTTTCTTGTCTGTGTAGTTAATAGGGGCCTAGGTCATTTTCTTATGTAGGCAACTGAATATCTGTGTTTCTTGCATTATATTTTCAACACGGCATATTTTGAAAAGAAATGAATCATGACCACAAATAACAACGATATTATGGTCCACTGATCA
Source organism: Ixodes scapularis (assembly GCF_016920785.2). Classification (NCBI taxonomy): domain Eukaryota; kingdom Metazoa; phylum Arthropoda; class Arachnida; order Ixodida; family Ixodidae; genus Ixodes; species Ixodes scapularis. The sequence goes on along the minus strand of NW_024609882.1, from coordinate 8,998,065 downwards.
AGCTCAAAACGAGGAACACGAACGCTGTTAGTTTGCGGCAGATATGTTTCTTCTATTGTGCTTTGCTTTCACCCAAGATACCGTAAAATGACACTCGCTCAGAACGTATTATACTTATCGATGTCTCCGAAAATATTACAAATAATCAGAACACATTTAGTTCTTTTTATTTTCCTTCCAATTTTAAGTTAAGGCAGATGAAAATTTAAAGCACTTCATTGTTAAACTAAAAGCGCACTAGCTCCAAACTATAATAAAAAATAAGATTCTGTTCTACTGTTAAATGCTTACGGTGTTGACTATTAGCATATACTCACACCCATACTCAATTAGACAATTATACCTGCATTCGCAGTCTTCCATAAGCACGTCCCCACTTACGTGCACAGGTAACGAACTCGAGCTGCAGAATTCCACGTCCTCAAGTTCTAAGACAATTACTCTTATGGCGACCCAACTCTCGATTTGTTTCACACCGACAGCTGTTATCGGCTCTTCCTACCACTGGAAATTACCTTCCATGGTTGATGTTGTTGTTACAATTGGGGAGGAGGACCGACCGTGACGCCCTAAGCGGTTAACCTTAGAACTACACGGATGGGGACACCAAATACAATGACTCAGCGCTCGGCCGACATAACCGAACGCGGCGTCAGCGTTCGGCTGGAGTTCCGTGTTCTCCAGTGAGGGGGAAGAGGGGCTCTTTTGTTTCCACTCGGGCCTCCAGGTACAATGCAGCAGGCCCTCTGCCCAGCTCAGCACACAATCAGAAGTGGGTCAAGCTCGCATTCTCTGACGATTGCTTTCGGGGTACATCCGGCACCTAACGTCACTTCGTCGATTGTTAGTATTTTTTACATTACACTGTGCCCCGCGCTCTATTGTAGAAGATGACATGGACATGCCCATAAGGTCTGTAGGCATGTGCACAGGCCTTGTGTTGAGTAAACACCGAGGTGTGGGGAAACAAACGGGTCAGAGCGCCCCCTATAAGGCGATCGTCGTCGATGCAGCCCCTAGAAAAAGATCGCCCGCCGCACATGGGAAGCGAACCTGGATCATCTTCGAGCGAAATGAACGCGCTACCACTTAGATATGCCACAGCTTTAACAACCCGCTTTATACAGACCTTTCTACAAAAAATAAACAAAAGCGTGTAGCCGGTGCCAGTTTGAGTGTTCGGCGTATGGCGCGTGCATTTCTCGCTTTCCTAAAGCGCGAAACACATGTACGACGAAACCGTCCGATCCGACGTCCGACCGCGCAATACGGCGGTCGGAGGCGAGGGTTTTCAACGCTCTCCGATGCTACGAAAACCTTCTCCCCTCAAGGTCATTCCGGCAGTCCGCACGTCGGATCGGACGGTTTCGTCGTACATGTGTTTCGCGCTTAAGCGAGGAACACTCACGTGCCGGGCTGTGAAGATCGCTCGCTGGATTGCGATTTTGTAAACATTGTAAAGGTATATAATTAGGGTATTTGTAGTACCCAATGCCTACTGCTCACGCTCCCTGAAAAAAAAAAAAACATATAACAAAACGCCGTCTTACTACTCTCAGTGCCAAGAGTTCGTGCCGGGAGAGGAGCTATCACGTGGTCCTGAACAAAAAATAATTAAATAAAGGCGTTCGAAATCAAATGGAAGAAAAGAAAACAGATGTCTCTTTTGTTTCGGAGGCTTTTGTTCACTCACTCCACGATCCGAGAACGCGACGTCAATGCCCAACTACCTCGTCGTAAAGTGTAGCCGTCATCGCTGTAGATTAACGCAGGATTGCTCTTTTTTCTTGTTATAGTCAATGACTCAACTTTTGTTTCAGTGGCGCTCCTCGCGCGTGCCGCTTCTAAAGATTTTTCGCGCGCTTTGAAGTGCATGATAAAAAAATAAAAATAAATATTTAGCGAGAAAGACAAGTAGAGGAATCCAGCTTTCGGAAAGCAAATAGAAGTCTCGGAATCTCGACTCACGGGCAAAAAGAAAGAGGGCCAGAAACGTGAAAAAGAAACGCAAATATAAGGTTGTGAAAGAGACGAGGGTTGACGATGGAAGCTGCGGGAAGGACGAGAGAAGCTGCGGGAGGGAAGAGGAAGCCCAGAAGACCGATAACTTATTCCGCAACGTCCGGGACGTTCGCCGCCAGCTCGTCCCCGAATTCCGTCAGCTCATCAGACAATCCGAATCCAATATAGCGGCAAGACGTCGGCAGCGACTGTCGAAGCGAAGATGTGCCGAACGGGCAAAATGAACGACACCACGCGGGGGGGAGAAAATCCGGGGAATGAGACCGGTGCTGGGCAGGGGCGACCTGGAATGGAAGAAAGTAAATGGACACGGGAATACGAGTCCGTTTCCCCGCTTTCCTGCCCCCCCCCCCCCCCCCCCCCCCCTTCCCCCAAACTTCGCCGTCGGATACGTCTCCCACCGCCAACTTTATTGAATTTGCAAAAAGAGCATAGAAAGACGGCTAAATCTGGAACAAACTGAAAGGAAGCCGAGGAACTGCCTGGAGTGCCCGTCTCAAATTCTCGGTAAACGAGCGCACCGAAGGACGGTCCGTGAAGCGCGAGAAAAATGCGGGCGCCATTTTTGGTTTGGCTTCCCACTGAACCGTCAATTTTGAAGGGCGGTGTAGGAGGTCGAGATTCGAGGCGGCAGTCCAAGGTTTTAGTTCTCTCCCTCTTACCCCAATTAATACCTGCGTGCGGCTTAGTCTAAAAGAACGCATATAAGTGTACGACGGTCAAAAAGTATCAAGCTCTGTGCGCTCTAAAAGTCAATTTGTAAACAAACGTTGAATCTGGAATTCGCGAGGTTCACCTCTTTACGTGACATATATTGGTCAACTGGCATATACCTGCGCTATTGTAGTGACTGTGTGCAGATATATCGTTGAAAGAAGTTTGTAGTAGTGAGAATCTGAAGTGCGCGGTTTCTCTTAATAGTTTTCTTAAGAATTATTTGCTTAATTTGTATAAAACAAAAGTGCACCAATGCCGCGCATGAAAATACACGTTTCGGGATGTGGTGCCAGAGTCGAAATCACTGAGCTCCACGAGAGTTTTTATTGTGCATATGCACAACGATAGACCGACAACGCATCTACGACCGGCGTTGCAGAATCTAACCATTTGAGGTGTTTAAAGGCAGCGTATCAAGTTATTTATCAACATGCCAATGTTATCTGCTTAGACGAAAATACCTCTCAGTGTTTATAGAGTAGCTTTCACGTGTCCTTTGTGCCTTTACCAACTTTTGATTACCTACCTATGCAAGGCGATGCATTTTAGTCACGTGTGATGCACGAGAAAGAAAAACATTAGCAATTAATTTGAACCGCGTAGAGAAATAAGTGATGGTATTTGCATGAACTTGAGGTGCATTGAATAAAGTGCATTAAAATCTTAAGTTATGTTGAGCTCTAGTATCGCGACAGATATTTGAATTACAACCTTTTTTGTGTCAACCAGCTTTTTAGGGAAATGTACACGAAGAACAATTCGTAATATTGTAGTGTCAATATGGCTCTGAACTCCTAGGGCACTCCTTTATCACAAGGTCCTCCAAATGTTTCCTATGTAGCCGGGGATGTAATTCAGTTGGACAAGCCATCGCCTCTGTCCAGCAAAATGCTCTGCCGGCAAAACCTTGGAGCCAAAAAAAATCTCTACTTCCGCATTCGGGTAATCTCTAAATTTAGGAGGCGCCGGAAATTTGCAAAAATTATTGGAATAATAAAAAAAAAAGGTGACGGAATTTTGAACGGATCCGCAACTCTTTTTTCGAACAACGGGATGAAGCTAAAAAAGTAGTCAGGGGAAACGAACGCAATCGATCACTGCTGGTTTACGTAGTCAATACAAAAAACAGCCTCTGCGGCCTCGACTGTTTTTCAATATTTTAGAGATCGCTGGAATCAGTGTCCTTTTAACATAAACAAGACCGGTTGTTATGTTTGGATACTGGCTAGCATGTCTTTCTATCTTCAATTTTGTTCCAAGTAGCTCAGTTCGGTGATACTACATACGTGTTCACATAGTACTTCTCTCAACATAAAAAAACAACCTCCTCTACGCCTTGAAGTAGCAATCGACTTTTCATAAAAATCATCGTATACAAAATACCGCGACAGGAGCTCCAGGAAAGAGTAAAGTAAATCTTCCCACTCTGAGTTAATCGAAACTTCCTGCGATTTCTGCGGTGTAATAATGGCAGGGCTGAGATTTAACAGTGTAATACAAGTCAAGGAAAACACGCGCGGGGAAAACGTGACACGATATATTTGCATCCAGAGAGCTATATTTACTTTAATAAGGGGCTGAATTTGTTTTCTTAAGTGCTAAAATATATTTCTATGTATCTCGGGTAGCACGCTTATAAAGAAAGGGTCTGCCACAGAATGGCCCTACTTGCATTTTTTTATTTGTGAATATTCAACGGGTCTATTGTCTTTTAGAAGAAACAAAATATAAAATTTCAGAAGCCAAATTCACACATTACGTCCGTGAAAAAGTAATAATAAAAAAGGAACAATATAAAAATAGCAGACGGAGAACTTTATTTACCACCGAAATCTTTTCGTTACTTCGCCACACACTAGTCAAAAAGCCATTTGTAGAAGAAACTTCTTGTGCCCAATAAACACATATGAATCATACAAGATATACAGGGTGTTTGTTTTTGTAGGCTTAACAGATTTGTTTAAAAAAAACCGTGAAAGTTACACTTATTCTTCTTGTGGAGGTGAGTTATGCGGCCAGGGGGACATATTATAGGTGTCTAATCGCAACGATCAGTCGTCTAATTAATTAAAATTCGTTAATTAACTTTTTTAATTAATAAAAATAGACATATGGTTTCAATTAGAAACTTGCTCAGCGTCATTGAAAACCACTAAATCAGTCATTTTCAGAAAGACTTTGAGCGTGTGAGAAGCATAGTAGAGCATAAAGTTACCACTCGTGGAGCAGGTACAAAGCTAGCGGTTGCAATAAAGCGCCCGCGCGATTTTTCCGTCTCTTATCTAGCCCCAGCATTGTACCTGCTCCACGAGTGGTAACTTTAGTAGAATACTACGCTTCTCATGCACCGAAAGTGTTTCTGAAAACGACTGATTTAGTGGTTTTTGATGACGCTGTTCAAGTTTCTAATTGGAACCATATGTCTATTTTCATTAATTAAAAAGTTAATTAACGAATTTTAGTTAATTAGTCGACTGACTGTTACGAGTAGCCCCCTATATTATGTCCCCCTGGCCGTATAACTCACCTCCACAAGCCGCCTAAATGTAACTTTCACGGTTTTTTTAAACAAATCTGTTAAGCTTAAAAAAAAACACCCTGTATAAGAACGTACAAGAACTATATAAGATATATAAGAACTTATAAGAACCACATAAAGAAGCATATAAGAAACTTCTTACAAGTTTCTTATATGGTTGTTACATGTTCTGATAAATGTTATGTAATTCTTATGCGTTCTTATATATCTCGTAGGATTCATATCTGTTTATTGTACACATAAATTTCTCATACAAATGAGGTTTCTCAATAGGGCACTGATGATATATGAAGAAACACGCACACACAAAGAAACTCCTTCCGTGTAGATAAGTTACCACACAAATGAGTGTAAAAGAAATGAGCCACGTTTGCTCGTCCTTTACATACAACACGCTGTAAGTCCCTCCCGAAATTTTCTCGAACAATCTACGATCAAGAACCATTTCTTCGCCATACGCGTTGTCTCTGACTACGATACGCGCAGTCTGAAAGACAAAGAGACAAAAAAAAGATAAGGAGTAAGGGAGACAGGAAGAGAGAAAGGAGGGTCTCTCGCCAATGCTTTCAAAGCAGCGCCAACCTCCCCAAGCGGTGGGCTTCCCCGATGAGAAAAGCAAAGGCAAAATCAAGAAAACCCCGACCGAAGTGACAGGTTGGGGAGCACCGCGCGGTTTAGCAGGATAATCGCTGCGTGTCACGAACAGAGGTCGGCGGGGTTATTACGGAAACCCCATTTTGTTGCTGCTGTTGCCCGCGGCTACGTTTTTCCTTCGCCTTCTCCGTTCGCTATCTAGCTCCGCTTTTAATAAAGTCTATTTTCTTTCGCGCAACATGGGCATATATCTTTATTTTATGCCTGCTATTCCACGCAGAAAGAGGAAAATTATGAATGCACTGGTCCCGGTTCGTCGAGTGCCTTGCATATCTAGTTCTTTTCTTATTTATAACAAAATAAGAAATTAGGGAAGTTCAAAAACTGGAAACAAACAGAGGACACCGAACAGGTTTCCCTGCATTACTAGACTGAATTTTTTTACGAGCAATATTGGATTCCGCCTAATGGTGACACACGCACACACACACACACACACACACACACACACACACACACACACACACACACACACACACACACACACACACACACACACACACACACATATATATATATATATTTATTTATTTGTTTATTTATTTATTTATCGAGAATTAAAACTAAGAATTTGGAGACATGCTTTTATAACTCGCGTATCAAGCTGCCATGCTTTTGGAATTTGGAAGCAATTGAGGAAATAACAGCGGCATGCAGCAAAGTTTCAAAAAACAGTCTCTTGTAAAGCATCAGTAAGGCAACAGTTTGCTGCTATTTTAACAAACCTCTACTTAAGATTCTTTTTTATATCCAGTGACAGCTTAATAACTCAGTAGAAGCGCCTCCTCAAACGTGATCTTTCTTCCTTTAATTACACGTCGTGGCACGTGCAGACAAAGCCTGGTGGAATACAACGAGCGCATTCAGGAGTTGAAGATTCGACTACGTTTGTAGCCTGTTACCGAATTCTCTGGGCGGTCCAGGAGTTCACTTTTTCGGTATGATTGACAAAACATATGCACTGAGCGCAAAAAGTGGGTGTTATACTTTTAAAATTTTCAAGTGAATTCACATAATTATTACAGATTGTAAGCTCGTGTTAACCGCCTTGTTCTTACCGGTCTCTACTTTAAGGATTTCTCCACAATATGCTCAAATAGATAGAAAAACAAAATAATTTCACGTACCAAACTTGGCTCGTTAAAAAAAAAAAACGTAAAACGCTACACATATAAGACAAAGTGTATTAAAAATCAAAGCATGGCAAAAAAGGCAAGACAAAACGCAACCTAAAGTGAAGTACCTCGTGGTTGCCGCATCTAAAAAGACGCTCGAATTGAGAATCGAATCTGGTGTCTCAAAAAGAACCTTAAAGAAGACTCTCTATAATAGTTTCCAGGCGGCTTTTTTCCTCTTTTTGTTTAATAGGCACTAGAATGGACAAACGCCGCTGGTGCATTGCCAAAGAGCATTCGTTTTTAAGTCAACAATCCGCTTCCTTCTATGAATAGGCGATCGAAGAAAAAAAGCAAACCAAAAATATTACAATACCGCCTGTTTTATTTTTGCAAACAGAGAAGAATGGATGCTTAGTTACTATGTACTTACTTATTTTATTAAATTGAACATATACCTATTTTAACACTTTGAAGCTTTGATTGCATGGTGTTAATAGACATGACAGGAGTTTTTATATATTACACAGAATATTTGATGGCGTCAGGTGCCTATCAGGTAAGCTTGAAAATCCGGTATGGCTGCAGCTTGAAAATCTATGCGTCGTAATGGACATTGGTTAATATCTCAATAAATCTGAAGCTGCAAGAATTTGTGCGTAAAGAAAGTCATTAAAAATGCAAACTATTTAAACATGAGCACCGATTTGTACGACCCGATTTCTGTTTGAACAGAGCGAATAGTGCTAGCTTTAGTTAGGAATATTTTACACCACCCGGACTTTTCGCTCATGGGAAGGCGAAAATTAAAATTGAAAATATTTTAATTCAGTTGAAGTAACACAATTAGTGTACTCAGAAGACTCATTCTTGAATTATAGATTGCTATAATACCTACGTATAGATCTATTAAAATATCAATATGTGTGCAGCACACACTCTTAATAAATCTTGTCGTAAAAATACTCTTGGGGTTTTTCGACTTCTTCATATTTTTAACCCTAAACATTTTTTAAACACCCCTAAAAGGATTTTTCATTTAAAAAAAAAATCAAACCTATGGGGGTTCCTTTTAGGGCTTTTGTTTTACTCGAAAGAGTGTTTTTTATCGCCCAATTACCTTTCTAGTGAGCCGGGGGCGCAAGGGGGCGATAGTGCTTGATTCGAAACGGTTCTTCACCAGCTGGAACAGCTCTTGAAATATAGAAATACGCTTCAAGAACACACTTTTCTTTTAGAGTGCAATTATAACTTTAGAGCATTACTTTTTTTGTTTTGCGACCAATTTTGAAGTGAATAGAATCTTTTCAGAAGTCCACGCCAACGGCTGCTCGCCATTGTTTGCTCACATTCTGTGAGCGTGTATTGGACCCGAGTGTGACGTCAGCGTTCGGTGAGGATTTGGAACCAATCGCACTTTTCGTGTCCAAGCAATGGTGGCCGCCAATGTTGCTTGCTCTACACTTGATAAGCGTATATTTTGACTACTTTGTCGGTCGCGGAATTTATATTTTTTGGAATGAATGCAAATCGCCAATACCAAAGAAACTAGAAAAACACGCAGTAAAGAAAAAAAAAACACGTAAAGTTGTGCTATTTATTTTTTGTTTTGTTTTAATGACAATATGAATTTCAGGCAACTCAGACACGTATAACCTTGAAAAAAAAACGGGGGGGGGGGGGGGGGGGGGGGAGGCAACTAAGCTGAGGCAGATGTAAACTTTATTTTTGATAAGCTTGTACATTTATCACTCGTTTAAGAATTTAAGCATTTGGAAACTACAAGGTGAGATCGAGAAAAAGAAACCGGGTTCATCTGCCCTCATAAATAAACTATGCCATCGCAGAAAGCTAAAATCCCGTGAGGTTGTGACGCTAGGGGTGGTAATAACATGCAAAATTTGAACACATGACATTACCGGGATCGAAATATACAGGGTGTGATTGTAAAAACTAACGCATTTTGCACGCCTTGCAAAATTTCAAATTAGAAACGTGCATACCCGCAATTGGACATGCGAACTTAGTTTCGCAAGAAGTACGTTTCATGCGTATTTTCTCAGAGCGCGTGTCAGAGGTGATAAAATATTACGAATGAAGCGAAAATCACGGCCGTGCATTTTCAATGATCTATCTCGGATGTTCGTCTTCTGCGTTCTGGTTTGTAAGCCTGCTCTCGAGTTGTGACAGCTTTTTATGTATTTAGTTATTTCTAAATATTTAGTTATTTTATCTATTTAGTTATTTAGTTTTAGTTAGTTTTGCTATTTAGTTAGAAATATTAATTATCGCGATTATCTTGCACATCTCCAGTCTCTGCTACTGGTTTTAGAGTTTTCTTTTTGCGTTCACCAAGCCATCCGCGAACGAGTTCATAAACCAGTGTGCAGAAGTCAAACGGGCTGGTATAGGGCATGAAGAGTGTGCTCTCTTCGATTTGTTCTATTTTAAATGTTTTTACCATCTCAGTATTTAGCTTGAAATGTGGACATAAAAGTTTTGGCAAAGCTACGTTCGAGTGCCCATTTTATATCTCCGCAAACTCCGCTAAGCTCCGCAAACGTATGTGGAACACATACTAAGCCTACTCTTGGCTTATTATATTTTATTTTTTTATGTGTGCGTGCTTAGCTGGCGCTAACCCTAAGCTATTTCTCTTGTGTGCCACTATGTCTGTAGCATGCCTGGTTAGTTTGTTTTGGTGTGTCGCTTGCCTCGCCTCTAGAATTAACTGCTGTGCGCATTCGTCTGAACCACAGGGACGTAATTTTTTCCGCTTGTTATCGCCCCCCTAATTCACCTTCTGGATTTTCTTCTGATCTATACGATGCTTTGAATACATTACACGAAAGGTATCCGTCATCGCCCATTTTTGTGCTTGGTGATTTTAATTTCCCTGGCGTTTCCTGGGACGCACCTATTCCCGTAGCATGCTTCGGCTCTCTTGAGTGCAATTCCTTTCTTACTACATGCTCGGATTTTAACTTGACTCAGCTTGTGAAATGTCCAACCCGTACAACCCCGACAAGTGCCACTGTCCTTGACCTAGTGTTCACTACCCATCCAGATCTTGTACAATCACTTTCAGTTTTTCCAGGTGTAAGCGATCATTCCGTCATTCACTTTAATATTCCGAACAGTTCTCCTCGCAAATGTGCAGCTTCAAAGGTATTTAGAGACTATAGTAGGGCTGACTACACCGGGAGTAATAATGAACTCGAGATATTTTTCTCAGATTTTCTTCAAAACTTTTCTGAGCAATCGTTGGAAGATAATTGGTGTATGTTTAATTCGAAAGTAACTGAGATTAGCAGCCGCTATATACCCCTTCGTAAAATTAGAAATACACAGTTCCCCCCCCCCTTCCCCACCTTGGTATACACCAACATTAAAACGGTTATCAAACAAAAAAAAAAAAGCGCCTTTTTCGACGAGCCAAGATATCAATGATCCCAGAGAGATGGGCAGCTTATGATTGTGCAGAGGATGAGTACGCACGTGCACTGTCTCTCGCCAAACATACTTTTTTTAATCAAACCCTTCCATCGCTACTCGAAACTAATCTGCGTAAGTTTTGGCACGTTGTGAGCGGAAGTGAAAGGAAACCATTGAACTTGCTACGGATAGCGAATCGGTCATTCCTAGGGAAAACTGCTGCGTTGTTTTGAACTCTGCATTCTCACCGTCGTTTGTTAACAGCACGCCATCTATGTTTCCCGATGTTCCGGTTTATGATTTTATTCCGATGGATCCAATAGTTATTGACTGGGCAGGCGTAATGAAATTAATTCAAAATATGAAGCTTTCCTCTTCTTCAGGTGATGATGGCATTAACCCCAAATTTTTGAAGAACACCGAAGTGTATTCGTCTATAATATTGTCGAAGATTTTTGCACAATCATTAGAATCCTGTTCGCTCCCGAACGACTGGAAGGTGGGAAAGGTGGTTCCTCTGCACAAATCAGGTAACACACATTGTCCCAATCATTAACCAGTATACCATGCAAACTCATGGAACATGTCATATACTGTCATATGGTATCTTTCCTCGAAACTAATTCTTTTTTTAGTACGCATCAACACGGCTTCAGAAAAAATTCCTCATGTGAAACTCAACTACTCGCCTTTACTAACGACTTATTCTCTGCTGCAGATCACTTAATCACTGTTGACTGCGTTTTCATCGACTTTTCTAAAGCATTTGATAGTGTCTGTCATAGTCTGCTCCTCTATAAATTAAGTAAACTTAACATGGACCCTAATATTTTTAAATGGATAGAATGCTTCTTGTCTAATCGCACGCAATATGTAACCGCCAATGACCATAACTCCCCTCACTGTCCTGTAACGTCCGGTGTCCCGCAGGGGTCAGTGCTAGGGCCCTTGCTTTTTCTTATTTATATTAACGACTTACCTAGCTGCATTTCTTTATGTATAAAACTTTTTGCTGACGACTGTGTTGTTTATCGCAAAATTCTGGAACCTGCTGATCATCATGCTCTTCAGTCTGACCTTGATAACATTTCATTTTGGTGTGACACCTGGCTAATGAAACTTAACCCTGCCAAATGTAAGTCAATGAGAATTGCACGTCATTCAAATCACATCCTACCGTGTGACTACTTACTTAACGGTGTTCGCCTAACGCAAGTTTCGTCCTACAAATATCTTGGCATTGTCATTTCCGGTAACCTTTCATGGTAAGATCACGTCGACTACATCACTAGTAATGCTAATCGCGCACTCGGTTATCTACTGCGAAATTTTTCTTTAGCCCCAACCAACTTGAAACTCATACTTTATAAAACTTTAGTGAGGTCAAAGCTTGAATATGCATCATCAATCTGGGACTCTCATGTTAACTCCATTATTCTTCAAATAGAAGTCATTCAAAACCGTTCCGCGCGTTTCATCTTCTCAAATTACTTTCGAACTGCCAGTGTCACTTCTCTGAAATCTAATCTTAACTTACCCGATCTTTCATTGCGTCGTGAACTATCTCGTCTTTGTCTCTTTCATAAGGTTTATCATTTCAATTCTCTACTCAGTGACTCTCTCTTTCTGCCACCATCGTACATTTCTTCCCGCAGCGACCATCAGTTCAAGGTTGGCGTCCCAAGCAGCCGCACCAATTTGCACTTCCACTCGTTCATTCCCAAAACCTGCACAGACTGGAACCACCTCCCCGCCTCCATCGCTTCAATCACTGACACCGACCGTTTCAAAAGTGCCGTTTGCAACCATTTTTTGTAATCCCCCTGCTGTGTTTATGTTCATGTTGTATTTTTTTTTATTTTTTTTGCTTCACCACTTCTCTCTGTAATGCTTCGGCCTTGAGAGTAAATAATTGAAATGAAATGAAATATGTGCAGTTCTCTCATATTCTATCTTTTTTCTGCATTCAATATTGCACAACTGTTTCGTACAAGTTTAACGAGCACTGTAAGTTTGAAAGTCGAATTTTGCATGACGTACCAAATTTGTAAAAGTAAAACAAAACTTCTATAAACCGATATTCACCTTAGTCTAGTTTTATACACTTTACTCAATAAGGGAATCGGTTACAATTACATTTACCCTTGAATAAAAAGTATTCAATTTAGATTACTTGACTACTTGACAGGAACTCAGCGGGCCATTACCTAAAAAAATGAACCCTGACGTTTCCGGTTTTTTTTTTCAGATTTTTGAAAGAGTAAATTTTCTACCGGTTTGAAAACGAGCCTTTCTTATTGTCTATTGTTGGGTTATGATCACCGGATGACAACTGATCATCTTCTCAATCCATCACTTTTGGCAGACCATGCCAATGTCGGAGGCTTGGTTCGAGGATTTCATGGTAGAAAACTTGTGGACCCAAAAGGCGCCATTAGGAAGAGGATGGGAAAGGGAGTATATGCCACTTCCTTCCATACCTTTTTTTTTTCATAGAATTACCATTTTTGCAAAGCATCCCCAGTTTCAACGCGCGACGTCAGATAAGTTTAGCATTCAACCCAACTTCAGAGAAACTGCCCCTAACCAGACCAACTTGCACTATTCCCTTTCAATGTGAAAATACGTGTAGGACTTTGAGAGTTTGATACTTTGTGTTTGTTGGTCCCTTCTCGCCTAAGTATCGTTTTTTTGTCAATAATGTTCAACGACCACCAGCTCGTTTGCACTCTAACCTTCCGTTCATTGAAACTACGGGTTCATTTTAAAATTGCTTCAGTAAGGGTATCAGTAAGGTTAAGAGACTCAGGCTGCTGCTTATTATGTTCTCACCTTGCCCCGCGATTCGCTCTTCGGCATTTTACCAACTGATGTGGCAGTCGGATTGACTGCGAAACGTTACTAAAATACTCACTGACAACCTAAGAAAGGAAGGGTGTGGCGAGTTTCGAGCCACTCAATTATTATCACTTGCAGGTAGCACAAAATAAAAACGCCCAACTCGGCACAAATTAAGGAAATCCCAGGGGCTTAATTTGGCCTATTACGGTTTTGCTCCAAGGCCCTAGTTAGGTGCCAAAGTACTTGTTTTCTTTGGTGTTTCTATGTAATTTCTTGGGCACGCCTTATGACTGCCAGTGTGCCAGACTCGAGCCAAAGATGCGACACGTGAACCGAAGAACCATGCGCGATGAAGCCTAAATACGGTGCTTGTGTGGCAATTTAGATCCAAGGTTGCCACATAAAATGCCAAGCACCCGGAAGTGAAGCCCAACCCTGCCACGTGCTTAGCGATGTAGGACCAAAGATTTATCATATGACAGCCAAATCACCAGCGGTGAAGTGTAATTTTTTCACTTGTTTCACGAATTAGGGCCCTTACACAGGCCCGAAAAAGGTTAATTATAGCTTTATTTGTGGATTTGTTTAATCTCTTTAAGGTCCTAGTCTCCAAGAGGTAACGAAAAACACATTTTGACCCAAAGAATTTTGGTACCTGGATAGTCGATGATACGGCAGTGTTTGGTACTAAGAATGCCGAAACATCAATCAAGCAGCAAGGAGCATAAATAGAATAAGCCGCGCAATCCGTTTCTTGAACTCCCTCTGAAAATAACATGAGACATGGTCAACGTGCCCATACCATGTTCGTTCTACTTCCGGATGGCGGCGTCTCCCCCACCCCCCCCCCCTTCTTTTTTTTTTTTTGTAGACGCCTTTTTGTTAATATTTTTATGGCAAACTCATACTTGTCACTTAGTTTTAATTGCTTGCTAAAGACCGGAAGAACGATGACCGTGTGTATTAGCGCACCGCAGCTCGGAGTCACCATGGAGTGAAAGCTCGCGCCGCTCTACTACGCGATGCGCGTTGAACGCCCCCCGACTATAACGGTAGTACTGCGCAGGCAAAATGTCTCATCTCCAGCGGCGGCACAAGATGCCTAGTAGGGGTCACTTCCCGCTGCCTAAATATACTCAATGTATTTTTAAATCTAGATCAACAACATACTCGGATAAATTGAAATACGCGCATTTCTATCCTGGAAGTAATGCGAACTTGCGCATCTTCTGGAAGAGTCATATTTTCTTACTAGATTTATTGCTGGCGAAATGTGTAGCTTGGCCCCTCCGCGCATTCTTGCTTCTTGGTCACTCTCACGTGAGCATACCTAAGCAAAAATGCCCCACTCCCGCACCCGAAAGAGTATAGAGCACAGAGTGCTTCCCCAATAGCGCCTACTCTTTGGACGAAGAACGCTTCGATGTGCAAGGGAGCGTAAAAACACCTCCGCCCTCCTCCCTTTTGCCTCGCACGGCGGCGTGTCGAAGCATCTCCGTGCCAAATCAATATCTCGCAAAGCAGGGGGCACAGGAGCGGGCCCCGGCACGAACAGAACGCAGTGAACAAACACGTAAAAACGACAGATAGTATCCCGACAAGGGAAAAGAGGTCGATCATGGGTTGCAAGAATAAAATATATTGTCAGCTTCTCGGAAAGAGTCTTCTTTCGTCTTTCGCTTATCTAACTTACTCTCTTATTGCAACCCCCCCCCCCTCACACATACACACACACACAAACACGCACAAGCACTATTTTTCTTTCCTCGGCACCTAGCCCTATTTACGCTCTCGTGTTTCGTTTTATTTGCCGTCTAAGCAAAGCGAATGTTTTGCTACAGCGTCTGTTTGTAATCAATGGGAATACACCTGTAAAAATATTTTTGTTACCCGCAGTGCAAAAAGAAAAAAGCGGGGAAGGGGGGGGGGGGGGGGGGGTTCAGTGACGCTCTCGACAGAAAGAAGCTGTAGAGAATATACAGTGTTATCTCCCTTGCGTATGTTAATGTAACTGCAATTGTTTCTTTGGAAAGTCGTCATTTGAAAAGTTCTTATTTTATCTTCAAGTAGTCAGAGGATTGTACACTAAAACGAAATTCATGAACTTGGTTTCGGTAGGTCATGCTTAATATTTTGTGTTCTATGTTGTATATTTGTTATATGTAACCAATTGATTACCCTTCCGCAGTAAAATTATCAATATAAAAAGACATAATAAAGCGCAAAAGGAGACTCCAGGACATACGTACTTTGTTCAATGCGGCACCTAAAAAGATAATAAATGATTGCTGCTATTACCGGATTGATGATTTCCTAAATTCTATCGTTGAAGTCGGCGTGGCCGAGGGAGAATACGTTTGCAGTAAAAATTATCATTGAACGTTCTTATCGGCAGGTGTACAACAATGCAAATGCAATTCAATTACGTTACAAACCAACACGTATAGTTACACCTAAGGAACCAATAACGGACATCATATCAACAAACTTAATAACCGCAGAAATTTTCCAATCTCTAACGAGTTTCGGGGGTGTAGCCTCTACTACATTAATACGCACACAGAAAAAAATTAAATAATCACGGAACCCGTTCCGTAGAGGCAATTCCCAAAGGTACACGGAAGGAGAGAACGTTGTACCTCAGAGCAACTGGCCGTTCTAGCTAACCAATCCATAAAGCGATTAAAACATTCATCCAGCGTTTCAACCTCAGAAGTTGAGTCTTACAGTTGTAGTCACCCTTAAACATGCAAAATGGTATTTTCACTTCTTGTTAATTTTAAACTACCTTTCATGTGTCGGTAGGTTATTTGGTTTATTAGCGTTAATCATATTCTAGTTTATTGATAATTATACAGTGCGGGTTATTTTTAGGGCTCGCAATAGATCTTTTTCAAAACCCCATCAAGCAACATTGGCGATCGTCAAAGGGGAAAGAAATAGGCTTAGAAGGGCGGGAGGAATCATATGTTTGTTTTCTTACTTAGGCTAGGTGGCGCAAGCTACCACCCGTTATAAAGGGTACAGCCATTACACAGCCGTATATACAGAGAGCTTGGCCATTCGTTAAGAAGTATAGGAGACAAATGAGGAGGCGCCATTGGCCGAAAGCGGGCTGGGCGTGTTCCAGGGCGTCTTCAGAAATTCGAATGTGACCAACCAGAAGCCGGAAATAATACCCTGGCGGTGGTTGCAAGAAACAAACCTGATAACTGCATTGGAGTAACTCTTGATGGCTGAAAATATGATACACGTGATGTTTCAATCACGCTCATCCAAAATGATGGTGGAAGAGTGCGACTAGCGGAACGATCGACATAATCCGTACGCCAAACGCCGAGGGAGGGGAATCTGCCGTCCGAGCGGTCACATTCTGTCCGCGCAAAACCGAGTTGAGCGGCGCATTCGTTTCTTACATCTTTCTGCATGATCATGATCAAAACAACACGTGCACCGTATTTTGAACCAGAAAGAGTCACTACACTTCACTTTTACGCACTTATTAAAACCATATACGAACATAGACCTTCGATCAGAACTGTTTCTCGCTACCACCGCTAGGGGGTTCTTTTCGGCTTCTGGGTGGTCAAGAGAGCATGCCAAGCCCTCTTTCCGAGTCTACCGCACGCCCTGGCTCTGCCCGCGCTTCCCATTGACCAAACTCTCTACATATACGACTCTGAGCCATTAGCATCCATCCATCCACCCACAAGCATGAAAAGTGTGATTGGATCCGAATCCTAGCCGAATGCTAACGCAGTACTCGTTCTCAACACGAGCTGAGCCGAGTCCAAGCCGACCGCTGACGTTGCTCTCGTGTCCAATTTACGCTCAGAGTATGCGTCCGGAAAATGGCGGACTCGGACGGTTGGCACAACGGATACCGGAGGACTCGCATTTCGAAAAACATGCTATATCTCGCTTTTTCAGGAGCACGCCGAGCGACACGGTGCTCGGAGGGGCAAAGGAATATGTTTGCCACGTATACAAGTAAACTATGAAGCCGACTGTTTTACGGTTCAGGAATGAAAGTGTAAACATGGTGGGCTATAACTAAAGGATCAAAAAAAAAAAAAAAAATAAAAAAGATACGAGCAGAAAACAAAATTCACTGCCCCAAAAGGTAGTTCGAAATGCCGAGTAGTGGTGAAGAAGCGCACCCCAGTGGGCAAGATCGGTTTCTTTCCGAGTCGGGCCATCAAGTCTAAATCCCCCTCAAAGCCAGGCCATATAAAACCCAGTCGGTAGACTGAAAACCTACGTCGTTTGTTTCCTCTGAGAATTCCTGTAAGGTCAAAGCAATCCTAACAAAGCTACGGCTCCGGGATCTGTTCTATTATTGGATAAGTTCCATAATTAATATCACGAGAATAACAATTGTCAATATTTTCTTGTTTTTAAATTTTACACGTGGTTGGTTTTCTGCTATCTTGATTCTGATATGCATGACATGTTGCCGTATCTAGACTTTACGTTTGTTCACATACTTTTTTTTACCGAGTTTCTTACTCTTAGCGACTGAAATAATTATGTGGTCTCACTGTAAGTCAGATATAGCGAGCCACATTTTTTAAGCGATACGCAAAAACAAACAACGCGAAAATTAAACATTTTACCAGAAGCACACAAAGTGACGGTCATCACTTTTTGAAAAGAAAACATTTTTTTTTTTTGTAATATTCGAAACTTTCATTATCCCCCCCTTTCGGGCGACTGCGGCAATATTTCACTGAAAGTGTCGACGAGTATCTAAGTGATCCAGAAAGACAAACTAAAAAGAACTGCTAAAACTACTGCAAGTTAACTATTATCGCGCAGAAATTAACCAACAAGATTCCGAGTCCACCTGTCCCAGGAAACCCAATCCCAAAGGATTCAGAAACCCGGCCGTCCGGCTTAATCATTCAAGAGCGGCAAGACCCCCTCCCCCCCTTCCCTCCTAAACAGCGAGCTTCAGCAGACGAGCACAGTTTTCTATTAGCTCTCGCGGGGTGCGGCAACCATATTTCGCGTTTAGAGGGGTTCCGCTTCCAACCTCCGCCAAGATGCACACTCTGTCTGACCGGCGCAATTCCCGGAGGCTGCGGGTCGGGATAGGGGGGGGGGGGGGGGGGGGGGGGGGGGGGGGGGAGGCTAACCTGGTTGCCGACGCTAGCGCCTCCGCTGTCAGCATCCATCAAGACCGAGGAAGGCTCGGGTTTTTGCTGCGCATCCTTTGGCCCTTCTCCGAGAACTCCTTCCCGTTCTTGCATCTCTCGCGCGGGAGGATGCAGCAGGCTTCCCCTGTCAGCAAGCTGTCGTTGTGAGCGGTATTCCCAGCGGAGCCCACGGCGGACTCCCGTAATCCCCGACGCTTGCTGCCTCGCCGTCGCGCAAGACTGCGGGTGTCTGTCTCCGGAGCAAAGCGATGACTGCCTTGTCGGTCTCGATAGGCACACTTACTTTTGTTCCTTGTTGTTTCTTCGTGTGCACGTCTTCTTTTGTTTACGCGTTTTGTGGTTTTTGTCTTCGTATAGAACGTTCGGAAGCGACTAGACAGGAGGCTCTCTTTTGATCAGGAAAAGCTTGTCGAGTTATTTTATGTAACGGTCCTTTCTCAACTGTTTTTTTGTGCTTAATTTCCAATCGCCTTCAATTCTTTTTCACTAAAATTAGCAATAGTATTTTAAAAGATTGACAGCGAACCCCATTAAATAGGGCACCTTTCGTTTTACCAGCTAAATTTAATTCATACAAAATGATCACATAGATAGCGTAGATCACATATAATATCAGAGGGAAACCCTTCACCACGACGACTTTTAATGATGGTCTATGTAAGCAATTTTTCATGTGGCTAATTCACTGTCCTGTTATTTATCCATTGTCACATTGTTAGGAAGCACCGTTAAACTTGTACGACTCACTGCTTTGGCGTTCAGATTGAATGCTGGCCGTATATAAAAATAAAAGGAGCAGAGAAAATAAAATAAAATCTTAGTTGTGTACTTTTTATGTAGATCCGTTATGTATATATACAAAGCTTCAAAACAAAGTCTGCGTTTAATGCTTAGCCGTATGTTTTGCTTTGTTTGACTAACTAAACATTTATCTCTCACAGTAATTGATTCATTTTATTCGAGAAATGACGAGTTTATTATTTTTTAAACTTTGACGAGTATTTTCAATAAACTTCGGAATACTATAACATAGAGGTACGAGGAAGACAATAAAATTAAATATCGGTTGGTCTCTGTCGTTATGTTGTCGTGTAACGGATTTCTCACTTTTATCAAAATGCCCGTAGCAACTAAGTAATATTCATTATCTCCGAAACACCGAATTTCACCTCCCGAGGAACTCGCGCCTGGCCCGTCCTAATGAGGCATGAACATTCTTAAAGATACGCACAATATTATACTTTACCACAGTATTAAATTTGCCAGTTTATGTTAAAAAAAAGGCAAAGACAATTAAGGTTGGTCGTTTCCCTGTTTGAGGCTTCCTCGACCGGGTGACGGCAAGACAGTCCCGGAAGAACGGTCGATTGCAATTTACCATATCGTTAGCATGTGATTAGCACATTTCAAGCCTGTACTTAGCATTTATTAACATAAAATTACTCGCTAAACTGGCATCTAGGGCTGCCGTGAGAATTTCTTTTAAATTTTAAAACAGGTTTAAATAGTTTTTTTTTTCATCGTGTCAAATTTGTAATAATATTTTGTTTCTTAAATTGGGCATATGTAGGTTTCTAGCTGTCGGTAATATTGTTCCTGGTAACAAAAATACTAAAATAGGCCGTTATGCCAAGTGAAGTCATTTCTTACGCAGTGCCAGTAATGAGACGGTGTCTTATCGCGTTGCAAGAGGAGCGTCCTTGCATTTCCAACAAGACAGACTCGACTTTTTCTGCATTCTGCACTGCGCGATTTTGTCACAAGCCCAAAATATATTACACATAATATGCTTTCCTTCAAGTCATTGTGTTCGGCTTAGCACACGCATCGCCATCATCGTCCTTTATCAACGCTAATTCTAAAGCAGCCCCTCTGTAGCACGTAAAGTGATTATGCGTAAACAAAACAGAAAATCCGCTGGATGTGAAAAGTCTTTAAGATATCCCCCGGTCCTCAGTTTCAATTTGCCAGCTAAACGTTTTGTCTCAGGAGGTGACTCTAGATTGCATTTTCGAGTACTTTAGATACTGGCTGTATGAACAGATTGACTGCGCTCTTAAACTGTACCTTGTGTTGAGGTCTAGAGGAATATAAATCCGCTGTTCAGCCAACAGATAGGAAACAAATACCCAAGTCAGACGGGCACGTTAGAGGCCTTCGGAACCAACTATTTTAAAGGGTCGGCAAGCAAGAGCTCGCCGATAAGCGCGAGACCGCGAGATCTTTTGCTGATTCATTAAAGTTGTTCGTTCCGAAGGCCTCTGACATGCCCGTCTAACCGGGATATTACAGCTGTCGTGGAGCTTGTGTGTCTAAATATGTTTCGGAACCATAGGTACGTGCGCGTGCACCCTGTTTCACCAGAAATATATTGCTGGTTATCCCGGCCGAGGTGCCCGCAATCTGACGGAGGCTTATTGGGGAGAAGGCGCCGTGTAACAGAGCTTTCGGTTGCACGTCAAAAGATCCCCGGGTGGTCCAAATTAATCCTCAGTCCTCCGCTGGGGCGTGCCAAATGCCCGTCGTTGTTTTGGCACGTAAAACCCCCAAATTCGACTTCTATTGCTGGCTGAAATAGCCTCGAGGAGGTCTATTAACTGTCTGAACTGATCTTATAGAGACCTTAAAAGTACTAGCAATATTCGTAACAAGATAACAATAATAAGAATGGATGCCGTCGAGCTGGGGAAGGTTATTACATAATAATAAAATTTCCGAGATTGAAAATAGGAGGAGCAAAACTCACACAAACCAGGGGCTAAACAATATGCGGAACGAGTGTGAGGTGCTTATTATTTCATCAATCGTAAAATTCGGTTGATTATAATAACGCTCCGTGCGAGACAACTTCGAAAAATACAGAGATAAAGAATCCCAAAACCAAGAATTACAAGTCAGTTTTACGTCAGTGTAACGAAGGTTTAATTTTTTTTCTTATTTTTACTCCTATAAAATCGACAAAATTGTCATTACCCGGTGTAAAATGTTTGCTCAGAACAAAGACGACCTTGATACGCAAAATGACAAGGCTAATCCAGCACTGGATTAAATTCCGAGCGGATCTTGATGTACACTTCAACTCTACCTTCACTGTATTGCTTACGCAAAACACCACCTTCCTCTCAGCCCTGGAGCCAGCTCCGTCATCTAGCTAATGAGCTTCCACCCAGTGACGACGCGAAACTATATGCATCCCAATTGATCTTTTCCCTCGTTACCGTACAATAGGACAGAAGAAAGTTCACGCCCAATAGCACCTCGCTCTGTTCGTAGTAACCATTCCCCAACGGGCGAAACGTCTGAATCAGACGTAAACCAATCGCTCAAAACCACAAAAGGAAAAAAAAACGAAGAAAAACACGAAGGGAAAGAGATTTTCCCCTGAGGAATGGCCGCACACTTAGAAGGCTTCCCGAGCACCACGGCACTTTTGAGTCGCCCTGGCTTCCGCCCATGTCGGGGCTAATGAGCGGGAACTGCTTGCCGCTTGTTTCACTTTAATCGATCCGCCTAATGAGTGGCCGATGTTTAATGCCTTCTTGATGGCAAGCGCGGACTCATCTTGCGTGTTCCTGCCAGCGCAAAGATGGAGCGACTTGCCCTGAATTTCGGTGATTAGCCGCCTTAGCGTCGTTATGAAGATACCGCGGGCCCCTGCCCCTGCTGCCAATATTCCAAATACGTGCGAGAGCATCGTCGATTGTGGGACGTCTAGATGACGTGCGCGATTTTTTTCAGGGGAAAGAAATCTCTATTGAAACGACTTTCGGCTCACTCGTCTTCCAAGATGGGTTCCTTCGCAAGACTGCTTCTTGAGATAAGACGTATTAACGTTTGACTTGGCAACTCCCCCAAGCTATATAGATATCTAAGAAATGAAGCGTCTGAAGGCCCCATTTAGATGTGCGATTCAAAGCGCTAAAATTATGCGTATCTACGCAGTCGCTTGGACAAGGACACTGCGACGTGCCCATATATGGCGCTTTGTCGAAGTCGCAATCTCCTCGATGCTACAGGGATATAAAAATTTTAAACTGATTTTCGTATCGGCTTTAAGTCTTAAATTGACTATGCTTGTCAACTCTATCTGGAATAAGCATTTCTGGGTTGATGCCAGTTTTTTTTATTCACTTAGTAAGATTCTAAAAACTTTGGATTCGGGTAACGTTATGTGACGCAACTTTTGTATCCAGCCATCGCCTCTGTAGAGAATATGATAATTCTGAAGCACTAATAAAAAAAATATCTTCATGCTTTTACTAGAGCACATGATGTACCCTATGTTCAGCAATTGAAGTTGAAAGAAAACACCAACAAAGAAGAGATAAAATTAAAAAAAAAAAACAAAAAACTTTATGTTACGTGTGAAACAACATCAGATTGGCTTTAGGCTTGCATCTATGAATCTGCCACTAAAAGGTTTAGTCCTGAGAGAAAAGCGTAGTTACCTTTGTGCCCCTAAACGGGACACAACTAATACGGCATGCCAATTACTGGCAGCCAAACCCTCGGGGGTAAATTGTCAAATCCATCGAAAAAAACAATCGTTATTTTGAACCCTTGGGACTTTGGAGGTACTTCATTCATTTTTGATCAGCCACACCTGAATCGCTGAGGAGCGTCATCGTAATAAAACAGTTTTACCTTAAGCCCGGCGTCGTCGTGTTCGTGCCTGTATGCGCGGTCTGCGACTTTAAATTGCTACCCTACATACTTAATGAGTTGGCTTTTTTTTTTTTTTTTTGTCAAGAAGTAAACTTTTCAATATTTCCAAGCCGCTGCCATCTAAAAGCATCTCGTGTGGCGCAAGTATGAAAGTGAGCGCTTGTCTTTCTAGCATTTTGTGTTGTTGTTGTTGCTGAGTTTCGTAATTATGCATAAATTATGACTGGTGCTTCTATATTGTGATCGATGGCACACCTTACAAACGGAAGGAGAAATGGTTTTATGAAATATTACGTTTCCGCTATTTTAACGGGAGAGCGTTTAGGAGCTCATGTCGCTGAAAACGCAGCGTCGGCATCAGTGTCGGTGAGACGGAAAACTACTGATTGGTCGATAAGTTCGTGACATCAGAGCCACATGACCTCGCGCGGGGATTTCAAACAACTAACAATGCTCACGTGAAATGTAAATTCACGCGTGGAATGAAAGTGATTAAAACATAATGTGTAATGCCAATTAAAGGTCGCCACATGTCTCAAATCATTTCATTTAATAGAATAATTAATTTTCCTTAAAGAGAAAAAATTAAAGAATTGAAAAAGGCGGACGCAGGATTCAAACTCATGACCCTCCGAGTATGAGCCAGACGCGCTACCAACTAGGCGACGCAGACACTTTTTTAATTATTCTTTCATGGTTTTGGCACGCAGACACGCTTGGACGGCTTGAGAACGAGCAGCGGTTTACACGTTTAGCTATCGTGTTCAACTCTTAAAGGCGAAGTTTAAGCGTCCTCTTGTGTTAAAACCACTCGTTCAGAAGGTAGAGACGAGGAGAGTTGAATTGAGAGGTTAAAATAACAGAAATGTCGCTAGTTCCCACTAGCATGATATTTGGCTGAAAAACGTTTACCCATGGGGTTTTTAAGATATCATTTTGTTATTGCCTCTGGTACCAGTTCGCGCCAAAGGCATTAGAGTGTCATCAGTCACGTTTGTTTACAGTGTACGGGTATCTAAAGTAACCTCAACACTCAAGCAAAGCATTGATTAATAAAAATAATCCTAAAGTTTTTCATCCAGAAGGGTAGAATACAAAAATATTGGGACTTTTTTTTTATGCTACCACAACATTGGTAATCTTACTGTCCATTTTTTTTTCAAATCGCCAGCCTCCCGCCTGCTACACGAGTGGTAGCAGTTGTGCACCCCTGCGCTAGCCACGTGCTTCAAGCCTATATACATTGACTGATCTAGCGGTTTTCGATGACTTTGAGTCAGTTTTAATTAGAACGATGCGTTTGCTTTCACTCATTAAAAGTAACGTTTAGTATTATCCAGCGTATCGTACCAATTGACCCCTTGGCTCTGCGACTCACCTGCAGAAACCGCAGTGGTGTAGCTTTACGAATATTTTTGTAACCAAATGTAGACCATTAAAAAAAAAGAACACTGTATAGACCTTTACAGCGGCAGTCTCGAACGAAGCGATTTACAGCGCGCGTCCCTGGTTTTGAGAGTACGTCAGTGTTGCCCGACTGCGCTGAGCTGTGGAGTTTCTCGTCAGTGAGCCGTGGCAGCCTGCGTAGGCGCAATTCCGGACGCTGGTGGAGGCTAAATTGCCGCGTTTTCTTTTTTCTTTTGTGTTTTGTGGCGAACATAATTTATAGAGGAATTTAAGAAAGCAGTGCTCTATTTTTGGGAACAAACACAAAGAAATGAAAGCTGTTTTGGTGAGTCCGTGCGCGAGAGAACAAATGCAACTGGAATGTTTGTTTCATTTTATGTTCATCGTTTTACGGCACCGTACACTCAGCCGTGTAAATCTATATAGGTCACAATATTTGACCACACAGGATATCCGAACTGCATGGATATTCACCACCCACAACATGAAACTCAATGAGCCTCATCAATGGAACAACATATATTGTACGTACCCCACGGTGCCGCGTTATCCAAACAGGATTTGAGAAAGGTCTCAAATAACACAGCATATCCAATATACAGTGTCGACGATAGTCACTTCACGACAATCGGACGGAATCCGGCGTGTTTTGGGGAACATGTAGAAGAGAGCAGCATTTTTGCACAGCTTCAAAGCAAATGAACGAACGTGTCTATTCTGTCCCCACACCCCGGACCCGACCCTATCAGCTATTTTTCGCGAAGACCCGAAACACAGCCGGGAAGGCATTTGGAGATGATCTCAACGGAAATAATCCTCCAAGAACGTCGAACTGCCTGCGTCGCGGGCTGCTTGACGTTCGTTCTCTTCGTTCGTTTCCTGCGAAGGCCGAGCAGGCTACGAGCCCTGGTATTCTCTGGTTCTCACAGTGGAAGATAACATACAAAGGGTAAGCATCCTAAACAGGCGAATAAAGTAAAAACTTCCAAGAAAAGCCGGCGAACTCCGAATGCAAAATGCAGGTGGGCAGTCACGCTGACCGGGTTTGCACAGCTCAGGCGGGTGCCAGAAATGTCTGGCTGATAGGGGTCGCTCGATTCGCAAAATGGCGGCGGCCAGAGCGCTCTTTTTGCAAAGGTCTATACACCAACTCAACTCTAAGGCGTCACGCCACTGCCATTTAGGCGCTCTCTGCACTCCTCATGCGCGGACTATTATTCATCTTCAATGAATATGGTATCTGCGTACGCGCAGTGCCTATACCTGGCGGGGGCAAATGCGGGCTGGTTTGTAAATAGCGAGTTGGTGCTTGCCCTCTAACCGACGCACGAGCCGTCGAGGGACGAGCGACCTATCCCCCCATGTTTACGCACTTAACGCGGCAGGTTTTCCGCTGTACACGGGAAGCTCGCTCACCTGCCCTGACTTTGACGTCCCTGCTGACGAGCGTTCCGACTGCATTAGTGGCTGAACACCGGTAAGTGGCGTGGTGCAGCTCCGGAGCGTACTCGCGCTCCGAGAACGCTCGGAACGCCAGGGAACCGTCCGGGAGCACGCGCCGTAATCCGTTCGCCACCACCGGCGGCCCCGCGTCACTCCCGCCGACGCTGGCCGCGAGTGCGTGTCCCTGGTGGCTGTACCACGTGACCGAGGGCCGAGGGTATCCGCTCACAGCACACGGCACCTTGGCCCCCGTCGAGTTGCTGAAGACGACCCGGCTGGGAGGTTCCTGGACGAACCTGGGCCTGGACACTTCTGCGAGAGAGGGAAGAGACGAAAAAGGAATGAATGTTAAGAATGCTGTGCTGGAATTAGGATTATTTTCTTAGATTGAAAAGAAGAAATGCGTATGCTGCATACTGGACCTAAAAGTACGGGGTACAAGAAAATTGTCACTAAGACTTATTCGTGTCTCAAAATGTAAAGAATGAATACCAGCCAGTGGCAGTCACAGTCACATCAGTCTAAAGGGCGGCAAGAGAGTCGCAAACCATGTAAGGCTAAGGTAAAATGCATCCGTAAAAGTGAGTCGCCTTCTGGTGCTCTATGTTATTGTAGGAGGTTATATCCTTGTGGTTTTGGTGCTGTTTGTGGGCCGCCGTCCGCATTAGAATTCCTGTATATTCAGGGTGGGCAGACCCCTGATTGAAAAGGAGTAGGTAAAGAATCCTCTCAAATGGTTTTTGTCGGTTTCTGCTTCGGACACGTGCATGGAGTTGCTTCTCATAATTTTTATCAGTATTTGGGCGTAACCTAAATTTTCAAAGAGCAAACCTATTATTGAAACTAAAATGCTAGAGACCCCAACAAGTTCGAACAAGAAACATAAACAACTAGAAAGAGGGTGCACTTAGGAGACGACACAGACGAGGCAATCTTTCAACTCCAATCACATTTATTTTGAACTTCAAGCACGGTGATCGGCCGCTCCCGTAGTCCCGTAATTCCCATCGCTCCCTCCCCCACCCCGCCCCTTTCCTTCCCTCAAGCGCTTTCTCTCTTTCTCTTTTCATTGTCCCCACGGATCGGTCAGGCATTTCGTTAAAGTCGAAAAAAAATGTACTTGAAGTTGAAAAATTGCCCCCTCTGTGTCGTCCCCCTATGTATCTCCTCTTTCTAATTGCTCAAAAAAAAAAAAAAAAAAAAAAAGCCAACACGCTCAAATAAAGTAATCTTGCCTCGTGTTGATTTCTACGTGTTACCTCGAATTGTTTTGCTAAATTATATCTAAATTATTTGTGGAACACTATAAGAGGTGCGCATTTTCAATTATTTGAGAAAGAGGGGTAAATACTTTTTATTTGCCTGGACTAACACGAACGCTTCCAACGTTAAAAAAATTGTATCGGCGACAGAACTGCTTAAGGTAGTAAGAACGTGGTTTTGGTTTTTACCTATAGGCATAACAGTGGACACGACAGCGCAAACACCCCAATGCTATTACCACCTACACACAGCCAGAGCGTACAAGCGGCCGCGGAAGCTTGTCAGTTCAGGGAGATCGATTGTTTTATTAATTTCAAAGCAATCCCCAGACAATTTCAAGAGATATAAAAAATGAGCTTCTATATAACGCACGCCAATGTTTGTGTGCACAGTATTACAAATATACGTGACTATCAAAGGCGGTACTGTGTGTACGTCCTTTTTTTTTCTGCGTCTCCGGTTCATTATGTTGCCTACTATTCACCAGGTCACTTGCGCCCTCAATCTTCTTTTAATTATCAAGGGGTTTGTGATCCAGCCCGGTAGAAACTAAAACTACGCCAGGAGATGGCCAGCTATTTCAGTAGTATGGACTTTCTTATGCTTCTTTGGTACCGTCACTCATCAATTGTTTTGTGAAACACACTTAACATGCTCTACGACATCAATATTAACTGTTTCGAGCCTTGCGAATGCAGCTCTACATAGTTGTAAACTTCTAGCTATTTACCTTTTGGAACCGGGTAAAAACATCACGGGCTTCAACGCCGGGCTCATACGTAGTACAAATTGTTCAAAACCGAAATGTTCAGGGCTAGAAAATGCGCGACTTCTTTCAAATGAATAAGCTCAAAGGTTTCGCGAAATGTGGAACTTCAGCAATGCGCCGAGGCAATTTGAATTACAACCCTCCGGAAGTCGTTAAACACCAGCACATCAGTAAATTTTTACGCTACAGAACCTTAAAACATATACGGTGCGTAGAAGATGATAAAAGTTTCGTTTGCAACTGGGAAGAAATCTGACGAGTACGCACTAATGGGTATAATTTTAGCTTCTTGGAATCAAAACGAGAGTAAACTCTTGATTAAAACCCCGAGACTGGGACGACAAAAGATGGGCAAACACAAAGTCTTCTTGTCCCTTCTCGTCCCACTCTCGGGTTTTTAAGGCGAAGGTTTAACCACCACCAGCTCGTTTCCTCCATAAACTTTTGTTCAGAAACTTCTGGTAATTTATGCTGAAGATCTAGTGTTAAAACACCCTCTAAGTAAAATTCAACTTGTCAGAAGAGAAGCGTACTCTAACTCGGATGGCAGTAAGTGCATGGGACTTTCCCGTCTTTGACACTCGGTGCCTTTGTATGTAGCGTGGAACACAGAAGCAACCGCCAGAGTTGGCTCGCCATCGCTCGCACAATATGCGGATCACACATTCTCGAGACACTTCGTAATTTTCTTCCACATAACAGCCAGCTATACGCACGCAGCCACGTTTCTCGTCGTCAACGCTGGCTACGTTTCATCACCCGAAGCGACCGTGACTGGTGCTGAGCTCTTCAACGGCATTACTGAAGACCGATCTAGAGGGTCCTCATAGTAATACATGTCGTCCCCGTTTCTCATCCACTGCGGCTACCGTCGACGAATTCTCCGAGCAGGGGCCTGTGTTGTTACAGTGATTCGTATCTTACCGTCATCTTTAGACATCATTAACTGGCCAGAAAACCTTTTAAACGGTAATAAAATATTGTTTCATATATTCACCCTTCCCACTGGAGCAGTGACGCACATGGCCATCGTCTTTCACATCCTGTGCGCACAGTTTGTTTTTTAAAACACAATCCATCTTGTATTAACACCCATGTCTTCTGGTCCCGTGCTTGCCGGCCCCCAAGATCATAATGAAGCACACTGTCAAAATTTGTCAGCGGCTTGGGGGGGGGGGGGGGGGGGGGGGGAGGGGAGGGGAGGGGGGGCGGGGGGTTAGAATTTAGTCACATGAGCCTTTTCAAGCCTAGCTTTTTTTAATCGTGAGTGTCCCATGTAGTACCCATCTAAACGCTTTTCAATTCAGTGAACGCCGGGTTACTATGATCGTAATATATTTAGTATCGACATATGTGCGAAACGTCGGTTCCATTTTCGACGTAATGCCCGGGTTGGTATTATTTATAACACGGACGTTCTTATTTTCACGCTGCGCGGCAACTTACTGTCAACGTGCGGTAGCGTCAACGTGCGGTAGCCATCACTGTCCTAAAAAGAAGGTCACGTCCGTCACAAAAACGAACAGTTAAAGGGAATCTGCGTGATGCAATGAAACACTTGGCAGACGAAGTGAAATATGAGGACAGCCGGAAGGACGCACAACATATAAAAAAAGCGAGTCTTGCGTAACCCCGAACACGGCCATTAGGCTCGTCACTCGCGCAGGCCTCTGATCTTCAGGCTTGACCGGTCTGCAGGATGTCGGCCATTAAGGAATAAAGAAAGGAGATCCGTCCTCGACCAAGCCGACAGGTTAATTCTTTCGGGCAGACCATGGAGTCGAGCCCATAGGGGTCTCCTGGCCTAACAAGGGAAGAAGACCCAAATTCCACAAAGGGGAACCGGATGAGAGTCCTCCCTTTCTAGGGACCGTTCTTTTTCTATCTTATATCTACTGTCTTATATGTTATGCTTATGAAATAACTACGAGTTACAAGATGACACCATTATATTGAAGAAGATTTTTCTCACTTTGAACTAAAGTTTAACCCTCGTTCGCTTTATTTTGTAAATATAAAAGTAATTAAGAAATCCCACATTTTGATTCAAGCTATAACCTTTTTTTTACTTTGTGCAGGAGCATCCCCCCTTAGGAATGCCAGTTCTTTGACTGCACAATAAAAATCGATTGATTCATTGAATGACTGATTGATTGGTTGATAGAAAACACGCTTGTAACTATACACGACCCAGCAAAACATTGCATTTGACGGAGTCATTCATATTATTGCTTTCTTGTTAATAATTTCTATTTGTAGAGAATTTACGCATATTTTAGTGGAATCTTTATGAATAGCTTCATTTTTTTTTTTTTTACCATGTTTCGGGAAGATGTTGCTCAATCAGCACCGAAAGACATACATTGTCAGAACGGACCAGACAACTTTTTTATGAAAACTGGATTTTGTCAAGATGCTTTCCTCTATTGGAGTCTAAGGCTGCATTAAATTTGAAGTTCACCGTTTACCGTTAATACATTATCGATAACTCTAGCTTCGCGCCTCTTTAGTTCGTCGATGCTTTCTCATTTTGAGGTGAGAAGCACCGTATCGTTCCTTGTCGTCCTTTCCGTTATCGTTAGCGCTTGTGCGTTTTCTTATGAGGGATCAGCTAATTGTAAGCTTTTTTTAAGTATGGGATAAAATATTAGTTTTAAGGAAGACATATTTATGTAGTACTGATATTACAATTATTGCCAGGCTATGCTGCAATCCTGTTTATTATAAGAACATAATCATTGACAGCTGAACGTTATTATCGAGATTTGTTATTACAAACATTTGCGCTCACAGCCAGAGAGGATGCATTCCGCCTTTTTCATCATTGTCTTTAATTATTTACGTAGATTGTCCCATTTACCTATTCATACCTTTAAAACACTCTTATAAAACGTCAAATGCTTTCGTTTTTTTTATCTACGTTTTGTGCATTTAGTCCAACTAGCTTTTACGTTTTGGTTGCTGCGTTTATTTTGATTCAGTGAAAGAGTATTTAGGCTATTGCGTCTTCTGAAGAAAATAAGCAGGTATTACCATATTTATACTCTACATTTACGAAAAATAAGTTTCGACCACATTCTACGCAAATCCGCCCTCCTCGAAGTTAAACGCATTTCAACGCATTAGACTACCCACAAACGATGGGAGTTCAATTATTCAGAGTGTGTTGGCTTAGGGCCGCACGAGCTTTACATCGCGTATACCGCGGTGGCAGCCGCGTTTCCCTACTTGTACGTTCCTACTTATTCACCGCTACATCGCTGTATGTCCGGACTCTCTTTTGTAATCCCTGCCGCCGCTTCGTCCGCGCCGAACCCAATGCGCGAGGGGGGAAGAGCCCGCCACAACCGCAAAGCGGTCTCCGCAAAGTCCCGCGCTCGCAGTCAGCACGTAGTCACCGTCCCCCCGAATGTTTTCCGAGATAAGGCGGCTCCCTGGAGAAATTAGTCACTCCGGCAGAAGCATCGTTCCGGGTGAGAAATGGCCGCGTGTCTCGGCGCGATGGCCCCGCACTCCATAAGCACGCGCCATCCAAGTGGGCTCTCCGCTCGCGGACGGATTGTTTGTGAACGCTTCGAGCGGCACTGGATGCCGCGTCCTCCACTCGAAAAAAAATAAATAAAAGGAGCGAGAAAACATTGGCTCCGATCGTTAAATTCTCGCCTGGGACGTTGTGCACATCGAAGGACTTTCTCGACTACACCGTGTTCTGTTTCTTTTGTTCTTCGTGGATGTAAGCCCAGATGAGGACAGCGACGAGATTATTTAGCGCTGGGAATAGATGGGCATGGCTTTTCCGAAACGTGAAACTGAAGGCCACGTGTTATTGCTGGTTTATTTTTATAGTAAACTCAATTTTGTTTTACTCGGTGACAATTAAGGTAAGGTAGGGAAAAATGAGGCAAACAATTTTCATTTCAATGTTAATTTTTACTTTTGCTTTAATATTAAAAAAAAAGAACAGCATAGGGAGATTTTTAGATGGCTTGCATCTATTCTCAGTAAGTATTACTTAACTGGAGCTAGCGAAAGGTTAAAAACACAACAATATCTGAATGTCACACACTGTCTCATTTTGCCCAGACCTGTGGAGAAAAATGAGACAACGTAGTGGGGAACAGTGGAAAAACTGACATTTGTTCAGCTTTTGCAATAAAAACACTTGAAACACACTTTTTCAGCTCCAACACACTCTTCCTAAACCCATTCGTTGCCTTCAATGCACCCGATTGATACAGAATGCGGGGAGGCTCGGCTCCAATGCTTTCTGCATACCAGGCACTGCCGGTTCCTTGTTGTGTGCATCGCACGGTCTGCGGAACGTTCGTACATAATAACCTGTTTCTTCAGACTCACGTTTATTTTCTTTTATTTTTAGGGTTTGGGCGGCAATGGAATGCCGGTCCTTGGTTGTTCTTGCCAGCGTCAGCTTTGCCTTGTGTGGAGATGGCGTTAGAACAGTGCTGCTCTCCGACCTGCTTGTTTCCTTTTCCTATCCTACGTTAGGTACTAGAGAAATGTTCTTGAAACTTGAAAAGTCGGAAACAAGGCGCCTTCCGTAGCCCAGCCGTTCTCTTAGAGCGCAGCTCTTAGTGCCCGTTTCCGGCTTGAGCGGCGTCGCCGTCGCCGTTTGCGTAACCGTGCTTTGCATAAAGGGTACATTTTCCCGCTTTGTTTTTAAATGTATTTTCGGCTGATCTTATAACGTCACGTCGCTGCCAAAGGGCGAATGACTAAAAAATACCTTGCGCCTTTCTATTATATAATAGAATGTTCTCTATAATTCAAGTGCCGTGTGTTCGACGAGTCATTTCCTAAAAAAAATAAAATTATATATTAACCATGTTAGAATGATTGTGGAGAAGAACTTGTGTAAATTTATATCTTTTTTAAACACCTGAGTCTGTGTGGGGAAATTTGCAAACTTGAGTGCGCAGTTTTTTTGTTTTATTTTAGTTACCAAAATACCTTCTTCAGTACAGATTTTTTTTCGCATTCGTTATTGGCAAGAATTTCGTATTAGTCAATAGAAGGCTTTGCCAACACCAAAACTCTGTTAGCATAATTATTCTTCTTATTGCGACAGTCCTACATCTTCGACATAAAAATCTATTAAAGAATTTCAAACAAATTGACAGTCTAAACGGAATGAGCGAGGACATCTAGCGGAAACGCGTTCAAATCGTTTTTGAAGGTAAACTATGCGTTTATGACGCATTGTGAAACAGGCTGCTCTCGCTGGACAAAAAAAAAAAAAAAAAAAAAAAAGAAGGCAGTAGAAAAACAATAGGAATTTCAGGAAAGGCGAAAGTCTATAGATCATTCCACTAGGAAGAGTGGAGAGAGAAAAAAATGCTCTCTCCCTCTCACCCCGCGCATCGTCTGCTCCGCCGAGTGGGCTGTACCTAACATCCGGCTGGTGCTGAAACGCGGTGTAAAATAGCATAATTTTGGAAATTTCAAACCCAGATGCGCGGATTTCGATATGCAAGTTATCGTGTAAGGCTATGCTCGATAAAGAGACTAACCGGGTACAATGGCGCTGTTACCTGCGTGCAAATAAAGAAAAGAAATGGGAAAACTGTGTCCGAGTGGCCGGTCTCTCCAGCGAAAAGTAAATCCGGTTGTTGTAGCATTTTTACTCTACAAAGTTCGTATTGGTGTAGGAATTTAGCGACAGTAAGTGGAAGTCTCAAATAAGAAATAAAAACGTGTTCTCCTGACGCAACATACGCAGTGGTTGAGGGCAGTACTGCCAGCTGACTTCCCTTCTATTGAAGCAACGGAACAATGATACGCTCGCTATCATTCACTGAAAAAAAAACAGCAGGACGCTATAGGCTGATTTTGTAGTAGCCAAACATATTATAAGCACGCGAACCACTTCATAACGGTAGCCACGAGCGAGAGTTTGACGCTCAATACAGCCCGCCGGTACAGTCCAAAGATGGAGAACGGCAACCTTCCAGTTTGTCGTCTGCTAGCGGAATCGGGCGCGTGCCTTCTCTCTCGTTTCACCCCGCCAAACCTGCTGAACTTCCCAGATGTCTGGAGAGGGCGCTGCGGTCGAACTAAATGGCGCCGCGCTGAGAGCTCTAAAT
Organism: Ixodes scapularis; assembly: GCF_016920785.2. Taxonomy (NCBI): domain Eukaryota; kingdom Metazoa; phylum Arthropoda; class Arachnida; order Ixodida; family Ixodidae; genus Ixodes; species Ixodes scapularis. Next base: position 8,963,935 of record NW_024609882.1, on the reverse strand, counting down.
AGAATTGTCTATAGTTTTCGATCTTCCAACAGATGTATCTTACTTTTTAAGATCGTTACTTAACTATATTGTTACAAAACACTTAAGTCGCACAAATTGTTCTGACCATAAATGTAAAAACAAAATGTTGGCTCATAATTTAGGTGGCAGGGTTGTCTGAGGAGGACACTGAAACACTTGTGCCACAATATGAAAGCGCCCTTCAAGACCGAAGGACCCTTCAAGCCCGAAGTGAGTTAGATTGAAAAATATAATAAGGTACACAAAATTAATTGAAAAAGATTACTTCAGAAAGAAATTTTGCATATGTTTTATTTTCTTTCTTTTTTTCTAAACGCCTCTCTTATTTAGAGCGAGCTTCTTAAATGTAATGACTTACTATAAAGATAATAATAATGACCATTTTTTTCATTTTATTTTGATGGTGGCGATAGAGGATCGAATGTGTAGGGAACATCTTGACTCGTCCTCAAGTAATAAAAACTAAGATATTAAACAAATACTATGACGAGATTAAATTGATCGTTATATTTACAATTCTTTAACGTGCCGAAGTTTAAGCATCTCAGTGGATTGCCATATAAAAAATTTTCGACCCCATATCATTGAGACCTCAAAACAATATGGGTCTATATAATACAAAGGGCCCCTTCGCTTACTTTTTAGATGGATAACTATAATAATATGAGCAACGAAAGAGCATTACGTTTGTTAATAATTGCATTTGAAGTTTCCAGATTTTTGTATCAATATAAACATGTCATGGCTAAGAACAATTACGTATGTTTTATATGAGTGTTTTGAAAGTAATAAATACAGAATAAACAAAAAGGCAAAACAATATAACTTCCAATTGTTGTAGAAAAACGGTGATTATATTTCAGACTGCACTAACATTCGCTCATTTTCTCTTTAATATTCTTAAAGCACGCCAGTACCAGCATCGAAAAACTTTAACATTGAGCGGTTATCTCAAGCGTTAGGAACAATACAAAAAATTCGAAGGAACACCGGGAAAACTTTATGGCTCTCATTAAAAAAGCAATAATGGCACATCACCTTTCACCGAATGATAACGCGAGAGATTCCGAAAACGAGACTTCCTTATCACCAACTCCAAACGAAGTCGGTGGGAAGTCCAGGGGTCGGCGGGCATCGCCGCGCCACCGCTCGCAAACAATGCTCTGGGGAGCCATCTGCGGGAGGGCCTAAACCTAACAGGGGAGAAAAACTTCGTGAAAAAAAAAAGTTTTTCCTCCGCTACCGTTGGCTCGTTTTATCAGCAACCCCGACAGCGGCGGCGGCGGCGGCGCCGGAGGCGGCAGCGACGAAAGCCAGCAGTGTGGATGAAGGCCTCCCCACCGGATCTCTCTTTGCACGCTTCATTACGGAACTAACAGCGCGACCCCGTGCGAGTGTCCGACAACTGCCGAGATAAAAAAAGAAAGAAAGAAAAAAGTCAGCGTCTGACAGAGTGTAGATTAAGCGCGTGCTATACCTCTATTTTGTGTATATCATCGTTCAAGTGTCAGGAGGGGGGCGCTATGAAATTGCAAGCCTCACTGCTATCCCAGGTAGCGCAGTTCTTTGGGTCAAAATTTGAAATTTGTCTTGCAATGTAGGCACCTGAAAACCCCCAGACAAGTAAAAGTGTAACCTAGTTCGATATCCTTGGGACAGAGTTTAACTAGTTTGGCCCTAAATCGCTAAACAAGCGCCAGAATTAGGCTTCACATGTAGCGGGTATGGGTCTGGCGTAGGGACCTGCAAGCCCCCAGAAAAGTAGTTGTATAATCTATTATTATAATGCAATTAAATGCAAAGGGGCAAGCGTTCGATATCCTTTGGTGAAAGTTCAATTAGTTTGGACCTAAATTGCCAAACAAGTGTCTGAATTAGGCTTGACTGCGGGTATTTGTTTTGTAATGTAGGGACCCGAAAAAAGGGGGGGGGGGGCGGGGGGGGGAGGGGGCTAGAAAATTAGAAGTATAATCTAGTTCGATACCCTTCGGTAAGAGTCTTAACTATTGTGGCCCTAAATCGCCAAACAAGTACCAGAATTAGGCCTCTCTGCGTGTGTTTGTCTGGCAATGTAGAGGGACCTGAAAGGCCCCAGAAACGCCCAGGTATAAACTAGCCCGATATACACTTTGGCCGTATAGTCTCACTATGTTGACCCTTAAACGCCAAGGAACTGCCAGAATTAAGCTTTGCTGCGGGTTGTTTCATTGACAGACGACATTCTGGCTCATGTCCTGCACTTTTTCAATTATGTGGCGAACCAGAGAAATTTAGCAGAAAAGCCAAAGTAACATTCTAAGGCACAAACCTGCGCCTTGGCGCAAAATCTTTGTAGGCCCAAGTTATGTCGCTGAGATTGCCAAACTTGGCCCAAGCTAGGCGTTTTTATGGTGCGCTGCCTGAAATTGAGCCTGAAACGCGCGTTTTGGAAAAAGAAATTGTGGTGGAAATTGAGCACACCAACTCGGAGACGCGTTCCAGGCTCACAACCAGATCGAGTTTTCAAACATTTAGGCGATAATTTGGACGTATGTGAGCCTATACCATAGAGACCCGCAGAGGAAGACTCCGTCAGTGTATAGAAGGTCCCAGCGGGTGGCGAAAATAGGAACCACCGCGGGGCTCTCATCAGCGTCACGAACGGCCCTCATCTTTATTTCCGGTGCAAGAGTTTATTTTTTCTCGTTTTTTTTTTTCTTCTGTGCCTGGCTACGTGTCCCGCCTGGCGCGCTTCTTCATTGCATCGGCGAAAGGCTCTGAAGCGAAAGGTAGCCCACGGCCAGCCCCGAAAATTTGATTCTACGAGACTCTAACTTAATTTGGAACTTCCTTCGCTAAATCGCCGTATATATACTTTCACGGCGACCCCGTCAGGCGTCGGCCGGTCGCAAGATGGGGGAAATGTGCTAACTAAGCGTTCAGTCAAAAAAGCAAAGAGAGAAAAAAAAAAGGAAGAGTACGAAGAGACTGCAGGAATCTAGAAACGTCGGAGAGTGGCTGAAGTTTTTACATTACTTCAGCGTGTTCACTTTGCCCTTGTCGTCTTAAAAAAGCAAAAAAAAAAAAGCTTTTAGTTAGTGAGACAAGCCGACGAAGTCGTAAACGAAGGTGCTTTCAGCTGCTACCATGAATTCACTTTCTCTGGAAGATCCACTTTAGGCGATCCCGAGTACTATATTTTTCAAGCGACGCGTGTAACGAGTTTTAAAAGTTTCTCTTGTTTCTCTTTTATCCAGTCTTTTTTTCGAACACTTGTCGTATACGAATACGGTGTGCGTAGCGGTTCTAGTATAAGTACTTACCTCAAACCCGTCAAAGCGTCTCAATTTTTATCGTCTGCAGCACAGCGGGCAATATGCTATAGTTGGGTAAATGTTAACAGTGCACCAAGTGAACACCACCGAGCCCAGCCATGGCACCGCATTGCTCTGCGTACTGTAAAAAAATTGGAGTAGCCGTGACGTGTTATGTGACGTCAGCGCGGCGTGCGCTTCGGAACGGGATTACTTGCGCATCGCGGAGGAAGAGCGGCTGGCGAGAATGAAGGTCTGAGCGGATATTCCGCTGCATCTACAACCTATGTCTGGCTATACGCTATAGTGTACACCAGCTTCTCGAAGGGAGAGCGAAACTTAGGAATCTGCTTTCTGACGGGCGTCAGCAACAATGAAGAAAGCAGTGCAAAGCACATCTCTGAACCTTTAACTTCTACGACGGTGTAAAAAAAAAAAAAAAGAAATGTTGGTATTTCTAATGAAATTGTAAATTCGAGTCTAGCTTCGAGGCATTTCATTAACAAATTCTTTGCATTATGAATCTGTATCATGCTTCGCCGAATTGTCATTAACAAATTTTTTTTTTTATTTCAACACAGGGCGAGAACACAGGGTGAAAAATGTCTATAAAAAAATTACTTTCTTCCCACAAACAACTGAAAGTAAAAAAACAAAATGTGTTTTTATTTGTACACAAGACGTTAGATAATTACACTTATTCAAACTTGCTGTACAAACCCTACTTTTTTTAATAAAAGCGTAATTTGGAGTTTCGCAAAAAAGTCCAAAAGCAGATAATTTACCATTCTAATCTACGCTTAGCTAAACTCTGAAGTTGTTACAGAGGGCACTAGAAACGGGTGTACTTCTTTTTGTTCGATTTTTACCAAATATATTTTGACAATGATAATCCGGGCCGCGATACGACTCATTGCATGCAGAACATTTCTCGCGTGCCAAACACAAGGCACCATCATAGCTGAGGTGAATGCAAAGTCACTGGAATTACTGCCATAAAGTGAGCTGACTGGCATATCTTTGTTACCTCCCTGCAAAGCCAGACGACGGAAATGGTGCTTCGCTAACATCACTGCGGCTTTTTTTTTTTCTAGGGACCTACCGGAACAAGAGCGTCGCCTTGCTATAAACTGGAGTCTTCGGTAAGACTGTGTGAAGACAAACACTGCCAAAGCTTGGGCACGATCGGAGTATCACGTTAAGTTGAGTCTCAAGCGCCTGCGCTTACCAGGCTTGGCAGGTTTTCTTTTACACAATCGTGGCCATTTCGCTTCTTTTATCAAGCCGACCCAGTGGTGTGGATGCGCAAACTCATCTTTGCTCCGAGCGCTATCTGGTACAGAGAAAGAAGATGTCATTTCCGGGAACACTGAAATGAGTCGGGAATCGGAAACGCGAAACGCAACAAGAGCAATTATAGGAAGACTGTCGGAAGGATCTGTCAGAATACGTCTGGAACGAAAACACTATACCTGATTGACGATCACGCTAGAGGGCACAATGAATAGCACTGTGGTACGTGATATCAGAGTGGGCAAACTATTTTGATAAGGTTCTGGTTAAATAACAGGAAATTTGTTTTCAGCATGTTTGGCAGGGATAGTAAGCTAGTATGTATAGACGATTGAAAAAAATGGCCCTATGGCCGCCGGCATGTTCCTGCTTGAGTAAGGAAGCACGTGCAATTGCAAGCCTGCCAAAGTCACCCTGGCGCACATGCTGCAGGTCCTTGCATGCATGAGGCACCAGTCGGAACGCTGTGTGAGTAGGTACAGCACAATACTTGTAGCAATTATATGTTTAGTAAGTCCCATATAAAAAAATGAAAAAGAGCGGGTTTTGACCCTAAAGGAATTGACGGAAACGGGAAGGTAAGTTTTCGTGAATATATAAAAGTAAAAACTGTATTGCATTCAACAAATTAAAAACCAAAGCCTCGACAAGATTAATTGAACATTCACAATAGAAAGAAAAGAGGCACAGCTTAGTTTACTCTAAATTTCTCGTAAGGTACACAATCAACCACAATGTTTAATAAACGTCTTAAACACTTAGTCTATTTTATTGTAAAATACGCCAATCTAAACTGACTGGATATAGTTGCTGCAGTGGGAATACCTGATAAAAGTGAGAGCTTGCCTTTGAAAGTAGCCTTTCAGAGCTTAACAAGGCATTGTCCATGTCGGAAAGAGAATGTGTGGTATAGAACGTGGTTATATACACATTTGAGAATTTGACCGCGGCGTGACATGGATGAAAACGAACGGAAGGCTCGGCATGCTGCGGCTCAGCGTCTACGCAGACAAGCACTACCAGAGCTTCGCCCCAATCAACATCATTCACCACGTGGAGATGCGTTTTATTTCATTTTTTTTTAAAGAATGAGAATAAGTCTTATCAGAACCGCAATAATCCTAAGATATTGTACACCCGTCCGTTCGTGTGTTTGTGCATTCAGACTGATAAATTTAGCGGTGAAATTTACGCCACGTGACACATGCATCAATTAAGTTTTCTCGCTAAATGTAGTGGATAGATCGACGCCATGTGCCTTCAGGTCCCAATGCATAAATGTTCAGTGTAATTTAGAGGCCAAGATGAATGAAGAATAGATTGTTTTTTAACTACCCGGAACTAGTGTTAAATGTCCTTTAAACAAATCTGGACGATCTACCGTCTAATAGTGCATGCCATGCAATACAAGAACTTAAAGATGTTTATTTTTTTTTATTTTTTATATCTTCCCCATCCTTTTATGCGTTGCAGTTTTATAGCAGTTTTTTTTTTTCTAGTCGAAGATGTGAGCACGTTTTCAAATAACTTGTGCCTATTTGGCTGACAGAAGAGTTTGAAACGAACGAGAAGAACTAAGTTACACCCAAGACGATGGACGATAAGCAAAGAAGGCGCACGAAACAGGCCTCAATTTAAACTTTATTAAAACTATAACTAAACTCTACGTAGACGTCGCTGAAACACCCATTTAAACACGCCCCCCTCCTCACTGGCACTATTTGTTTCAGTGCCGTACGTTTACAGCGTGTAATTACTACATCAGAGACCTACACAACAATGGTAAACGTGATGCAAACCTGTCTCACTGTATAGAGGTTTGCAAGCAGCCGCTCTTCAAGAGCTAGTCTGGCCAACGTGGATGGAAAGCAATCAGTTTGTGCGCTAGTCTGAAAACCGTGGGTGCGCCTCAGAAATGCTCTACTATCAGACGGCCTACAGACACAAGCAGAAAGATGGCGGCGCCCGGAGGCCGTATTTGCAAAAGTCTAGAGCCTAGGTATATTTGATGTAGCGTTACTAGAACCCTCAGTTGGGAAACTCACCGTTGAAACCCGGGCCGCTGGCGTCCACCGAGACCGAGCAAAATACGACAACAGCGCCACTCTTTATCCTTTGTTTTTACTGTGGTCACCTTAAACTTTCAGAGCGCATATTTTTTGCGTAAAACCAACGTAAAAAACTCGTTTTGTAGTAACTTTTATTGGAGTTTAGTAAAAAATAAAGGGCGCGTGATGTTTTTTTTTTTTTGTTTTTTTTTTTTTTAATCTTTAGTTTGCAAGGTTTTGCGACAGAATTAATGTTGTTTTTATACAACCATGCCTCAGCGGTGAGTTCAGGTAGCGCGTCCCGGCCTAGGCGCATCTTAGCTTCGGTAGTAATTGGCGGCGCGTCCGCTGGGGACAATGTTGCCAGGTCTACTCATTTATCAGTAGATCTACAGATTCTTTTCCCGAGTCTGATTCACTGAAAAAAAAAAAAAAAATCTACGGACTTTTTTTTTTTTTTTTAGTAAACACATTGAAATTTATTATTTGGCCCCTTCAGTTCCCAGGGTCACCCATCAAAGGAAACTCATATTCTCCCAGAATTAAAAACCAAGCACTGACTAGATGGCCCAGAAGCCCGTCCTATTCGAGTGACTTAGCCGTATATTCAACTTTCTATTCACCCAGAGTGACGGAGGAGAAACTTCTCCCGTGAATCTCGCGTTGCGAATAGATAGATGGATGTTAATGGCTGTACCTTTATAACGATATGTAACTTGTCCTATACCCAGAGCCGTATACGGGGAGAGTTTGGTAAGTTTATGATCTCACCGCCGTAACGTCCGTCACCCGATTGAGCCAATCAGCCCGTGGCGCAGAGCGAGAGGCATGAGCGCATGCGCGTGAACTCCCGGCTGATCCCAGCTGAGCGGAGAGGGCCGCCATCTTCGTTCATTCGTCCGGCGGAATTTATGGTATCGACATCCAAATTTCGGTTCTTTACTTTTATTTAGTAGGCTCTGACAAGAAAATTATATGTTATTCCTCGGTGGCGTAAAAAGCTAACGAATTAAGGTTATCCACGTTTAAACGTAAACTTTGAGTCAGGCGATAAAGAAATAAGGCCGTAGCAGACGACGCGTAGCCTCATCCGTGCTCCGCGCCGACAGCGTTGCGTCAAAACCCTTCCACAGCCCAGTAAGGAAAGATGGCAGCTTGAAGAGGACTTTCACTGGACATGTATGCCCGCACTTGCCGGAACGTCTTGTTTAGGTTTTGTTTCAGTAATAGCGACAGGTGGATGTCGCACTGTCGCCGTCATCTGTTGACCACAAAAGTGGCTCGGTCTCGATTTCAAAGAATAATCCTCGAAATCGCAACACTAATCAATGCTAAAAAAAAAAAAAAAAAAAAAAAAAAAAAAAAACATTTACGGTGTTTTTTTACTTTGTCCTCCAGAAAGAATTACTCGAGGAGGTCTTGTTTTTTTGAGCATAGCAAAACATGGCAAAACACAGATTTTGCGGAATCGACTGATTTTGGTGCTAATTTACTGACTTTTTGGGCATCAATCTGCTTACTTTTTTTTTTCTAGGTCTGGCAACGCTGGCTGGGGAGACGGGGGTGGCGCCCCTGTAACCTCTTGAACCTACTGTAAAACCCTTTATTTTCGCGGCCCCTATTTTTCGAGAATCGGTCGCAGATGACATAATCGCGACCACTAAATTTCGCGAATTCCAAACGCCTGCATTGAAAATCTTAAGAACCGAAATTTTCGCGCGCCCTTAAATTTCGCGAATTGTTGAATTCGCGAAATTCGCCAAAAATTGAGGGCTCGCGAACAATAAGGGTTTTACAGTATCTGTTTCGGCGCCAAAATGGCCGATTAACGCCAAAATAGAAGCCACGTGCAGTTCTTTGAGTAGCCGCTGCGGGAGAAATGGTGGCGTTGTGATCGCCGTTAGCTCGGTTCTCGTGCACGGATCGGTGCCACTTTTTTCAGAGCAGTCTCTGTGGCAGTTTCCCAACTGAGTGGATCTAGTAACGTTGATTTGATGTCTAGATAATGACTGACGTCATATACAACAGCAGGGTGTGGCTAATGATATCCAAGGTACTTGCAGTTGTGGTTCTTTGACGTCGGTTCTGGCTAATGCCGCAATCTTATTGGTCGTGAAGCGATAATAAAATGATCGAAAATTGTCACGCCCTTTGTTTTTTAGATTGTGGCAATAAAACGTGTTTTTCTTTTTGTAGGCGTTTAAATGCTTTTGTTTTATATTCATCTGTCCTTTAAATCCTGGACCTCATGGGCGTTTTACGCGAAGAAAAATCTCTTAAAACAGTTTTTCCTCAATCGGTTGTAATATTTCAAGGGTTGCTAAAGGCACTTTATTACCAAATAAAACTTATCGGGGTTGACTTTTGTGTCTGGCGCCTTATTAGGATTCACTTTAGGATTTCGAACTGGTACCTGAAGACGAGTGACTCAATATTATTCCGAGAAAGTTACTCTGCCTCAACATTCGTTGTTAGCACCGATTAATAGATGATTCAAGTTTTTATACATGGCACAAATAGCAAACAAAAAAGGCTCTTCCGAAGTTTTTTTAGCATTACATAGACGCGCTTTTTGCGTTTGCGATATAAATATCACGAGTAATAATGAGACTCAACGGCGGTAGAAGGAGACCACCTGAATATATTTTACGCTAATTGTAGCCTTATCTCAACTTCACGCGAGCACCTTAGATGCCTTACGAAATTATGAATTTCAAAACTTCGGAAAGACAGTGCATTACGGATACGCCACAAGGGTTTAACAACGCCACCACATTTCGCAAATCTTAGACTTTTTTTAATATGAAATACACTGAAATGGGATGCCAGGCGCTTACTAGAAATCCCAGCGCATGTCTCTAACGAAGTAGCACACCGTCGTTCAAATTAAAAAAAAAAAAAAATAGCGAAGACTTTGTAATCACAATTCGGCGAAATCGACCGCTTTTCTTTTCACGGGTGTTAGTTTCAACTGCTGGCGCGTGTGCACGAAGGAAGGCCCCCTGTTTCTAAATCATTTTCCCCAAGTGGCGTGAAGAAATTGTGTATTTTGCAACTTTCTCCAAATGTTCCCCGTGGGAATCTGCGCACTGGGCAGGAAATTAAACTCGGTGGAGCGAAAAGCGAATTAAAACCGTCGACGTGCTGCTTAATGAAAGCTGCGTGCAACAGAACGTGCCTCCGAAACACCCTTGAGTAACGGGCTCCCGGGAAACGAGAATCAAATGCAAAAAAAGGCACCCCCCCCCCCCCCCCCCCCCCCCCACTCCCGGCACCCGCTGCGCGTGGGCGGGGAACACTTTAGGTAAAATCTGGGACTCTGGAATTTCTTCTATGCTTCGTTCAACCCAGAGCATACAGCACGGCGCACGCAACGTGCTTGCTGGATCAGTCATTCGTAAATCTTCGGCCACGTGATCACGCCCCTGCTCAAACCCAGGCGTCAGTAAATGAAAGAGAGGCTTTTGATTGGTCGTGCGGGCGCCTGCCTCCCACCAGAATGTCAGCTTAGGGGTGGGCAGGTTGCCGAGAATGCTTATGTTTAACGCGCAAGAAAATTTGGAGCAAATCTGCCAAGTTTCCGTCAACTTTCATCCCACCAAAAGAGAAGCAAAAAAGTTACGACTTGAGAAAGTTGAAGGCCTAATCTGGCGGCGTGAGATTATATTAGTTTTCGCATTAATAGAATCTGACATTCCTGGCATTTTTTCTGGCTCGAATTCCTCGGGCCAAAATTTGATGTCGGATTAAATTGCTCTTTCCAAAATAAACTGATTTAGAGATGGAGTACCCAAAGAAAGCATTATTGTACTAATGAAATACAAAACGAAAAAAAAAGTGTATTTCAATACTTGTTTTGTCATTTCCAACTTTGGACGAGTATCCGGAGACCGGTGCCAGTGAAAATTGATTACTTGGTAAAATGTAAGAGTTTCGGATTGGTTTTTGAAGCTACAGTACGGTTTGACTGATCGCTATCCTTAACGAGAACACGGTGAGGACACAAGCGAGCTGGTGTAAGTTTCTCATTTTGTCAAAACGCCTGAGACTGGGTGAGAAAATTTCGAAACAACCACGGGGGAGAGAGGAAAAGAAAGAAGGCAGTCAGACGACGTCTCAACGTGCGTAAATTGTTTGTTACGAGTTGAGGGAATATAATCAACGTAGATTGAGTAAGGACAGAAATATGAGAAACTAAAAAGGCGCAAAACGTACCAGGTACAAACAAAAAGGGGGGGGGGGGGAAGGCAAAGAAGGAAAAGACAGCGTAGACCTGTAAGGAGAATAAAACAAAACAGTGGGAGGAGGTTACATAAAATAGAGAAAAGGGACTGGGCTTTCTGGACATGTCGTTGTATAACTTCAGGTTAAAAATAATCAAAAGTAGTAATTACAAGGTTGATGTAATTGCTTTGATGTAATTGTTGATAGCAGGAGTGGCAACCTAAGCGCACCACAGCGTTTCCCACGCCCCCCAAATCCTCCTAAATGTACGTATTAAGTCGTTTTCAGTAACGCTAGGCAAGTTTTGAATTAAATTTTAGTGTTTATTTTACTAATTAAAAAAGCATAAACATGATTTTACGTAAATATAAGGCTTATTGTGATGATTTATCCTGCATATTATGTCAGCCTGGCCGTGTAACTGACCTGCAGAAATCGCATTAGTGTACCCTTCGCGGTCTTTTTAAACAAGTGTGTAAAGCAAAAGACAAAACAAAACAAACACCATGTATAGTGAATGAATAGCGTAGATTTGTGTGGGAACAAAACGGAGATTTTACGGGCCTTTTATATTTCGAAGCAAAGAAATAGGCGTTTAAGTTCGCCTTCTATCGCGTTGTTTAACAAATAGTTGTCATTCTTGAGCAGGTGTGACACGTCCGGGAGGGGGGTGAAAGCGGTGACTTGATATTTTTTTGTTTTTGTTTTTATGATCCGTGATGTTTGTTGTTTTGTGTTTTCTTCCAATGAATCAGTTGAGAGTCAGCGCTATGTTCGTACACTTTGTCTTATTGTCCTCCATTTTTTTTTTTTGGCGCTACTGTACTTTTTGTTAATCATGTACCACCAACTCGCCCAACTTTCTAGCATACTACATAACGGAGAAAAGAAGTGTTTTGGTTGTGGGTCTTCTTTTTTTTTTTTTTTGTTCCTGTCCAAAACAAAAATGAAACACGGGGCTAGAAGCTTTAATCACTATAACTAGTTTTTTTTTCATCAAAAAACAATGTTGATAGAGGCGAGGCAAAAAATCTCTCCGAAATAGCTTGACTAGCCTACAAGCCACCAAAACGCAAGAGTAAAGCACGTATGAAAATAAAGTATCATACCTGGGGAAGGGGAAAAGGGGGACAAAGGACAAACACAAATCTCCAAACATCGAACAAGGGATCTTTCCATTTCCAGTGAAGCGTTTTACCAACTGAGCTAACCAGGATTTTCTTATATATCTTTATTTCACTGAGCTAACCAGGAGCTAGACGTCAATAGAGCAAACGTGTTTTAACAGCTGCAACGAGTCGAATACCAACAAGTGTGAACGGTCTGTATTTTAAGGTAGTGATAATAATGCAACTAATGCAAAGTTGCGAGCGAGTTGGACAAGAATGTCGAAAAAAATCCCTGAATACGGGCAACAAGCGGGTCAAAATAAAAACCCAGATCTCCTAACACAGTTACCTGACTGGTGCGCGACTGGTCCCGGTTCGGTGCCAGAACCTGGCGGATTTGTGCAGTCGCGCACCAGCCGCCTAGTTGTGCTTGGAGACTCATGTATCTTCTTTGTACCCCCTTTTTCCCATCGCCCAGGGATTATTTTCGTCATTCATCTCCAGCTCGATCGCACCTTTTCGTTATTTTTTTTATCAAGATTTCTCGTTTCAATTTTGAATAGCAGTGTCTCCAAAACCGCCAGTTTCAGTCTGCAACAAATATAATACCTCTAAAATATTTTCCCCGTTTTTTCTACTACGACAGGGAAACGCGAATACAATAATAAAATCGTTATTTCCAAAAATTTTAACTTCAGCCCTTCGAAGCCATTATTCCCATTCAACGACGAATGCACAGCATAACACACATCCTGGCGGAGTCGTTCTACATTGAAGAACTTTAACCATCTTCAGGAAGTGATGCGAACATTTCGTTTTTCCATGCGAATATATGCAAAATCCATACTGAAGAAAAAAGTCTATCAGTCCCACGGGTGAAGATTCGGACCGTGCATGAGCCAATGCGCGGCTGTCTTAAATTTAATACCGATGAAATAAGACCAGCAAAGAACATTTAAAAGAATATATATATTCAAAACGAGACGTTGATCCGAAACGAGACGCTCATTGCTGCTTCGTCTTTGAAAAAAAACAAAAAAAACGCAAAACCCGATCAGAAATACAACCACACACAAAAACAAAACCCTGTCTGTGTATTTTGGTACTTGTTTCGACGGTTTTTCGTTACGAGCTGACAAAGGGAAAAAATAAAACAAAAAGAAAAGAAAGAAATCAAACGGGTGATCTCAAGGGGCAGAATTTTGGGAGCACTCCCATCGCGAAGGAGAGGACGAGCTTATTTATATGAAACGAGCCAGGGAATAAGCAGGGAACCGCGGCTTCGGAACTTTCCACTTTCTGTTTCTTTCTTTTCTTTTTTTTTTTTTCTAAAAAAAGAAGGCAAAGAGCGAGGAAATGAAGCGACACGCGTACAAAAGAGCGCAAGAAAAGAGGTTGATCTCGATATATAGAACAGTTCTGTCGGGAAAATAAAAAAAAGAAAGGTAAGTTTTACCGGTCCGATTTTGTTGTGTTTTTTCTTCTTCTTTTGCGCTATATTGTCGGGCAGCGTTTAAGCGGCCGAAACAAACGAAAATGAAATGGTTTAAAGGATGACTGGGACTCTGAAGTGCGTCTGTACTTACGCATGTACCCTGCCTCCCCCGTGCATCTTTTGTTTAAGCGTTGCTTTCCGAGTTTCGAGTTTGCTTCTCTCGGAGTGTCCTTTGAAGCGTGCCTGAATACGCCTGCCAACCGGTACGCGCATTGTGCTTGAAAGGGAACGTACGCAGGTACGCATTTGTTGTGGTGCTTGAGATGATTTCGATGGTGGCTTATAAATGAAAGAAACATAGTGTCATACCTTTTTGGGTACGTCAAAATAGATATGGTTCTAGACAGACTGCGATGCTGGAGCGTTACATGTCTGAGGTTGGAGTAGCCCTCTAGCCCTTTTGCGCACAACGGTATCAAAGAACTCAATAGGGAGATATCGTAGACCGTTACCTCCGCTACGCTCTGCGGAACGAGGACGCCATTACTGAGCATGCGCGGCTCGCTAGCCGTGCCTGCAGAGTCCCGGATCTCCTGGGGGGTGGCAGAGAATGTTGAGGGACAGCAGATATGATCTACGGAAACTCTCTACTTATTTCAAATTGTTGCGCGGCCCGCTAAACGCTCTCACAAAGGCTCATGCCTCTGTAAGAACGTGTCACGGGGCGGAAGCGTTGGCTTCCACCCCGTGGCGTCACCTCCCTCTCGCCTCACTGCGCCTCGCGCTCATTGGCTTCCATCCCGCGACGTCACCTCCCCCTCGCCTCACCGCTCCTCGCGCTCATTGGCTTCCGCCCCGTGACGTCACCTCCCTCTCGCCTCACCGCGCCTCGCGCTCATTGGCTTCCGCCCCGTGACATCACCTCCCTCTCGCTTCACCACACCTCGCGCTCATTGGCTTCCTCCCCGTGACGTCACCTCCCTCTCGCCTCACCGCACCTCGCGCTCAATGGCTTCCGCCCCGTGACGTCACCTCCCCCTCGCCTCACCGCGCCTCGCGCTCATTGGCTTCCGCCCCGTGACGTCACCTCCCTCTCGCCTCACCGCGCCTCGCGCTCATTGGCTTCCGCCCCGTGACGTCGCCTTCCTCTCGCCTTTGTCCTTCACTACTCTTCACCTCCCTATGCGGCGCGCTTCCCTTTCCACGCTTTTGTACACAGAAGAACAAAGTCAGCTTTTCGCTGTCATGAGGGTACTAATGCCCCTCCTCCCCCCCCTAACGCATTCATAAATATACAAAAAGAAACATTCGCAAAAGCTGAAGGTTCTGATGATCCGAATGTTTCCAATATTTTTAGCTCTTAAATACAGCCTTTTACATCTAATCAGTGTGATAAAGATATAGAGTAGAACCCCTATATTGATTTCAAAAATACAGTAGAGGCTTTTTGTAGAGAGTTTTCCGGTAAAGACACTAAAGCGTGAAATTAAGGTAAAGTAAGTGATTTTCAGAAAATCAACAGCCCGAAGAGGTATAAACGTAATCCAAATTTATTACTCTCCGACCTATAATTACTGGGGAAAAAAAGAAGAAAGGATCAAGTAGCCGCAGTCAAAACGCCTTTGATCTAGCAGCTAGAGCAGGCCACACGCGCAGCGCAAAACTCCGAAGAAAACCTTGGAATTCCAGCGCCGTAAAGCAGAGCGTCCCCCCCCTAAAAGAGTCACCTTGCCTCCGAGCGCGTGGGGTCGGGGCAGCGGAACAAATTACGTGCCATTTATCCCTCGCCCAGCACACGCCGATGCAGCAGCAGAGTTTTTTTGTTTCGTTTTTTTCCCACGGGCGCCAGGAACCAACTTGCCCCGAAAATGCTGGCACGGGGTTATGGCCCGTGGCATTCCTCGTCGCGGCAGGATAACGGCCGGATCCCCTGGCGTTCCGGGTCCGCCGCCATCTGAGCCCGAGCCGACACGAACCAGATCCACTAAGTGGACCCTCCCTCGCTCTTTTACCCTTGCCCCCTTTTTATCCCTTACTGCTTCCTCGAGAGCCCAGATTTCAGAGACGGGGCAACTTTAATCACGGAGTGAGTTTGCTATTTAATGGCGGACGCCTTCTATAATCGCTAGTGCACATGCGTTGCGTCCTCGCGTGGAGAGGAGGAAAGTGGAAGGAAAGGCAGATACGCGAGCAGAAAGAAGGGGAGAGGGGGGGGGGGGGGGGGGGGAGACGGGAGCAGAACGCGGCAAATCTTAAATTTTGAAATCGGCGTTTCAAAGAAATATTTTGAGAAAGCGAGCGAGAAAAGGGTGGAAGAAGGTTGGAAGTTTTCGTTTTACCGCGACGACGGAAGTTGTTGGATTCGTCATCAACTTTATTTATTTTTATGCAATAGTCGACGCGGTGTTTTTGTCGTTAGAAAGACACTTTCCGCATACCTAGCAAGGGATGTTTTTCTACGTCTTTGTGAATATCAAAGTGTCTCTAGCAATATGATCCCATGCGACCGCCGACGTCCACGTCTACACTTCGCCGTTCCGAAGCAACCAAAGTGCATGACACGTTTTCCCCTCTAAGTTATTGTATTACCTACATTCCTGCAGATGAACAACCCATTGGTACGCCCATCACCGCCCGTACTTCAAACGCGGTCCGTAAACCACGTGACCTGACTCGAGCAGTGGAGTCACTCTGTAATATTGGCACACTCGTGCTTCCTCCCGTCTCGTGAATTCCCGCATCCTAAAGTGCGTTTGCAACGCTGATTAACCCCATTGGCCGCGTGCCGTGGAGCCTCCGGTTGCGGGGCTCTGATTTCCGCACGGCTCCTGTTGAAGGGCGAAAGTCCAGGCCGGCATATGCACACGAGAACGTTTCAGGGAAAACTTTGCCTCGCATAAAAAAAAAAAAAAAAGAAATAGGGAATTTGGTGTGTTGGAAGGGAGATTTCGCAGAAACGCCAACGCCGATTCAATTATGATCATAAACGTTCTCTCCGTGTCGGCTTTTTTACGTGTTTTCTTTCTTTTTTTTTTTACATGGTAGTGTGAAAATGTGACGTGAATTATCCTTGGATCATTATTCACTTACATTCCTTACTTTTATTAAGTCTATTGCTTCTTCCTTCGTTAGTTACATAATCTTAGCCAGTTTCATGGACTGTATAGCATAGCATATGGCATAGCATAGCATGTAGCTGGTATCGATATCTTGAAATGCAAGTTGCTTTTCTTTGTGAATTGTACTCTAAGCAGTAGCTCTTCATAAGCACACGAAATGAACATCATGATAGTGCCGAAAATCACGATGTTTTTTCTTGCTTGAGTTCTACCTTTGGTTTAATAACAAATTCGAATTAAGGACACCGCAACCAATTAGGAAAACTTTTCCAGCAGGTACATTATAATCGGGGTTTTAAAAGTTTACATATTGGGCCTATAAACTTGACCAATTTTTTCCGGCATTTATACGGTGCTTTGATCT
Source organism: Ixodes scapularis (assembly GCF_016920785.2). Lineage (NCBI taxonomy): Eukaryota > Metazoa > Arthropoda > Arachnida > Ixodida > Ixodidae > Ixodes > Ixodes scapularis. Next base: position 8,947,029 of record NW_024609882.1, on the reverse strand, counting down.
GCGGTGTTCATAACGAGTACTTGTTTAAGATAGAACGGGGACATGGAAATGCAAGCAGTGTTTGTGACACTGTATGGTATTTCTCACCTTGGATGTAGTGGTTGTTTCTTTTTTACACAACACTGAAAATAAATAATCAGTGCTCAAAAACCTATGCCAGTATTTGTTCTCACTGTTTTTAGGGCCTATATATAATAACAGTGCCATGCTCGGAGAATGAAAAAAAAAATTAAGAACAGAGAACGGAATCCCCGATGGTTTTGAGGTTATATAAATCGAAATCAAGCTACGGAAAATTCCCATCTGGGTTAAAAGCAATGTCCTTGCTAAGTGCGCTACAGCAGGCATTGTATTTAATGCAAGTCACTTTTCCTCACAATCTGCAACTCTCTATACTCGTAGGCCCGCTTCAGACAGGGCGATTTCTCCCAGAAACTTGAAGTCCCAACACTAGCGAAACGGATGCCCGAGTTGACACGCGGCAGCCCAGTTTCTACGATTTTTCATCATCATCATTAAATTTTTAATTTAACGCGCAGCTCTTACGCGCCCGTTTCCGGCATGAACGGCGTAGTCGGCGTCGTCGGCGTCGCCGTAGGCGTCGGCGTATCCGCGCGTTGCATTAGAGGACGTGACCCATAATGACGTCACACGTGGCGTCACATGAGACGTCACGGGGGTTATCCTCGTGAGGGTTACGAGGGTTACCCTCACGACGGTCATGACGGTTACTCTCACGAGGGTCACGAGGGTTGCCCTCACGAGGTTAACTTCTTCCTTCCCTACTGAATTTAGCGGAGAAAGAAATACCGGCTATTCCGTACCTTCCCTCTTCCTTCTCAAGAGCTGTACTCTAATTCCATGTTACAAAAAATTGCAAACGTAATTCATTTTTTCTATTCGTACACATAGTTACGCGCTATAATTTTTTTTATATATATATATATATATGAATGGCGTTGGGGGGGGGGGGGGGAGAATACTAACGCATAATTCTGAAATGGTTTATTCCCAAACACAATAATTTTGAAACCAGAACCCTGAGTCTTTAGTTGTCATTATCGCCGCCACAAGGGTGTCACGTGACAATGTCGCGTCCCTGATTGGTTGCTGTCACTTCACACGTCTCCGAGTTGTACGAGTTGCTCATCCGTCTCGAGCCGGACGCGATACGAGCAAATTCGTGTCTCAGTACCAGACTCTAGGGAAAGTTAGGGAACAACTCGTCAGCAACACCGAAATTGCCGGGAAAGTTGCCTCGTCTGAAGCGGGCCTAAGCAACAGTTTAACAGTGAGAAGGGGGATCGGTGGCCGAGTAGGCTAGGGCACGCCAGCTCGGAGCACGTGCAGCGAAAGCTCGCGCTGCAGAACCCAGGTATTCTGGGTTCAATCCCCACCCCTGCCCGTTTCAAACTGGATGAGCGGGGTACCGGCGTCCGGTCGTGTATCACTCTACTGCGTGGTGCACGTTAAAGACCCCAGACTAGCGGTTGTACTGCACTGGCTAAATTGCTCATGTACAGCTAGTGACTCGTCGCAACATTGAAATGGCTGACCAACTACAGGCTGTATAAACATCCACACAACCCCAATTATAATTTAGCGGTGAAACTGCAACGCCATGCGCCGCATTCTTAAAGAACCTTTCTCCACCAAACGGAGATGTGCGTCCAAATGCACCAAATTCGCCAACGGCTTCCCCTCCCTATTGATTTGTATAGCATCTTTAGTTCAACCTCTTTGTTTCGATTGACTGTACACATGGGAGAAGAAAGCGAGAGACCATTTATGGCGCGAGTCGGCGCCGCTACGAGAGCGACCGTCGCCCAATGCTGGGCGCCTGCCTTGGCAGTGACATCGTCGCTCGAGTTAGGAAGCGATCGATGAAAAGTCGTTCCGACGATGGTGGAACCTGCCGACGATGCTGATCGTGACGGGCCGTCACCAACAGGGTATGCTTAAAAGCTTGACTGCCGGTACCGGTAGTGAAGTTTTATTTTCGCTTACACACAATATGTTTAAAGTTATTTATTTATTTAGTTACGGAATACCCACAGCCCCTATCAGGCATTACAGGGGGGGGTATACATACAAAAAAAAACATACAATGTTAGTCATACCTCTGCTCCTCGGCTGATGAATCATTCAAACAACATATAAACCTTATAAACGATACAAGGAAATTGGAAACCGTGCAAGGGAATATGAGCTAATATAAAGAACTCAAGCTAGATTTAATCTAACATGGAAAAAAATCATCATTTGATAGTACACCAACCACAGACGGAGACCATGAATTCATCTCATAGATAGTTATTGGAAAAAAGGACATCATAAATACCTCTGTTCTCAACGAAATTTCTTGCATCTTTAAACTATGGTAAACACGCTCCGATTGATAGTGGGGCCGCATTATATACATATTTTTTTTATGTCAACTGTGGAATGGTAAATGCTGTGAAACAACTTCAAATGAAGTATTCTTCTGCGAGTTTCGAGTAATTCCCATTTTAAGATATCTTTTGTGCGTGTCGCGCTGCAATCTGTAGTATGTTCCCGGCAACAAACCGAGCGGCTGAGTTCTGCAGACTTTCTAGTTTTATTCTGTCACTTGCTGTAGGTGGGTCCCAGACGACACATGTGTATTCCATAACTGATCTGACGTATGTTTTATAGAGCGATTTCCGATTGTCTGTACTGAAGTTTTTAGCATTACGGCGGAGAAACCCTAAAGTTTTACCAGCCTTGGCCACTACGTAATCAACGTGGGTATGCCCTTTTAAGTCAGTCGTCTAATTTTCCCCCAGATACTTATAGTATAAAACACTCTTGATAAAATATTGTTATAGATGGCATAAGAAGCAGCGTACGGTTGTTTTTTTCCCTTATGAATGACATAAACACAGTTTTCTCTAAGTTTAACTGCAAACGCCATTGAGACACCATTGGTTAATTCGGTCAAGATCCCTCTGTTTAGAATTAGCATCCTTAACACAAGCGACGGCCCCATATAAAACACACTCATCTGCAAACAGTCTCATCTGCGACACTACTTCTTCGGTGCAATCATTAATGTACAACAAAAACACAAGTGGCCCCAGGACCGATCCCCGCAGCGTGTGACTTGCACAGTAGACTACTGTGAGCCACTTACAACAACAAACTGGCTTCGATGCCTCAAATATTCTCGCCAACCCAGGAGACTATTTGCGGATTAATATTGTAGCTATTCAGTTTTCCAATTAGTACGAAGTGCGGTACCGTATCAATAGCTTTCCTGTAATATAAAAATACATAATCTATTGAGAGAGGACTATCTAAAACATAGGCCAGGTCATGGGTAGATTCGTTTAGTTGTGTTACACAAAATAGTCCTATCCTGAACCATGCTGATGGGGATTAAATAAACATTGCCTATTCATGTGCCCCTACGATACTCGTATACAAAATATACTCTAGGACTTTACACGCAACACACGTTAGAAATATTGGGCAGTAATTTGCGACGTCATTACGGGGACCCGATTTGTGAATTGGAACGACTGCAGCGTTTTTCCAGTCATCTGGAAGGCAAGCTTTATTCAGTGATTTATAAAAAAGTATTTTTAGGAAAGGTGATAGCAATAGCGCACAAAGTTTAAAATTGTGGTTTGGTAAACCGTCAGGACCGCCTGTTTTAAAAGTATTCAATCCCTGCAACAGTGACTCAATTCCACGTTCACCGATTACAATATCTCCCTTATCACCTATGCCTTCTCGGACAGCCTGTCCATCCCCGTCGCCACTTGGTATTACGGTAGGGAAAACAGAACTAAAGTACTGATTAAATATTTCTGCTTTAGGAATTTCATCATAGACAATACCATCATGGGAAGTGAGCGGCGGAATGGCAATGACATCTTTTCCAATTTTTCACAGGTTTCCAAAATTCTTTCGAGTTGTCCTTTAGTCGCGACTCAATGAAATTAGTAAACGTATCTTTGGCTATGCAATTGGATTTTTTCTTTAAATTCACATTCTACTTTTTTTAATTTTTTACAATTTAGAAGTGTCGGCATTTTGCAGTAATTACGATAGAATCATTGTCATTTCAGTGCGAGACTGCGCAGTGCTCTTGAAAACCACTGTTTACTTCGACCCTCTCTTGTTGTAAGTATCCTTGATAGAACGAAACGCTGTCTGAGCTCACAAACTTAGGCTTTAAACGAAGGCCATAGTTCAGACGCTCCTTTGTATTCTGCTTCTTTTTCAACCACAGCATAATACGTATTCAATTCTCCGTTTATCCCATGCACGTCCGCTTTCTCAAAGTTTCGCAAAAAACAAAAGTGTAAAGGAGACGTGTAACCGGTCATTTTCTTTCAAAGTATACCGGAAACATTAAGGTAGTGTATCATTTTGTAACAATTTAATTTTCAACTCAAATTAGGGAGGAAACTCATTCCGTTCAGTCTTTTTTCATAAAAAAAAAGTAAACAATTATAAAACACTTTGTGCGGCTCAAAACACGATGCACGTTAACTCGGTGCCTCTCGAATTCGACCGTAGAATTCAGTTCCGATACTTTTTTTTTCTTCTTTTAATAAACACCCATAATTTACACGTTGTCAAAGTGACGCAGAAAATTACTTAAACCTAAATACATTCCTTTATCTACATTTAGCCACCAGCAACTTTGCGAACATGACGCAAATTATGCGAATCCGGAAGACGCCTGTTTAAATAACGTTATAATTTTAATCTGCAAGTATAGTACGAAGTTGGCTTCGACTGGTAACGTAGGAATTTATTACGGTATTGAAGAACAGCACCTTGAAGAGTAAAAAACCTCTTTCTCTTTTGGGCGACTTTCACTTTGTTCAATGGGTCACGAAACGAGTTTTCTTCTTTCGCTAAATACTGCTCATAATCACACTCTAACGTTAATAACCGAATATATTTGCCTGAGTTTTTTTTTCTAAGCAATGGTAGTTAGAAAATAAGCTCCCTTTTATCCTCGCAATTTCCCCGAGACCAAGAAGCTTCTGAGTCAGTGGCGGTTCATCGGAGCATACTTGGGTCAGACTAGGACCAGTACGCCTCTGTAAAATCATGACCATTTCAATCCTATATCATATCATGTCACCTTAAAGATAAAAAATGCGTATTTGTGTTAGATAAATAGATGGCGTCAACTAACTTATACATTACTTTAAAAGAGAGAGAGCTGGGTTTTCCATTGTTTAATACCTAACATAACTATTCCGAATCAAAACCTATTGCTTTATAATGAAGTGTTGAACTGGGCGAGTCGGTAAAAGTTTGACGTGGTGGGTGTTACAGCTTCAAAAAACGAGGACGATGAAAGGAACAAACACCACAGGACAGCTGTTGTCCTGTCGTGTCTGTTCCTTTAATCGTCCTGGTTTTTTGAAGCTGTCACACCCACCATAACGATCTAATTTTATCTGTATTTTAATGAACGCAAGGCGTTTAACTGTTGCAAGAATCTCACTTTTACCCGTTTGTTTACGTAGGGTGTTTTTATCTGTTTTTGCTTTAAAAGCGTTGATCAGTAGAAACAGAATGTTTCTTAAACGTAAACGGGGTGGAAAACAAAACCTACAAGAAACCAATCTTGAAACAAATTGAAATGTTATAATATCTGGGAAGAGTAATACATTACTTTTTCCATTAGACAAAAAGAAAAGCACAAACGCAATTACAGAATTGCACACAAATAATGTATAACGCCACCATCCTCATTTATTGCCACACGTATTGCACGCGGCTGTATTTGTCACTCTTTTGCACCCAACCCAAAGCCTCCATCCCAAGCGTAGTTGTTTTTGTTTTTTTTTGTTTGTGATCCAGTTTAAAAGTGTAAGGCAATGCGATAGTGGGGAGACCACTCCGGCCGAATTTCCACCAACAGAACTCAAGGTCTTCGAGTCTAGAGTTAGACCTTGACCCAAAGACATCACCCGACCACGACGCGCCGCATTTCAATGCCCTCGGGAAGCATTTCTGCGGCACCGGACTTCGCGACAGTTTTTATCCTTGTGCCTTTGCGCCTCGAGTCTTTGTTTTTTTTCTCCAGCCTGATTAATTACGCTTTTAGACGCCTCGAAAACGGGAGAAGCTGTCCGTTCGCTTGTCGTAAAGTGGACCCTCAGAAGACGGAGAAAGCAGAAAGTTTGTTGATGTTTATGTTATACTCGATAATGCAGAATGACACCACATATATTTAGAGAACCTCTATCTTTTTTACTTTATATAAGCTGCTTGGAAAAAGGATCCGTCCGCTGTAAAAAAAGACGTATCGCCCATTTTAAAATAATCTTGGGAAGCAAATCTGGTTTGTGCCACGTACATTTCAAGCTATCACAGTAATGTAAACACTAAAAAAACTTTACATGGTCATTGTTCTTTCTTATAAAAGATATATGGACGCGTAAACTTAATTTTGTTTTGTTTTACTAGAAGCGTGCGTGTTTAAAAATCACGTTAGCTCTCTATATCATAAAAAAAACTAAACACAATAGACAACTGCAGTTTATCGAAATGAAAAGAGAAAACTCGTTTTTCCAGCTGTAAATCGCAGTCATCTCAAAAACCTCGCGATGAATTTGCTCGGCGGTGAATGCGCGTAACGACTGTTACAGAACGCACACATACCAAAGAAAGTGAAAGTTATTACCCGGTTCCGCTTCTTTCGTTCGTTCCTCATATATTTGCTTAAGTATTGCCCGGACGAAAATCGCAGACGTAACAAAAATGATGTGTCCTGGAATGGACATTATGTCGACAACGTTATACCCCCGTCATTCCGTCCCCCTCGCCGCAGTCATCGCCCTTATTCGCCCCGCCGTCTCCCATATTTCGACCCCCCGCCCCACACACACACAGGTTTCTTTAAGAGAATTTGCGCCTCTGCCGCCGTTTTTTCTTTTTATTTTTGCTGTTGTTATCGTGTAGTCCCCTCTTTTGTATCGCCAAGAAAGCGCCGAGTCCACATTCTTAGACCGCGCTATGAAGGGACGGAACTCTAGGAGAAAACTCCGTCGTAAAAGAAATTGAAATAAAAAAAAAACAAAGAAGAAAAACGTAAGCTACAGCGACGCAAGAGCGAAAGATCGTCATCGTTGTCAAAGGAGGAAGACTGAGAGAAATAACGAAGAAGGAAAAGCAACACGATACACGAATAAACAAAAAGACAGCGCGAGGTGCAAATGACTTTGTCGTCGTCCGTGCTTCTGTTGGTTTTCGTGGGAGCCTGTTTACATTGGTTAGTTTCTTTTTTAGGGTTTAAAATCTTGCTTCGCTTCCCCGATCGTCCACGCGACGCTGGCATTGTGCTCCTGCGTGCCTGAGCTAATGGCCAAGCACCGTCAGATAAAAAGCCGTGATACGACGCCACCAAAAAAGTAAAAAAATAAATAAAATAAAACACGCCGGAGGTAGCAACTAAAACCCCAGGCAACAAGATAATAAAGCGAACTGAAACATGACGCTCCGGTTCGCGTACAAAACCAACATTGGAAGGGGGCACGTAAAGAGGCATCGCATTAAGTTAGAGCGAACCACCCGCACTCCTGTATAAAAAAAGAAAGAAAAAAGAAAGATGAAAAAAAAAAAATGCGTAAAAAGCGAGAAAATACGGCGCGCGCGAGCGCAACGCAGGCGCGATGCTATACAAATGCACACAGGTCCACGCCTAATATATCCTGGCGTGGATATATAGTACGTACCCACAGCGTGCTCGAGATCTGTTGCGCAGCGTGGGTGGTTTTCGGGAGAACTGCATCCGACGCATTAGCAGATAGTAATTCGGCGATATATTTTCCCGCGCGTGCGTGACGACGCTTTTGTTTGCAGAGTTTACTCTCAGGTTTCCGCATTTGTTATCGTCGTCGTTGTGCTTTGCTTCTGCTCCAGTACGAACAAAACGCAAATGACGCGGTGGTGGTGGCGGGAGGCTAAAGGGGTCTTCACTCCGCTGGGATTTCGGAGCTTGCGTACGGCACCAGGGCGAGTGCGCACGGGTTGAGATATGGATAAGAGACCCTACTCGGCAGGCGTGCGAGTGCTCTTGTATAAACGAGACGCTGTTTTCTTTTTTTTTTTTTGTGTGTGTGTGTGACTGCAGCACTTTGAGTTTCGCTCGTACGCAGGGTCCTTTGCGTTCTCGCGCCTCTCCAACGTCCGCGTTGTTGTTTTTGTTTTCTAACTGGCACCCACACTAGAATGTCTGAGTTCCCGCTAGTTCCGGGGAACACTACAACTTTCTTTTTTGTGCGTGTGTGTCTGTGGATGTGTTACTGCGCTGGCTCCCGACTGTCGAGGAGGCCCTTGCGCTGCGGGGACGAGCGACCGGTATTAGTTGGAAACACATTTGCACGAACTGATAGCAAGCTGTCGCAAGAGAGTGTCGCGCATTCGCTAGGTCATTAACACCACCGTCTCATTGAGTGGCACGCTTGATAGATGGGTATGGCTGAGATGGAAGATATGAAAAATGCGCGTTCTGTCACGCAAACTGATGCTAGTTATGGACGGCAGAGGACCTTTTTTTTGTACGTGTGTTAGCTCTAGCCAAGTTCTCGAGGACGTCAGAGGACTTCTTGTGAAGCCAAGGGATACGATCTGTCGAACTTAGAATTTCCACTTTCTTGTTGTAGCCTGGCTCTTCGCTTTGAAATTACGAATGACGACATGTTAAAAAAGAAAGGGACGCTTGAACACGAGAAATCACGCGGTTTTTTTTTTATGTTGGTGAGTTTGAGTGATTTCTTTAAGGCACGTGGTGTGTGTGCGTGTATATATGCAGGCCCAAACTGAGGATGAGGAGGACACGAGAGCGAAAGGGCGTAGAACGCCGAGCTTTGGTTGGAATGGTGAGTGGGTAGACTGAAAGCTAGCTGTGCTGTATTTGTCTCGATTGTACTCGTTAAACGCGTTGGAACCCGGAATGCCGGCGGCCGGCGTTCAATTTGCGTATTCGAACGCGTTACAGGAGCGCAGTGGACACAAATGCAGCTAGCCATTAATCATTCCGAACTTGGTGTTTTACGTTCCCGTAAGCCCTCATCTTCTTCTTTCTTCCACTTTTTGCCCGTAAGCGTCGTTGTTAAACGTTAGCAATTGGTTTGGGGGTCTGGTGAGGTGATAAGAACGCATGGGGAGATTTAATATATGTTTTTAGCTAGAGTCTGGCTAAAGATATATACCGCAGTTTTGGTCCTTAGTACTTGAACGATGAGAACTTTACAGTTTACAGAATCATCCCCGCTATGCGGTTTTATTTGTTATAAATACTCTTCTGCAGTTTTTCTACTGCATACTGTCATGTACGCGCCTAAACGGGGAATCCTTTCGTGGCCTATGGTTTTCAATTGCAGCAGCTATGTAGTGGAATTTAAAGCTATCAAGCCACCAACCACCGACATGCCGGGCTTTCGCTTTGGTGTATATTAGTACAAATTTCGGGGGACATTGACATGATTCGGCTAGCCACGTGAAATAATCTGTTAACACGCGATTCATGCTTACTTTTATGTCTTCTGTGCCATTCTACGTCCAACCAGTGTGCGCATATGTTGGTATTCCACGGACCGAAATACTCTAGAAGATGGAGGTATTTTATTTTACTCCCCAAGTGGAAAGCAACTCTATTGAAGGGACCCCAGCACACACAATCCGCGGTCCACGATTTTACGGGACGAGACCTATTATCCAAAAATAAAATAATTACGCGAAAAAATACCAAAAAAAAAAAGACCCTTAAATACCTTGAGAGTATTTCAAATAAATACACGAGCAAATGCGAAGATCCGTTATGATCGATGCCTTCTCTATATTTAGGCGTGACGACTTCTATCCCGGCCTTCAGCTTGAAATGTCGCGCGCACTGACCGCTGAGCCGCTTGGGGCTCTAAAACTCGTCAAGCACAAAGTTGGGGCCGAAGTTCACGGAGCGCACGGATTGGACGACCACGACGATGACTTGGCGCTTTTGTCGCCAGCGTCCAATCGGCGCGCTCCGCGAACTTTCTGCTCCAGCCTTGTTATTCATGAGTTTAGGGCCGCCCACCTGGAGTACAATACACTGATTTCTGTCTACCCCACTCACATGTACAGATTTCTAACTCCGATAAGAGTCGCAAAAATATTCCGTAACGTTGTTGCAGATTTGTTTAGGTTTTTTATGTATTGTATCATAAAATGTGTTTGCGTGGAACTCTACCGATGAATCGATGTCCTTAAAAAAATTAAAAGAAGCATGATTTACGGCAGTCTAAATGTCTAAAAAAAGAAACCGTCGAAAAAGGCGCCCCAGCTACTATGGTCGCGTGACTGTAGTCAATCGCACTTTTTTAGGGATATGGATCCATTCTTCCAGCATTAAAGTGGAACCATTTGATGTGTTACTTTTCTTAAACTCTTCCGCGTAGCTCGTTTGCGAACAAGAAATCGAACGTGGACTAGGTGCATAAATGCAAACCGTGTATACATTTTCGTTCCCTTCGCTTGCACACTGCTATATATTTCGTTGAGTGGGTACACGATAAGTCACGAAGGCTTCTAAAAAGTAGGTCACGCACGGCGATATAATGCACTCTGGACCGAGCTGTATTTTCGTCAGTCGTGTCACAAAAACGGTGCCAGCCACGCGTAATTCGCCCGGCTCACTCGTTATTATACGACGGGTCAATTAGAGGAAAACAGGTGATCAAGGGGAGAGCTCCCGCAATTTCCCGAAAAGCCGCAATAATTGTCCCGGAGTAATGGATCAATAAAGAATCGATGGAAACAAACCGAAATAACACTCATATACGCGACGTCTTTTTTATTACGTTTATTGCTTCACAAGTTCCCATATTATCAGTCCTTATCAGAAATTTTAAGCTTGAAGGAAATGAGGGGGAGGAGGAGCAGAGAGTGCGCGGGGAACAAAGGAAGGAAGGGCAGGCAGGAAGACAAAAAAGTTACGAAGTGTCTAGCGTTACGTCCGACGTAACCCAAGTTGCGTCCAGATCTCCTCCTTCCCTAGGTTCACGGGGGAGAGAGAGGAGGGTGTGGGGGAGGGTTAGGTATACGCGTTTCAGTGCTTCGTCCGGACGTAACGCTAGCCACAGCGAAGAAGTTAACCTCCTGAGGTAGTTTGTCCCGGTTTGCTACTTTGTTTTGAGGGAGAGGGATAAGGGGAATAAAGGGAGATAATTGACGTCGGAACTCCGAGCTCTGGTTGGAATAATTAGTGGTTAGAGGCAATGCCTAGCAACATTTGTGTCCACTGCACGCGTCGAACGCGTTTTCCGAGTGCAGTGGCATAGCCTCCTGTATACTGACAAAGCCTGGAAGATCGCCACGAGAAGCGGCCACCGAAAGGAGAAAGGTGTAGCGGCCGACAACGGATGAGAGGAGAGCCACGTGACTGGCGCCCCGCTGCGGCGAGGCGCCGAAACACGCTTCTCCCGAGTGAACAAGCGTGTTTCGGGTCCTTGCCGCTGCAAAAGATGTGCGCTGACGTCCAGATACCCCGAGAAATGGCTTTTTGATGCTGTGGGCCACAAGATCCCCGCGCTCCAAATCTGCGACCGGGCACTCCATGGCTTCGTCGTCGAACTGCCAGGGTTTGTGTTTATAGGGGAGGCTATGGCAGCGGAGACAAACACAGGTTATCTACACTGCAGTGATGGAACGCTTAGTACCGTGAAATACGGGTGTCGGACGGTTGGAGTTCGCGGTTGAAGGTGTTCGACGAGTGCAGTGGTCTACCCACTAACCATTCTAACCAGAGCTTGGTGTTACGACGTCTCCACGGCGTTATCGCCTCTTCCACCACCTTCAGTTCTTGCACGTATGGGAGTGCGAAAACGGAAACATTGCAAAATTAAAAAAAAAAAAAAATACGGTGGCACGGACAATAAAAATAACCTATTCAAATGCATGCAGATCCTAAAAGCGACAAATGTTAGTTGAACACCTTTCGAACTTCGACGAATTTATATTCGTGGATACTAGACAGATAGTGTGAGCGTCCAAACTCACGTCTTAATTGAGGCTTAGTTTGAATAACAAAACTTAAAACTATATGTTTCGTGGAGCAAAAAAAATGAAAGCCGCTTACAACTCCCTGTAACGCCGAATTAGAGCGCAGCTCTTGAGGAGGAGAAGGGAGGGGCACTGGGGGGGGGGGGGGTTAAACTAACCAGGGGGGGGTCACGTTACCTTGGGGGTCACGTGACCCCCAATGCCGATGATGTCATCACTGACGTCACTGATGACGTCATCAGTGACGATGACGATGCGGGTACCGATGACGTCATTAGTGACGTCACTGATGACTTCACCAGTGATGATGACGATGACGATGCGAATGTCGGTGACGTCATCAGTGACGTCGCTGATGACGTCATCAGTGATGATGACGATGACGATGCGGATGCCGGTGACGACATCAGTGACGTCACTGATGACGTCATCAGTGATGATGACGATGACAATGCGGATGTCGGTGACGTCATCAGTGATGATGACGATGACGATGTGGATGCCGGTGACGTCATCAGTGATGATGACGATGACGATGTGGATGCCGGTGACGTCATCAGTGATGATGACGATGACGATGTGGATGCCGGTGACGTCATCAGTGATGATGACGATGACGATGCGGATGCCGGTGACGTCATCAGTGATGATGACGATGACGATGTGGATGCCGGTGACGTCATCAGTGATGATGACGATGACGATGTGGATGCCGGTGACGTCATCAGTGATGATGACGATGACGATGTGGATGCCGGTGACGTCATCAGTGACGATGACGTCATCGGGGGGTCACGCGACATCGGCGGGGGTCACGTGACCTCGAGGAGGGGGCCACGTGACCTCAGGGGAGTCACGTGACTTCGGGGGGTCACGTGACCCCCCACGAGGTCACGTGACCTTGGTGGGGGGCTCGCGCGGTGCATTATGGGACATTTCCCATGATGCACCGCGCGGTTACGCCGACGCCGACGGCGACGGCGACGCCGACGGCGACGCCGACGCCGACGCCGACGCCGACGGCGACGCCGCTCAAGCCGGAAACGGGCCCCTAAGAGCTGCGCTCTAAAAAAAAGGTTTTGTTTTGTCTGACGACAGCCAATGAGAGCTCAAGAAACGCAACGCGTGACGGTTCCCGGGCATCTCATAGTCGCTTCGTAGCCAATCCGATTGCGGCATTAGCCAGTGAGAACAATCGAAGAACCAATCACAATGCAAGACGCGTAAACGTCATGAGCAACGCCCGCGCTTTTTAAGCTGTCAGTACCCATATGGAGCGGAAGTTCGTCCACTTCATGCACAGGGGTCGCTACGTTATCCGAAATTCCGAACTTTAAAAAAAAAGTAGGTATACCTTAAGGCATTCAGCACTCAGGTTCCCCCCCCCCCCCCCCCCCCCCCTAGCCTTCCTGTCAAAGGCAATCAGAACTCTCTGTCCTTCTGACATCACCGCAACCCTCGCCCAAGAAGCAGACGACTTGCTCTCTGAATAGTACCCGCATATATGACCATAGACCAACACGCTGTTCCCAAACAAGCCCCCGTTCGCCTTCACCAGGTGTAGGCACTGCGCGTGCGCAGAAATCATATTCCCGTCAGGCAAAGCATCTGCTTAACCGCAGTGCCGGCAGCAGAGCCAATTAAGTGTCGAGATGTCAGAAAGTTGAAGTAATCTATAGTGGATCAACCGGCATAAAAATAACTGCTGGGCTAACTTCTTCCCTGGAAGGTATTCCATCTACTTTTTTACTTCACGTAAACTACTTAATTTTTTTCTTATGCGAAAGCATTGACTGTTTTATGGAGCGGATTAAGAGGCGTCTGGAACCGCGTAAACCGCACTTAAAAACTGGTAACCGCGAAGAAGTGAATCTATGTTAGCTTCGACGCGTTATATCAGATGGTTTGTCACGGAAGCCGGCGGGTGAGCTCAAGGTTAAAGCGGGCGCGCTGCAGAAATAAACCACAAAGAAAAGCACATCAACGCAATGCTTCGTCACAGAAGCCGTCGTGAAGCCGGCGAGGTTCGCCGCGCATGCACAGTGGGAGAGCGTGATGTCACCGCCTCAGCGCCGCCTGCGATAGGAAGACCGCGTGCTGCTTGTAAGAATGCGCTGCCGTGTTGGAACGCTTTCACATTCCTACAAGTAAGCAAACCTAAATGTCTCTGCCGAAATTTTTTTTTAGAGCGACCGATTTTAGTTTTTATTTATAACGTGTAATTATTATGGGTGTCCCGCTGTGAACCTTCAGGCCTGCTAGCATAGTTTTTTTCTGCTCGCACTTCTCGCGTAAGGTACGTTCATCTTTAGATTTTTCTCTTAGCAATACGAGCCAAGGGTCATTTCGAGACGAACTCTCCTCTCTGCGTTTCCTTTGTCGCCCCCCCCCCCCCCCCCCCTTTCCCGGCTAGAAGCAGCCTACGTCTTCAGAGGAGGCGCCAAATAGGAAACAGTGAGACGTATCAGCTGTGTCAGAAACTTCAAAGGTTCTGCTTTCCTACGGAGCACGCAAAGATGAGAGAGATGTGATCTACACTGGAAGCTCGACCAGAGATTGCGTAGAAAGCAAAAACCGAAAAACAAAAAACGTTATTTCCAACAATAAAGTTTCTGAGCTTTAACATTTCGCCTGGCGTCTCCGGTGAGCATCCCATGTAAAGTGTCAAGTTGAGAGCCAGTTTGTGATCGATGAAATATTTTGACAGCATTTTAATCTATGAACTATTTCATCAGCCGAATTCCACAAAGAAAGCAACACGTTCATTCGTTGTCGTCCATGGTTACACAAAGTCAAAGGCATATACAAAGTATATGTCATGATGGCAGGTTCGCTATTCCCCGACGATAATAGGACCCGAGACCAACTGACTGTTAGCCGGATATCATACCAACTGAGCTAAGCAGCACATTTTTTTTCTTAAGTGTCTACTTTGAAATGTAACACAACAGAAGCCACGACGGTAAAATCACATGCACAAACGACAAACTATGCGCGTGTATACATTTTCAAATTCTTTCACGTTCTCAATAACGTACAGACTGTGTTCGGACACATACGAGCTAAGCAGCACACGTAGTTGGCGAGCAACTGCGCAAACAGCAGGCGCGTGAAAAACAGCAGCACAGAGTGCAGCTGCGTGGGAGAGAAAGCTTTAAGTCACACCTCGTGGAACTGTGTGCTTAGCGCTGAACGCGTCCTGTGCTCCTTCGCGTTGGTCAGCATGATCGAGCTCGTGTAATGTCGTGCTTTTCGGAACAACATCGCAGGGATTATTCTTCCATGCGCTCGCTCTCCATAGATGCCGACGTCTAATCCTAATTGGAGCGCACAAAAAAAAAAATCTAAATATCACGTAGCAGCCGTGGTACAATGGCCCCCTTCATGTTGCACCTAGAGCACGGGGTCCCGCGTCGCCCCCATCGCACATATACCGACGCATCGGGAAAAATAGTGTCCCAGTCCCAGTTAATTATCCTTTCTCACGCTTCAACAGACGCAGCGGCACCCTCTCTTGCGTAACCAATAACGACACGTCTCGACTGCTTATTTTTATTTCTTCTTTAGTACACCGACCTCGCAGCGCATCGCACGCCATGTGTCATTTTCTCCGAGGAAGGGGAAGAAAAACTGGCGTCGTCGGTACTGATCCGAGAATGATGGCGTACGCAAATGGCGCATCTGCATGAGGCGCGGCGGTAGCACCCCGGACGCTGCACGATGGATGGCGCCCTCTGCGCTGCGCTCAGCTGTCCGAACGAACGCACCGATTTTTTAGCCCGCCGCGCCGTTCCCCAAATCGAGAATGTCGTCGTCGTCGTCGCCGTCGTTGGAGACATTAGCCGGGCCACCGTAAGTGGAGTTTGATGACCGCCGCCCGCGTTCGCCTTCGCCGCCGAGCAGGTATCGTGAGCGCACCTCGCGCTAACCTAAACTGATCAGAAAAAGAATTAAAAAAATACTACCATATTTTTAACCGAATATATTAATACCGAGGCACTTGTACGCGTTGTACGCCTTGCGTCTTATATTAGATGCTTTGAGTGGACAGACGTATATTTTTTTTCTACTGTCTGTGCCTGTGTGTTTATGTGTGTGGATGGGGGGAGGGACGGCATGGATTGATGAACGATCTGTTTCGTTTTGTGACAGGGCTTGTCTGTTGATGGCATGTTGAAAAGTCTCGGACTTTTCAATGGCTTCTTTTTTTGTGTTTTTAGAGTGTTTTTTTGGAAACCTCGTTGTTATGTGGGCTTCCCGTTACGTTCAGCGGCTCGAAGTCTAGCGAATATTTGTACCGGTAAAGCTTCGTCCGGTTTTTCTTCGCACTAAGACCATGTTCTCCACATAGCGCTCGTTTACTTACGTTCTCACCGACTGAGACAGCTGTAGACGTCAACGTCTTAAACGAGCATCGGCTGAGTCTCGCTTTTGAAACATACACAACGCCTTTCTGTGTTAAGAAGAGCGAACACTCGACCAGTCGGTTTATCCATGGACAGGTCTGTCCTGGCAAAAGCCCCGTTTCACCAAATACATTCATTTATGTAAAAAAAGAAAGCAAGTAACGAAATGTTTATGCGACCTAATTATATCCCAGATAGTGCTTTTCGAATTTTCTTGAGCGCGGAACAACTAGGCACGCTTCGGAGATTCGCCGGCGACAAACAAGAAGCCTACAAAGAACCGCTTGCACGCCAGCCAGCAGTAAAAATGGCGCGAAAAGGGCCATTAGCATAACCACAGACGGGTACCCGCAGTTAAGTGTGACTGAGGTCAGGTTTAAAGGAGCAATCAAGTGCTTTTTGTATAAGCTTGTTTTTGGTGGCATATTATATGCTGGGTATTAATCAATAAAAATTATTCGTTGTAGATGGCAACACGACTTAGTAAACTGAACGCAATAGAAATACACGGGGACTATTTTTTTTTTTTTTTTTGGGGGGGGGGGGGGGGGGGGAAAGGGGCGTCTTTGGGTCTCCACCACCTTAATAAAATTTGGCCAACGAAAAGAGTTAATTGCATGGAGATTCCGAACGTCACTATTATTCCATTTTTTGGGCGCGTTGTGAATTACATTTTGATAAAAATACATCAAATCGTTTGGGTGTGGGAGACGTAATACAGCAATTATTGTTTTGAAAACGCCATCTGACGGCGACTCCATGAGTGTAAGTTCGATATTGTTTGGATGCTAAAATCCTGTAGATTGAGTTACACCTAAATAGACGATCTCAGAATCCACTTAGGTGCCCCTTTAGGTGCGGTCAAGGGGGCCTGGGTAACTAGGGAATAATTGACAATAATTCTTAAGCACGCTTCAGAGTAACTGCAATTTAGGATGCCAGTCGGCCACCCTTAGACCGCAGTAAAGTCTGGCCTCAATCATACTTAACCTCGGTTAAAGATCCCTTCAAACACATGCGTTTAATTGCGACCGACTTCTACACGACCCGTTTTTAAGCCTTTTCTGACGGGTTACGATCGGCTGCGCTGCAGTGGAGCCGGTCCTAAACCGTCACGAAAGGCTTAAAAAGTAAAAAGTGTTTTTGGCCTCTCCGGTCCTAAGAAGTAGCAAGTGTGTGAACGAAACTTAAATACCCGCTCACACACTTGGGCTTGACTCTGACCAACTGCAACAAGACCGGTTTTTAAGTATCTTAAAATGGCTTAGGACCAAATGCGCAAACGCTCCTGGTTGTAAGCCGTCACGAAAGGCTTAAAAAACGCTTTTTTCTCAGTCGCTTAGAGTTACACGCAAGTGTGTGAACGGGACTTGGGGGCCCGTCTAACGGGTATTACTGAAAAGTGAAAGGCGTTTCCTAAAACTATTGTAAAACTCCGAAAGGCTAGCGGAAAAAAAAATTATAGTCACTGCTAGGTTAACACGCAAATTGTTTGGCGGCGCCCAAGCAGACAAATCATGGAGTTTTTATCTACCACCGTGTCCTAACAGATACAGAGAAAGTCCAATCCAATTTCGTTGTTGCACAAAAATATGGAAATCTCCACCCAACGAACTTTGATGTTCACATAGTATTAGCCAAGCACAAAAAATACTACCTTTTGTTCGTTTAATAATCCATGCTCAGCCTCAAAACTATCCCTCTGGTTTAGTGAAAACGGTACGGCTCCCACGATAATATGTAACTCATGCTTAATTTTTTTTTTTTGTTTTGGAGCATTTCAGCACAGTTTCTTAATAATCTGTGTAGTTCACCCTACACCTCAGAGGCATTATGCCTTAAAGAATTTGTGTAGCTCACCTCATATGGACCCAAATTAGCCAACTGGCTAGGAATTGATCTGGTTTTTCAGAACCGTGCATATACACATCAGTGATAATAGAGTCTTTTAGTAGAGCATATTCTAGAGCTACGTTTTGCTAGCGGGAGGTCGTGCCGTCTTTTTGAAGCACAGCTTGAGCACGTGCCCGCTGGGTTCGCTCTCCGCAGCGTACGATCTACTAAAACTGCCTAATAAAATAAATTGAATTGATTTAAATTGAAGCATCTTATTTTTGCTCCTCAGCCAATCAAATTGCATGTTTAGCCGTTAAGAATTCCAAAGAACAAATAACTAAGCGAGAAGTGTTAACATAAGAAGGTTCACCTGGCACATTTGAAGTTATCAGCTACCAAAGGAAAACAAGTTTTATTTTTACGAGGCTGCGCTATTTGTTTAAAGGAACGACAACTAAGTGCAGGCGAACTTTCTAGCGAGAAAGAGTTTCTTATATCTAGGTTCCTAAAAATGTTATAAACTTGTTCGCACAGCGCCAAAATAATTGAAATAGTGACTCAGAATACATTGCTGTTGTTTGTTTTTAATCAAAAGTTAAACGTTTATTCTAACGTGTTTGCAATTAATGCAAAGCTGTTGCGAGCTGGACAAGAATAAAAATTTTCATACCAGGTCCAGACGGACTTTTTCAGTTACGCACCAGTCACGTAGCCCTGTTTAAAAAGTTGTATTTGTCCTTAGTTCCCCCTCTCCAGAGATTATTGTTGATAAACTTTCCTCGCTGTCAATCTTTATGTTGCGACGTTTATGTGTTCGCGCTCTATATTCATTTTTTTCCGGTTTTTTATCTTCTTGAATGTGGTGTTTATTTGTTTACTAATAATTTTGTTATGATGAGCACCTTTTGTCAAACAAAAGCAATTACTAATATCAAATCAATGAGTTTTCCTTTTATATTTAATCAAAAGTACGAATAAAATGTCGTGTATTCCACTGGGTATGTTGTTGGGGCGCGTGCGCACTCATTAAGAACTATACAACAATTAATGTGGGCATCGTTTAATATTAAATTTGATTATTTAGGTGAACTACCAGGCCTAAAACTATTCTGAAGACGCGCAACTTCTTATTTTGCATCTTCAGTGTTTCCTGCTAAATTGTCACTCAATTAACTTACCGATGAATCTTATAAACACCATCTATTTATTCCATTGCATAGGTTAAAATCTGAGATATGTAAAACTAACTTTTTGTACACTTTACATAATCAGTTAATCTACTGAGGCTGAGTTACTGAAGTGGAGGACTTATTTTAATATACTCCCTTTTATTACGCCATAATCTAGTAAGTGGTGTAACTGTAACGACTGTAAACGAGTTTTTGACTACTTTGGAATATGTTTCAACGCTCGATCGAATTTTATAAAGCACAGAAGCAGGCAGGTATAACGAACGTAAATATAATGTAAGTAGTGTTTCGCTCAGAGGCTAATTAGCGTGTGTCACCTAAATAAAAATAAATTGCGAACACTGATCATTAACTCTTGCACTCCACACAGCTTGCACGCGTGCAAGTCACCGGCCGAGAGCCGACAGCGGGGCATCATTAATAAACAATTTCATTCCAGCTCCCTGGTACCTTTTGGGACAGCGATTCAGAAACAGCATGCGACCGAGTAACATTTTTATCGCTGCATTTATACCAGATTTTCTACGCTCAACAATACCTACTGCAGCTACAAGGGGTGTTCACTAGCGCACACCAGCACGGAGCACTTGGAGCGAAAGATTGCCCTGCGAAACTCAGGGATCCTGAGTTCAATCCCCACCCCTGCCCGTTTTGATCTGGACGAGCATCGTACCGGCTTGCGGTCGGGTATCACAACTGCGTGTTGCACCTTAAATACCCCAGGCTAGCGGTTGTGCTGCACTGGCTGAATTGCCTATAAAAAAAATGGGTAACAATGGCGCCATGTTTTGGGAAGACTAACGTCCTTCTGTATAACAACTAACGACTAATTACTGCAGGTGCATCTTCGTTAACTTGTGTTCGGCTAGAGAGCATAATGAGGATGGCTAGCGCATGCCGTTTCTTACCAGCTTCCGCCGTTCTTTAGCATTAAACACAAGTCGTGTACTAGTATCATGCTGCATTACCAGAGCGTCCGGACGCCTACAAAGTATCATTAGTTGCGAATAAGCAAGCGGGTTTAATATTACACGCATAGGCGTTGCCTCATCTCTCGCCCAGAAGCTTCCTGCCTACCCCTGATAGCGGCCAGTCGGGAGACACACACATACACACGCGCGGACGCCTCACAAGTGAACAAAACACGGCAAAAGGCAGTTTGCGCATCGCGGCCATTTTATGGCGACTTCTGCGCTGCGCGGTCGGCCCTAATTATTCCCAGTGGGGCCATTTTGTCCGGCGCGCTCACGTCCCCGTCGCTAGTCGCGACTGAGCTCTGCTGCCATTTGTTCCCGCACTTCGATCGAAATTAATTAGCAAACAGCTGAAAGCGCTTTGAACAGTGAGGCAAGGAGATGCACGCGGCTACTGCCGATCCACCCCGAACATAGCAGTATGATCTGTGAAGATGGCAGGTGCCATCTTCACAGCTCGTGCGAATGGCGCGGGTTTCGCTCGCTTCCCAAAGCCGTGAACATCCGCGTGCTGGACTGTGGATATGGTACGTTGGACTGTGTATTGATAAACATTGGAAATGTGTATCGAGGAAAGAGCGGTTTACAGATCTTTTCTTGTTCCATCATCCTTCTTAGAGGTGGCATCTTTGAGAATGTTGCTTTTGCCTACGTCTTCACTCTCGTATTAGTTTAGCCGTCCAACTAGAAGGTAGTTACCTTAAAGTTAAAGCGGGCGCTGTCCGACTGAGAGCTCCTGAATTCGGGTTCCGGACAGAAAGATAAGCCAAACCTGTGAGTACGAATACGTTTTTGGGTAATATTGACGTGGTCATTTTTAGGTTGATGAAGCTAGTACGCAGTGAAGCGGGTCTCACAAAACGGCACCCCATTTAGGCCACACGCTGCGCAAATAACGTTCTTGGCAGCCGCAAAGGTGAGATGAAAACCTGGGAATATAAACGAAACATAAAAATCGAAGGTTCCTAAAATAATTCTTATGCACATAGTTTCGTTGTAAGCATGAGTGCACGGGATCTATATATGGTTCAGAGGTACAAGATAGCCCCAAAATGTATTTTAATAACAAATCAAAACACAGGCATACAAGTGGGCGCGCACACACACACGCACCCACGCAAGCACATACAAACGTTACACGCTTGTTTGATTATTTGTGGCACAATATTTTATAAAGTTAGCAGTAATTTCAGTATTTTTTTTTTGTATTACGTTCTTGCTTGTTGTAAGCTCAACAGATAGAGGAAAGAGTTTCTTAACGCCTGGAGCACTTTAAGTTTTACAGGGACTGAAAAGTCATTACGAGCTTGCTCCTATGCCGCGCGTGTCGACGTTCACGCTTGGAAGGGCGGAAAATGGGATTGCGTGTCTAGGCGGCCTCAACGAAAAGCAAGGCTGAACGCCGCCTTTGACAAACCAGTGCTGGGATTAAAAAGAAAACTAACGCAAAAGCAAGGCAGTTCAAACAACTTAGAAGACCTTCTAATGACTTTAACCATCGAGCATCTTCTGCTTCAGAACGGCTCGAACTCTGCAAACAAAACAAGCAATCAAAAAAACAAAAATGTATCGTCAAAAAAAAAAAATTATAGACACATATATTTTTTAATTTTTTTTTATTTTGCGGTACCGGTTTTGGGCGTTTACTTTATCTACTTCATGAAGCGTCTGCTGAGTATTTTGGAAAACACGAAAGCGTCCGCTTTGTTCTCCAGGGCACCTGGGTTGGATACTTACTTGTACATTTTAAAAAGTCACGGAACTAACGTATTGGCGTCTGATTGGTGCAGGCAATTGCCTCCACCAATCAGACGCCAATACGCCACTCCCGCAACGTTCTAAAATTAACATTCGAATGTTCAACATTGCCCTCTTGTATAATTCATCGATGTATTACGGCATACTACGTAATTGGTGGATGGCGCTAACAAGTCTAGGCCTATTTTTCTCTTCCGGAGGGTGCTGAAAATGCCGCAAGGCACGACCACGAGAAAGGCGCTGTGACCTGCGCTAGCATTCACAGGATGCGACCATTCAATGCTGATATACCGATGTCTTGGCGACCCGTCGTGAACGTCTGCCAGCTTTTATTCGTGCGCTCTAATATAGTTCTTAAAATGACTAAAAAATTATTGATTTTCATTGACAGAACAATAACACTAGAGCCTTCAATGTCCTATCAAAACGCAGTACTATTTTTTTTTTGCACTTTTATGTCAATGATGCGAGCGTATAGAGCAACCGGCTTGTTGCGAGCAAAATAAATAAATAAGTAATGTTTGTCTCCCATCTAATGGTTTCTATGTATACATTTGTTTTGTAACCCAATCAACTATTTTAAGGCAAAAGACCCCGAAATCGTGTTGCTACGTGAAACGTTCTTGGTTTAGAGGTCCAGGAATTTCTTCTCGAGCAGTGTCTAAAGGTGCCTCCACTCCTAAGGCAAAGGCAGCAGCCGCTAGCACTGCAGCCCTCGACTCGGGGCCCCCACCCATCTGCGGATATTTCGATATTTAAATGAAAGTTTGCATCGTCATCATCCACTCCTCTCAACCCCATAGGCTTTCCCCTTCAGTCCGGCCGGTGCCCGCAGATTATGGGCGATGACAGGCTGAAACCGGCTCACGCGTCCATTTTCCCGCTAAACTTAGAGGGTAAACTAAATTTTTATGTCGGTCACGTGACGTCTAATTATAAATAATAAAAAAACTAGCGACGTTTCTTTTTTAGAGTTTAAAGCTTATGCTAGTGTCCCAAAAACCACCCTTCGCCATGCTATTAACTTCGACGATACGTCTTTTTATACTGAGCGCGAAAGAAATATTCACACATCCGCGCTGGCTGCATTCTGCACTGTACTCTCTCGCCACTAATGGGGATATAAAGTGCCGCGTTTGTGTTACCGGCGTCGCGTAGTCTACCTATAAATATAAATTGCAATTTGTCGTCTCATTTCGTAGCAGTAAGCGGAAAACCTGCTGGCCGCAAAACACCTTTTTTTTTTTTTTTTCGTGTAATTTAATTTGAAACATTACTCGAGAGTTTCCATTGTCCCTCCCTCCGGAGGAATGCACCCACCGCAGACAATTTTTTTAGGTTTTGATTTTGCAGCCACCGATGCCTCCCCAAACAGAAGCAATCGCTTGCACTCCAAACTGCCGTTACGACGCCACTACAGTCTTCCGTCGGCGGCAGAACAATAGGGTCTCGCCTGTTCAGACGGCAGCTCGACGTTACACGTAAAGATTGGAGACGCCGCGTCGAAGAATAACAATCAGTCTTACTTTGAGACGGCGGCCGGCATTCTTGCTTTTCCCGCCGGCGACGCCGCCGCCGCGTCCGAAATTTCCTTTATTATATTTTATTTTCTTTAGACCAGAAGCGACATCGACTCTTTTTTTTTTTCATGGTGTTTCTCTTATCTTCTTTATACTGACAGTCCACGCCGTTTTCTACTCAACTCCTATCCACTTTGCTACGACCGTAACGGACGCCACGGGCCCTTCCAGCCCATCCAGCGGTGTGAATGTGACACGTGACAAGGCGTCCTGCGCGCGCCGCTCTCCCCGTTTCCGAAGATCATGTGACACTCACGCGTCGTTTTGCTGGCTCCGATGCCTCGTAGCGTACGATGCGGACCATCTTGAGATACAGCGAAAGATGGCACTCACGCCACATCCACATAAAGCTCTATTTATTCCTTTTTTTTTTGCGATACTGATATTGACTTTTTATATCATTTCGACGACTTTCTGGCAAGTCTCGTTTTGTTCTGCTTTAGTTTATTCCACTAGGCCGGTGTCTTTGTTGTGCTCGTCAGAACAAAGCCGTTCGTATCGAAGAGTCTTCGGTCGCGTAGACGTTTCGTTCTCTATTGATCGGCACAAAGTCAGGCAGGGGCGTGCTGGGTGTCAGGTCAAGCCCGTCCACTAAAAACGTCTGATATGTATTGCTATTTTTTTTTTTGTTGTTCTCCAGAGATGTAATATTTGGAATTTTTATCGCGGGAGACTTTCATTATTTTACTTAATCTCTAAAAAAGAAATAATAAATATGTACGAAATTGAAACGTATAATGATCAAATGTTTCCAAGTCACCGAAAAGCATCGCCAGAGATTTCTGGTATTTCGGCGTATTCATAACTGTAATTCTGTATGGTTATACCGTTCATTCATCTGCATATGTTTCATTATTTTCTGGCAATGTCTAGACAGACGGGAAAAACGCCAGGTGTTTTATGGTAGTTATTTATCTATAACACATTTATGTAAACATAACACATCGATGTATAACGCTGAATCGTCGACACACGAGTAAATCCAAACCGTGAACGAATTTTCCTCTTCCTTGATTCCTTCCTCTTTTTACAAACTTGTCGTTAATGCTCGTAACAAAAAAAAAAACTATTTCAACTTTAACTTTAACTTTATTGTTTCTCTCCAAGGGAGAGGGGGAGGGAGAAAAAAATCTGACTGTTGTCGCCTGACGGAGTTTCTCCTCCCATACCAGTATGCAAATGAAGAACATTTCTTTATCTTATTATCTTATCATTCTAGAGTTTCATGTCTTATGCAGCTGCATCTTTTTTTTATACCTTCGAACGAAACAGCAAGTTTGAGCTGTAAAGCCCCATCACCTTTACTGAAGGGCTTACCGTATCCTCACCAAGTCATCCAAAACTATCCACGAGTTAACGCTGAATTTAAAAGGAAAATAGCCTTCCATGTTACTTGTTTCTTTTTACAGCTCAAAACTCGAAAACATTTTGTAGCCCGCCTGAACATATAAGTTTCTGCGTTTATTGTAAGGTACCAATTAATAAAGCGAAATTAAAACACCACACATTGAAAAAACAATAGTAGTTATAATTAGAATGCAATTAAATGCAAAGGTGCAAGCGAGCTGGACAAGAATGATGAAAATAATCCCTGGAGAAGGGGAACAAGAGGGACAAAGGACAAACACAAATCTCCAAACACAGCTAGGTGACTGGTGCGCGACCGAAAAAATCCGCCTGGTCCGGGTATCGAACCCGGGACCTCTCCATTACAGGTGGAGCGCTCTACCAATTGAGCTCAATTGGTTTAGATCAATTGGTAGAGCGCTCCACCTGTAATGGAGAGGTCCCGGGTTCGATACCCGGACCAGGCGGATTTTTTCGGTCGCTCACCAGTCACCTAGCTGTGTTTGGAGATTTGTGTTTGTCCTTTGTCCCTCTTGTTCCCCTTCTCCAGGGATTATTTTCATCAATAGTAGTTACTTTTTTTTTTCATGACAGTCCTTTCATCGTTTTTTTCGAAAAAAAATGATGTCCTTCTGTCTATTTATTTTTGCGTTGTCCTAGTTTCTTCCACTTTAAGGACACATGGTACCAGATTCGTACAGTGCTTATTACAAGTAACCAAACTGATTGTACTTGATTAGTTTTAGAGTGAATTTGGAATCATTTAAATATATTTTAGGACATAATCACGAGAATGATTTGAGTACTTTTGGAAGTAATGAAATTACTTGTAACACTCAATATGTTTTACTCCCTTTCCTAATGGCGCCCTTTGTGCAAGTTTCCTATTAACGAATCTCTCAGCCAGGTCTCCGACAGGGGGACGGTTTACGAAAATTGGTGGATTAAGAAAATAAGTAGGTTGTCACTGGGTGATCCTAATCCAATTATAGACAGTACAAAAAGACCGGTTTTCAACCCGGCAGAGAAGTCTGTCGTTTTGTAAACCTCAAATAATCGGAAAATAAAGATTACTTTTTTTCCCGTAATGGCCGATTATTCTTCTTCTCATGTAATCAGGTAATCTAATCGATTATGTTTTTATCCAAGAGTAATTGTCATTATATTCAATCACTTTTTTAGTAACGTGTGCAAGACTGCATAATAAACTACAAAGCTTTTCCTCTATTTTAGTTTCAATGGCGTGTCCTTTGCTTATTTTCCTCCCGCCAAAACACCAGGCCTCCTGCGGACGTGTGTTGCCTTCCGTTGTGCTCTTTTTGCGCGATTATGCTCGAGGCTCAGGGGACGCCGAAGCAGTATAGAAGGTAGAAAGATCGGCCTAGACGCGGAACAAGTGAAACTCCTTACGTGCCATGCTTGTCTTGCCGGTGACTATATATCCCGGTTTATTTTCATGATATTGCATGATCCAAATATTAGCCCGAAATTCAGTATGCTGATTTTAAGTGCGCCGTTTTCTGGTCTCGTCAAGATAGTATGCGGCTATTGCATCGAAGCACATATAAAGACTAATAAATATCGGTAAAGGCAAATGCATAGTTGCTTGGAAACTACAAACGAGGGATTCATACGGAATAGCGATGCGCTAACCAATCAAATATACCGTGAGAATATAGCTCGGCCAATGATCCATTTCAACGTAGGTCTACGCATTTCTATACAAATGTGCTTGATGAAAGTAAAATTCTAGAAAAATAATTAGCAATTATTTTTGTTTCTTTGGTACATATATTGCTAAAATTGCGCCCTGCTTTTTGTCGTTTCCAATTACGTTAAGCTCCCCTCCTTTCCCTCCTCACCTACCAAAAACAAATCTATTTAATCTCAGGGACACCCTCTCTTGATAAATAGTTTTTGTGAAAAAAACACGCTGTACACATCTTTCATCTACAATATTGGAAGATTTATGATTACCCCCAGGCTACAGAACGGTGTGTCGTGGACAGGTCGGATCATTTATAATTCGTCCCACTCTACGATGTGCCACCGTCAAAGCTTGGCGGGGAGGGGGGGGGGGGAGGGGGGGGGGGAAAGGGGGGCTCAGGTCCAATCATGAGTCAGTTAAAAACCTCGTGGTACTTTAGCCAACGTGCATATCAGTGCGCAAAAAGTTAGCACGCGGTTTCCAACTAATTCACCGTTAGACCTGGCTATGGCTGGCTACAAAGGATATCTGTGACAAACACGCCCTTTTCCCAATAAGCCAGAATGCCCCTCCCCGTTTCAGGCGATCACTATGCAGTATATTCGGTATTCAGACGTCAGCGTTTCGACTGCTCGCCGCTCTGCGTCCTTAATGGCGAGCTAGACTGGGCCCTTGGCAGACTTGATTGTTGTGATTACCTGACAGAGAGCAAAGCTTCTTGGTTTTTGCCACTTATCAACTTTTATGGTCTTTCACAGCACAATAATCTAGCGAATGCTTCTGGCAATACACTTGACTTGCTTTTATCAAACTTCCCTGTTGGCGCGATAGCGTCTTCGTCACACCCCTTGGTGAGGGTCGATGCTTATCATCCGCCCTTTGAAGCCGAATTTTACTTGCCATGTTTATCGCGAGAACTATCAAAATTCATTTACTGTTACGAAAAGGGAGATTACTTCAGCATTTACAGGCATGGAGAATCACACGCGTGGTCTGAGCTATATGATTCCAATGACTCAGATTTTGCAGCACAAAAATTGACTTCGGTAATGAAGGAAGCTATCGAAGAGTATGTGCCTAAAAGGCTCGTTAAACCGAGGAAATTTCCGAGCTGGTTTTCGAGGGAATTGAAGACTGCTCTGCGTAAAAAGACTCGTTTTCATGGTCTATACAAGAGAACGTGTAAACAAGTATGGTACCAAAAGTTTTCCAACTTTCGTTCCTTAGCTAAAATATTGCTTGCACGTGACAAATACGTCCACGAAAGACATGTTGAAAATAGTCTATATTCTGATCCCAAATCTTTCTGGAAACACGTAATCACCAAACCGCATTCGTTTTCACAACATTCATCTCTGCGCTCTTCTAGTAACGGTGATACTCATTATGTTACATCGCCAAAAGACATCGCTGATGAGTTTGCCTCGTTTTTTAGCAGCTGCTACTTACCGCCCATACATTCGGTGAAGTCAGATCTAATCAATGATCCCAGTGATGGGGACTCGCTCTCCCTGTTCAGTGTTGCTACACGGGACTTTGAAAAGGCGATTAAAAAGCTCAAGCCGAAATCGTCAGTGGGCACTGATGACATTTCACCATTTATTATTAAAGGATGCTGTGGGCTTCTAGCGCCAATTTTAGCCCATATTTTTAATGTATCTTTGCGTACCAGTATGTTTCCAGCAATATGGAAGGAAGCCATAGTTGTGCCCACTCATAAAGCTGGTGATGCTGGTATTGTATCAAATTACCGTCCTGTGTCACTACTGTGTGGTTTTGCTAAAGTATTTGAAACCATTATGCAAGAATGTCTTTTCTCTCATTTATCTAAGTATCTGACGCTGCAACAACATGGTTTTATTAAAGGGCGCTCTGTCGAAACTAACCTTTGTACTTTTCTACACAACGCAGCCCCGGTCGTTTCAAACCGAGGGCAGGTTGACTCGGTATATTTCGATCTTACAAAGGCTTTCGACAAGGTTGACCATGCTTTGCTTGTACATAAATTGAAACAATATGGTTTCGCCCCTAAACTTTGTGAATGGGTTTATAGTTACTTGTCATCGAGGAAAAATTTTGTTCGAGTTGATACTGTTTTATCTAATCCGTTTTTCGCAACTTCAGGCGTACCCCAGGGGTCAGTGTTGGGGCCACTGTTGTTCCTGGTATTTATAAATGATATTTTAAAGTGTGTAAAGTTTGCTAAAGTGCTTTTATTTGCCGATGACATTAAGTTATTCTCAAGTATTTGTTCTGAAAAAGATTGTGATGCGTTACAGTCTGATGTTTCGAGTATTTTGCAATGGTGCTCATCCAACCGTTTGCCTTTGAATATAAACAAAACTAATATCATCTCGCTAACTAGACGTAAAAATCCCTTACATTTTAAGTACACGTTGGGAAACTGTATTATTACTCGAACTGATATGATCAGGGACCTCGGGGTGTTAGTCGATTGCAAACTGACGTTCAGTTCTCATGTAACTACTATTTGTGGTACCGGGTTCAAAATGCTTGGTATGATCTCCCGTTTGACTCGGCACTTCCAAGCACCTGAGGCCATATTACGTTTATTTTGTGCTCTGGTCAGGCCCAGGCTCGAATTCGCTTCTGTCGTGTGGAACCATTTAACGGAGACTGAATCTAGACGTATTAAAGCGGTGCAAAGGCGTTTGGTTCGCATAGTCTATGATCGATACTTCCACAGGAGACTTTACTTCGACCACCATTCTCTGCTTAAGATTTTGAATCTCAGCACTTTGGATGACCGAAGGCATTGCCGAGATGCGGCTTTTCTACAAAAGCTTATCCAGGGTGTAATTGACGTACCTGACCTTTTGGACAGCATAAAGTTACGTGTGCCAACGAAATTCACGCGACAGTGCGACATGTTCTACCCCGACATGCGATTAAAGGAGTCACCAATCTATCGTATTCAGACATCATGCAACCTCCTTGTCCAGCACGATTTTTTTTTCATGCCTTATTTTACCTTTAACACCTGATGTGTATTTTATGTACTTTGTTACGACTGTTTTATTATGCTGACTGTTCTAATATGACTATTGTGGTTTCCATATGTTTGCATGTTTCATAGGAATCTGACTTCTGTGCACCAATGTCAAAACCATTATGGTGTTTTTGGGCACGCAATAAATACATATCAAATATCAATATCAATATCCTCACCTCTCACCCCTAAACCGCACACTCTCTCCGGTCTGGCGTTTCTCGCTGTTGTATTTTTGTGCCCGAGTCCCACTAGAGGAGCAAACAGAAACAGCTGACACAGTCAAGCCTCAAACACATGCAGCCTGAACGCGAGGGGTATCTTGGAAAGGTTTGCAGTCATTCGCGCTAACTTCAAGAGCAGCGAGAGGCTGTAACCCTGCCAAAGGTACTATCGCGTGCAATCTGAACGAGCTGGAGATCGGTATTTTGTCACCCGTTTCTCTTTGTCGCCCTAGTCGGACTCAGGCCTTTCCGAGTCAGCATCGTGTACATGTGGTCCAGGAAACGGGAAACCGCTCTCGCACGCGTGATCCTCATACCTCCCCTTCAAGACCATCCTGAACTGGCTATTTCTAACTATGGCTATGGTCCATCGTAAGAAGAGAAGCAACCAGGTGGCAGGCAGTGAGGTACCGGCGTTTCCCGGCAAGTGTCAATAGCCCCGACAGCGAACACAAGCGTCGCTTCGGTCGCCGCGCCCTGATTCGGTGAGGTGTACCGTGACGTCAGGGGAAAGACTCCGCTTTGCGATCTTGCATCCGGCTCGCTCCCCTGCCCCCGTTTCCTGGTTTGCAATCATAAAGACCTACTGTTTAGTGCTGCAATGCAAATCCGGAAAAGAAGCCGGTATCAGCTTTCACTCCTGAGGTTAAAGAGAGCCTGGACAATCAAACTAAGGATGGGAGAGGCACCGTCAACGTCGGCCGTTGTGTGCCGCAAGCACTTCGAGGAGCGCGACCTGGTTTACTCGTTGTACAAGACACTGGGTTAGGCAGAAACCGACGTGCCTCCGTACCTTCTCTAAGCGTGTTTGTTACTTTTACCTTTATAATTAGGTTACAAATCCCGAAAGCTATCGGCGGAGGCAATTCCGCCGATGAACCTGTCTGTCCACACGGCTCAAGGCGATCGTGCCAGGGGTCGGCAAAGCGGCGGCCTAAGTGTTTCAGACGCTGGAATTCTGTTCCTTGCACGTTCACATGAGCTAGGAGAATATTACATACCGCTTTGTAGGCCTTTCAAATGGCATTTATATCAAAGGCCCTTGGGCGGTCGGCAACTAGCTCGCGACTCCGACTCTGCGCGTGCCACTCTGCGTGCGCATGGTTCACAGATGTTTTAAAGGCCACGGGTCTGAAGACCTTTGAAGTGCTCGTCGAATAGGATTCTTTCACATAATTGTAGCTTCGTGAAATATTGATATAGTTCGTGCACGTATTTAGACATGTTTTATTTTTTAGAAGACGAACAATTATTGGAACATAGTTTATATGGTAGCAGGAAAAACGGCCGAATTTCCCCCAGTGGCCTGTATGAGATTTATTGAACTTCCCAAAATATATACAGCAATAGTTCCATAATTTGGAATTTTTATACTTTTCCCTAACATTCCTTCTTTATTCTAGCCTTGTGTATTCGGAAAATACACCGTTTAGTTTGAATTGTCATTTCAAGGTAAAAGATGCACTGCTGCAGACCCCCGAAAGCTTCCTCAGCCTCCAAACTATCTACAGCTGGACTTTCTGACAACAGAGAAAACCAGGAGGAACAGCAAACATTCAAACGGCTGTCTTGTGGAAGATACTGCACCAGTAGCAGAAAAATGTGGAACCTGTGAAGGTTGACAGTTTCGTAAGAAAAGCTTCGGGAATTTTAGCTTCAGGACAATTTGATTTAGTTAAAATATTACTTTTAGGGCCTTTCAAACGTAAATTTTCGAGAAGGGACTAGTAACGGGCTAGACACCTTCGCTTACGTTTTCTGTATATTACTTGAGTGATATTATAAACAAGTACACAGATACCTCCACTAAAGTTCATTGAAATACTGTCCCAATCAAGCAAAGGCCAAATGCGAGCAATATAAACAGATATAAACAAATAGCTGGTATATGCCTGTGTTCTTTCTTTCTTTACTTTGGCCCATTACTTGGGCTGTCTCACTCGTGATTCTCTTTCCGTGGCCCAGACTATATTTTACATGTTGCTCGAGCAGCAAGCAGCTTTTCTGCTTCGGCGTTTTTGTTTAAAGACAGTGATACAAAATAAAAGCACGAAACAGTATACATAATCTGCCGATTCATTCAGACCCTCAGCAGCATTAAATGTGCGAGATGTAAAACTATAGCGATGCTCCTGCAATTGTGGCCATATTTCTTTCTTTTCATATACCAGCTGTGATTCATGCGTTGCCTGCCTTGTCAACCATACCTGAAATGTTGGTTGAAGTTTCGTTTGCAGCTACAAGCCATATCTCAATAAAGCCACATATTTAAATTTACACTTGCTACGAAAAACGCGCACAAATATATTTGAATAGAAACGAGCACGCCGACAGCTAACACCGTCACAGCCTCCACAGGGCGAGCGGGGCAAGTCGGGGAAAAATTCTGTCCTCGCCGTGACGTCAAGTACCCCGTTTCGCCGTAAGGGGGCGCCACGCAAGCTTCTCAGGGCTAATAGATCGAAACACGCTCTTCCAAGGAAGCAACGCCCTAACCCTGCAGAGCTTGTTTCTCCACAGAATGACTCATGTTGAGGCAGAGCCGACCTTACAAAAGTTTTATGTTCCGTACACGGCGCAAGAAATGCCCGTGATATATACTGTAGGTCAGGACACCGCGCGAGTCGCAGATCTCACGTGAAAGTCTTCTCCTCGCCTTGGCTGTAGGCGGCACCACATTCTTTTGTTTTTGAAGAGCCGGTTTTCGTTTTCGAAGAATCATATCAAAGAGAATGTTTTATCGGCTCTTTGATGTGCGGCTAGTGGCAGCCTCTTGCGGTCCCAGTTTCCCATTCTTCCCTATAATAAGACATGCTTGTCTTTAAGTTCGTTTTCCCGGAACGCCACATCAGGTAGAACTTGGCACTTCCGATTCGCGTGTTGTAAAGACGCAGCTTCGCCGTTGACCCTAGTTTCGTGCCTTAACGGTGGCAATAACAGTTGTAATAGCTGGTTGAAGCGGAGAAATTTCTGGCGCGGTGTTTAAGCCAGCGTTGATGCCAGAAACAAATTCGCGTGGTTCTCTCTGTGCACTCTCAAGCGCTCTTTACAGAGCGCGCGAGATCAAGTTGTGGAAAGGGAGCCCGGCGGCCTGATCGGCTGGTTCTTTCCGAGGGCACCCCTCCTTCTCAGAGCGCTCCCTAGAACTCCGTCTCTGACCGTCGGACTGCGCAGCGGCGCGGGCGTCACGTGGTACTTGGACGGTGATCACGTGGTTTTGTTGGCGATGGCCGGTAGTGGCCTGCGGGGCCCGGCATGACGGCGATGAGTAGCTGGTGCTGCGAACTGTTTGTCTGTTCAACGGTACGAGGATTACAACGAACGGGACGACATTCGCATGCGACCGTGACTAGAAAACTCGACGTGGGAAGCATTCCCAGTGCTTTTACGAGGTCGTTCATCTCACGGCGGTGAACCCTCGAAGGCTAACTGATGAAGAAGCAGCTTGCAGAGCTCGCCTCTGTTTTACCGGAATTTGTGGACGCTTCTAGAAATTTTCGGGTTTG
Source organism: Ixodes scapularis (assembly GCF_016920785.2). Taxonomy (NCBI): domain Eukaryota; kingdom Metazoa; phylum Arthropoda; class Arachnida; order Ixodida; family Ixodidae; genus Ixodes; species Ixodes scapularis. Next base: position 8,913,454 of record NW_024609882.1, on the reverse strand, counting down.
GTAAAAGTGCGTCCAAAGGTTTGTGTTGCAAAATAAAAAGTTAGCAGGCTATAATGCACTGGGATTTGTGTTACATGGTGATAGTGCTATGTACTGTGCTTGATTTTTTTACGATATTCCGCCGTGAGACAATTCGGTTTATTAAATATTTGATATTTGCAAGTTTTGCCGTACGCATGACCGCTATCGCAGCGCGTTCACTGTCTAAAGCTCGAGGAGTTGGTAACTCTTTCCAAACGTTGACTTTCGTAATTCGTTCTGCAAAAATAAATTCGTATCTGATTTTTGTTTTTAATGCCGATGTTCAAAACAGTTTACAGTCCGTCAAAGACGTTATTTAATCCCGCTGCGAGCGTAAGTTTTGTTCGATGTTAAGAACTTTTACTTGCGTGACTGGTCCGAGAATGTCAAAGCGCTTTGAGCCCAGCAGTTGTGATAGGCTAAAAAATGATCTCGAGACGCTCTGGCGGCGAGGAGGCGCGCTCTGTTCAATAAAGGTCAGAAGACAGGGGCGACTACCTGAATTTACCATAGGCAAACTCTCCTCTATACTCACAAAACCTTGAAGTTCGACGACGGAGCCATAGAGTGCCCGGTCGCAGATCTGGAGCTCGAAGATATGGTAGCGCAGAGAATCAAAGAGTTATTTCTCGGGAAACCTGAATGCCAGCGAACAACTTTTGCAGCGGCGAGCACCCAAAATACACTTGTTCGCTCGGGAGAAGTGTGTTTTTGCGTCTTGCCGCAACGGGGCGCTAGTTACGTGGCTCTCCTTTCATCCCTTCTCTGCCGCTCCACCTTTTTTCAATTGCGGTCGCTTCTCGTGGCGATCTATCAGGCTTTATCAGTATACAGAAGGCTATGCCATAGTTCATAAGAGACGCTCCGAGCACAAAGAAAGCGCTGCCGGGTAATGTAAAAAAAACAAAAAAAAAACTTTTTTTTTTCTTTGTTTTCCTTGTTTCCTGCGGCGGGAGCGCTGTCGGCGAGGTCTACTCGGGCCGGTTCCAAAATGTCTTTATCTGGTCGATTGCGTCCCAGAGTCCGCCGTTTTCTGTGTCCTCACCTCTCTGTATTTAACGCCGCGGTTCCGAGCACTTCATACAAACGCACCTGCCCATTTGCTCATTATGCCGGCAGTAACTGCCGAGTTCTATAGTCAATGACATCTCAAGAAACGCCGAAAGCGGCAAATTTCGAGCATTGTACTATTGTTGTTGCAGAGTTAAGCATAGCATGGTTCTAGCCGATAAAAAAAGCCCTTTGTTTCTAAAGATGGCATAGCTAAAATCACTGACAACAACAAAAAAAAAAATACTTCTTTTTGCCGCTCCGTTGCCAGCGAGTTTTCTTCATTACCTGATAAGAACGTTCTAAAATGAATCAAGCCTGAACATAACAAGCCACACAACGCGTTTCTTAAGTTTTCGCTGATTACAGGAGGCTAATTGTAAGCTAGACCAGCTTAGAAACACGGCGAATGCATTTAGTTGGTGACCACACGTCGGATTAGAAGAGACGCCCTGTGGCATACAAGTTTGATTTGTCTGTTCATAATGCTCAACCGTCAGACTGAACTCCCAGAACTCGCACTTTTCTTGGAGTGATCGTCAGTTAATTATTTGTTCTATGGCCTGACTCTAGAGAACCTTTACTTAAGAAAGGGAGCCATTCAGACCATAACCAGTTTTGCAATGTAATGTCGGACATCTCTTATGTAGATTAGTGGCTGAGTTGCATGGGTGCGTCGACACGTGTTAATAAGGAAAGCGGGCGCGCAGGTTAAGCAAAACCTTTGAGGCACTTGCAAACGATCAACGCGTTCAGCTCCTCCTGGCAGCTTGAATTGCTAACGCGGTTCAAAAATCACCCCAAATTGAACAGTTGGAATTATTCTGAAATTTAGGCACACTACCTGTCACCCGAAAGAACAAAGGCGTAAATAATTATGGCTGCATAATTTTTTGACGCTTTGTCGAGAGCAGTCAAACCCAGGACGAGAAACGACCGTCTTTTGTTTTTGTGCGTAACAATGAGTGGGTCTCCGTCTTTTTTTAAAACTAGAAATCGCGCCTCATTTCCGCCCCTCGCTTTTACCAATAATTTCAGCCCACAAACAGAAAATTATAAAGATACAAGAGGAACGCTACGTGTGGCGCTTAAAATTCGTGCTTTTAAATTCCGGTCGTTTGTGTGTGTTCGCTACTTTTATTTTCTCAGCTCAAATAACATTTAAAAAAAGAAAAATTGCGCCTTTGAAAGCAACATAAAGTAAGACAAGAATAAAATAGAAAACGACTATAAATAATACCGTTTCTTTTGTGTTCACATATCCGTAGATAAACGATCTGTTCATGACATTTACTCGCATTCTGCCATGGCTTCTACCAAAAGGCGTTTCAAATATTGAATCACGCTTTAAAAGCAAAGGCGTTCTCCACGTTTATGACACGGCTATGTGCGTTCTACACGTCTAGGCCGGGGCTGACACCCGCGCCCGTCAAAACGGAACACCTCAGCCAGCTTTTGACGCAGGCTTGGGACACGAGAAAGGGGGAAGGGGGAGTCTGTGGTTTGCGGACGAACGATGTGTCTTTTCAAGGCGCGCAGCGTGCTTTCACGAGCGCCGCGGGAAGCCACTCTATGCGGGCGGGATCCCATCGGGTTTCTTCTTAGTTGTCGTTTCGTTTTGTTTTGGTTTTTTTCGTGTCCCCGCCGTCTGACATTTATTTTTGGAGCGATAAGACCGCGTAGCTCGCCCTCGGTAAAGTGTAGTCGGTCGTGCGGGGTTGGACGTGCCCTTGACAAATTATGAGCCCTTAATGGCGGTTAGGCCTGCGGAGAACTCTCGGTCTGCAAGGCGATTCTTTGGTTGCGTCGTCGTCGTCGTCGTCGGTCGACGCAATTTCCTCACTGTGCCCTGGCTTCATTACCATAATTTAACAGCAGGAAGCCATAGAGCGTCTGGTTTGTTAGATGAAAACGTTTAACTATCTAGAATCGTGCCTTCGGCACACTTTCCAAGTCAAGCATTGACATTTTTAATGCATTGACATTTTTAAGCCATCTTTTGCGGCGTTCAAGTTTTCTCTTATAAATCTATAACAATCTTCTGTAGCGTTCAAGTTTTCTATTGTCAATTTGTAGAACTATTTTTCTTTTTGCTGTATGTTAGTTGTGCATCATTATCAAGGCTTCAAGCTGTTCATGAGCACAAAAAATAAACAAATGAATGAATGAATGAAAAGGGCAACGAATCATTTATTTCATTAATCAATTTGATTTGTTTGGTGGTTTATTTTTACGGGAATTTAAGAAAAAGGCAACATTGGCTATTAATATAGAAATCTTACTCGTCGTTTATTTGCAAAAACAACAGGTGCTATTTTAATCATGTTGAAATTACCGAAACGTACTCGACGACACGTGTTATTATGAGTTTGCCAAAAAAAAGATTCTCATGTACAATTGGTAAGCGTGAAAATGTAAAAACACATTTCGCTTGACAATTTGAGATTGTTGTATCAGAAAGTTAACAACGTATATTCATACATTCTGCAGATTTTAAAAGTCAAGGACCAATATTTATGGAAATTTTATAAAACGAAACCAAACACCGTTAACTTTTAAAATATCGGTGGTCGTTCTTTTAAAGAATCAAATTAGTCGCGTGACTATCACACTCTAAAAAAAGTATGTGCGTCATTCTTCGACGCGCAACACTCGGAGAGCCAATCAGCGCAACTCACGGAGGCGGCTCAGCGAATGACGATGCCGAAAGATATGTTTAGACCAAAGAACGCAGTCTGAGTTGTGACATTAAGCAATCCAAGCGTGACGTTTCGCATTGCTTAATATCACAACTCAGACTGCGTTTTTTGGTCTAAACATATGTTTCCGCATCGCCATTCACGGAGCTGCCTCCGCAAGTTTCGCTTATTGGCTCTGCGAGTGTTGTGCGTGAAAGTAGACGCACAGACATTTTCTTAGAGTGCACTAGTATGTTGATTTTAAAATGACAAAAACCTGTATGAAAATACGTAGCACAACACGTTTGTCAAACTAGTTCCTTGTGCAGAATTGATTATTTTCAAGACGTTCAATCACCCTTCAACTTCAGATTTCAGGGGCATCTTTAATCAATTTAGGTTTCTGTTGGCGAATGTAAGTTGTATCAGACGTTTCTAATTATATAAACTTGTGAAATAATTTCACTGTTACATTATCTAAAAATCCAATCCTTTTGAAGTCCCAAATTAGCGAGGTGAGTTTAAAATAATCTTAGGTAGTTAAAACGATGACATAAAACACCGTCCTAAAGCAGCTCGTGTGACTAAAATTAGGTCATACTAGACTAACTGTTAACTTATAAGCTCCAGAGTTAGCTCACATTGTACCCAAACATTCATTTTCTGAGGCAATATTTTCTGCATGTTAATAAGTTTATTACAAGCATATCAACTTTAATCTAAGATTATCAGTACGTTGTGTAAATTTACCTGAAAGAAGCTCGCATTTAATAACATAGAAAGAACAATAAAATAATCAAATAAATATTGCGTTTAGCAAAAAGTGATGAAAAACCGAAGGCTTTCTTATTTTAGAATGTCTATGCTCCCTTATTAACTAGTAACGCATTACAACCTTGAAATAATAAAAAAATGGATTGCAGATGTACTAATCTCGTTAAAATAGAAAAAAAAAATATTAGCCCCTCCGTCCTCAGAATTCATTTACCTATCCTCTTTTCTTGGTGCTTATCTAGTTCAGCAATGAATGTTCACAGTTTGCACGTAGGCACGATGATCAACCGACTACTTGAGTTTCGTACGTGACCACAAAAATTTCAACGGTTAAGAGGCACTAGGAGTTGAACCGGTGCTTAGGAAGACTTTCTGACACCCCCATCCAGGCTGCGCCGCGTTTGAGCCACCTTTTCCCCACGTTGCGCCAATATTTTTGTCCGTCCTTGCCTACGACGTGACTCGAATCCGTGACAGAAAATCTTACTTTAATTCTCTATTTTTTTTTTTTTTTGTTTGTGAACTTGCGCTTGTATGTGGGCCGGGTCTGTGTGAAAGAACCTCTATGTAATTAAAAGTCAATAAATGAAAAAAACAACAACGAGAGGGAACGAAAGTCGAGTTCCACCTGTCAACGGTTCGTCGAGTTAATACTGAAGTGAGCGCGAATCGACGTGCATGAAATATTCAGTAGCTTCAATCGCCTCCGGTCCTAAAACGTCAACGTGTCAAAAAAACCTGGAAGCGTGTTTTGCTTTTATTTTTTATAACGAGCTACATCACAGTTGGGTTCGCATCTCGCAGTAGTATTTTTGATTAAACTACATTTCGGTAGATTTCTTCAGTTTCGTTCTCCATAATCATAATCTTAATTTTGACTGCTTGAGTCGCTGGTGCGAGGGAAAAAGGTAAAATAGTTTTGCCTGACGAGGCCCCACTACCCTTGTACATTGCTCAGCAGTGTAAAATCTAATAACCAAACAAACGCATGAACAATATTAGCAGTCAACTAAACCCCGTCAACAAGTAACTCCAAAACAATAGTGTTATATATAAGGAAGTGAAAATATAAGCAATTAACTACAGTCGAATTTCGTTAATTCAAACTCTCTTAATTCAAACTTGAGAATAATTCAAACTAACATGCAGATCCCATACTATGCGTCCTATGGGAGGAAACTCCCAATCATTCAAACTTTGCTTTATTCAAATAAATTTTCGGTCCCCCTCCTGTTTGAAGTAACGATATTTGACTGTATCATGAAAGCACACAGCTAATAATTACCGTTTACATAAGGTCTAAATTCAAGGGAATTATATATAAATAACATAAGCTAGAACTTTTAAGAACCTACAATTCATGAAAGCGTGCAGTGACGGTTGATAAATAACTATTCAACATAAAGATTCCACAATACCCCTAATGTTCAATAAAGCAGCCGGTTTTACACTGTTTTTCAGAGAACAATAGAATGTAACTTTTTATGGCACTTTTGAAGCTGACAATTAACAAACTAGTATTTTCTATTTTTTTAAATTATCAAGGTGCTCGTTTAAGAACTTAAGGGTTTTATAGGCTAGGACTTTGGATCTCTAACCTGTTCGAATTTTGGCTTTTACGTGGGGTAAATGTTGGAGATTTTATTGAGTTGTTTTTTGTATTGAAGATTTTTGAAAATGCATTCTGATCATTCTTGTAGTAATCATACATTTTTATCATTTTTATCATTTCAATCTCTAAAATTATATATTTTGCAAAATATGGAGTATCAGTATAATAAAAATACGCGATGAAACCAACTGTTTTTTTTAGGCCTAACAATCTGTTTAAACTAGTGTTGTAGTGGTTTCCCAGACGAATAAGCAATAATGAAGATGGGATTGCATTATACTGAAGTAGAGTTGACGCTTGAGTAAACAAGGAAGGATATATTTAGGTCTGTAAGAGATGCCGTAAATCGAAAAATCTTAGAACGGGCATAATAAATGAGATGTGTCTAACAAATTTTTAGTCTTTTCAAACCAGCCACCCAAACATTTAACAATGGGGACTTCTTTCAATTCTGTGTTTTATTATTCTAAAAAAATACATTTGTGTCGTATGAGTAAAGTATGATTGTCTAGTGTTCCAAATACTTGTGCTATATCATTGATATGCACATAACAGTAAAAGTAAGGGCCCAGAAATAGACCCTTGATGTACGCCACAGTTTATTTTACTTCACTCGGATTCAAAGCCCTTTAGTTTTACGTATAGTGTTTCATCAGACAGATAGATGTATATTAAATCCGAAGCTTTAGCGATATATCATATAACGTAATATTTTTAACGCCATGTTTACTTGAATTAATGGACTCGCAAAAATCTAGGAATATTCCTATGGTGTATAGATGATTTTCGAAACTATTATTAACCTATCTTAAATATGCAAAAAAAAAAACTTTTCGGTAGACTTGGTTTTCTAAAAGCAATGTTGTTGATTTGTAATACCATTATTTCCTACAGGATAAATGGAACGTTTTACGTTGATTACATGTTCCAAAAGTTTGGAGATTAAAGGTCAGACTGAAATAGGCCTGCATTTATTTAGGGATTTTCGTGGGTCATCAATGTGTATAACAGAAATGTGTACATGTAAATAAAGGTGTCACTTAATTTAACTTTTATGAGGGCGCTCCAGATAGAAAATTTAATACGCTCTTTTTTTATGAAGGCATGTAATTTGTATACTAAGTTGTGGTTTCTCCTTTTGGAACGCTTCCCAACGTAGTTGCATTCAATTGACTTGTTTGAAATGCTTGTTGTCGATTGCCAATTTCTTCTTCGATCGTTTATTTTAGTCACCAATCGCTTTTTGTTGCTATTTTTGGTTGGTTGATTCGTTCTAATATCTCCGGCTATGCACGCGCACGTAAATTTTATTTGTTTGTCAAGCTCTCATCAATGCAGGTAAGCGCTGAAATATGTTAAGAATTAGTCATAATTAGTTTTTATTCCCAGCATTTTGTTTAACAAGTGCGCTTTTCCGTCTGTCTTTTTTGCCTGTTCTTATGAGTGATTTTTTTGTTATTGTATGTGTATGTATGTGTGTGTGTGTGTGTGTGTTTAATCATTTTTTGACTTAAAAGTGTTTTTCTGTTCTGTTTCTTTTTTTTTTGGGGGGGGGGGGGGAAGGGGGGGGGGGGCGTCACTGTGCAGTTGGAACTGCTGTGGAAACTTGGTGATAATTCGGCTTTTTATCTAGAACAGATTTTTTGTCTTTTTATGCAATTGCATAGCTGGTTTGCCGCACAAGCCCACGATGGCTTTGGCGAACCTGCACTGCGCCTTGAATAAATAAATAAATAAATATGTTCTTCCTTCCCAAATAAATGTATTACTAAATATTAATATTATTATTATTATTATTATTATTATTACATATCAAATGGCCATACACAACTATCCAAAAGGAAACACAAAATACAGTCCGAAACAGAGTAAAGCTAACACGTACCCAGTAAAAGTATCAGCATGTGTGGGCCGAATTAGAGCTTTTGTAGTCATTAAAAGCTTAAAAAAACAGAAAAAACCCAGAAAAACAACGCAGGGTGCTGGCGGGTTCCAAACATCTCATTATCGTTCCACAGCCTATGAAAGTGCGGCATTCGCAGATAACAACGCCGAAGCACCAATCACGAAGCGAGGAGCGTGAACGTGATATGCCGCGCCCTGCCTTTGTTTGTGACTATAGAATTTCGCGCTGATCTCTCCTCGTACCCCAGTAACGAAAGGGGTCCCATTTTAATAAATCAATTGTTCGCCTAGCTGACCTGGATCAAGTTTTAAGAACGAGCGAGTCGCGGTGCTATCTTGTATTTCTATTCGACCATCACAGATATATTTTGCAATGCGTGTACATCTCTCCGGGACTCATTAATTTGCCGCTTTAACCGCCGTACGCCAAAACATAATAACTTATATGCATGTATATCTATATAAAAACAGTTAATGTTCGCCACGGAATACAAATATGCCTTCTTATCTTTATTGCATGCGGATTTGCCCATAAATATGTGCATTTGGCTACGGTCGACTAAGTTATTCGTCAAGAATGACAGAAGCTAAAATAAATAAGCATGTGGTGTGCCGACCACGAATACATGTGTATCAATAACCAGAAACAGTAAGTACGTATCTCGATTGATACTTTTCATCAGTGTAAATAACGTGAATTTGTAAAAATAATATTTTTGCAATATCGAACATTTAAATGAACCCTTCGCAATCGCTCAGCTAGGAAAGCCCCTCAGCTCTAAAAATAAATCGAAATTTGGGGGCCTTCGTTTTTCACTAATGAGAACAGCGTCTTGAGCATCCAGGCGAACACCGCGGGATTAAACTATGACGCATAGAATTGTTCAAGAATCAACATGAGTCTTACTTAAACTAATTTTATTCCTCGGTAGCTTCTTCATTTCGCGGTCACTCTGGCCAAAAATATATCCAAGCACTACCTCTTCCGCGCGAAAGATCGCATGTACGAGGTAGCGTCCAGAAGTTGGTATAATCGATTGGAACATTCTCACGGCATTCTCAAGTCTACAGATAATATTTTTTTTTTGTATTAAATCAGCAATGACTCTGTAGTTGTGATAATTGTTTGTATAATTAGTTCGATCACAGAAAAACACTCCAAAGCATAGCTTTGAGAAACGCATCAGGAGAGGAAAACAAGAAATATGGAAGTAATGAGGAAATCCACGTAAAACAGAAACAAGACAAAAACGCGGAATCGCGTTTATTTATGTTTTTTTTTTATTCTAACCTTTGTTTATTTAGTAGGTAAGGCAATAATTGTGTCTAGAAAGATCTTCTTGCACTAATAGCCTCTGTGAATATGGTCACGGTTGAAAGTGAGGGGAGACTTGACTGCGATTAAAAGTACCCGACGGGCACTTTAAAACGCCGTTACGCTTAGCTATGGTTAGCAGTTACTGCCAAAAATTCCATTCTTACATGGGCTGCCTTAAACGCCGTTAAGTGCGACTGGCGTCAGACACAACCGCGGTAAAGGGGGCGGACAGGCATCCTAAACCGCAGTTGCACATAAGTATGGTTACGCGTTACTTCCAAAGATACCCTAGTTACACGGGCACCATTAGCCGCACTTAAGCGTTACTGAGGTGTGATTTCACCGCGATTAAGAGTGCCCGAGGGACATACTAATCCGCATTTATGCGAAAGTATATTGAGCAGCTACTGCCAAAAATAACCTAGTCGCACGGGCACCGCTAACCGCAGTTAAGCCTGAACTCAGTCACACTTAATGATACTATGGGGGTCCATGCAACTAGGGTACAACATGTACCAAAAAAACAAAATACAGTGACTGCCTTTACAAGCATCGATGTGAGCATAACCAGCAGAATTGAGCGCTAGGGAAGATTGTATACATGCTTTAGGCTTAAGAAGATACAAAACTAGAACAGAAAACAATTGCTGAGAACGTATCGGGCCTCTTCAGGTAGGACCTAACTGAAAAAGGGTAAAAACCTTTGGCGGAGTTCGAACCACGGTCCCTCGCGTGAGTGCAGCCTGCGCTGCCAACTCCGCCTTGCACGCGGACATATAACCGTCGCAGTCAATCACCAACAAAATATGTTTCTGTGGTGCTGTTATAATCCCTAAATCCGGGGTCACACTGCTTAAACACCGTATACAAAAGACAGTCCGCACACAGGTTCGTAGGCAAGCGAGCCCGGGATCCCTGTTTCGAATGCCGCAGGGCAATGAGTTCAAGGAGGAACTTGGTAAGCGGCGTTTGAACCACGGATATTAGAGTGACTCGTGTTTGCAAACTGTCTTCTGTAGGAAGTACAAGCAATGTGACTCCGGCTTAATACGTGTCCGTTGAGCAGTAATGCTGCCCATTGGGAAACCAGTTTCGCTAAAAAAGAAGAGCCCTGGCTTGGAAATCCCAAGAGTTCTGGCTGAAGCATTTTATTGACTCGAGTCATAATTATACAGGGTGTTTAATTAAAATTTGAACAGATTGTTCTTTTTTTCACTCGAGAAATGTGTATTAATGCGGTTTTTTTTTTTGGGTGAGTTATACGAACAGGTGAACATAAGTTAGTTTGCTAACCGTCCCAATGAGTCGAATAATAAAAATAAATGTTTAGTGTTTTTATTACTAAATGTAAACACACAATTCCAATAAAAATATTCTGGGCGTAAATGAAAACGACTAAATAAGTAAATATTAGAGAAAGCCAAAGCACGTGTGAAAAGCAGGGCCGCTTTAGATACAACTAGTGCAACAGGCACAAGGCTGGCATTTAGAAAACGCGGGTGATTAATCAATCGTCCACGTTTCGGCACCGTAAGTTTTGCCCCCCTTGCACGGCTGGTAACTTTAACGCGCCCCCACGCTACCCAGGTGATATAAATCTCTATAATTTAATGTAGTGGTTTTCGGTGACGCTTAGCTAATTTTTACTTGGAATTATGTTTATTTTCAACAAGTAAAGGGATAATGAGCCAATTTTAGTTTTTTTCCATGACTTATCGCGACGATTAGTCCCAATATTATGTCCCCCCTTGAAATGTAACTCACCCGCACATACCGCATCAATATTTCTTCGAAGGCTTTTATTTTATAAATGTGTTAAAAAAAAATTTAAAACCCTACTCATGGGATGACGATAGTTTCTCAATAGCAGATGTTGTGCTAGCCGTATGTAGTACGCACATTAACAATAATAAAGAAAACACCTCGTGTCATTTTCCGGTCACGCTGTGACACTAGCAGCGTTAGATCGTGGCTAGAAACAGGGTTGACGTTGCCTAAACACCAGAAAAAAATTTTCACTGTGATGGGGCGTATTTCCGGTCAACCGACAGAAAGTGACCGCCCCGCCCTCTCTTGGGTTGTCCAATCGCGAAATGGACAGGGCTATCGGCAGGAAGCTGCAGCTTTCAGAATCACCATGAGCGAAATCGCGACGGCAGCTTCAATCAGACCTTATTACTTTTTTCTCTTCAAATTGTTTTTTTTTTGGGGGGGGGGCTGAGGTAATCATTTAACGTGGACCCCCTCCAATGACATTTTGAAGGCGCATAACAATACTGTAAAACCCTTTTTTCTTCGCGGGCCCTTTTTTTCGCGAATCGTTCACAAAAAAACATAATCGCGGCCATTAGATTTCGGGAATTCCAGACACCTGCAATAAAACTCTTAAGAACCGAAATTTTCGCGTGCCCTTAGATTTCGCAAATTTTTCAATTCGCGAAATTTGCGAAAATTAAGGGCTGGCGAACATAAAACGTTTTACAGTATTCATATCAGCCTTCGTACCCTTACAATATTCGTATCATCTTCGTATAACAATATTCGTATCATCTTCGTATAACAATGTTCGTATCATCTTCGTATAACAATATTCGAATCATGACATGGTAATCGTCACATGTCCATTGAGGAGGCGCGATAAAACGAGGCTTCCAAAGAATTCATTTCCATATTTTTCTAAGGCGGATGACAATAGTATTCTAGATCTTTTAGATGCGAATTGTGACGTTTTCAGAGAATTTTCCTTATTAGGCACATCGTCCGTAGACGATATTTGTGGAAAGTTTAGAGCCTTGACTCACACTGCTATAAAAAACGTTTGTTCCTACGTGAATCCAGACACCTTCGCAAAATAATCCTTGGATAAGAAGAAATATCGTTCGCCTGAAGCTTAGGTTAAGAAGAAAGCGGCGTCAGCTAAGAAAGAACGAGACATCTGAGAGATCAGAGGAAGTGCGGAATCTTTCTAGTAACCCAAAACTAGAAGTTTAAAGTGGCAGGTGCTCATATCTAAACCACTCTCTTACAAAATATGAAATCTTCTCCAGACTTATTTAGGTGGCATTCATCTCCATCAAAGGAAACTGTGACTAGCCTTTTAGAAAACAATTTTTCGATAACAGATAAAGGTCAGATTGCTGTTTTATTTATTCGCTATTTTCTGTCTGTCTTTATGCGGGATAATAATAATAATAATACATTTATTGTATGGAGCACAACACTGTTTGCTTGACGGGCGCATCAAAGCCAAAACAAGGCTTGTGGGATGCTACCCTAAAATTAACACTTTAAACATTGCTACCCGGTATACAAAAGGAAATAAGACAGATTGATATACACACGTCCTTAGAATGTCCCAAAGTCAAAGTCAGCAGTTGGGTGCATGCAACACACAGAATCACGCCTCCAAATACTGATTCAAGTACATAGATACAATTTAAAAGAACTTAATATAAAAAATAACGATAATCACGAAGACCAAAGTGTCGCGCCTGATGTGTAAAAGAAAAAGAAAAAATAGTCATGCGAAAAACGAAATTGCAGTACACGGCGTCCAACGAGCGATTGTCCAGGACGTCCAGGCTAAACAAGTGAAACCCACACTGGAAAACACTAAACAAAGTAAACAGAGATCCTCAAAAACTCATACTTCTAAGTGATTTCTTAAGTTTACGAAGCGAGGTAAGGCCTAGAAGCTCGGGCGGCAGCTGTGAGAAAAGCTTTGGATGATGGTTACCTTCCCGTTTTTCACGTTTCTGGTAGTAACCCTGCCGTAGGCAACATACAAATAGATCAGCAAGGCCTGTTTAACTTGCTGCGAGATATTGACGATAAAAAGGACACAAAACAAGATGAGATACCGAATATGTTTTCAAAATGATAGGCAGAGGGGTGTTCTCACTACCACGAAATGTATTCAGCGTATCACTCAGCAAATGTCAGATTGCTCGTGATTGTAAATGCGGAAAAGTGATTCGTATATTTAAACAGGGCGACAAAACAAACCTAACTAATTACAGATCCATTTTAATTACCAGCACATGCTGTAAAACTTCAGAGCTTAGTTAACTATTCTATAAACTATATAGACAGTATTATCATCCTGGATAAAAATCAATATGGCTTCAGACGGGGATTTTCTAAAACTACGCAGCTAATAGAAGACGTTCATGATTTTAGCACTAACACAGATGAAGGGGGGAGGGGGGCAGTTGGGTGTCGTGCTTTTTAGATTTAACAAAGGCTCTCGATCGAGTGTCACACCCGAAATTATTATACAAGTTTATACTCGGAGACAACTTTTCTTGGCAATGTAGTAGAAGGTACAGACTCACGTTCCTTCTCCCATTTTGAGCGCTGAATAAAGCTGTGCGCGGGTTTTTTTTCTCTCCAATGCATTGCGAAGAAAATGTGTCACCTAGTATAGTCACATTTTAAAGAACAATCAGATTATAAATTGGTTAGAGGCATATATATCAGATTGAGAACCGTTTGTTTCTTTTAAGGAAGTAACATTACCAGTGATATTTGGTGTTCCATGGGGCTCAATGGTTGGGCCCCCTTTTTTCATTTTGTATTTCAGTGACATCGGTGACGGTTTCGATTCTGCGATAACTTTCATACACTTCGCGGATGACACGGAAATTTATTTTAGTAATTCGTTAATAGACGACCAACAAAGACTGCACATACATTTGCGTAAGATAGCGACTAATACACGTGCCACACGGACAACTCGAATGCCATTTAAGATATGAAATTTGAGTGGACGGCCCATCAGCGCGCGACACTCCGGGCGTAGCGCATTCCACGCGCGACAGATAGCGAGCTGATTCGCCGATCACACAAATCTCATTCGTTGTAAATGGCATTCGAGTTGCCCGTGTGGCACGGGTATCAGTGTGCTCGGTGGCAGATGGATTTGAACCTAAAAAAAAGGCAGTTTATATGACCATAACAGGCAGGAAACAAGCGTTAGAGTATAGATAATGTCTTGTAGGTGTTCCACTTAATGAAGTAGCCGCGTATAAGTACTTAGGAGTCCACCTCTCATCAGAAGTAAGCTGTAACTTCCACATTGAGCAGGTATCTAAGAAAGCTTCTCAGAAACTCTGGATACTTAGAAGATGTTGGAGCATGCTAGTTCGGAAGGTAAATCAACAGTTTATAAATCTTTGATCTCTCCAACCATTCAATATGCGAGCTCTCTCTAAGCACGATTCACCGGTCAAAACATCTATAGTCGAAAAGGAATTAAAAATAAAGCCGTTCAGTCTATTTCTGATGGGTATATATCAATAGATATTGCCTCCGAACTCAAGGTCCGAGCAACATTGACAAGCATAAAAGTCGGAATGGAAATGAGCCGAATGAAACTGAATTTTTAAATAATTCATGGGCACTGCACGCTTCGAAATAATTTTCCTTTCTGAAACTATGCCGAGGTGAACATAGCACAATCACTATGTCCAACCATTTTTGTACACAACAGGTCATTTCAAAAACTCTTTTTTTTTTTTTGGTCAGATGTATAGGTCTTTGGAATAACCTCCCTGAATGTTCTGTCAACGGTACTGATGTGATTTCGTTTACAAAGGAGTTTGTAAGCTTTTAGTGTGCATAAATTAGTTGGCTTTGTGTGTCTAATATGTACCACTCCAGCCCTGGCCTCACGGCTATAATCTATAAATAAATGAATTCAATAAAATAAAGATATTCTTAACGTCAGCGCAAACCATCCTCCTTTACTTGGCGGTGTGTGAGATTTTCAAAATTATAAATAACAACAACAACAAAAAAAGAGATAAAATATTTGTAACAAATTAGATGCGTAATGCGCTCCGCTCCGCCCGTTCCCTCTCAAGCCGGAAACGGGCGCCTAAGAACTGCGCTCTAAAATCCGGTTTGAGTAATGAAATTAGTAGGGGTCTGCTGAAACCAATTAAAAATACATAATATAGTTCCTTGTTCACTGTGAAAGAGCAAACTTCGAAAATGCCTGCGCATCGATTTTACCGCTCGGCAAGAGCCGGGGTAATCACAGCGGTCGGCGAAGCGCATCCAAAGATTGATATCTCAGATTGATATCTATTGATATATAAAAATTGATATCAGATTAATATATAAACTTATGACAACCTAAACGATTATACGTGAGAAATTTTATATGCCATACTCTACATGATAGCTTATCAAAGTTTTGATACGCTTACTGGAAAATTATATAAGATTTTGTTTATGTCTTTTAGGTAAGGCGTAGCACACAAAGGAACATACAGTAGCCATAAATGTTGCGAAGTCATCCCCAACTTTCTTGGACATCAACGCCTAGCGGATGTCCAACAACAACTGAACAACAAAAAACAGCGCACTGTGCCAGGGAATGCTTTAGATGACAGTCATACAATATTATAACAAAGAAAACAGGAACGTCTCGGGTAATGATAATGCTGACATTCACAAACAACTATTTATTTAAGGAACATGAACAAACTACTCTTTTAGGTTACTCAGCACATTATATAATTTGAGACAAAACTTTTTGGGGTACCTCTCCCAACCTCGGGTGACTTTTCCCACCTTCAGCAGGTGCCCGTCTACAGCTAAACTCGACAGACAAGGTTCCACACGAAGGCGGGAGGGCCGAACTCCTACAGAGTTGTAAGGGGTCCCAAGTTTTCAACTTAGCGGGCTGAAGACACCAGAACCGGTGAGGCCCCTGGAGGCCAACCATGTAGGTTGGCCTCCAGGGGCAGGGTGATGTTCAAGGCTTGGCATTCAGGATCCAAATCCTCTGCTGACCCCTGGAGACTGCTTAAGTTGAGTTCATCAGCCTTCTGAGGCCACTTTGGCAACCCATACCAAGTTTTTTTTTTTTTTTTTTTTTTTTAGCGC
The DNA here is from genome assembly GCF_016920785.2 of Ixodes scapularis. Taxonomy (NCBI): domain Eukaryota; kingdom Metazoa; phylum Arthropoda; class Arachnida; order Ixodida; family Ixodidae; genus Ixodes; species Ixodes scapularis. The sequence goes on along the minus strand of NW_024609882.1, from coordinate 8,897,202 downwards.
TAATAAAAAGGCTCGCAGCTAAAAGCAAATATGAACATCCGAAAAACAAGCGAAAACACAAGACAAAACACCTGCCGAACAAAACAACTTTTGAACAAAGCGCACATGAGCAGCTCTAAACAATACCAAGTACATTCGAAGATAAAGAAGTTATACGCATAGCAGAACCTCCTCCGAAGTGGAGATCCCGAAGGCACACCTTCACAAAACAAAATATCGCTAACGCGGAGCTATATAAACAAATATAAGGTTATATCGTTCACGTTCGCCTTCCTCTGGGGCATCTCGACTCCGGGAGAGGCCATGAACCGCGCCGTCGAGGCGTACGAATCATGCGAGGAGGTAAAAACATGAAGCAAGACTCAACGCGCGCGCGCGCAAAACTTTGCGACAGTATCAGTAAGCGGTAAATAGACGTTTTGACGCGTATAGTTTTTATTCTTCTGCTCTACCATTTCTTTGCATTGAATCATGTAGGCTACATTCACACAGTTATCCATTTCTGCTTTTATTGATAAACGATCGTAATGTAACCGATGACTGTAACTTTCTGGTGTCATAGAACGCAAATCAATTAGAGTGCTGATATTCTTGTAAAAATCTTTTATTCCACGGAATGTCACACAAAAGTGGTCATGGAATATATGTCCTATATCTATTGCAAAGACTCTCAGAAGCTTCAAATGAATATTATAAGACTGCCTGTATGTGTGGCACAACGATCTCGCACTTGAGCTGCTTGTAGCAATTCTGGTCCCATATCCTTCACAACGTTAAACCAGATTTTATCTTTTTATTTTTTTGCTTATGAACGTTTTGAATGTTCGAAGCGTCTTGTTTTATCCTAGACCCGCGCGCCACCCGCATCGATTCTGTCGCCTTTCCTCCCAATTCAATGGCGCCACCGAAGACACATTTCTTCATTTACGGGTCATGCGTTTCGATCTGTCGCCTTCCGCGTCTGCCAAAAAACACAGTCCCTCTCCAGTTTTTCGTTTTCTTTTGTTTCCTTCTCACCGTTCATTCGCCTTCGACGCTTCCAAACCTCATACTCGATGACACACGACACTTTTAAGGGTGGCGCGCGAACAACCACCGTAAATCTTCTAGGCCTGGGAACAACCCCTCGTCGTATGTCTCGATGTCTCCGGTGTCCCTCTGCGAACCCCATGCCACGTCTTGTACCTCACGATGGACCGCAACGGACGCTACGAGCCATCTGTGCCAATCCAACGTGCATGTATTTTGTCTCATCCTAGCATTTAAGCGACGCTTGTCGCAACCTCATTCCCATGTGTTTGCTTCATCTTAATTTTTTTTTAAATTTTAAAACGATGCGTTTCGTTGATTTGTTTGTGATTCTTGTTTAGTATATTGCCCACGCGTCAAAGTCCTACAGCTTGGGGTGTCCTCAGTAAACGATAGTCATAAACAATGCGGTATGGGTGTCCCAAACAACCTTCGGGAGTGGTGCTGGAATGGGCGGGGTGCATAGTCACGTGACATGTTCACAGTCTTGGATTGGCTTAGGATGCTTCGTAGCGCCTGCCGCGGTTCATCGTATGGTTGCAGTGTGGGAGGCCAGGAAAGGCGGCCTTTCTGCTTCGGTCTTCCTTTTAGTTGGGTGGAAAGACAAGTCCAAATTTCTTCGGTCGTTGCGAGACAGAGGAGAGCGCAGTGCCCTTCCCGCATGCGGTCGTTCTCTGCGGCCTTCATCGCAGCGCAGCCTCCGTAACGTGTGCTCCTGTCGCCGGAAGGCTCGAGATATAAATTTGTAAGGGATTACCGTGACCCTGGCTCCCCGAAGCACGCAGACTCAAAATCTCCCGGTGAGGATTTTGGCGGATTTGTTCGAGCGCTGGCGCGTGTGTCTCTCCAAACGCGCCGAAGGCACCCCAGGATTTGGGTTTTTACCTTTTTTCTTAGAACGTCTATCTTCGTTTTGACACGCTCATTTTCACCGTATTTTTTGTGCGCTCGTGTGGGGTTTATGTTTTAGCTAAAGCCGGCTTCGAAGTTTACGCCCAGAATGTGAAGTCGTCAGGCTAGATGACCCTGATGATGCTACGGGCTTCTTATTTCGTGGAACCTTGCAGTTTATGTTTCCACTATTAAGCGCCATATCAGCCCGCTTAAGAAAAAATGAAAATATTGTTGGCCAAGTGATTTATCCTAATTTTCATACCAGGCTCATTAAGCTAGGAGATTAGCAATTTTTTTTTGGTGTGCAGCGTCAACTCAGACGTTAAGGGGAGATGCGTGTCGGAAAGCGCCAACATTTTGCGAAAGATGTGATCTTCGGTTGTGGTGTGTTTTACATTCCTTTAATCTTTCTACTTTAAGTAAAATAAGAACCGGATATGGTCGCAAATCAGTCACATTAGCGTTCGAAGACCTCACGGCGACTCAGGGAGGTGAATACCGTAAAAGACACAATTTTCGCGAGGACCTAATTTTTGCGAATTTTGCGAATCTCCTAATATTCGCGAAAAATAGGTCCCGCGAACAGTTGGGGTAAAACGCAACCACATTAGAATCTATATTAAGATACCACCGCGTCGCGAAAATTAGTACCCGTGAATTATTCCAAAACTTAAGCTTCTGCCTAAATCGCGAAATATTCAGCCCGCGAAATTATAATATATAAGGAAGGTTAGTGTGCGCGGTTCTTTAAATTGTGGCCTCGCTTGCCATCATATTTATTTTGAGAAGTAGGCATAGCTATCTCCTCTCTAGCGCAATCTTTCGTAGCTTTGATTTCTCAGAAATATAATAATGACAAATTATTTTTCCCGTCGCGATAGGGTGCCACTATGCATCTAAGGTGATACTCGAACGCGTTTTTTTTTATATATTTCTTTCTTTTAGGCATCTTCACAGTGTGCGCACAATAGTTTTTTTTGTAATATTTATTGTCCTATGACATTCAATATCGCATGCATAAGCTTGAGGATGTGTAAAATGCAACCTCGCAGTTTTTTTTTATTCAAATGTGTACTTTTTATTGCAGAAAACTTTAAGAAAGAGCTTGTGTGAGCTCGTTTAAAATGGCGTATTGACTAGTTTTCAAAATAAAAATGTTTTTGTAGAGATTATGTTTGTTTTAATAGCCATCAGTGGTTTAAAAGGGGAGAGCTAGCTTATTTTAATAGGATATTTTAAGTGTTGCCATACCCCACGTGCCCGCAAGAACATTTGATTTTGTACGCGCATTGCATCTAAAACACAAAAAAAAACAAGGTTTATAAAAACTAGCACCAAACTTTCAAAACAAGATCAACCACTATAAACTGTTAAAATTTCATCCACTTATCGCCAAAATTTAAGAAAGAAGGTTCCCCTGTGCATGTCTTGTTAACCACACAAAATCTTGTAATTTTATTTTTTCTCAAAATATTGATGACCAACAAAAGAGCAAAAATCATCGCAGTATGATCACAATAAACAGTCATGTTTTTGCAAGTAAACCTTTAGCCGATCAAAGAAACACCAGACTAAGTCACGCCAAGCATAATGCACTTTTCAATCCCTAAATCTTTGACGTTGATAAGGCTCTCAAAGGACGTCCCTACCAACTACCCAAACTTTCCATGCTTCAGTTACTCCAAATAAACGTCATGAGACGTTTATTTGGAGTAACCCTGAGAAGTAGTAAACTTACGCTAGTCAAAAACGCGATCTCGGAATGTTTCATTCAAAATACTGATGACTCTTTCACCGCAAGCAGGAAGGAGGAGTGAAATGCAATGGCTAGTCTTACGTCAAAATGTTTTGTTTTTAGTTTTAACGCGAGATTAGCTAAATATCCCAGGGGTGCCCTAATATACACGGAATAACCAAAGGACCTGGACATCGGCGCGTGCTGCGATTGGTCACCGGTGCGGAGCTGGTCAATCGCAGGAGGTGGCGGTGTCTAGGTCCCCAGGTCCCGCTCGGCCCCGCCGTGTAGACTAGGGGCGCTGATCCTGTGAAGTGGTTCGGTGATTGGCACTCACCCAAAAAGCCAAGACGTTCCGCCTAATGCTCGGTACACCTTAGAACATTGCGCATCGAGCGTAGAGTTCTCTTCAAGGGGAGCATCCCCTCCGTTTATTATGTTGCAAGATACTCTAACGATCAGCCAGCTATTTCAAGGATCAGAGTTTGCTCGTTGCTGTACGATGACTGTCCCAGACTATAGACACTTGCAACTTAAAAAATAAAACGGAAAAGGTTGCAGGTCCTAAGCACCTTATTATCGCTCAAAAAAAAAAGATGCCTGGCAAAAACCGATGGGAACGCCGGAGGTTGCACAACGGAACAAGCTTGAACATAATTGGCCACCCTCTGGACATCTTAAGCTGTTAGCGGTTATAAAAATTACTACTCTAACATCACAAGAGACTTGTTAATTTTTGCGTCCTGGAACTAAACTTTGAGAATTGAGATAAATCAAAACCAAAGATCGATATGAGCGACAGTATCTTTGTCCATGACTTCCCCACGAAAACTTCCTTCCTCTAATAACATGCAAATGAGCTTTTATCTAACTTTCTTTAATGTTTCGCTTTATTCTACCAAGACAAGACAATAGAGGAAAGGGGAAAGGGGGGGGGGCCTCATTAACTGAATGATGATACTGCAAGTTGTGACGGGATGCAGGCGGCAATTTCCTGCAGGCTGCCCCTTTTGTACCCCCTAGAGCTCTATCCCACAGCGCTGCTCCGCGCTAGTTTTGAAGTGCGCGCACGCCGAACGATATATACAATCGCGTTGCGTCAACAAAGCATTCGTTTTCACTAACAAAGTTTTCCGCGAGGACTTTCGCGAGCTCAAACTTCATTCAGCCGCACATTCTATGGCCCCAATAAACACCGCGTTGAGCATTAATTAACAGGGTGGAGCACAAAAGGGGGGGGAGGGAGGGGGGGGGGGGCCGACAGCGGTGCCGAAAAACTCTCGTGGCTGGTTTATGTTTTAATCGGAAAGAACGGTTCTAGCGACAGGCTATTTCCACGTCGCGAAACGTAATTAGATTTTCCAGTTTCAGATATGTTGGCGTCGTTAATAATTCTAATCTGGATCACGAAAGAAAACAAACCTATAATAACTGACTGCAACAAAAAAGGAACAAGAAAAAAAAGAACATGCCCAGGCAGCGGTATGCTATACTACCTTCATGGCAATTATAAGTTAGAAAGATGCAAGATAAGGAGTAACTACAATAACGCTTTTGAAGTTTCTCGAAATTTTTAAGATAATTAGCATACTAGCTTTGGATAATATTCCATCAGTAAGTTTAGTTAACCAAATGCTCTATGACAAGAAAGAAATTAACCAGTGCAAGTAGCTTTTCTAGTGAGTTCTTGTTCAGCAGCGAATGCATTAGCGGGCGAAATTTGTAGCTTTTTTATCTCGTGCAGAGGGTATGAGTTGCAAATTATTACAGGACACTTAAAACTGCTTACGTGTAGGAATGCGAGAGCATTCCTACACGGAGCGCATTCATAGAAACAGCGTGCCCAGCTGTCCTCCGCAGAGGCCGGCCAGGCAGCACAACATAGCTGAAAGCAGAGCGTAGAAGACGTGATACAGTAGTGCACAAGAAGAGGGAGCGGGAATTTCCCGCTTCCCCTCCCCTCCCCCCTCCGGTCACGCCTGACGTGTGACCCGTGATGCAGAGAAAAAGCGGCGGCCTCTCTCTTTTATTGACGGGGGGGGGGGGGGGGGGGGGGAGGCGCAGCGCCAGAAGAGGGCTTCTCTGTGGGGTGGCGTTCATTGGAACCATGACGCGTCACAGCCAATGTCAATTTAGCTGCAATTTTTCCTAGCTAGAGGCGGAATTTAGCTGTCATTTTTTGTTGCTGCAGGCGGAATTTAGGTGCCGTTTTTCTCGGTTACAGACAAAGCCGGCTTCCCTCGATGGGACAGTTAATGCTTTCGCATTAAAATGAGGGAAATTAACACGTACACTGTAAATAGTGCGAAACTTGGATTTTCCACTGGCTGTACACCGTTTCACCTCACGATATACCCCAATGAATGCTATGAACCGCTGGAGTCAGTCTACAGCTCGGTTCATGCCACGTGACCCACCGGTTATGTAGTGCAAGGCGCGGTGCGTGAAGTCACGTGGAACGCGTGGAGCCCTGGATTCGCTAGCATGGTTCGTAACGTTCGATGCGGCCGTGGTGCAACCCAAGGTGAAACGGAGTGTTGTATAAAATATTTCTAGATAAAATTAATATCTTATATATCGTGATATCAGGTTAAGCTGAAGTGCGGGCTCTCGAGCCCATAGTTTGCATTTAGATGGTTTCTTAACAGTCACTTTTGCTATTGCAAGCAGATTTATGGTGAGTGAGCACATTAGGATCGGATGGTCATCCGCGATGGTTAGGACTGTAAGGCACATAAAGTACCCGTATTGTAGTGCGAAACTAAATGCATCCGTCTGCTCTATGAGCAGACGGATGCAAACGAAGTAAGCAACGCGGAGCACGAGAGGGTGCACGCGCGAAAGGGCTGTTGGTCCTCTTTTGTGTCATTTCTTCTTTTGAGCGTTTAATTATCAGGAACCATTACTAACTAGCAAAGTTTGCAACCCTGGAAAACAGGTTCGACGCTGGTGTTTTTCGCTGGCGGGACTGCCGTTCCGCGCTGCCGGAGATACAAGCCAGATGACAAACAACTGCTCTGTCGTTGATCATTTGTCGGCTTTCGTCGGGTCGTGTTCGTCGCTACAGTGGGACAGTATCAACGACGTGCAACTTTACCTTGTTGCCGGACAAAAGTCGGTGTTTCTCGCAATACTGGAACGAGGCTCTAACACAATTGTGACACTTTCCTAGATATATACTTAGCTAGGAGGTTTGAATGCCATAGCATTCTTTAGCTACTTCACCCGGTTTTCGCGATACGCAATCTGGCTTCGACTGCACCGTGCGTATGCACGTCGCCAACGCAGGAGTTCCCCATACGCACGGCGTCCGCATACGCAGGCGCCGCGCGCATGCAGATGTCGTCCTCTACATTGTCCTAGAGATCGTCCGAGAGATCGTCTGAGAGGTCGTCCTAGACTTCATGCTTGACGTCGTTCTCTAGGACGTCGTCCTTGACGTCGTCCTAGACGTCGTTCTTGAGGTTGTCCTGGAGGCCATAACTGAGATCGCCCTAGATGCTTTCCAGAGGTAGTTCTAGACGTCGTCTTTAACATCGTCATCTAGGACGTCGTCTTTATGGTCGTCCTTAATATCGCTATAAAGGTCGTCTAGAGGTCGTCCTAGAAGTCGTCCTAGCAAGCAGATAAACTCGCGCCGTGCACACACGGAGCGGCAGTATGCACACATTAATATTTGCGCTAGTTCGTAGATGGTCAATAAAAATAATAATAGTTCCTTTATTTTTCCAATAAAAAGTGAAAGCCGTTTACAACTCACTGTAACGCCGGATTAGAGCGCAGCTCTTGAGGAGGAGGATGGAAGGGTACTGAGGGATAGGTAACTCCCTGAGCTCAAGTGATCTCATGGGGGTCACGTAGCCTAAGGGGGGGGGGTCACGTGACCTCAAGGGGGTCACGTGACTTGAGGGGGGTCACCTGACCTAAGGGGTCACCTGACATGAGGGGGTCACGTGACCTCAGGACGTAACCCTCGTGACTCTCGTGAGGGTAACCCTCGTGACCATCGTGAGGGTAGCCCTAGTAACCCTTGTGAGGGTAACCCTCGTGACCCTCGTTAGGGTAACTCTCATAACCCTCGTGACGCTGGTGAGGGTACCTCTCGTGACCCTCGTGAAGGTAATCCTTTTGAGGGCAACTAACCCTCGTAACTCTCGTGAGGGTTACGAGGGTTACCAGGGTTACTCTCACGAGTGTTACGAGGGTAACCCTCGTGATCCTCGTGAGGGTAACCATCGTAACCGTCACGAGTGCTACGAGGGTTGCGCGCGGTTACGACAACGGCGACGGCGACGCCGCTCACGCCGGAAACGGGCGCCTAAGAGCTGTGTTCTAAAAGTTGAAAGGTGACTAGGGAAAAAGCTATAAAAACAGCTTGACTGGCTCCGAGCCATCCGAAAAAACAGTCGCAAAGCAAGCACCAAAGTATTATACAATAAAATATTACAAATTCATAACATGAGTGAAAAATCATCACACAAAAAGACTGTGTTTTACAAAACCAATAACACATTGAATCAACACCCCTCCCTTCCCCTCCCCCTCTAAGACATACAGTGCATTTTAACTAAGCTCAACACTATCAGCGCTTATTGTTGATGATAAGGTTTTAAATAAAATATTCCCGTAAAATGCTCACCGATGTACTGCTGATATCTATATTTATACTAGTCAGCTGATTAAGTGTAGTTGGTAGAGTATACGCCATATTTTGACTGCCGTAATTAGTTTGTGAAAAGGGTAGTTCTCAGCGTTCCTTAGTTCCTGTTGGATATGTATATGCTTTTTGTATTAGGTTCGCTAGGTTTTCGAGGTGACGCTGGGGTAGATTGTCTTCCATAATTTTTTTCGCACATCAACGATATTTGTATAAATCGAAATTTGTTATTACATCAAGTTGGCCAAAAAGATTACTAATTGGATAGTCAATGCCAACATTACATATCAAAAGTCAAATTTCGGGGTTTTACGTGCCAAACCAACGACGGGCATCTGGCATGCCCCAGCGAAAGACTGAGGATTAATTTGGACCACCTGGGGATTTTTTGACGTGCAACCGAAAGCTCGGTTACATGGCGCCTTCTCCGCAATAAGCCTCCGTCAGATTACGGGCACCTCGGCCGGGATTCGAACGCGCCACATGGGGATCCGTAGGCCAGCGCTCCCGCCTCCGAACCACCGAGGCGGCGCAGCATTACATATAACAATGATGGTGGTGAAACAGTTTTAACATTAAACGATTACACCGAGACAGGGCAAGGCACACACTCGAAGCTGCAATGAAGGTGGGGAAACAGCTTGAACATCAAACGATTGCACAGAGACGATGCAATCACTCAGTTGCGAATTGCCCGCTGCAGGCGCGCTGACGTCAATGAGTGCGTCGTAAAACATTCATAACATAAAGTGTTTACTCAAAATCTGCGTCGTCGTATTGAGAGTGAGCTGCTTCGTGGGTCTCATGACGAATGCTATCGCCATTCATAGACAACCAAAAATAGTGGTTTTCGCAACCAATATTTTGTTACTATGAAATGTCAGCAATACAAACAGACCCTTTCTAGCACCTTTAACTCCGCCAAACTTGCTAAAATAGCTGCCGAGGTTAAGGCCTTATTCTGCAGCGCCTCTGAGGTGTAGAATCAATATCTAAAATGCATTATGAGAAGTGTTTAGTGAACATCAAAAAGTTGTTTAATTGTCGCAAAAAGCTTAGAGACAACTCACAGTACCGAAGGGAGGCTCAATTTAACTCTCAACGAATTCGACAAATTCAACTACAACGAACCTTTCGAGCAAGTACCGGCACTGATTATGCACTACCTCCCGACAAACGGCGTCATAGCTGAACAGCATCTGTCTTTCATCCCCCCAGCGTGCCCGTGAAGATGAAAGCCGACTTCTTCAGTCGAGTCGAACCAAGACAAAAGCCGACCAGTGGAGAACAAGCCTGGTTCGGCTCGTTCACATTCTCTCTTGGCCGCCGAGTTCCGGCGCAAGAACGCTTCGACAAACACTAGCACACCGGGCGGAGCGAATGCAAACAGGCCAGCGCGCTGGCTACTGTCCCCAGCGCTCGTGTCTTCGATGTCCTGTTTGGACAGCGCTGACTGCAGAACGCTCGAGTGGAGTTCGTTCTCGGACGGGCTCCTTGCAGCGGGTATTTGTTGTGCCCTTGCTGCTTAGCCGTCCGCGCGGCCGCCTTCCCTGCTGCCTGTCGATGAGGTCGTCCGTGTTTGTCCGGTCCTGTTGGCTACTCTGCGAGCTACATTGTGCAGCAGGTTTCGCGAGTTGTGTTTCTATTTTCTTCGCGAAACTCTAAATATCGAACTCCTCCGAATTGCAAGATCAATGTTGAATAGAAACGGAGTGAAGACGAACACAGACGACTCAACTGATTTCCTTTTCGTTTCAACAAAGTACTGCGTATTTCGGCAGTTACAATTTCTGCATACTACTTAGCATGTCCTCAAACAATGCTATTCGGATAAATTTGGAAGACTATAGTCCACTAAGAAGGTGAGAACGGAAGTGAAAAGCTTCATTTGTCCCACATCCAGCACGAGCTTCCTGCCTTCGACAATGCTTTGGCGTCTCATGCATGTTGATCGTATTCGCTCAGCCAAAGCACGGCGGAAGGCATGAAGCACGTATTTGAGGAGGGGCGCTCAAACGACACTCCCTGCCGTTTTCCCTCTCTTAGTGACTATAGATACTGTGGCCAAATATCTTTTTATACCTAAATTCAACTCGAATCGTTTGTATATCCATTCACCAATATTCTCTCTTACGTGGCACATTGCGTTTCGGAATTCGCAGGATATTGCTCAAAATACAACGCCGGCTATGTCTCATGTACATACTCAGAACAGACAAATATATATTTAAAAAATAAGTGTTATCTGCCCAATTCCAGTTTTTGTACTTTGGAGCTTTATTCTCACCACAGATACAGGTGGTGAAAAAGAGGCCAAAAAACAAAAATCTGCAGAAAGGGAGCTTGACGGAGCTTCAGACAATCCCTGTCAGCAGTTACCACGGCGTAGCATCTTTGGGGTACAAATATGTTACAAAAATGTATAAAACAAAAGATTCTAATTTGCTGGCCAAACTGAAAGATAATCGTGTAGTACCAACACCTCGCTTAAACTCTGCAGATTAGGGCCTAGCATAAGTACTGCAGAAAATAATTAAACATTCACTTAATTATACACTTGTTCTGTGCTTCCACACACACCGAACTTAATTACAACAAAGTTAGTTCGAACACTGCGCTGGAATATGGGAATATAATGTTGATTTGTTCCTACTACTGAACAACGTTCTTCCTTTAAATTGTTGTATGTGTCCATGGTGCTCAGTTGTAAGGTGCCTAAAAACAGCATTTTGTGATAGTTTTGTCATCTGTATTGTTGCAAATTAGACATTCCAGTCATAATCCTACTGAAATGAGGAAAGAAAACGTTGAAGAAATTCATAACTCATATTTTGAGAATCGCATCGCTTGCTTGTCCTTCAAAATGATCTTTGTTCTGAGGCCTTTTTGATTTGTTTCCGATCAATGGTTTAGCTTTTACAGGTGCAGGTGTTTGTGTACAATATGCTCAGTAGTTTAAAGATAACTATGCTTTCTTATAACCTCTACTTTTACCCTGACTGGTTTCCTTACAAATTCAGAAAATAAATTACCGTAACCGCTTTCAAATATTTTCAGAGTTCCAGTAACGTAGCCTCATGATTTCGGAAGTTTAGCTGGTTATAATTCCTAATTTTATAATATAGATATATTTAGGTGTAACCTATTCGATTAGTCTCATCCAGTGTGCGTTTAGTACTTAAAAAGGTTCAACTTATACATTTTTTTTTATTTTAGGAAATTTATAAATTGTATAGTGGGATATTCTCGAGATCTGTAGTGCTCCTAGGCAAACCTAGGTTGTCAAAAACCCACGTGCTGGCAGCTATGATTTACGGGAGTAATACCATTACGGGTAAACACTTCTCATTCGCAGCTCAAGTACATTTTTAAATCAAGGAACACAATCCCTTCGGAGCCAATAAAGCTACTTCACCAGTCAAAACAAAACGCCCAAAAACGAATCGCAAAGCGAGGAGCGTAAACACAATATTCAACATTCTTCGTTTCTTAAGCTTAGAGTGGCTATAGCCCGAATGAAAGTTAAAGGGAAGATGGGGCACTTCTACATTTGAGAAAAAACGCTTGAATTGCGTTCATTTGGCCTTTAGATTAACATATATCAAAATTGTATTTCAATGCGACGCGCCGGAGAGCCATACGAGCAATTTCAAAATAGGACTGAAGCCCCGCCTCCCTACCCTTGGGCAGCCAAAAGAGCCGTCGATGACGTCACGGACAGCGACTGTCTTTCGCGTTTTTCTCACGTTTAACAATACTTACGCGGCAAATGGTTTGGGTATTCGGGTTCACTGGGTAAAAATACTCTAGAATTCACTTCTAACTCATTTTTTCCAAGAAGCTCCGTAGCTTCCCTTTAAACAAAAATCGCGCTGCTCCAACTCCTAGAGGGCGGAGTACCCTCTCGCGATTTCAGCGTAGCGAAATAAACGAACGCGAAACGATTGAGTCGCGTTGGCGTTTGGGAACTCGCTCTCTTATCTAGTGCACGTGAAGCAGACTGCCCATGCAGATCCGAGGGGCATTATGGTTTCGAGCTCGAGGACGGAAAGCACCGCTCGCGTTCCATGAGCGAACGCTAACGAATTTTCGCGAGCCAACCGGATTGTCTAGCCGCTCATCTATCGCCGTCGCTTGTCGGGCGCGATAAAGGCCCTCGCCGGTGTCTCGTGCAAGTTGCTTCGTTAGGCGGATTAGAATATTGATAAGGAGAGGTACTTCGCGTCCTCGAATGCTGGGCTAGCCCCGCCGCCGGTGGCATTTATAAACCATGGCTTGCGGCAGCTCAGACTGATCGAGAGACGCGTTCGCGTTGTGGCCCTCAAAAACTGAAGCTTCAGCCGGGCTGAGTAATTGATAAGCAGTTTATAAGGAACGTCTTTATAGCTGAATCTTAAGTCAACAAAAATTCAATGGGATTGAACGAAGTGTTTTTTGCCGCGCTCTAAAGAACCTGAAGTGTCATCTTTTCCTCGAAACACTTGAGAGAGTGAACTGCTGCGGTCTACGTAGGCTGAAAATATGTTCAGACCTACATATACGTTCTGTGCTGCGTCTGACTGCCACGAGCACAAAGACGGATACCGCTACAAGCCCTTAATTAACATTTACGGACCCTTCCCCCGCCAAAATGGAGACGAAACCAGCGAAAATTGATGGCCACCAATGCTCCGACCAGCCGGATCGCCATCAAGACCACCACACAACCAGCTGCAGCAAAAACACCCGCAACATCGACAGCTTACCTTCGCCCACAAGCTCCAGTTGAATCATAATCACCATTTTAGCTCTCCTTTCTGCAATACAATTAAATCATCAATAGACGCGGTGGCTCAGGGCGCCTTGGTATGGGCAACTTTCTTTTCTGCGGCCTGCGGCACCGCGGCTCTCCCGAACTGCAACGAACATGCGCTGATGCTGGGGCGAGTCTGAACTTTCCGGTGTGGGCGGCGCGTATGCCTTAGTTTTTGCTCCAAAATGGAGTGCGGACCAAGCACTAGCGCTGGTCCAAGTTGGTGTAAAAAAAAATAAAGGAAGCTTCTCTGGTGGTTTCTTAAAGAATGTGTTAGCATGAGCCTTGGGAAACGCTCCATACGTCCCTCTTTAGGAAAAACTAGCAATTAACCCGTAAAAAAAGCCAGAAAGAGGCAGGAAAAAATAGAAAAAGCGAAAGAGAAAACCAGAACAGGAAAGTGAAGGAGACTGCGTTAGCGTTTCCCAAAGGTGGGCTTTTGTGGCGTTTCCCAAGGTTCATGCTACCGCATTCCCCAAGGATTCACCAATTAATTTTCGTTTTTTTTTTGTTGCGAAATAGACACTTCAAGTTTTTTTAAAGTCCAGAACTCCAGTTAGAATTCCTTTGATCACCTGAACAAAAATGCTTAAAAAAAGCTTTCTATGTGTCTTGAGATTATGTGTAGTATATTTTTTTATATATAAAAAGGGGTTAATACAGGGGCGCTAAAGATATTCTTAAGAAACAAGAACGGCGGTTAAAAACATGATTTCTCAAACTAAGCGCAGATGCAAATGAAGTAAGTATAGCTACTGTCTGCTTAAGAAAAATTAGTCTTTCTTTTTGTTTCGTGCTTTCTCCTTCAGAGTCTTTAAGAAGGATTACTAAAATTGAGAAGGCATGTGTACCTCTTATCTACGAGAGCAAAAAAAACATGCAACAGTTAAAAATCACCACACAGAAAAGAATAGAAGCAGAACAGAATAATATATGTTAAAAGTCTTATAGACGTTTCTTTTTTCATTAAAAGAGAAGAAGTTTTAAAGCTTTCTTCCAAGATTAAAGTCTGATACCCAACAACAAGAAATCGACTTCGTTGCTGCGCTTGAACAAACTCCTACGTTTCGTTTGCCGCGCCCCGTGGCGTGAAATTAGATGTTTACTTTTTTTCTGACTTCAAATGAAAACAGCGCGATCCCCTAAAGGTTGTCTTCAAAATCTCTTGACTTTACTTTTCCGCCTGAAGTCTGTCAATGGGTGCGGCTTAGGTTGCACCTACTGTTATCAGACTTCAGTGGGAAAATTGAGTTGCTAGGATTACAGCGCGCGGAAGGACAGTGAAAAGACAGATGAACCCGGAAACCCTAAAATTGTTTTCGGGGTGTTCCATTACATTAAAAGGAACTCTCGCGTGAACAAACTCCAGACAACCTCAAAATAAAATTAAAAAACAGAAAGAATTTACCCGACACACACCGCTATTTGGCCGCTAGTTCATAAAATCTAGACTTGACTATGTTAATGTTAATGTTTTTACTGGAGTTTTCTTTTTTTAAAACAAAAAAGCCTAGCTAAATAAATAAGATGTCTTATTTTTAGGAAGTAACGCGTGCTAGTATCCTTTTTTCAAATCCCGTGGAGATGACACCAATGCACTGCGCTGCTCCTCAATTAAAAAAAAAAAAAAAAAACATTCAGCGGGACGTTGAAGACACTTGTGTATTGCACCTGAGGCGTTAGAAACAATTACTCATTACAAGGGGTCGGCTATTCAAGACAAAGGAATTAAGTTTACAGTCTTTAGTATATATATATGTATATATTGATTTTTTTTTTACATCAGGAGGTTTGATAACTTACGCTGAGCAACAAGTATAAATATTACAATCTTTAAACTCACTAAATATCGCGGATATTTTTTACAGTGGATTATTAAGCTCTCCGATACTTTCGCGACAGCGAATTAATTTTAGGGGTAGGCTCTTGTTCGCGCGAGCAAGAAACTTCTGGCCTCATATTGTGTCGGTACTGAATATTGAGAGGAGTGAATACTATGGATTAATTGCATATTTCTTAAAGATCAAGTTTAAAACTAGCTATCTGCCAAATGACGACTCGTGAGGGTAAAATAATGTTATTGTCTTCAACATTCAGTGTGTTTCCTCAACCACGAGCTAGGTTTCTATAGAGCATTGTCCGTTAAGTGAAGCAAGAGTTATGCATCTTACCCAAATAATCAATTCTAAATTAGAGATCGATTACAAAATATTATTTGTGGGAATATAAGGCAGGAACACAATTACCACTCTCAAAGCCGCTTTTAAAAAGGAGTTTGGCTGGAATAATAATGAAATACTTAGTACCTGACAGTATTGAACACAACTATAAAATAGTGAAAACAATTTGAGTTTTCCTTTGAAAGAAACTAAGGCTCTAAGAGACTTCCCTGAGATTCTGCTGGTATCAACAAATTCATGTTTTGAATAATTAAATATAAGGCGAAAGCACTAATGAGCAATAAATTATGAATGCACGTAATACCGTGTATTTTAATACCTGTCTTTTTTCTTTTTTTGTAATGATTAAGTTTACCATGGCGAGAAGAATGCTCTGTGGACGCTGCGAATGTCGAAACATTTCAAAAAATAAAATAGACTTTGATAAAAAAAAAAGAGCAGAAGATTGAAGGTATAAAATGCACGATCAAAAGTTTGGTTCATTATTGTTTGCTTGATAGACGGTAATTGGTAAATAAATTGCGTTGGGACCGCCGCTATCCGGAGCACTCCTACGGCGGAGCGAAGATCCTCGGCTGCTTTTATTGGGCACCCTCTAATTTATAGCGCTGCGGTAAAAGCGCCAGCTTACAAGGAACAGACACAAATTAAGGTCCGCCCTGAATTCCACCCTTGTCCTCCCAGTTTCCCCCTCGAACCTTCATTCTTTTGTTTCGAGGGGGCTGAAAAGTTATTACTCTTCTTTGGTGTTTTTCTCTCGGAATATTCTTCGCTTACTCGTTTTCGTTTTGCAGTAAAGACTCGCAAAGTATGGTAGGCGCGCAAATAGGATACAGTGGAGAGCTCATGTGTTATGCAAGTATGGACGCAGCACAAAGAGCGCTTCGTTACCGTGCGCTCATTGTTTGGTGTCAGCAGGTTTTTAGCGGCGTTGTCCTTTTATGCCCGGCTTTCTCGACGAGATTCTTTCTCGAGAGCGATGAAAAGGAGCTTTCGCGCTGGACACGAATTTTTTGGATCTTTGTCCCTTTCACAAGAACGTTGATGAAAGAAACCCACGCACAAAATATTACAGTGGGAACCGGGGAATTTCCCTCAGTCTGATGCTGAGGACATCTGCGGCTGGCAGCGAGCACCGATTCAGGAAAATGTAACAAAGAAGTGACGCAACAACCGACCTTGGACCAGATTTTGATTTGGAAATCCGCATCATTGTGTAGACCGATATACCGTTTGCAGAGCCAGAGGAACGTTCATCCGTCCGCTTTGAATATAATATATTTCAAAGCGGCTCTTAAAAACTGTGCTAAAAGCACAAGTTGCGAAACACTATAGAAAACTCGCCGTTTGCTTATCCTACGCCGGCATTGCCTGCGAGAATACGGCCAGATGTTCGTCCGATCCACCGGTATATTACTTCAAATGTTGTACTCAATGAAAAATTATGAAGACGAAATTGCTGACATCCTATAAATGGCTTTGCTTCCTGCCGGCTCAATATTTACCGAGCACTTAAAAGAATAGAGCCCTGCCGTGTCTAGACCTCAGTATTCCCGGACATGAGTGATGTGTTCGTAGAATTCAGTTCTCGAGCGGACCTAGTTTAAAAAAAAAAAAATCGTCTAGAGCTAACCTAACCCTTTCCGCCCAAGTTCCCTACACACGGCTTTAACACTTATACATTTCTGTTTCAAGTGTACATGTGTTGAATATATATATATATATATATATATATTTTTTTTTTTTTTTTACTATTGCAAAGCGCACACACTCCTTCCTCGGAAACACATGCACAGAGTAGTTATAAACATACGGGGCATTACGATGCCAAGGGGCCGAAGCCCATTCGATTAAGTCAATTAGGGAGGCGGCGTTCACGTTAAATCTCTAAAATCCATTTACATCTGGGGAATGCTTTTTTTCTCAAAACGTAAACAGTCAAACTTGGCCAATCACACTTCGTTTGTCTTGTTCCTGTACCCCACAGCGGAACGCTTTGAGCAACCATGTTGTAACCGGCAGTGATCCTATTTTACTTTTTCCTGGTCTATTATGTCCTGTGCTTGTTTGTGCGTTTTAAAATTTGTATCTCAGCTAACCACTCTAAATTTCACCTTACTTCATAAGAGCTCAAGTTGAATAAAATGAAATAATACGAATGAAAGGAAGTATATAAATCATATGGAAAGCGTCACGTCTCAGACGCATCAGCGGCCACGCAAGGAGTGCACAACATCGGGGCAGGATTTATGCTCAAACACTGAGTACAAAGAGGCATAGATTCTATTTTAGAACGAATTTCAGCGGTAGTTATAGCTAGGCACTTGTAATTACAACTATAGATCTTAAGCGCAAACACCTACTTAGCATATTAACACCCAAGTTGCATTATGCACCCGTTGCTGTGATCCGCCTATTAAGGTCATACCCGCATCATTATACAGAGCGTCCCTCAAAATATTTACAACGTTGTTTTTTTTCACCGCAAAAAATACACTATGCACCACGGATCGAAATATTTTCCACCCAAGTATAGCGCTAGAGGCCCGAACCAGATCTAAAAGTTTCAGCACCAACAGTTATATTGTTTAAAAGTTATAATTTTCAATCGTAAAAATGGTGGCCGATGGACCTTCTATAATACACGAGGCTCTATGGTCCATTAAAAATTAAAAAAAAAAAAACTTATTTTTTGCGAATAAGATAGCAGTTAATGCTGAAACTTTCGCGTCTGCCTCGGACGCCTAGCGCCATATTTGGGGTGAAGAATGAACGTTCGGTAATTCGTGGTTTGTTTTTGCAATCACAAATAAAATAAAACCTACAATTTCTTTAGGGGGGGGGGGGGGGGGCCTTTAAACCTGCAATATTTTTTTGAGAGGGAACCGTTTGCTTTCATTTTGTTAACTGAAACATATTGGAGCGTTATTGAGGAATCAGCCTCAGCTCACGCGCCTAAATGTAGCAAATGGGGTTCCCTTTTCGCTCGCACATCATTCTAAGGCGCTTCTCTTTTTCCAAGTTATTTAGTTTAAACTCAGAGCCCAATAGACGATCAGAGGTCATTCATGAAGCCTCGACGATACGCGTATTTTCAGCTTTGACATTACCCGTGCACATCCGAATATGTCCAAACGAGCGCGGTAGCACAGCCTGTCGTCTGATCGATAAGGGCGAAAAAGCTGATTGCGCAAAAGTCGCGGCACATTGGCGACCGTACAGATTCATCTACAGCAGCAGGCAGCGCATCTGATTGCGATCATCGAGAGTAAGCAGAGAAAAAAGATATCTGTCGGGAAGTGGTACCAAACACAAACTAAGAAAAAAAGTCACCTCGACAATGTATCCCGCACAGAGAATGGCAGCTAATAAAAGACCTAGTACTGTGTCCCCCGTCCGAGGAATCGATTTCATTTCCAATGTGAGATATAAAAGAAACAGAAAAAAAAAACTAAAACCAAGCTTCCCAAATTTTTCTCGCTCAGTGATCAGAGAGGAAAAAACTTTGACGCAAGCGAAGGAAGACAAAAAAAAAAAAAAAAAACACGTCTAAGTGAGAAGAGAAGCAAAGGATGATTCTGAGGGAGTCCAAGGATGGGAAAGAAACTAGAAACCAAAAAACAGACAAAAAGATGGTGACAAAAAGGTCTTAAAAAAACGAAGTGACCGAGCAATATCGACATTAAAGCTTCCTCAGCGGACAAGATGGTTTTTTGAAGGCTGGAGATTGCGAAGCCGGGCAGCACGCAGAGAAACAAGCGCATATAAGGTACACACAAGTGTGGCAGGCACAGACGGACAAACCTAAACACACACAGACGCGCACACACGTAAACGCACACACACACACAAAAGCAAAAATACGTACACGTGTCCGAAGACGGCCCTGATTTTGCCCGAAAGGCTGCCGTCTTGTCTTGCGCGCACGTTTCCTGCTCTGTTTCCTTCTGTCTGATTTTCAGTTTAGGGAAGAACGGGAGAGAGGGACTCCAGAAGCGAAGGGGAGCACCCGCGCCGTTCCTGTTCACGCCTGCTGTCATAACAATCGTGAAACACAAAGCGAAAAGATGAAACAAAAACGCAACCCGAGTAACCGAGAAAAATAAGGTATTGGGGTCGTTTTCGGCGCGCTGACGTCGCATCGTCGTGCGTGTTCTGCCCTACGGGTAATATATATTTTATTTGTTTCGTTGTTAAAGCAAACGCTGAAGGTGACCGTTTGTAGGCGGGCATTGCTGCTGTCCCTCCGCGTCTTCAAAATGAGACGGGATGTTCGCTGTTCAGGTTTCGCCCATTGAATTATTGCTATTATTCTCACTGTCGACGTAGTTCGGAAAAAGGAAAAGATGACAGCTACATTTTTTTTTTGTGGGGATTTCATTCGCTGGAATCGAATGGAGTGTCCTTGGCCCGAAGCTTCCAGCCTTTCTCTTTCATGATTTCATCTGTCCCGCCAGTCGGCCGTGTTATATCAATACCATCTAGAAAAGAAGGCCGGCATCTTTTCTCACCCCAAACGTCATCACTCGTGGTCCACGCAGCGCGACCAAGCTTGCGTCAGCATCGCCACCAGCGCGCCGTACAGCGTCTTACAACAAGCTTGACGCTAGCACGCGATACTTCAACGTGTCTGCCACTTGGGTCGGGTCGGGGAGCCACAAACAATGACGTCATGAGCAGGCCTTTTCTTCTCGGTGACATTTTTTTTTATCCGTCCCTTCTTCGCTGCCGTAAATAATTGTTCCAGACTGTTGGGGCATAAATTGTTTTTGAGATATAAAACGAGGTATTGTACCCGAAAAAAAAGTGTCGTTTTGACAACCAGAAAAGTTATCGCTTTTTCATCAGTGTGTTGTGCCAGTGGACACAGCTGTCTATAACTTGGATGTAAACCCGTGAGCGATATGAAGGCGAACGGCCCTCTTCTTGTTTTTGAAGCTCCTGCAAGTTTTGGAACAAGCTCTGTTCCAGAAGAGGGCTACCCGTGAGCGATATGAAGGCGAACAGCCCTCTTCTTGTTTTTGAAGCTCCTGCAAGTTTTGGAACTAGCTCTGTTCCAGAAGAGGGCTACCCGTGAGCGATATGAAGGCGAACAGCCCTCTTCTTGTTTTTGAAGCTCCTGCAAGTTTTGGAACAAGCTCTGTTCCAGAAGAGGGCTACCCGTGAGCGATATGAAGGCGAACAGCCCTCTTCTTGTTTTTGAAGCTCCTGCAAGTTTTGGAACTAGCTCTGTTCCAGAAGAGGGCTACCCGTGAGCGATATGAAGGCGAACAGCCCTCTTCTTGTTTTTGAAGCTCCTGCAAGTTTTGGAACAAGCTCTGTTCCAGAAGAGGGCTACCCGTGAGCGATATGAAGGCGAACAGCCCTCTTCTTGTTTTTGAAGCTCCTGCAAGTTTTGGAACAAGCTCTGTTCCAGAAGAGGGCTACCCGTGAGCGATATGAAGGCGAACAGCCCTCTTCTTGTTTTTGAAGCTCCTGCAAGTTTTGGAACAAGCTCTGTTCCAGAAGAGGGCTACCCGTGAGCGATATGAAGGCGAACAGCCCTCTTCTTGTTTTTGAAGCTCCTGCAAGGTTTGGAACAAGCTCTGTTCCAGAAGAGGGCTACCCGTGAGCGATATGAAGGCGAACAGCCCTCTTCTTGTTTTTGAAGCTCCTGCAAGTTTTGGAACTAGCTCTGTTCCAGAAGAGGGCTACCCGTGAGCGATATGAAGGCGAACAGCCCTCTTCTTGTTTTTGAAGCTCCTGCAAGTTTTGGAACAAGCTCTGTTCCAGAAGAGGGCTACCCGTGAGCGATATGAAGGCGAACAGCCCTCTTCTTGTTTTTGAAGCTCCTGCAAGTTTTGGAACTAGCTCTGTTCCAGAAGAGGGCTACCCGTGAGCGATATGAAGGCGAACAGCCCTCTTCTTGTTTTTGAAGCTCCTGCAAGTTTTGGAACTAGCTCTGTTCCAGAAGACGGCTACCCGTGAGCGATATGAAGGCGAACAGCCCTCTTCTTGTTTTTGAAGCTCCTGCAAGTTTTGGAACAAGCTCTGTTCCAGAAGAGGGCTACCCGTGAGCGATATGAAGGCGAACAGCCCTCTTCTTGTTTTTGAAGCTCCTGCAAGTTTTGGAACTAGCTCTGTTCCAGAAGAGGGCTACCCGTGAGCGATATGAAGGCGAACAGCCCTCTTCTTGTTTTTGAAGCTCCTGCAAGTTTTGGAACTAGCTCTGTTCCAGAAGAGGGCTACCCGTGAGCGATATGAAGGCGAACAGCCCTCTTCTTGTTTTTGAAGCTCCTGCAAGTTTTGGAACTAGCTCTGTTCCAGAAGAGGGCTACCCGTGAGCGATATGAAGGCGAACAGCCCTCTTCTTGTTTTTGAAGCTCCTGCAAGTTTTGGAACAAGCTCTGTTCCAGAAGAGGGCTACCCGTGAGCGATATGAAGGCGAACAGCCCTCTTCTTGTTTTTGAAGCTCCTGCAAGTTTTGGAACAAGCTCTGTTCCAGAAGAGGGCTACCCGTGAGCGATATGAAGGCGAACAGCCCTCTTCTTGTTTTTGAAGCTCCTGCAAGTTTTGGAACTAGCTCTGTTCCAGAAGAGGGCTACCCGTGAGCGATATGAAGGCGAACAGCCCTCTTCTTGTTTTTGAAGCTCCTGCAAGTTTTGGAACTAGCTCTGTTCCAGAAGAGGGCTACCCGTGAGCGATATGAAGGCGAACAGCCCTCTTCTTGTTTTTGAAGCTCCTGCAAGTTTTGGAACTAGCTCTGTTCCAGAAGAGGGCTACCCGTGAGCGATATGAAGGCGAACAGCCCTCTTCTTGTTTTTGAAGCTCCTGCAAGTTTTGGAACAAGCTCTGTTCCAGAAGAGGGCTACCCGTGAGCGATGTGAAGGCGAACAGCCCTCTTCTTGTTTTTGAAGCTCCTGCAAGTTTTGGAACTAGCTCTGTTCCAGAAGAGGGCTACCCGTGAGCGATATGAAGGCGAACAGCCCTCTTCTTGTTTTTGAAGCTCCTGCAAGTTTTGGAACTAGCTCTGTTCCAGAAGAGGGCTACCCGTGAGCGATATGAAGGCGAACAGCCCTCTTCTTGTTTTTGAAGCTCCTGCAAGTTTTGGAACTAGCTCTGTTCCAGAAGAGGGCTACCCGTGAGCGATATGAAGGCGAACAGCCCTCTTCTTGTTTTTGAAGCTCCTGCAAGTTTTGGAACAAGCTCTGTTCCAGAAGAGGGCTACCCGTGAGCGATATGAAGGCGAACAGCCCTCTTCTTGTTTTTGAAGCTCCTGCGAGTTTTGGAACAACCTCTGTTCCAGAAGAGGGCTACCCGTGAGCGATATAAAGGCGAACAGCCCTCTTCTTGTTTTTGAAGCTCCTGCAAGTTTTGGAACAAGCTCTGTTCCAGAAGAGGGCTACCCGTGAGCGATATGAAGGCGAACAGCCCTCTTCTTGTTTTTGAAGCTCCTGCAAGTTTTGGAACAAGCTCTGTTCCAGAAGAGGGCTACCCGTGAGCGATATGAAGGCGAACAGCCCTCTTCTTGTTTTTGAAGCTCCTGCAAGTTTTGGAACTAGCTCTGTTCCAGAAGAGGGCTACCCGTGAGCGATATGAAGGCGAACAGCCCTCTTCTTGTTTTTGAAGCTCCTGCAAGTTTTGGAACTAGCTCTGTTCCAGAAGAGGGCTACCCGTGAGCGATATGAAGGCGAACAGCCCTCTTCTTGTTTTTGAAGCTCCTGCAAGTTTTGGAACAAGCTCTGTTCCAGAAGAGGGCTACCCGTGAGCGATGTGAAGGCGAACAGCCCTCTTCTTGTTTTTGAAGCTCCTGCAAGTTTTGGAACTAGCTCTGTTCCAGAAGAGGGCTACCCGTGAGCGATATGAAGGCGAACAGCCCTCTTCTTGTTTTTGAAGCTCCTGCAAGTTTTGGAACTAGCTCTGTTCCAGAAGAGGGCTACCCGTGAGCGATATGAAGGCGAACAGCCCTCTTCTTGTTTTTGAAGCTCCTGCAAGTTTTGGAACTAGCTCTGTTCCAGAAGAGGGCTACCCGTGAGCGATATGAAGGCGAACAGCCCTCTTCTTGTTTTTGAAGCTCCTGCAAGTTTTGGAACAAGCTCTGTTCCAGAAGAGGGCTACCCGTGAGCGATATGAAGGCGAACAGCCCTCTTCTTGTTTTTGAAGCTCCTGCAAGTTTTGGAACAACCTCTGTTCCAGAAGAGGGCTACCCGTGAGCGATATAAAGGCGAACAGCCCTCTTCTTGTTTTTGAAGCTCCTGCAAGTTTTGGAACAAGCTCTGTTCCAGAAGAGGGCTACCCGTGAGCGATATGAAGGCGAACAGCCCTCTTCTTGTTTTTGAAGCTCCTGCAAGTTTTGGAACAAGCTCTGTTCCAGAAGAGGGCTACCCGTGAGCGATATGAAGGCGAACAGCCCTCTTCTTGTTTTTGAAGCTCCTGCAAGTTTTGGAACTAGCTCTGTTCCAGAAGAGGGCTACCCGTGAGCGATATGAAGGCGAACAGCCCTCTTCTTGTTTTTGAAGCTCCTGCAAGTTTTGGAACTAGCTCTGTTCCAGAAGAGGGCTACCCGTGAGCGATATGAAGGCGAACAGCCCTCTTCTTGTTTTTGAAGCTCCTGCAAGTTTTGGAACAAGCTCTGTTCCAGAAGAGGGCTACCCGTGAGCGATATGAAAGCGAACAGCCCTCTTCTTGTTTTTGAAGCTCCTGCAAGTTTTTGGAACAAGCTCTGTTCCAGAAGAGGGCTACCCGTGAGCGATATGAAGGCGAACAGCCCTCTTCTTGTTTTTGAAGCTCTTGCAAGTTTTGGAACAAGCTCTGTTCCAGAAGAGGGCCACCCGTGAGCGATATGAAGGTGAACAGCCCCCTTCCTGTTTTCGACGCTCCTGCAAGTTTTGGAACAAGCTCTGTTCCAGAAGAGGGCTAGAACGCAAAGTTTAGACCCCAAGCAACGTACCATTTGAGACTTTGAGAGTTAATATAGCTTTTGGGAGCCGTAAAATAGGCAAGAAACCAGATAAGATGTTCAGCTTCATATTGCCGGTGGGTGTACAGTGTTCGGGATATTTGAGAAAAATAATTGTCCATCGTGTCTCTTTCAGAGCAGAAATAATTTAGTTTGAAACGCACGTTTTTATTTATCCTATTTTCGTCAACAGCTGATGAATAATTAATGTTTCAAGGACCAAAAAGACACGTTATGATTCCCGGTTCTTGTAATCTGATTGCATACTCATTTCTTGTCAATCAATTTTCTGGCGTCAAAAAAGGAGACAGCCTTTGTGCTTCCTACCACGGAGATGACCTTCATCCAAACTTCATATGATTCAGTTGATTCGAAATTTCTCATCTCATGTACAGTGATTACTTCTTTGAGTGCTCTGTTTATCAAATGGCAAGAACAGTGAAACGAGTAAAGGCGGATCACTGTTCTTCTTGCAAAACAGTCAAACAGTTTCCACCTGACGTAGCTATAGAAATATCTAATCTTATTGCTAATTTACCTAAATTCTCGATCGCACACGTTTTTTCTGGCTATAATAATGTCTCGTTTGTTCCACGGAAAGACAGGTAACGACAGCAAAAGAGAAGAGACATTTCCTGAGACGCACGTATCAAATCACACAAAAGCGTAATTCATAAATATATTATCCGACACTGCGCTATAGGCGCAGAAGAATAAACTGAACCAATAGCTAACACAAAACTCACGATGACCATATGGGACGCCTAACGCGGTAATTATATCTATCCTTTGTTTACACGTCGATGCAACCCGATGGCTCGTTTGTTGGTTAGAACATTTGAAATGAAAAAAAAATAACACAAGCAATTACATAATAACCAATAGATACAGATGTAAACAAAAATAAGTATTCACAAAGTGCAGAACCAAAGGAACGTCCCAATGCAAGCGTCAGATTCCGAATGCCCGCATTTCCCGGGAGAGGCTTTAGGTCCACGTTAAATGCCCCCGCGCCCCGTTCACGCATGCTAGGGGGCTGATTGTAATTCAATCCTTCAAAGGGCCACCGGCCGTGCGTTGATACGAGACGCGCTGATGCGTGTTGCAGACCACGTAGCACGGATCTGCTGGCGCGTTCAGTCGGTGTTCGGTGCCGGAGGCTTATCTGCCCTCCCGTGCCACTGAAGATGCCAGCTTCCGTTGAAGCGCCGCTTCGGAGGTCGTCATATCCATTGCACGTCGCCGGGAATGGATATGACGTTGAGTGACGGAAAGATTGGGTTTCCCTTCCGATTGGTTGGAACCCCCCCCCCCCCCCCCCCCCGTTCTCCCGCCGACCTTTTTCCGCTACGCCCCATTATGTGAACAAGTCGATCTCGCGCAACATTCTACACCACACGTGCTCTTCCTCATTGTTTTTACTTGCTGCCATTTTTTGCTTTGGTTTTTTTGAAAACCTGAGCCACTTTTTGAAACTGAATAATGCCGATTGTTGTGCAAGCTTTTGATCAATTTTACGGTTCGCAGTAGTGCTCGAAGAGAGGGACACAAGGTGGAGAAATATGGTGTCCTGTTCTCCTCCTTTTGTGCTGAAACTCGCTCGCTTGCCATTTATAAACGCGTAAGGCCAGAATGCTTTGTCACAGTAGGTGAGGTGTATTTAAAGCGAAAAACGTCGAACGAAAAAAAAAAAAAAGAACTATCCGGTTTTTAGAAGAAGAGTTCGGTTCGGTGATTGCGTAACCCAGAGATCCGATAAATTTACCGGCAGATCTAGTGCCTGCGCAAAAAATCAAAAATAGGCCTACTATAACCTTTGTATTTTTACTTTATTATTCTTTTTAATTTTGTTCGTGTCTTTCTCTGGTAAAATGACTGGAACAAAAAGAAAAAAAATGTTTCGTCAGCGCTACGTGACCGTAAAGGTAGTTTCGCTTCAAGGAGTAAGGTTCCACTTGAAAACTTGGACTAAGAATTAAAAAAAGATATATACAACCTGGTTTGCAGGAGAAACCGGGCGGCTCCAGCACAAATACACTTAGTGCTTCCACCGTGTTTTAATCGCGAAAACAAAGAAAAAGAAAAAAACGAATTATATTCCTCATGACAGAGTTTCTCTGTCGGTACTAGCCTTCCTTGGAATCTGGCCGATTCCAGCCGATAAAAAGCACTTCTTCGGAAGCACTTTTCGAGATAGAAGATCCGGTCCCGCGCTCCAAAAGAGGTCATAATCCGTATCGAGTTGGGAGGCCCAGCCAAGAGCAGCGACGCATCGGCCGGGTTGGCCCTTCTGAGGGGAAAACCCCTTCTCTGAGCGGCAGGTAAGAGCCACAAGTAAAGTTTAGACGCTTTCGAAGGGAATCGGGCTCGGGTGGATGATCCTTTTGCTGGAGCAGTTAGTTCAGGGATTAAGAGGGGATTTGGAGCACAGGCCGTGGGTCCTCTTTCGACCGGGCTCTTGATAGCGTCTCCGAGGCTCTTCTGTCCAACTCGGACGCCTTTCATTGAGCGTGAAAAAAGACCGAGTGGAGAGGGGAAGGGCGTCGGAGACGCGGATAGTTTGTTCATAAGTAATAACAAACAGGGGCCGAAAAATTCGATTACATTCGAGGCTAAAAAAACAAAGTTTAAGTGGTGTAATTTAACTGTGAACGGCAAATCTTCAAAACGCCAATTGGCGCTTGTTGGTTGCTTCAAAAAAGTTACTTAGGATCTCGAAGCGAGATTTTATCTGGATGATAAAGGGAAAAAATGGTTAATGTGCGGGCGAGCTGGTGTAAGTTTTACATCATGATTGAAACCTAGAACTGTGGTTTGAAAAACGAAACACTCGTGAAGGAAGAAATAAAGAAGGACAGACAGCGACCCCAAAAAACAAAAACAAATTGGGTTGTGTGTCTGTTTTTTATAGCCTAGAACTTGGTCTGCCTCAACGGGTGACGAGACTCTCAGCTATAGATGAGAAATTTAGCCAGTGCAGTAGAACCGCCCGCCTTAGGTCCTTAACGTGCATCACGCAGTAGCGATACACGACCGCAAGGAGGTACGATGCTCAACCAGGTCGAAACGGGTAGTGGTGGGGATTGAGGCCAGCATCCTGGGTTCTGCAGCGCGAGGTCTCAAAGGGGACAAACATTGTCTGTCCCTTTTTTCTTCCCCCTTCACGAGTGTTCCGTTTTTCAAACCACAGTTTCGGGTTTCAACCGTCATGTATGATAAAGCAGTCTCCCTAGTTTAATCTAATTTTAAAATCTGCAATAATTAAAGTATTCGTGTTCTCTAGAAGAAAAAAGGAATATATGCGTATAAAATTGTCAGACCATTAAAATGCATAACAAAAAACAAAGCAAAAAAGTACGACAGTCGAAAAACGAGAGTCGACAGAACCATGCGCTCGCCCCGTCGGTCCTCGCTTTTCGACTATCGTAAATTTTGACGCTGATTTTAGGCGCACAATTGAACCAACTCGTCCAACTTTCCATCCTATTGGATCATTTGATTATCACCTATGTTTGAGACATCTTTGTACTTATGTTTTGTTCCTTAAAAAAACTGTCTTGGATAAGTTCACCTGAACAAGCTTTCTTGCAGTCTCGTTTTTTTTTTTCGTTTTTTTTTTCCTTAAGCAAACCGGTATGATTTTACAAAGCGAATTATCGGTACGCTGGACGAGTACATTAGGGACTTTTAGCGAACCGTTACCAAGTTCCTTGTACCGCACTACCGGAGCCTTCGAAGCATGTTTGAAGGCGCGCTCCCCGCGGGCACGGTATCACCCACGCGCGCTTAAAAGCATGCTTCCAAGGCTCCGGTAATGCGGTACTACTCGGAACACGCTAATGGTTCGGTAAAAGAAACCGTGTTGGGCGCACACACTAGCGTTAGCTCTCTGCAGCGCGTCCACATCTTTTCAACAAAGGCGTTCCCGTCAAACTTCTCTCACAATGTTCAGACCACGGATATTTATTGCGGGCACAAAGAGGTCCCCCCTTTCAAACCCACCACGGGCGGTTTCGTATTCCCCAAAGCTGCAACCGCGCGCCTTCCACGAAAGTCCGCACTCCCAAGGTCAGGCTTTCCCCCAATGCCGCAGAGCACTGCGGCAATGCTGCAGACCTGCGCGGGGGAAGCGAACACGTCTGCTGGAAAACGATAGGAAACAGTCGCGCTTTGGACGAGTTACCGCTAACGACCGGACAGCACCCCCCGGCTCGGAGGGAGCCTGTTATTAATATCGATCCCTGGCCTCGAGTGGTCTGCACGCCCGCATGCAGCTCACGCTCAGCTCGTGACTTGCCAAAGGGACGAGGGAGGGAACGGAGCGGAGAGGAGGCAATGTAAAAGAAAGAGAGAGAAGGAAAGGGGTAGACTGTCTGGCACGCCTATTAATTACCCGCCTATCCTGGTGGCTACGCGCAGTTGTGTTTAGTGGTTGACTCTTGTGCCTTGCGCGGGTCTTCTTGTTGTTTTTTCAATCTTCTTTTGTTGCTGATTTGTAAGGTTGTTTGCTTCTAAAACTGCATGGATTTTTTTAATATTTTTTTTTTTGCCTTGCTTTTTTGTGTGGTGACGCAGCCCGCGATATCCGCTGTTCAGAACGTCTGCCTGAAAAAAAAGTATAATGAAGTGTTTCTTCGTGTTTACATTGCCCTGTGATGAAGAGTGAAAACCTGGGTGCAGGAAAGGTTAGTACCATGTTTTTTCTTTAGGGGGCGGCGAGGGCGGGGGGGCGTTATAGATTCAAGCTAAAAGTACACCCGCATATTGACCGACCTCGGTAAGCGATGCAGTACATCGGTCGCTTTCTGGACGGCTGTCAGTACTGCCGTTTTGTGTTTGCACCTTCCTGTTCGTTTAGATGGTAGGACACGCAGCTCTAATGCTCACACGCATGAGTGAGAGAAAAACATAACCTTCGCTAAATGGAACAAAAAAAAATGCACAAGCCTTTTTTTTAGATTTTAGGTCAGGTACTTTTACCATACGGTAATGTTCGTCTACTTCCACCTGACGGAGGAACCAGGCAGGAGGAGGCCAATGTCATTCGCATTACTCTCGATCACGTTTTTCTTATTTTTTTATTATGGCGCATCAGTATAAATGTAAAGTAGACAACAAAACAAATTACAAAAAAAAGACTCGTTCATTTGCACATTTCCTAAAACTTCAGGTGTATAGCGAAACAAAGTGACGTCGAGCCCATGAGAACACAGTTCACACCAACGTATTCTACTGTCTTCCTGGTATCGCATAATATTGATGCAAATGAAAACAAAACTGCCTGCTCAGGGATTTCGTAGATCTCCCTAACACCTCCAAAGTCCCCTATGAAAAAAAGAATAGGCCTTGATAAAGGAAATAAAGATGCGTTTCACCTCAATGTCACTTCGATCGGGCTACCCTGCGCTTGAAATAATGAGAAGCGAAGAGATCGTTCGTACCCCGTTCACATTAGGAAGTTTTAGGGAACCGTTTTCGCAGATCCGATACGGTACTAAGGGCCCTCCGAAACGCACTACGCATGCGCGCTACCACAGAACATTCGCATATGCCCGGTTCGTACCGGAAGGCATATCGTACCGTATCGGATGTGCAAAAACGGTCCCTTAAACTCTCTATTCCGTCCTCCGATAGCAGCAAATGCTACATACAATCGGATGGAACCGATCAAGGAGCGATAAAACTGCATAGTCACGGATTTCACCGTCTTTCTTGACCGGCTGCATGAATCACGCACGCCCCGGTTTATGGGGCCTTTATTGCGCGTGATTAGTGAGACCGGAGAGCTCCCAAAGACGATGGGTGGCATGACGTTGCACTTTGGGGGGACGCCTGATTTTCTTCCTGTGATCGCTGGCTCTGGTCGGATTTAGAGTGAAGCCCGGTATAGACCAACTTGACTCACTGATGTCACGCCCCCGCGGTGGCGCTGCGATCGGTACTGCGCATGCGCAGGCGCTTCCCTCCTCCCGAATTTGGTTTCTGCGAAAACGCAGTGCCGATACTTGGTAGTGTGGGCAAAGCGGGCTTGTTTGAGTTTAGACACTGTGTTGGAGTATAGCAATAAGGTGCCAATGCCCTTTCGATAATGTCAATCTTTGTCTTTTTCTCGCCTTTTCTGCCTTTTCTCGTTTCGCGAAAAAAAAATATTTTCTTGTTCTCTCTTCACTCTTTTTTTGCACGAACTATATGTTGTTATCGATTAATGTGTGATGTTTCACGGCCTTGCGGGCGAAGAGAGTGATCTATTGATCTTTTTTTTTTCGAACGTCGCAGCCACACGTGGTGTCTTATTCAAACTTCAAGAGGGCTTTTAATTTTAGAGCGCAGCTCTTAGGGGCCCGTTCCCGGCTTGAGCGGCGTCGGCGTCGCCGTCGGCGTCGGCGTAACCAAGGTCATTCCAAGGTCACGCGGCCCCCAAGGTCATCCCAGGGTCACGTGACCCCCAAGGTCACCCCGAGGTCACGTGACCCCTCCGCCGAGGTCACGTGACCTCGGGGGGTCACGTGACTTTGGGTGTCACGTGACCTTAGGGGTCACGTGACCCCCCGAAGTCACGTGACACCCCCTGAGGTCACGTGACCCCCACCGAGGTCACGTGACCCCCCCCCCCGCCGAGGTCACGTGACCTCCCCGATGACGTCATCGTCACTGATGACGTCACCGGCATCCGCATCGTCATCGTCATCATCACTGATGACGTCATCAATGACGTCACTGATGACCTCACCGGCATCCGCATCGTCATCGTCATCACTGATGACGTCATCAGTGACGTCACTGGCATCCGCATCGTCATCGTCATCATCACGTATGACGTCATCAGTGACGTCACTGATGACGTCACCGACATCGGCATCGTCATCGTCATCATCGCTGATTACATCATTAGAGTCCGCATCGTCATCGTCACTGATGACGTCATCAGTGACGTCACTGATAACATCATCGGCATCGTCCCGTGAACCCCCAAGGTCACGTGACCCCCCCAGGTCACTTCAGCCCCCCCCCCCCCCCAGTGCCCTTCCCTCCTCCTCCTCAAGAGCTGCGCTCTCATTCGGTGTTACAGGGAGTTGTTGTAAACGGCTTTCACTTTTTAGAGCGCAGCTCTTAGGGGCCCGTTCCCGGCTTGAGCGGCGTCGCCGTCGCCGTCGGCGTTGGCGTCGCCGTCGGCGTAACCAAGGTCATCCCAAGGTCACTTGACCCCCAAGGTCACGTGACCCCAAGGTCACGTGACACCCAAGGTCATGTGACTCCCCAAAATCACGTGACCCCTCCCCCCAGGGTCACGTGACCCCAAGGTCACGTGACACCCAGTCACGTGGCTCCCCAAGTCACGTGACCCCCGATGACGTCATCAGTGACGTCACTGATGACGTCACCGGCATCCGCATCGTCAGCGTCATCATCACTGATGACGTCATCAGTGACGTCACTGATGACGTCACCGGCATCCGCATCGTCATCGTCATCATCACTCATGACCTGACCGGCATCCGCATCGTCATCATCACTGATGACGTCATCAGTGACGTCACTGATGACGTCACCGGCATCCGCATCGTCAGCGTCATCATCACTGATGACGTCATCAGTGACGTCACTGATGACGTCACCGGCATCCGCATCGTCATCATCGCTGATGACGTCACCGGCATCCGCATCGTCATCATCACTGATGACCTCACCGGCATCCGCATCGTAATTGTCATCATCACTGATAACGTCATCAGTGACGTCATTGATGACGTCACCGGTATCAGCATCGTCATCGTCATCACTGATGATGTCACCGGCATCCGCATCGTCATCGTCATCATCACTGACGACGCCACCGGCATCCGCATCGTCATTGTCATCATCACTGATGACGTCATCAGTGACGTCACTGATGACGTCATCGGTATCCGCATCGTCATCGTTACTGATGACGTCATCGTCATCGTCATCGTCACGTGACCCCCCTAGGTCACTTGACCCCCCCCCCCCCAGTACCCTTCCCTCCTCCTCCTCAAGAGCTGCGCTCTAACTCGGCATTACAGGGAGTTGTAAACGGCTTTCACTTTTTTTTTTAATTTTTCTCTTTGTTCTTTCAGACGTATATTCTAGAAATTGAGTCGCTGAAGCGCACCGCAAGCATTTCCACATTCCACAATCAATACTGCGTTTGCGACGGTAAAAGAAGACATCATCGGAGAGAGAATTAATTACCAAAGACTGAAAGGGGGGGGGGGGGGGCGGCAGTTGCGTCAAAAGCTAAGCAACGCTCTGCAGTATTCAAAATCAAAGCGGAACATTAATAAGTCTGCCCAACCGAGAATTTAATTTATTCTCAAATTCAAACGAAAGCATTTTGAAGCCTGCGGAGAATGAGGAATTCGAAAGCTGACACCGAGACAAGCGAACGGAAACCTTGGGACGTTATCCTTCCTTTCTCTTGGTGTCAGCTTTTGTATGGCTTCGTCTCGGCCTGGTTGCTTCAAAATGTTCAGTGTAGACCAGCTCACTAGCGCCCTTACGTTCTGTTCAAATTAAAAGGTTGCCTTACAAAACCGTTGACGAGTGTTAGCATGAGTACGTTCAGTTAATACGCTAAAACGCTATGCCAAAAAAACAAAAACATTCTGGTTTCAATTAACAACGTTTTTGAAAGCTAGTAATAATATATAATGTTGCATCTTGAATAGGAACTTTAACTCGCCTACTTAATATTCAGCGGTAAATTATTAAATTCTTTATAACTAAAATGCTGCGTTCTGAATAATTCATTAAGTTACATCGAGTGACTTCCAGAAGCCTTCAAAGTTTCATTGGCACAGTCTCTGCATTGCGATTTATTTGTTTTGTTTTTTAATGCTAGATTGATACGTGTTGTGACGTGCATATCCTATATTATTACGGGCAATTGCTCTCCGAAGCGGGGGTTGCCCACAGCGCTTTGAATATATCGAAAAAAGCAACGATCCAATGTTTGCTGCACAAATAATGCATACACAGTTGCTCACTTGTGGCAGACTGTCGTTGACCCTCTCGGATCTTAGTTATCTTAGTTACAAAAGAACTTCAGGATAAGCTCTTCGATCACGCAGAGTCGATGCGCCGTGATCTTGAGCTTTTGAACGTGCGGGATTGATTTAGTCGATGGGAACAAACGCACATGGCCGACGAATGCCCTGCGGTACACTTTTGGCGTTGCTTGATTAGTACCCGCACACAGTGCTCACACAAGGTGTGGGCACTGCGCTTGCGCAGAACCCGAATTCCCGCGAAGTGAAGCCTCTACGCATGCGCAGTGCCGTCGAAAGCGCCACCGTAGCTGTGTGACGTCAGGACCGCGTGTTAGTCTTTACAAACGGAGTCAATGTAGCCCGCCTGCCTCACAGCGCGATGTTCTTTCGTAACTCTCCTTTTTGTGTAACTAAGGTGTTGCAGGAAAGAAGTGGTGGAAACGACCATGGCACATAGAGAAGTGCCAACGTAAGAATAACCCATGATGGCAACGATTAAATAGTGATCAGAAACAGTCTACGCTACGAAACACCATTTCATCGTAAAACTATTACTATTTTTGTTTTCATGTTGTTGTTTTTTTGTGTTTTTTTTGTAGGAGTTCTGGTGAAACGATTAACGTTATACAAATATGTGTACTGTTTCAAAGATAGCTTCTTTTTTGTTTCTTTCCTTGAGCGCGAGTTACCATGTTCTTGAGTCAGAATATGTGAGAGTAGGGTTTTACTCTATGAGAAAAACCCTAAACTGTGAACAAATAAAAACAGACAAGCACGCACACCGTCTCAATTTGTACTCATGCTGAAACATTTTAAAAGCGAGCTTTAGGAAGAACAACAATGTCGAAATTTATTTTTATTGTTATGTTCTAGATTTTAATGTCAAACTCAAAATCGAAAACTTGGTCTTTGCATTGCACTCAAATGTTCACCTGTGGATATATTACCGACCTAAGTTGATCATACAAGCACAGTCGAAACACACATTAGATTTACAACGTCCTATCCTCTCATGTGGAAGCACGGTCGGCACCACGCACCCACCGATGATGATCGCGCATATTCCTCCAACTCCGAACTTTCCACTGGCTTTCGATTTTCGCACCGCCGAAAAAAAAAAACAAGAAAAAAAAAAAAACAAGCTTCCATTCTGCTTCCATCTGCGCGAGAATGACGCCTAGCGCGAGAGCTATGCTCCTCGTCGCGCAGCTCGCGAATGTATGGGCATGGACATTATTAATGAAGTCGTTTCGACGTCTTCTCCACGTCCTTCTTTCTTCCTAAGACAACAACGCGCGCCGGGCAAGCTCCCAAGCTCTTAAATTCGGTGCTGAATATTTCACGGAACATTGTCCGCGCACTGAGGCTCCGTTGCCCTTGGCTCCCTCGGGAAACGCGTGAAGTTTATCTATATACTGCCCTCGTTTGTTTTATGTTTTTCTTGTTTTGTTTTTCTCGTGGAAACTAAGCTTTGTTCCTTCTTCGTCTGGATTTCTCGGGTCTCTCGGCTCTTCGTGCAAAACAGTGCTTGATTTTTCTCTGCGTCGACGGCAGCGAGCAGCACAATACCCGCGAGCCCACAATGACGGTCGCGCGAAAATTACCGGCCCCTTTTCTAATCAAATGTAATGATATAGGCTCTCGCCGAAAAAAACCTTCTTCCACCTCTTTGTTTCGCGGTTTTCAATGAAAGTGAATCTCTGTACGGGCATCCCCTGTTTTTTTTTGTTTTGTTTTCGTTTGCCTGCAGGGGAAAACGCAACAGGAAAATGCCCACGGCTCCGTTCCACTGAGTTCTTATGGAAAGGCTCGGCGACGGTTGTATTTTTTAGCCCCCGTGGGGAAATATTCCGACAGCAATTACGGGAGCGAAATTATTGTCGTTCGAACTTATTCTTGATTGTTTGATTTCCGCGTGAAATGTGAAACGGAAATATTAATCTCTTCGCTACCGCGCATGCATAGGGAAAACAATAGGTTAATTTCAAACTGCGTTGAAGGTTTTACTTTTTAATATTGATTTGCGCTTATACTAATAAAATATGTAAGAGGAATAGAAATTTGGGCGACTCAAAATATTTTGCTTATTCTATATAAAAATAAAAAAAAGGAGAAAAACTTTCGCGTAACAAAATGACGTAATTGAGGGAACTGTAAAAACAAAATGACTTCGTTCTAATTGTTCTATTGTTTCAATAAGAACATTTTAACTTGAAAAAAATGTTCCACTGCAGCCATTGAAATGTCAAACACGGAGTTCGTTTGGATTTCAAGACTTTGCACTTTCGTGAAAATTTTATTTATTTTATTTTTTTGTACAAATCCTGCGACCTCAACTGAGGCTATTGCAGGAGTGGAAAACAGCGTTTAGAATATATTAATATTGACCAACAAGCAAAAACGAACCACTAGAAATTTTGATTTAAAAATCACATTGTTACAACAATCGCATTGATATCTTGCTGTCAGGGCATGAGTTCAAACATTTATAATGTTTTACAACGGAGCTGTTAGGGCTAGGTTCCCCAGTTTTGTGTCCGTGCACAAATAAATCTCGACACAACCCTCTCGACAGGTACCGCCATATATGAGCGATGGCGGCAACCAGACAACCGGCTTTCCGGTTGTCTGGTTGCCGCCATCGCTCATACTTGGAGGCACATAGTACAGTTTCGCTGCTCGTCCTTCTTCGCCAGAGTGAAAAGGCTGAAAGTTTTTACTTTTTAGTTTAATTGGCAACGAACCTTATGAAGCTGTAAATTACATGTCAAGTTTTAAATGTGCATATCCGCTCTCGGTGCCCTGTGCGTTTCTTTAAAAAAAAAAAGTGCTTAATGCCCTCGTTACATGGGCACACTTAACTGCAGTTACGCTAAGCCACAGTTAGCGCACAATACTTGCCGATAACATTCTGCGGCTATGCAGTCAAAGCTATGGGCGAACGTACGCTTGAGCATCTTGAGCACCCATCAAAGCAGTGCACCCGCGCTCCTCACCTCCTCTAAAATAGCTGTCCGAGAGTATTGTACGGTAACTGCGGTGCCGCGTACGAGCAGTTAAAGCTGAGTTAACCACGGTGAAACGTACCCGCGTAACAAAGGTATAAGTCGACCTTATTGACTGGGTCTTTAGTATATTAAAAATATATATTTTAGGTTTGTGCTGAGGAGAGGTATGCTTATTTTATGCGGCTTTGATGTTCAGCGAAATCCCCATAGCTCACAAGCAATACAACCTAAATGTGCAATTTCCCATTTTCGAATGACTAGTTTTGCTTGTTTTCCATCAATATAAATAAAATATGAGTTAGAGACATGACTCGTTCGAGTTAACCTAATCTACAGTTTTCAAAAAAAGAATAAATGTTTTGACAGCATTCTTATTATATTTCTTACGGTTACACTTTTCGTTAGTTGGGTCAAAGCTGGAGTTTTGCTCTTTATATTAAAATCGTGCATACAAGCAAAGCGATGGTTGAATGTGTTTCGATGTGTTGTTTTTCACCTTTTTTGGGGATCTTAATATATGTCACTGTTTAATATAAATATTTGAGTCTAATACAATGACGCAGTGGCCCAATTTTGAATTGAAGACGACGTGATTGATATCTGATGCTTTATGTTAATGCATTTCCAGGTGTATTTCGTGCCCCGAAGTAACGTCACCTAATGATGCTTATACGTCAAATCGTTCCACTGTTAACACTGCTTGTAGACACCACCTGTATAACGAAATCGGAGCAATAAATTTTAAGTTCTTTAACTAAAATCTAACAATAGCGAACTTATCAAAACATTTTTTTCGTGTGTGTCTGTATAGAACACGTATGTTATAAAATAACCTGGCAAGTGCGTTATTTCTCGCACTTCTAAAATGTAATATTGTTTAGTTTGAAAAGTTCAATTAAAGATATTCAGATATAGATCAACCAGGAGATTTCGTACAAACATCAGTGTTTGCGCTGGAGACTTCCAAAGTTGGCATGCAGAGGTCATCCAACCTCAAAGTCAAAACCACGAGGAAAAAAAAAACGGAAGCTAGTTAAGGCAGTGATCGTTAAAGCCCGCGCTAGTAACATCGCTTTTCATTATTCGAGAAAAACAAAATGCTACCAAATGCAGTGCTCACCGGCATATACACAAATCTACTATACATAAGGTTTTTTCCTCTGACCTAAATTAGGCCAGCCACGAAATGCGGGTTTCCTGAGCACGCTCGCTTTCGTGCTCCGCGCATAATGATATGCTAAATCGTAAGTTTAGCTCCACATCTACGTCGTTTCTGTAAGCAACGGGATTAGGTCTGCCTCCGGACTGGCCGTGCAAGATTTACGATACTGCGGATCGAAGGACTCAACCGTCCAGATCCTTCCGCACAGCACTTCTCCTACTAGCCGACGAAAACACACACACACACACACACGTGCACACGGACACTCACACACACACACGTGCACACGGACACTCACACACACACACATACGCAAAACGCAAAAAAAAAAAGGAATAGGGACAAGTAGGATCCGCTCGTAACCTTTTATATCCGTTCGAGCACGTGGGCAGCTGCCACTTCTACTCGGTGCCCCGGAGAAAACTCAGTACGAGCATTGGGGAGAGAATTGACGAAGGTCGCTGTCCTTGAGGAAACAGCGGATTCGCGAGTGTTATTTCAGGCTGCGTTGCCTGACGTAAACAGAGG
This sequence comes from Ixodes scapularis, assembly GCF_016920785.2. Taxonomy (NCBI): domain Eukaryota; kingdom Metazoa; phylum Arthropoda; class Arachnida; order Ixodida; family Ixodidae; genus Ixodes; species Ixodes scapularis. The sequence continues at coordinate 8,859,271 of NW_024609882.1, read as the reverse complement.
AAGGGCGGCTAATTTATTCATCTCACGTGAATAAATATTTCAATCGAATGTTAAACTGCACTGTCCACTTTATTTTTCTATGCTTGTTTTAACATGAAACATTAAAACATTAAAAAAAAACTAGTGAATTTGTTTTGTGCTTCTAATACGGTTTATTTCCAAAAACGGCAGTGTTTTTTTTAAGTAATCGGTGGTTTGCAAGTGCTCAGACAAAACAAATGGCAGGAAGTTATTGTTTAGTTATTTTGATGACTGTATCAAGGCGTATTTACTGGATATCACTGTACCGTTTGCAAAGGAAGCTCTTGAAAGCAGATTGTGCCAAAGACGTTTTGCGAAGAGTTGTAGATTCTTTAGCGCTACAGCTCTTTGCGAGATGGTCGGTTGCCCCCATAAAAATAAAATGAAGCTTTTTTTGTTTTTGTTTTTAAGTTAGTTTTGACATTGAATTCGATTACTTTAATGTATGTTAAGATTGATGCGTTGTTGTGCAGCTAGCGTTTGTATAGTTCATAATGTATAGAAAAGCATAGTCGTAACTCGACTGCACGCGTAGATTAAATACAAAATACGTGTTTCAGCGATTCAGCGGCGCCAACCAGTTTAGCCTTCCTTAAATCCCATAATGTCCGGGCGCCTGACATTTTGTATTTTATTGAATACGCTTGGGCGACTTCTGAAGTTGTCTCTCGGGAATCGTGAAATAATTATGTTAAACTTCTACGCTTAAGCTTTGAGCGTCTGTTTTATTTGATCAAAATTTCTGAAGTGACGAAGCAAGAGTTCGTTTCGAGACGGGGATAAGAAACAGGTTTTAAGACGCTCTGATCTTTCGGAACCCTCATTTTTATCTTTATTAAGAACTTGATCCTCAAACTTGTGGATCGACCACACTCCATGCTATACAGCGCCAAACCGGTTTTCGTGTTTATACAACGGAAAAACACAAAGGGAACGAGAAACGCGAAGGCAGCAAGCCGGCCACTTCGGTAAACAAGACCATTATTTTGGGAGAACCCGCAGCCGCTCAATCCACCGAGACAGAGGGATAAAAATCATACAGGACAGAGACTCCTCCGTTCGAAGTTTTTCCACTATGCCGGTTCTTCAAGTCTTCAAACACGGCGAGAAACATTCACTCTGTAGAAGTATGATCCTCGGCACAAAGCGCTCCGAGCGCGCGCGCGCCTAAAATGAGAATTTAGCTTACAGCTGCTCATCTTCTTGCTGGTAGAAAAAAAAAACTCGCGCTACAATCCTGTTAGTTCGCACTTTCCTTTCGTCTCCCGTATGTTTACAAAAACGGAACAAAAATTGCCGCGGGGTCTCCTCTAAGAGGACGTAAAACAAAGTAAAATGTGAGGACTTTACGCGGAGTAAACGCGACCAAACTGAGCTAAAGGTAGCGCGAACAAAGCGAGAAAATGAAGGGAAAAAAAAGTCAAAAGATGTTTTATTCAGATCTCTTCTATTGTTTCGGACGCGCTCTTTTCAATGAGGCTGCGGCAGCCGCCACGCTTCCAAAGGTGCCTGTCCGGAATGCTTCCGTTTTATTTCTGTATTTTTTTTCCCCATTCATAATTTATCTTCCCCAAAAGCGACTTGTTTCTTTCTTTCCTGTCCCACTCTCGTGCGCCGCTCCTTTCGAACGCGCCTGCTTCGTCCTCGCTTTTCTTCGTACTGTGCGTGTCTGTCTTTCACTGGCTGCTATTCTCAATAGCGCGCGAAAGAACAAAAATCTCCTCCCCCCCCCCCCCCCCCCCCCCCCAAGGGGTGTCAGTTTTTTTTTCTTCGTTGCTTTCGCCGAAAAATTCCCGTCGGTCCATTTGTCTGACTCCGTTTCACCGTTAATTTTTACCCTGTTCTTTTTTTTTATCCGTGCCGTTTGTTCCCCAAATTAATTCCCGCAATTCCGTGCCCACGACGCTTTCATTCGTGGTTCTTGCATTCGTTCAAAGTGGGTTTTTTTGTTTAATTTTTTTCTCCGTGAAGCGTGTTTCTTTCCGGTCCCTTTATACGGCTATCGCACGAAGGTGTTGTTATTCACCACCGGTTCGAGTAATGGCGCTTGTAATATCGTTCCTAACAAAACATTCCAACAGCCGGAAGAATGAATTTAGTCCTGATTGGCGTTTCGTTTTTGCCTTTTAGACGCGGTGTGATGGTGACTTTTTCACTTATTAAGATATAGTTTTGTAGGCCGCATAGCACCGTCAGGTTGTAAATAATTTTTGAGAACAAACAGTCGTGGATCGTGTGTCTCATATTCAGTTTACATGCATCTTGGTTATATAAATATCGGCTGTATTTTCGTCAACAGGGCACTTTAACAAAACCTACTCGGAGAAATGAGCAACCTGGGACGAAATGATGGGAAAGATAGGATTTATTAGGGAGATAGGAAGCATACAAGCCAATTGATAAAGTCATATTTCCTTTCAGCTCCAGAATGTGTGCCGCAAAAAAAGTCATCCCCCTTTAAATGAATACTATAAAAACTTAAAATTTTAAAAGTATTATGTAGCATACTAATTTGTGAATCATAAGATGCTCAGTGTAAACGTTTCAAACTTTCTGCCCAGTTGCCGCGGGGAAGCTACGAAGACTCTGTGAAGTCAGTTCCAAAGCTGAGACAATTACGTACTGCGTGGTTTGGACGCATTCCTGATCGAGGCAAAAACTAAGTGACACAATGCGACCTTTTTTTCTGTTTGTTTTTGATGATGCGTAATTGCACTTGCGTTACATATGCCCGGCGGTGTACTTTTAATGCAGTCGACCTTTTATGCAGAAATATTATGTAAGCGTTAAAGGTGAATTTAAACTCCAAATAGTCCAGTCATTTCTTAAACCGCGGACGAGTCAAAGAGAGGTCAAGCGTTTTTGGCCCGCCGGTATGATATAGACAACTTTCGAAAGTAACGTACTTATCATTAGAAGGTTGGAACCCCTGCACAATAGCCGAACAACTGCATCGAGCAAGTCATTACATAATATAGTGAACGCATGAGCGCGGCTAACACTACGAGCCGACGAGCCAATCAAACAGCATCGAAAGTGCAACGTCACTAAGTTCATCACCTTTGTCTGTGGGTGTTTTTTTTCAGTGTGCCGTGACGTTGACGTTTTAGTCCGCCGTTCTGAAAGGATTTCATAGCTGCCAATAGAGGGCAGTATTTTGAAAGGGGTCTATAGGAACGCAGAGTCTTCAAAACAGTGCAGGCAGCCTCTTATCGTACCACAAACTTGAGTCTTACGGCACCAAGACTACCAAAAAATAGCGCGAAAATGGACTAGTAGAAGTAGAGACGACGAGCGCTGACTTACAGCTGAATTTTTATTTTGAAGAAACATAACGTTGTCGATCCACCAAAAAGACCAAGCACTGCCTATCTTGCTATCTTATCAAGGTATTTAGAAACCCGCTTCACAGTGACACATGTACACAATCTCGCTGCTAAACTAATTGATACATGAAGAACTTGCACACATGACCTCCTGGCATCGTGACATGCTGAACGTCTCTGCCATCTTCCTGGTTCTTTGATTATTGTACCGCATAAAAATTGCAGAGTCAGTAAAGCGTGTCACACACCCGCACCTGTTACTGTCTACCGCCAAATGGTGATGTTGATTATTTGCATCAAGTAGAACGTACAGGGTACTGGAGGCTTGTGGAAAAAGCGGTCACAAGGCCAGCTTAACAAAGCCACAGGCTTCACATTCGCATTTCTGCAGCACTAAAAAGTAACCAACATAGCATACAGTTTGCAGCATCAAAACAAAAAGAAAAAAGAAAATAGAAGCAACAATGGACACAGTCAAATTACATCACAACCACGCAAACGAAGGATATCTGGAAAGGCATTAGCAAGAAAAAACAAGATCGCGTACATGAACAACAACTCCCACGGTTTACTAATACTACACAGCATTACCTTACACAAGGAATGTCGACTGGGGGCTGAAATAACAGAGCAATGCTTTAAACGTGATTTCTCAAAAGCTCCAAATTTTCGGCAGGTAATTTATATAGTAACCTTAATAGTTGCTTTTTCAACGTATCTTGTTCGTAGATTGTTTTTTGAGTGCCAACTTTCCAAGTCTCACTAAGGCGCTTTGTAGTGGCTGAAGCATTACTTTGAAAGTTAGATAGTTATTTTAAAAGCGATGATTTAATTTTGACCTCTAGTTTAAATGCTTTAGAAAGGTGATAATCGTCCTTTTTTTTGTTGGTACTACAATATATTTTACGAACAACTCAGGTGTGTGAAAATATGACGGTACATCTTCAACAACTCTTTGAAACCGTTTTTGTAAGACGTATTTTATGTACATTTGCTTGAGTTGTGGATGCCCAGACTAAAATTGATCGCCTTCAGCATTTGTCGCACATCCTGCGTTTCCAGATCGTCACTCAGTGTAGGATCCCGAGCTTGTGCCCAACACTTCAAACGGCGGCAAGCTGGCCAGCGCCAAGCTAAACGGTGCGCTTCGCCCTTAGTATCGATTGTTTTGTCAGAAATTTCAAAACATTTTCACGTGTGCTAGCTAACTCCATAGTGCGCGGAAAGGCGAAGTCCTTACAGCCAGACTATGTTTCCTCAACCTCTCGTTAACGCGTCTGCTTGTCTGCCCAATGTACATTCTTCCACACGAAAACGGGATCGTATATACCACCCCGACTTCACATTTCACTAACTGTTTTTGTTATGGTTCTTTCTAGTCCCCCCCCCCCCCCTTTTTTTTTCCTGTGAGGATGTCCCTTAACAAGATAAAAAAAAATCATTAAGACGTGCGAGGCCTTGACGCTCGGTAGATCGAGGGCCTCGGTGCAACTGTCTAAGGGGCTCCACCTGGAGGTGTTCTTCGCTGAAACAACACACAAAAACTATATGCCATTTACGGCAATTGTAACTAAGAAGGCATCCTGGTAGGCCCAACTGACTTCTTCCTCACAACGTCACCTGCCACAGCTTCCCCTAAATGACCCATTTCGTGTTAAGAGCTCAGAAAGTGTGGTGCACTGTTCGGACATGACAGGCGGTTTTGTTTGATGTGGAAGACCTCTTCCATTCGATACCTCACCATGAACTTCTTGCGACTGTCCTTGAAAGCATTGAGAACCCTGGAATTATTGGCTTCTAGAATTGTGGCGAAATAAACGAGAAAAATTTTCTAAAGCTGTTAAATTTTTATTTGAACGTGTACGTAAGTTGTATTTTAAAGAGAAGATTCTTCCGAAAAGGGTGGGATCTGTATTGTGTCGCCCCGGTCCTGAGTGATCTATTCCTCTCAAGGTGGTACTAAAAGATTAAGCAGAAACTAGAGAGCGATATCTTAAAGGTTTTCAAATACGTTGAAGATTACCTAATACTGTTCATCCCCCCCGGAAAGTACACAACGGGCTGGGGTGGTATCAACTTGTTTGTAGTTATTCAAGCCCTCATCAGGGGGGTTACATCTTACTCAAAAGAATCTCGTGGCAGAAGCCTTGCAGCATTTGGATATTAGACTTTCTCTACATCCTTCGCACGTCTGCTGGCAATATGCTCCCCGGTCATTGAAAGTTTTGCTTTCATTTGAGTCCATCTACTCAAACGCCATCAAGAAGGGTATTGCCATCTCCTGTCTGCGGGCCCCTCTGTCCAAATTATGCCTACAGAAGATGACAGAGACATTTACGTCACAGGTACACAGACTGGAACAGGGAGGATATCCACCTGCGCTTCTTTTGGTAGTAGTGAAGACCCTCTTGAGAGTAATCCAGAGGAGTGTTGGGGAACTAGGCAAAATAAGACATCGTTAGACCGGTATTGCTCCCGTATATGCACAAGGTTAGCCATGACAAAAAAAAGCGGCAAGCAAACACTATATACCGGTGTTGTTTTCTGCTACTAGAAAGCCGGAAAATTTATCTGGCAGAATCGAACGGGGACAAGAAACATTTAATAAAACAGTTTGTGAACTGTGAAGTTGGGGTGCTATATAAGATCCCGCTGATGTGTGGAAGAACGAACATGCGGCAGAGAGGCAGATGCATTAACAATAGGTTGATTTAGCTGTAATGTCTTCCCCTTCCGGCCATTTGGTGGTACACTCTGGCAGCTGCTGGAGTGTGGCACGCTTTGCTGACACTGCAATTGTGCCATGGCACACTAATTAAACAGCCAGGGAGCGAGCGGAGGCATTCAGCATGTCACAATGCGAGGAGAGCATGTGTGTCAGTTCTCAGTCTTTCGTTTTGTTTAGCAGCGATATTGCGTACATGGGTCGTTTTGAAGCAGTTTGTAAATACCTTGATAAGTAAGTCAGTGCTTGATATTTTTGGTGTTTCGACGGAGTTATGTCTCTTCAAAATAAAAATTCAGTTCTTAGTCAACGCTGCTCTCGTCTGCTTTGTCAACCAGTAGTTCGCTATTTACATAACTTTTTTTTTTGTATTGCTTTATCAATTTGCAAAAGCTACCACTCCTATACAGGCACCAAAACAGGCTAGTGAATGCCTTTTTTTTGTGCTAGAGGTGTTTACTATGTTTTCAAAGAATTTCGATAAGTGAGAAAACCACTACCCGCTGCAATGAGGGTGCCTCATAACACACTTTATGATTTTTTTTTAATTTTATGATGGTAATTACTCAATAATGCCAACGAATTCGCAACTGAAGCCTAACGAAAGATTTACAAAGTTGTTAACAAATAATAAGGAGCTACGTGGACTAAAGTGTACGCCCACTTCATTCACTCGTTCGGAAATTAATCCAGTTATTATTATCTCAATAACAAATTAGCTCGTTCATCTTTGTATCATCAGTGCCCTCGGTGTCACAGAATGTCACAGAAGGGGGTCGGATAACTAAAAAAATGAAGGTCGTAGTTAAAAAACAAAAAAATAAAAAAATAAATTTTATTTGTGTACTAAACAATAACACAGTAAAGTGCACATCTGAAAAACATAATTAGTTAGTGTGAATTCCACGTCTGTCGAACGGCTGTTTAATTTTAAAACACGTTTAGAGACAGTAAAATGATCAGTGATAGTATGAGAACAGCAGGGCCTCCACACCCTAAAATATGAATGTGCTTAAAGGTATTTCTCATCAAGATGTTAAAGACGTTAAGAAACATGTGAAAAACAACAAAGACTTTAATATACAGACGTTTTAAACAGAGTGTTTACTTTCTCAGCGTGTACAACCGACAGTTGCCAAACATTTGACAACGATCGGTTGTACAGACTAAGAAGGTAAATACTCTTTCTGAAACGTCTGTCCATTAAAGCGTTTATTGTTACTGAAATTTCTCTTATCCCCAAGATATAGAACAGATACCCACCTATTACGCGTAAAATATCAATACTGACGAAGTCTGCACTCCATACTCCCTACCGAATATTTAATGCTGAATAGCGGCTTCGCGCGATAACCGTATAGACGTAGAACAAAACAAAAATATAAATAAAGCGAGATAAAAATCGAGTCAGTATGATGAACAATTTTCTAAAAACCTGGTTACGTGTCATTTAATAAGAAAGTGAAGCGTAATAATAATGTCTACAGGTTACAGAGTAGGAGAGCTTTAGAGGAGAAACACCCACCAGGTGGCCCTACAAAGGAGATTTATTCGGTTGGCCGCGTTCCATTATGTTGATGAACAGGTCCGCCACTTTCCACATTAGTGTACGTGCAGACGATTAGTTATTAACGTCGTTTAGTATTAGCGAAATGCACAACCATGGTCAGTTGGTCCTTTGACGACAAAACCCTGTAATTTTGACTAGAGAAGTATTCGGGTCGCAGAAACTCGTGCTTACACTGCTTTTTTTTTTTCTGGTGTTGCTGCGACGGCTTAAGCCGGGGCCATTTTCACCACCTAGAGGAACACCCCGGCGTTTTCTCCATAGCCCCCGATCTGCCTGAATATTTGTTAAAAAGACCAACAAATATCGATGAAATATTAACCCAAATTATGCTTCAAAATATATATTTCGCAAATTAATTGAATTTATAAATTAGGTCTTCACCGTGTTCTTCAAAGTGAAAGTCTCTACTGGCAACAATGAAAGAGTGACTAGAGCGGAAAACAGGGGTTCATTCTTTGGATTGTAGATTTTGTTCCCAAATGATTGCAAGCAGTTTCATATGGTGTCCAAGGAATGCTTTGGAAGGTCGCTCCAGCACCAGCGTAGCTACACCAAAGAAATGCTCGGCATAGTCCGTTTTTTAGGCTGCCCGCTCGCCCTGCAAGCTTGCCTTCCGCTGACGTCAAGGCACCGAAAAGCGCGGGTATATTTGAATGTTGGTTTTGGCCTCAATTTCGCTCGCCGATTTCACAATAATTATTCTGAATTTCTTGATACTAAATGGCTTGCCGGAAAGGGTAAAGGCCGGTGATTTCAAGTATATAGTTAGTTGGGTCGCTCACAAAAATTGGCCGGGGAACCCTATTAAAGAGCCTGTGAAAGAAAATTTTGAAATGGCTTAAATTAGTTTAGATTGGGAATTTACTAGTAGCATATCGTTTAGCGGGCCAAAACAAAGAAGTTAGAAAGTCAAAAGCCTAACTTTCGGTGCAAAAACTTTAAAACACAGCGGACAATTTCGTACCTCCTTCCTTTCGAAAGCTCTCTGCCACTTCACTGTGATACATCCGCGGTACCAAAAACGCGTCACCCGGCCCAAACGCAAGTCACACGACAGCGGACCTTGCTTATTCCCTTAACCCCTAAGCTGACAGTGCGGTGGAAGCTATGCGCTTGCCGGACTAATCAGCCACCTCCTTTGCATCACCTGACCTCATTCTCTTCGCGTGTGTATTCACAAAGGAGCGTGATCACGTGGCAAAAGTGTGGCTGGCCCAACGAGCACCTAGCTTTTACACCATTGTCAGCTTAGGGGTAAACGGGGTATGGAAAGCAACTTTCGTCCGAGTTTTGAGCGATAGCCAATCTAGTGGGAAAATAGCGGTGTCCAGGTACGCAAACGAGAGTCCAAACAAAAAAGGAGTCCCTCCTTTCCGTCTTCTTGAACTGTATGGTGCAATGCGCGATTTGTGAGTTGAGGATTAAAGCTGAGAAGAAAACAGTTGAAAAATCGTTTCATGACCCCTCTAAGTATGAATAAGAAGCGCTACGTACAAAAGTCTCGCACCAGCTGATGCTCTCTTAAGTTTATGATAACTCTGGCTGGCGCAGTCAACTACGACGCGAAAGAACCAATAACCACCTATATTCGTCTTTACGTCAAAAACCGTAATAATAAAAAAAAAAGTCCGGCTTTTTTTTAGGCATTACTAAATTTCGCTTTTGAGGCATTACTAAATTTCGCTTTTATGTAAATAATCCACATATACGCTTTGGTTCATTTTAGATTAGATATACATTATCTTATGAAAACGGACACGTCTCAAGCGCCAAAGAAACAAAATCATCGCGCTTCTTCTTCCGAAAGTCAGACGCTGAAAGGACCACTTCACGCGGCGTATAAACAATGCGCAAAACTTTAACTCACGCCCCCCCCCCCCCCCCCCCTTTACAAATGGCATTACTAGTGAATCCACGTAGCGTCGCCTAGCTTGCATCAACATCGCTATCATCGCTGCTATGAGACGCTGCATCGCCACCCGGGCATTGAGCCCGGGTGGCGATGCAGCGTCTCATAGCAGCGCGACGCTAGAGTTTGCGGTGCCGCCAGGTCGGACGCATCTGCCGCTTTGCGGGGTTTCTTGTCGAGCTTTAGGCTGCTTGACACTTGGGTCAGGTCGCGGGTTCAGGAATGATGACGTCATGAGCCGGCCTTATCTTCTAGATGGTATCGACAGAACTCGAGTGATCTGGAAAACAATGCATCCGGGGAAAGGGGGGGGGGGGGGGGGGGCGCATAACCAGACACAATGCGAGAGCTCGTCGATATGGCGTCCTGCGAGACTTCGAGTCGGAGTAATACGTCACTTGAAACCGCCCCATTGTGCGTCATTGGAAAACCGGAATGTAACAAAAAAAAAAAACACAAAATGCTTTCTTTTCTCTTCTTATAGTGAAGTTGTTTATGGATGGGGTTCCGTAGATTTTTCATGTGCGCCAACAAAAACTCGCGCGCCCTCTCTTTGTCGTCGTTCTAAGCGCTTACGTGCCTAGTTTCCTTCCGCTCTCCCGGGGTGGCGGTCCCGTCGCGCGTGTCTACTTTCCGCCGTGTGGCGATCCCGTCGCGCGTGTCTAGTTTCCTCCGGCTCCTCGGGAGGCGATAGTTCGTACCTTTGTTCAAAATTCTGTGTCACGTCTGCGTCGTGTGCTCAACAGTTTCGCTGGTCGTCCACCCTCGCAAAGTTAAATGGCTCTTGATAATTTTTTTTTTTTTTTGAGCTACGCGTATATTTTTGTTGGAAAAACAATGACGCTCTTCGCTTAGTTCAGGCGACAGTGTGGCGCGACATGAGCGGTAGCCCAAGTCTGGGAGTGCCGTTCAGCCCGTGTTTAATCATCAATATTCCACTCCTGCGCGGGATGGGAGGCGGGCCTTCAAATAAAAGCTACGCGACGAGGAATTCAAAGTCGATTTTTCACTTTCAATAATGGAGTCTGTCGATTATCTGTTGGGCAGAAGAGTGGCGGACGCCGTGACCGGTTGAGCGTTCGTCTCGGCCAGGTATTCGTACACTGGCGTTTTCATCGAAGATTCGATTACGAGTCTTCGGTGCTCACTCTTCCACTGTCGGAAGAAGAGGAGAGAAGGAAGAAGGGGGGACGGCCGAGCGGCGACAGAAAACGATCGAACTCTCAAAATCGAATCACAACTGAGAAGTGGAGCAGAGAGCCTTTCTGGGCTTCGGAGATCGAATTTTATATTTCTGAGCCCCTAACTTTCGCCGACATTCGAAACTTGAACAAACGAAATCTACAAAGAAAATATTGTTTAAGTTACCGCCTAGCAACATGCGTTGCTTGCGGTGCTTTTTTTTATATATATTCGATTCGATTACTATAAAATAAAGAAGGGTTGCTACTGGCGCGTGTTATAAAACTAACTGCAATAATATTGTACCAATTTGTTGTTTCTTTTTGTATTCTCCCCAAATAACTAGGAAGGATAAAAACCTTGCCCAGCACAAGTTCTAATATTGCATAAATATTATAGTATAAAACAATGCAAGAGCAGACAAGACGCCATTTTTAACCGTAAATGTGCTAAGAGCAACTAAGTCTATCACCCACTTGCGCTATCAAAGTGCAAAACTCTCATTTTTAGACGCCACTATTCTATATAAAATAAATCCTACCCTGGTTATATTCGTTTTTTTTCTAACTCAATACCGGAAAGTAAAAAATCTTAAACTCAGGCAGTTTTTTTTTTTTTTTTTTTTTTTTTTCAGAATTCACTTTTACGAATTGTGATCTTCTCAACTCGCGGAACACCTTGTAGTTGTCGTACTCACCATAAAAAAAGAAAAAAAAAAGAAACATGCGCTCGTGTAGGAGTGTAACTGGATCCCGCTATGGGCATCAAAACTACGAAGCACAATATTTGATTTAAGGTCGTCAAAGGCACCTTGAATTGTTTCCCACTTTTCGGAATAGGCAGCTCAGTTTTGAATAACGTTTCATATTTGTTTCGATGCCCGAATACCGCTATGACAACTAGTCACTAATACTGAAAACTTCGGAGTGTGCGCTTGGTTTATTATTTTACTTATCTAACTCGATAAGGGATTTCCAAACAACTGCACACGATTATTTCGTTTGATAACGATATTATTCGAAAAGCAGACAACTAAACGTGCTGCTTTCCTTCCTCATACTTTTCTCCTTATTGTTGAAAAGGCATTTTCATCTGGGAGACGCCGTTCACCGCCGAGTTGGTTCGACCCCGCAGTCGATCCAAGAATACTGCTCATTTTCTTTTTTCTTCTTTTTAAAATTTTTCTTGATTCCCGAGTTGTGGCTTTCTATTTTGCATAATGGGCTCATTTTGGGTCTGATTGTCTCAGAAAGCGTTTTCCGCTTTCCTCTGCCCTCGCCTCCTTCCCTCCCTTTTCATCATTCGCCTTAATGTACGGAGAAAAAAAAACACACACACAGACACGCACACACCTTTCAGAGATTTTCCTAAATCTCGCCGATTTACTCTTCCAGGTCTTTGAGCGCAGTTCTTTCTGAGTATTTAGGTTTACTTATACAGCAAGCGTTTTATATATATATATAGGTTTTGATACTCTCAATTCCACTCGCCGCCGAGATACGTATTTTATTCAGAACTCGAGCATCACCTGAATACCGTCATTCTCTTAACAGGAAATAAAACGCAAGTACAATGCTACAAATGAGTCGAACAAAAACCAGGATATTTTCGTTTTTTTTTTTCTCGATGGGCATTATCTTTTGTCTCTCCAGACATTTGCAGACTTTCATGCTTTGGAATGTATATCGCTTCCAGCTCCGGAGACGTTTCATTAAATCCCATTTTTGAGTCGGCTGAGTTCTCCTGGTTGTGTCATTCTTTCTTTTTAAATACCGTGTTTTCTTTCTTTTCGCAGGAATAGCGGGAAAAGCTTCACCGATGGCTGCTTCTATCGTTAACATTTACGACAAGTTTATTTGGACATTTGTGTAATGATACTTTGTGCGAACGGACCAGGCGTGAAATTGTCTTTTGATTTACAGTCTTCTTCATGGCGTAATCCTCTATAGTCACCACAAAAAAATAATCTGCCGGGAGAAATCGGAAAAAATAGAAAGTTTGTGTGGAATTGCGAAAGTTTGTCTTTAGACGCATAGCATTTCTCTTAATCGATATTTACTGCCTTCATGTTGAATACGTTTTATAAATATTCTAGATATTAAAAAAAAAAAAAAAACTTCTTTTTCGATGGAATATTTCGGGATTTTATCGAATACAAATTTTTTATGTACATTCCCACTGAAGAATATACATTTCAAAGCACTCACTCGGCACTACACTCTATTGATTTTAAGCCGAGACCTGATGCTCTGCCTTCAGCGCGAGCTCGCTGGCTTCCGCAGTGCTTTGCTTCCGTGTGCCTGCGCGTTCATACTTGGGTTAACAAGGGGCGCGTTACGTCAGTGCTCCGGGGCGCGAGAGTTTGGCGCTCCTTTCATTAAGCGGACAGGAGTGCCACCGGAGACTGACACTGGAGCGCGCTCTTCGTGCACCCAGAATTTCTCGGAGCGCGAGTGACTTCTTCGCGCTCCGTGACGTCACGTAAACAAACAAGATGGCTGCGCTGCTGTTGAGACCGTCGAGACGAAAGGCGTAGCCGGACCGCTTCCCCTTTTCAGTTGATTAGTGCTTAATCCAGCAGGTAAAAGCGATTTGATTTGAAAGCCAAGACGGCAGTTAGCGTTCCGAAAAAGGCTTGTTCGTGCATCTCGCCTGAAAGAGAAATTCCTCTGTCAAACGGTAGCGTGCCGATAGCGCAGCGACAGAGAAGTTGTCGAGAGGAGGAGACATTCGTACCGCTCTGTCTCTTGTATAATGCTTAGCCCAGCGAATAAAGATACTTCGATTTTAAAGTTGAAACATCAGTGAGTGTTGAGCGAAATGTTTGTTCGTGCGTCTTGCCTGAAAACGAATTAATATATCGAACGAGCATGCCGATAGCTCGGCTAAAGAAAAGTTGTGATGAAAAGACGGTCGTACCGCTGCCCTGCTTAGAATGCTTGGCTTAGACGCAGCGAATAAATACTTACATTGGAAAGCCGAAACACCAGTTAGCGTTGCGGGAAAGGTTTGTTGATGCATACCGACTAAAAACAAATTGACGTGCTACCGAACAACGGTGGGCTGGTATCGGAGTAGCTTCCGTCTCGCTGCGAGACGGAACCGACGGACCCAGGGATTTCTGACAAATTTGAGGGTTTCCTGCGTCGACGAGCGAGTTTAAGAATGTTGTCTTTAGTTTAAATCCGAATAGCATGCATGGTCAATAAATAGATCGGCCAAGGTAACCTTTCACATATGTGCACAAAGCGAGTCTTCAAACCTTTCAGGAATATTAGAACGTTCGTAGAAACTTCATAACGTCGCCGTATCTTCTGCTTTAGACTCGGCCGCTCCACACGGGCCTAATTTTTTATCTGCGAAATATTTTCGGCTTCTGCCACCCGTATTTACGGTCGAAAAGAGCTCGTGTTCTGTCCATGTTCCAAGACTTACTCGATCTAACTCTAGTGTGAATGTGGTTATCGAAAACTTACCCGAATCCAGCGTTTTTCTATTTTTGTTGTCACGTGGCATATTCCGCCAGGGTAACTCGGATCCATTCGAGTAGGTTTGGAACGCAGCCTCGGTGTGTCGCGTCAGTCGCTTAGTTGCTGCGCTCGGAGTATGAAACTCGGAGCATCGGAGTAGGAGTAAAGGAGCGCCGACTTAACACACACAAATGCAGCAAGCTTGCGCCGAAGGCGGAGCTTCTACTTTCAGCTTAATGGTGAACGGAATAAACCAAAAGTCATTTACACGTAAAAAACAAAAGAACGTCCGATTTGGATACAACAATAAAGATCAGATATACAAAACAAAACATAATTTCAATCGTAATGAACAGAAATAAGTCATTAGAGGTCATAACATCAAAATAACCAGTCTCTTGTGAATACATTTAGGTTAATGACTCCCGAAAAAAGATAATGTCAACAACGTGTACGCACGATAGAATAAGGAAGGTCGTTCCAATCACAGGTGCCACGAGGAACTGCTCTGTCTGGTATGTTATGTTGAATATCTGAAGAAAGCAATATACGTAAGTACGCTTCGATGAGTAGAGATTGAAGAAGATTGAATAGATTGCTCGTCACAAATTGTAAGTGATGTTGCTATAAAATTTGGACACCTGGTCGCAAGTTAGTGCTGTGGAAGAATGGATACTTGGAAACATATAGCCTTTCTAAACTCTTTTTCCCATCATGTATATATACATGTATCGATTGATTGAGTCCCTTTATTTCAAAGACGCATTTTATTTGAAGGATATTTGACGCATTTTATTTGAAGGATAGGAAAAGCTGTCTATTTGGCAGCTTTTTCTGCAGGCCTTCTGTATCATGTATTTTTGGTAAAAAATAAAAATATATTATTAATATTATTATTAATATTATATATATATGCCTCCTTCAAATAAAAAGATTCAGTCAATCAATGTATCTATATATACATGATGGGGAAAACAGCTCAGAAAACACGGACTACAAAGAAGAACAAACACAACAGGACAATGTTATACTCGCAACTGAAGAATTTTAATGAAAGGAAGTAAAAAAAACATGCGCAATATCTTAAAAAGTTTAACAAAAAAAAAAAAAAGAGGGCCACATTCGCAAACCGTGAAGCGAGTCAGTAGGGAGTTTTAGCGAGTTGTTTTTCAAGCACACGGTTCCGAAATCACGAACGATACAGCTGCTCCATTTCGTGAAACCGTACGTGAAATTAAACATACTTTAGCGAATCGTGAAAGTGGCGCGACCGTGTAAATGATGATGATGATCGTGTTTAACGGTGGCGCCATCTTCTAGTAAACATGTGAAACATTCTGCAACGTGTAAGTCCGTGGCGGAGTGGCGGACACCTTGGTGGCGGCTCGTGTCTCCGGCGTACGACTGATGTAAACAAGACGGCCGACGTAATATTTGCCGGTCGGAATTTGAAGAACTGCGAAGCTAGATAGAGTAAAAAGTATCTGAACAACCATAAAGGTTTCCGGTGTGTCTGCGTCATCTTGAACTTGAACGATCGTTCACGTTGTGTGCCGTCGAGCCAAATCATTCCGTCTGCTCGCGGTCGCCACGGCAGCTAGTCTGCCCGCAGATCGCAAAAATTTACTAGCATGCGCAGTTTACAGCATTCACGATCGCTTACCATTGTGAGCAGTCCTCGAATTGATTTGGTTCAACCTCTCAAATGAAGCAGACTAACAGGACGGCAAATCGCGTCCCGCTGTCTTAAGCCTAACGCTCGGCCGGGTCGGCGAAGGCAGTCGCCAAACCGACCGCCATCTTTCTTTTACCCGAGTCGTGAACGGTGCTGGCTGCATTGCGGTGACGACTCCAGCGGCCGGAGTGGGTGAAATGAACGAAAAGAGCCTCCCGACGCCCTGAACGACTCGCACGCGCATGCGCAGTGGCGTCGCCGAAGCGTTCGTGGGAAAACCCTTCGTATGGAAACGACCTGCTAAAACACCCTAGTAATCTACATTTCTACCCGTTCACTACGTGAGCCATGTAACGAACGGGTAGAAATGTAGATTATTGAAACGCTTCACGGTTGTCGAGTGTGGTCATTTCGTTCTGTGCTATATTTTAAGATAATGTGTGTGTATTTTGTTCGGTGCGTTTGTCCTTCATTACAATTCTTCAGTTGCGAGTACTGCATTGTCCTGCCGTGTTTGTTCTTCGTAACCCGTGTTTTCCGAGCCGTTTTCCCATCATGTATAACGTCAAACAACTGGCCCAAAGTACCCCCTTATTACAATATATATATATATATATATATATATAATATATATATATATATATAAGTGAAAGATGCGTACTGTCGGAGTTACTAATTCGAAGTTTATTACGACGTTTCGAGCGGGGACCGCTCTTCATCAGGTAGCGAGGGTATAGACCGTTTTATCGTGGGTAGCGCCATTTTGAGAGCGAGAGCGAAAAGGGGAAAGGGCTACCGGTGATTTCCCCCTTTCTGATTGTGTAGAAAGAGTAAATGTCCCGGATGAGAGGCTTGGCCGGTGTTGGGCGTCTGCTGTGCCCCAACATCTTTCGCGCTTTCTGTTCTGTTTTGAACTCCCAAACCTAACCAGAGCCGCGTGCTTCGATGGCAACAGTCCGCCGGTCATCGGGGCACCAATGCTCGGTCATAGGGTGCACGAATAACGACAGAAAGCGTCGAATACTGTCCGAGGACCTCGTAGCTTGCATGAAATTCGGCAAGGCACGTGCGGCTGCAATGTTTTGAAGCTCCAGCGCTTTCTGCGTGACTGGAAATGATGAACCATTCATAAATGTTTGCTTGCAATAGGCGCATTTCAACGCAGCCGTTTTTAGTAATGAACAAGCGATACACGAAACGGGAACCTCAATTAACTTTTGTAAACACCCGCAGCTGCTACATATTGTTTTGCTGCGCTGCTTTTATCTTGCGTGTCCGTGTTCTCATGTTTCATTGTGGATGGACGACGAAGACGTTCTAGATGTGCTTATATCGAACCGCAGAAAGCCTTAAAGCAGCCTCGAATTACTTTACTATTTGATGCAATATTTTGAGTACTAACCTCCAATTTCTATCACTGACACGTTCGCTGCCGCTGTTCCCCCCGTTGCCGCCCTGGCGGATGCCATGACTCGAACAAAGAAACGTACACACTGGGCTCGAAGACGCAGATCGCAACACACGAGTCGTACCCTGGAGCGACTATCCAGCGCTTCAAAGCGCCCAATCAACGAAAACAACCCAAACAACCCACCAGCGGCACTCCAAGGGGCGCTTTTGTCGGCTCTGTGGTATCGCACAGGGGATCGCTATTCAGGAAAACCGATAGAACTACCTTTTCAACAATTTCCAATTTCTAGCCTCACCCGGCGGCGGAAATAAGCCTTCAACTAAGTGTTGTAAATGATGAAATCGAGTCAGTCACCACTGCAAATTATCAATATTAAGATAAATTCAGTTACAAAATTTTACAAGCTGAAACGGCAATTATCACGAGAAAACTGGCACGCACCTCGCGAGCGTACCCCATGTTCATCGGCGGTACAGCGTTCGGTGCGCGCTCCATTCACAAGCTGTTCCGAGCACAGTCGAGAAGATGGTGTTGAGGAAATGTCTTTTCGGTTTACGAACGCAATCCACTGCCGCCAAGACCGGGGTCATGTGGAAAGCGATGGAGCTTAAAGACATTGCAGCCGCTCTGGCCTTGCCGGATTCATTGCAAGCTACATGGGTCCTCGGACAGTATTCGACGCTTTCTGTCGTTATCCGTGCACCCTATGACCGAGCAATGGTGTCCCGATGACCAGGGAACTGTTGCCATCGAAGCCCGTTACTCTAATTAAGTTTGCGAGTTCAAAACAGAACAGAAAGCGCGAACGAAGTTGGGGCACAGCAGACACCCAACACCGGCCAAGCCTCTCATCCGGGACTTTCACTCTTTCTACACAATCATAAAGAGGGAAAGCGCCGGTCGCCCTTTCCCCTTTTTTCTCTCGCCCTCTTTCAGTAAAACGGTCTATAGTCCGCGAATGTTTATATACCGCTAAGAAGAAATTAGAGGGAGTAAAGTGCAGTAGGAAATAGAAACAGCGTTGACAAAACAGATAGTTTACACAGAAAGGAGAGGGCACCAAAACTTGACAATCATTAAAAAAAAAAAAATCGGTTTGCAAGAAAAGATTATTTACGCTCGCGCGCAAAAAAAAAAAAAAAAAAAAAAAAAAAGTTGTTGGTGGAGAGACTATTTCCTCTCACACAAAAAAATAAAAAATAAAAATAAAAGGGTTTGAAAGTCTTGGGTTGGGAAGGGGTGGCTCGTCTTCAAACCAGAAGTAGGATGCATGTGACCACCGACGCCCCCAAATCCCGTGGCATTCCTTTGTGCTAGAGGTCGAAGTTAAACACTTTTGGGGATTTTTCCTTGGATAAGGAGTGGTAGGGATGTGACAGTCTATGCCTGCCTGAGATTAACCGCTTGAGCCGCATTTATCCGTTTTGGAGGTTCTCTTCGGACTTAGACGCATTAGGATGTGGTTTAACTATCGATTATTAAGTTTAAAGATCTCCTAGTGTCTTCAGCGTGTGCATCTAGAGAAGCTCAAAGGCGGAGAGGATCAGCTCTCCAACGAGCCAGCTGCAAACTAAACAGCCTTCCCGGACTTTCATCAATGCCCTGGTTGAAGGTATTAAACTTATAAATAAAATGATTCTTTTTGCTCTCTTTCAATTTTTGTGCTGAAGCCTGATTCCAAAATTACAACAGAAGTGTGCTTGATTGAGTGATTAGAAAGAGACAGGTGCTTTGAGAGCGGAAGGTCGGGGAGTGTTTGTGCGTGACATTTGTGGTTGTTAAAGCGTAGTCTGAAAGCCAAATTAGTCTGTCCGACATACTGTTTATTACAGACATTGCAGTGCAGGAGATAAATCACGTTTGACGTGCCGCAATCGTAGCTACCCCTTATGTTCCACGTGAACTCTGAATTTGTGCTCGTGGCGTTCTTTGTTTCTAACATGTGCTTGCATACTTTACACCTGGGCTTTCGGCATGGTCGGCAACCTAGGTTTGCGGGAGTGGTAGTTTTTGATTTTACTAAGACGTCCCGGAGATTCCTGCCGCGTCGATAGACGACCCGAGGAGCGGCGGGAAAGATTTCTTTGAGGCGGTCGCTCTGTGACAGAAGATTGTAATTTTTGCTCAATATGTTGTTGATGTTTGGAAGATTGCCTGTATACGTTAAAATAAGGTTAGACTGTCTACTTTCTTGAGGACGCTCTATTCGGTTGCCAATGATGTCTGAGCGGTCGAGGTTTCTTGCCTTGTTTATAGCGTCATCGATTACATTTGCTGGATACCTCTGCTGGGTTAGTACGCGTTTCAGTTCCTGAGCGTTTTGTTCAAAGTCGTTGTTGTCTGAGCATATGCGCTTAAATCTGTGCGCCTGAGAGTACGGCAGACTAGTCTTACAGTGTCGAGGATGGCAGCTGTTAAAATGGAGGTATTGTTGTCTATCGGAAGGTTTTCTGTAAAGTTTCGTACTTAATTTGTTATTGGAAATTTCCACAGTTACATCCAGGAAGTTTATGCACTTTTGTGATACGGAGTGAGTAAATTTTATCGATGAGTGAGCTATATTGAAGGCGGCGATAAATTTAATGAGTTCGTCTTCAGCACCGGCCCAGATCATGAATATGTCGTCGATGTATCTTGTGTAAAACAGCGGTTGAGTGGGGCGTTCAGCGAGAAAGGTGGTTTCCAGTTGTGACATAAATATGTTAGCGTAATTTGGCGCCATCTTAGTTCCCAAAGCGGTTCCATTGGTCTTCAGGAAGTGCCTATTCTCAAATTCAAAGTGATTGTTCTCCAAAACCAGTTTCATCAGAATTGAAAGGACGTCCCCCTCGACGTCAAGTGTGTGCTGAGCGTGTTCATACGCTTCGATCACTGCCGCAATTCCGTCTCTGTGGGGTATATTTGTATATAGGGAAGCCACATCAAGGGTTACGAGAAAAGCGTTATCCGGAATGTCTAGTGGGGAAATTTTCTGCAGGAAGTGGCTGGTGTCCTTAACAAACGAAGGGAAGGTTGAAGGAATGTCCCTGATCAGTGTATCGACAAGACTCGAGGTACGTTCGGTGACTGTGCCTATTTCTGACACTATGGGTCGCCCGGGGTTGTTGATCTTGTGTATTTTAGGAAGGAGATAAAAGCGACCGGGTTTGGAGTGGGATGGTTTTATGGCGTTAAAAATCTCCTTGGTTATTTTGCCACTTTTCTTTAGAACTACTAATTTCTTTATGATGGCAGTTTCAAGCCTTTGTGTGGGGTCTGTCGGTAGTTCGCGGTAAAATGATGCGTCATTCAATTGCCGAAAGCCCTCATCAAGATAATCTTGTATGTTCATAACGACTATGGAGCCGCCCTTATCTGCAGGTTTAATAATTAAATCTGTCCTCGCACTGAGTCTTTTCAGGCACTCATTCTCTGGCCGAGAAAGGTTATATTTTGTCGGTCCTTCGCAACTAGAATAATAATTATCATCGCCTTAGCTTGAGTAGTGTCACAAGTATCAAATAAACTGCTTTCAGCAAAAACCTATTCTTAAGACCATCATGCGCAAAATAATCAAAGGGTCGATTAAATCAATTTTAAGCTGGGACAAATGTTCAGATTGGAATTTTACTTATAGCATATAGTCTAGTGTGCCAAAAGAAAGAGGGTACAAAGTCAGAAGCCTGCTTTTCGATAAGAAAATTTGAAAACATAACACACTATTTCGTACCTCCTTCCCGTCGAAAGCTCTCCGCCTTTCTTTTATTTTTTTTTATTTTTTTTTTTTTAACATCCGCGGTACTTAAAGCACGTCAGCCGGCCCTAGCTCACGGATTGGACATGGCCACTGTTTTGCTCTACTCCCTTCACCCCTAAGCTGAGAGTGCGGCGGGAGCTACGCGCTTGCCGGAACATTCAGCCGCCTCCCTTTCATCACCTGACCAAATTCTTTGCGCGTGGGTACGCGCGAGGGAACATGATCACCTGGTAAATGATAGAAGCGTGACTGGCGCAACGAGCACGCTGCTTCCACAGCATTGTCAGCATGGGCGTGAACGTAGGATATTTACGAGCAGGTACTTTTTAAGAATGTTGCTATTTTAAGAATTTGGCTAATTTGCTATAAGGAACTTTTTACGAATATTGAGGGACCGGTTAATCTTCTAGTGGGAGTATGGCGAGGTGGGGTTACACAAACCAGGGTCTGAAGAAGGCAAGATGGTAGTTTTTCCTTTCCCTCTGCTTGAACTACTAGCATTATACTCTCGCCTCTTTACGTTTGGTGGCGCTGCGCGATTTGTAAGTTTTGGAGGAAAGCTTAGAAGAAGGAAAATGATTTCACAGCACTTTTAAGCTGCGCTGCGTGTTCATTTATAAGCTTTCTGGGCTCAAGAGTCACTCTAGATTGTCCTAAATATAGCGTAATATTGTGCGCTCAATTAGCTTCCCAATGAAATATAAAGAGAAAATACTTTATGCTAAAATCAGCCGAACGTATGTCCGGGAAATTGGGCGTGTTACACTTCTTCGATGCACTTTTGTGTTGCATTTTTGATGAAAACTTCTGGCGTTACTCTTGTTCGTTACACCTTTTGTTGCACTTTTCTTTTATACAACCCCAACATTGTATAGAAAATCTGTGCAAACAGGTTAGCAAGCCACCAACCACAACAATACTATCATCTGAGAGGAAAAAGAAAAATAGATAGAGCTCGAAGACTGCCATTCTTAACAAACAACCGGCGCTTCGCGACAATACAAGTGAGCGCCTGCTCTTTTCGCTACCCCACAGCGCACGCATGCATAGCCGTGTTGCCAGCTCACGGCGTTCCCCCTCTCGACAAACGAACAAAGACACACACACACACACACACAATGAAAAGGTAAAAAAATACCAAATAAGAAACCAAATAAAGAGGACGAGGAACCCTTGTCCCTCTAAACACGCGAACCGGAAAACGGAGGCTCCTCTGCAATGACCGAAACCGCTGACGCACCGCCACCACTCGTCCGACGTCTCGCGCATAACAATAAGGGGTCCGGCGACAAGCGCCCGGCCATCGCGTTGCTTTTTCTGCGACGCGCTGCGCGGACCGCAGCCCGCCACCGCTCGCGACGACTTCGGTCCCGCGCACGGCCTTGTAAACACGGCGGGGGGGACCACGGCCGTAATTGATTTGCCGTGTTGCTCGCCGGTTTGAGGTCCCCCCTTGTCTCTGTGGGGTTGCGTCCAGTGGTGGTCGCTGCGACGTGGCGCCGAGCCGCTCTCTCGACCCCGTCTGTGGTGCGGCTCGCTCTAGGCCTGCAGTCGACGTCGGGCGGGGCGCCGTGTACTTTTCAATCGGGGTTGGCTGCGGATGTCCGTCATAACGCGACGGGTGGCTGTCAGCGCGATGGCTGAGTGTGGGTGGGGCGGGCGTTCTGTTTTGTGGTTTTCGTTTGGTGCAGTTCATAATCTGCAGAGTCGGTCGGATCTGCTAGTGAGCCCGGATAGCGAGGTCAGCTGAGCATTATTTTATGTATAGGTTGGGGGGGGGGGGGGGGGGGGGAGGGGGGGGCGGGGACTGAATTGCCGGGGCTTGATCTGAATTGGGACGTAACAATCGGCGGCCGCGCGCGGCAACCTGAACTTTTCGTCAAACATGTATTTCACAGGTGGGTCGTACCTTATGAAATTACAAGGCGTATTTCCCTTTCTGTAAAAAAAAAAAAAGGGACAAAAATGATGCCATGGTGAACGCTAAACAGTGAAGCAGACGACTGAGACGAGTGGCGCGGCGCGTTTAGTGCGTGTATTGATTGATGGCACCGCTTCCGTGTTCCGGCCACTGGCTCCTACTTTCTTTGAAATTATATATATATATATATAATTTCGTGGTCTATTAAAATTAATTTAATATTTGTGCATGCACATTTACTTTAAAATAAATGTGAACAATGTTAGCTAAACCTAAAAGAACCGAAATTCCAAAAAGAAAAAAAGAAACGCGGTTGCATAATTATGGCGTGTTTGCAGCTGGATGATAATCATCTGCGTGTCGTCTGCTTTCTTTGGGTGGTCGGCTACACCCAATGTTATTGGATTACCTCAGTTGTGGAACCCCCGCGGAAGGGGGTACCTCTCTAACTCAGTTCAATTCGCCTCTCGTAAGGCGCGGGTTATCCTGACTTTATACAAGTACCGCCATTGTTGGATCGTGCCGCGGGCACTCCGATTGGATGCCTGCGACGCGTCGCCATTTTTGGCTCATGGTGCATTTCACATCCGCACGCGCGTGCACGCTCCTATTCGTCTGCAGTGACTGTCGGTGACGCGCCGCCGCTTTCGAGCACGCTCCCATTGGCCCGCTGGAGATGCCGGCGCCGCGCCGCCACGAAAAACTAGACCGATGGCGACGCTCCGCCGTTTTTGACTCGAGTGCGTCCGTGCATGAGTTTGCTTGACCCTACTTGCTTATAAAATGCAAATTCATCCAGCGCTTTAGCCTGCCGTCGTTTAAAACGCCATCTAGATTTTCGTTTCAAAACTGGGTGCTCTATAGAGTAGCGTTGAACGCCATCTAGATGCTATGCATCGAAATGTACGTATTCTATAGAATAAACTGCAGTTACGATAGCAGCCGTTCGGCGCGTCGAGCGACGGGAGGCGAGCCGTGGTGGAGGAGGCGTGGTAGTCATCGTGCAAGCGGCGTCTATGAGGAGTTCCGTATAACTGAGTTAATATAATAACGATATATATATATATCTATATATATATATATATATATATACTTGATGAAGAGTGTTCCCCGCTCGAAACGTCGTAATAAAATTTGCTGCATTAGTTTCCCAGCAAAAAACATATGACCTATCGTCACCTAGGCTACGCATGCGTCGGCCGCCACCAACTATCCAAAGAACAAGCGCTTTTGCAGATATTTTTTATCGGGCTGCACTGAATAAAATTGCCACAACAGCCGATAAGATTAATGCTGGAGGACAAACCATTACAAATATAAGGAACCTAAAAACCATTCGTTTTTCTTTCTTTTTCATGCCGTGGCCTGTAAGTGATATCGATGTAAACGTACAAAAGATTCACTTTTGTTTAAAATTAGTATCGACTGTTTCGGGACAAGTATTTTAGAAATTACTGTGGTACTCGCATGTTACTAGAAAGAAGGGGTCGTACAAAACAAACTGCAATAGGTGAACCAAAACAATTTTACATACGTTTTTTAACGTTTCTGTCACGAACTTCAGAGCGACGTTCAGCCATACCTCGACAATTCGGGTGTGGAATTGTGTCGCTAACTATTGTGAATTTTTATGTAACTGACAAACTTGACATTTTCTTTCTTTCTTTTTTTTTTTTTTTGGGGGGGGGGGGGCTGTTTGATTTTGTTTAAACATTGTGCATATGTATGATTTTAGTGTGCCTCGGAATTTCAATTAACGATTATAACATATAGATTACATAACAATCTTTAGAATTATTTGAAACGGCACATGGACGGCGTCAAAAATGCTTCGAGAGTATGGTATTATTTTCTAATGGGAGAATAAAAACAAATGGTTAAAATTGTGACGACCATGGGAAAATCGTATGGGTAACGAACGGTTCGTAGAAAACAAAATACGACTTTGTCCCACACGCCTATCGAGAACTCTAGCAATTGCATACAGCAACACCGGGAAAAAATTTCTTTCCTAAATATTGAGGTTACTAAGTCTTTCTAGATGCGGATTCTGTGTACCTTACCTGTGAACAACACACGACGTGTATATATCTTTATGCAATGAATAATAAATCAATAAATTCTCCCCACTTGTGGTCCGTCTTCAGTTCCACATCGCCTCCGAACAAAATTCTCCTCTTCATGTCGTTAGTTTTGCGATAGCAGAGTCACGACACTTCGAACCAATAATAACATCAAAACTCTCGAAACCGGAAAAAAAACGACGAGTCGGATATTTTCAGCCCGCCGTCCTTTTTTATTCGCCCTCCATATCGTGCAAGCAAAATGCCTGGCTACTTCAACCCCGCTATCCCGGTGAACGACAAAGGGCAAACATCGGACCCGCGAAACGAGGGGATCACAAAAGGGTCCATTTCATCGTCCGTCGACATGACTGACGGACCCCGAATCCGTGGGGCGCCGCCCGGTCCATGCTTTTCACTGACAGCGGGTAAATATTTTGGCAGCGATTTAAAAATCCTGCTACGCTCCCGCCCTTTAAAAGCAGCGGCATTGTCCCCGTCGCTTCGATCTCTTTCGTCGTGTTCAACACGCCGCGGAGAAGCGATGGGGGATACGTGTTCGCCCGAAGAACGACGCACTGGCCCGTCACGGCCGACCCAGTCGACTGAACGCTTGTTTCTTGCTCTTGGTTTTAGATTGCCACCAAGCTTGAGAAGATCCTCGATGGTGGGCTTTGGTCGCATCTTTGCCTACGCTCAGCTGCGTGGTCCTTTGTAGCTGTGCGTTTTTGTTTTGTTCGTTCTAGGTTTGACGAGATTTAAGACGTGGTGGCCAACCGCCATCTTTAGGCAGATTTGTGTCCTGCTTACTCACTGACCGTGCTACCTTTTTTAGTAATTAGGTCTCACAGAACGTATACTGTAATACAAAAATTAGAGATAAAAAATCGGTAACCGGACAAAAACTCACCGGACAGAAGCTTACCGGACAGAAGCTCACCGGACAAAAGCTCACTGAACAAAAGCTCACCCGTTTTTTTTACAAACCCGGACAAAAGCTCACGTCTTTTTTTTTTTGCTACTTCGGGCGAAACACTGGCTGGGATAAAGAGCGGACGCGATGGACATTGCATCATTTTTAGGAGAACTGGCATCCCATCCCATGCAAAGGTGTCGACAGATAAGCCATAATTAACAGGCAGAAAAGCTACGATCTGAGGCCAAAATTTAGGTCACCAAAACTAAGTGGAGCAGATAAGATCAAGCTTGCTTGACTCAAGGTATGTCGCAGCACCCTTGTTCCACGGCCAAGAAACTTCGTGAACCGAAGTTTTTGAACCCGAAGAGTGACCGAAGAAGCGGAGACACCCTTTGTCGGCCTTGTTTTTTTGTTCTGCTTATGTCTCGCTAAATACGCACGTAAAGGTTAGGCACAATGTCTTTTCATCACTAATACATGGGTTTTCTTGCTGTTCAGGTTTATATTTGAAGTGAATGGCTAGGAAAATTAAATTAATTTTGCCATTGAGCGTCGTAAATGTATTTGAAATCAAGGATTATCTCAGGGTATTGTGAAAAGGAAACTCAAGCAAAAACGTAATATACAAACCATTGAGTTGCGAAGTTTTAAAAATATTTTCGAGGAACGGGAGTGTGGCCTTCTGGATAAATGATCAATTTAGAAAGCTGAAAGCTGTGCGGGATTTTAAGTAGGCTGCGTTTCTTCCACCACAGCTTGTGACCGAAGGACTAACCTACAACAAGGAAACGTCTACCCGTGACATCGGCGACCTGCTGGACTACTCTGATTGCACATATGTCAACGGGTCTTTCCGTTATGCTTCTGCTCCTTCTGCGGCGGCAACCAGAGCGAATTCTTCCCTTTGCCAGACTGTGTGCCGACGACGACCGGTGTTTCCGCCGGAACGATGAAATATGTATGACGCTTCTCTTTAAGACAAATACCGGACGAGCAACACCTGCGAAGGATGAAATACTTGGTTCCAGAAGTTTGTCCGCCACGCCCATCCAAGCGTCTGGAGGCTGATTGAATGCTTACAGAAACCTCAGGCGCTCGTTGCCACGGCATTGACACAAGCCCGGAGAGGTGATCCCGGGTAAAAGAGGGTGAGAAAAAACACTCTACGCCTACAGAATCGTGTGGAAAATATTTTCGAGGGATTACAGGTACACCCAGATCAACCAAGACTACTGGCGCTAGTGGGAGACTGCATTCGCTTCTAACCAATCAATAAATAAACTTGTTTCTAGGCTAAGCACCAAACCATGCGCCTGTCAGATTTATTGTATCTTTGCATTTTAGTGTCGCGCGCATGTACCTAAGTTGTCCGCACACGTGTTAAGACCAACATGAAACAGACTCCTGGTGAGCTTTTGTCCGGGTTTGTGAAAAAATGGGTGAGCTTTTGTCTGGTGAGCTTCTGTCCGGTGATCTTTCGTCCGGGATTAAAAAAATCTGCGCTGTCCCCTTCGCAGCTTCACATTAATATCAGCAAAAAAAAATTCTCTACGATCATTTTTAGGCAAAACTTCGCCAGAGCTCTAAAATGGGGTTCGGCGAACATCAGCCTACAGTAACTTATTTTGACATGATACGACATAATTTTCTTATATTTTATTTTATGACCAATGCGATCGATGTGAATAATGAACCGATGTAGTTGTCTATATACGCCAGCCGACTACGTTTTCTTTGCTAAAAAAGGAATATGTCGTCTCAAAACAAAGTTCCAGTACCACGCAAAGAAAGAAAACGTGAAATGCCTGCCATAAAAAAAATTTAAAAAATTCTTCGCGCATTTTGGCACAGACACGAATTCAAACATACTTTGTAAGACTACTGGACCTTTCGCATCTGATCTACCAGGATGGCATTTTTACATGTTTGTCTTTTTTTCAAGCAAATACGAGGACGCTTAGAGAATGCCGAGACTGTGAAGTGAGATTAATGAAACACACACAAGCGCACACGCACCTGCCACGCTCATTAGACAAAGGCCCCTTTCTCGTAGCTGCTTCTTGATTTGAAGCTCTATGTCTGCTGTTGTTTTCTTGCTTTGTTTTCACTTCGAGGCCGGGATTCTTTTACTACGGAGCAGTTGGCGTTTTCTGCAAGGAAATGAGAAAAGTTATTTTATGTTGTAACTCTAAGCAAGTTTTCTTTTTGTTCTCTTTCTTAACGGAAAGAAGGAACAGTGAACGGAGGCGCGGTGTAGCGCGCTAACGCCGGGCATGCCTCATTGAAGAAGGAAGCCTCCTAATGAGTCTTCCCAGTGTTGCCTCCTCCCCTTTTTTTCCCCTCTTTCCTGCAAACGCTAGTGTTCCAAAGTAACGCCTTTGTTGGAGCTTCGAGTACCGGGGGAGGAAAAAAGGCGGGCATATTTTTCACTTCTGTTTCAAATATTAGCCCGTCGACAATTTTCGCCCTGCACTTTTAGTTTCGCGTGCGGATTTCCTTCTGAGTCCATTGGGTTAGACTTAACGAAACGATATCAGAGAAATTGTGTTTCGGCAATGCCTGCCGCAGGAAAGAGGGGGAAAAGGCTAGGTAAAAATAAAATCGAGATGGAGGTGCAAGTTGATACAATTTTTATTTAAATTGGCTCAAGAGATATGCGTGAGATCTGTTGAAATTTTCCTTCCACATCGCAAGTGAAATTTTCACATTCGTGGGGATCCGAAGACCGTGTGCGTGAAATCTCTGAACAAACTTTCAGGCGACGCATCCTCTCAATAAAATATGTTCCAATTGTGTATGAACTCTTGATTTTTACAGTCTCTATTCGTAAAATATTAACATTAAAATGAAATTCTTGCTGCCAATTTATTGTTGATTTCATTTTTATGGAAGTTGTAGGCAGTGCTTTGTTGCTATCAATTATCACGTGAGGGCACGTAGTTTTTTGTTTCTATCTGTATGGGCTCCCATACCCGTTCTTCTACGCAAGGCCCTCTCTCCCAAGTCAAAGGAATAGTTTCACATTTTTCGCAAACAGACCCTCCATGTGCCCTCCGCGGAAGAGATAAAAATATGTACGACTGATCAATATTCTATACGAGATAGCCCTTCAAAGCTGTCATAAACCTGCTTTGTTAGGCGAACGAGGAGCTGCTGAGATTCCACACCTCCTCTTTGTACCGGGCCCTTTCCGCGACGCTGTCCATTTTAATTTCGGGCTCGCGTCGAGAATATTCGAGGTGCCGCGTTGGCAATAAATTTCGCCTACCCAGGCAAAGCCACACCGGCTCGAAGTGCGCTCGAGCATAGAGCCACCTCCTACTAGGAGACCCACAGAGACTGTTTTTGAACTCTTCGTATAAGTCGCTACTTTTCGTTATATATAGATATATATATAGTTTTCGCTTCTTTTGCGTTTTCGTAACAGCTTTCTCTTGAATTCCGTATATAGTCGTATAAGCTACGTGATGTATCAATCTCGCACTTCTCCTTTCTAGCGCTCTTTCCCTCTTCCACAACTGTTCTTTCTTTCCCATCCTTTGAACGAGATTAGTCGCCGTGGTATTCTGTCTCAAGAAAGGTCCCCATAAATCTCCCCCCTTTCTTTATATTTTCTCTCATCCCCCGCTCTTCTAGCTTTCTCAACGCAGTCAGGAGGTTTTCTTCTTTTCTGCCTCCGCAAATCTCGAGCTTTTTCGCACACTCTTTTTTTATGCTTTTTTTTTTTTTTTAGCTCTCGCTGCAAAAGGTGGCTTGGAAATAAACGGAGCTCTCCTTTTTTCTCCGGCAACGTGGTTTTGCTCTCTCTCTCTCTCTCTCAGCTTCATTCTCAGTTTGTTTCTTTTCTTTCAGGTTCTCGGCATTTATCAGCTCTTGGAAGGCAATTGATCAGGGAGGCGCCGCCGCGAGGGGTGTCGCCTCCTGTTGCGCAATTGGCAGACGTTTCTCTCAAGCAGGGAGTGCTTTACAATTGGATGGAGTCGAACCGACTAGAGCCAGCGATGGGCTGCGGAGAGATTGCATTCTGTTCAGCTAATCAGGTGAACAATGGGGGGGACTGTCGCTGTTCCCTAAATTGGCTCCTTGTTTTAGCCCTACCCCTTGCTTCGCCCCTTTCCCAAACTTCCAACGGGCGAAGAGAAAGCCTGTCTAACAAGCCAGTGGCTCTCTTAAAAGAGAAAGCTCCACTGGTTTGAACAATGGGGAGTTGGGCAAGGCCCCGACATTTTTTTTTTTTGGCCTAGAAACTCGACGTGCTCTCCGCGGCAAAAAAGGATTGCGCCGATTTATTCTGTGTGCCGTAAAATATTTTAAGTGCAAGGCTTTGCTACAGGCACAAATATACTAGGTGCCGATGACGTTTAGTCGCTACAAAAATGTTCCGAAACTAACTCGAACTAATCTAGACTTGAAGAAGCGCTCACAATATGCCATTTTTTTTTTGTCCCGGTCAGGGCAAACAAGCAAATGTTTGCCAAAAAAAAAAGTACTCGAAGGAAAATATCACTCAGCTTAATTGCAGCTTGTTCATTTTAAAAGTAACACTTGTCTCAATATTGATTTAACAGTCGTCTAATTAAAATTCGTAAGGCGATATTTTGTTTTTTACTGTTAAGCGTTGATTCAAGAACGTAGATTATTAAGACGTTACTTTACGCTCCCTTACTGAAAATGGAATATTAAATTATGTTTTTTTTTTAAATTAACTTAGAGCTCTGCAGAATACTAGAACTATTTTGCTCACTTTTACATTACCAAACTTTGTGGCCAGCAGTGCAACTTTCACCTCTATAATTTTGTTCTCATTAATTACTATGCGCAAAGAAGGGGTATGCTACTTGCCTTGACTTCTTTACATCCTTTTTATACTTTTCTTGTGGAAAAAGCAGTGGTCAAGGGCCTCTCATTCTGATATCAGAATGTTTGTTTTTTACTGGCGTATTAAAAACCTAATTTTTGCTTTCATGCTAACTATTGTTTTTATATAATACGTGTTCATGATAAAAAAAATTTATATAATACCTAAAAAGGAAGCACCACACCGAAAGCTGCCGCACAAATGAGACGTACGTTTATAAAACAGAAAGTCAACTCCCTTTATGTCTGCAATGTTTAAAAAAACCTTAAATGCAAAAAAAAAAAAATGCCTGAATTGGTTACGCAGTTTGGAGTTGTCAGGTGGTTGTTATTGCGGTTCGGGTATCTGTATTCTTCGCTGCAGCCACCGTCATTACGTCCAATGTCTTCAAAGCACTATGGGCAACCTGCTCCCCTCACATGTCAGTATGACATGCCTAGTGAGCCTTTCCTCACCATCTGAATCAATTCTGATGCGCTCTGCGGCTGCAACAACGTGAAACCACGAACCCTCCACTATTTCTTACTCAGAAGGGTCTATCAGATGATTATAAAAAATCATACTTTGAATTGTGTTCGATGTGCCACAAGAACATAATACAGAGTTTTAGGGAACCGTCTTTTCTTCTGAGGTAGCGCATGCACACTCCGTACCGGAGGGACCATCGTACCCTATCAAATGTACAAAAGCGGTTCCCTAAAATACCCTAATATTAGGGAGTTTTAATAGACAGTGTTTCCCCCTCCGCTGAGCCCCTCCGCTAACGGGAACTCTACAGCCAAGGTCATCGGCGCGCAGGCGCAAAGGCGATTTCTTCGTGGAGGGGGAAACACGGTCTACTAAAGCTCCCTATTGCCTTCAGGTCTTATACGGTTAGAAGGCTGACGTTGCCTCAAACGTTCCACCCTGGACGCCCGTCTACTAGAGGCAGGTGCCGAAGCGGTGAATTACCTCGCCCGTTCGGACCCCCAAGGACCCAGTAACAATTTCGGGCTCGGCTCAACGGCCACTGTCCCCTTTTTCCCGGACACGGGATAAGCCACAAAAAGACAGGGGCGGCTGGATCTCAATCCACGAACAGACAGCTGAAAGTATCGGTATCAATCCACGGACTCTTCTTCGTGCGGACCCCTATTGGGGAGGAGGTCGAGGAGTGGCGCTCCCTAGAGGCCACCTCGGGAACTAACGCTGTGTGGCAAACAAATCTTCCGTCCGCAGGCAGTATTGCATTCGCTGCCATGGAAGACGACGGCGCAGGCTCGTGAAAAATGTGTAGCACTATTCGTTTTTTTTTTTCCTAGACACATCTAGATACAAGTATTTTAATCCCCTCTTGCGTTCCATATGATCTAAGTCCTCTTGGAAGACAAATCAAGCGCATGCGTAGCCGTACGCGGGCGTGCCGGGCCATCCGCGTCGTGTCTGTCGCACGCGCTGGATCGCGCGTGGCCGGCGCGGCGTCCGTGTTTTTCTAAATAATTCACAAAACATGCACTTCACTTCTAAGCTACCCTGTCTCTTGTGACAATCTTGGACGACATCGGCAAAAGCAAGCGGTGTCTCGTTGAAGGAGACGACATGCTCAACTGCGATCATGTCATCGAGCGCAGCGTTCGTTGCTCCAGAGCAGACGGTGGACAGTGCCCGCATCGTCGGCCACGTGCTGCAGTCCTCCGCGCTGCATACTATACACCAACTCATGTTTACAAACAAACCGGAGCGCCCCTAGCGGACGTCACCGGCGCCGCGCATGCGCCGTGGATGGTGGGCAAGAAGCCCGCCGTCGCCCATAAACAAACCATTGAATTGCGTTGTTGTCGGCGTCGGTGGGAGTCCCCGTGCTCTTTTTCGCGTTGGAATTGTTGATTCTACGTCCTCCTAACAATGTCTGACTACTTGAGCAGCTTCAGCAAAACTATCGAGGCAAAACTTTGCGTGAATAATGTGACTTGCGGCGATTCATTTCACGTGGACGCAGCAGAATGGGCGCTAAAGCCTGACTGCCACGTCGAGAAATTCTGCTCGCTATTTTCAGTCGCGACGTCGCTCGGACTGCAAAAGCGTGGACCGTAGCTGAGATGGTGGACATCGTTACTGAAAACCTCAAGTAGAATCGGGCATTACAAGTCGGTGATGGCCACTGGTAACAATGATCAACAACTTCTTGTATCTGTTTACACTAAGCCGACTTACCCCAACCAACCTTCAAAAGTGTTTTGAGGCCTGCACTTAGTTCTTATCGCAATTACCGGGTCAATGTTTGGTTTACGAGCCGCTGTTGTTTGGACGAACTGACGACAAAAAGCAGCCAAGTTTGAAAGAGCAGACGACAGTTGGAACGCACGCGCAATGGAGTACGGGCAAGACGCACCGCGTCCCGCGTCAACAAACCATTCGAATGTCACGTTGTCGGCGTCTGTGTGAGTCTGCATACTCTTTTTCGCGTTGGAGTTGTCGATTCTACGTCCTCATCGCAATGTCTTACCACTTTAATCGCCTGAGCGAAATCATCAAGGCTCGTTACGCTGCTAAACTTTGCATAAATAATTTGACGTGCGGCGATGTATTTGCATGACCGCCGCAGAATGGACGTACAAAACCATGATGAGACTCTTCTAGCTATTTTCGGTCGCGACGACCCTCGTGCTGCAAAAGTGTAGAAGGTAGCGGCGATGATCGACGTCGATACTGAAAATCGGAAGCGGGAACAGACAAAGCGTAACAAGTAGGTGATGGCCACCGGTGCAAATGATCAACATCTTGTATACCTACTGCTTACACCGAGCCTATTTAAGTCTTTTGAGGCCTGCAATTACTTCTTATTGCAATCACCGGGTCAAAGTTTGGTCTACGGGCCGCTTTTGTTTGAACGAGCAGACGACAAAAAACAGACAACTTTAAAAGAGCAGACGAAAGTTCGAACGATCAGGCGGCCGTGTGAATTTGAAGACGCACTGAATCCGTGGGTGGTCCGGACAACTTGGGGGTTTTCTCTCGGTCATGTTGGAACAAAGCAAATACATCTGGCGACTACAAATTGTGGCCCGCACACGCAATCGTAGTTCGACAGCGTCAGGTTTGCCCTTTTCACGGCTGCTATCGACGTTCTCGGACGAACGAAGGGTGCAAAAACACATGAAGACTGATCTTCAAACCTTCCCAGACTCTCTTTGTAAAGCCCCCATCACAGCATTTTGACGAGAAGGCAGGTTTTTTGTCTCGTTTCTTCCAAAGGAACACAGGAATGCATGTCTGGCACGGCGACTTCTGCCCACCGCCCCAGACCGGAAGTGCGTCCGGCGCGCCACCACCGCGGCGTGACGTAGGAGAGTTGAGTTGGTGTATACCCGGTTCCAATGTTTGCTTCGAGCACTGCGCTACGCAGTAAGTGCGCACCATATCGCTACAAATAAATATGCAGCGAGCGCGGAAACAATGCCGCGCAAGCTAGGCGAGTGCTGACGTCGGAGTTGTTTGCCACACAGCGATTGTTTGTTGTGATGATGATTATAACGAAACTGCGCCCCCTATAGTTCGATCTCCTCGCCAACAGTTTTGCTTGCCCGGTTTGAGCGATGTAGATTAGAGTAATTCGTGAGGGTCCCTCGGGCACGCAAAAATCACAGTTAAAAAACAAAAAGGTGGCGAGGCTTTGATGGCTTCCCGGAAAGTTGTTCTTAAATATCGCAATCAAGACGGCGAGTTGGCCGCTACAAACTGGGAAATGTTGTCCACAGTCTGCCTCTCCCTTTGCATTGCATTTTTCATTAGCAGTGTGTTGCGCGAGATGCATTAATCTTAAATTCTTTTTCAGTGCAGATTTAGTTTATGGATCATAAGTAATAGAACGAGTCATCTTATTGCCGTCGGTACCGTAGGGAAGAAAATGTAGAATATATAGGAGCAACAGCGAAGTACCTAATGGAAAATAGCGAAGTGATACTGTAAATTCAGACATGTGGACAAGTGAGCACGAATTCAGTAAAAAAGTGGAAAAGTAGTGATTGATACTTATGAATAGAGTTTCTTTATGAACTAGTATTAAACTTGAGACGTTCATTATTTTCGTAAAAAACTCGCATAAAATTGTCATAATATTTAGAAGAATATTATGACCAATGCCAGGAACTGGCATTCATGTTAAGTAGGTAAAATGACCAAAACATTTTTAGTTTTGAACACTGCAGTCCCGGACGTATCAGCTATTTGATAATTTTTAGCATATATTGTATCATGTTTCTTCAATCATGTTCTAAACAAGTATTTATTCAAGTATAAAACTTATGAACAGTTCTAACCGGACAACTCATTTGTCGTTTTTGTTCTTAAAATTTGCCACGCAAGTTACCTCTTAGAAAAACACTCCTTCACGTCTAACTAATTTCCCAAAACGTAGAAGAGCGCCGTCCTGCCTAACTTAACAACCCCCCCCCCCCCCCCCCCCCACAAAAAAAAAAAAAAAAAATTACAGACGCAAAGGACACGAAATAGAATTAAATCCGCTGTTACTTTAGTGAGTGGAGCTTCAACCACTAATTGGCTACATCCCCAAATACGCCATTAAGACGCTTCATTTTCTTTTTCTTTGCTGGTACACCTCCCTTGACATAAAAACATTCTTTCATCTACTTGAAAACTTTGCGCCTGTCTTGGAGGTTTTTGCAACTTAAAACGCTCCTTTTTAGCACTTCGTCGGACACGGCGACAACTTTTGACTTGGAAAGCTCCGTGCTCGTCCACAATTTTTTTCCCCCCGTTTCCTTTTGTTTCTGGCAATTCCTCTCGACCCGCTTTCCTTTCCTCGCGCTATCTCATGTCCGGGGTATCACCTCAGCGTGTCCCCTACACACCGTTCCGCTCCCTGTTATCGCTGTGGACACATCGCCTCGGGATCCCCTGGACAGCTTCCTTTCTTCCCGCCTTTCCCTTCTTTACTCAATTTACTTTTGTACCCAAAATATATTATTCTCTTTTATTTTTACCTGTTTTTCCCATCGGAAGCCAAAGGGACCTCACCTCCTTTCTTTCAAACGAGTTGCGCTGTTACACAGCAACGCTTTTTATTTTTATTTTTTGTCGACATCTTACTTTTAGTTTTCTTAGTCGTTTTTGTTTTCTGTTTGTCTGTTTTCGTTTGCAAGCTAAAGACGGTGTAGAAGGGGGTTCAGTAATGTGGTACAACATCTGCCTCGCTGCCGTTGTTGACCAGCGGCAATAGGGGCGCGTCTTGGAGAAGGTCAGAAATCTCTCGGACCTCGGGGGGGACACTATGTGCGTCTGTGTTTGTTGCCTGTTTCGAGGAAAATCGGTCGAACAGATTTGCCACGCTTATTTTATTTTTCTGATTCCGACTTACACGCTTGTTTCCGCTCGAAAGCATCGACCAGCAAGACCGGGAAGTTTATGTCTTATGTTGTGAGAAAGTGTGAACAGGCGCGTGAGAAAGAAACAAAGCCTCGGTGAAAGTGCGTTGTTTGGTTCTGGTGCGGCGTACTGCATACGTAATGATCCTTCATTGCCTAGGGATGAAAAGATAATATTTAGAAATGTTTATGTTACACCGGCTATACAAACAACGGTAGAAAAGCTGTGGGTGTTTTGGTATTTTAGACCGAGTGCGGTATAAAGTAAAAATAGGCTCAGACGTCTTCCGCGTAGCTTCCCCGGCCAATTCTCCTACGGTTTTGCGGTAATTCCAAGTTAGGATTCTCCATCAACATCACAAAAATGCGTACCAAAAATATGTATCACTTAGTTTTACGCCCCCCCCCCCCCCTCCCGTTTTCTTTGCTCTTTTTACTTGTTGTCTAAAGAAATTGCCCCTGACGTCATATCATATAAACGTATCTTTCTATCAACTAAACGTTTCATGGGGGCACTCATCCCTTGGCATAATCTGGCTGGAACATTTTTATTTCGGTGTTATAACTAGATATTGCAAGTGCTAATGTACTAATGCTTGCCCTAGTTATAATATTGCCCTGACATCTTATGACATTGCGTGTACTCGTGATAACTCGTGGAGAAATTCGCGCTAGCACCAACAGTATCCGCCCGACTTCATATCGATCGTGCGTTAAAGGCAGATCACTGAAATCCAGGAACGCGCTAAGCTCGTCTCTTGTAGCGAAAGCAATCATTCGACGCACTCGTGATCGCTCGCACGGAAGCCCCAAAACAGGGCTCGGCCAGAAAAAACGCAGGCATTTCTTGGGCGGCGCGTGAGCTCCCTAGGAGGATGACCTTCCTTCCCTTTCCTTTCATTTCTTTCCCTAGAGAGCGTTGATCTCGCCATGGACTCCCTCTTTCGTTCCCTACGGGTCCAGAATTGATTGGCCGAGGCTCCATTAATTGTTGCTGAGCCTCGCGCCTCAGTAACTTAGATTAGGGACGGACTGCTCCGGGAGGCCCCCCTCTAAGCCGAACGGAATTAATCAAGCGACGCTAGTCGCAGACAGCGAGAACGCGATAGAACGCCCAGGCGCTCAAAAAAAGAAACACACAGACACGAACAAACGCAAAGCTACAAATAAAAGAAAACACTAAACCACAAACGCAAGAAGAATAAGACGGTGAAAGGAATGAAGTGAAAACAGGGTAAAAGAACAAACTCGCAAGGAAAGAAAAAAACCAATTGATGCTGTTGGGATCACGGCTTTTCTTCCTCTCGAGGCTCTTGGTAGTGTAATAAAGACGTGGAAACCGGGCGTATAGGAGAAGCCGAGAGGAATCGGAGGAGACGAGAAGTTTTTGCCGAGTTTGTTGGTCGTCTGTTTGCTTCCGGTATCCCCAGACAAATCAGTCTCTCGGTGTGGCACTTACGCGAGCGGAGTTGGGTTATGACGGCCTACACAGATATCCGGAAGAAGCCACGGCTCTAGAGCTCCTCCTTATGCTTGCTGGACCGTTCTAACACATCTTATTTGCTGTCTTTTCTTCCTAATAGTGAGAATAAAAAAAAAAAAGAATCACTTGAACAAATGTTCTTCGTTCGAATACTGTTTGCAGAGGGTTTGCTTTATACTTTTCGCGAGCAGACACACAACTAGGTCCTCGAGGATACGTGTGCACATTGAGTATACCTCCCGCCCGTTCCTGCGCCTGCTATAGTCTCGTTTCACTCAGGGTCAAAGATATGCAAGGTGTGGGACACGGTGTTCCCGATTCTTCATTTGTAATTCGTTCTTCTGTGTTTTTATTTTTTTGCGGCTTTTTTTTTTTGCCGGCTAATGATAAAATCTTATTGGCTGCATAGCGATATTAACAGTCTCGAGACTCGCCACATTGTGCGTTTCTTTAAGCCGTCCTTGACGATACGGCACGCAAGTTCGTCTGCTCGTTGCACACCTGGTGCGTTTGTTTACTTCCAGCGTCCTATACAATGGCTGCGTGCGCTTGGTTCCCTTGTTATCGTGCTTTTCCCTGTCTGTTTTTCATGTTGCCTTTTTGATTGGCGTTAAACTCCTTGCTTTCTGACGCGCCGAAGACGCATTTTTGGACCGCTTCCTCGCCGTATATATAGTCTTTTCGACATTGCGAAGACACTGAG
This sequence comes from Ixodes scapularis, assembly GCF_016920785.2. Lineage (NCBI taxonomy): Eukaryota > Metazoa > Arthropoda > Arachnida > Ixodida > Ixodidae > Ixodes > Ixodes scapularis. The sequence continues at coordinate 8,820,936 of NW_024609882.1, read as the reverse complement.
AAGGCAATTGAGGGCGTGCCCCACGACTCAGGCAAAACACAGACAAACGCAGAAATAAAAACTAAATCCGCAAAGTCATCGTGTATTTACTGCGCTCGATTGGTTATGCGGATGATGTCACGATTACAAGAAAAGTTGGCGAACGCCGAGACTTTGTGGTTTTGAGTCTACTTGGTCGGCCCTATCGGCTTGGGGCGTCGGAAGTGCTCAAACTAAAGGTGAAGCGAAGTATGAGGAAAACACGAAACAATAAACGACTATACGTCTAGCATGAGGGACGACGCTGAAACTCCTTTGGTTGTTGATTAAGAAGTGGGCATCTGTTGTTCGTTCTGTTGCGTGTTTAGCTGTTAAGTATGTTTTATGAATCGTATCGACACGCTCGTCAGTTCCTTAGCAACTACGCAATAGAGGCTCCCCGTTTGTCTGATCTTGTGTCTTGTTTGAATTCGGGGTGTATTTTCCGGGTTTTTATTTATTTTCGCCGATTCTCCGTGCCTGTTCTAAGTGTCTAATAGAAATAAAAAGGGGCATTGATCGAAGCTTAAATTAAAGAAAGCGCGATAAGGCCGTGAGATCCTTTAAACTCCGGGGAACACGCCCCTGACCTAAATACTCATAAAACGCCCCTGTACCGATAAAAGACGGACGCAAGATTTATGGAGGGGGGGAAGGGTTCACGAAGAATAAAGACAACCCCGTGGTACGTACTGGGCTCCACCGGGTCTGCACAAAATAAAGCTGCGGATATATATATATATATATATATATATATATATATATATATATATATATATATATATATATATATATATATATATATATATATATATATATTTCCCACCGATAACCGTTATCGACAAGGTTTGGCTGGGGATCTAATGTGTGTTTTGTACACATTCGTCGTGGTTCGGTAAACTTAGTAAAAGTGTCTAGCTACTAAATTTAGAGAATAATTATTCAAGAACTGATTCATGAAGTGATGGCCTCCCTGGAGTGATAAAGGAAACTGGGCACAGCCGAACAGAACGATGTGTCACGAGCCAAGCAGCCGGTATGTGTCTCCAGCTGTTGTATATGTACGACACGCTTAGGCAGTCATTCTTTCGACGCGGATTTCGACGCACATGTGCCCTATGCATACAGTGTCACCTGGTGAAATCCCCAGACACACTGCGGTGAGTCGTGAAAGAAGGTGTCGCTTCAACCCATAGCTCTAAAACAGAGATGTGTCTCATGCCGCAGTTACCCTGCTTATGCATCATACAAAAGGATACGGGGTCCGCTGCGGATAGGACGACAAGATTACACATGCGTCGACGACTCAAGCACGTTTGAAGCACGTTTATTTTATACGTTCCTATGCTTTAAACGTGTCTGCAAACGGTTTTTATATGACCAATGTCCCAAAGCACTTATACAAAAACAACAGCAACAAAAAAAAAAAACACGGATAAGAAAGAGGGGAGTTTTAGGGAACCTTGTTTGCACGCCCGATACGATACGAAGGTCCCTCCGGAACGGACTGCGCATGCGCGAGTCTTCTGTTGTAGCGCATCCGCAGTTCGTACGGGAGGGCCCAGATCGTACCGTATCCGACGTGCAAAACCGGTTCCCTAAAACCCTCTACTCTCTAATCTCTGCATACTTTCTTTTGTATTATTCATTCGCCACGTAACCGTGACTTAACGAACAATCCTACGGCATTCGAAGACACGGAACCTGCGAGGCAGATCATCAAGTGGGCGCAGACTGACACGGCTGATTGATCGCGTTCCTAGCGTTCTACGATGGCATGTCAATAGACGGGATGGGATGGCATAGTCCTCTTCAGCTGTCTCGACACGACCCAATTCTCTCGGCGCCTGTATATATGTATAAACAAACGCCGAACGAGCAAAAGGTTCGCTTCAACACCGCCATCTGCTGCGGCATTCCAAGGCAGTAGCACCGCATAAATACCCCACCAATGCAGTGCCGAGCCTCCCATTATTAATGCTAAAGCATTAACTGCCCCATAGAGCGAAGCCGGCGTTGTTTGGGACCGCGAAAAACGGTACCTAAATTCCGTCTGTAGGAGCGAAGAACGGCAACTGAATTCCTATTCGTTGAGCGAAAGCTCACTCAAAGTCCCATCGGCCAAAAGCACAGCAGCGAGGCTCTCAAGGTCAAAGAAAACACGAAAAAAAGCAGATCAACGGAGATGCACCGTCACGGAAGCCGTGGAGGTGGCGGGGGTGCCAGGTTTACGCAGTTCAGGAGCGTGATGTCACCGCCGGAGCGTGGTTTCGCGCCGAGCTTTGCACTTCCCCCGCTCCTCACCCAGCGGCGCGGCAGTCACCAGCGAGCCAGGGCGGTTTGCGTGGCGCACCGCCGCACTCCCTGCAGGCGCTGCGGCCGCTTCTGGCGGCGTTCAATTAGACATTAGTGCTTTCGCATTCACAAATCATAAGAAGTGCTTATGTGTCCTCGGATTGTTTTCCCCGAGAAATAGAGTCCAGTGAAGTCCATAATTGGACGCGAGCTTTTTTTGCTTTGTAACATTCCACTGCTGCGTAAACAAGCGGGTTGTTGGAAAACGCACCGCTCGCTGTTCCGGCTGTCAAAGCTTTTACGAGACGATGTATTCAACAAACGCTTTGGTAGTCGTAATTTTACAAGTTTACTCTATATATTTACTTTCACGTTGAGTCTGAGCACAGGCAATGCTGCAATCCTATGAAGCCAATAAAACACAGCCAAAAAGTGCATCGTCCCGGCGCTTGTCGTGTTTGTGCGTTTTCTGTCACAAGGTAAACCAATCAGGGATGGATGGATGCATGTTAATGGCTATACCCTTTGTAATGGGCGCTAGCTTGCGCAACCTAACCTAGCTTGCGCAACCTAACCTTTGGGCCAAATATAGTAGAATGCGTTGACAGCGTGAAGACCCTCGGCGTTGTGTTCTCAGAACACATGTCGTGGAATCCCCATGTATCCTACATACATAAAAAACTTTGTAAAGTAGTAGGGATAATGAACAAATATAGAAATGTATTTCCTGTAACTATAAAAAAATTAGTATATAATTCCCTTTTTCACTCAATTCTTTGTTATTGCCACCTGGTATGGGGGACAACAACAAAAAGTAACTTTGTCAGGTTGAGGTTAATGCAAAAAAAAGCAATAAGGATAATTGAAAATGTCCCACGTGACCATAGTTCTCTTCCTTTATTTGCAAAGCATAAAATACTTGACGTATCTAACATGTACTCTAATAGATTAACGGTCACATATCATCGTGCCTTAAGAGAACATATTACAGTAATTTTTGACCTCGCTAAACTTGAAAATAATGTATCATTATATTCCTCACGCCATTGGCGTCCATGGAGAATCCCATCATCTAGAACTAATTTTGGCTTCCAGAGGTTGAGTTACAGATTACCGTCACTGTTGAACACCTTATATTCCCAAGAAGTTGATTCACCTTCATTAAATGCCCATAGAACTGAGGCTTTCTTATATTGAGTGAAAATGTTTGTCATATGTTTGGTATATATTCTACTTCAGTCTGTTTTTGAAGCGCAACCTATTTCCAATGACACTTATTTTATGCGATATCTTATATAAGTTATCTTTATTGTGTTTTTCTTTCGTGTCTGGAGATGAGTGTTGGTAAACTTTCGTTAAATGTCCATAAAACTTAAACTTGCCGGTAATAAATAGATTCTTTGCCTTATGTTTGTTATATCTATCTATCTCAATGTGTATTGAGACGATGCTTAATATATTGCTAAATATCATGTTACATCAGTTATTTTCACTGTTTTTTTGTGTGTGTTTTTGATTACAGTGCCGCTCTGCCCTGTGTTTTTTGGGGGGCAGGAACCCGTCAAGCTGCAAACTTGCAGCTTTTTTTCCTGGCCCCCCTTGTCACATGTGTGTAAAAGCGCTGTGACAAAAATAAACTGATTCTGATTCTGATTCTGATTCTGAAGTCTACAAAGACAAAGAGGTGATTCCTCCCGAACTTCTAAACCAATCATCTCTTTGTTACTATCACCAGGTAGTGTGGGATATCACCAGGATGACATTTGGGGGGTCGGGCAAAAACCGAAAATCGCATCACCACCCGCCCGTTATCCAGAGATGGCTGCGCTTTCACTTGCCCTCAAACGTAGTATGGGTATTGGCTCACTTTCTGCCAAGATCGGGGAGAAACGAGGAGGAATCCCCAATAATTGATCATTACTATTTACTTTTCATCACTCGCGTTTAGAAAAGCTCTGCCGTATGCGCATCGCTCTGGTCGAAGCCGGTCCATCAGACGTCGTCTTGCATCGCTCACGTCAAACACACTTGCACGACTCAAAATGTCGCGTCACAAAACATGAACAGCAAATCATTTCCCATTTGTTCTGAAACAGCACGAGCTGTCGCTACCAAAAATTGCGAACACACAGCATCGCATTCCCTTCGAAGAGGAACAGACGGGAACAACCGTTACAAAGTCGATTTTCTGTTTGATACTGGAAAGACTGTGTTATCTTTGCTGTCTTTTTTTCTTTTTTTTTTCCTCGTGTTTTTTTTTCGAAGCAACAGTCGGCATGGTTGTTCTTGACTGGGCGTACTCGAACGCTCGCTTTTGCGAGGAAGTCAAAGCAGACAACAAGAAAAGAAAGAATACCTCCTTCGTCGTCGTTTTTCTGAGCTATTCTAGGGCGTGGCGTAGGGCGGGCACCGTCAAGACATACGCTTTTCGAGCTCGTAGAGCGCTTTTCTGGGTGACACAAAAAAGGAAGAAAGCCAGCGTCGAAACAATAGGCACGGGTCACAAAAAGACTAACGGAGACGAGCTCAGAATTTGGAAGCAACAGCGGAAAGTCGAAGGACTCGAACCGAGAACAGCGTTCTCGTTGTCCCAAAGGACAGCCCGAGTTGCTAGAGTGCATCCGCTACGCGTTGGCGGACGGGTTCATCTTTCAAAGCTTTCTTCATCATTCAAATGCTAATGCTCACCTTCGCGCTGTCGACTGGACAAGATTTGAAGAGCAAAAACAAAAATGCCGTAAACGTTCAATAAAAAAAAATATTGTCGAAAACATGCAGTCATGTCTTTTTGTCTCTCTATTTCTTTATTTCTAAAACAGACGTACATATCTGATGGAAATAGAAATAAATATCACTTCACAGAGCATCCCAACGGACTCAGAGGGCTTGTGTCCCGCGCCGCCAACTCCTCGACCATTATCGACGCATATTTTCGAAAGAATTCTTTGAGGCGTGAATTTAAGTCATTGCGTCGTAGATTTTTTTGTAGGTTCTTCTTTTCAGGGGGCATCTTGCTTCGCGCTTCGCGCGTATGTGGTTGTAGCTGATTTGGGAATTTTCTTTGTCGGGTGTCTGGGAGCAAACAGATCTCTCTTTATGTAGTCAGGAATGCGGAAAACGACGAGCCAAGACCCCGAGCGACCGCCGCCCGGAAGTTTAGGGTTTGCGAAAGCGGAAATAGCACATGTTTCGCTATATATAAGACAGCCTTTTTTATGTTATCTGTTTATCAGTTTGCGACGCCCAGCCATCGCAAACATTTTGTATAGAGCTGCGCTGTGTTCGTCCCAAGAGCTTTCCCAATGTACAGACCTTTCTTTATACTGTTTAGTAGTCGGCTTTGATCGCTGAGCCCTTTTTTGTGTGGGTCCATGATCAAGATGCGTTCATCCCGCAAACAAAATCAAATTTTCTTTTCGTTCCAAATCCCGATAACATTTTCAGCAAAAGCCGGCCAAACATACCCGTTCCAGACATCAAACCAAGATTTGGGGATGCCTGTTTATATTCTAATATTGAACGTATTTTGTTTTGCTAGAACTTTAAAAAAATTTAGTGAAACATTATTTTATGGAGGCCTTTCACCGTTCGTTTTAGGATTTCTTGCACGTATAACAGTTTCAGCGTCAACTTTGAACTTACTTGGGAAAGTCTTCGAAACCTCACATTTCTTGGATAAAGATTTTGCTACTCTGTCCTTGCGGAGTGCTTTCCTTTTATGAGACGTCGCTACGTATTGATCAGACCACAAACAGAGGACGCGAACAAGACAGAGCAGGCACGACGTGCAATACGTAGACGATCCATCAACATACACCTTCTGGAATCAGCGCAGCTCCAGCCCTGTGGCCAATATATAGCCACACCTATATCGTGGTTGAACAATCTGGACAGGTGTTGGGCGCAAGGGTGATGTCACCATAACTATAGTCCACAAGCGGCGGACGTGCAGAGATGGAGCAAGGAAAAATGTCCAAAGTTCACTCGTTGCATTCTGGCTGCGGTGGCGCAGCAAACCTGGGTGGTGAGATTGGTCTATTGAAGACAATTAATATTTATGGTTCCGAAAAAAAGTCTTAAAGTAAGCTGGAATTTTATGTTAGCTTTTAATGAATTAGCGAGACTCTGCTCAACGTTAGATGGCTTGCAGTAATGTTGCACCAGTCGTCACTGCTGCGGTAGTCTTGCCACTGAGCACGAAAGTACCTTACACATCATCATGGGATTTGTTTTGTCTACCAGTACCATTAGATTATTACCACAAGTACATTGTAAGGATGTCACATGCAAGCCATATATATAAGACCAATCTCAGTAAGCGCTCAGCGCATGCATGACGCCGTCATAACTTTACTTCACAGGGAGCAGACGGCAGTGCACGAGGAGGCTCTTGAACGTCTCGTGCTCTACACGCGCAAAGCTTCAGCGAGGTCGCCGCACCTGCTGAAAGACTAAAGTTCCCTCAATGCATTGCGGCGGGGCTGGCGTAGTCAAACTAGCTGGTGATATTGGTTCATTTTGAATATATCAAAATGAATTATGCCATACTCCAATGAACCTTAAGCTGAGATTATAGCCATACCTAGAAGCGCGATCTAGCCCGCGCTCCTGGCTTTGAGATGCACCTTTTTAGAGCGTGCCCTCGTTCTGCGGAAGAACATTTCGAAGTCACGATCTCGTGCTCTCGCGCTTCAGGCGTTTCCTGAAGTCTCAGCTTAGGGGTGACCGGAGTAGGGAGTATTAAATGGAGGCCATAGCTGCGTGCGCGACTTCTGCTGAGAGCTTGCTGACGGTGAGCTTCCACAATTCTTCTTCAACGTGCATTCAACGCAATCAAGAGTGTCGGTCTTAGCAGCCTATGAAAGGGGCGATGCAACAATTTTCGTGCTCTCGATAAATATAATTTAGAACTATTTCTTGACATGTATAACCTAACAAACACTCCTTTTAACATAAAAAAAACAGCCCAAAAAATTTTCACGAACGACAGACTAGTGCTCGTTGTTGTATTTCTCCACGGAATGGCAGTCAAACAAAAATCCGAGAAAAACTAACACCGTTTATCCGCCAAAAAAAGCGGCCACGTGATATGGAGCCGATTGTCGAGGGGAGGAGGAGGGAAGGAGGGGAGACTATGGAGGAAGGGGATGAGCATACCCTCCCCTCCGTACCCTCTTCTCTTCCTCCTCAAGACCTGCGCCCTAATTTCGCAATACAGAGATTTGTAAACATCTTTTATTTTTTTTAATATGAAAATCGGCCGCATATCGTTATGATTTATAGATTTATACTACGCTTAATGACCGCAGAGTGAGTTATCGCCATATTTATTCGATCATAGAAACCTCCTGAGGGCACCTTTAAAGGAAAACTGAAGCGGTTCTGTATTTGAGCAAAAACACTTTAATCGTCTTGATTTGGCCTCCAGGATCAGGAATAATGTTTTTTTTTTTTTTTGTTTTGTTTTTTTCAGTTTGGTGCATGGAGGCTGCACAAAATCATTTTAATAGTACCGCTGAGGCCCCTCCTTCTAGGATCGTTATGCCATAAAAGGATTTTTCGTCATCTCCACTCTCGCGCATCTTCAGCGCCTATCAAAGCTATGCACGCGCACTCTTGCTCTTTTCCAAAAGGTCCGAAAAAGATGTCGCGACTGGTATAGGTGCGGGGGAATATAAGGAGTATTCACTGGGCGCCATATTTGTGGGGGCTGTCTAGAGCGCATGCTCAGAACGAGTCCACATTAATAGGCTGCTAAGACCGGCAATCTTTAGGGTGCGGAATGCACGTTACAAAAGAACTGTGGAAGCTCGCCATCAGCACGCGCTCAGCATTCGCGCACACAGCTATGGCCGCCAGTGAATACTCCCTATACTTGGCAAGCTTGCAATTGCACGCGCCGCTCCCACAAGCGACGCACGCTTGGCGGCCAAATGATCTGGGTATGACGTAAAGATTGGTCGGAGTTTTTTCGTATTCACACGCGTTTAGCTACATCTTCGGGGAAAACGAACGGGATATTCAGATTCACGGAATAAAAATACTGTAAAATTACCCTTTAACACGTTTTTTTTTTTCTTGTTTCTTTCAGAAAAACTTTTTTGTTTTTGTTCAAATGTTGTCACAGCGGGGATCACAAAGATTGTTCACGCACTTTAGGGGATCTCATTTTTAGCGTTGTACCTACAGATTCGTTGTGTACTGCAATAAAGAAGAAAAAAAAAAATCCGCCTTTATTTTTTGAACTTTTAGCGCGACGAAGACGCTTCTTGGTCAGTGGCGTTACGTTTGAGTGTTTTTGGGTCTCACTTGTGCCGGTAAGCTGGTTTAAAACGGGAAACATTCCGACCCAGTATCGTTGCACCGCCTCGTTAATGCGAGACATGCTGTACAATACTGGACGTGTTTGTGGTGGAATGTATTAAAACGCCTATTATATTATTATTGACGACCAATCTGTTGGTCTCATTGCATTATGAAAGGATTCATGTTGTATTAAATGCAATAAATTTTCTGTACCACGAGTTAAACAAAGATATATTTCTTACGCAGGGGTAATATGAATCTCTGAAGTAGGACTAGCATAATTAAGTTTATAATTGAATGGTTTTCTTTTATACTTCATATGGTATATTTTAAATTGCATATCCATAAGCCTGTCAGCTGGTCAGCATTCTTACTAACAAGAGCTACGAAATTACTTTCTTTAGTTTGCTTTCACGTTAAAATTCAGCTTATCCTAAACAATCACTATATCACTCTAAAAAAAGCCCCTGCGTCTGTTTTCCCGCACAACACTCGGAGAGCCAATCACCGCAACTTACGGAGGCAACTCAGCGAATGACGATCCCGAAACATATGTTTAGACCAAAAAACGCAGTCTGAGTTGTGACATTAAGCAAATCAACCTTGACGTTTAGGCATTGCTTAATGTCACAACTCAGACTGCGTTTTTTGGTCTAAACATATGTTTCGGGATCGTCATTCGCTGAGTTGCCTCCGTAAGTTTCGGTGATTTGGCTCTCCGAGTGTTGTCCGGGAAAGCCGACACATGGGCCTTTTTTTAGAGTGAGGCAAACAAGTGTACTGATTACAATGCTGCCCCATGCGGCATTTTGCCTGCCCTTAGGTTGCGAGTCCGATCCCCACCCCTGCTCGTTTCCATCTGAATAAGCATCTCAGCGTCGCGCGGTCGCATACCGCCAACACGTGACACACGTAAGAACCGCGGCCTAGCGATCGTAATGAACTGACTAATTTTCTCATCTACATCAAGAATATGTCACGTCCCGCTGTCTGCGCATATAACGTTCATTTTACGTTCGGGTTCGTCTGGCGTCCGGCAATATCGGATTGATCATGTGGTACCGCACGCTATAGGTAATGAGGTGACCTTTGAGCTTCCAAGCTAAGTCAGTGTCCCGCTACGTGACTTAATCGCCTTGGTAGACGAATGCTCGCCCCTCCCGGAACTCGCCGCGTCGAAAACGCTACAAATTCGCGTGCGGGCCCCTAACTTTGTCTGCATTGTTACCACATAGTAAAAGATTATGGAAATTGTCGCGGGACGATGAAAACAATCTACAGAAACTTTCCAATAACGCCGGTTGCAAAATTTAAAAAAAACGCGTTACCGCACAAACAAAATTTAAAAAAAAAGTGATTCGGTGGGCGTTTTTTAGCGGTGTGAAAGTAAGAATCAAGAGGCCGTGATTGAGCTATCTCAAATACGTCCAGTGACGCGCAGTCGCTGTTCATGTGAAGGTTAACACGCGATAATCAACCGGCGGCATCGCCAGGAGGCGCTGGAAGTCGCAGAAATCGCGCCTTATCGCGCGCCTTAAACCGCCGCTTGCGCCACTGGATGTCGGTGCCAACAAAAAGCGGTATTTAGAGAGACTACAATTAAGAGACGGAGCAACTCAAACCACGGTGAACGTTTGCAATTTAACGGCGGACGCTTCCTGCGCATATTGGTCGCAAGTGCCCACGGGTTGCGTTGTCGCGAGGCGAGGAGAATAAGAGAGCGGAGCAGCAGAGACGCTTGCAAGCGTTTTGACTCCCTCTCGCGGACTGAATAGCAAACGCGTCCCATTATCAGCGTGACGCCGACCGAGCAGTTGGAAACACTGTAATCGCGGAACACACGTTATGCCACCTGTTCACCTTTATGTGGATTTCGAAGGTACATCGAAGCCCAGTCCTAATGTCGCGGCGCGAGTATTCAACATTGCTATAAAGGGGAGCTGTTTTTTCGGCTATTGTATCAGCCACCTGGTCGCGTGACCGGGCGTACCCCGCCCGCAGACCGATATGATAATAGGTAGAACTGATTCACGGGAGCGTTATGGCTATAATTTAGTGGAATCCCAGCGCAAGGTTACTTTGTACGAGAGAGGTTACCTTTGGCCAATCGAATGACGACGCCGCTTTTGACTGCAGCGTCGTTTTCATCGCGAGTCCTACCAATGAAGCCAAATCGCACTCAAACTCTTTCTGCCCCTTTTGCGGCACCGATGCAAGTTGCATCGACGAAGGGATTTGGACATTCGTAGCGTGCTCGTTGATACTAGTCGACATCCGTAGCACACTCGATAATCACTCAGCCACCTGAGTGGTTTGAATACATTCAAATCACAGCTGCAGAAACGCAGGGGAGTCATAAGCACTGTGTTATCACTACGTGGCCAATGAGAAAGAGGCTTTCAGCCAATAAGAAATCCCAATAACGGATTACAAAGCAAGATGCAGGATAATGATATCTGTTTCTGACTTTAGAAATCCCTGTGCGGGTATGATTCCGAACCGGAAGTCAGATATGGTACGTGATGGGCAGTTGAAGTAATTGCCATTACAGACACCGAGAGCCACACCTTGTGATCGTCGTCAACGTACATGTAGGGAGGCGTACACACATCTATGCGTAGAGCAAGTCGTCTGCTTTTCGCGGAGGAGTTGCAGTGACGCCAGAACGAGGCTGAGGTTTGATTGACTTTGATTGTAACGATAGTGAGAAGGCCTCAATGCTATATGTTTTAAAATCTACCCACTGATTTTTTTCTTAATCAGCCAATAAGAGCTCCACGTTCTGGCATCATCGCAACTCCTGTGCAAGTAGCAGACGAACTTGTGTTCCCTATAGAGTGCCCACCTAAACACGAAACCGCGCGCTGCAGCAAGTGTTGCATTTTGTTATGTTCATGGCGAGGTATAAACGTTATATTTTCACGGCGTTTCGCTCCGGGGAGGCTCTTTATAGTTTTAAATTAAACGCCCCACCCCTCGTAATATCCGCGTGACGGTCGCTTGACATGTCAGCGGTTCTGGCGGTAGTGTTAATAGACAGATATCACCGCCGCAGCCAGCATGAATCATGAAAATTGTAGGCTTTCTGCACACGCAACAACACCGCTGGAGCTCTGCCCAAGCCGAGCTCGAGACGCCATAACCCATCTCGTGCATTGGCGCCTGTCCCCTGTGAGTTGAAATCATTTCGGCGCCACGCCTGTGCTGTCTTTTGCAGATCAAACGTTTAGCGCTTGTTACAATTGAATTCAGAGGATGAGAACTCGCAATCTGACGGAGAAGCTCTTTGAAGTACCTCCGCTTTGAAGTCCGAAACTGCTGGAATGTCGCGGTAGCCAATGCACCAAAAATGAAACGGAATGGAAGAAATATGGTAACAACTTTTCGCCTTCAATATTTTTATTTTATGTTTTTAAACCTCAACAGCTTGCAGGCACTGTACGTGCTACCGTTAGATAATAGAGGAAATCCTATGCATTCAGCATTTTTATACTATTTTGTTTAGAGCAAACCCATCACTCGGAAACATTTTTTTTTTTTTAAACTTCACTGTCAAAAGGTTGATGTTCGCAGGTCACTTTTTCCTTTGGGATTAGTTATTCGCTGTTCTTATCGGCTGATGCGCCGCAACCATGTTGGTCACGAAGCGATATTAAGGTGTCCGGAACTGGCCACGAACTGCGTTTCCAGAGCTTTGGAGAAAATGGGTGGTTGGTTGGATGCGCCTGAGCTTTTCTAATTGGGCGGCGGCATGCGTCACCTAGCGAACGCTTATAATAACAACAATTAGCTGATTTACTGGAGGAGGGCACAGAATTTCCCATCGCCGTTAAGCACAAGCATTCAGCTACCATTCTCTTAAACCGGAAGTTACGATCTGTGCGACGGTGACTATAATATAGCGTCGCTCCTCCATACCGAAAGGGTTTTTGTGCTACTACTCAACACTCAGTGCCTAAGCATCGCGAGGCTAGAAGAAAAACACCGACTTGCACAATTTTACGTACATCTGCCTTCGGCAATTCAGCTCCTTTTTTTTTTTGTAACACACTTGTTTGCTTCAGCAAAAATGAAAGATGAAAAAAAAAAACATTCGTCGTATTTTCTTACGGTTATGTTCGCAAGAGGGTTCAAATAGCTTCCCCTTGCGTGTGTCTGGGATCGTAAAGAGCCACTTATGCCAACTGAGCCGCCCCGCTACATTCGCGTGCACATTTAGCGTCAGTTTACTGTCTTTTGTTCGCATGAAAGCTACATGATGAGGGTCTCTGCTTCCCAAGACATAAAAAAAAAGGAAGCACGTGCGAGAATGCGAAAGCAGGAAACATTAACGCCCCCTCGCGACCGAACCATCGCACAAGTACGGGTGCCCGCGCGCCGCACTTTATTAATCCCGCGCCACGCAACGGAAAAATGAGCAAGGCGACGCGGGAAGCAAGCAGGAAGCAATTTATAACCGTTTCCGACTCATTACGTGTTACGAAGGGACTGCATGACGGAAAGAATCGAACTTTTCCAGCTCAGTTTTTCCCAGACAGCCGTGAGTATCCTTTATCAGACTAGAAAAGGAGCTACCATTTTTTCTTATTCCACTTTTTTTTTTTTTAATTTTCTTTAAAGAAAAACAAAGGCAGGAGCAAAGAAGTCGGAGGGTGAGGTGATTCAGTATATTTTTTTTGGCCTCTCTTTATTTATAACCATAAACGTCATAAAACTTTTACTACGCTCGTAAAACATTGTTGACACGACAGTGTTCGTTTGTTTTTCTTTCTTGTTCTCCTTCTAGCACCTCTAAAGACCTCCATTTTTTTACGCCTGTGTTATGCGTGTGCTTTCGGTGAGTATGGGCGTCAGAGTTTGCGAGTTCAGTCAATATGCATACGGTGCGGTCCTTCGTCGACCCGCTCATCGGAACGTTAACAACCAAAGCAACTTAAAAGATACACGCAGAAGAGAGATAGTAGAGACTGCATAAAAAAAAAAAAAAAGGCGTTTCGGAGCAGATAAGAAAGGGCTCTCTTAGGTACTTCATTTATTTGCCGCGTGTTTTTATGTATCGAACGGAAGTAGCAAAATACAGAATTTAAGAAAGCTGTTCAAAACAGAAAGGATCGCTATTGGGTCAATGGTTATAAACCCCATTGCGATCCCCTCCGCTGGGAAATATCGGTGCGATGGACTCAATAAAAGATTAATACGAAAAGTGCTGACCAGAGGCTGAGACTTGGAGCCGAACAACATTATGCGGCGTTGTCGATTTTTTTTTTTTGTTGTTGTGGTTTACTCTGGTTAAGGGTTACATCATTATCCAGTTTACGGAAGGTGAAGAGAACAGAACATGACTGCCATCTAAACATTGCCATGTGTGTGTTTTGGATTCAAAGTTCTATGCTTTGCAGACGCACTTGAAACACGAAAATGATGAGGAAGCACTTTTTTTTTTTTTGTAAATGAAGTCAGGAATGTAGGTACAATATTGTATCCTTTTCTGTGTAAATATTAACAATGTATTATGTATGTGGTATCGAGTGCCTTATTGGAGACAACGTAGGCCTTCACTTTCATGTTAATATTTGGATTCTTCTGTTGTAGTGTAAGTAATGGAATGGAACACGAATAAACGATCTAAATTATTCCTGACAGCCGACGACGACGACTGCGTGGCGAAAACTAATCATTGGAAGCGTCACACATCGACATCGGCCTAAATTATAGTTCCATCGCTATTTTAGGCGAAGTTGTCAATGTAGAAATATTGTAGTGTCATAATAATATATCAGTACTGGAAACAAAGTAGCATACACAAAAAATTAAAAGAAAATGAGAACGTATAACGTGGCTATAAACGCTGGCGTGGCAAAACAAAATATAAGGCTCAAAGATGGCCTAATAGCAAAAGTTAAATCTGAAAATTGCATGACAGAAAACTGCGTTACTTTTTTTAGAATTGTCATTGAGAAATAAATATTTTTCGTAACACGTGAAACCTGATTTAGAAACAAAGCAAAAATATTTTTAGGTGATTTGGCACGCTTTTAAAAAGAAATAAAAAATCTTTATATTAGACAGAAGGCGATAATTTCTGTTGCTGTACAAATGTTGTTAAAGATAAAACCGCAACGCTATAACATTTTTATTTCTCCTTGGGTGTTAACGACGTGCGCCATCAAAAGCGTCGCTGTGGTCGCAGTTCGCGATTGGCCAAACCATAGCTTCCTTGACACTGATAACGCCTGTCCAATCACCGGTTCACGGCGAAACGATTCCTGCCAATCGCGGCGAAGCGGATCCTGGTCGTGACGTCGAAAGCGAAAACCATCAGAGGGCGCCACCGAAGCTTCTCGGTGCTAATAGACCCTTTCCGAAAGACTCCTTGCCCTATGTTGGCCGCTGTGAAATTCATGCACAATGGCGGACTAGAACCGCAACGTCACGTATGTGTTTATTTGCATAACAAGGCAAAAACACACCCACTGAAAAAAAGGTGATGAGCGCAGTGACGTTGCACTTTCGACGCTATTTTGACTGGCTCGTCGACTCATAGCGTTTGCCGCGCTCCGACGTTGGCAATTTTATTGACTGACTCGCACGGTCCACGGTGTTAGTTGTTCCGCCATTGCGCAGTGGTCCCGACCTTCTAACATTAGGCACCTGATTTTTGAAAGGGGTCCTACTAGGAACAAACACGCAACAGTTCGCGCTACGGACGAGTTTTAAACACCGGCTGAAGTCTTCTACAACACGCCTTCTACGTACTTCCGGTCTGGCGGCGTGAGCAAAAAACACTATGCCGGCCGGGCATTCTCACGCTGTACACTCTAAAGAATGTTTGTGTGTCTACTTTCACGCAAAACACTGGGAGAGCCAATCACCGCAACTTACGGAGGCAGCTCAGCGAATGACGATGCCGAAACGTATGTTTAGACCAAAAGACGCAGACTGAGTTGTGACATTAAGCAATGCAAAACGTCACGCTTGCATTGCTTAATGCAACAACTCAGACTGCGTTTTTTGGTTTAAACATATGTTTCGGAATTGTCATTCGCTGAGCAGCCTCCGTAAGTTGCGGTGATTGGCTCTCCGAGTGTTGTGCGGGAAAGCGCACTCACGGGCTTTTTTTTTTTTTTTTAGAGTGTATTAGCAGGAACCGGTGGAAGTCTGCCTTGTCGTCGGAACACCAGAAAGGTGTGTAGTCTGAGAATGCACCGAAAGAGCTGGGAAATATGTCAAGATCAGTCTTCACGCGTTTCCTGCTTCTCCGATCCGTTTGAGAACGCATATCTAGCATGGTGAAATAGGAAAATGTGACACTGTCGGACCTGGATCGGATGTGCTAGAAGCACTTTGGGGTGAATTCAGGGATACTTGTCGTAAGATTTCTTTGTAATGTTCCAACAAAAAAGCGGAAGAACCCTGACATGGTCCGGACCACAAGGACCGCGTTCAGTGCGTCTTCAGGTGAAAACGGCCGTCTGCGGGTTTAAACGACCGCCTTTGTGTTCAACCGTCATTTTTATGTAGACCACGTCAGGGGTATACGCGCCGTCGACACGCTAATTGCGAAATAAAGTACCTCAAGACGTATAAAACGGTTGAAACTTTAAGAGGGTTTGAGTAAATTGACTTGGTGTATACTCAGTCGACTCAAGTGACGTTAATCGTTGTGACCGGTTGCGATTGCCGGTTTGTTATGTCTGATTCACATGACCCGATTCCTCTTGCAATTTTATATTTCGACTTCGTGTATCGCAGCTTCAGTCTACGCTTTTTGTTTTTCTTCTTCTTAGAGCCCGAACGACGTCGCAACTGAACATAGCAAGCAGAATCTGATTCAGGCTTTAGCATCCATCCCGCTGCCTTCGCACGGAACTGATTGAAGTATTTCACGTTATTCACGCGACGTTTTGCAATGGAACGAGCCTTGTGCATTTCGCCGAGGTCACCAAAGTACTCAGACAATGCAGGGGAGATGTAGAATTACGACGGAAACAAAAGACCACCGGCTGGGGCAACGTTGCAGGCAATGGTTTGTTGATGGGGGACGACGCGGTTTTTGCCCACATCCCATCGCGCATGCGCAGCGCCGCTGGCGTGCCGTTAGGGGAGCACCAGTTTGTTTTATGAATAAATTGGCCTGCTAGGGCATGATGGATCGGATGCCGTGATTCGGAGTTTACCTTTGGGGAAATTCAAATGAGGTTTCTATGTGCTTATTTTTTATTCTGCGAATTTGGTCTTCCCTGGTGTAGTTTATCCCCGCTTCTATTGCGGTACTGGAGATTTTTTGCTTCGTTTTTGCCTCTGCTACCATTTTTTTGCTGGAGGCAAGAGCTTTGAGGGGGAAAGACACTATGATTTCATTTTTATTTCCCTCAAACCACTCCATCATTGTTGCACTGGTGGCAAATGAAATTCAATTCAATTAAATATTCAATTATCCGACAATCGGCGTTTTCCGAAGCACAATATTTTGTTAGTCCTGACTCCTTCAAATTAGGAATAAAATGAATAATATTCACAAACCAGCCAATGAGGATCAAATCTGCGGTTGTTTACGTAGCCGCTTTTACTTTTAGGTAAAAATAACACTGGATTATCTTCCCAGTAAGAAGAACAAAGCGTCAACTTCAAGCTTGAAACAGGACCAGGGGGTAGCACAATCTTGCAGATAGATTGGCCTCTGTCGTGAACTGAAAATTTGGAAGGATTAATCCGTTGTCCTGAATAGAGGATGACGATAATCCCTCTTTTATGTATTGTAATACGAGGATAGCAAGGAGACAGGGGTGACTTGTCCTCTTGACTGCGTACCTGGGTAGACTGTTTATCCAGGATTACGTCCAATTCGATCATCAACTGTTTCTCACCAGACTTCCACACTACCATTGGCCATCCATGATTGGAATTCACTACCTCATAACATCGTTTCTATTAATGATACTACTAAATTTGTTGAAGCCATTACCCTCTCTTTATCTAACCTACCTAGCTAGCTTACAGTGTTATAATTGTGTTTACTTTTCTATTTGTTTTTGTTCTATTGCCACCCCCTTGTATAATGCCCCACGGGCCCTCAAGGAAAATAAATGATGATGATTATGATGTGTTTGTTCATTTTTTGCGTTTGTGCGTTTGATTTTTGTCAATAGTATTTTAGATATCAAATACTTTGAAAATGGATAAATTCACATTAACAAATATTCTAGCAGCAAATGGTATGTGCGATATTGTGGTCTTATTAAAAAAAAAATATACCAAGACTAAAATATAGTTACTTTATTTTCTTTTAATGCCCGAGCGTTTTCTTATCTAACGGAAATAATTCTTCGCAATGTTTTTTCTAAGGGGCTGCTGGAGGGTTATTTTCACATGAAATGTAGCGTCGCACATATTCCAGAGAAAACTGGGCTAACCTCCATAAACTACGGTTCATGAATGACGAACCACCAGCTGAAGTTGGAGATACTCTTGCGAAAGATTTAGCGTGCAATAATACTTTCATATATAAGCATAACTACGCGTTACACGGAACCTCGATGCTTTGTGTCACACGCATTGTACTAGTGCACGCACACAGGTCAGCTAGCACCCAACACCGTACATTCTAACCCCTTCTGGTGACGCGAACGGCACTGAATTCGTAGTTAGAAAAGAAACATTATAAACGTAAGCAACAAATAAAATAGGTAAGTTCTTTTTCAAGGTTATCGTTGCACACTATGTACACGGAAGCTTCTCATTACACTTGAAACTACGAAACTTCACGAGGCGAGGGACACTAACACCGAAATAAAACCTGGAAGGTCCTTCAGGTGTCTCCGACTCCGGCGTGAGTTTTCTGTCTTAGGTAAAGCTTCGACGTCTCCCGGGCTTCAAGCGCGCACGCACAGTCAAAGCATGATTGAAGGCACTCGTGCCTTCCGTCATGCTTTGCATGACGGACGCAGGGTGTGCAAAAAAGATGCCCTGCATTTCTTTTCCTGTCATAAACTATAGAGAGCTCGTGATGCTAGAGACCTCACACTACGGCAACCTTGCGCAACCATAACACATGATATGCTCGCATGACTGCGATGATCAGCATTGTAAACTCAAATGACATACAGCGATCGATAAAAAAAATGAATATCGGTTTTATTTGCAGCATAAATAAACTATCGATCGTGAAAAACTGAAACTCCATGAAAATGTGACGCTATCGAAGGTGATAAAATGTGAGAGTTTGAGCACATGACGTTACTTGGAGAGAAATAAATTACGAAGGATAGTTTCTATTGAACCGACGTCCATCTAAGCCTCATACATATCAAATTGAAAATCATATTTTCGGCGCCTGCAGCAGTTATTTTAATGAAAATACTTGTCAGTACGAAGAAATATATTGTTTTTCTGTTCATTTTTGACAAGTATCTTTACTAAAAAAAATGCTAAAGGCGCTCACAAATTTAAAATTTTTGTGTGATGAATATTAGGCTTAGGTAGGCGTCGCCACATGGACATATTTTGTTGTTATCTCTACAGCTAACGTCACTTTCTCACGCAGATTCAGCTTTCTGTGATGCGTGGGTCATTTATGCCGGCCAAAAAGGGGAGTTTAATTTTCTCGACCGATCCCTATACACCTTAGCTTTATACGCTTACGCAGGTGGAGACGCTCACCGATTGTTCCCGAGCTTATTACATCCCTTCCACAGGTATTGAAAATCCCTTCAGACGGAGCTACACTTATAAAAATTGGCGAATCTGCAAACAACCCGGCTTTGAGCAGATATCTTTCGGCATGCATGGTGGATTCACCGGTTCTTTAAAGCTCGGCAGTTTAGTAAACATTATCGCGATAGCTACAAATTAGATGTATTTCAAAGGTATACTCTAAATCTTTCGATTCTCGAATGGTTTTTTGCTTGGTTTTGCTTTATATTAACAACATTTTTTTTACAAGTGTATTTTCACGTGCATGGTGTTTTGTTTTAAAGGCATGCACAAAAATTCGCTACACGCGAAACGATAAATTCCTAACCTTTTTTCTTCCACATGAAATGTTTCAACTTCCTTTTCAAGTTTAATCTTCGGTTCTACGTGAAAGACAAGATTATACAAGCGCCGGCTTTACGACATGTGCGTGATATATGATAATCATTTATATATCTATACCTAATTCGCTTAACATCTATCTCTAAATATGATACTGAAAGTTGCTCTTTTTGAACTCTAAGGTGTATGTATTAGTTGGCGAACCGCTTTTTGCAAATTACGTCGCCAATGGAACGATTGATCATATAGTAATTATAATCTCCACTACACAAATCGTCCTATCAGGCACGCTGCGGAAAGTTTCTGCACGCGAAGCCCTCGCGTGCGGAAACCTGTGGGATTGCTTTGAGAACAGACCGATGCTTGGTCACTATAGCTTTTTTTCGAAGCCGTCACTCCTGTCTCCTATTCACCCACGTAAAATTAAAAAAAAAATACAATAACAAGTTTGCCTGGAGTTTGCGCATTACGTAATTAACATATACATTAGAAGTAGGAACGTCACCCTCGTCGTTTCATACACACTAAATGGCACAGCATGGAATAACAAGGCGCAATAAACTATCTACCAGACATTTAAACGTTACTGAAATAAGGTACCTAATTACTGATACTCAAAAAGTAACAAGGCACGTAACTTGTTACTACAATTTAGAGGGAACGCGCTACCTCAGTTCGAAAATAACGCGCTATTTTTTCATTATTCCAAACGCGCCGTTTTTGTGAAGCAGTAGCCGTTTTCAATATTTGCCATTGCTAATGATACGCTGTTTTACGCGTGTACTCAAGGGTAACAATGCCTATGCTGACATACGCTGCGCATATATCCTCATGATTCATATAGCGCCTAACTACAAGCGCAGGCTGGGGTGAAAACTAGGTAGGCTACTTGTGTCGTACACGTTCCCCTCTAGGGAAAATTAAATAGTGTTACTCGCTACTTCGTCGGAAAGTAACCGAAGTGCATTGCTCCTTTCTTCCCTTAAGGTAACTAGATCGTTACTTTGTTACCTAAAAATAGTTACCGCTATAAGCAATGCGTTACTTGTATCGCGTTACGTACAAGTCTGCTCTCAACTTTGGTGACTAGCATCGTCCGCTATAGTTTTTCCGAGTGTGCGTTATAGATGTTCTTACCGTTTGCAGTGGTGACGGAGGCTCCAGTGGCGTGAAGCACGAGGACGAGGTTCAAAATCCCGGACATGGATGACACTAGTATCCTGAGATCGGAAGTCTGTGGTCCCGGCTTTCTTCGCGAGCGAAACATCGCGTTTCACTCCTTCACTTCACTGTCCCATGCTTCTTGCGATATCTTGAAGCACTGCAATTGTCTGTATTCTGAACTTGGATCAAAGACACATCTTATTTCCGACACTTTGGAAAACAAAATGCGGTCGGGATTAAAACTACGCGTTATAGACGAACTGAGATTTGACGCAATATAAGTATGAGGTTACTTTTAATGACCCTTATAGGCAGCCGTCCTGTTGCTCGTGTTGTTCACCGGTGATGTCTCAACTTAACAAAGCCACAAGTGTTACGGACGCAACGCTTGATTTCACCTCTGGAGTTTGCTTCCGCATATCTTGTGACAATGCACGGATTACAAATCGCCCAAAGTCTTTTTTGAGCCAATCCTTTCAAGCAACTTCTTTCACCTCTCAAACGACTTCGAGTAACAGCAACAACGACAATGACAGTACGACACCAATATCTTTAGGTCACTGGCTATCTCCCAGCCGATATTAACTAGTATAGCTCATTCTTCGTCAGTTAGCGAGACGACGACAGCACCATGGGTAACAGTCAACACCTGCGCATTCCGCTTAAAAGGAAGACGGACAGCTGACCCGAAGTCACCTCTTGTCCTCTGCACAGGTTTCAAGGTTTTCAAGGACGAGTGCAGCGAGAAAGATGGGGCCACGACACGAAGACACAAACACCGAGGCGCCTTGCAGCGGTCGGTCGGACGACGCGCAAATGAGCGACACCAGCACTGCGCCTCGTCGAACGCACGCGCGCGGTATCAGCCAAGCACGTTGAGCGGTGCGCGGAGTCAACCGCCGGCGTCTTCACCTCGGATGTGCCTAGCTCACTATTCGACCCGAGTCCCGTTTCTGGTGAGACCTTCGCGAGCGAACGCGTCCTCCCGCGCCGCTCATCGATTCTGGCGTCGAGGCTAGTTGAAGCCGCGCATGCGTAGCCCGACGCTCTAGCGCGGGAGCCTCCTTCCCTTTTTGAAGGTAAGAAAACGGAGAGGGGAGACGGGAAAAAAAGGGAATGAAAAAATAAAACTGCGAGGAAGAGAATCGAGAGTATCGACACTGAAGAAACGGAGAATGAAACCGGGCACGGGATGGCTGGGTTGCGAGTTAGGTGATGCGGAAAGATTTCTTCTCTCTTTCTTCCCTTCTTTTTCGTGAGCTTCAACAACCGAGCTTCCTGAAAAAAGAAAAGAGAAATTTGAATGAAAATTAAATGGAATTTGAATGAGATGGAAAGGAGTAAAAAATTGGGAGGGATATATTAAGCCGAATCCTATTTAGTAGTCAAACTCGAGTTTTAAATGCGCCTCGCTGGGTGCTTAGGATCTGAAAGTACGCACGAACTTCGAATTTGGGTTTACGCATTTAGTTCCTTCGGCTAATTTGCAACTTTAAATGGCCTTGTTTGCCAGTCTTAGCAAATTTTCTACTGCGAGTGGAAGTGGGTTCATAACTTCATTAAGTTGCCAGAGATCGAAGTTGGCACATGCATTAACAAATACTTTGAAAGTCAGGCACAAGAATATATTTTCTTCTTACTTTGCAGCCCACACATATATCTCAGCATACGCTCACTTTCGGATGGATCTCTTTTCCCGTATCCTTATACCTGGGTACAGCGTAAGCGGAGTCATGACCGCCACCATGACTCTGCTTTTCTGTGCAGGCAGGCGGAATGGCGAGCCTGGCAAATTTACTTTCGAGGCGCAGCCTCCATGTGTTTGGAAGTATAAGACACAAGGTGGGACGAACGACGAGGACAAGGTAATAATGATGCGTTCATACACAGTGACATATTGAGATTCTTTTTGTTACCATGGGAACGAAGCACCCGTTTTGTCATTGCAACAGACCACAATGTACCTTCGCAAATTGTAACAGCCTCGCCATCTGGCGTACTTTCCAGCCTCATAGGAAGCAGACTAGAAACACACGAACAAAGGTTATTTTCTTGTATGGTACACTCATTTTTCAATGTCTGCTAACTGGAACCAGATAGCCTGATTGAAATCACTACAAGGCTGAGCGCACAGTCTTACGCAAGAGGCGTTGAGTTGCAATGTTGATAAAATAACTTTTTCAGCAGGTTACGGTAAAGGAGGTGAGGAAAATGAGCAAAAATTACACAAACTCGATCATGCTGAGAAAAACCGGAAAGAACAAAATGTATTGAGCGCAAACTACCCTATTGCAGAACCACCTCGCAATAATGGACGTGAACGGATTCGAGGTAACATGAAATGGCCACGTCACGTTAGCTTTTTCGATAAATTCAGTGGCTAAAGTGACATCACGTTACTAGAGGATACATGGCGTGGCCACGTTAAGTAAATTTCCCGACAAATTTAGAAACCCAATTGACATGACCCTCCTTCAAGAGGGTTCTTCGTGACGGTTTTCTCACAGAATTCGGTTGATAAAACTTATTGTTTGTTAAAACAATATCCAGTGTCAGAAAACCTTCTACTTACTTGGAGTAACTTTGGAGGGGCCAGTAATTTATGTGAAACGCAGTATTTGGTGATCCATGGTGTCGGTCAAGGACGCAAGAATTAACTTCTCCTGATCGTTTCTGCTTGCCATTTAGCAATGTATATGATTTCGAGACTATCACTAATGCACTCGTTGTAACTTCCTCGCAGTGAACATTAGTATATTACCTCAGTTACAATCTCACGTGACAACGAAGACTTCGGACAGGAACTAAAATATATTTTAGTAAGAATACGAATTTTTCTTTTACTGACGGGTTCCGATTGTCGTTTGCGTTTAATGTCGATAGAAACCAACGGCACGGGCGTCCGAACGTCTCGAAACAATTCGAATGAAGCCTGGATCTAAAGGCGGACCGTTATTTTTTTTTTCGCGCAAATTTCTTCTTCTCATTGGAAGGATGATAGATGGATAGACGGTTCGATAGGCGCCTACGGCTAGACCGTTTAAATATGGCAGCGGTTCGCGTTACCTAGTTAGTGTTATATTGTTGCGTGCGTGGTAAAATTCGCAGCGTACGCTGCAGCCTCGTGAAAGAACAGAGTTCGATCCACTTCCGCCACTTGATCTTTTTTTTTTTTGCTTACATTTATTTCTTTAAAAAGTTCCCGCTCCTTCTCGGTTGTGATCGCACGTTCTGGCGCAGAACCTTCTGAAACATAGCGCGTGCAGCAAAACAGCTTGTGAATGGGGCCAGCTGAAAATGTGTGTTTTTTATGTTCAGCTGGCCTCATTCACAACCCATGAACCAACTTGCTCAGCTTAAGCCCATAACAGAAAAAAAGCGGTAGCCTAATTCTTCGGATCACTTTACCTTCCATAGCCCTCTTAATTTATACGGCCATCTTTTTCGTTTGTAGCCTCAGGCAGAATTTTGCCTTTTTAAAAGATTATTTTTAGTTTTAGATTTGCATACTTTTTCCTACCCGTGACAGCATTGTCCTATTATCCTTCGTTCCTCCGGATTCACCCGACTTCGCGGAAACAACCTTTTTTAGCTACGAGTGTCTGGTGCTAGCAGTAAGACTCAAGTCGAAGGGCAGAGCAAAAAAGCTAGTGTTGACGCTTGAGGAAGACACCCACTATTCTAATCATGATCCTAGACTTGACAGGCGTCTCAGGAGAGAGTCAGAACGCCTGAAAGGTCACCGATTGTGCCAATGCCACAACGGGTCATAGCAGAAAAAGGAACAGGACCACTGACGTTTTAAAGTCTGCTGCTAACTCTACACCATTCAGTCATGTTGAAGCAAAATAAATCTACACAAAGGTTTTCGTAGATTACCCTGATAACTCCGAAAATGATACTGGATACTGCGCCACCGCCGTCTCGCATACATCATATCGTTATCGGGTATCGTTATCGGGAGTGCTGCAACGATCAACTAAAACTCTTTTTTTTTTCTTGAAGAGTAACTGGAAGGTGAGGACGGCAGGGCGTCTCCTTTGAACCCCCTCTTCCAGAACGTGTTTGTTGTCACTCGCCGTGGTTTAACTGCGCGTGCACGCGCGAGATTCACGATACACAAATGCGGCATCGAAGGTAGAGAGCTCACGCTGAAGGCGAGACATCCCGAGACCTTCCTGCCGTTCTCACTCTTTCAGCGATTATCACACCCCCGGCACCTCAGACACAAGCGAAAAAACCCACGACTTCATTTCAGCTTTTATGACCTTCAAGCTTGCATGTTGTACCGCGGGGTAGTCTTAAAACAAATCCCTCATTGTCGAAGCCTTCCAGAAGACACCTACGTCAATTCGAATCATAAAAGAAACGCAAAAATATACTGAAAGCAGCGGGGGACCCGGCACAATTAATGCAGTCGTCCGGTAATTCCTAGCGATTCGCCTTGCCGGACACGTAACAGTTCCTGCAAACAGGGTGCAAGCGTAGAGAGATAGAAAGAAGAGGGCGAGCAAGAAGAAAAAGGAGAGAAAAAGCCACGTTCCTGGGTGCGAAGCGGCGGCGCGGCCGAGTCGTCAAAGCCTCCGACAGGAGCCGCACCGTTTTGGCAGTCCCGGCACCTTATCCCGTGTATCACGATGACAATTACTCGGACGTGAGTTGAGTGAGCAACGAGGGAGATCGATGGGAATCGTTTCCCGTCGCGTTTCCAGCTATTAATTCGCCTCGCACCACGGCATGCCGCGCACGGCACCGCTTCACTGCCGCCGACGCCGCCGCCGGTGTCGAGGGTGCGCGGGCGCACTCGACGAGCGCTACGCTGGGCCCTCAAGCGTCCTCAATTCCCACGTAGGTTGCGTTCCCGTAGCCTCTTTTCCCCAATCTCCCCTCACCGAGCGCTCCGTCGGCTCGGAAAGGAAGCACACATTCACTGCGCTGCCGGGCGGGTTTGCTGAAGAGGCAAGGTGCCAACAGTTGTTGCGCTTAGGTCTTAAATCTGGAAGGAAAATTGCGCTTGCCCGCTTAAACCTCGGGGAAAAATTCCCACTCAATGAAAACATTCGTGGCTATGAAATACTGAATTCGATGGTTATACGGGCAGAAACCAAGGGAGATGAGGAGATGAAAGTGCGCGAGGAGTTCAGAGCATCGAGCTCTGACTGGAATGATTCGTGTGTAGACGCAGAGCTAGCTGCCTCTATTTCAGCTCACTGTTGGGACGCGTTCGAGCACTGAGTAGAGACAAATAAAGCGAGCTTTACGCCTACTCACTAAATATTCCAACTAGAGCTCCTCCTCTCGCTTTAGTTTTTTGGCCGTATAGTAGAACAAATGCCGCTACATGAACTGAAAAAAATGGAGATAAACCTTTACAAAACTCGTGCGAGTGTTAGAAGATAACGCCACCTGAACAGAACAGAGGGAACGGGATCCTGTCTATTTCATGAAATTTGAGTGTATTGTCCTGACCCACGCCTGACATTACTGTTAATTAATTACGTCTGACCGACAGCAAAAAAAGAAAAAAAAAGCGTTCGGATATTACCAGTGTCCAACGACTTGTTGATGTGTGCAGTGACGTTCAGAATGATATGACGAGAAAAATGGGTGGTGAAAAAATATCTGCAAAGGAGGACACGCCAAGGAATTAAGCGCTCAGTCCCTCGTGTACTACGGCCGAAAGCCGAGGCTTAGCTCCTAGGTCACAGGCTACGCCCAGACAACTGTAGCTCCTCAACTACGCTCCTGGAAGACAATGATTTTCCGGAAGCAAGTCGCTGGCGTTCAACGAGGTCTACATTTGGTTAGAGAACCAAGAGGCTGTGAGTAATACCTGTACACCAACCCTTCACAATGGTCACGCGTCAATTTGCACCTCACTCGAATCGAATGTTCTCTGCTGGCCATTTGAAAACGAAGACAACACCACTACTGGGTTGAATCTTTAGGGTTCCCGGAGCGAATGAAGCCTGACTCTGCTTCACAATCAATTACATTTTAAACATTTTAATTTCTAGTATTAGCTTGTTTTTCCTCTAAATCACCATTTTCTCACTCGAAAGTATCGGTATTCACCTAACTATTTTTTTACAGCGATATTACAGCGATAGGTGTTAGTAAGACACTTCCCGGTTTCGCGCCGTCAACCGCTCTTCATATCAACGCGGGCAATCTTCAGCACTCCGACAAAAAAAAAAAAAAAAACTCTACGGGCCGTTTATAACAAGACAGCATGCATGGTCAGTAAAACACTCTCGGCCGGGTAATCTGGCAGTGCACTGGGAAATGTGCCCATGTGGCCCAGAATTAGCACAAACATCAAATCTCGGGAGATAGGTTGATAAAACTGCCTTAGAAATGTGAGATGCATTCTGTATCAGGAAGCAAAGGGAAAGGAAGTGAATTAGTTCCCCGTCAATGCACCTAGCAGATGCATGATTTTTTTTTTCAAAATGAAGAAGTAATAATAGTGTGTTTTTGTTTCAATAAACCTTCATTTGAGACTGTACTTCGCCTTCTCTACTTCCTTGTCCCTGTTTATTCGGCGCTTTTCCTTTAGCACGTGTGGCTATTTGTCCTGAAGTGTCGTAGGAAAAGATACTCCCCTCTTGTGTAGACAGCTGAAATGCTCCCTACTTAATACACCCCCGGGGTGACTCCACGAGAGATCGAACTTGCATATCCACCCGACATTTTTCTTTTTTTTTGTTACATATAATATACAAAAAAAAAAATGAATGCCAGAAAACTGAACTTTGTGTCTCAAAAAAAGGTTTTTACTACGAGAGAAAAGAAAATACTTCAAGATTGCCTTACGGCTCTCCTCCCACTGATGACGGCTCGCCAACGTTTCCCCTTCGAGGAGGTTTGGAGAATCTACCGAACTCTGAGCGCATCACGGTAGATAATTGCGACAGTTCAGCTAGGCCCTTTTGGAATGCACGGCGGCGGAACTGGTGTCGGTGCGTCAGTGTTGTCATCTGGACAGCTCTGTGTTTGTGCGTGTGTAATCACGAAAAGGCACAGAGGCGGAGCTTTACTCCGCATGAACTTTGACTCTGCCTGGTTCGTGGCCACTGGCGTTGGTCGTCAACGGGGAAACTCTTCACTCGCAACAGCATTGCGAGACCTTAGGCCGATTCAGTCGGTTTGATGGCGTAGACGAAGCAATGGGAGAAGTGACAGATGTTGCGTTTATGCACGCAATTCACGCCGCTCATAGCTCACTCGGTGGTTTTAGAGCCGATTACCTCCGCGTTCCCAAGAAGAAAATACCTTCCAACAGAAATGTCCGCAGTGTCAAGCTCCTAGATGCTGAATCACTGCGGAAGCTGCTACCAGGATGCGATGATATTCAGGATACAGACATTGAGGTCAAATCCTCCCGGTATCGGGAACTGCTGCAACCAAGCTTGTTGCGATTCAACCTTTTTTTTAAAATCTGGTTGTAGCGAATGTGCCATTTTGAAATTACTTCGAACTCGCAAGGCAGCCAGCCAGAAAGGCAAACAACAACAAGGAGTTTAATTTTATGTGTACTCGTTATAAGCGACAGAAGCATCGCAAACGCTTGTGGTGTTTCGTGTAAAGACGTACTATCAGACGGAACTTCTTGTGTGGAGCGGCAAGGTCAAAACAGGTGAGCCTTTTCAAAGAGTGCGTGAGAGGGCGGGCGGCCTGGAGAAGCGAAAACGAAGAAGTCAAGAGGTTTCGCAACCGCCAGGTTGACCGGCCAAAACGTTGGTACCAAGCAAATCGTTCAGCACGTTTTTGTACGTTGTCTTTGCCTGATCTAAGGACAGTTGAATCCTGGAGTTTTGATAAAATCAATATCGTAGTTTTTTTCCCTTTTTTTAAACATGGTAATTGGTTTTTTAATTGCGTTGTTTAAAAAAAAAAACATTGTTTCCCATCTTGATATTTTTAACTCAAGTTAATATTTGTAGGTATTTTGAATATGCCCTGGCTTATAGTATGTATGGTTTTGAGGCTCGGGATTGCCTTACAACACATATTGAGGTAGAAGGCCTCGAAGTTAGTGTATTTGTTTTACCTGGTCTAAGGTACGCATTTGTATTTTTTTTTATATATAGAAAACATAATAAGTGTGCGCAGTTGACTTGAGCTTTGGTGCCACTTAGCCTGCCTTCCGCAGGACCGCAAAGTTGGCAAATGTTGCAGTCAGAGCTCGGAGCAGGGCCGTCGCACAATCTTAAAGCTTTATTTTTTTTTTCTCGTTGTTAAAACGCGTTTTTGATATAAAAAGTTATGTTCTGTGAGATTCATTTGTGTGACGTGACATATATAAAAAAATAAGAAAATAAAAATGTCGAGTGGAAACGCAGGTTCGATTTCTCGTCATCAAAGAAGCAAAAATATGTCACTATCTATACTAGCCATGTTTAACATTTGCAGCAGCACCATAACCATGCGTGTCGGTACGTCTGCCGTTACCACAGCAAAAGCCCGCTTGGTAAACATTTCGGGTCGATTATTCATCGCGCGAAACTGTTTGCTCAGTCAGCGCGCGTTATCATGATTGCCGGCACGGAAGTTCGCATGATAGAGCTTTGAATTTGCGAGATCGCGTGCTATCTTCTTCTTGCAACTTCTTTTTCGCCCGCACTCATTTAGAGCGCAGCATTTAGGTGGCCGCTTCCGGGTTGAGCGGCGTCGGCGTCGGTGTAACTGCGCACGTAGCATTATCAGAACGTCTTCCCACTAAAGGTAGAGGGGAAATTTTTCATTAAATTTAGCGGGAAAATTTTGCCGCTAAGCTAAGCGGGAAAATTTCCAGGCTAAATGTAGCGGGGAAATTGACAGCGTGTGAACTAAACTAATTCAGTTTACCCGCTAAATTTAGCGGGGAAAATGACGTCACGACTTACTGTCGAGTCAACCATGAACAAATTCAGCGGCACCAGGAGCGAGGAAAAGAGGAGGAGGAAAAGGGGAGGAGGAGGGAAGAGAATGGGAGGAGGAGGAGAAGGAGGAGGGGCCTACCCTTCCCTCCACACCCTCCCCTCCTCCTTCTCAAGAGCTGCGCTCTTTTTTCGTAGTACCGAGATTTTCAAGCGTCTTTCATTATTTTTACCCTTAAGAATATTGCATGTTTATACTTTTAATTACATATTGTATAAACATTCCGGTCATTCACAGTCGTCTTGCGTTGCTCATACTTTTTTTAAAATTTATGTGACTACTTTTTCTCCCATTGAACTTACTCGGTTTTAATATTAATTTCAACAGCGTGTTAATCATTTAAGCCCGTCCCTCCTCCAGAACTTCATGCTTGATTTCTACTAAAGAACTACTTGAGTAAATTAATATAAAATTGTTATTCAGAACAGCAAAGCACGTTACTGGCCTCGCATTCTAGATTGAGAACCAATCTGTTTTGTCTTATTTCCCGCACAAAATATACAGTAAGCGAAATGCACAGCGGCAGATAGTGGCGCGACGAAGAGCATGCTCCGCCTCACCAGCTGGCTTCGGGTCTGGCAAAGGCCAGGGCGCTAAAGCGTACTTCTGAAGAACCCTTCGCTCGAACAAGCACTTGCGCAGAGAAAGCGCATTAGAAAGCCACCAGACTCCTGCGCCCGTGTCGTTGCCGGAAATCAAAGCCAAATTTCGAGCTGAAGTGTACGTCCGCCGTGTTAATTGCGGCGAGAAACCAGCGACCGGCGGGGCGACGAGCAGGTACATGCGCAAGGAGAACAACACTAAGCCTTAGCTCGTAGGTGTGGGTGAGGATCGATGACAGTGAGCAGTTGGCCTCTTTTGTTGCCAACAACGCTACGAAATTGACAAGCAGTATAATGTCGACGAAACAAAAGATGGCAGCGCACAAAGTGTTGCCAGATGTTCCAACAATTTCGTATTTGGTCTATTGACCACCGAACCGACCCACCGCTCCCGTAGGAGAGATTATCTTCCACTGTTGGAATCGCAAGCGTACCAGCTCTTCGCCGGTATGCCTGCGATTTCAGCAGTGCAGACTAACCTCCTGCTGTTAATATACAGCAGGAGTTTAGTCTGCCAGAATTTGGCGACATTGTTACCCACTGTAGATAAGCAATGTAGCCAGTGAAGTATGACTGCAAGATTGGGGTCTTTAACGTGCACCACGCAGTAGTGATACACGTCCGCGCGCCGGTACGATGCTCATCCAGATCGAAACGGGCAGGGGTGGGATTGAACCCAGGACCCCTGGGTTCTGCAGCGCGAGCTTTCGCTCCACGTGCTCCGAGCTGGTGTCCACGAGCCCATTTGGCCACCGATCCCACAGAAAGGGACAGACTAGGGTGCCTCAATGTCCCTAAGCAAAGCGCACATGAAGGCACCCTAGGACAGACACGTAGACACAGTCGTTCGCCGACGTAGTAACACCAGTAACAACCGTACAAGTCTCGCTTTCCCAAGCTCGGAGTTGGGACCGCGCGCTTCGCGAGTCAGTCGGGACCAGAGCCACCGTATAGACGTTTGGCTCAATTATTTTCAAATCGCTGTGTCAATGTGAAAAGGTTGCTGTGAATTTGTTTATTGAGTGAAGACAGCCACACTTACAACGGTCTAAAAATAACATAATGCAAAAATGTGCGCAGGACCACACTGACAAAAGTTAGCGTTGTCAGAAAAATAATAACCAAAAAATGATTTACTCTCTCTTATTTTCATTTGATGCATTTAGTTCTGATTCAGCCGATTGTTATGTTTTCAACTTCGACACATTTAATATCCTATTTGGCATACAAAATATATCACTTGGAGTGAACATTATTTGAGCTTAATTGCTGCAATACAATTAGCAGGTGTAGAAACAGCACAGGATCATAAATATATTAACAGAGCCTCGGTTCGTTGTGTGCGTGTTAATAAATTTCCTGTACCCCACCACCCCTGCCCTGCGTGTCCCGCATTTCGCTAGCGGCAAGGTGGTCACCCTACCTGCAGAGGCCAGAATAACAACACCACGCGGAAAGACCTAGATCCACAACATCGTAAGCCCCCATGAGTGATTACCATTTTGGGCTCGAGAGCTTTCCTTGGTAACCGTAAGCGCCTGGTGGCCACTTTCTTAGAATAGAATACTTGATCTCTCCGCCCGTTCGTTGAAATGTAAAAAAAATATGGGTTAAAGTGAGTAAAAGAAAGATAAAGGTGTGTTTGGTACGGCGACACGCCGTACCAAACACACCTTTATCACTCTGAAGTTACAGTCGCCTCACTCACTCGCGCAACGACAATTTAAACGTTGCGTTACTGGGAGAACAAAGATAGCACAGCACGTGTACGCCCGCAGCGGTCCGAGATAACCGAATGCAACTTCGGGGATTGTCGGAAATGTTCGGCTCTGTTGGTTGCTATGGTAACCGAGCTAGCTCGGCCCGTTGCTATGGTAATTTGGTGACCAATCGCGGCACGTGAAAAGGGAAAAAACCTGCGCTTTTTTCATTTACTTTTCCTTTACAGCTTTTTTTATGGTTGGTGCGCAACGTGTTGTGACAATATAACAACCGGAGTGAACACAAAAGCTACCCATGGTAAAGAACTGCGATGCGGGCTTCTGCGTTCCTACGGGTTTAATGGATAACAGCGTGGAATGCTCGCTGTTGTCTTATCTGGTTCTCGGAAGCAACCCAAAATGTTTGGTACCGGAGAACGATAAAAATCTCTCAGCCTGTCTCATACACAATTGCTTGCATCCTAGATGCGTATCCAAGGCTGTTATCACGAAGGTATTTTGTTCCAAAAGGAAGGCCTTTTGGAACCAATCAATGATCAATCGGCCAGCAGACTTGACGCCGTGCTTCAGTTTTATGCACCTGTCTTGTCAATATTAACACGACCCTCTGAAGAATATAACACAGAAGCGCTAATAACCCTAGTCACTAACATCTCAAGACGATAGCGGGTTATGCAGGTCACGTCACGGACACCTTATTATCGCTCGGCAGAAGACGGGATTGCACCATTGGCGCATAAGAACAGCAAAGAAGGAGTCACGAAGCAACAAGTGTGCGTGTGATAAGCCACGCACTGCGCTTCTTGTTTAATTTGCTAACATGCCTATGTTCCGTCCAAAACATAGGGTTTCGTGTTTCCAAAGAAACGCGTGGTCAACTGTTGTTTAATGCATTTTAAGATATAACAGCAATGATAAATATAAAGCATGTAAACTAACGCGCCTAACCCACTTGAGACGCTCCGCAAAAATCTGTTTCTCAACATATCACGCTGCGTACTACTGCAGACGTGAGGCTGGGTGGTGAAAGCATGGAGTGAAAATATCAAGAAATGAGCTTACCTTGTTCACAAACAAATAAATAATAAAGACCTGTTTTGGGCTGTCCGCCGCGGCATTTGCAGACGACGTCATGACCGGACACGCCTAGTTGTATGTGGTGCCGAAAGGTGGCGCGACGTAAGAAACAAGAATAGAGCAGCGCCTCGACCGATCATCTTCATACCAAAAATAGAGAACCATAACTGGTTAAAGTCCTTGTTTGCTTCTTAAGTTTATCTTGATTTAGTGAATAATTATCGTACAATTAGAATTTAGCGTTAAAGAGACGCTCGTTGACGTAGTCAAAAGTTTCCGAAGGTCGTCCGGTAAGCTCGGCGCCGACGCGCTCCACTCTTCCGATACTTGCCGTCGGCGAATTTAACTAGGCGTGCCCGGTCAAGACGTCGTCTGCGAATGCCGCGGTAAAGAACTCAATACAGATTGTTTGTTTTCTTTTTGAACAAGGTAAGCTCATCTGTTGATATTTTCACCCAAATCTTTCCCCGCCTGGTTGCACCTGTGTAGTAAATTGGAGCGCGATACGTTGAGAAACCGAGTTTTGCGGGCCATCTAAATTGCATTAGAAGCGTTTTTTTTGCTTGCTGGATCTAAATCCCGATCAGAGAGACTGCCTTTCCTTCTTTCACTTACGGGAACATTGGATTGCTGACTCTCTAAAGTCCCAATAACTCTGCTCGTACATAATGCAAGAGACACGGCGCTCGCGGCAGGCAACATGACGGAAGTATTACGGGCGGACACGCCCGACGCACGTTCGAAAAGCATATCGGCTTCATGTATGCATGGGACATGATGAATATCGACAATTTTCGCATGACAAATGTTGCAAGACCTTCACGTAACGAAGAAACACGCCTCGGGTGGTTACTCCAGACTGTCTTCTGCTTGATGTATTGGAAGTGCGACCGCGGGCGGCCTTGAGCAACTATACCCTCGTCACCCGTTCAACCATGTGCCTCGTCGGGTATACTTTTATTATTGATGCGAGGTACTGCACGCTGCCGCAATGCACTCAATAGTAAGAAGCAAAGCAGAAATTGGATTATCGATTCGAAAATCAAACAGCGAATTTGCGAGGACGACATGTGCCAATGCGTGAGCCGCTAGAGATCGAGCCAGCGCCGCTGGCGGCGATGGACTCACGGGGGGCGATCGATTTTGCCGGGGGGTCTCGTTCGGCCACCGCCTCCCGACTTGGAAGAAATCGAAGGGTAAACCACTGGGCGGGAAAGAGAAAGACGGCTTCGTTGCTTCGTCCGCACAATCGGGAACTTAGATGAAAAAAGAAAATCTTCGAGCCAACTAAAAAAAAATGAAATTGAGCATTTTTGAAGAAGAGAGGCGCCCTGGTGGGTATCTATAAGAAGGCGAAAATAGTCTCAAACCGATAAAAGAAGAAACAGAAAACGGTAAAGCAAATGTGAGTAACGCTGCGGGATGCGACAGGAAGAGGCGCTGGACGCCTTATCGCGAGCACACCTGGGCCCCCTGAGGACCTTCGATTTCGGCGTCTGGACTAAAAAAAAAACACACAAACACAAAAAAAAAACAAATTTAGAAGTTTAGACTTCAAAACGCAAGGTTCGATACCTGAAGGCTCTTCTAGGAGGGCGATCCCTCGAGAGGTACCCCTGCGAAAGGGTTCGCGCGTGTACTACGAGGAAAGAAAAACACCTTTTTTCAGCGAGCGCTGTTAAGAGGAACGGCAATAAATTAAGTCAGGCGGGTAATCAGTACGGTGAGTTTTTTATGTTTGTTTTGGTTTTTGGAGGGGGGAGTCATTTTAAACTTTCCAAATTGTAATAAAGAGACGTTTGGCTAGTTTCAACGTTGGTAGAGGTGATGTGCAGTCGATCACGCGTGGTGTCGGCACGTAAGGTTAGTTGTTAAGGCGTATAAATCATATTTTTTCTACACTACAGACGCTATGTTACTTCCGAGTGTATAATGAAGGAAAATTGAGAGAGAGGAGAAGATAAGACCGCGCTTCGAGATAAGAGCGCTGAGCTCTGATTGGAAGTATCGTGGATAGACGGCAAGACTAGCTGCCTTTGTGCATGCGCTATCTTCCCTCCACTCGGAGCAAACAAAACGTCGTCTGCTGCTCGCGCAAAGTCTGGCGTTCGAACGGCGAACGCCGGCATCCGGCGTTCGATCGTCACACTCTGCACGCTCAGATTAGACGGGTGATAGCGGATGGAAGCGAAGTCAACCGCAGTCACTGAGAACGTGAGATGCACAGGTCGTCTTCACCGAATGCTCGGTTTACAGCCCGCCCTCGCTGCCTTCGACCGTGCTTCGGCAGCGTGTACATGCTTAAGGCTCACGAGACGCCCAAAACCCCTCCCTGCCGTTCTCACTCTGTCAGTGGCTCAAGCTTTTGCGTTTGTTCATCTAATAAAAGCTCGGCGGTCTGACGTAGCCGCACGTCCTCATTTTCTGCTATCCCACAAGTTCTTAGCGCAATTGTTTATTTTTTTTTTTTGTTTGCTTCCCCGAATGATGCTGTATCTTGGGGGATATTGGCGTGTAGGGAACCATTACCCTAGAAAGAAGATCGCTTAATCACGGCGGAAACGCAATGCTCGACCGATCGCTCCTACCGAATGAAGGCAAATAGAGTGACCGGCTCGCCAGAACGCCATATTGTCCTCGATGAACCCCACCAGTGGTCATTAGTATCTCCTTGTGTTTCACCACACGGTGCCCGGAGCACGGTCTTTGTTGTAATAAGGCATATTCGTACTATATAGCAGTGCAGCAATCCAAAGCTAAATTTTCGTACAATTTAATAATGCGTTTGATTTAGTGTCCACGTGACAGGGACAAGCTGAGGCGTCCGTGTGTGCACAAAACAGTGGAAAGGGAAGCGTGCCGCGTAGAGAGGAGGAGAGTGGTGAAGAACAAAGGCGAGAGGGAGGTGACGTCACGGGGCGGAAGCCAATGCGCGCGCAGATACCTGGGCGAGTCTGAACTTGCCGCAGAGTAAGGCAGCGGATGCCGATGTTATATTACGTTTACACTTGCGGATCCGCCAGCGAATCCGCCCCAGCTTCCGCCGCTGGGGCAAAATGCTGGGCGGAAAACGCGGCGGCGAGCCGTTTAGGTAGAGGACCTATAGACCTTTCCAGAAAAGGGCTGCTGGCCGGTTTCATTTTCAGTGTTCGTGCGTATCGCGTGTGATTTGCTCGCTTTCCGAAGCGACGCACACGCGCGTGCTGAGCTGTGGAGATCGCACGCTGAGCTGTGGATTTGTAAACATTGGAAAGGTCTATTTCTGCCGCCGAAAGAGGCGTTTCGCTGACCGGATATGACATTCTTGAGCAGCGCGACGCTGCCTACGTCATGAGTAGGTGTTCTTCCGGGAGCAACAACGCCCGGGAGAGACAGTCGAAGTGGGAACTCTCGCGCCTTCTTGTCATATTTTACGGGATGTTAAGAGAACAGCTGCCGCAGCCGGCGCAGCCGCCGCCGCTCGAAGGATATTGGCGACGTGAGCGATCAAAAGCGTCGCTGTGGTCGGCCCACCACAATTGACCGAATGCTGATTATGACGTCAGCAAAGGATGTCTCATCGACGGAAATAAGAGGGATGTAAGAACTTCAATTCTGACGGTGTTGGCAGCGTTGCTTTGAGAGCGCTAAGATTTCAGGCTTCCACCATGCCCATTAGAAACACCACCGAACTTGTTGTTCACAAGGTAATGACGTCACAAAAAGTAACCGAACGAGGGCGCCACCGAAACATCTCGCCGCTAATAGATGTAAACGCAACCCGCCCGTCACCGCCGCCGCCGGGAGCGGATCCGCTTCCGAGGGAGCGGATTTCTTCTGAGGTGCGAAGGAGACAGAGGAGCAGAAGCAGCGCCTATAGCCTGGCTGGCCGAACTGCGGAGCAAGAATCGGCAAGGCGACGCCGGTCTGAGTGCCAAAGGAGCTGAAGAAAGAAATTAAAGACGATCAATTGGCGGATCTTTAGGGAATCCGTTAGCATGACCCTTGGCAAACGCCACACACGTTCCCCTGTGAGAAACGATAACGCTGACCCCGTTAAAAAGCCAAAAAGAGGCAGCAAAAATGAAAACAAAATTGAAAAGTGAAGGGTCATGGTAACGCATTTCAAGTTAATCCGCCAACGGATCTTCCTTTATCTATTTTGTTTATTCTTTATGATCCCTTGACGCTTAAAATTGAGACATATACCTCCAGAACATTCTATTACATTTTCAGGTCACACCTCCTATTACTCAATAATATATCGTCGTAAAACAATAAAACGCATAAATAGTGGTTTTAGAATCTGTTACAATATGAGCACCGAAACAAATGACGCTTAAATTGAGAGAGAGGCCAAAATCATCCTTCTACGGATGAGTACGATTTCAAATAAACCAATACCGCCCTGTATAACAAAGTGGCGCCGGCCACGTTCCACTCTGTTCATCGAACAATCGAATGTGGTGAGTGATGCTATTCGCTCACCAAAATACTGTCGCAGGAATACATATAAACCCACACACACCGACGTAAACACACGCGCGAAAGAAATAAAGCAAAACCCAAACGGAACTTTTCGTGATCGGCAGAAAATGGTCATAAATCTGTGTACCGCATTTTGCGAAAGAACGCCGCATATGAATAAAAAAAAAAGTAAAAAAGAATGAAAAAAAGTCAAAGGGAGCTTTTCTTCGTTCTCGCACGCTCCAAGTCGAGACATCCATAACTGCAAAATGCCAACGGGCCATCCTCGACACGCGAAGCCAGCGGAACCAAGAAGACGGCGATCAAACGTTCCGAAGGAGCGAGAGAAAAGGGATCAGCGCATACCGTATCCGCCACTCGCTACAATCCTTCCTCTGTTCGCGTTATCCCAAGCACATCTCGCGCCGAAACGCTCCCAAAGCCGAAGAAAAACAACAACAAAAAGAAAGAAAGCAAAACACGGTTCCACGAACAAACAAACAAGTGGCCGTAGCCGAGCAAGCTGACGACGGCGCCAACTGCGCCGCCTTTCGGCACAGGGCTCGAATAAGGTCACGTGCGTGGAGTCTCCTTTCCTTTCTTGCCGGTGTACGGCGGAGGAGAAGCGCGAGCGAAAATCATCAGGCTCCGGGCAACGTGACAGCGATCGATGGAACCCGGGGCACATGCCGGGCCGCACGCACGCCAGCGGCTGGGTCCCGGACGTGGCCAGTTCATATGCAACCTGCTGTTGCGTTCGCGGCACCCGCGGACGAGCAGAGATGATGCTTCGGGGAATGTGCGCGGGAGCGCAACTAATCGTGTCTTTCGGCGGCGACTGACACCGTTTAGGCGATGGCTCCAGCATTCAATGAGCGGTCTCCTCCCATCCAATCCCTCCGCCCCCTCTCCTCCAAAAAATTTTCGTCGTGAGCTGTCTGCTTGACCATAGCCTTCTCTATACTCACAAAGCCTGGCAGTTTGGCGACGGAGCCATTGAGCGCCTGGTCGCAGATTTGGAGCGAGAGGATCTGATGACACAGAGCATCGAAGAGCAATTACACGGGGAACCTGGACGTCAGCGCATAGCTTTTGCGGCGGCGAGGACCCGAAACACACTTGTTCGCTCTGGAGAAGTGAGTTTTGGCGTTTCGCCGCAGCGGGACGCTAGTCACGTGGCTCTCCTCTCATCCGTTGCCTGCCGCTCCACCTTTTCCATTTCGGCGGCCGCTTCTCGTGGCGATCTGCCAGGCTTTGTCAGCATATAGAAGGCTATGGCATACCACGTTTTTTTTGTTTGTTCTAACTTTGTTTTAGTTATGCGATTTCCTGTTGTTATTTGTGCGGTGAAGGGTAGAGCGGCCGCGCTCGTCCAAAAACGTGCGTTGCTCCTTCGGTCTCGTCGCCGGCTGATACACTCTCCAACAAGATGAGAGAACCCTTCGCCGAAATAGATTAAATGGCGCTGCTAAGCGCACCCGGACACCAAGCACTTTATTTGTTTTTTTAAAGAAAATAAATTGAACAAAGGTTAATTTATATGTTTCATCCTAAGCAACGTGAGCCGGAGAAATAAACCCAAGCAATGTGAGCCGGAGAAATTTTGCACAACCTACTGTAACTGCTTTGTGAAATGGGACTTTTATATTGCTGGAGACTGCTCCATATCAACTCTGCCTTGTGCCATGTGGAGATTTTGCAACGCGATAACGTGTGTATTTATCTTAGTTTTACGCTGAATGAGTAATCGTTTGCGATAGGAATGCGTATTGCCCAACCGTCCGGTCATTATGGTTTCAAAATTTATTGAATATATATCTACCGATGCTCGGAAAATCCAACGGCCCTAACCGAGTTATCTTACATCACAGGTGAAGGTCTCTTAATACCATAATCAAGCTATTCGTTCGAGCAACGTTTTAGCGTCAGGTTTATACCATTCAGGTCAATAAATTTGTGAAGTTAATTATAAAGATGGCCAAGTGGTCTTGTGATTCATCTCTTAAAGATGGTAACAAACACGTTGGATGATAACATGACATGGTTTCCCCGGTCCCCGGATTTTTAATATAATACAAAACATATCAGCCGTGAGTTGTTTATACAGCAGGAGTTTAGTCTGCCGGAACATGGTAACATTGCTACCCACTGTAGACGAGGAATTTATCCACTGCAGTAGGACTGCTAGCCTGGGGTCCTTGACGTGCACCACGCAGCAGGGTACATGACCGCACGCCGGTACGATGCTCATCCAGATAAAAACGGGTAGGGTTGGGGATTGAACCCAGGATCCCTGTGTTTTTCAGCTCAAACTTCCGCTCCACGTTCTCTGACCGTGGCCGTGTGCGCAAACCAATCCGGCCACCTATCCTCCTAATCTACAATACGTGCTGGTTACTAATGCGCCTTGCGTTCATATGCTAAAAGAAAATATAACATTCTTAAAAATCAAATATTGCCGACTCCAAGGGAAGCACTACGAACGGTTGGAGCATCAGGCAGACGAGGAAAGAATTAGGGCGTCGTTTGGACAACGCCTATTTATTGTATTTATTTATTCAAAATACCCCTAAAGGCGTTCTGTAGGAGAGTATTCCATAAAAAAAAAGGGGGGGGGGCGGTGCAAGCCAATATATCATAGTACACACAGAAGAAACACTATACAGAGGCAATATAAAACAAGGAATAAAAAAGAATTCTAAGTATTAGTACAACTGCGCACGAATTCTTGGAAGTTAGACATATCCAGTTCAGCTGCAATGTGAGCCGGTAGGTTGTTCCAGTTGATTATGGTTCGTGGTATGAATGATCGTGCATAACTAGATGAGTGGCATGTGATGTGCGTTACTTTGAATGAATGATCGCGAGTTGGAAAAATAACGGGGGGTGTTAGAACAAAATCGTAGTGAAGCGATGTATGGTGATAGAGCTTGTGAAATAATAACAGAAAGCATGTTTACGGCGGCGTGATAGGTCTTGCAAATCAGCTTTATTTTTAATGTGGTGACACTGGACAATGAAGAGTAGTCAGAAAAAGTGAAACGAACAGAACGGTTTTGCCGGGTCTCGAATGTTACTTATAATTGAGGCTTGTTCAGGATCCCGTATTGCGAAAGCATATTCAATTTTGGGGCGGATTAGAGTGATATAAGCAAGGTTTCGTAAATGAGCGGGTGCTGGTTTAAGATTGCGCTTTATAAATCTCATTGAACGGTCATTGGAAGCAAGGGTAAAATCAATGTGGTAGTGCCAGGAGAAATCAGACTGAAAGTGGACATCCACGTTCTTATATGTACAAGAGAGTTCAACAGTATTGTCATTCAGAAGTTAAGAGGTCGGAATATGACAGGAACATTTGATAAATGGCATATGTTTTGTTTAGTTTTGGTTGAAGGTCATCCGCCACAAAGAACACCACGTGGTTATCTTGTCCAGGTCTGATTGGAAAGCTTGGTGATCGGTGTCCGAAGATATGTTACGGTAGATAGCACAGTCTTCAGCAAAAAAACGGAGATAAAATGAAACGCAAGTGGGAGGTCATTAATACATATGAGAAAAAGTAATGAACCGAGCACGCTTCCTTCGGGAACTCTAGATTTCACTTGGGCGAAAGAGGACTTGGAATTGTTTATGCGAGTGAACTGAAGTCAGCTTGAGAGAAAGTCTTTTCTCCATGAGAGAACATTGGGATGAATGTTAAGCTGTACAAGTTTTAGAAAAGCCTGTGATGGGGAACGCAGTCGAAAGCCGACGAGAAGTAAAACAAAAATCGCATCAACTTGAAAACCAGTACCAAAAGATGTATGTAAGTCGTGAACGAAACAGTCAAATTGAGTATCGTATGAGTAACCCTTGCGAAAACCGTGTTATACTTGAAAATAATGTTATGAACCTTAAAAGTAAACATTTCGGCGGAACTCCGCCTGGTTAGGTAAGTAATAAGACAGGGTGCTTTGAAGACTCTAACCAATTTCTTCGATGTGCCCGACGTTTCGAAGCCGGCTCGGCTCCTTGATCACGGGTGACAGTATGTGGGCCCAAAGGTAACAATCTGTCGTTGTTTTCTTCTTCTCTCTCTTAGCATTGTTTTCTTATTAGAATCTTGGCACATACAAAATACGAGCAGCAATCTGAACCGATCCACTGGAACGCTTCCGAGCAGCTATCTGTACGGGCTACGATGCGCCACACACAAAAACAGAAGAAGAAAACAATGCTAAGAGCGAGAAGAAGAAAACAACGACAGATTGCTACCTTTGGGGCCGCATACAGTCACCCGTGATCAAGGATCCAAGGCGGCTTTGAAACGTCGTGGACATTGAAGAAATTGGTTAGATTCTACAAAGTGCCCTGTCTTGTTATGGTCCTGTAAATAGGGCATGACTTTAGTATGTATGTTGTACTCCAGTAGTTAAGAAATAGTGCTGGTCTGTTTGTAAGATATGACAATAGTTTGACATGTTTGAGATAAAAGCGTACGGTCGGTTCCCACGCAACTATGATTTCTCTTGAGGCAGGAAGGCCGCAGTTTGCTATAGGTTCAAGTGTGCTTGGCACTGTTTCGACGCGCGCTCGTTATTTTCCTCTAATCCCCCTTTTTCTTGTTTGTTTTTATAACATGAAGGGGAAAAACCTGCGAGCATAAAAGTAGGAAGATAAATGGCGCTGGAGGATTACCTTCACTAAAGGATGAGGACACAAATATCTTGCTGAATTATTCCCGTCAATCTCATTGCGCACGTTTTTGCCCCGGAGACACGGCAAACGCTTTCAATTGCATTTCAATTTCCAAGTTGAAATTCAAAGAATTATATAGCGCATCAGCTCCCCTCCTTGGATTGTCGTGGTACACCGGAAATATACTGTGTTTTATACAGCTTGAACAAAGTTAAGCTTAACTGCATTGCAGTTCCTCAAGTGATTTTATTGTATCCATGCGCTAGATTATAAGAAGAAATTCGCTATAAACAACTGCCGACTGCCACTGTAGCCTCGTAGGCATTAAAAGGGCCAGTACGGCGATATTCAATATATATTTTTCACTTTGCGCGAATTTACTGTCACTATAGTAGAACCCAAGTTGTGCACGCAGGCAACGCCATTTGCAAAGAAACCTTCCAGTTGTGGTGTAATTTCAAGGAAAAAAGCGATCGTTTTCTTTCAATCTCTCCTTCGCATAACTTGATGACGTTGCGTGGGAGTCACAGTATCACCCAGGAACGGCAATACGGCTTATAGATTTGACCCAATTTGTTTTTGTCATAATCAATAGATCGACAAACATTCGGGTAGCGGCCCGTGTTAAATTGCGGCAATGACGACAATAACCCAGCCCTAAAGGCGCATTCACACTGAAAGTGGATCACGTTCGCAAAGCGGTTGCGAACGTGGTTGTATAAAGACCCAGTACGATTTCACGCGCATTGGGTGTTGTCAAATGCGCGTGAAATTTTACAGGATCTTTATACAACCGCGTTCGCCACCGCTTTGCGAACGCGAATCCCCTTCCAGTGTGAATTCGCCATAACAATGTCTGGAACTCACCGCGTGTTGTGTGCTTTGCCAATCTGAACGCATGGCTATGATCAGCATTGGTGGCATATTATCGGTTCCAGACCACATGGCAGCTTGTTCTGACTGTGAATTGAGGAACTGAACGCTGCTCGTTTTTCTTTTTGTTCTGCGAAGTTTATTGCCTTGAGACAAAGACGAACGCGTGTTTCATTGGTCATATACATCAGGGATTTGTTCTAAGCGGTATTCGGGTAAAGTAAAAAAACTGTTGCACCGCCCTTTTAAAGAGCCAGACTATACATCGTCTCATCTAGCATGGAGTAACTTCGAAAGCTGTGCCAGCGCGAGAGGCTTGCCTTGAGTGCCTCCACTGTAGCACTCGCTGCACGAGCCCTAGTGCAGCAGCCGACCCTTACAAAAGTCTGTAGTATAATTATTTTGAATGTCTGTTAAAAATTTTCTGGAATCATCTTGAAATCTATTTTAACTCTTATGAGGTTTTTCAGAGTTTATTTTGACAACTTACTTAACTCCTAGTTTAAATTGACCACTTAATAGGTTTAGAAGTCTTTCCAAAATGGATTTTGTTGAATTCGTTTTGACGGAACCGAAGATTAACGTTAAAAAAAAGACTCGAATTTTTTAAATATATATTTTTAGATTTTGTTAGAAAAAAATGTCCCTGTAGTACATACATATCCCACAAGCACAAATTAGAAACGAACACAAACACAACCAGCATGAAGCACTCGACACCAGAATCACAGTACCGGTAACTGCTCCAGAGCATTATATAGCCTACATATTGAAGGTATAATCATTTGGCCAGTGGCCACCTCAGCACGTACTGAGCTTCCAAG
The DNA here is from genome assembly GCF_016920785.2 of Ixodes scapularis. NCBI lineage: Eukaryota > Metazoa > Arthropoda > Arachnida > Ixodida > Ixodidae > Ixodes > Ixodes scapularis. The sequence continues at coordinate 8,776,977 of NW_024609882.1, read as the reverse complement.
TGTTCTATCTTCTTCTCGGGAGTCTGTCCAGGAGCAAACAGTGTTTCGAAGTTCCTGGACTCTATCTCTTTCTATAAAGCATTGGTACAACTAATAATATTTCGGCCTAGTCGCTAAAACAACATCCACAAAATCAGCTCCTTGAAGCAATGTTATCGCTTTTCAATGTTTACGGGCAAGAAAGAGAGGGAGGAGAGAGGGGGGTCAGGTTAACGCGTTTCAGCTGTCCGTCCGGACGTAACGCTAGGCACAGCAAACGTTTATGTTACGTTGGACGTAGCTTTATTTTATTTTTGTGACGTCGGACCTGCTATCTAATTTTTTTATTAAATAGAAACAGGAAAGGGAATGAAAAAGGTCATTTGCCTTAGTTCTCTGATTAAAAAAAGTGCCCTAAATTAAAAGAAAAAGAAGGTGCAGAGCAACTTGCTATCATTTTTAAAACTCTTACAAAAATCTCCACTTGGAAAAATCTTTAGAAAATGTATTTTCCCTTTGAATATTAAAAAAAATATGAACTGTTATTCTTCAAAACCTTCTTCTAAATTAAAAGAAATTCCCTCACTATTTTGTAATAAATTTTGAAAAAAACTTTTTTAACTGTCTTAGAAATAATGTAGAAAACGATGTCAATAAGTTTCATTTCTATTTTTTTTTCGTAAAATAACCTACAAAAATTGTCATTACAACTTATTTTTAATTTATTTTTATAAATAAGCCTGCAGACATACATTATTGTTTTACTTTTGAATTTTTTTCAGGAAATTGCGTACAAAAAAAAACAAAACGTCATTACGTCTTTGTATTTTTTTTTTTTTTAAATAAGTCTACGTAAAAGCCTTATTTTTACTTTTGAAAGATTTTTGACAATAATCAAAACAAATTTCGATTATAAAGGAATTCAGTAGGATCCGAAAAGTCAGTAAGAAATCTAAAAAAAGTAAAAAGAATCTTGAGGCCTGTTTTTGTAGGGGGACGTACGCTTCATCCAGAGCAACTACGTCGTGCTTTTAGTATGCGCGGCTTACAATAGTGCATACTAAGTTGAGACGAAGTATAAGGAAAATCTCGGATATACTTATAACGAAAAACACTTAGGAGCAAGTATTTTTCTAAACTAATACACGCTGTCCAGAAAAAAGAATAAGATTCAAATATATTCACGTTTAACTAAAAACATTAACGCACAAAATAATACCGCAGAATCGCGAACCGGAGGTGACTAGGAACGATGGGATAATTGAAGAGCGATCAAGCTCGCGAAGGGATTATCTTGCCCCCTTAATGCGTTATTAATTAGCATCCGCGAGCCTGAGAAGCAATCTTAAGCAACATTGAACACGGATACTTTGCGCCCTTTCTGCCGAATCAGTTCCGGCGAAGCAGTAAAAACAAACTTAGGAGGCAATGCTTTCCCCCTAGGTATTACAGAACTCCTAATCACGATAACGAGTAAATGCGCACTGAAACAAGTCATTATCGTTGCTAGCTCTAAGATTAATTGAATATACATATAAGGCACTTCATCAAAAAAAAAAAAAAAAGGCCACCTTGTCAAGACACGTTCCTTTTTTTTTTTAGTTTTAAAAAAATTCATCAAGGAGGGGAACTTGATGTGGCCGTTCGCTCTAACGGTGTTCGAAATATTTCTGAGTGAGCAAACGGAGTTTCACTGCGCGTAAAAAAAAATAAGTGAATAAAAACAGGATGGAGGCCTTCTGTGACTAATATAGGCATTAATATGTTTACTCATATTAAAAAAGGGCTCGTCCAAAAAATACTATGAAAAGACTCACCGACGGTGCCGAATAAATAGCTGAAATAGGATGTCGTTAAAAAAAAAACAAATTTTGAGGGGGGGAAAATGGCGATGCCATCGTAATTTAGGCACACTTAATCTTGCGAAAACGCCCAAAGCTTACCTACACAAAATTTTATATTTTGAGGTGAAACTGCGTAGAACACTGCACTGCAAGTAGAGTCAATTAAAGGGGGGGGGGGGGAGGGGGAGGGGTGCAACGATTTGTTGACCTCGGTCAAAAACTTGTGGAATTCGCCCTCTGACACTTCTGAAGTAAAGAACAGAAAATTGATTTCGCCTGCGTGTCCTATTTGTTGCGTAAAAAAAAAGATAAATATTGGCATTTCTAAAATGATTTTCTGGCACCCCTCAACTCACTCCAGTCTTCAGGGTCACACCTTCTCCCCTTGTGCTAACGTAATTGCGGGTGCGGTGTAGGTTAGGGTGCCTAAATGTTTCCGCGGAGCGGCTGAAACATGTAGGCACCCTAGTGTAGGTTCCCGTGTGCTCTCTCGGAGGACGCTTGCTCTCCCTCTCCTTGCTGACATTAGCGGGCGTTATGCTGCAGCTTAGAGCCGAATGAGGTCTCGTAAGCTTAGAGCCGTGGTTCCTTCGGCTGCCACTCACGGCTGCAGGTGGGCGAAAAAGCTCGACTTTTGGTTTGCGATTATGCAGCGGAATCGTGAAAATTTTTAATTAAGGATATGTTTTCTCTTTCAACGAAAAAATGACGAGATCCAGATTCTTTTAATCTTGAAATCGTTGCACCCCCTCCCCCCCCCTTTAACGCCACAACCAGTGGCGCCAAAACAGTCAAATAGTGACTTTTTTGACGTCACAAGACACGAATAGTGTGTTTACTTTACACCCCTCTCCAAAGCGTCGGGGGATAGACCGAACCGATAAAGCTCAAAACAAATTGTGACTTCTGTGGCGACTAGTCCAATCAGAAGTTGAGAATAACGAATAACTAAATCAAGTTCAGAACACCGTTTGATGCATAGTTCTTGAATGTTCAAATAATATATTTTATAGGTAGTTCATTTAGCCCACAATAATCGTAGGCTCTAGTGAAGAAAAAATTTAAAAGCAAATCGTATGATATATTTAGTATGATCATTTATAATTCAATGAAAGTTCAAAATATATGTGATTATTATCTCAACAAGACTTATTGCAGCGAAACTTTTAATTTCCAAAACATCGTATAGTGGATATTGGCGTATTGAAAGCTCAAATACAAAGTAGGGCAATTAACTCTTCACAATGTGATTGTTTTTTTGACTACACTGATTTGAGTGAATTCTGAAGATACTCGGTGTAACTGGCCAACGTGAATCAGCCAGCATGTGAGTGTCCACTTTAGCCTACGCCCGATCGGGCCTGCCTCAACCGCCCCGAAGGGGACCACACTGGAGGCCACGCCTTTTCCCAAAGTCACTAGAAACTTCGTTTCAGTTGCGGAGCTCGCGCTCTGCGCCCGAGCCAAAACATTTCCATGTAAAACTCTACAGTCGACGCTAGCGCTTCGAGTGCCTGGCTGAACATTAAAGGGACCATGAAATGATTTTAAAATCGAATTTCATCCACCGCACGTCGTAAAAGGTGTGAAAAGAAACACAAAAACACAAAACTAGGGAGCCAAAAAAAATTATTTGCTATAGAACTTTTAAAAGAAAACTGGACTCTTTTGCGCCTTCCTTCCTTCGCCTGTTCACTACGATGCATCCGCGGAAATGGAGCACGTCAGCCAAATCCAGGTCGCCTATTGGGTAAGAGCCTACCTCACCAGCACCGCGATCGTAAACAATAAATAGCCGGCGAATGTTTCCTAAAAGTTTTGTTAAATAATATTCAGATCCACATTTTGTAGCATAATTAGAGATGTGTGGCGAAAATTGCCAAATTTGATAATGCTGAGAGCCAGGCGCCATCTATCGTGTGGTAAACGAAGCAACCACTGCTCGTGCGCAGTAGGGCAGGGCCGAGTTCAGAACGGTTATTTTATTTCCTTTGGTTTCCTTCCTCTCAGAACTCTGACTGACTGAACGTTTATTTTTCTACGTCTTCATCTCGCGCGTGCCGACTTCAAGCAGCAAGAAAAAAAATGTACTTAAAACAGACCACGACGAACAAGAACGCTGGATCCACAAACACCCGAGAAGAGCGACAACAGCCGCGAATCCCGCTCCTACGAAGCTCTCAGGATATAGGCCTAGCAGGCACTCCGACTCGGCGCAGCGTTGCTTCGTCGCAAGACCGTCTGTCTGCCTACGACCGGCTGGCGTGCTGAATGAATATGCCCGCGCTACCCTTGTGGACCCTTCCCGTATTATAGTTTGATCGCTGACCTCAATTTTAGGTTAAGAGGTGAGGTCAATCTCTTCCCCTTGTTTTCCGAGGCAGGGTTGACGAACACTCGTCGAAAAGGGACCCTCGTCAATTCTCTCTTCTTGTTTTGTGTGATATAGAGCTGAAATAAACGCTGTATGGATTACCTTCGTAACACGGTATGTACACTTTGTTATTGGTATGCCATTTTTATTCTGACAGACTGCACGTCACTGTCGAGCTGTAACAGTTCGTGGGAGGTATACGCGCAATACCGGTCCAACCTTTCTTTGCCGAGTGTCGCGTCAGTATCGAGTTGCAATCGTAAAAGATCGGTCCCGAAGCGCTTACCAACAGCGCGAATACAGCACTTCCATCAAACGCGCGCGTCCGCTCCGAGTGTGAACAGGTATTTACGTGGCTCTTGCTGACACTCGTAGTTCAAACGTATCTTTTTTAACGTCGGCTCGCTCCTGCATCTCCGAGACCGCGAAAAACGCCGCGTCAATTTGTTTCCATCTACGTCGCTTTGCAAACGACTGACACTGGCCGCCTTTTACCAACAATGACAGTTGGGTTAACTTCTGGAGTCTTCACCGGACTCGTCTGTGTTTCGTCCTCTCTTTGTTTTATACTTTCTGTTATCTAGTTCACCGGAAGACTCGCTGCACTTCCCAACAGGCATAACGGCGTATGGGACTAGTCCCATGCTGTCGCTGTAGCGCAACGTATCTCATTGAATTTCGCTCAGCTGCGATGCGGCGATGAGAGGCGCCGATTCAGAAAATACGTCGGTGACATCGGCGCAGTAAAGCCTACCGGGACACCCCAACTCGTCGCCGCTAACGCTCCCATCTCCAACTGCCGAGAGAACTTCCGGTTCCGGAGGCAGCGTACGTCACGGCTTGTTTTGCGGTCAAGAAAAAGTCGATATTTCATTAATTTTTTGTGTAGAAGTTAATAAACCGAGACGAAAACGGATGCCTGTTCGGCATTCAGTGAACATTGACGGTTTAATGTAAAAGTTATCTGAAAAAGTAAAAAAGTCATTTCATGGTCCCTTTAAGACCGGCGCCGGCTCCACCCGGCTCCGTCAGCAGTTTCAGCGCCGGCCGGCAGTGGGCGCGTTGCGCGTGTACCACTTAGAGATCCTGTATATAGCTACCTACGGTAGCAGAGTTGCGCATTCAGCCTCGGCGGGTGAAAGTAGCTAAGGCTTTCCTGAACGGCCCTGGATGATTTGCTCGTCACGTGACTGAATTTGGCAAATAGCGGAGCCGCGCCCGCCGCTGCGCATGGAAAACAGTAAAGGAGGAGGAGGCGAAAGCAGGTTAACATACGACGGTGCGCGTGCAACGTCAGCTGAGCGACGGTATGGATTGCTTTCCTGCACAGTGCTGGATGCATTGCTCCTCACGTAATTGATCTTGGGGAATAGCGGTGTGGCGGCGTGAGGAAAACAGATACGTAACTCTGCTCCCCCTTCGGGGGAGCATATCAAGGAACTCTAGTACCACTTCGAGCCCCTTCATGTCTTAAAAGTAGCGCAAGGTGCGTCGATGGAAGAGGTACGTGCAAGGAGTTGCAGTTTGGGAAGGTCATGGCGACACAGCGCAGCACTGGGCTAGATTTCAGTCACCATGTTCTTCCCAGAAGCGGTGCGCGGCATTTGTCTCGAGCATTTCCGCAGCAATTGGATGGCTCCACATTTCCCAGGATAGGGGGGCTTCGGAATCACTGGGCGTTTTTTAACCTAACCCCCCCCCCCCCCCTATCCTCCCCCTTCCACCGTTTCCGCCGCTTCGCGGCGACGTTGCTTGTGTATTAGGGAATATTCACACGAGGGAAAAAATCCCGGAGATTTCTCCACGGCACGCGCATCCCGTGACGAAAACGTCAGGCTTTGCGATGGGCAAAAGCCTCGCGTTTTCGTTTCGTGATGCGCGCGCGGCGGGGAGAAATCCCCGGGATTTCTACCTGGTGTGAATACGCCTTCACGGGCGCGTTTAAACTTCCCCCCCTCCTCCCTTCCTTCCCTCCCCCATCCACGCCGCGCGCCTGTGTTTTACTGGGGCGCGTGAATGAGCCGCCGCAAACTGTTGCCTACAAGCGAAATGAACAAGTGATACACGCGCAGCGACCTCATAGTCGGCCGGTGCAGCAATCGCCGTGGCTATGTGGAACAGCACAGCGTCCTCCTCAAGGAGGACATAGTCCAGCGTGAGCGGCGTTGCCATGCCGCATATTGCCCACAATTTACAAATCCGCTTTTCGGCCCCCTCGTGGCCCGCATCCCCCCTCCTTCCCTTCCTTCTCAAATGTGGGACTGCGGGGTGAGGAAGTCTCCGGGCTCGGACACGAGCGAGTCCTCAACGGCCACTGGAGCAGCGACAGGCATGGGTAAGGCGGACGTCGATGGGGTCTGTACGGTGACAGCTGCGGGGCCTTGGATGGCGTTGGTGGCGTTGGCGTGGTCCCCAGGAGGATAAATGAGGCCCCGGGCCTCGGATGAGAGCAGGCTGGGCCTGTCTCGTCAGAGCAGGTGAACTGCAACCTTCATGTTGGCAAAAGGCGACAGCTTCTTCAGCCTCACCTGGTGCACGCGTCCGGCCTTGTGTGTCTCCAGGGGCCCCATGCTGCACGGCGGAGCCAAGCGGAACCAAGGGACCAACACAACGTCATGGTGCATCGCTGAGCAATCGCAGCAGACGGCGTTCTCTCGGTCCTTTGGTCCCACTTAGTCCTGACTTGTGGTATGGTGCCCCAGATGTATGATGGGGACGGCGCGACGCCAGCAGCTGTTCTCCTGGTCAAGGGGCGGGGCCAGGGGGGTTAACATATGCCTTGGGAAGGGCGGCGGGATGGTGTAGCCGGGCTGCTCTGCCTCACGTCTTAATTTGTGTTTGAACTGTCGTGGAGAGACGAAGCGGGCTGCCTCCAGTCCCTCAGACGCCGGCCTCTCGGTCACCGCGTGGCAGGGTGCCCTGCACCAAGATGGTCCTCCCGCCGCAGACGGGGTTGTCTCGTTCTGCGGAATGTTCGCAACGGCGGGCGCAGATGGACCTGATCCCGCTCGACTGAGCCCTGTCGATACCGACTGACTCCACTACTGTGCCTCCTCCGAAGTGACCGCCTCCAGGGTTTGGGGCCCTGCGAATCTGACAACCCGAATCCAGGATCTCCGGCTTGGCTGACCGGCAAGGGGGTGGCGCCCACGCTCTGCCCTCGTGGGCTCCCCTAGTGGAACCGTCCGTGAGTGGCGCCACGTTGAGCTCCTCCCCAATGGGCGTTCCAGGCGGGCATTGGCTGTGATAGAACATTGTTAAAGGTGTGCAGAATCACTGCACTTTGTTGCACCTATTCGTGCAAAGACCCAAGCTGCTCTCAACATTCTCACGAACCACCTCACCACCACGCAGTCCGCATGTGGAGCAACGCGCAAGAGGTCGCTGGAGCGAGACGCTCCCCATCTCCTGGTCGCGAAAAGCATAGCCCTTTCAATCGGCGACGTAGAAGCGATTATACTGCTTGTTTATGCTGAGCCGAGTAAGTCCGCGTTTAAGAAGCGACACGTACAGTCGGCGGCAAAAGTTTGCGGGGCGCGGGAGCGTCAGCCGAAACGACTGGTTGCGCCTTCTGACGGCGCGCGACCGCTCTCAAGAATTACGCTTCGAGAATGTGCTTCCTTTCGTGCTCGAAGTCTTGTCTTTTTTGGTCTCTTCCGCCCGACGGGCACGAGATAACCGGGACCGGCGCAAGGTGCCGCTATGACAGTCATCATTCCGCGCGTCGGCCTCAGCCACCGTAATGGGTGACGGAGCTCGCGACTGCTACAGATAACGTTTCGCGGCACCTTGCGCCAGTCCCTGTTATCTCGTGGGCGTCGAACGGAAGCGAGCGAAAAAAGCATGACTGCGAACAAGAAAGGAAGCGCATGCGCAAAGCGTGAGTCTTGAGAGCTGCAACGCGCCGTGAGAAGGCGCAGCCAGTCTTTTTGGCTGGCGCTCCCGTGCCCCGCAAACTTTTGCTCCCGACTGTACGTCGCTACCTCGTAGGGCCCTTCCCACTTGGGAGCCAGCGAGGCAGCGAAACCGCAAGCAGCGCTGCTAAGTGGGCAGGTTCTCCGAAAGCCGCCGTCCTCGACATTGAATTCGAGTTGACGATGACTCTTACCACCACGCGTCGCCTTCCCCATTCTTGCGGAGTCGACGTCTTACGGCAGGGCCAATGATATTGCGGACGACCACCTCCCACGAGTAGTTACTCACCGAAGGCTGCATCAAAGGTGGAAGCTCCCCACCTCTCGGCTTTGCTTAATGGCGAGCCGTGCACCTACTTAAGTACCGGAATGCGTACCCTTTTATCTCCGGCCAGGTCGTGGTGCGACATAACTTATAAAATGTCTTTCTGCTACTGCCATGGCCAGCCAGAGCGGAGTCTTGGAAGTATCCGATAAACCTCTTCCATACCCTCCTGGGAATCCCAACCTTGAAGGGAGAGTCGTCCGATCGTTGGGATGACGCGGAGCAACGAACCGTCTTGGCCTAGCAGGTTTTCTTTTTGGATTACTTGTGCCACTGCTGCCATGTGTAAAGAGGGGGGGGGGGGGGGGAGCGAGGGCCCGTCAAGCTGCATGATGTAGCATTTCTCCTCGGTCTCCCTCCGTCATTTGTGTTTTGATGGAAATAAACATTATTAGTATTTTTCGAATCGTAGTGCTCATTAACTTGCCTGCCAGCGTTCTCGGTCCAAACTGCAATTTTCCCAATTTTTCCTACACCCACTGACAAACTCAAATCAAATCAAATCAAATCAGTTTATTTTTACCTTGTACAAAGATGAAGGAGCTGTGGAAAAAAGCTGCAGCATTGCAGCTTGACGAGTCCACAGCCCTTTAGTATTGGCAGCTAAGCAGCATCCTGCTAAAGTACTTACAAAAGAGAGAAAAAAAAACTCGTCCACCGGTGTTCCCGGTGTCAACAGCAATTCCCGCAATTTTTCTGGCACCCGCTGACAAAGTCGTCTGCCAGCGTTCCCGATGTACACTGCTACTCCCGCATTCTTTCCGGCACCCGCTGACAAAAACCCGTCTGCTCCCCGGGCCCCGACAAGCTCTTTCCTGCTAACCCCTTCACCGCAAGTCACGATACCCCGCTCTCTCGTGCAGCTTCCTAAAACTGCTACGATACCAGATCTGTGAGACCGGGATCTGTCCTGTCCACGCGCAGCTGGTTTCCACCGTGCCCTTGGCTGGCGCATCCTAGTCCTGTAGGAAATCGCGGACCGATTTTCCATCAGGGTCTCTTGATTATAGCGACGTCGGGGAGTTCAACTGCGGTCGGAGCGCAGACGTACGCCCAGCATTCCCAACACTCGCGAAAGCGTCTCGAACATAGCCGTCATGGCGCGCATGAGCTCACGAATGTCTCCTTCGTTCACCGTGGGAGCTGGAGTCCCAGGCTCCGACAACCATTGGGAACTCATGATTCCGCCCAACGGAACACGCCCGGCGGCGTCGGACACTTTCTGAGCCTCGCTATGACAAAGCGTCCCTATTCGCACACACACTCGACCTCGTATCGACGAACGTTGGTTTTCACGATAACGAGCGTTCAGCGAGTTAGGTTTGCCATTCCCCCAAAATGGTCGAGGAACTCGTTGAGTGTGACCACCAAGGAGCAACCGAAAGCGAGGACCAGCTGATTGGGCCCCACGTCTGAGTGCCAGATAATGTGGGTGTCCACTTAAGCCACTGCCCGATCAAGCTCCGCCTAGAACGCCGCGAAGGAGATCACTCAACGCAAGGTACGAAGAAACTACTGTCTCACGGATGGACGATCTGTGAGATTTGAGAGGCTGCCTCACAGATGGACGATCTAGCGGATGATCGGCGACCTTACGTCGCCGACCATCCGCGAGCTTGCTGCCCGAGGTCTTCCCCGTGCCGTCCTCTTCCTCTTCTAAATTGGCGCCCGCGGTGCCGTTTCCGGCCACCTCGTGGCCACTATCCCCACAAACTGCAATGTTCGGAAGTTTTCTTTAACAAAACCCATCAAATTTCTCGCCCTTAACAAACTTTTTCGTGCTTACCAGTCGACTCAGGTCACGATACTCTGCTCTTTCCTGCACCGTCCTTAATCTACTACAATACCCGATTTGGGAGTCTTTCGGTCTATCCTTTCGCCGTGGGGCCAAAGTCCAGGGTGTTCTCGGCTAGTGAAGGGGGGCTGTAAACGCATCAAGGCGGAGTTTAAACTCGTGGACCGATTTTTCATCAAATAATCCGGAATGTATCGGCGCGTTCAGTCGAGGTCGGGGCACAGATGTGGGCCCGGCATTCTCAGCACCCGCAAAAGCGCCTCGAACACAGCTGTCATGACGCGCATAAGCTCACGGACGTCTCCAAAGTCCATGGCCAGAGCTGGGGTCCCCGTCACCAAGAGCGTTTGAGAGCCCATAACTCCGCTCACCGGAACACGTCCGGTGGCGCCCGGCACTCGCTGAGCCTGGCTCTCGGACTAAGCGTCCTTAATCGCGGCCATGACTCGACCTCGTATCGACGGGCAACTTTGGCTTTCACGATTACGAGCGTTGAACGAGCTAGGTGCGCCATTTGCCTAAAATGGTCGAGGAGCGCGTGGGGTGAGACCACCCAAAAACGACTAAAGTGGGTGCCCACTTTAGCCAACGGCCGATCAGGCTCTGCCTTGACCGCCCCGAGGGAGGCCGCACACGAAAGGTGCGAAGGACTTACTGTCTCACAGTTGGACGATTTGGTGGCAGCGCCTTGTTTTTTCGCTGCTCCATAGCGAACCATCCTCGAGCTCGCCGAACGAAGTCTGCCCCGTGTTGTCTTCGATGTGTTATTCTTGGCCCTTGCGGCCATGAAACCGAGAAGCCTTAATCAATATTTTATAGTCGGCGTTTAGTGTCCGATCTCATTATAGTTACTGACAACTTAATAGACGCTGGGCGCGTCTACAGTACCTCTCGCTTCCCCGCGCTGAAAAAGCGTGTGTTGGAAAAGGTATCTGTGACCTTCTACAACATATGCAACATCTCGCACAGTCGTTCCACCAAAGCACGCATCTCCTGACACACGTCTCCTTCAACAATTCCACTGAAAGCAAACGACCCATGCAAACACTGTACAGCACATTGGCTGAAGAGCCAGTGTGGTGTAAGCCGCCAAAAGTTGGCAAACAGTGGAGGTGACAAACAGGAGACTGGAGTGCTGGTGGAGAAGGACAAAAGAACACGACTACGACATGGCTAGTGTAGCTACTAGTCAGGCTAGAGCCAGCGCTGCTGAGATTCCCCGATACAAAGGGGTTAACCCCAAATTCAGTCCAATCCAATCGAATTAAGACAAATGTCTTTGAACGTACCTTTCTACAATGCAGAAGCTCCCGCTGTAACTAATAGTTTTTTCGGCAAAAATTTAAGTTTATTGGTTACGGAGCTATTAATAAAATGCTCGAGAAGCGCCACGCTTTCCTTGCCTTAATATGCTAGTGACAAGAGTGCAGTGCTGCCGTCAGTGTTCGTTGTTGGCGTATTCCACAAGACCGGTATTACATAAATGCCCTGGGGTACCACGTAAGTCCACATCGAATTAATCTCGTGATCTTCCTGTCAGTAGTGCTAGCTTCCGCTAAACGCCGTGCCGAGGTAAGTCTAAATAATGCAATGAGTCACCGAAACGTAAGCAATAATACCAACGCTCCAATGCATTTAAGCACCTGCCACGAAAGAAAAAGCCAATAAAGAGACATCACCAATCGAATATCGAGCGACAAATGTCAAACAGCAATCAAGCACATCAGAAGCAATTCGTAAATCAAGGCATGGGAAATGTTACGAAACACTGTTTCTGCGCATTGCTCGAATCTTCCTGTTCGCCTTAAATCGAATCCTCCGGTAAGTGATGAATTATTCAGGTACTGCAGCTGACATGAGTGGATCTCAGTTCCGCCGCACCACGCAACAACTCTCGCTCGTCAAAGTCGGCCCGTGTCGCAAGATTTTCCCCCCCGATTCCTGAGATAACCTTTTTTCGAAATCGAAATGACGCCCCCAGTCAACTGCGGCGCAGCGCCAAGCCGAGATGAGTGGGAACAATTTTTCACTTTCATCGAACGTTATTTGTTTGCTTTTCCGTATATAACGCGCCGCTTTTGGGCGCGTTCTGTTTGCCGTTCATATCGTCGGTTTAATCAATTAGGGCAACGCGAGGCGGGACCCCGCGCACGTAAGACAATATTTGGACGCAGATTTGGGCGCTGGCGAAACCCAACGTGCTCGACGATTAGCGAATCGGGACGGCGGACGGCAGCTTACCTCTGACAGTTTTACCAGGATTATAATGACGCAAAATATGATGCCTTTTTGTTTAAAAAAAAAAAAAAAAACACTTCTGAAATGTGTTAAGCGTGTGTATCCAGAATTATTAGAAATCCAGGTAACCTCGGTTAGACGCTTTTTTTTTTTAAGCGGAAAGCGTTAATACAGTTATGTGTTAGTACAGTGGTTCTCAATTGGAGGTTCGCAGAGCCTTTGGGATCCGCGATGGCGTCTTGGCGTCCGAGAAGCCCTGTCTCATCAGTCAAGCCCGGCAATATAAGTTGCCCTTTTTCACATTGAGAAGAAACTTTTTAATTTTTGGGTGAGTTCCCTCGTGTGTATGTCAATAAGATAAGTCTACTTCACTCTAGCAGTTAGGTATATCCGTTTATTAAATCATTATCATGATAACCTATCTCTTTCTATTCCCCTCATCCCGGACGAGGTCCTCCATCATCTCCGCCTACCTACAAGGGGTCTGCGAAGAATCAATGCTTGAGAACCACTGTGCTAGTATATTTTACGCACAAAGGTATGTCAAGGCTAGCAATCAGTCAATCAATCAATCAAGAATTTTTATCAGGCATCAAAATATAGTTTATTTATTTAGACTACAAAAAGTAAAAATATTGGTTCTTGATGAAGCCGATAGAGCCTGATAATTAACAGACGATGACCAGCTAACATTAATCAAGGATATTGATAGTGATATAGAGCGCACAGTTTTCCAAAACCAGCTGAAATATTATGCACGACCAGTGCAGGCTGGGAAAAAAAATTCGGAAAGGCCTCGAAATGGCACCCTGATGTGAACGTTGTTTTACGCTGAACATTTTTTTTTAATCTTTTATCCACGCAGATTTTCTGTCTTTCATCATCCGCGTTTTCTGATTGCCAGCGTTGCGCCTGTTGCCCGAGTGGTAAAGCAAGCGCACCACGGCGCTTTCTCCTCGCTCCAAGTCCTCCTACTAACTATTGATTCAATTGTTCTTTTTTTTTTTTTTATCACGCTCAGCAAGTTTCTAATTTGAACCATAAGGTTGTCTTCAATAATTAAATATTTAATTTTCAAATTCAGGTAGTTATGTCACTTATTTCACGTTTGGCCCTACTCTGCATTGTGAGATTAAAAACAGCTAAGAGAAATGAGGGAGATGAATAGGCAAAGAGAAAGCGCTCTTTCTGTGTACATATACTCTTCCGTCTGCTCACTTTTTTTTTAAATTTCGCTATATTATGGGCTCCTTACCTTATAAGCCAGACCTGTTAAGCATTAAAAGCACCCTGTATTTACCCCTAATTGAATGTTTTTTTCTTGTATATAAATTGTAGTAATAATATTGCGATTCAGTTGGCTTGTGTTCCCAGATTTACAACATTTTCATCGAATCGAATTAACATTGCTTCTTAACATCAAGGTATTTGCTGGGTGAGAACGAAACGCAAAACAGCAATAACCATGTATCAACCCGAAAACCGCCATTACTATTTTATTTACTTATTACTGCTGCACCCACTATAAGGTGGTCCACACAGCTGCAAACAAATAGTTTATTTCCAAAGAACTAAAATCAGAAACAAAACACCGGATCAAGTGCGCGCATACTTTCCTCATTACTAGATAAGCCCAAACTGGATAACACACGCGAATAATTACGTTCCAATAATACTCGACCCCAACAAGCACACGCAATAAAAAACAACTAAACAAATCGCGCAGAAGTCCCAAATCTTCATAGCACACTCGAACGAAAAGGATAATTCCTGGCATTCCAAACTGAAAATGAGGAAGAAAACAGAAAAGCAGGAAGGAAGCAGCAAAACACAAAACAACCAACGCGCGCAAAAAAAAATAAAACAAAATAATAATTGCGCCGGCAAGGTTGACGAGAGGGAGACCCGACAACAAAACGTGCGTGCTCGAGGTACAACGACATATCCCTCGCGGTCCGCTAACAAGGCGGACGTCTGGCAACATTCCCAACGGCCGTCGCGATCCGTGTTCGGTGGCTCAGTCGCGCCGACGCACCGGGGGAGAAACATTGTCCCGGATTAAGGGCGAGCGACGGGCCCATTGTATTACTGCGCCGCGGACCGCACGGAGGATAGTGCGCCGAGATCATGGAGTGTTTTCAACTTTTCCATCAGGGTCACGTGGTTAACAGGCCGTGTTTGCAACGCGAGCTGCGAGGAGCTTACGAAACCAGCGTGAGCGTTTACTCCGTGTCACTAGTTGGATGCAGTACAGGCGAAGGCAGCGCCAGGCGAGGGGAGAAAGGGCAAGCACTAAAAAGGCTGGGGAGGAGCAGAGAAACCTCCTCTCCTTTTTAACATACATAGTGCTCTCCCTTTCTCCCCTCGCCCTGCATTGCCCTCCTCTCCCGTCCCGCTTTCCTAGTGCTCGCCCTTTCTCTCTTCGTTCGAAGTTGCCTTCGCCTCCACTGCACACAACTAGTGACACGGCAAGGGACTTCGTCTCTCCTCCCGCGCTCCTCCTTGCCACGCGACGACGCAACACGTTCGCGCTTGCCACCACAGTGGGAGCAGGAGGCGTCCGCCATAAAAGTGCCAGTGCTTTCCATTGTTTCAGATGCTTCCTCTCTTATGTCTAGGCTCTCTAATGGACAACGACAACGACGGCGCCGCTCAGGATTCTGGTAATCGTTGGGATAAGCACGTTCGGGCAAGCGTTGTGAGGCCTCGATGCGTTAGAGCGGGTCCGCGACTTTCCCTGGCAGGCTTAGATAAGGGCAGTGGGCGGAATGCATGCCGAACGCGATCCGGCACCGGCTCATGCATAACAAGTGTCGGCGAGCAACGTCGACAAAAAGAGTGGGTCGCGCTGAGCCTGCAACGGAGTTCACCTCTATAACGCCAGTGGATTATGAGTATTCATTACACTCTCATTTCTAAATATTGTTTTAACTGCTTGTGGCCTCAAAAAAAAAGATATTGAATAGAAATACGCGAGCACAGCGTGCGGAAACAGAAAAAAAATATATACATGTCATAAATAATAATAGTACTAATTCACCGCGTCCTGTTACTGCCTTTCACGTTGTCTTCGTTTTGGTTGGTGAATTCCCCTTAAATTATTGGGATCGTGATCTGCGAAAACATTCTTCGCATTATGCGTGGAAAAATTTATATTAAGAAACTGAGCTATGCAAAATTTAGCGCAAGAACTGTTTTTGTTTTATTACGCCCGTAATCTAGAGAGTAATGCCACTAATGCAGTACTGTGCTTGGACAATATTCAGCGGTACTAATAATAATGTGGCTACGATGTTTGGGAGTCAGAGGCGAGACGTCCGCTCAATGGCGGGTTTTAGATCGAACAGGCCGCCTGCGAAAGCCCGTCTTCATTTTCCCTCGTGGCTGTATCATTCATCTTTACTTAAAGTACCTCAAAACAATCAGAATGATATTCAGCTTGGTGCACCTCCACGAAAATAGTATAATGAGAAAAGAAAATTACACTCCATCACGCTCAAGGCACCAATACAAAAACAGCATAAAACACAACCATAAAAATTAGCGAAAAGCGAATTACTAAACCGGAGGTGGAACAGAGAGGCCGGTATACAAATGTCGATACCTTTGTTAAATTGAAATTGGTAGAAACTGCGCTAAACGTAAACAATATACGCCACCGCTTAATTCAGACATATTAATTGCTCCGATGATTTACGGCGGAAACAAATATATTTGATAAGAGATAAACAGCTCAGTCCAGAAACAACGCAGGCTCAACATTAATTTCCGAATTCTTTTTCGGCGCCTTGTCTCTGATGCTGATTCCGCTCGCACCGAGCCTATTTATTTATTGGACGCTCGAAACGGGTACGGGCAACAGACGCAGTGAACCGGCGAAAGCCTCGAGCAAAACCATCTTTCGCAACTTGCCAGGATGCTACTGCGGTAATATCTGAAGAAACGAATTGCGCCCTTCGGGAACTTGGATTATACTCTATTGTGTTGGAAAGTTCAGGAATTGAGTTGTTGTACATTTAGTAGTTAATAGCTATTCTCGTTTTAATATGTTTGAGAAGCTGTCTCTTACTGACCGTGTGCGTGCCCTTGATAAAAAGCAAGGTCCTCAAAGTATACTCGTTTTTTTCACTTTTATATAAGATTTCCCAAAGTATGCCCCTAAAGTATATTTAGCTTTACTGATAACGGTGGCTACATTTTAAATATAACAATGTTATCCCGCTTGTACCTCTCCCCCTTTTTTGTGTAATGCCCGCAATTGCCTTCAAGGTTTAATAAATGAGGATGATGATGATAAACTTACTAAACAGACATTTTTATTACGCAGACCACATTTGCCAAGCTTAATGTCGGACGCGCGATCTAAAGCGATAAAATACGAAGTACGCAAAAAGTGCATTAAAACTTAAAAGCATGTTCCATGCGCAAGAAGTATGCAAAAAATGCAGAAAAAGTCATTTAAGTGCACTTTTTTGTTTTATGTAAGGGGAAAATAGGTGTTCCTTTTTTTTTCTTTTCAGTTTTAACAGTGATTAACAATTGCGGGGATGCGCCAAGCCATGAAACCATTTTAATTGAAAGTAAAACAATTATTGGACTAAAGGTAGTAAGTGCGCAGTCACGCGGGTAGAGTCACTACTGGCGTAAAACCACAGGAGTCCGAATATAAGGAAAAATAAATTGGAAACTATTTTAAAGTCAAAGGAACAAGACGTGGGAAAAAAAAATTGCTTTTGGCGATAATTTTTTTTTTAATTTGTTTATTGTTTCACCACAGTCTTCGGTAACTTTACGCCAAGGTAAAACACGTTTTTTTTAATTAATATTTAGGCCCTGGAATAGAACCTGTCTTATCACCATGTTGTTCGTTTTTTGTGTGTGGTTTTTCTACAGAAAGGTTAACGGTATATATTGTAAATCACACTAGAATGAAATAAAAATGCCCGTGTGAACCAAATAAATATCATGCAATGAATGCGAAGTTCTGTGTAGTGCAGAATACGAGAATGAACGTTCGGTTCAGGTTTAATCACCGATTAAGATTTCTACTCAAATAGTCACCAAAGCCTTCTTAGTAGGATGACGGACATAGTTATATGAAGGTGTAACTTTTGGGTTCTTTGAGATGAGCTAAATTCTGAAGGGCTTCGCATCAAAGCACCAAGTAGTCGAGGGCACTCACTGCACACAGAGCTACAAACTTACACTTGAGTGTCACTAGATTCCACACGAGCGGATATTTTCTTATTGCTTGAACTCTTTTTAAAATGCGTGCGTTCTGGCATAGTTTCTAAAACTGAGCTATTCTTTTTTTTTTTTTTAGAACGATCCGGGTAACAATTGTTGGGTTGGAATGTATTTTTACTTTGCACAAGCATTCTGGCATTAGGGGTACTTATGTGTACTCGCACGCATCGAAACTTTTTCAAATATATATCGGTTTGCTATGATGTCAAGGAAAAAAGAAAGCGGACTAGTATTTTTAACCATTTCTTCGCATGGTATGACAGCTTTTGTTGAGGACATTATCTCTTGGTGACGATCGTCAGAAACAGTTGAAAGTTTTAATATGGATACTGCTTGAGCGCTCGACTTGGACTCGTAAAAATCAATGAATCAGCGAACACTCCGGTAGTGGCTCATATCAAGTCATTGGAATGAGAAGAATAACCGACATCAACAATATCTTAGGTTGGCACAAGTTACCTACTTTGCTAATCCTGCCATATGGCTACGATAAACACCGGCAGCGAAAAAATTGGCACTAGATTACGTTGCCATTTAGTCTGGTTGCGATATGAGGGAGGGTACGTTTCTCGTTTTTTTTTTTTTCTATTCGTGCACAAATGTAATTGTGTGGAGAGAAAAGGCAATGCGTGTTTCCTATGTTGTGTAGTTCAAGAATGATTTCTAAGTGCTATTTAGTGAAATTAAAACTTGCGCAAACGCGGTAAATAAATTGAATATGGACAATAATTATACAAAAAACACTATTTTAATCTTAGATTTTCTTGGGTGACAAAGTTAGAAAAACACGCGAAACCTTCTTTATTTCCTTATTTACGTGAATGAAAAATCGCAAAAATATGCTTTCACGAAAGAGCTTTAGTAGCTATCTTGCTACAATTTGCTTTTTAGAACGCCTTTTATACGAGCATGCATATTCGACGAGAAGGAATGATTCGTACAACCGTGAAAAAGGGGCGGAAAATACAAAATTCAACGCACAAAACGAATGAAGGTTAGACTGCCGCTGAATACTTTATCATGGAGGGTTGTTGACAGGTACCCCAGTTCTGCTGATCCATATCAGTTTATAAAACATGGTTGTCATGACAACCCCGCCTGAGTCATTTTCGCGTAGATGTAAAGGTAAACGAACACCCCCTTACTTAGCCTTGGGCAGCTGGACGGTCAACACTGAGTATTTTTAAAAGGAAGACGCCTTTGACTTTTCGACATTGGCTTTTTATTTATTATTTTTTTTTTTCAATTCCCGCCGGTGGATATTTTTGAAACGGCTCGGTTTGAAGTTTGTACGTTCTTCGGACTGAAATTGGATTGAACACCTCGAGGGGTGAATTCGTCAACAACCATGACTTGAATTCTATACAAACACTCTTCAGCAGCTCTGAAAGCGAACACATTTTGATGACGTGTGTGGTTTGCCTCGTACAAAGTCCGGGACGTTGCAGGGGAAACTTCCAACGTATGAGCTGAGTTGCACAGTCGTCGTTGCTGACACAAAGTGCGTAAAACAAAGAATCGTTACAAATAACACCGCGGTATAGTTTACAACGACAATGTGAAATTAGCAGTTTACATTACGGTGTTTAGAAGAAGAGGTGGACGGTGTATTAACAAACACCGAGAGTTCAACCTGTAATTAGAGCTGATTTGTTTAGAAACGCCGTGCATATCTCCTCCCTAAATTTATTTTAAGAGATTTTACTTGAAAATTAGCGTGTTTAGCGTAGGTTTGAGGCATAATTTAATGCTAATAAGTAAAAGAAACTTTTTTTTATATATATCGTATACACAGCGATGCTGGCCGACAAACTTGGTTAAAAATTCACTTCGCCGTTCTAGTGTATAAAAACACAGGATATCATTGAATTTTCGTGAACATTACTAAAATGAACGCCCGTAATTTTTAAAACCCTTTTTACCTTTGCCAGCTCAATTTTTATCAGACGTTCATCTTTAAAAAAATTTGAGAGCAGCTCTCCTCCTGAATGATATTTTTTAGCTCTCTTGTTTTTTTCAGAATGGGATGAAAATATTTTTTATAAAGATATTCATTTATTTAATCAATTTTTTCTTTAAGGGCCTTAGTGTGAGGGCATTACATAAGGAGGGGACGACGTATGAAATTATACAATAAAATTTTGAAAACCCACACGCGCACAAAAAACACAGAAATATCACACAATACAGCAAAAAATAACTCAGGAGCAGCAACACCGGAAACGTAATCAGTAAAGCAAAAATACGAGAACATGGAGCTTTTAAAAACCAACGGGTCAGCGTTCAACTTGAAAGATTCTTGAAGACCGTTACGGTCAACGATTGTTAGTGATAGAAATGATTTGCTCAAGGCGTCACTAGAACCGAATATGCGTTGATATTTGCAGCTGTTATAGAGGCGGCGAGATGACCGTGTGTGCTTTAGCAGGAATGAACTTTTAACGGCTGGATGACAATGATAACGTTTATAAAGCAACTGGAGTGAACAGTTGGGGTAGTTGCAATACGCTTTTCAAAATAAAAGAAAAGCTGATAGTCAGGCCTGCCTTGTCCTCTGTGTAATGATCTCCTTTGTGTTCTTTTGTCTTTCGCTGTGTATAATCGTAGTTAGAAGAAATGTAGCGGGACGCTCCATTTCGAACTGCTTCAAGTTGAGCGATTAAGTAATTTTGGTAAGGATTCCAGACTGCGTCAGTGTATTCTAATTTCGGTCAAATAAAAATTTCGTAGGCAAGCTTCCTATGTTTTGTAGATACAGCACGCAAGCAACGCCGAATGTAGCCAAGGGTCCTTGCTGCGTCTGAAAAAATGCCGTTAATGTCGTTAATCCATGTCAAATCAGATGTTAGTACGAAACCGAGATATCTGTAGTCATTGAGTTTCTCAGCATTAGGTATCTAATATGTAGTGAACGGAAGAATGCGTTTTTGGAGAAATACAAATTGGTTCGCACTTTGATTTATTTAATGACATCATCAAGTTGGGATACCATTGGGATACTCGTTATAGGTAGTTTTAAAGGAGAGTTCGCTCATCAGGTGAAGTCATTTGGCGATACTGCACACAGTCGTCTGCAAAAATGCGTATGTTGGAAGACGTACAATTCAGTAGGTCATTATTAATTAATACTAAAAAAAAAGAGGGCCCAGGTCTATGCCCTGAGGCATACCGGAGGTGACATTAAAAAAATTAGAGTCATGCTAATTTAAGACTTTGTACTATATTCGCGAAGCAAGGAAACTGCATATCCACGATAAAATTCGTGAGTCTTGATAAAGGCGAGAGACGTTTCCTTCTGTGTCTGTTCCTTCGACTAAATTTTTTTTTTCATTGTCTGCACCACAGTTTCAGGTGTTAAACGACATGACGAGCGATAGCCACTTTTATGGACCGGAACAATCTTACCAATTTTTCAAGCAGAAGGAGATAACCTTCGGATAGCGACAGAATAAATATGAGCTGCAAAAATTACTAGGTACCATTCTCATAACTTTAAGAATTTCAGATGATATGAAATGAGACCCCCGAGGATAACGAAAGATTCATCCCGTTGATAAGAGCAGCAATACCGGCAGATTAAAGGCAGATAGGTTCCAGATGCTCGTACTGGACAGCTGGATGCGCGGGAATACTAAGGGGCTCTAGTTAGTAAAAACGGAAACGAAAAAATTATTCATGACACGTGAGCACTGTTCTTCCTCATTAACCAATTTAACTATGGGAGTGTTGCTTTTTGGCGATATTAAATTCCAAACCTTTGTGGGATATTTCTGAACAATAGCTAATAAATCCTGATAAAAAAAATATATATTTTTTAAATTTTATTTAACAAGTAAATTCCTCAAGGCAAACTTACTACTTTTCCCAATTACTTCAACAACTGGTCACTTTTTTCTTTCACAAAGAGGTGCTTTTTCTTGTTGTACGGGATTTAAGCGTTTTATTATACCAGGGCTAACGGTTATCCTTTCGAATTTCGTACAGATCGCAAAAATGCCTAAATAAGTTCATTGAGTTTATTTTTATGTAATGTCCTGTTTTCATCTGGAATTCTTACATTGAAACTAATTTGATAAGACTGTAATAAATTGCTCAAATGGATATTTATTCTCACAAGATCATCTCTATTCAAGCCCCGTATTACTTTTTTTAATAGGCATCCTAACCAGAATTGTAAGAGATTGCAGGATATTCAAGAGTTTGCGGACATTGAAACCATTTCTGTAGGTAAGAGTTTGAAGAAGATCGGGGGAGGAAGTGATTACAAGGTCAATGATGTTGTCACTACGGGTTGGGCGTTCAACCACTTGTGTTAGATTAAATAGCAAACATGGTTGCATTTGACTCTCTCAACTCCTTGAAAGGGTGAGCCTTCATGTCCTTCACGTCTAACCAGGCATTTTGTTTGCTTCTATGTTCACGCACTGTGCAATGCATCACCTCTCTTTGGGATGCAGTCATTATATAACGCCATCGCTCCACGCAACCTTGATATATCTTCAGCTGTTACAATGTACCGTCGCCATTTGGATAATCTTACATTTGTTTCTTAACATTATGTGCGTTTTAAAATGTTTCGTTTGTTTGTTGGTTTTATTGTTTGTGTTGGTGTACAAAGAGGAAGACCAATGTGGTTGTTCTTGGACACCCAAAATAAAATATATTACTATTAAGAAACTCACTGGACTTTCGCGATACAGTTGCTGTTAAACACGACCAGCATGGCAAACGGCAAGTACAGTTTTAAGTCTAGCTGAAAAAATACAAACGCAAGCAATTTCCAAATTGCTTTGTAACCCAATACCAAAGGAAGTAATGCTGCTGTTGACACCAATAAGAACACAACCGCCGCGTTGCACAGGCCTCTCCCACCAGCATATATAAAAAGAAATTAAAATGATCGGGAAAAAGCTCGTCGTCACAAATGCCTGGCCTCATCAATGTCTCGGTCAGTACAATAATATAGGAGTACTATCTCCAAGAATACTGCCCACTGCGTCCCCTTTTTTGAATGAGACTGCGAATATTTGTTAATAACACTTGATATAAATAACTTTTTTTAGAGCACTCTTAGGTGCCTGTTTTCGGCTTTAGCTGCGTCGCTGTCGGCGTCGGCGCCGCCGTCGGCGTAACCGTGCGATTCATTATGGGGAACGTCCCATAATATGCAACGCGCGGGTCTCACGTGTGACCCGCGTGTTGCATTATGGGACGTTCGTTTCCCATAATGACATCACAGGTGACCTCACGAGGGTCACAATTGACATCACGCGGGTCCCGCGCGTTGCATTACAAGAAACGTCCCACGATGCAACACGAGGGTCCCGCGTGTTGTATTATGGGAAACGCCCCAAGATGCAACGCGCTGGTATTACTCGCGACCCGCGCGTTGCATTATGAAACGTTTCCCGAAATGACGTCACATGTGATGTCACAAGTGACGTACATCAGGAGGGCCACAAAAGTCCCGCGCATTGCATTATGAAAAACATCCGAAGATGCAACGCGTGGGTCTCCCTCGTGACCCGCGCGTTGCATTATGAGACTGACCCGCGCGTTGCATTATGAGACCTCCCATAATGACGTCACACGCGACGTCACGAGGGTCCCGCGCGCTGAGTTATGATAAACGCCCCATAATGCAACGCGCGGGTCCCTCGTGACCCGCGCGTTGAATCATAAAACGTTTTCCATAATGACGTCACGCGTGACGTCATGGTCACTCGTGAAGTTCATGACAAAGGCTCGCCTCCTTCTCCTCAAGAGCTGCGCTCTAATTCTGCATTACAAGGAATTGTAAATGTCTTTTAAATTTTTAAATATTTTTTTAGCAATTTGAATAAAAGCAGACTATTCTTACTCAAACTTTTCTTAAAGTTGTTTTTGCAGGGAAGACAATATTGCTAGTGCTTCGTACTTTTAAATCACATTGCGCTTTGCAATCTTTCCTGCCAATAATTCGCAGAGTCGATGGATGTTACCTCACGGAAGAGTCGATAAAGTGGTAAACCTGATAAAACGTTCTGACAAAAACAATACGGTGCAGTACAGAGAGTGACCGTAGTGCGTAAAATATTACTCACAGTGTCACGTCAGGGTGCTCAAGAAGGGTATAACTCTTGACCTTATTCGAGGCAAATAGTTTAAGGCATAGGTGGCTTGGGCAATTACAAGCCAAGAAAAGCACTACCAGTTTCTGCATGCTCGGTAATTGGCCGTTCGTAAGCGCATTTGTCGACGTGTCTCCTTCCGCCGTTTCTTGCCTCGCGGCAAACGAAGCCTAAGTTCTATTTTCTCTCGAGGTTCCTGGCGCCGCACACGTCATTAGCACAAACAAAGCACTTATGTTTATCATCGATTAACAGCCGTAAAGGTTCCCTATTTTTCTTGGCAACTGCAATAACATATTTGTCAATAATACAAAGCATTTATTTTTTGCAGCAGAGATTTGAGGTACATACTCTTAGTCAAGAAAACATGAAATCACTGTAACCTTTGTTTTATTTCTTACAGGAAGAACAATATTTAAAAAAAATGCTACAATATATTTTCAACTAAACCAACGACAGTGCTGCACACATTTAAACAACATATTGATACTCCAAAAGCCTGACGCAACGTATTTATTTATTTGTTTTTATTTTATTTTAAATAACTCTCCCGGGCAGGGTGCTTTGAGTGATAGGAAATACAAATAGACAGGGTGGGTTGAATGAGAAGAGATAGAAAACTTTTGCAGGAAAAAAACAACAAATAATGCGAACAATACGGCACTTTATTCACATTTCGTACAACTTTGTAAGTAAAAAACACTCAAAGCAATTAAACACCCCCGAAAGACTATTTTGCCCGCATAGAAAGTCGCTGATATAACGAATATAAACAATTATGTTTGCATACAAAATAAGAAACCGCAATGGTAACGCCAATGAACATAAAAATACATCGACACTCGTATCAATCAGTTAAGCAAAATTAAAAAAATAGTACATACCAAACGGATTTAAGCTTTGTTTAATTTGGGTATGTCTACTATACTATACTGCTATACCATAATACTACATACTATATCACAGTAATAATCAGTGTCTAATTGTATTTGTCACGGGTTGCGTATTCAAAATTTAGGGCAAAATAAGCAAAAAGTGTTCTATATTACCACCCTTTCAACAGACTGCTCGGTCTCCACTCCACAGGCAAAATAAAGTTCTCAACAGTGATTTTTTGTCTTATATTGCTCGCAAAAAATATCACTTAAAAGCTCAGAACATTTTGACTCGTCGCCCCTCCAACGGAAGCCCAGTCACCGGCTCGACAAACTATGATCGATGATACAAGGCGCACAGGAAAATAAATTATAAGACAATTGACTGAGCAAGCGGAAGTCCTTGAGCACGCTTTGTTCTCAAACCCTGCTGGGAGTTTTGCCAAAGATGACGGATTTGTAAGAAATTCTGCTTTGTTGCCAGTTTATTAAATGCTGCTGCACTTTGAATCGCGGCAAAGTCGAAATTTTTGTATCATTGTGTCTGTATACGCCTCAAAATATCTATATTTTAATGTGGTTCTGAATTCGTTTATGAAATGCTATTTTAATTTAGGTGGACGACTGATATGGAAAGAATTTATATATTTTTTATTAAAATTTTTCTTCTCAGTCGTAACTAGAAGGCGCCTTTGAGAGATTAAAAGTCTGTCTTGTGTTCATCTGTACGTATTGATTTTGATTATGTACTTGAAGTGTAGCACAGCACATTATTTATTGATTTCATTAAATGAACAATAAGTCACAAATTAAGCTGAACCAAATAACAAATCTTTGTATAACACTACAACGTGTTACTCGAGACTCAAAGAAATAATTTTCATTCTCCCGGAACGTAAATTTCCGTCGTATACTCATGACGTAAGTGGTTATGTTTTAGCTTTCGACGGGCTTTCGCTCCGAGCATTTTGTTCGTTTTACTACCACTTTAAGAATTGATAGCCACGGGACACCCAAGTGCACTTGTTGTAAGTTTAACTAAAGTAATTACTTCGGTACCACATACTCCATACTTGTAAAAGCCAGGGCGAAAGAAAAGGTGGACGCGCGAAATATTTTTTGCTTCGTGATTTTAATTTTAGTGGTGAGTCTGTCGCGGTATTGCATTAAGTAAAAACCCGTTTAAAAAGTGACCCGAACTAGCCTCCCGTCTTACATTATTTCTTAAAAAAAAACAAAAAAAAACTCAGTAATAGTGAGTTCAATCGAGATACTCAAATAAGCTCACTTAGGAAAGCCGCAGATCGGGTATAAAAGTTCCTCCAAAAAACGAAGTACTGTTTTCTAAAAAAAGCAATTAAGAAGACATGTACAACGTGTATAAATACGTTTTTTAACACATATAAAACTCCTCATGGTAAAAGAAAACAAAAAAACTTCATGCTTAGCTAAAAGCGCTTACGCGTATAGGCCAACTAAAGTCTCCGACTTTAGTTGGCCGACGGCAGCACTACTGAAGTGGCGCTGCCGTCGGTACCGCGCATGAGCAGAAGTTTCGTTTCACGCAAATCGCTGTGTGGGTGTCTATTGGGTCTCTTCAATCGTGTTTGTTTTTTTATCTTTTTTTTTTTTTTGTAGCGTTACAATTTCAAAATACTATACTCCGTATCACACTGAGTCAGAACGCAGTGAGCGCTTCGAAATGAAACAACCAATGAAGCAGCATTCAAAGGGCATCGTCATGGTGCTTTTTTTTCTGATAAGATTGCTAAGAAAAACCACGTAAATAAAAGAAAATATCACAGAGCAACAGCGCTTTTACTGTGCTTCATTGGATGCGTCGGAGAGAGCAAACTCTGCTCAATTCGCTCAACCAGGTCGTGTACCGTCGGCCGTATGTAAACCCGGGAGTGATATGAAGGTGAACAGCCCTCTTTTTGTTTTTGACGCTCCTGCAAGTTTTGGAACCACCTCTGTTCCAGAAGAGAGCTAGAACGCAAAGTTTAGACCCCCAAGCCACGTACCATTTGAGACGTTGAGAGTTAACATAATTTTAGAAAGCCGTAAAAGAGGCAAGGAACCAGGTAAAGTGTTCGCCTTCATATTGCCTGAGGGTGTACGTGGGATGTGCTGCAGCAGAGCGCAAAAAAAGCTAATGTCGAGTGTTCCCAACAGGGGCCACCTGCTGAAGATGCAAAAGCTGCTTGCTCTAAAAGAATTTCTTAATTCTTTTCGAAAATTTTAAAGCGGAATCTCTTTAATACTAAGTAGATAAAATACATCAACGCGAGTATGTCGATCCAAATTCTGAAGTGAACCGGGCCATTTCGACTTCCGGCGTTCTGTTGTAGGTGAGCAGATGCCTAAATTATCGCTCGGTCAACGGTTTTCGGGAAGAGATTCACTTTTCACGTTTTCTCGATAGGAACATTCATCGGACGTATTAGACCTAAATATGACAATAAAAAACATTAATACTAATGAGTCAGCATGTTTACTTACGTTGGAAGCACTGAAAACTCGCGTGAAACAGTTTTATCTAGAATACATTTCCGTTTTCCTTCGATAGAACATTTTTTGCCAAACGGGAAGTGCTTCGAGAGGGACTGTACATTTAGACAGAACGCGGTCATTTTCCGTCTTTCGATGTTTTTAGATGGCGAACCCCCAGGTAAACCTTTAAGGAAATGATTTTTGCTTAGAGCGCAGTGGCGCCATTAATGTAGTAGTTTCATCGAGGTTCGCTCGTAAGACGCGAGAAAAAAAAAAAAAAAAAAAAAAAAAAAAAACTCACATACATTGAACCGCCCGCAAGCGAAGAATACACAAGAACCGGAAGCTTCAGACCACGTGCGTATGATGTAAGGGTCCATTACATTGAACCTAAAAACAGGTGTAATTTGGGAAGACGTCGCGGACGCAATCGACTCCGTCCTCCAAAACTGCGCCTCCTTTCTATCTCCTGCACCAAACGCAAAACACACTGCAACCCAACTCCCCAGGCGGGCCCATAACCACGGCTGACTCGCGAAACGTTACTTCTCTAAATAAAAAAAAAATAAAAATAAGAAAGACATGCCGGTAAAATTGTGGCGGAACTGCGAAAAACAAAAATATGGCAATCGGGGAAATGGGCACCTGGATCATTTTTAACGTGCTTGGGAGCGGAACGAATGACTGCGGCACCGGGACGGTCGTCGCAGCTTCTTCCCGTGTAAAGCGAACGGTGAATGTGCCACGCGCGTGGAACGGCCCCTGGAGAGAGTCGTCGCGTTTGAAACTACCCCAAAACTACCCTTTGGTGCTAGGTAAAACGAGAAACGAGCGGCGTCTTTATCTTTCGGACGCCGACTCCCTCAGCTAGGGGCGAACTGCAGGCAGCGAAAACCTACACTACTGCATGGATGTTTGTTCAACAAACCTTTCTTCATATACGAGCCGAGAACACGCGAGACTTGGTGAGAAAAAGCTGGCACTCCCAGGTACGGGAACCGTTCAGCATTGATTCTATACTCGGGAATATTTCGCCGTTTGATATTTATAATTAGCGTAAATGATCGACTCATTTACATTACCCTATTAAAACATGAACAAAGAAAGTTACGCGATGAGGCGCATAACCTTTACAAAGTAGTTTTCATGGTAAAGGTTGTGAACATGAAGCCACAGAAATTATGACCACCTATTTTCGGCTGGAATTTGGTCTATACCGAGTGGGGAAGGTGGCATTCTAATTAATTATATGGTGACAGAAAGTAACAGCTCGCAAACAAAAATATATATACTTTCTTAAATAGCCAGTGTAATTTCCAAAACCTGCGCTTCGGTATGGATGAATTAGAGGAATTATTTATTTGACATTGCAGACATACCTTTATACACTATTTAGATTTGCAATGTGCATATATTCTCTCTCTAAAACTTACACGCTCGTGAATTTTTTTTGTAAATGAGCTGCATTGCCTTAGTTATTAAATAGCGCAATGTTAGCCGCATTAAGCATGACTGAACAGTAAAAATACACTTAAGAAAATTGACATTATAACTTGAGATGTTGAAAGTGGCCTCGACCGTGTTAGAGGAAAATTAAAGCAGAAAAAAGTATAAACCTTGTAATAGTAAGGTTTTATTTTATAGTGGCATGAGATTTTAAATAAAATAACTCCTAAATTTCGTTGTGTCCTACTTTTTTACAGTTCCAAGAACAAACAAATTAGTCTTCATTAATATGCTCCTTGAGATTCAAAACCCTTGAACAACTACAACTTGTTTTATATTCTACAAGCTCATTCTCCTGTGAAATTTAAGTGACCTCAATTAACTCTTGTTGATGATGTTAATTTAGAAGCAAGTATTAGGAGGAACGCTCTTCATTTTTTTATCGTGACTTTTCAAATAATTGCACACATTTTTCAAAGGGGTTACGTGGCGCTGATCAAAATGTATCCAAACAAAACCTGCGCTCTCCGATGCACGCGACAATAGGAAAGAGAACGAAAACTCTGGAAGCAGGACGCCAAAAGCAAGAAAAGAAAACATATTTGGGCCCATCAGATAGGCGAAATAAAGTGAACAAAAACCTCGCACAAAATTCTAATGACCTAGGCCATTGAAGGCACCGCTGATGAGACATGAGATTACTTTATCGGAAAACAAAGGCACTTTGTAAGACCCGTCTTGCATTTACTTGGTCTTTTTCAAGAAAACCAAAATTCTAAGTTGAAGTTCAAAGTAAAATATCCAAATCATATTAGAGGGAGAGTTTTGAGATGGAACTTCTATCAACCAGAAACCGATATGAGGAAGTACGGTTCTCGTGATAACATGACGTTTCCTTGCGGTGTTTTTAAAACAAATACGGATAAATGCAATATATATATATATATATATATATATATATATATATATATATATATATATATATATATATATATATATATATATATATATATATATATATATATATATATATATATATATATATATATATATATATATATATATATATATATGTGTGTGTTTCAAGACCAGCGCGACACCAGTGCAATCTTGTATTCGTTACAAATAGATCCCAGTGACAGTTTGTGCGACCCACATTGTAGGACGAAAATCCTTGACCACAACTAAGTGGTCATCGTTAATTGGTAGCAAAACAAACTAAAAGAATTTTAAAGGGACACGGATGCCACTAGTGACTCAGATATATGTGTAAGAGTGTTAGTAGTAATTTCATTCATGTAGTAAAAGCTAAAGAAAAACGAAAAAAACAATACCAGGATTTTTTGTTTAATATAGATTATATATATGTTGAGAACGAATTTTTTAAGTATTAGAAAGAGCAGCTGGTCGGGTTTTAGTAGGCCAAAACATCTATATATTATTTTTTTTCTATACCTTTCGTACAGTACAAAAAGTAAAATTGCCAAACCTCTATTATGTAAGCGTTGGTCACACTCTGTCAGCGAAGACAACAGCGTCTCCAGGCGCGTCACCGCTCGCAGGTGATTTCGAAGACCTTCTCAAATACGTAAAGTAAACTACTGCTAGCGCTACAAACGATCTTTTTTGTTTATTCGTTTTATAAAGAACGTTTTTTGAGTAAAGCTACTGGGGTTCTAATCTACAACAATAACTTGTGCAGCAAAAATGTCTTCCTACCCTTGCCCTTTCGAAGTAAAATCCAAAAAAGGCCCAAAGTTTCTGTACGCACTAATAGTTTCGCACCAATGTACCTAAGTGAGACTGGAATCTGGGTTGGTCTCTTCGTTGAGCCTATTTTAAAACATACTCCCCTAAATTATATGTACGAGGGGTGATCAATAAATTTTTCTTCCGAGAAAATCACTTGTTTATTCAGGGACGGAATTGAAAGAGGTTACATTCGAATGAATGTATGAAATTTCTTCTTTCTTAAGGGCACAAAACTTTTTTTTGTATAGTCCCCATTGGCGAGGATGCACTCCAGCTAACTTTGCACTACTCTCCGTATGCCGTCGTAAATGATTGAGGGCGAATGTTGAAGGGACCAATGCATCGCTAGAGGAGCTGCAATTCCAAGATGTTTTGCGTCAAGATCCCCTACGCACAGTTGTGTTTGAGAGCGTCCGAATGCGTTTGACTGAGTTGCATCGAGAAACAAAAGTGAGTCACAGGCAAACATGTGCTTCATAGGAAGCCCGGAATCCAGTTCAAGGGATCATCTCGGCACGCGGCATAAGCAGGGATGTCCTGGTTTCTCGCAGCCGTAACGCAGTCAAACGCATTCAAACGCTTTGAGACGCACCTATGCGTAGGAGCCTTCACTTAACTTACAGCCTAAATTTGACGTCAGCAATGCGTTTGGCGCTTTTCCGAGATAAAGAAACATCTGAACGGTGTGCAGTTTGCGTCCGACGGCGAGGTTACCGAGGCAGCGCACCGTTGATGTTGTTAACAGCCGCCCTCAATCATCTACCACGGTATGCGGGGAGCAGTGCACCGGTAGCGTAATGAAATCTTCGCCGGTAGGAACTGTAATGAAAGGAAAAGGTGTTCCTCTAAAAGAGGAGATTCCGAACTTTCATTCGAATGTAACATCTTCAATTTCATCGTTGAATGAAAATGTTACAGCCAAAGAGGCAGAATTCATCTATCACCTTTCGTATACTAAAGCACGACGTATAAGGAAGTCCGCTGGTTCCACTGGTTGTTTAGGCTTCTCAAGAAATATCGTACGTTGAGCCTTGATACAGGCGTAACTTATGCCGTTCTATGAATATCACATTTCGCTTGCTCCTACGATTCTGTTAGACTTGTTTCTAAAATATTTTGCGAATATTTATTTATAACAAACTGAAACAAATGGGATAAGTTGGTACTTGTAGTTTAAAAGGGAACTCTTTTGTTTGTAACTTTTGTAAGAAAATATCTGATTTGAAAATTAGGCGACCGTGTTCCAACGTACTTTATTAGAAGTTCGATTTTGTGCACGACATTTACATCGGAAGAAAGCATTTGGTGATATTGGTTTTATACATAAAACACGAGGACTTGACATGATGTCCTTGATGCTGGAAAATATCAAAACAAAGCGTTGATAGGTGAGTAAGACGAAAAAATACACTCAATCCGAATTTATCAGTTTGCATATTTTGCGTGCGTTTTGGGTAAACAAGAGCTAAATGAATACGCCGTGTTATAATGAGGCCATACATTTGCGTCCCCCAATACTACACAATACGTTTTTGCCGTAAGAAGAACAAAAGAAAACACTTCGATGCGTCGCGCTAAACACAACTACGTTTCTCAAATGAAACGACGACGTCGACCCACGACAACCTCACAATGCTAGCCTTCGATGTTTGCCTGCGATGTTCGGGCTGTATACCCGTCAAACATAAAAGAAACGGGCCCCATAAATTGAAGCGAAAGGTTTAAAAAGAAAGAAACGAACACAAAGGCCCAAGCCACTCGGAAAGGATGTAAACACACGGCGTCGGCATTCAATACAAGTGGGAAATACGACGAAGTAAAACAGATATTCAACACCCGTACCGTGTCAACATCCAAGCAACACTCGCGAGCAAAGCGGAAAAATAATCAAGAGAGATTAGGAGCCTTGGGACGGGGGCGGGGGGAGGCAGCCAGCAAATCACTTGAAATGACTTACGCATTTGTTGATTTTCTCACCCAGAAGCACCACCGTAATTGCCACTAACATGTAGTCAGAGCGGTGTCGGGACATTAGCGCGTTTGAAAAAATAAGAAGAAGGTGGATTGAATCGACATCTCCTAAACTCTGCACTGAAATCAATCTAGCGCTGAACAGCGGAGCGTCCAATATCAAGTAAAGACGACACCTGTACCAAATGAACGACCCGCGTAAAAAAACAAAACAAAGAAACAACCACCTCGCAACATTGAAACATTGTGCTTTTTTCGCGCCTCAATGGCGCTTGATTTGACAGTGCTGCGTAAACAAACTACTGAGCGTGTCAAGTTGGATTTGTGTTTTGTTTAGTCTCTATTATTCGCATGCAACCGCCAGCTGTTAAAAAAGGCAATCGTAAAAAAATATTAAACACTCGACGTGGATATAGTATAGTGCTGGTCCAAGTTTACTTGATATCGAATCATGTATGCCGCGAATTCAGTGCAATGCTCATAAAGCTGTCTGGGAATATTAGTTTCCAGGCTTTGTTTTGTATTTTTCGAAAAAAAAAATACAGCATAACTATAGAGTTAATATAAATTCATTCCGCTTTAAATTCAAAGAACTGTATTGTTCGAGCTCTTCAACAAAATTGTGTTCTTTACCGTTAACTGAACGGCACAGAAATACAATCTGAAAAAAGGCAATCCGTAGAGTATACTGTAGGAGCTTAAAAAAGACTTAGTAAGAGTCCTGTAACTCAGAATTAAGCCGTTTTTTTAGGTGTATTTACGCGTGTTTGTTTTGTTGGAAAGCACGTTTAAAAGTTTTCGGAAAGACGCCACGTTAAGTCTCAAAGTAAACAAAATATGCCAAGCCAGCCTACAGATTGTCGACGTATTTCCGATACATAAATATTTATCAGACAGTGATAGGGAGATATTCTACTTGAGCTGTACCCTTTTTCGGTAGAGTATAAATTTTATGATTCCTTGAAACGCCTTTACAAGTACAGAGCAGATTCTACCACACACCAGATTTTAATATTCACGGAAAGTATTGACGCTATCAACAGTTTCAGTATTAAAAAAAATATTCGCGGAAATTGTGGTGTTGATGAGTTCTAATAAAATAAATTTTATAGAATTACTTTATTATTTAAATGTAATTGATTCGAGCATTGTTGCGAATAAAGTTCGCAGTATCTGTTTCAAAAAGAGTTACGAAACGTTCATGTTACAAAAACAGTACGGAGTGCGGTTGTCTTTCATACGCACTTATCTCATATTCCATCCACCCGGGTGGCTCCAATAAAAAAAAATACAAAGTCAAAATGGTGGCTCTGAGGAAAATCACTGACCTACAGATTCCCCGTTCGTGCGTTTGAATCCAGGCTGAGGTATCCGCAGTCCGACGGAAGATTATAACGAATAAAACGCATCCTTAACCGAAATTTCGTTTTCACGTCAAAGCATCCCCAGCTGGTCGAAATTATTCTTTTCTATTTCTTTTTATGCTGCCAAGGCCCTTCTTGCTTTTTGAAATAATAATAAAAATAAACCTTGATAAAGTCGGAAACGTTTTTCACTCATTAGTGAGGACTTTTTGTAGTTGACGTCTCCCAACAAAAGGTTGTAAATTATTCATTTTTAGCGATGGAATCCTCGCTCCGCCAAGTACCGTATTTGCCTCCCTGAATTACAGTGGCATGGCGAAATTCTTTGATATTTCAATAACTGAAGCAGTTGCAATAACATTAGCGCTCACTCCCGCGTTCATGACAGCCTTAGTTACAGTTCCTGCATCTAAAAACCGGGAAAATATTTAAAAACATTCAATCTAACGCTCACACATTTTAGAATATTTTCACGCCGCAATGTCGTTCAGTAATAATTGAATAGAAGCCTAACCTTTCAGAGCAGAGATGTTTGGGAGAAAGCCTTTCTTCTTGAAAGGCGTACACTCGAACACAATACTTTTTGAAATATCTGGGTTAATAAAGTCTCTGCTGTTCTTCAAATGTTTTCTGAGCGGCTTTCATTTCTCATCAAAACGTTTTCAGCATATTTACCGCAAATAAGGTGAATCTGCAGGTACGTTTTTTAGCGTTATGTATATTAAACGGCTTTCATTTGACCTAAATAAATAGTATATTTTGTCATGCCTAGGAATGAGGTCTTCATACAAGCAGCATGAATTGCTTCCTTCAAAGTAGTATCATCTGAAACGCCTCCTCGACGGAACTCGCGGAATTTATATTCATGAGAACAACGTTGAATAGTGTCTAATATCCCATATATATATATATATATATATATATATATATATATATATATATATATATATATATATATATATATATATATATATACCTCAACGTCGTGTTTTCAGTGCCAGCAGTTTTAGATGTAAAAATGTATATGACATAGGCTTCAGCGCCAGTTTTACCATTAATAACCTCTTCCCATCGAGCGCCAACTGGGCAGCCACTACATAGTCGTCCCTCGATACAAAGCCAGCCCCTGTGTCAGCAATTACTTTAATGTAAAATAGCAGCTAGGGTTCACATTAAGAAGAATCTTCAAAAAGATACATACTTGTTTTTAAATAAATGATCGAAGCAAACGAATTTACGGTGAACAAAACTAATAGGTTTATTGACTATCCAAAGATAGTGAGAGCTGAAGAAAAAACGCTGCCCGCGCAGCTTGACGCATCGCGTTTTATCGTAGCGCAAAGTGGGGCCAAACGAAGCCCATCTCAAATTAATGCTGTTTAAATTCAGCATACTGCGTGGTGTTGGTGGAGTTTGTGGCAGGCTACGCAATTACCCAGTTTATTGCCTCATCAAAATTCGGTGAGAGGGTCATTAGTCCTGAACGAAAACTGTCACTTTACGCATAAATCTTTTTTTTTTTTATTTGATAGAAAGAAAAAAAAAAGCTAAAAGCCTTTGGGCAAGCTTTCTGCTTCTGCGGGGTGGATCTGAGAAAATAGAGCACACCTCTGCCTCCCGGCAAACTTTATTCAGCTCCTCATTTCGCAAACTCGTTTTTCTCTAGAATGTTCTCCTTCCAAAGATGGATGCCCTGAAAACCTCCTAGGCTTGAAAAAAAAAAATGACCGAGCGTTTTTTTTTTTTTTTATAAAAAAAAAAGGAATTTAACCAACAGGCAGCCGGGTCGGGGTTAGGGCTCAACAGCGTTGCGACTATCTTAATTTCTTTTCTTTTTTTTACAAAATGAACTAGTGCGAGCTGCAAAGTTTTTTTAACAAAGCGTTCGTGTCATAGAGGGCTGCACGTGCCTAAGATTCGTTAGTCTTAAGCCTGTACGGTATATAGCAAAAGAATATTGTCGAGGGCAGGTTGAAAATGCAGGAGCGCCGCCTTCACACGGGCGTTGGCTTTTGACAGGCTGTGACTGCGAATGCGACGATTTGTTTTCAGAGACAGAAAGCTCGTACTGGAGGCGGTGAATTTACTGCATTCTTAAAGGGAGACTAACTAGAGGTATTTCTCATAAAATGCGTGTACGTTGTCTACTTTTTGCTCCCAAGTCTCAGGTGTTCAAGAAGACGTAGTGTCTTTTCGGAAGGTTATCGATCGTAATTTGATGTTTCTTTCACTTCTCATAGTATCAGTTCTGTCCAGAACCGCTTCACAGAATTCTGGTTATCGCGGCACTATAAACATGGCTTTGTTATCTGTAAGAGAAGACAGATGTATGTTTGCTACTGCCAGGACTACATGTCAGACGCGCCCGAAAATACTACGTGAAAGGCGATGATCTTATCACGCCCTGTTGGACACTTTCGGTCACATCCTGTGTTCCGGTATGTTTTTTTTGTCAGTTTCGCGGAGATGATGGTACGAAGCGGTAACTCTTTGAGTGTTGTAGCAAATAAAACTTGATATATAACGTTATAAAAAAAAAGAAGAAAAAGAAAGCTGGTGAATTCAGATTACTTCTTTTAAATATCAATCTTAAAACTCTAAGCACAAAATAAAGACTCAACACTCTATTTCACTTTTCACTGGATCCTTCTGAATGAAAATCTATGCATGTCTCTGAATTCCTTTACATTGTCACTGTTATCATTTCTGATTTGGAATGGCTTAGCTCTGATATCGAAATTAATTTATTCAAATAAACAATTCTTTTCTGCACTCTTGAATATTTACTGCATACGCAACGTAATATGGTCCTGGATTAACAAAATATGTTTCGACGCATTTGTGCCAAATCTGAGCGAAATTCCCTTTCTAGGCTTCACTCTATTGCTATGGCAGACACAAACGCCGCTTTATTTAGGCCAAGTAATTTTTGAAACACGCTCTTATTTTTGTTAAGGATTAAAAAAACATCGGAAGGGGCGTTTTTGTTTATTGTTTAAACTTCAGCTGAGACCGCAAAACTGTCCCACCACAAATACCAACTGCACTTTCAGATACCGTGAAACATAGCGTTCGCAATATCGATACCCACTTCAATCACTAGTTTTTATATAATTCCTTTTGCGAAAAAAAAAATATCACAAACCAACGTTTCGTAGTTAATTCTTGACGACCTTCAGCGTTCAGCACCGAAGCCAAGCAAAAATAGATTTGGTAAAAAAAGAAACAACAAATGTTTCAGCACCGAATCCAAAAGCAAACACAAAAACAATGTCGCTCAGGCGCCGCAAAAAAAAAAAATATATATATATAAGAAGACAAAAACCGACCAGATTGGGCTTGGGTCAGCGAGCCGCTTATCTTGGCTAACGTTGATGCCCCGTAAAACCAGCGGAAGGGGCGTAAAGAGCGTAAAGACCCCACGCGCTTTATTACAGAGAGGTCCCGAAGATCGCCTTCGCGGCGTTGGCTCCGTTACCGCAACAAAAGATGGGGGAAAAAAGCGGTGCCCGATGCTCCCGTTGTCAACGGCAGCTCCGTCGTTCGCGGTCCGGTTGCGCCAAAATGAAGTCTTATCTGTCAGGCTGAGTCAACAATCCAATCTCTATGGGAGTGTAAAAAGCCGTCAGCCCCACCGGATGCGCGTTGAGATGAAGACTGAAGGGCAGGACAGCGATTTGAGTCGACTGCGGCGACAATGCCAGCCGGCGTGTCCTCGCCAGGATACCCCCCAAGGGTCCTCGATAGTGCGTTAACGACTGAGTCAAGGTACATCAGGTAGAGAGTAGGAGAACTATTAGGATCGAAGCTATAGACTGAATGTGTGGCTCTCGAGTTATCAGTGCTATTGCCGATGGTCTCAAAACTGGCGATATTTTTTTATATTTTTTTAGTTGATTGGGCCAATCGAAACGTCTCAATTGAAGCGCGCTGTCGCTAGCTCTGATTCTCTTTTGAGTGGGGCGTTTGAAAACTGTCGGAATACACTACTCCAAGATAGGAAGCGCTCTTTCTCAAGACTTAATTCACCTTCTAAAAATATATTTTTTGCCAATTGCGCGTAAATTATTCATCAAGAAGTGTTAATTTAGGCGCACAAAATGGTAACAATGGAAGCTCCTGTAAATAATTTGATAAGGTGATACCGCACCATACAGCTCAAAGTACAAATACTTATTGATGTCCACTTATTAAGAAAACGATTTATTAATACTACACACATTATAAAAGATTTAGTAGCTAATTTACGACTGAAGTCGCGAATGCTGAATGTATTTAGATAACTGCCCGCCAGCACGCGCGGCAACAACATTCTCGACTTAGTACTAGCATCAGCACCAGACGTAATCACTTCCTTGACCTGCTGCGACGGTTTCAGTGATCATAAAATTTTGGATCTGAAATTAAACTTA
Organism: Ixodes scapularis; assembly: GCF_016920785.2. Lineage (NCBI taxonomy): Eukaryota > Metazoa > Arthropoda > Arachnida > Ixodida > Ixodidae > Ixodes > Ixodes scapularis. Next base: position 8,738,838 of record NW_024609882.1, on the reverse strand, counting down.
TTTCTTCCCAAAAGCTGCATACTATTAAGCTGATAAGAGATTACAGCAAGGCTGACTATGACTCAATTAATAAAAAAATCCTGCGTTTTTGTTCTTCATTCACTGCCGGCTTTCACACTCGTACAGTAGATAATAATTGGAATATGTTTAAAAATAAATTATCTGCGCTCATTGATGCTCATATTCCCCTTGTTTCAATCCGTTCCGACGTCAGTCAGCCCTGGTTTAATAAAGTACTAAAAACGCTTCGTAATAAAAAGAAAAGACTATTCCAAAAGGCAAAACAATCCAATTCTGATGCATTGAGGGCGAGGTACTCTAGCTGCGAAAAAGAATATATTACCTGTCTAGAAAACTCAAAGAAAAATTACTTTAATTACGATTTACCTGCTCTACTTAAAAACAATCCAACTAAATTCTGGAAAAATTTATCGCCTACTGAGTCTCATGATAAGATATCCCTTATTAGCGGCTCTGGCCAACTCGTACCCGACGCGACCTGCCCAACAGTCCTCAATACTTTCTTTACGTCCGTTTTTACAACCGAGGACCTAAGTAATATTCCGTTTGTACCAGAGCTAGACTGCCGTTCTATGGAACCCATTTCAATATCGCCTGCAGGAATTCTAAAACTCATGAATAACCTTAAAATCTCAACATCCGCGGGCACCGACATGATTAACTCTAAAATATTACGTAACACTGCTGAGGTATCATCAAATATACTTTGCTTACTTTTTGAACAATCATTATCTACCGGATCCATCCCTTCTGACTGGAAGATCGGGAAGATCGTTCCAGTTTTTAAAAGTGGCAATAAAAACTCACCAAATAATTACCGACCCATCTCATTAACGAGTGTTGTCTCAAAGCTATTGGAACATGTTATTTTCTCGAATGTGATGTCCCATCTTGACCAAAACAACTTTTTTTTACAAACACCAGCACGGATTTCGTAAGGGGTTCTCATGCGACAACCAACTCCTTGAATATACTCACGACATACATAGTAACATGGACCTAAACACCCAGACCGACGCCATTTTCTTAGACTTCTCTAAAGCGTTCGACCGCGTGCCCCACTGCTGTCTAATATCTAAACTCTCCTCACTTCGCATTGACGACTTAACTCTTTCCTGGATCCGAAACTTCCTCTCCTTAAGACAGCAGTTCACCACAGTAGGTGATTTTTACTCGGAGCTTTCCGATGTAACCTCCGGGGTGCCGCACGGTACTGTCCTTGGCCCTCTTCTATTTCTAATATACATTAATGATCTCCCGCAGTCGCTAACATCCTGTGTACGTCTTTTTGCCGACGATTGTGTACTGTACAGAAAGATTAACAACCCTGACGACCACTTACATCTCCAAACTGATATTGATCGGGTAGTTACCTGGTGCCACAAATGGCAAATCACCCTTAACACAGCAAAATGTAAACTTGTTTCTTTTACCCGTAAACGCACAAATTCAGACTTCACATATTTACTCGACAATTCGCCCATCATCGCTGCTTCCGCTTATCAGAACCTCGGTGTCGAACTAACTTCTAATCTTTCTTGGGTTTCTCACATTACCACGATAACCGCTAAAGCATCCCGTACTTTCGGTTACTTGAAACGCAATCTTAAATCTGCGCCCTCTCACCTCCGCAAATTATCCTATGAAACCTATGTTCGCCCGAAATTAGAGTACGCCTCCGCTATCTGGGCCCCTTACCAAACCTACCCTATTAATCAAATCGAATCCATTCAAAACCGTGCAGCCCGCTTCATTTCTTCATCATATTCGCGTTTCGACAGCGTGTCACTAATAAAGCAAAATTATTCTATCTGTCTACTGGAAACTCGACGTAACATTTCTCTCCTATGATTAATTCACCGATTATGCCACAGCCCCGCTGGGACTTGGTTCTTGCATCTGGAACACCTGAACAAGGAATCGCGTAATTTTAACACTAAGAGTTTTAAGCGCATCTTTGGGACATCATTGTCATTCAATAATTCTTCCCTGCCACGTGCCATCAAGCTCTGGAATGATCTTCCCGAGGCCGTTGTTTCAGTTTCCGACCCAGCACTTTTTCGTTCAGAATTAATCGCATATATGTTAGCCAATTAAAAATGTGTAACGATGTTATTTTCTTGCAAACTGGTCACTGTATCTATATTTTTACTCGAAATGTTAACGGATGTGTGTATTATTATTATTTTTTTTATTTCAGTATGTGCTTTATGTTGCCCAGCTGTACAAATATTTAGTTTATTCTGTTGCGCGCAGATGTGTATTGATGTTTGTATAGAGTCGGCGTGCTCCCTGCCATTCCTTCTTTGTGTTAACCAGATTATATAACCCCCCCCCCCCCCCCCCCTCATGTAATGCCGACAGGCCTTTGAGGTACTTTGAATAAATAAACTGGATCGGCAGGATTGGCCAAGCTGCCTACTGCTCAGTTTTTTGTTTTTGTTTAATGTTATGGCTTTGGTGAGTGAACTGTTACTTAAATTTAAACACAGATATAAACTGGATTACGAGCTTGCGAATAGTTTCGTGTATAAATAAATTAAAACAAATAATACGCTCTCAAATAAAAAAAAATGAAAGAGTGATAATGCGACATTCCTAAGACAAAGTGAAGCTGTAATGCTCCCTAATAACTCGCAAAGTCCAACGCTTAGACCTTCTATGTCAGGTTGCCAAATACGACGAAAGGTACTGTTTCGAAAGCGTAAGGCTTTCGAAACAGTGCCTTTCGAGCTGGCCTGACGCAAGCCGATCGAGGCACGAACAAAAAAAAAGGGCGCCGACACCCGCGAGTAACCGTCGCGATGGCTGCCGGCGAGTAAGCACTCGGATCGAGCATTCCGCGAGACGAGGCGGGGGTCCCGGTTCGGAAATTTGAGAGGGCACGCCCGGGCCATCGGTGCCAGCTGTTTCCGGAGCGGAAGGGCTCAAACAGAGAAACCGAATCCCAAAGAAGCGGCGAGGGGCCATTTGCAACGGCTCCCCCACTTAAGTACCGCCGGGAGAAGGACGACACTGAGGCCTACATCTGGTTAATTGTGTACTTAGGCGCCGATTAGCGCGCACGAGCAGTGACGCCGCTCGCCCACTCGCTCCGATTTGCGCGTGAGAGCGTACTCGCACTCGCACACGCGCTCTCGACGAAAGTGCCTGATACATATTTTTTTGTGTGTGCGTGTGTGCATGTGTGTGCTTAGGAGGGGGGGGGGGGGAAGGGGACATAGGGATGAAGCGTTGCTGAGAAGCGTAACTTCGCCGGCCGAGGTGATTATGGACGACACGGCCTTCTGGTGTCGTCGGAAAAATGGAAGACTTGTATGGAAGGTGCGACGTAGCGCGGCCAATTTGTCATTCGTGTAGCGGGTAAACGGGAGATGGTTTAAGCTGAGCGTAGTTGGGATTGACCCTAATTTCGAAAGGGAATGAAGATAAAGTGTGTATCAGTCGGAAAGTGGCAAGGCAACAACGACGTTAATTGAGTAAAGAAAGTGTTAGGCACGTGTCTCGCGTTATATATTAAGAAGCATGCACTTCCATCGGAGTGGCATGCAACTCGCGGGGAATTTGCGTTTTGTATTTTTTTTCTAACTTTTGTTTTGTCACTTTCATGTTTTATAAATAGATGTTAACAGCTAAAATATAGATGCGATACACTTCGCCGAAATGTTTGGTCGGGGTACAGGCGCTTTATAACAGTAAGATACATGTAACATCTGCGTAACTTACACTTTACAAAATGCACCGTGATAAAAGCAGACTTCGCTTATATTTATACGAGTTCTTACTTGTTGAGCTCCTATCGTAGTCTTGGGCAGGAACCCGACATAAGCTGGCTGATCAAGTACTTACGACCAGCTGAATGTAAACCTTGCTCAGCAATAACTTGAGAGTCGACTGCAACGAAAATTGCGAACGTTTGCTGTCAGTCACCGTTGAATTAGATATAATGGAATTGTCTCCGTGTTTTTTTTTTTTGTTTTTTTCTAGACAACATTTAATCTGAGTTAGACATCGCGGCGTGGCTCACAAAAATACATATCTCTACCTGCAAAAATCGTCACCGATCCTAAAAAAGATGAACGTCAAAAATAACGAACAAAACGTAGGGGCGCCAGTGAGCTGGTGCTAACTGAAAATTTTAAAGAAACCAGAGACCGAGGAATACGAAAGTTGACGCCGAGAAAAGACAAGGAAAACGTCTCATAAATGACCTAAAAATTCTCGAACCCGCACAACGAATCTCATGTCTCAAAATTGGTTTGAAATCTTCCGGATAAATTTACCTTCTCTTCTTGCAAAGTAATATTTCCGACAACCCTAGATATTAGCAGAATTTGCCTATTTTTCTTCTTTTCGTTTAGAATCATTTTGTTTACGGTGACGTCCAATCAGATTTATAAAACATTGGCCACCACTATAGTAACTGGAAGCCTAAGAAATGCAACGCATGATGAGTCACATACATCTTATTATTGCGTCTTGTACAATGTAATTCCAGCATTACAGTAAAAAATTAAAAAACAAATCATACACAAATTGTTAACATAATAAGCCTCGTGGTTATGAAAATCTCAGTGACTGTAGTAATAAAAAAAGGGTTCGAAGCGCTAAAGAAGCATGTTAAGAAAACCCAGATATGAGACTAGGAAATCGGCTATTCATATATGAAAAAAAAATGGAAAGAACTAAACGAGAAAAATAGAAAAAGAAATTGAGATGTTTACAAAGTCCGGATCATTTCGAAGACTCGGAGGAGTACAAGTGTCGTCGTCCCTACAATGACCGTGGAGTTTTGTCTTGGGGATATGGGGATGGGAGATGGAACGTGGTGAAGCCTTGGGACGCGGGCGTTTTTGCGCACCTTTCGGGTCTAGAAGCGATCGAAGGTTTGGCACGCCGGTGATCTGTCTAAAAAAAAAGAAAAATCGTATTTTGCCCCGAGTGTCATCAAGCTGGTATTGGTTGTTGCCTGCGACCTGGCAGATCAGTCCCGGTTTTGGAGCGTGTCCCAAACTCCCAGTCCTGGCTGCTGCCAGCCGCTGGATAATCCGCGGTCAATTTCTCGTGCCCTTGTACTCGTCATATTCCTCTCCTTCTTTCCCTCTTATTCTGACAACATCCACATTTTCACAGTGACTAGAGCTAGTTATAGTGTGCTCTTTTCTTAAAACATACTAAAATTTCAGGTGCATATCGCTTTCACGCCCAAATTGAGACACAAATCAACGCTGTCGTGTTTGCCTTTTCCACAAATGTATGCAAATCTGAGTTCTTTCTTTCTTTCTGACCAACGCAAAGTTGCCCGAAAGGCTTTATTTCCATAAATTAAACTCGGATCTGAAAACGAGATGAATTACGACGCGAAGCATACAGTCCCACCAGCGGCACGTGGTCGCCGGCAATATCGGCGATCCCATTGTTTTCCCCGGACGCTCTCCATTTTCCAGAAAGCAGTCGCTTTTCCCCCCCTACCCGAATCAATACCGAGCCAGGGGAACAATGCCGACGCAAAACTACGCCCCGGCGACCGCTCGTTAAGACAACGAAACTTGCACGCTCCGCCGCACAGCATTCCTTCTCCCTCGACCGCCGCCTTCAAAGAGAGAGAGAGAAGAGAAAGGCGTTCTGGCTGTCTATCGAATATTAATCGCGCACGAGCAGCGCGCTTCATCGACCCCGAACCATTATTTATGCTGTAGGAAGAACACACAATGACATTCGGAGACACAATCGACCGTTTCGAAGCCGATAAGCCCGGGCCCAGCATACTCCCATTCAATGCCGCAATGAAACGGCCGTGGGGAATGCTCGGTTATTACTTGATTATATCTCCAAGGGGTCGGGGTTCCATTCTCCAATCGTTTTGCTGGTGGCTCGAGACGGGAGCATCTGCGTGTAGCTGCTGTGCAGTCCATGTGGATTCAATCCGCCTGCCTCCGAGGCTGCCCAGATCAATAGTGCTCTAACATGCATTCTGAGCGATTATCGGTTATTTCGTCGCGCCAGAGTTTTCGGGCACAACGTCGCCCCTTAAACGGATCTATGTGGCTACACGTCTCCGTTTTTTATTGCGTTGATGCGTTTTATTGTTTAATGGGCTGGGGAGACCGATCAACAAAGGGAGTCAATGATCGCCGAGGAGTTTTAATTTAAGTACAAGATTTCAAATAAATCATAATTTCATACTTTGCTTGGAAGGAGGAAACAAACGAAGGAACTTCTGCTTGGGAAGGAAAGCAAGCTGAGATAGAAATCCGACATTTTAGTAAAGAACATGTTTTATTCATTTTTATTATCTAAGCGTCCTAGCGAGACGTTGGCTGCCGTTTTGAAACCCCCGTGGAGGCTGTTTCCTTTAACCTAGGCGTACACCCCTCTGTATATTAGGGCGTTAGTTAGAACACTGTAGAATACGAAACGTCTTCTGAAGATAAAAAACTTTTTCCGAGAGCTTTTTTGTGACTTCTATAACAAAACGATCTCGAATTTTAGGGTATTTTGATTTAAAAATTAATCAGTTTATAATTACTTTAACTGCCTGAATTTATGTGTAATTTCCCTTATTAGTTCGAACTTTTGAACACTAAGGCGTTTACTCTATTGCGCACGAATAGTCACACCACCAGCACCAATGAAGGACCGGCACCCTATGACAAGTTTACTTCCACTTCTAATTTAACGACATTAAATATAGGCATAATAAACATGTCGCACAAATTTGTGAAAGTTTGTTGGTGCATTTGAACTTAGGGAGGCAAGCAGTTGCTAAATATTTGGAACAATTGTTTTGCGGAGCACAAATTATTTCGTAAGAACAATATGAGGCCTTAACTAAAAAACGTACTATCCATACATGTATTGTTGTGACAAGCAGTTCTCAAGATGACATATGCTGGCCTTCGCATGTTACGTGCACGTCTGTTTAATATCCTAACGAAACTCTTAACCGTCAAACCAGCCATGGCAGACGGGATGCTGTATGAAATATGAATGCGCTAACTACTGGATGCTTGTGGCAATAAGTGAGCAGAATCGACGTAAAGTAAAAGTATCGGTCGGATTACTTTCCATGCGAGTGCGTCCTTGATTTCATTTCACAGCGGCAACCGATTATACTCCGTTCCCACTTAAGCTGAGATTAGAAGCTCCTGCTTCAGCGCGAGCGTTCTTCCCTTGCTGACTCAAGAGTGAACGTGCTGGCACGCGCAACCAAAGCACTGACAAAACCAGCAATCTCAAGCTGAAGGCGGAGCTTCTAGCCTTAGCTTAAGGGAGAATTTCACCCTTTCCGGTAAAACGTGGTGGCGTCCGTACTCAGAATCCCAGGAGAACGCGGTTCGCACGTCGCTTCATCCACACATCGGTATCGCTTTCTCCCGATCGCTGCTGTACCTCGCACAACCACGTCCTCTATGACAAGACGCGGTATCACTTCCTCCCTTTTTACACTCCTCTCCCCCCACCCGTCTCACCGCCTCCGCCGCCGCCACCGCCGCTTTAGGGTTCTCGAAGGTTTTCCGGCGCGTCTACAAAATGTTATATTACAGAATTTTAACCAAAAAGCACGTCTCTCATTTTCTTGCCAAAAGCATTTCCCAAAACCAGATCGCGCACAATGATTCTATGACTCCTAAAGTATGTATTCTAAAGCACATAGACTAAAAGTAAATCTCCCAATGCACATCTTTCAACAACGCAACACTTCGCGTGATTGTTCGCCACTTACTCTCCTTGTGTGCGCTTTCCCCCATTAAGGGTCACATTGCGGAGATGCACCCTTTACAGGGCAGAGGCTTTGACGCGGACGGTTGATTGCTGTCATTGATATCCTTAAATCTGACGTGGCAATACACGATGCTCCTATTATAAAACACCATAACACAAAAAAAAACGGCATTTAACACTTATTATGAATTGTAATTTTTTTAACGCAATGGCGCTAAAGAGTTTGTTGCGCGCCGGCCTTGGCGCCGTGGCAGAATTGCCGGCGTGACACGAATAACCCGATAACGTTCAGGAGCTCATGTCGCGACGGCCTCGTTGCCGTGCCACAAAAGCTGCTATGACGCGAAAATCCTGATTGGTCGGTAGAGTCATGACGTCACAGCCACACAACCAAGGCTCGTCTGTCTGGAGGAGCGTGCAGTTTCCATCCGCCGTGGAGGAGCGAAAAGTTTCCGCGTGTCTCCGAGTTCGTCCAGTGACGTTGCGATCCTGCCGTCATCGTTTGTCTGTGGAGAATGCGTACTCCGCGGCGGGGCCGTCGGGAGAGAACACGTGTGCGGTGGATGCGGAGCCGTCTTCCAGTGAGGGACACTCTTCTGAGTCATCGCTTTCTACGAGTGCGGGTGCCTCATCTACGTCGACGGGATCAGCCACTATAACACTGAAGCCGAGCGGGCGGAGACAAAGGCTAGGCGTGCAGAGACGATGCGTCATAAGCGGGCCAAGTATTCGATAACGCTATCGCGTTCCACTCTTAAAGACGAATCTTAAGCGTACACCAACTTTTACAGTCCAATCAGGTTCAGGCTTACAGAGAGACTAAAAATGTTCTGTACCTGAAAAAAAAAAAAACAAAAAAAAACAAAAAAAAAACACTTCAATTGATTTTTATTTGGCCACCAGGATTGCCAATATCAAAAATATACTTCAGATTGATGTGCCAAGTAGCCACAACAGCCCTTTGAAAATAGCGCTGAAGCGCCTCCTTCTCCGCGGGCTCATTGGGAGAAGAGAGTTGTGACACATCATGCAGAGATCTCCACATTTCCCCGCCTACCGCAAGTCTTACTAGAGTATTTAAAAATTCCACACGCGTTCCATAACGAGCGGCAAGGGCATGGCAGTTGCAAGCTATGAGTAGGACGTCCCACCCAGCGGTTTGTTTTTCGGTTTTTCCTAAGTGTCTAGATACGTTCCGGTAAAATGCTTGTGATATTCAAAATTGCAGGAGAGAAGAACGCTTTAAAACACTTCTATCTCGTTGTGTTTTAAAAAATCGCCTTTACTCTTGTTTTTGGGAAACTTCCTTTTTTGCTGGGCGAAGTAAAATACGTATTCATAAAACGTGATGCTTGCTACATTATCAGGAACTTCAAGAACAAACATAAGAAAAAGACATATTCTACAAAGATTCGACACTAGAACTTTATTAAGTTGATGAGCTGTATTATGAACATATGCACCCTGATAATTAACTTTCAATTTATGTAACATTCCCGTTAAGTTAAATATCCTCTGCTTGCGTTTTCATCATACCTGCTTCAAAAAAAGTGTCATACTTCACATGTATGAATTATGATTACCTCTATTGCCATATTTGCTTTTTGTTTTAAAGTTAAGCCTGACGAGCTGCCAGAAAGGAAGAAACTCTACCTCATTTCCCCTTTCCATTTGAGAAAGAGAAAGACCCTTCTTTCTGTGGAAGGTAGGGAGAACCGCTTTTGTGGGGAAAGGAGGACAGAAGATTGCGAGAGGGAATAGAGAGGAGGACACTGGGAACTGGTTTCCTTCCCGGCAGGAGACGGTTCGCTAGGTCGTCCTTTAGGGTAAAATTAAGTAATTTATAAAGCGGATATTCCCACATACCGTACGTTTTGTTTCTTTTTTTTTTGTGTGTGTTAAAAGGTTTTGTATCTCTATAGATATAAATGTACATCACAGAAATTTAGACAAAAATTAAAGCTTGAATGGTCTAAAAAAATACGAGTTTTCCCGAAAAAACTTTTCTCTTTTGAAACTAAGTTGGAGGGTGACATTCCTTTCGAACAAAGTTTTATTAAAGCAACACGTATGAACGTATATCAAAAGACAAAAAAAACAAAAAAAACTCGCAGCCAATCGCTTTTAAAATGTTTATAAGCCCAAGAACGCGTATGAAAATGAGCTCGCTTAAGAGAATCGGGGTAAAAATAAATTGCACCTATATATTAAAAAAAAAAAAAACTTGCGCAACGGCATTATTTATTATAGCGTACGGGCAATCAGACACACATCCAAGTAAACGCGAACAAACGTGCGGAACTGTAATGTTCGAAAACAAGATGTTCGAAGCCAGCAAAAACTAACATAAATCTTCCTTTGAACGCAAAAAAAAAAACTATTTCTAATGGCTTGATCAAATTCCTCGAATACCTTTCTCTGAGCACCCGATTCCACTTGCATCACTCAGCCTGCCGCGTGGCATCGGCGTGATATTTCCTCCGCAACCTTCTACCGTCCGCACAATACCTTCCTTCCTAGATGCTGACGACGGAAACTGCTGCCGGCGATCCCACTCCAATTTTTTTTTCCCGGTCGTTTCTTTTTTTTGCAGCCGTCTCGCAGATTTAGGGCCTCTGCGCATGCGCAAAATTAACGACACGGGGGCGATAAGAGAACGCTGGCTGGCGCCCAAGATATCTGCAACGTCGAGCGGAAAATCGCGAGCGGCCGTGGCTCTACGGATGCCCGGCGAGCGAGCTCGCGCGCCTGAGCACTCCACGGCAACGAAAGCAGCAACACGTTTTGGGGCGATCGGTGGGCGCCCCCGGTTTGCGCCTGCCAGCTTCTGGTTGCCCGCTCAGAATTAATCTAGGAGTTCCATAAAGCCTGCCCCCCCTCCCCAATTTTTGTTTTAGATTTTTTTTTTGTTTTCTTTTTTTAAATTATAACTAAGCGTCTGCACCTGGTGTGCGTATGCGCACCCGCGTGGGGCAAAAGAGGGCGCGCGCTTGCTTCGTGGAGCGTTCGACGATGAATGCAAGATCTTTCCACTTGGCTCATTGCCTTAGTTAGCGCGCCCACTGGCCCTTGTTTTATATGTTTGTTGCCGCGGGAGCATAGGTTCTATGAGCGCCAATGGCTGCTATACCCTACTAAAAAATAAAAAAAAAACCTTGTGAAACAAGATTGCGACTTTGCCCGACTTAATGAAATAAAAGTAAAATATAAAAAAGCTATTAAAAATTTTTGAATTAAATATTTGGGTTGTGTGTATGTTTATACAGCCTAGAACTTGGTCTGCCTCAACGGGCGACGAGTCTCCCAGCTGTAGATGAGCAATTTAGCCTGTGCAGTACAATCGCTAGCCTGGGGTCTTTAACGTGCATCACGCAGTAGTGATACACGACCGCACGCCGGCACGATGCTCATCCAGATGGAAACGGGCAGAAGTGAGGATCCCAGGATCCCTGATATCTGCAGCGTGAGCTTTCGCTCCACGTGCTCCAAGCAGGTGTTTGCTAACCTGCTCGAGGTGATTTGGCATCAACTGGCCCATGTATGTACTGAACGTGTACGAGCGCGAGCGCTTCATCCCCAAATGCTTCTTTCTTGAACAAGCGCTCACGCGTTAAACCTAAGGGTTTTTACCAGGCGCTCTAGAACTAACTGTACGTAGAACAATCAATTCTAGTTTTACAGCGAAGCGGTTTACGGCTAGGTTTCCATTGATTTTTAGTGTGCGTGACCAAAACTCTACGCTCGCACCGCAGGCGCCGCACGCGCACGCCTTCCCCGTATAAGGGATTCGAAGTAAATAACCAAAATAAAGCGTTGACGAACGAGTGTGCAAGATACGATTTGTTTTAGTCGTTTACTTTAGAACAGTTAACGCTGCAGACGCCGGAACGCGCGGCGCGTAGAACACCCTTCTCTACATTCTTCTTGATGCTCGGGTAATTTAACAATATATCTATTCACTAGATTAGTTATGAATAGGCACAATTTTTAAGATCAGTAGGCTTTCGGGTAGATAATAAAGGCTTCTCAGAGATTCACCGCTGCGCGACCCGCGTTGGCCATGTCTATGCTCGCACCGCCATCTCTTTGTCGTCGTTCCATGCCGATTGCGTGCCTAGTTTCCTTTCCTTCCGCTCTCCCGGGTTGGCGGTCCCGTCGCGCGTGTCTACTTTCCGCAGGGTTTAGGTACTGTCCAGCTTGTCTAGTTTCCTCCGACTACTCGGGGCGAACTTGTGTCGCGTGTTTTTCCACATAATTTTTATGTGGAAAAAGGTAAGAGTGGGACAAGGAAACAGAGAGGTCAGCCAAGGAGGTCTACCTTGATGGCTACTCTGCGTTGGGGAATCTGAAGGGGGATGAACAAAAGGCGTGGAAAACAGAGGAGACACGAATGACTCGCTATCTTGTTTTGCATATCAAGTCAGAGTGCAGCCGACGCTGCGATTCTATAGAACATAACTACCAACGACAAAAAGTGAATCGTCACAGCACTCGTCGTCTTCTTGCGTTTTGTACCTTATGCTAAACCAACTGCGCGCGGAAAAGCGCGGAATGACGGTGCATTCGCCGTACGCCATTTGTTTAGTCGGTGACAGAATACATATAGTCGACAAGTGCCGTGCCGGTACACATTTGTCTTTTTTTGATTGGCTTCGTTAGATCGTAGCGACGTCTGTACTTGGGCTTTGTTTGAGACAGATTTTAGCAACCACGTGAACATTCCGAGTACGGAAACATGCCCGTACATCGTAACGAGAGCGCAGACTCAAATATCTCACCAAGGGTAAAACACTGAAGGTACATTCAATGTCTTCGCACAAATGTTCAACTAGTTAAACGTCAGAAGTTGTATATATCTGTACAAAGTACACTTAAACAGATGAGCGTTTTGCGTAATAAAAAAAAACAGTAAGTAAGGGGCTCGTAGAGAATCAGAAATAATGACTAATTGACATCTATTCAAAGAAAATCTGCATCCCACGTTTTAATATAAAGAAAAAAACACAGACGAGTGTTCGGTGCTTTTTTATTCTTGAAGTGGAGTGTCGTCGGGCCCGAAGTATTTAATAAGTCGGAATTGGCCGGTCGTCTAGATGTGGAAACATATTTCGTGAAATTTTTTTTGTATCATAATGTGTACCTTCGAATAACAAAGAGGATATAGTTTCTACACAAATCATTCACCGGACAGTTAAAAATGCACGTTTTCTTCAAATACGGGGCGGGAATAGACCGATCTCACCCGCCAGTGTAACTACGCCACCGCTGCCGCAATGCATCGAGGGAACTGTAGTCTTTCTGCACGCGCAACAACCTTGCTGGAGCTCTGCGCGTGTGGAGCCCGAGACGGCACGAGCACTCGCATGCAGGGCCGTCTGCCTCCTGAGAACTATAGTTATGGCGGCGTCACGCATGCGCCGAACGCTTGGTGATATTGGTCTAAAACACTCAGGTGCTATTTATGTTCAATAACCCGTGTTTGCTTGGGTGCATGCAAAACGTGAGGTCTTGATGGCGTGGATATAAAGAAATATAAAGGTGAGCTAATTTCTTACAAAGTTGTTCTGTTGCACTTGAGCACCAAGATTTATTAACAAAGTGCCGTCGCCGCTAGAGTAATTTTATGTTGGTGTATAAGGAATGAGCGGAGCATCTTCCACCTCATTTTCAGGTATCTTGAAATATCCGGGGATTTATTCCAACTAAGCATAATGCTTCTAAATGACATATATCTGAAGATGGAATAAAAGTCAGGCGGAACACGTAATTTATTTAGAGCGTGAGTTAAGCTTGTTATTAACAACGACAAAAAAGCATTTGCCGGTGGAGCTGCAACGCACTAAAAAAAAAACTTAGAAGCAAAAAAAAAATTAGAGGTGAATTTTAGATAATTTATTTTGCCTGGAATTATATATTTTACTTTCATTTTTTTCTGAAGATGTAACTAAACGCGAGAAAACACGAAAACCCTCCAACCAGTCATTACGTCATCAGATGAAATTTCGGCCCTCCAGCGCGTGTCGCTCCCGTAAGCTGCTCGTGCGATTGCAAGCTTGCAAGATATGTTCCCCCGCACTAACGCCAGTAATGACGCCTTCTTTTTTACCTTTTTTTTAAATAGCAGAAGTGCGCGTGCATAGATTCGATAGTCTCTGAAGACGCATGACAGCGGAGGTTCCGGAAACCCACTTTATGCCGTAAGGCTCCGGGAAGGACAGTCTTCAGCGGTACTTTGAAGAAAATTTTCCGCAGTCTCAGTGGACCAAATTCAATAATACTCTTGATATTCGTAATCCCGGAGGCAAAATGAAGACAATTTAAGCGTCTTTAATCAAATTAGAAACCACCCCAGCTCCCCTTTAAATAAGCGACAAGAGTAGTTATTAAAAAATGACGACGATAAAAGTATTTAAAGATCACATTATTATTAAATTTCTAAGCACCTATCTCAGACCCGAACGCAGCCAAACTCATGGCGAATTCCATCGGTCGTTTTGGAGCGCGTCTATTTCACAGGGCGATTGGGATCGAGACGGAAGTGTTCCAGTGGTCGTTTTGGATCAACTCCCACTCCAAATCTCGATCCGGACACGAAAATGGTCGCTTCGCCGATTCCGGCGGATTCGACCGGAAGCCAGCCTGGCGAGCTCTCTGCGCGCACACGTGACTTCCTTCCTCGCCGGCATCTCCCCTCGGAAGAACTCGTAATGGCCGCTCGCGAAGTGCCGCCCTCTCTAGGGCTGCTGCTGCTTGATGACAGTTCGTCGTCAAGTTACTCGAGGAGCTCCTCCAGCGGCAGCGGCTCGAGTATCAGCGACGACGAGGATCGCTTGTGTGTCCCGCATGAATTCGATCGGATTTGCGGACCTCCGCAGAGGAGGCCGAAAATCGGGACGCACTTGGACGCCGTTAACGAGTATTCCGATGAAGATGCAAGTGGGCTACGCTGATGCACATCGCACATCGACACGCATCCTTAAGATAATTATTAACTTCGCTCCTGCGTTGAATACGTGTTGCTGGCGACGCGATTGCGATAACCTCTGCACCGAGATCCGGGACCGCGGGAAGAGGATTCCCGGGAAGGTGAATGACGGGAAGGCATCCGCCCATCCCGGAGGTGTGGTCATGTTCCACTGGGGATCCGGAAGCGGAGCGACTCCGTTCGGATCGCGTGCTCCATCTCGGACCTAGTTTACTGACTTTTGCGCGCTTTGAAACGACCAGCGAAAATCGCCATCAACATTAACGTAACGGGCTTCAAGTTGGACCGGAGTTAATGCAACGTTTCAATTATTCATACCTCGCCACACAATTTCTCACTTAGTTGAAATGTTCAACACAAAAATCCTTTATGGAATGACCGTGCATAAATTAAATCTTATCAAAAGTCTATACTGCCTTATCTGCCGCAGCTTCTTAACACAAAGCCCTTGTGGGCTTTGGAAATCAAGCCTTAATTAGTGGGTATCTCGGGGCGATAGTTCGCCTTTCTTTATACACACCGCACATGGTGAAAATTAACAGACGAAAACGCCAAGTGGTATGGCTGAGGCCGCTGTTTAGAAACACGCCACGTGTAAATATGTTTTCATTGAGAAAAAAAAAAAAAAAAGAAAACTGCTGAAACCGAATAAAAGTCGTCGCGGCGTCAAAAGAGAGCAGGAAAGGCGCACGCATTCAATGAAGCTGACGTATTTTTTTCCGCCGCACTCAGCAGAAATGAAAGATCCCCTAATTGAAGGAGAGCCTCAGAAATGTCGGGCCTTTAAGCAAAACAGAGTTGTCTTGCTGACGGCCGTAAAAGAAAGGACATTAATGAGCTGTCCTCGAGCATCGTGTCTCAACTTCGTTCCCGAGCGGAAGAGAAACAAATGAAACACGTTTACAATTCTCTGTGATCCCGAATTAGAGCGCAGCACTTGACAAGGAGGAAGGGAGGGTACGGAGGCGAGGGTGTGCCCCTCCTTTCCCTACATACCCTACCCTCCTCCTCACCTGCTCCCGTCCCATTTAGCAGGAAATTTAGCAGCATTTTCCCGTTAAATTTAGCGAAACATTTACCAACATTTTCCCGTTAATTTTAGCGGGAAATTTTGCAAAAATTTCGCCTCTAAAGTTACTGGGAAAAATGAATTGGTATTGAGGTAACGTGATGTCAGTTTACCCGCTAAATTTAGCGAGAACATCTTCCCGCTAAATTTAGCAGAAATATTTTCCCACTAAATTTAGCGCAAAAATTGTTCCGGGTTGAGTGGCGTCACCTGGGATGTCACGAAGGTAAAATTTTCCTTCTAAATTTGTCTGGAAATGTTTCCAGCGTCAAAAAGTTTGCGCTAAATTTAGTGGGAATATTTCCCGGCTAAATTTAGCGGAAATATTTTCCTGCTAGATTTAGCGGGAAAAGTATCCGATAGTTTAGCGGGAAATTTTTACCCTCGTGACGTCCTTAAAGCAAGCGTCCCATAATGCAACGCGCGGTTATGCCGACGGCGACGCCGCTGAACTCAGGAACGGGCGCCTGAGAGCTGCGCTCTAAAACAAACAAGCACTGCACGCTGAATATTTTTTTTTTAAGTGAGTTACCTCCCAGCAGTGATGCTGAGCGAGGCATCGAGCGTTTAATTTATATGCTTTTTAACAAAAATCGTACGGCTAAAGCATCTTTTTCCTCCATTCGTCCATTTGGCTGCTAAATTTCGCTTGGAAATTTGCGTCCAGTGACCTGATGTCATATAACATATACGAGTAAAATTTAATCGCTTAATTAAAGAGGAAAATTATTGTCACATGAACTGGACAGCCATTTTGTTTCCGCGGTATATTTAGCACGAAAATCGACGTCGCGTGATCTATTTAGGAACTCAGTTTCGCCGATAAGTTTACCAATGAAATAAATAAAAATATAGTTGTTTTTTCCTTCCACAAGGACTTTTTAAAATCCTTGTGGAAGGATTTCCTTCCACAAGGACATTAAAACGATCGCTGCTTTAAAGACGGCTTTTTGAGGATTATAGGACTTCGAACATAAAAGTAGCTGCCAATTTGAATACGCCTGCTATGTTTAAGCAGAAATCAGTAAAATCAAATTAGTTCCAACACGTACTGCTGTTACTTTTCTAATAAATGATTGCCAAAATACAGCTAAATTGTTGACTCTTCCAAGGTTTTGGTGTCCTGGCACCGATCACAATGAGAGAACCCTCGCACAGCTAGAAAATACGGGGGTCATTCGAAATTCGTTCGAATCTCTGAGAATAGCCGCAGCTACAGTCGTAAATTTAATTTAATTATATTTGTAGGTAAGTTGTCAATCCTGGCTTTTCCATTTGGTTTTCTGTGGACATATCAGGAACCGCACTTACGCACAGGACACAGAAATCAACACTAAATGTTATCGCACAACAAGGACTACAATAAATGTTTTTGTTTATGTAGCGAAATAGAAGTAATAACCCTTGTTTCGTGCCAGACAAAAAGTGGAGGATGAAAAACACGTTTCTTGTTCAAGTTTGACTGAGAACACAAAAATGTTCGTAACATGTTTTCACGTATCCATCTTCATCATTGCCAGTAAAGAATCGACAGTTCATAAGTTTATCTTACTTTATAAAACTACAATTCGTTTGCGTACTGAAAATGACCCTTACTCCACGAAGTGGAGGCGGTCTCAGAACGACTACGTGGATTTAGTAAAGTAGTGTGCACTGAATGTTCTTTTGGAAACTGCTGACTCTCAATGGTAGACGGCTACTCTTCACGTGACAGTTCTTTTTGCAGGACATGACTTTTTTACACGCTGCGCAGAGCTCAATCAATGATATTGCTAGGAAGGTGAAGACGACGTGCCGGCCCGGCCTCCATAAATCGATTATGAGTTCTGTCTTCATGTCCTCCTTTGTCCTTTGCTGCGTACACCATACTGTAAGAATAATGCTGTCGGCAACAATTTCGTGTTTTCCTGTTTTCTAAGCGGACATTGTTTTTCTGGGAAGTTCGCAATTGACATGATATTCGAAAAGCCAAGCAGGTCCCCAGGCCACAAATATTGTAAAAGTAGGTGATATATTCCTCATAACCGGAATACATTCATTAATTATTTGCTCTCCTGTCCTACCCCACTTAAATTTACCCAAGGTGAAAAAGTAATAAAAAACTAACCCCTCTTAAAACAGACATTTACCAATAGTTGTTGTTACACGTTCACATTGAAATTATTTCATATTATTAAAGACGCACACATATGAAAAAGAAATGAGACTATCTACACAAGGTTATCTTTAACGATTAAGTGCTACACTAATTCACAAACACCACCTGCCATTCAGACTCCTTGGAGCATGTAATGAACGTTTAGTTTTCCATACGTTTATGCCCAAAAGATAGGTGTTTTTTGTGTGCTAGAAACATATTAACTTCTCTTGAATTAAGTAAAAATATTTTGGCATTCGTCCTGCTTAATTTTTGTGATTGGTTGAATTATTTCGTTACATCTTAGAGCAGGTCAGCGCAATTTTAATGTGTGAAACAGAAGACATATATCGATATTCCAGTATGAATGTCACAGAAGAGCACGTTTTACGCTATGAACAATACAAAAAAAATTTTTTCTTTAACCGACTAAAAAAATTTATTGGGCAGATCCTAAACTCTGTGTGCCGCAAACCTGACAGCCTTGTAAGAGCTACACCCTCACCCGATCAACCAACCGCGTCCCTTTCATTTTCATACCTTGCTCTCTTTGCGTAGATAGGGCTAAAAATGTGATCACGCGGCAAAATATGAGCGTATGACTGGTTTTAATGAAGATGTAGTTTCCACCGCGCTTTGAGTTCGAATATATGTATTCATTAAATAAAAATAACAATAAAATACAGTGCAACGTCGCCAAATATTGTCATTTTTTGTCATTTATTTCGGTGATATTTTGCAATTTAGAATGAAATATAACTGGTCAAGAAAGTAACCGCAATCGAAAATAAAAAAAATCTTTCTTGCGAAAGGTTTAAAAGAAGTAAAAACAAATATAAATATTTTCTTTTGTGGTTCAATATATTAAAAACCTTGCAATAGGAAGAACCTTTGATCCTTTCTGAAGAAAGATTATAGAGGAAAGAAAACTGGTTCATCTCTCCGAATACAGCAGAAGAACGTCCTAAATTTTTCCTTTGTTCAATCTCAACAACAAGATCTGGGCCCCCCGACTTCGTTCTTTTTTTTTGTATTTTTTTAAATTAGATTTTGGTTTTCCCTTCTTGCTAGGCTTTCCACGTCGCCTGCAGTGGTGCTAATAAATCATCAATTTGTTGGGAGCCACAAAGAGCGGAACCAAAATCTTCGCCAAGTTTCAAAACAAAATTAGAGAGCAAAAAAAAAACAAAAAAAAAAAACCGGAACAAAACTGGAAGGCTCAGAGAGCTTGCCTCGGCGTCTTAGAATCTAATCCAAGCACGGATGTATAGTTTCTTTATTTTTTCTTCGACCCTCCTCTCTATCAACTTTACTTCTTTTTTTTCTGCGAACTTACCGCTTAAAGAAGCCTTCGAAAAGCGTCCAATTATTCTCGAGATCGAGCACTTACTTTGATCAAACTCGGTTAGACTGGGCCCATACTGTGCATGCGTGGCAAATGTAAGCTTTCAGTATTGGCCGCTCCAAATATCTAAGAAGCATTAGGGTATTCTCACCTTTTCTTTCTTTCTTTCTTTCTCTTGGTAAAACAAACTTTATACTTCACAAGTTACTCGACTAGATGCTGCACGTATTGTTATGATGTACAAGAGTGCATTTTGTTTTTCATGTTGCCTCATGGTCAAACACCAAAACGCCGATGTCGCTCACTCGTTCGATCTTCATGTAAAGACGTTTCGAAACAAAATCGCTTTGTTTCTCAGCGTCTATAGCTACAAAAAAAAGTTGTAAGGTAGCATGACTGCATTTCTTTAAAGTTTCCGGTTTAATCTCGTAAATATTTCGTTCTAACTGCATGCCTAGAGCTCTTCACTTATAAGTTTGATCGACCGCAACCCATTCGCATCCGAAGGCTTTGTATCCGCACCCAATCGCATTCACAATGCTCACAATGGAAGGATGGTAGGGTGAGCGGATCATCTCGGTTTTAATTTTGTACATCAAGAACAACTGCATGTTTTATTGCGAAATCTTATGCATTGAATGGATACGTTTTTGGGACTAACCTTCTGTTGATTTTTTACTAAAGCGTTTTTTATATTTTTAGTAACGCAGTGGTCAATCCTTAAACTGAGTTGGCACACCTTAAACTGAGTTCCAGATTTAATGCACTTTTCTAAACAACAAAAAATACAATGCTCATTTAATTTGGCACTTGCCCTCTACCTACATGTTACTGATTTTGAGCCGAACCTTAAAAAAAAATTTAACATGCAGCATGGAAGAAAAAAAAGTTTTTTTTCTTGTCATAAGCGATTAGAGGGAAACTTTTATATTTATTTTTTTCAACGTTATATTATAGTGATTTCTTAAAAAGTTTAGGTTCATACTGTTGGTAAGATATTAACTATAAGCTGTGAACGTTTTCGTGTAATCAAATAGGTAGTTTCTTAGTAAAGGCGCATCAAATTTCCAAAAATAGCAAAAATGTCATTTTTAGAAAAAAAAAAAAAGATTTTATGCCTCCCCTCAATGGTAAATGGTTAAGGAGGGCAGATTTGGGGCGCAATATTTAACTGACTTGGAACGCTCGTCTGCTTTTGTCGCTTGCTGGTTTTATTTCTCAGACCGCGTTTAATGTTGTAACACTAAAACTGCAAAATCGATTTTTTAGTTGGTTTACACTTCCCCCCTCCCCCCCTTAAATTACTGTATCCGTTTCCTATCCGCGTTCGCGTATCTGCCGAACCGCATCAGCAACAATCGGAATCGTGTCTGACCCGTCATCTGCACATTAAAAGTTACACCATAACATAAAGCGAAAAAGAAAAGAAAACACAATGATATTTTATAATCTGATTACTTATCGTTATACAAAGAACTCTTCGAGCCAGAACATGGTGAATGTCATTCTATCAAGTTTTGTTTTATCGTATTTTGGTTAAGAATTGATCATCCTTCCAGTATCACTTCGCGTCGCTGGAAAGACGGCTTCAGTTATGAAATCTTCATGACCAGTTTGCGGCCCTCAGCACAAAAAAATAATGCGCTAAAATATTTTTTGTAACTACACTTTAAGCATGAAACACGAAAATTGATAAAGGACAGATTTTGTCCAGCTCGCTTGTACCTTTTCATTACTTGCATTATCACCATGACCTTAAAATGCAGGCCGTTCACCCTCGTTGGTGTTAGACTGGTGGCAGCTGATAAAACCCGTTTGCTCTACTGACATCTAACTTCTGGTTAGCTCAGTTGGCACAGCGCTCCACTGAAAATGGAGAGGTCCCCGGTTTGATACCACGACCAGTCTGTTTTTTTTTATCGCACACCAGTCACCTACTTCTGTTTGGAGATTTGTGTTAGTCCTTTGTCCCCCTTGTTCCCCTTCTCCAGGGATTACTATTGTAAGACTAATAACATTATGTCGTTTTATTTTTGTCAGAAAAAAAAAACAATGGGTGAGAAAAGGTAGTCAGTCACCACAGAAAAGAACACGAATATATGTGGTAAGTCGCGAATACATCACTGGGACAATATCGCAAGATTCAATAATGAAAACGCCTTTAATCCGTTTCAATTTTAAACATTAACCAGCAACTGGATGCTCCGAACGACACACAAACATTTGCCAACTGTCGCGAAAAAAAGAAAAAAACGCGCTCGCACGTTACGTTTTACTCGCCGAGGAGGCTTCTTCTATCATATCTTTTGGCTTGTACGTTTTGGGTTTCCTTCGCCTGGAGAACGCTTTCCGCTCTTTCCCTGCCAAACAAGAACGCGCTTTCCCGGGACAATTGATGCCCCTGCATTTTTTACTTTTTACCTCATTTTTTGGTGTGATTGAACGCTCAGAGGGATCTCCCCGATTCGTACTTTTTTCTTCTTTTTTTAAAGAAGGTTATGTTTGTTTGGCAAATTATTCCGTGATTCAGCTCACAGTGTGACTCACTCATTCACCCTACACGCTGCGGTCGGACACTTTTATGGGTCGCCTCGTCGAAAACGTTGATCCGGATTAACCCGCAGATATCCGGATCCGGTCCACACCTGCATCCCCTGCCATCCGCATCCGGTCCGCAATCCTTCAGATCTGATCCATTTTTATCCGCATGCCCAACTTTACTGGGAATATCTGCGGATACTCCGCGGCGTAATCCACATACTGCAGGGCTCTAGTTACGCGTTATTGGGCTAAAAAGATATGACGCAAAAAAAAAGATAAATTAACTCAGGCGTGTACCTATGATAAATTAGCCTTAGGCTGGGCAAGAAATGAGACATCAAACTCAGGTTTACTCAACATTAATCATATTCGCCCGCTCCTCTACATCCTTAGTATATTTTCGCAGATATGTAGTTTGAACAATTTAATGTAGTAAACTAAGCATAATTATGCTTGAAATATTTTACTTAAAGGGATTTTATGCCAATAAAGTATTAACCCTTAAAGTGTTCTTAAAAAGCACAAAGAAAACGTTAAAAAAGCCCGATATAAAGTACGCATCGGTGTATTTTTTACCACAACTATACCATGTACATAGACGCGAAACGTGAAAGTCGCTTTAGCAGTCAATAGTTTCTGCTAATATTTGTCGTGATAAATTAATCAACGTAAACTGGAAAACATAAGTGCTTAATAAGGACTGGAGTTCAAGCCTAAAAAAACCTGTAGGAATTTTAGTTAACAACTAATTGTTTGTTAGGTCAGGTTCAGTTAGGTCAAGTTATGTTAATGCGTTATTGCCTTAATGCCCATGCTGAAACTTTCTAATTAAATATTTGAAAAACATTGTGTATGGATATTTACTTTTTTGTTTACGTTATAAAGGAAATATAACAAATCACACGACGTATTATACAGTGTCGTGAAAGTGCCGTTGAACTTAATATTTTCCTTTTGAATATTGCTGCATAATGTGTTAATGTCTAACCTACTCGTACAAAACTTACAACGTGAGCTATGAAGACCTTTATTTTATCATCTGTTGAAGTTAGAAAAACAACAAAATATTAAGAGACAACATTACAGGCAATAATAAGCGGTACGCCTTTGTTTATGAAGAGCATCTAAAGACCTGGAATAGGAAACAAAAACCAAACAGTGTTTCCTGTTACTTAGACAGTCTTCTGCATTGTTTAATTATTTATGTTTTATTCACAACCAATAAAATAAATATTTTTAACGTGCATTACATTATTAAACAAATATAACAAAAAAATAGAAAACTCAATAAAGGGAACCGTTTCTTTAGTTGTATATAATTAGGGTTCCGCGTTTTCGGTTTCTGTTTTTTCGAAATTCGGTGTACCTTTTTCGGTGTTTATTTTAAAAATCAATTATCGTTTTTTTTTTCAGGGTATATATTTAAGCCCACAAAGGTTTATCGGCTTTGTTTTTTGTGAATATAAAATAAGCACCAACGGACACCGGATCACGGCTCAGATATATTGAAAAAGAAATAGACCCCGTTAATTGCAAATGTGTGCAACGGTAAAAGAAACAAGAACAAAAAACACAAGTACATACAAGTCAGATATGTCGCCTATGTCCAAAAAACATGGAACGTCACATGTACATCAGGATTACGGAACCTTATTATAGTACACACACATGTACTTTCCCAGGTTCTCCTCATTGATCTGCACTCTTTTTTTTCTGTAAATATACGACCCTAAACTTCGAGAATGCCCTCTCAACGCTAAGACTGGACACTGGCAGGCTGAGGAGATGAAGCACTGCCTGAGCCAAAATCTGCCAATCAACCAATTGTGACTGCTAAAAGAGACACGGCGCGACGTGTTGAAGCACAGTATAACATGCAGAGCTTGCATCATGTCAGTCTTCCTTACAACGAGCCTGAAAACACGCTCGTACATGGTCAAGTCAGGGGGCATTTTTGACTTCTCGTTCCGATCGATGATGCGCACATTTATTGAAAACGTCATGATGGCATCCGTGTATCCCATACATTCGAACACGTCTCGATCGACGCTGTCGTTCCACTTTTTCGCCACGGCTCTGCGGTAGGACTGGAAGGTCAAAGTGACCTTTTCCGGTTAAAATTGACTTTTAGAAAGTGGATTCGACCTACTTTTATCGTTTTTTATTGGTTGAAATCCAAAATGCCGAACCTAAAAACTGACCTTTTTCGGTTAAAACCGAATTTCCAAAAAATTATTGCGTACTTCTATCGGGTTTTATCGGTTTAAACCGAAAATTCCGCACCTTATATAAAATGTATGTGATGTATGAAATATTTCGCAAATAATTCTTTAATTTCTTCCGGCCCTAGAATAACCTTGCGGATTTGATGTGGTAGCAAAAGCTATAAAATTTAAGAGACAAGCTTGGGAGATGAGCGTGCTGGCTCAAGTGATGGATGAAGAAAGGTTAAACAGTTAACACTTGGATAGATAATTAACACTGTGGTTGTGCTGTCCTAGTGTTAATTGTTCATTCTTTTTAAGAGATAATTTCATGCACTTTCACATAGAGATAGAAAATGAAAAGGTCGTCATCACGGAAACGTCATAAACAAATCAGAAAATCGATCACACTTAAAAAAAATTGCGCACCTTAGAAAAATGAATGCAAAATACATTTCATGAAGAAACTTTCCCTAACATAAAATTCCGCAAAAAAAGAAAATGGTTTAAGTATATCATGCGAAGTGTTTTAAAGATAGAGTCCACAATCCAGTTTACACATGAAGGAGTTCATATCATCAGGAATATTCAAGCATGGAAACTCTAAATCGTTAAATGAGAGTTGCATGCTAATCAATGGCAATCTGTTTTCTTGAAGGAAACAATAAAATAGAGAGAATGGTATCTACAAAATGCGAGCAGGCGTATAAAAACGTACAGAACTCATTAGGTCAGCATCGAAGTGACCCTGAATTAGTTTGTATAAAAAGAGAATAACGCGGATGAGTCGAGGAGTGGATAGATTTTCTAAATGGAGACTTTTGGGTAAGTAGTCGTAGCTATAAAACCGTTTTCTGTTCAAATACCTATCACATATATTACAAATAAAACGTTTTTGCACAGTTTCGATTCGCGAAACATCGAAAGCCCTCAGCGAAATTCAAGCTGCACCACCGAACTCAAGGTTTGTTCATATAAGGCAGGAAAATAAGCGTACAATGCGAAAAAAAAATTCCGAAAATCACACGACAGGCAAGAAACAAAACCAAGCATTTGTGCAGAACAGGCAATAATCTGTGTAACATGACCAAAAAAGCAAAGCTTGGTATCGAAGTAGATCTTGAGGTTTTTAATCATTGCGACACATGGGATAGCAGCGCACTGAAGAATACGATGTAGGGTATGTATGGTCATTATATAATGAAATGTAGAAATGTAATGTAGGCACGGTAGCAACGTTTGTAATGCACGTAATAAAGTTAATGTAATATTACTTTATGTTGCATGCTGACTTTTTTTAATTTGGTAAATGCCGTACTACTCATTACCGTTGCAGTTTAAAGAGGAGCGTTGTTTGGTAAAGCGTCGCGAAATGACCAGCATGTGCCACAGGGTAAGAACACCGGAAGGACGTGATTTTTATGTTTATTTCTGCCCCGAATATGAAGGAGGCATTCGTTGAGAGAGACAGGGTGCAGCCCAACGTTCGAGGAGGTGAAAGGAGGCAAAAGCGACACTATAATCGCATATAAATCAGAATCATTTCGTCGCTGTGCCCCAAACCAAATCACGTTGACGAAACCTCCCGCCGCACTTTTTTTTTTTACTCCTTGTCTTTTTATTTTGTTTCATTTCTTTTTTTCTTTTATATTCCAGAGAATACTTGGCGGTCCTACTTCTTACTTGGATATTCCTGTATCCTCAAAAATCAAATTTCGCGCCTCCATCCTGAAAGAAGCCAACTGAAACGGATCCTTCGCTTTCGGTCGTTTCTTTTTTGCAGTTATGATTTTATATTTTGTTTTGTTTGTTTTTGTCGTCCCGGTTTCTTTTTTTTTAAATTTAAACTTCCTCAATTCTGGAGTTCATTTGTAATGTATAACTTCTTTAGACTTTTTCTATGAGAAATTTTGATAGTTTTATGGCACCCCGTCGAAGCGAAGGGGCGGCAAGAGTACCGGAATTCACCACTCCCGTGCGTCTTCGCCCAGTCCTCTATGACCGAGAGACGCGCCGCCCGAATTACTACAATTTTCACGCACGCGTCAGGACAGAGGGAGAATTCAAATCAAATTCTATTTTCCAGACATCTAGCAACTCCTCGGTGCATTCTCGTTGCTTGTGCTTCCTTCTTTTTTTACCCGGTCTCGTCGCGATACAAATGGCCGCACTCCATTCCGAAATCGCACGTGCGCCGGTGTTGATTTTTGTCGTCGGAGATTTCCTTCATCGCCCTGTCACCGTCGGAAGCGTAGAACGGAGGCGTATAAATTGCACAAACTCTCCGTGGAGAGTGCCACTCATTGCGAACGTTTTCATGCCACGCTGGCTGCCTGCCTGACATCTCTTTATTTCACTTTCTGGCGATTCTCGGGCGTAGGCTCCGCACTGGGTTTCTTTTTGCCATCCCGGTCTCCTATATCGAGTTCAAAGGAGATTGTAACAAGATCCGATTCGTCGCTGGCTGTTTTCTGCATCGCCGAATTCGAAACGCAGATCTTCTTACTGAAGCGCTTTCCAAAAATGCGTGTTGTTGTTGTTGTTGTTATTTTCTCCCGCGTGGAAGTAGACTTGCCAATTGAAGCTTGTTTGCCTTATTTTATATTGTGAGATACTCGGAACGGATAGGGACCGAAGATAAATTGCTTATTATTTTTTTATATTTGGGAAAGGGTCAATACTGATGACTGTGTGTCGTGGCACTGCACTGAAAACTTACTCGAAGAGACTGTAGATAGGAATATGCACATTTAGATGGTATCACTGTTAAGATATCATTTCGACGGAATGTGATCCTAAAATGTACTACCAACTTGCTCAGATCCCGTAGGTTGCCAAAACAATAAATTTCTTAGCGGAATCGAATTTACATTACATTTGTCGTGACGGGCTACAGCTCGTCTTCGATTTTCTATATTTCAGAACAAATAATCTACACAAATCTTGGGAGAGGCAGATTGATTTATAAAATATCGATAACGTTTGCTCCCTCTAGTATTTACTGTTCACCCCTATCGTAACGCTGCCGCGAGCTTCGAATTACGAATATTTACTTCATATATGTATTGGGTGTTTTTTTAATCTTTACAGAATTGTCTACAAAAAGCCGTGAAAGTTACACTTATGCGGTTTGTGGAGGTGAGTTATATGGCCAGAGCGACATTATGCGGATGGATAATGTTTGCGATAGGTGGCTTAATTCTATTAAAATTAGTTAATTAATTTTTAATTAGTTAAAATAGACATATGGCTCTAATTAGAGACTTACAGAGTGTTATCGAAAGCCACTAAATCAGCTCTTTTTAGAACGACTTGAAGCTCGCGGTAAACACGGGGGCGCGCCAAAGTTACCACCCGTGAAGCAGGCACAAAGCTAGCAGCGGCGGAACGCCATGATAGTTTTATTATCTGCGTTCCACCACTGTTAGCTTTGCGCCTGCTTCACTAGTGGTAACTTTGGTGCGCCCCCGAGTTTCCTATGGTTTCACCTCAGCATCCGATCCTGCTGCTTCGCCGCCTTCGACGCCCGCGACTTTCTGTTGTTATCTTTCTTATTCCTTTTATTTTTGGCCACAAGTTCGCCCCATTAAACGTTTAGTTTCTTCAGTTATTATCGCGTCATCACTTGTCGTTCGTGACATTTCTGGTGGAGGTGCTGGGTAAGCAGGATCAGGGTGTAAGCCCTGATCCTGCAAAGACATCCGCTGTTACCAAATTTCCGAAACCATCAGACAAAAAAGCCGTCTGAAGATTTCTTGGGCTGTGCGCTTACTACAGACGTTTCGTTCGCGATTTTGCCAAGATTTGTGCACCACTCACGCATCTGACGAACGACGACGTGAACTTCCAGGGGGAGGGGGGGGGGGGGGGGGGAGGAGCAAGAACAAGCGTTCAACGAACTGAAGGAAAGACTCCAGTCGCCCCCTATTCTCGGACACTTCGATCCATCAGCGGAAACGGAGGTTCACACGGATGCCAGCAACGACGAACTCGGCGCGGTGCTCGTCTAGAGACAAGACGGAGCAGAGAGGGTAATCACTTACGCAAGCAGGGCACTGTCTAAGGCAGAAAAAAATTACTCAACAACCGACAAGGAATGTCTCGCTGTCGTCTGGGCGTTAACCAAGTTCCGTCCGTACCTGTACGGGGTCCCGTTCCGCGTTGTCACGGACCACCACGCTCTCTGTTGGCTCGTCGCGAACCTTAAGGACCCGTCAGGACGCCTCGCTCGCTGGAGCCTTCGACTGCAAGAATACGACGTAACCATTGTGCATACGTCTGGCCGCAAGCACAACGATGCCGACTGTTTGTCTAGGGCCCCAGTCGAATCTCCTTCCGAAAGCACTGACGACGACGATGACGCCCGTTTTCTCGGCGCAGTAACAGATACCGACATGGGAGCACTTCAACGAGACGACCCGGAACTTCGCGTTGTGATCGACCGCCTCAAAGGTCAATGAAGTTCAGTTCCGCGAGTCTTGGCCCGAAACTTGTCAAGCTTCATTCTGCGGCGAGGCGTGCTCTTCCAGAAGAACTTCGGAACGAGCAACCCTGAATGGCTGCTGTTTGTTCCGGCCAGCCTGTGAGAAGAAATCTTTCAAGCCTGCCACGACGACCCTACGGCTGGACACCTTAGCTACAGCAGGACGCTCGCCCGGATTTGTGACATGTGCTACTGGCCAAGACTCCCAAAAACAGTCCATTTGTACACACTATCGTGCATGAGTGCCAACGACGTAAGAGGCCTCCGACGAAGCCAGCAGGACTCCTGCAGCCGATACCAGCCCCGACTACGCCCTTGCAACAGGTCGGAATGTACTTACTTGGGCCGTTACCAACATCGACGCAAGGAAATCGGTGGATTATCGTCGCTACCGATTATCTTACACGATACGCCCAGACAAAAGCCCACTATCGGGAACGGCGCTAGAAGGCGCCAAGTTTTTCGCCGAGTCCATCTTCCGTCGACACGGCGCTGTTGATCACAGATCGAGGATCATCTTTCATGTTACACCTGACTCAAGAGGCTCTTCGGCTCAGTCACACCAACCATCGACGAACCACCGCTTCAGCAGCGGACCAACGGACTAACGGACTAACGGCCACAGCAGACCAACGGACTAACGGAGCGGCTCAACAAGACGATCGCTGACATGATCTCCGTGTACGTCGACGTGAAAGACAAGACGTGGGACAAGGTGTTGCCGTACGTTACGTTTGCGTACAACACAGCGGTTCAAGAAACAACGGGAGTGACGCCTTTTCAACTGGTACACGGCCGGGCGGTTACCACAATGCTCGACGCCATGCTGCCTCACGTGCCAACCGATGATGGCAACGACGACGCTCAACTGATCTCCCAGCGCGCGGAGGAAGCTCGTCAGCTGGCAAGAATCAAGATTCAAGACCAACAGTGAGTTGCGCACGCCGGTATAACCTTTGTCGCCGGGACGTCGACTTTCAACCCGGAGACCGGGTATGGGCTTGGACACCAATACGGCGCCGCGGTCTCAGCGAGAAGCTTCTGAAACGCTATTTCGGACCCTACAAGATCATCCGACGCCTCGGCGATCTGAACTACGAAGTCCTTCCCGACGGAACGCGCCCATCTGCAAGACGTCAGCCGCGACCCGAGGTGGTGCACGTCGTCTGGCTGAAGCCGTATTACGAACGATAGAACATTTCACTCTCTTCGACGAGAGAATTGTGAACTGTGAACAGTGAACTGTGAACTGCAGCTCGCGATTCTGCTGTCCTTTTGTTTTGAAATTTGGTTTGTAAACGCCGTTCGAAAAAAAAAAAAAAAAAAACGTTTTGGACGCCGTTCGTAAAATGGCGTCAGCTGTTGCTGGCTTTACGTGGCGGTACCGTGCGTGCTTCTATTGACTCGGCGTTCTTTGCCATGGTGACGGCAAGGAAAGCAGACGAACTTTATGTTGCGGAAGAGCGCTGCGGCGCAGCGATACCAGGTACGTTCTAAGGCCCTTCCCGCATGCTTTTCAATGGGCGGAAGGCAAACAAAAAGAGTTCGAAATAAGGACTTAACGCAGATGGCTGCATTTTTCCAGCGCCTCATAATTTGACGAGCCTTAAACGAAAAGCATGTTTTTTATGCCATCCCGCTTACTGTTTTTTTTTTTTATCGGTAACATGGGTCTAAACTATCAAACTGCCGCCATTGTGGCGTAAGTCACTTTCGGTTAGTCAGATGACGCTTCACTCGCAGAAGTCTGCGGTTGAAACGGCTGTCGAACTTTTTCCGAAACAATCTCAGAAATCAAAATAAAATCCGGGCAACTGATGGCAGGAAGTAGCTTCCTGATCTCCTCGCGGACAATGTTGTGGATGATGTCGCGGATGCCTGGGAGGCTGGCGTCGAAGTTGCAGGTGGACGACTCAAGTGTCGAGATGCTGGGGAGTTGTTGATTGTGACAGGCTCGGGTATGCAGTGCACGTCTAATGTTGGAAGCGTCGGTGATATGAACCCTTCGACTGTTGTTGCGGGGTTGCGGACAAGGCTGCCAAAGGCGTTGGCCCTCAAATGAGGGACATGTGATTCTTACCTTCTCGTTTTCTGTAGCATCCGGGTCGGCGTGGGCGCTCGATCAGGTGCAAAACATCCTCCACGAAGGCAATGACGCTCTCGTTGGGGCCGTGTCCTGAACAGAATCAGGAATTCGGCTCTCTCTCGTCAATGTTGGCTGATGAACGTGCACTTCAGCTCGATCTTGCAAACTTCCCAGGACGTTAAGGAGAATTCGTAGTTCTCAAACCAGTGCATGGCGGCTTCTTCCGCGAGAAGTATAGGTTCTGCAGGAGCTGGTTTTCTGTCCACCCACTGTGGCGGGCGACACAGCGCCATGTTGTTCAATCCAGCCCTCAACGTCTTCATACACCTAGCGTGAAATGGCGTCGGAGTGTGAGGTGCGACGGGCATGCAAACAATGGTGGGAGGGGACACGGTTTGCTGCTACCGGTTTGTTATTGTTGTCTTAGTCAGCTTCGGTTTTTCTGACAAAAGACAGAATTCAGGTGGTTCTTGCTGGTAGCAGCGACTGGCTCGAATCTCAGGTTTCTCGTAGTGCATTTGCAAGGTTCGTCCTTGTGGTACTCACTCGTTTTGCAGCTTTTCTGCCAAGCTCGGGTTAGGACTTGGTACATGGCTCGCCAGGGGTTTAAGAAGCGGGATAGTCTGCCACACGTGTCCCGTTATCGAGGAACTTGGCTGAGGAGCCGCCAGGGTGCACACAGAGTGAAGGGCTATGGGGTTAAGTACCCAGCACCTCCACCAGAACATACGATGACAGCTGAGCATGGCCTAGAACTTTCCAGAATAGTAAATATTAATAGAAGATAAGACTGGAGCAAGCATCCGTGACAAGATGACAAAACTGACAGAAGAGTGTCTATCCTGACCACTAAAGAAGCTGCACTGCTTTAGAGGCATTCTGTCCGAATAAATCCTCTCCTTTGGCGACTGCCGCAGACGGACTGAACTGAAACAGATGTGGAACCACCTTTCTGATAATGAGCCGCTGCAGACTGTCGTCGTAAAGCGGCGTGAACGGGTGAACTGGGCAGGTAACACGAGTGACGAAATGTTCATACAGCTTGCAATTCGCGTACCGAGTGTTGATGAAACATGTGTCGTCGAAACGTGCGACAGACAAGCGGAATGAGTACTAACTGCAACACCTGTGCTCTGTGAAAGTGCACGTCTACGCCAGAACAATTTAGGAAACGACACATCATCACCTAAAGCACGGCACAGGAACTACCAGCTTGAAGGCAGCTCTCCGGTGCGCCGCGCAAACAAAGTGAGCCTTCGGTCATTTCAAGGAAGCGGCAACACCATTGCACACCGCCAAGCACCCACTCACGCATTCTCCGTCTCTAAACTGTGTATCCAAATATATTGCACACGCTTGACTGCAAACCTAGAAGATTCCGGTGGTCAACGAGAGCACAGAAACGCCGTCTTAAAACTTATCCTAGCGGTATCCGGATCAATCCGAGGTCCGAGCACCGTAGGGCCAATTGTCTTGTTCGTGGCACTATCCCCGTCGGTCAGCAGCCAAATGCACACCGTTTCTTCTTATTTTCACGTTATACCTACGTCAGACACCACGCTGAACTCTGAAGTCGCTTTCGACCGGCCTCATATGACGGCTTCCGCGTCTGGAATCAACTCGCCGACACGAACGACAACGAACAAAGCATCCGACAAGCTCCGGCCCAGTTGGAACCAGCCGCTGCCTGGGCGCCTTGATGCTGCCATCTTTCCTGTGACGTCACGCATTTGGTTTGGTCCCGTGACGAGTGGTCAAATTTGCGTACAACGGCAGCGGCCTTATGGGGATCACTTTCGAGTGCAGACGAGAACACTGGTTTATCTCTGTAAGCCCCTTTACCTCGTTGCGTACAATGTTGTAAACAAAAAAAACAAGAGGGGGATTCCATATGCTCATTTCGTTTTACTGTTTAACGTCGGCAGGTGTCTAAATAATACTGGTAGTGCCTAATATGCTCCCTCCATCTCATTTTCAACACATGTATGTCCGAGTGTTGTGCGTGTCCACCTTGGGTGCTTTAAATGACTCACTAATATTCCTATTCAGTTTTTTTTTTAATTTTTTGTTATCTGATAGGGAGCACTTAACATATATAGGGATCACAAATACTGCGTCGGATATATGCCGGTCGCCCCACGCAAGAAATTATATGGCCAACATCTCATTTTTTATAAACATGTACGCCTTTAATACCGCGAAACACCGAGTCAGAACTTGCGGACTGGTACAGCGTGCCTAAGTGTAAGTAGCCAAATAACCTGAGACGAGAAGAAATTGATTAATTTGATTGGTTAACTATTGGGCGCCGAGAACGAGTTAAAAATAATTGTTTGCACGGACATTTCTTTTTGAAGTATAATCCCCATATTTCTGTATCACCTTAATGAGTAAACTTTTTGCAAAATTATTAATTTTTACATTTGTGACTATACTGCATTTGGTTGATGTCTATTTGTGACAAATGTATTGCCAATCTACTCCGATATACCTGTAACAAAAAATTTGTATTCACTTATAGCACATTTGTTTTTTCTCGTTTACATTATTTATCCTATACAACGCAGCTTTGGCTACGATCATGCTCGAGTGCTTGAGCCTCTTGTCTTCTCTTTTTGAACGGCAAAACCGGTCCTTCCATTGCTCCTCCAGAAAACAGAAACTATCCAGGCAACTTAAAGCGAACCCATATTTCAAGTCTCTACAACTGAAATTGAGAATAAAACCACGCAAAGCGACGCAAGATATCGCGCCAGCTACAAATGCACCGTAAATTCCTAAAACAACTGAGCTGAGGCAGGTTAAATTTAGAGAAGGGTCCGAACGCCTGTTCTCTTCTCTTTTCCTCCTCCAGAAAAATACCTTCAAAACAGGTAAATAAAGAGAAGAGCAAAAGTTACTGCGTCGGCTGGACACCAGGCATTTCACGCTCTCCAAGTTTCGCGCTGTCGGTTGGCGGCATGCGGACGCACGTTTGCGTGCAATTGGTCTGCACGCTCGAGAGAGAACGTATTGTACGCGTCCTGGGAATCTCGAAGCTTCGCCCGGGGATATTAAATTGTCACTACTCGCTAGCCGCCCAGAAATCCAATTTTGTTTCGCGGGGGTGAAGGTCTAACCCTCTTTGGAGGAGAAGCAGTCTTTTTTTTATGCTATGTTTTTGTGTGCGTGTGTTTCTTAAATTGCTTTTTTTGATTTGGCGTATGACGTACCCTTCGCTTTTATTGTTTCCCGTTCCTGGGAATCTCAGTGGCTGACTGGACTTGGTCCTGTCGTCGTGCGTTGTTTAGTTTTTGTTTAAAATGCTGCCATTGTGTGTTTCCGTTTTCATGTAGTTTGGCGTCTGAAGCACCAGTATTGCTCATTGCCCTCACGTTTGCCGTTGTCCTACGGTCTTGTGTATTTTGTGTCTGCTGTTACTGCCTCGTTTTTATTTTATTATACTAATTACTCCTGTACTGCCTAGTATTATGCTTAAAAATTGATCTTCTTTTCTGGGGAGATGTGTATAATGTGTATTTTATCTGCCAATATACCGGCACCAATACCTTAGGGTTGGTCCTCGGCACTGTAGAACAAAGACTTATTGATTATGATGTTATTATTATTACTATTACTACTACTATTATTTCAGGATTTCGCAGTACACGAAATTGTTCAAACGCGCTAATACGTTCGGCAAAAGGAAAATACTTTCCAGATAACATTTTTAGAGCAAGGTCAAATATAGCACATACTTGGTGTTTGGTGAATTAACTACGAGGCAAGGGGATTAATAGGTCAATTGATCGCACGCTCGAGAAAGCATTCGTTAACGATACAACGCAACTGGTTGGGGAATTTAACAAGTTCTTCGCTAAATTCTCCGGAGTAGCCCATGATGATGCTCTGTTTTCAGCAGGGACTCTAGACTCGAATGTTTCCTCGGCTTCCCTTCTCCAGATAACGGAACTTGATGTAAGAACTACCCTTTTCAGTTTCAAATCAAACAAGGCTCCTTGTGTAGATAGAATTAATACAGAAGACCTGAGGACAAATTATGATTTTATAAAGCACGTGCCCCTTTATATCTTAAATGGTTTCATTTACCGTGGAAAAATCCCGGATGATTTGAAGAGTGCCTTAGTAAAGCCTTTATTCAAAGGTGTAGAGCGTAAAAAACTTAACAATTACAGTCCAACTCCAATTTCATCTTGTATAGTGCAAATTTTGGAAAAGCGCATCCTCAATACTATGACATCGTACCTAGATAGCTTTGACACCCTATCGTCTAGGCAATATGGGTTCGTTAGTGGCCGGGTACCCAGCCACTTTTGGAAGATTTTTCTGATGAACTGCACCTTGCTTTTGAGAGGCATCAAGTCGCGTGTGCACTTTCAATGATGTGGCGAAAGCATTTGACGCGGTCCAGCCATAGCATTCTACTTAAAAAATTTCATAAAACAGTATGGCTTTGTTCCTGGCAGGTCGACAACAAGTAATCTGCTCACTTTCATGTCGACCGCTTCACGTGTCCTGTGTAAGCAGAACCAACTCGATGTAGTTTATTTTGATTTGAGCAAGGCCTTTGATCTAGTTGATCACAATATAGTACTGGCTAAGCTTTCTAACTATGGTGTTGGTGGGGAATTGTTTGAACGGTTTAAGAGTTATCTATTGCACAGGAAAGGTTTTGTCGAGTTAATCATACTGCCTCCAGGCACTACAAAACAAACTCTAGTGTGCCCCAGAGATTTGTTTTAGGCCCTTTCTTGTTCTCTATTTGTGAACGACGTCTTTTTAGTAATTTCAGATTCGTTATTCCTGCAGTATACGGATGGTATTAAAATATACAAAGAAATTTGAACTACCTATGACTGCGCAAGGCGATAGACCGACGTCAACTCATTCAACGTTTGGTGCAAAGAAAAGAAGCTACGTCTTAATCGTTCAAAAACGAAAGTACTGACAATTTTCACGCAAAATGCAAAACCTATGCTTCCCTTATCTCATTGACGGAGAATTATTGTCCCGTGTAACAGAAATAAGAGATCTCGGTTTTGTTTTTGAATCAAACCTACGTTTTGGTGTTCGTGTGGGGAAAATGATAAGTTCATACTTGCGAGCTTTGGGAGTTGTCTGTCGGGTGACTACAGAGAATTCACCAGTCCATGTACTTTTATTGCCCTTTAGTGTTCACTCAGCCGTTCTCAGCTAAAATATGCGTCGGTAGTGGTGAATGGCATCTGTAAAACGAATTCAGTCAGAATAGAACGTACACAACAAAAATGTATTTCTATTTTTAAACACGGCTATTTGACAAGTGATGATCATTCGTTGAATTACGAGGCTGTGCTGAAACGTATCAAACTACGTCGTCTATACCGTCGCCGAGAGAAAGCGGACTTGTTATTTTTGGTTAAGACTCTGCGCGGGTCTACTGATTCTCCCGGTCTCCTATCACAGTTGCGCTTCAGGGTACCTAGAGTGGCTACAAGGCTTAAAATATTAAGGTGGGCTAGTTGGATACGCATATTCGAAATAAATAGCGCGAAGGTCAAGAACAAACTGACGGTACAAGCGCTAGTACCGTCAGGTACAAGGCTTAGTTCTCCATTTTATAGACCCGTAACTGTTTAGTACTATATGCCCGATCCCCAGGTTATTGGAAAGTTACAACGGGTACGCGGGAAAACTTGATATTTTTAATTCCAGCTCAAACAAGTTTGGTCATTCGGTTGAAAGTATGTTCGAGCTAATGCTCTCCTGAAAAGTATTTTTTCTTGTCAAGCGAGTAATGCTTCGTTGGTTTAAGTTTGAGGTTATAACATTCAGCTGTTATCAAATGCTAACGCGCTGATCTTTTCTTTTTCAATGCGTGATGAAATCTATTTCTCATGTGTTACTGTCTAGTGGTAATGCTTTTATGTTATAATCGTCTTAATATGGGTATGTGCTACATATGTTCGTTTTATTTTAGGAAGTGTTTGAATATGTCGGTGTGCCAGCACCAAGACCTTATAGCAGTTCCTGGGCACCAAATAAAATAATGATTTATTATTATTATTGTTATCGTAAACCTTTGTTTATCATGACAATTATTATTAAATGTATTTTTCTCTTCCGAAACTACTAAATTTTTAACGAAACTTGTATAACCAGGCATTTTTAGTAGTCGAAACCGACTGAAAGAAAATCTTAGAGCTTCAACGTGAACAGAAATCTTTTTCTCTATCTAGCAGATACACATGTTTGTCGTCGTCCCCCCTTCTGTGCGTATTGCGTCCTTTTTTAGTCATTTTATTTACGTGAGCTTGCTCGTCCAAATAGCTCTAGTGAATAGTGTTTTTCTTTTCATGATTTCTCTAAGATTGTCAAGGTGCACTAAAATGCATGTAAGTATTTTCCACCACTTTATGTAAGAGAAGCCAGATCCGCTTCAATTAAACTCCGTCATGCTGCCAGGGTATAACAATATGCAAGTGCACAAAAAACATTCCGTCCATGAACCGACCGGTGCTGGCAAACTCCACTAAACAATGAAAGACGTTTACAACTCCCTCTAACGCCGAATCAGAGCACAGCTCTTGAGGAGGAGGAGGGGAGAGTAGGAGGGTACAGTGGGTCCCTCCTCCTCATCTATACCCTCTACTCCTCCCTCCTCCTCATCTACTCCTCCCGTGCTCCTTGCCTCCTCCCCCTCTCCCTCCTCTCCTCCTCCCTGTTCCCTCTTCCTCCTCCTCCTTCTCTCCTCCCTCCTACATCCTCCCTCCTCGTCCCCCTCCTCCCTCCCGCGCGGTGCATTATGGGAAACGCACCATAATGGAACGCGCGCGTCACCGCGGTGCATTATGGGACGTTTCCCAGATACGCCGACGGCGACGGCGATGCCGACGCCGCTCAAGCCGTAAACAGGCGCCTAAGAGCTGCGCGCCAAAAAAAAAAAGGTAAACTTTTTTTTTTAACTTTTTTGCTTAGTTTTATGATTTCCGCTTCTCAACGTGTAAATTTTGCTTTTCCCCATTTTTTCTTTCGCATCTAGATTGCGTGTTCATCTCCGCGCTTTCATGACTGGAGACTAATGCAGTGCGGTAGCGCGTTCGTAAAGCTCGGGCCATTTGTTTACTCTTTCTTTTTGTGTGTGTGTACGAATCGCGTAGCGTTCTCTTCATTATTCAGGAATCGCCGACGTCGTATTCCTAATCCCCGGCCTCGCATGTGCATGTTCACGTTTTCGAATCGGCAAGCGCGAGCAACTTGCTTGTTGTTCGCTTCTGGTTGTTTGGTTTCTTGTGTTCTTTGCAATTTACCATCTCCGCACGTATAGCATACGACTGAAGTACGGGATGGACTTTTTCTAAAACACTCGTAAACACCACCAGCCGATTCGGGGACTACAAATTTAGTTTTGTGTAACGTTTTAACTCAGCATGTTGCGTTGAATTTTGGATGTCAAACAACCTGCATCCTCAGCCATTTCATATTCATCGATGTCGGCCGTAGGGGCTTGAATTTTCTGGAAAATATTTCGAGCATATAGCTTTAAATAGCGTAACTTTGATAACCGACTACTGTTCGGAAAAATAACTATAAACAACAGTGAGTGCGTCTCTCTTTCACTAGGGCCCTAGTAATAACTTGTCTTATAAAATTTCAAAGCATGAACTGCCTAGACACTAATAAAATATAACGGCGTATATTTGGAGCTGCTTTGCGTGAACGTTAAGACATATAAAAAAATGTTCAAAGCGGAGTTATTTTTGTGTATATATTTTTTTGCTTTTCATTGAAACGACAGTTTTCACACAGCAATACAAAAATACAGTCATAGAGGTGTTTGCGTAATTTAGGTAACTATTGTAATGTTGTAGACTTAATCGTCAACTAGTTCACAACGTTTATCTTTTATATTTTGTTCACGTCTCAAAATTTCCAATTTCAATTAGTTACAATTTTCTAATTCTTACTAGGGGTGTGCGAATAGTGCTACAAATCAAACACCACAGTCACTTGTAGCCTTCACAATCATAGGAATACCCACAGCTTAAAGGCTTTCTTTACGGTATGAAGGTAGGGAGGATACTGTGCTTTTCGATTCAAAGTAGTATATACACACCCTTAATTTTAACGTCTATTTTATAACTTGAAACACTCAAGTAGCAAAAAAAAAATACTAATCAGAGAAGCCCAGGTAACATTCGTACGGTCAGTGTATAGAGTTACACTGCGTTTATGCGAACTCATCTGTCACAGGATCCGACACTAGCCGCCCCCCCCCCCCCTCTCTCCATCTCTACCTCGCCCCCTAATATAGCCTCCTAAACATTCTAATCTCTGTTTTACGTCAAACGTTCCTCGCAGAATTCACAACCGGAACGGCGGGTACTTAATTCCATTTCCTCGTTTTGACATTGCGACCACTAGGCCCCGCAAGTTTTCGCTGCACACAACGACCGGTGGCAGCTCCCCGCTCCCCTTCTTTCCCGTCTTTTCGGCTAGGTGGCGTCGTCTTCGTTCGTGCTGCGAATTCTGAACGACTTGACCGCAATCTCGCAGCTACCGAAATTGCGTTCCCTGAAAGGGCCCATGCAAACTAATCAGCTGTGCCTATTCCCTCGAGAGAACTTCCCGAAATCCTCGTAATAGAGTATACTTTGTGGTTGCGCACCCTGTAAACGGCGCGCGAATAACGACTGAACTTGAGTTAAAAATTAAGCCTCTCTTTCTCTCGCCAATCAGAATTCGGAACCTCACTAAAAACCTATACTCCACTTCACCTTAGGCTGGACCTCAAGGAATGCCGCGCGCCATCGCGGCCAATGAAGCGCCGAGAACGTGTTACGTGATTGCGCGTTAAACACGTCACTATGTCCCTTCCGAAGGCCACGTGACACTCATACGACACCGGATTGGCTCCGATGGCTCCTACCATTCGCGGCGGTTCATCGCGAAATGAGACGGGGTATTGACGACGAGCCAAACCACGACGTGCCACGCGGGCACCAGGAAACTGGGGGGCCGAAGCAAATTGCGTCGATGCGAACATAATAGCTCCAGCACGTACAGCTTCGAAAAAAATACAAGTAAACAAGGAGGGACACTTTGGGGTTTCCTTTTCTTCTCGCTTGCGCTTTTACGAGCACGGCCAGGGTCGGTCTTGTATCAAAGAACGGCGGAGTAGTTTCCGGTTGTACAAGCTCTCCGGGTGTACTTGGTCCGTTTTATTTTTAATGCCATCTCGGTATATGGGCTTTGGCTGACCCAACCGCAGGTGGGAAGGCCACTATATTTGAACAAGGTAGTTGTTTAACCTAAGAAGGGTGGGTAATTTGGGCCAGTTGGTAACAGTTAAACATGATTAAAACAAGCCTCAGATAAACAGAGGCGAAGAACGGGTAAAAAATACGACGGGACAACGGCTGGTAAAATGTTGGTTGAGCGCCAATTTGTTTTGCAATGTCCCCCGACTCTTGAACGCTTCATGGTAAATACACATACAACAATGAACACACAGGATACACGAAACACATGGAGAACACCCCACAACAGCAACAACGCAGCGACACCGACCCCCCCCCCCCCCCCTCTCCACAAGAATACGACAGGACAACCGTTGTCCTGTCGTATTCTTTACGCGTTCTTCGTCTCTGTTGATCTGAGGCTGTTCTTCGGCATGTTTAATTTTTGTTACACACGTTAAGTTTTCCTTGAGATAGCGCTTATGATCGCCAACTGCGATTGAACACCAAGAAATACACTAACGTAAACCTTGTAAATTCCAAAAATAAATCTCTTGGACGCATGCGCCCTACATTTTAGTGGGTGTTTCTTATCAGCTCATGTACGTGGTTCGATCAGCATAGTTTCATCGAAATGTATTTCTGCTTGAAATAAATCACTACAAATTAGAGCTCGATGCGAATTTAGAGTTTGGTACGTATTACGAATAAACTGCGAAGAAGAGTGCCGTGTCGCTGTATGATTGGCCCACCACAGTGAGCATTCTGAGGGCTCCAATTCTTCCGGATCAAGTAGCGTTCTTCCTAACGGGCGCAGGGGGCAGTAAGTAGGGATTAACAAAAATTACGACCGGTGCGTCAGTTTCAGTTAAGATGTGTTGCCAGTAACTTCCGGATATGAACTACTCGTCGCGGCGGTTTAGGAATCGCCGCCTGGTGCATTTTTTCACAACCCAGAGTGATGCAACTTTCTCTGCTCGTACAAGCACGTGCAATGCCAAGCTCCAATCATAGCCTCCTCTATGCTGATAAAACCTGGCAGATCGCTACGAGACGCGGCACGCGACAGACAACGAATGAGAAGGGAGGCGTGTAACGGGCACCCCGCTGCGGCGAGACGCCGAAGCACACTTCTCTTGAGCGATGGAATGTCCGCTCGTGCTTCTCGCGTTGTTCAGGCTACCGCTTTTTTTTTCGTCGCGTTTGAAAAGCATGTTTCGGTTCCTCGCCGCTGCAAAAGCTCTGGGCTGACTCCATGCTCCCGGTGAAATACTCTTTGCTACCAGATCCTTGGGCTCCAAATCTGCGACCGGGAACTCTATGGCTCCGTCATCAGACTGCCAAGCTTTGCGAGTATAGAGGAGGCTATGCTCCTATGTACTACGAAAATTAAAACCTAACCGCTTAGGTAGCACTACTCATAACGAGGAAAATAGAAACGCCCCTAGCGAGCTTCTTACCGCGAATTCTCCGTTTCACACTAAAGACTGATTCACACGGCATCGCATTTTGCGATTATCAACGCAAAACGCGATGATAATCTAATTATCCGAGTTTTCCACTACCAGCTTTGCGCCTGCTTCACGAATGGTAACCTTCGTGCGCCCCCGAGTTTCCGACAAGCTTCAGGTCGTCCTAAAAGAGTTGATTTAGAAATTCTGGATGACGCGCTGTAAGTTTCTAATTGGAACCCTATGTCTATTTTCAATATTAGAAAGTTAATGAACAAATTTTAATTAATAAGGCGTCTTATCGCAAACATTATCCACCCATATATTGTCCCTCTGGCCGTAAAAATTACTTACTTACACAAACCGTATAGGGAGTATTCACTGGACGCCATATTTGTGGGTGCTGTTTAGAGCGCATGCTCAGAACGAGCTCACATTAATAGCCTGCTAAGATCGACAACCTTGATGGTGCTAAATGCACGCTCCAAAAGGATTGCGGAAGCTCGCCTTCAGCACGCGCTCAGCAGCAGCGCACACGGATATGGCCGCCAGTGAATACTCCCTATAAGTGAAACTTTCACGGATTTTTTAAATCAAATCTGTAAAGCTTAAAAAAAAACACCCTGTTTATTAATCCCACGCGTAATTGTATATTTCAGCGAAGTTTCCGTTCCCGTAATCCGTAAAATTTTGGCCGCGCCTCTTGTTGCTATTACTATACTCTATTTCACCTTATGATGCAGGAAAAGCTACAAGCGCGAGCTCCTTGCTGTAGGGCACATATCGGCGGCACACGTTCTCGCGCAATAAGGACAGCTGCCAACACAATGAGCTCGCGCTTCTAGCCTTCGCTGCGGTACAACATAAGGTGAAACGTACTATAGGGCGTGCACCTGTCGTCTTCTCCAACCGCATGCAGGACAGAGGTTCACGCGTAGCTGAAGCACCGCCGCATCCCAATGCGCTTGCGCTGGCACAAGTCAAAGAGTCGCCCTGCATTTCTCGTCTTGTTAGCGCTGACAAGTGTTGACGGACGGGAATGTTTCTCGGTCTAGCCCAGCGTCAATCCCGAATCGGGTTAGAGCCTACTCGCCGTCGCTTCAGAATTACAATCTAACCTCGTGCGACTCTCAAAACACGTGCTGATCCGAGATTATGCACTTAATTGGTGAACAACGTTCGCGTGCTTTTAGTTCTTAGCACTGATCGCTAATGTAGTAGGCTGGATCGCGGATCGGGAGCCTGTCGGTGCCGCCACCGGTGGCCATTGCTTGACACTATAGCAATACACGCAATTCTATGGGAGAAACGCACAAGGGCAAGAATATTGAAGT
Organism: Ixodes scapularis; assembly: GCF_016920785.2. Taxonomy (NCBI): domain Eukaryota; kingdom Metazoa; phylum Arthropoda; class Arachnida; order Ixodida; family Ixodidae; genus Ixodes; species Ixodes scapularis. Next base: position 8,696,239 of record NW_024609882.1, on the reverse strand, counting down.
ATGTACGCTGTGCTCGGAGGCGAGTGTTTTATGGTGTGTTGCGATCCTTATGTGGGATGTTTGGAGATTGAATCGGTTTTTGTCAAATTTTCGGTCGCCGATTAAAGAAATCAAACCTACCGGAGCACCTACGGCTGAGTTGGCAAGCTTGCTCTCGTATTGGAGTAAACAAAGGAACTTGCCGTCAATGAGACCGTCCTCGGGAAGCCCAGAAGTTTATGAATGACAAGGAAGTTTCATCTCGACGGCGGCTCTCCGGGAGGGAGCGAATTCTGCGTAGCAAAGCCTTCAAGCTTATCGTCTGCTAAATCCAACTCAACGAAACCGCCACCGACTCCGCGGTAACTCTAGTTAACTCTCGCCTCATTGAGCTCCACTACATTTTTCGCCCAGCGGAGTCACGCTCGACCAGAAAATACTTATTTATAAGAACTGCAAGGGCGGCCTGTTTTAATGTTTGTACGCAAGCTATTTGATGGGCTTCTCGAAAAGCAGCCAAAAGCTTTCAGTGCCGACAAAAGCTTAGAAACGGAGGAAACGACACTCTTTCTCGTTTTTCTCATAGAGTTCCATGTGTTTGGTGGTGTCAATGGACGCCGGTGGCGACACTCGGGCCCAGCTGCCGAGGCCGCGGTCCACGATCCAGCCTACTACAATAGAGATCAGTGGTTTTTACCAACGTGCGTTGCGTAAGCGCCATGTGTTGTTTCGTGGTACCACCTGTGCCATGTCGCGCAAGAGCGTCAGTGACACTGCTGCTAATGCTTCATTGCTTTTGTCGAATGAAGCGGAGGGAGCGCAGGCGTACGGCACCACTTTACGTCGCTCCTGGGCACTCGTTCGCGGTCCTCGTACGTCGGTAGGTCGCTGCCGTCCCCGTATTCGTTGCTGCTGCCGCTCCGGTCGCTTCGGTTGTTGCTGCTGGGGCTGCTGGTGCCCCTGCTGCTGGTTCCGCTGCTCCAGCTGCTGCTGCGACTGCTGAGGCTGAAGCTGCTGCTACTGCAACTTCTGCTGCCAACGATTTGATACATCACCATAATATGCGACCGAGATGGAAGTTAGGAGCACGTAAAAGGCAGTGCCGAATGGCGAAGCGCCGAGGTTGCCGAAATTGAAAAAAATGGGGCAGAGCGTAGAGCGCCCGTCACTGGGTTGTCCTTGAGTCAGGTTGTACCACCGCCCGGCTTAGCGCCTGACTTGGCTTTGCTCCGCCTGTCGTTTTAGCTAATTTGAGAACGGTTACGTCACAAAGCAAGCTTTCCACGACGCTCAACAGGAGTCGAGAAGAATGGTTATTTTCGCGTTTATTCGATTTTATACGCCTTTATACCCCAAACAATCACTAAGCGAGGAAAAAAGCAAAGAAGACATAAGCGATCGCCGCAGCAGTACGCCATTGGCTAGTCACGCGTGACGCGCAACTACGTCATATGAGGACCATCGCGATTCTCACTTGCTTCATCAGTTGCGGAAGTAACCAAGAGCCGAGGCTTCTACTCTTGTAGATCAGGTTCGGCTTCTAATTTGCAGAAATATATTGGTGAATCCGAAAGAGGTATGTGTCCAGAAGACCCTCGACGTGAGAAACTACGCGTGCGTTTCAGCCATTGGTAAAGCAGAAAATGACCCCCCGCAATAATAAGGGCAGACATGAGGAACCGCTAGTGCCGACGCGACATGGACGGCTTCGTACGTTCAAGAACGTACTAACTGCTGTTTATTGTAACGTAAAACGCTGACAATATACGCAGTGCTATTGACGGGCCGCATCTGGCTGGATTACCGTAGTCCTCCCCAAAAATGGTCGTCAGAGGACGAGAATTCGGCACACATCGGCCTTCATGTTGGGCAGCTGCTGGTCACGTCAGCGTGCAGGCTGCATTGTTCACCAAGGCTGAAGCGGTTTGAAGGGATAGTATAATCTGCTTCGGGCGAGGGGAGAGCTTCCCCTCACATAAGACGGGTGATAGGACAGGGTAGTCGTTCTGCCACCGCCATGTCCTTGCGTACTACGCGAATAACTGCTCAAAAGGTACATTATTGTAATAGCGGTACCCTCTGCTGCGTTTAGTTTGTTTTCCACTAATTATTACGTCAGTACAACTTTAGAAAAAGCGGAGATGTGTGCCCGGCAGCCCTTAATTTGATGTCGAACGCGTGAAAACTTCCTGGACCTTTACATTGTGGGATTCGACTTACCTTACTGCACCAGGAGGTCGGTCCCACTCCGTAGCTGGATGTTGAGGACTGCTACGGCCGGGTCCGTCCGAAGGCTGCCGTGGGCTTTGAGGGGAGGAATCACTCCAAAACACAAAGGTACTGAAGAAGCGGGCTTATTCGGCTCCTGTGCCACCATGCTGTGTCCGTCGTCAAAACTAATAAATAAAAGGAACGGTAAAGTGTTCGCGCTGTCGTATTAGACAGATTTGTGGGACGAAGGGAAAGCACAAAAAGAAAGCGGCTCACGACGAGATCTTCCCCCAAAAACGAGAGTCCCGGCCGCCGCTCGCGGCATCTAGCCAGCGGAAAGTGAACGCGCCCGGGGTAGGTGGTATGGCTTATCACGTAGCTGGGCCGCGTCCACAATCATTTCCAAAGGGTGCGCCGGAGGCACATTCACCCAAAAGGGTGAGGCTAGGGTGCCTTCATGTGCGCTTCGCATAGAGTGATGCCAACTGCCTGTTTCCCTTTCCCCCACCCTCTTCCACCACCATTTTGTTCCTCTCATTGTTTCCCCTTGCGCCGGAAAGTGGCCTTTGTGTCCATCGGTCTTCCCATCTGAGGGGGAAAATGCTAATTCTCCCTCCGTGGGTTCCACAACGCTGCTCGGAACTTGTGAGAAAAGGTGCTTGTTTTCAGGAGGGTTATAAGCCCCACCGATTATCGCCGAGAACCAAAATGGCTGCTGGTTTGTCGGCGAGCGGTATTACAAAGGGTGGCATCACCCTAGCAAAGCGCACATGAAAACTCCCTCGGTGAGGGTAGACACGCCCTCTTCGAGGAATGTGGCCTTGCTCCCGTATCCCGAATGACGGCGCCATAACGCTCCACAGCCTGCGTGTGCTAGGCCTAGATAGGGAGACGGGGAGCATGTGGTTCCTACAAAATTCACATTCTTCTCCTAAGATATGTTGACTGCATTAGACCACCACCAAGCATTAGCATCGTCCGATCGCATTTCTACGGCACAAATAATTATTGCATGACACACAAACTTTATACGAAACACAATGCGCAAGGCTTGTTAAAAAGAACTCAATTCACAACCGAATGTCACAAGCTTTGTATCTCGAAACAGCGCGCTTTTTAAACAGATATGCACGTATAGAAGGAATATTTAACGAAATTTATCTGTACGTTAAAAAATACGTGACATCAAATAGTATCAGCGACTGTAAAAGAAAACCATTTTAGTGAAAAACCCGAGACTGGGGTAATGACAGACGAGGACAAGGAAGAGAAGAACGTCTCACTAAAATGTTTAATATGCACCAGCTCACTTGCGCCCTCATATTCTGCTCTGTAAAAGAAAGTTCATGCTAAAAGAAGTTTTACCGTGAAAGTCGTATAATCAAATGCATGACCGCTTATTACAACGAGCCCTCCTCTCCCAAGTTACTGGGTAGCGGAGTAGATTAAAAACAAAAGAAAACAATCTTGGGCAGCGGAGTTGGTCCGGGAATTATGGTCACTTCAACAATATAACAAACCAAAACTGCAACACTAATATAAGGCGGTTAACAGAAGAGTCAGTGGAAGTACGCTATTTGGCTACACTGATCGCGGCTTTTCCAGTACACAGTACACAACTAATAACGAAATAGCTTTTTTTTTAACAACTGTCGATTTTAAATTTTTACCTAGTTTCGTCTCTTTTTGCGTGTGCCTTTTAATCCACTGATTTGCCTTTTTACCTTCAAAGACGGTCGTCAGAGCGTCAGGTTCAGGCCAGCCCTCTTCAGGCCTAACCCCATACGTACAATGTTTTCATGTGCTCCGTCCGGACTCCACTTCCCAACAAGAAAAGCCGTGTGCTTGCTCAAGCTCGTCTGTTTGCATAGCGGGAGCCCATCCCTTGAAAATCTCAGTGCCGGAGTGAAAATGGCGGTAAGCGGGAAGAGCAGCTGAAACGAGCGCTGTTCGTGCAAGCCGACACTTACACGTGAGTACGGCATCGTGCAACATCACAAGTTAGTTGCTTCGGTGCCAGGAGAATTACGCAAACTCGTGAACAAACAAGAGAAGAATCAACACATCAGGCGATTGAGTCAATAGCACGACCGGTCAACGGGTAAAAACAAGTGGGAAACAAGCGGAACGCGGACAGACGCGGCGGAGTCCTTCAGCCAAACCACTTGTGATGTCGGCTGACAGGCTTTTTCCTCTCTCCCCTTTTCCTCTGCTTCGGAGGGACGTGGCTTCAGTGGTACTTTGAAGGCGCGTTTCCGCTTAATCCGCGTATAAGATGACCAAACGAATACAATAATCGTGATGGCTGAGGACTACTCCACTAGGCTCGGGTGGTTTATCTCATATTTAAAAAAAACGCTTCAACTTATCCTTTAACGCCGACCACAAAAAGCGCAGGATCATGGCACGTCCACTGTGCATCATTGGTTTAAACGCTTATAGCAAACACACAAGACTATAAGCGCTGTTGTTACTTTAGTTACACCATCAGGTCGCTAGACGTGATCGGATGGTGTCAGGGTGTCAAATCAGCCCCAAGCACCGACGCCGCCGTGTTATGCCGTACATCTTGTACCGTGATCATACGCAATGTTAGTTCTTGGAGGCATTGAAACATAATTTTACTGCCTTGAAATACGCAAGAAAAGAAACATAATTGTAAGAGATCTGGTGAAATAAGATTGAGTGATAAGACTACTGCATGCGCAGTGCCAAAGACGGTCATAATGGCCGAGGAACGCTTTCAGTACAATGATGCTCGATAACGATCTTGGTGCGACTCCTGTTAATGACCCTATCGAAGCTTCGATGCTTTCAAAGAGTCCAAAATGGCAATCACTATGGCAACCAATAGCGATGAGGCAATCACCTTGAGAGGTTTTGTCGTCTGTATGTTGATATTTATTTGTGTTTGGCAAACAGGTGGGAAAGCCATGGCGCCACTCTCCCAGATTCAGTGACTTTATTCAAGTCCACCTACGCTTCCGGCTGCTCGGCGTCGGGGGACGAGGAGGGGACTGGACAAGAAAAACGCAGGTGAGGCACCTCGGGAACAGTGGCCGGTGCCAGCGCCACCTACACAAGAGAAGGCCGTACTCCTGAACGGTCTACGTTGCTGAATGAGGGCCAACACACCGAATACGAGTACTACGTCAGCATTCGGCTGGAACTCGTGTTGAGCCAGCCAGAACATTAGTCCCAGACGAAGCTGCTTTTGTCCAATCTGTAATCTAAGCTGAACAATACTCAGCGCTACGGATTTCTTTGTAGGTGCGGTTGCCAAACTGGGCGCCATCACCATCCGCCGCTTGAACCCCAGTTTATAACTTATTGTACACACATTAGTAACGGTACTACATAAAAAAACACAAAGCTCCCACTTCTTCGAAACAAGCAACTTGTTTTTATTTCCCTTTCCACAGTCCCAACTCTCATTGCGATTTTAAAACTCACATTTTTCTCGTTACGTATTTTTTTTTAACAAATGCGGTTTTCAGTAATTGGATACAACAGTCCAACGTAACATCACGGAGTGCTCGCAGCGTCGCGCCGTAGATGTGGGGTTTACCCAACGAGGTGATAAGGTGTCCCGGAGATCTGTGCAGCACCGCATTATTCGCCAGTCCCCACTCGGTTCTTAGTTTTGTGAGGAACTCGTCGCACACAGCACAGGCACACTAGCACTCTCACGCAGGAGCATGTCGTCTGAAACGTCTCTCCACGTATCCTGGACGGATCATCACAGATATGGGGTTTCACGGCTGTTCACGGGTGGCATCAGGACACGCAGACCGCCGTCTCCTGCGAGTTCATATAAAAAAAAAAGAGCAAGAGAAAACACAGAAAACATTTGGGCTCCAATCTACGCTGTGAAGGTGCTTGGACAGCGAAGCTGTAGTATCGCCTGCAACGATTACCCACTGCACCATAAACCCTTTTTATTGGAAATGCCACCAGATGGTGCTCCAGTCTTTGACTTCCGAGTGAACTTTTGGCTTATAAAAAGAATGAACAAAGGCCACCTCATAGCATGCTACAGGGGTGGCCAGGCTGGCCTCGCCTGAGAGCCGCACACAAAACCACGGAACTTCTAAGAGCCGCAAGGGGGGGGGGGGGGGGGGGGGGGGCAAACTTAACTTTTCTTTAGAGTCTGACTGTACGTATGCGGGCACAAGGCTGTACGACGGTACGTATGGGAGTACAAGGCTGACAAACTGCCAGCTGCAGTGTGCTTTATTCTGAAATCCTTTCTTTTTTTTTTCTGGGGAAACGCGGAAAGTGGCAAAGGGGGGGGGGGGGGGGGGGGGGTCTTCTTACTAGGGATCCGCGAGCCGCACTTGGACCAGCGAAGAGCCGCATGCGGCTCGCGAGCCGCGGTTTGGCCACCCCTGGCATACTACAACGGAATTTCTGCGCTTATTTTTCGGTCCATATCTGTTCAAAGGAGCAGTATCCCGTCAGACACATCAATTTCCTGTTAAAAGGGAGACGAAAAGGAGTTTTAAAACGAATTAAACGATTAGCAAAGAGTACTTGCTGGATGTCGCTAGCATCTCGTTTGCAATGCCCGCCTAGGAACCTTGACAGGTATGGGCGGTAACTGTCTCGCCTCCGGCCACGACGAGAGAAGAGCTAAAGGATGAACTCCCCTCTCCCCGAGAATCACTTTTGTGGGTCCCAGAAGTCGCTATTGTCCCTCCACAAGATTATAGAAGGTTAACCCGTCACCCAAAAATTCTTATAAAAGCAGCCGCTTCGGTGGCTGGAACGACTAGGCCATCCTCTCGACATCAGCCTCGCCGCAGCTTTGTTCGTCCCGAGAGGAACTACGTCACGATTACGTCGGATGTCACGCGCTCTCTGCTGGCTGTTCTCCAAGCGCTTGACAGAGTGTGCCTTTTATAACAAAAAAATACAGCCATCAGGCTCAAAAAATACAAACGTGTGGTTGTCATTTACGGATATTGTGGATCATATCCTACCTATTTTTGAACACGACGGAAATATTTTAAATATCGTTGAAGTACCCCTTTAAACAGCTACTTGAAATGTACATGGAACGTTTAACCCCCGATTCTCCAGGTGAACACCAAAAGAACGAAGGAGGGCGAAATCTCTTAAAAGGTTTTGAGTATTCTTGTAAACCACCTTGCCTCCTCCAAGATGTAATATTGTACAGCTGAAGGCCCTCGTTATATCTCCAACTCTGTTGTCCGTGTAGCGTTTATGCCTTCTAGCACTGGTGATATAAGCGAGGTCAACAGTCTTCCATAGACGGTGCCACCAGAAGTCGTTTGGGACACAAGCTGCAGTTCATGTTTGTAAACAGCAAAAGGGTCAATAAAAATGATTCACGAAAGAAAAGTAAATGCACTGTATCAAAACTCTTTTATATATGAAAGACTTCGCACGCTGCCGTTGTTGGGGTAGCTTCTGCTACCGTAATCTTTACCGAGAAACGGATGCGGGGAGCGCTACGTGCTTCGCATTGTTTTGCGCGCGCCTTATCACCTAACGTGTGGTTTTGACACTTGTTTTGTGGTTTTTTTAGTGAAACAAGTGTCAAAACCACATGATAGAAGATAAGGCGCGCGCGAATGAAGGGCTTTCTGTCGACTACTGTCCGGTGAACGGACACGAAAAAAACTCGACCAACGAGTCATATAGAGCTTCGCTGTAAAATCACCGGTTTGTTAGAGGTAGTCATTGACAACTTAAGAAACGAAAGCGTGACATGTCCCGAGTGCCTCATTATTGTTTCGCAGGCAATGAAACTGTGACATTAGGTAATAAGAACACCAAATCAGTCACTAAGCAAGATGTATGAGCACAAGAAACAACGCCCTGCGTTTCGTCGGTTGCCAGTGACTTATCCAGGTATGTCCCAATATCCTACCAGACGATTTACTGTTTTAAAATTTACCAACCTATTAGAATAAAACTTATGGCTTCCCAGCTCTATAAATTGTACAGCAATGTCGTTTTTAGTCTTCGTAGCATCATGTAGCAGTGGGAGCGTGCTAAACGGTTTTCTTCCAAATCTGTCCCAGCAAAGAACCGATGCACAAGAGGTGCCCAAGAGGTTTGTTTCCTCGAGCCCTTTCTAAAACTGCACGCTTGTGATTGCGACTCCAGTAAAAGATTGACAGACGTCTTTGAATCGAACGTAGCTCGTCTCACCTTTCATGAATGATAGTTTGCTGATCTCGCGGTCGCATTCAGCTTCCGAGACTTCGTGAAGGTCGTCGTCTTCAGCTTGCCGTGAACCGCGATGTGGAGAAGGCTCGGAGTCGCTGTCGTCGCCGTTATAGTGCGGTCTGGAAATATCCGCCAGGATGAATTATCAAAATTACAGGTCAGTGCATTTTTTGAAACTCACTTAGATGTGACGAAATAAGCGAAAAAAGGTAGTTGCTCGCATAACTCCTGCTATTAAAGGCTCTTTTTGATAAAAAAGAAAAGCCATGCAATAATAATAAGCAGGAATTCCTTGAATAATGGTTTCAATACAATGTACATCGAATAATTAATCTTTTTTTTTAATTTCTTTACATGCTCATGAACAGCTCAAGCGTTTGCACTATAATGATCCCCAACTGAAAGGTTGAAGGTTAGCCATAAACATGGTAAAGAATCAACGAGATTCAATTATATCTAATAAGAGATATATACACATATTTATTATAAATAGCAAAATCTTAACTTACGAGCCTGTAATTTCGGAGTGTGACCACATTACTTTATATATATATATTTCTTCGCCACGTTTCCCATGGCGAAAAAACGCCACGGGAAACGTGGCATGCGGTGCCCCGCACCTCCACCACAATTTGAGGGTCTCAAGAAGTACAAACAGCGGCGGTTGTGACGTTAGAATCTCATTGTCGAAGAAGAAACCCCTCAATCCGGACCTTGCGCTCCGAGATCTCCGAATATAACGAACGTTTCGTAATTAAAGGGTAGAAGCTTTAATATGTGTTAGGCAAGATTTAAAACATATAGATAATTCAAATTAATTAAAACTTTAGACAATTTTATAGAAGTGCGGAGTTTAAGCAGATAAAACGCATAAAAAGCAAACATAAAATAAAATAAAAAAAACGTCAAGCATGGAGGGGGTTTTATTATTTTCAAAATATCTTATCCAGAGGAACGCACAAGCATAGTGTGTTTTTACTTTCTTATGTTCTCGTGCTTATTTTTAATCATGAATCGATATTTAAGAAAAGAATGTGCAATTACATGCATTCCCATGTGAATTAAAAATACTATACTAAAAAATTAAATGTCTTAATAGGGCACGGATGTCATGGAAAAAACGAAGGAAACATGTTTTCTGCAAAACCAAAAACTGCAATATTTTTGTCGTACGACATATTTTGAGTTTAGAGCGATTCTGAATCATGCCTCTATTTCTAGTTGCAGACCTCAAAACAAGACCATGTTTTTTTTTGTTTTTTTTTTAATTGTTTTTAACTCAAAATGAGCACCGCAACGCATATACACCACCACGCGGCGCTGACGTCACGCCGCTGCGGTGGCGCTGCTATCGGCTGGGCAGCGCAGTCGCTTGACGCGAATCTGGTTCGTGCGCACGCGCAGTGCCCACAACTCCTCGTGCGGAAACTGCACGTTTGCCCACACCTCGCGAGGGCTTGTCTGGAAACAGCGCGTCTTGCCTATAGCTTCTGGAACGCTCATGTAAACTTTACAGTCTTCAAAGCTTTTGCAAAGATTCTGGTTTTTAAAACGCAACCTTTCTCATAGTACGACAAAGACAGTGTTTTGGCCTATAGGTTTATAATTAAACCTAGGCTAGAATATGCTCATGTTATGTAGGATCCCAGCGCCAAGTGTTCTTCTGACGTGCTCGAGGCCGTGTGAAAACTAAAAAAGGCATTACGGCTTGCGTAGAATTCCTTGTGTTTTATGTCTTCAATATCTGAATTATATGTCCGGTCAGGGATGAAGGATTTAGATTCACGACGAAAAATACATCGGCTTAAGTTTCTCTTTACAATATCGTTCGCGGTAATTTGCTACTTTGCCTCAACGATTATTCGGCAGTTAACGAAGCTAGGTCTCCAAGAAAATACACCAACTAACAATCATCGAACCATATTGCGTAGAACCACATTGTTTAAATCGTCCTTCTTCCCTAAAACAATAGGCGAATAGAATAATCTGCCTAAAAGTGTTCTTAATTGAGAATCACTGACCATTTTTACGACTACTGAGACATTTCTCCGTCAATTAATTTTGTGATTTCTTTTTTTTTTTTTACCGGGGAAAGTAATTTAAGATCTTATCTGTTGTGTCCGTTTTTTTTTTTTCTTTTATCGCTCCTCCTCTCGAGTTTGTAACGGTCAATTCGTTTGCCTATAAAGCGTTTGTATGTTTTGTTTTTGTCATTTTTGTGGTATAGGCTCTCTGCCGTTGTGCTTAAATAAAGGTACTGACAATGTATAATAATAAATGAATAAATAAATAAATATCGCGCTCATGTTCCCGTGTTGTTGTTGTTTTTACGGGGAAAGCATATTTTGTGGCATAGGCGTCTCAGCCAGGACCTTCAAAACATATCTTTTAGGAGATCAGTATTCATTTAAAGTGAAATGAGAAAGTAATACTAAACTCCAAACTTGTTTCAATTGCCTCCTTTTTGAATCTTTTGACCCGTGCATGTCAGTAGTCTAAGAAGACCAACATACCACAACAACGAAGAAGAGAAAGAGGCTGTAGCGACACAAGCCAGCACTTCGATGATTCCAACCCCCGAGACACCGGCCGCACGTCTCGAATTTATAACCTTCGTATTTATGCGAAATATAAGGTATTGTTCGGCGAAATTCTTTCTGATTTAAATCAGTTACCAACAACACACTGATGGCATGCGTTACGGAAACAGAACGAACCGATTGGACGTCCGCGGTGTCCGGTAGTCTGACAGCTGCGGCGTGGGGCACCTCGGCGTAGGAAGCCACTGCTGGTGCGAGGCCAGCTCTCGCGTCAACTGTCCGCTCCGGCGACGCTCCAGAGTTTTCCTTCCTATGTCACAAACCTCTGCGCAAGAAAGGGATACTCGGGTCATTACGAGGATCCCATATAGTGCTATTCAAAATATGGATATCCGGGATTCATCTCCAGTGCTCTGTGCCACACGTTTTGGTTAGTTCGGAAGGTGCCGTGCCGTTTTCGGTATTATGAGAAAGAGGAACTTCGTGTATGTGCAAGCTTCAAAAAAAGAAAGCTAAAGGCAAACGTAACAATACTGCGACTTACAAACCGGGACAGGAAAAAAAAGAGAAATATTTTAACAACATAATATTATGTACAATGCGCAGTTCCTAGTGTTTTATAAGGTTCGCATTTATCACACAAATAAATTTGCAGTATTAGTTCATTTTTGTTTTCAATCCATTGTCAAACGTTTCCCATACATATAATTCCTTATATTTATTTATTTTTATACTCTCAAGGCCCAGAGGCTCTACAGAAAGGAGTGAATGGTACAGATGATTACGTGTTGATTAATCTGTGCGAATGTTCATTTGCATATCTGCTCTGGTTAAGCCCCTACTCTCTATACTTTTGCATGCTTTGGGGTGCAATAAATAAATACGAGACAGGGAAATCCGCGTGCTCAGTTGCATCAGGCGGCTCACTTCAAAAATTTTCCACATTAATATCTCCTGTCTACTTTCGACTACTCACTGCTTTATCTCATGTTATTGACGGGGTATTAACAACGTTTTCATTAGAGGAGAATTGCATCATTACCTCCGTTACTCATAAAAAGAATAGCGCTCGTGTGTAAATCAAAGGCAACTGAATTCAGATATCAGTAAGAGGGGCACATTATGTGTTCCTGACTCTGGTTAAACGTACGCTCAAAAAACAAACGAATTATGAAGCAAGACATTGTGCTCAAGTAGTGTTCCGGGCAACCATCATCCAGAGTGACATAATTCCAGCATTCTGGATGCTCCACAGACCTGTGAAAGTGGGGTGTCATAGAAACTAAAGCAGAGTGCAGGAACAAATCAAAACTGCATTTTTCATGAAGAAATTTCTCAAATTATTTTGTATACTACATGGATCCACGTGGGACAATCTTCTCATTAAAAAATGGTGTGCCGTGTCCATGTGTGACTTTGCGTGCATCCTACTTAAAGCTCACGATGCATAATATAGGAGGCATTCTTGAATCGCCATTTTCCGATGGTTTTGCTTTGCACCTACCAAGTGTTCTTCGTCTTAGGACAGTCCTTGGCGTGCCAAAAAGTGATCTTCCTACTGTAAAAAAAAGTGCGCCATTCCCGAAATAATGGTTGTTCTTCCAGCGTGTAGTCACACCGCATGGAGTGCACGAAAGAGGAGTGATGTTCCTGAACTAGAATCTTCGAAGCTAAAAAAATATTTCCAGACTTTATCTTTGCAACTTCCGCGATAGAATAGAACCATTGTTTAAAAAAAAAACGCGAAGAAATACAATAACTGTTTAAAAAACATTCACAACAAGCCTAATACCGCCTAGCTCGTTCATAGGCAAAAATTTAACAAACATGTTAATTAATCGAGGTCAATAAAATTTAAAGAGGTATTTTATTAAAGGCTGAAGGATTCATTGATACAGTTTCTTAGTGATAATGTCAAAGATTTTATTGATACTAAGATCCTAATGTACCATTATCTAGGTTTTCGCAATTTTTATCGAATATCAATTGATGCGAAAGTGTCGTAATTTGTAACAATTCATAAAAAAAAATATATATATATACTACATTACGTGACATCAAAAACTAAATACGGAAGTCGTTCTCACTAATTGAAGTGTGCTTCGCAATACAGAAGTGCGTTCATCATAGTTCACAAACCTGCCAGTTGAAGCCGCCTTCTCTCAATAATTGTCACGAGAAGAATCGCCATGTCGCTGAGACGAATCGCCGGAACCATGCGCAATAACACAAGGAAGAATGCGAGGAAATATATTTTAGGCGCCATGCCCGACATTATTGCAAGTGTTACCAGAGTGGCCCTAAGTTCCAACGTATCGTTCAGTAAAGTCAATGCCCTAAATCCAGTAAGAAAAAAAAAAAGGAACTACAAAACGGGTAGTCCGTTTTAAGTTGTAATCTCAAAAGGAAGGAGGTAATTGAGTTCGTCTAGAGCTCAAAAACAACAGGACATCTCTGGGGTTGATCCTCTAATTATTTTGTCGGTACTGGACAGCCAACGCAAGAGTTCGTACTATGACTTGGTGAGAACCGTCACGAACCAAATGCGATACCCGGGTGACCATGCGTTAATAATTTGCTGGACAACAAAACAGGAAGGTTATTTCTCTTTTTTTTTTTTTTATTATTTATTATTTCTTCACGATAGTATCTATCGTGAAGGATCAGAGATACAAACACAACAATCACTGGTCGCATAAAATTGCCACCGAGAGTCAAGGAATGGGAAAAATAAAATATTTAGCGAACATTCCAATCGGAATGAAATGCATTATTTTAGAAGGATATACTTTTGTGTAGCGCAGTCTTACTGAAATAAAAAAAAAATTAAAACTGTTACCATTTTAAAAACACAAATCCAAAGAAGAAAAAAATTCATTTCTTTTGCTACTCGAATTATAGTCTTGTAATGTTAAATCTTAATCAAATCATCTGTATCATTATTTTTTTACTTATCTATTTTATCTGTGTTTTCATGCGTAAATCTCTTCTCTAGTTAAATGTGCTTGATGTGTGTCACTTGTAATAAGGTATGTTAATTCCTTCATAAGTCAAAAATATCTTTGTTTTAATCTGGATCCTAGATGAGATTGCAATTCACCTTTAAAATCGACGATTTGGGGAAGATGTTTTTCTGCTGAGGCGGCTGAAATTGACTTAAATAAAGTTATCGGCACGAGTACCAGCGGGAAATATAAATAGCGCGCAGGATGTGTTTTTTTTTTTTTTTTTTTTTATTTGGGAAGAAAATACAATGGTATTGTTTCTGATGAATTAAGGAGTTTTTTTTTTTCCAAAACTATCAAACAAGTATGGAACCCAACTTTAAAAAATGCCTGCAAGAAAAACAAACTGTGACCGTCTGAAAACAAATAATAAAATTCACCTCGTTTCCATCACCCACCAGACAACTAATGATAATAAAAAAATATAATGAAAACTTACAGTGATCAAAGCGCGTTTCAAGCTCCGTGTGTGTACTGTTCCTTAATTGTATAAAATTGTATAACTTCTTTTCTGTTTTAACTTTAAAAAAAATAGCTGCTGAGTTTAATCGGTTTCTATTTTTCCGCTGCACATCATGCACTCACAATGTTTTTGTCAGCCCTTTGATAACGATTACGAAGTTATCAATGAGCTTACAAACAAACTGCATTCCTCAAAACAACCAAAGTATCTGGACTTCTTTTTTTCTTTCTTGCTTTTTTTTTTTTTTGGGGGGGGGGGGGGGGGGGGGGAGGGGGCGAGGGGGGGGGGGTTGAATGCAGCGATGCAGAGTGAATTACTTGACTACAAAATTGTGTCTATTAAAAGGAATAATATAAAATTAATACGCACTTACGGGGCACTTGATAGACGTTCGCCGACGGCACGGGCGTTGGCATGACCCTCTTCACCTTGGAATAGGTCTCCTCTTCGCCTGGAGGCTGCGAACGAAAGAGAAATCGAGTTAATGGCTGGACAAACGGCTCGCGATAAAAACGAAGCGAAACGTGAAGACAAAAGTTACCATATACGTTTGCTGGCTCTAAACACAAAATAGCATAAAACTTTGTGATTAATTTTGATAGGTGGCAGTCACTAGCCATGATGTTGAGCTTAACTTGCAAACCTCAACTCGTCTTTAATGCTGGAAACACACCCAGAATCACTTCGTTTCGGGATTTCAACTTGGGCAGCCTTTCGCCGTCGTGCGAAAAATTATTATAATTTGTCGATGCTAAAAAAAGTGGGGAGGCCAGTTGGTTCAGAGGCAAAACACAAGGCTCCAAAAAACCTTTGTGTTGTCCGTCAGGTTTTTTCCCCGCTCCTGGGTTACCATGTCAATATAATTGTGACTTTCATTATTAAGAACACTGTACAAAACTCTATTTGTATAACAAAACTCGTACCAAAACTGTACTTTTAAAATCGTGCCTTCCTTTTTATATGTGTCGGTTGTATAAGTAAATACTAATAAATATTATCTCGAGTGTACAAAATGCACAAGAAAAAAAAACAGAAAAAGATTGACATTCAATCGCATCGGTAAAAATGCAATAGATCACCCACACCCACACGAACAAAAAGAAAGTTTCAGCCCTGGAATTCCACTCCGTAGTCCGCCCAAGGTGAGGTTCGAAATACGAGCGCGGGTAAGCAAACCAGCAAAGTGGTGAAACGACCAAGTGAACACATCCCTGCCGTCACTTAGGCCGGCTGTGTGGTTCTGGGCGCACCACGTGTGCACCCCACCAGCCGGGGAACAGAAAACAAAAACGAGAAAAGAAAAGAAAAAAAGAAAACAAAAAAGGCTGAGAGTAAACAAGAGTCGACAGAAGCCCTGGCCAAACAAATGGCGGCGACTCATGTCAGAAGCAGGTGCCGCTGGGGCGTGTTCTGAGGCTGTTCACGAGTTCCTGACTATTATTAGCGTACCACCGAGTTTGCCCGAAGACGTCTCTTCCTCCGCCATATAACCGGTTTGTTGCTTTGATTATCGCGTTTGTTTTATTGTTCTTCCTCCGGCACGCTCTTGGCTCCGTTGCTAATGGACAAAAGGGCACTCCGAGCTGCGTGCGCAAGACTTCTGGGATTGCGGGAATGGGACAGCCAAAAGAGGGATGAACAAATGCCGAGGAAACTGTGACGTGTGTGTTATTTTTCAACATTTAGATTCAGAGTTCTTCTCTTTGTTCGTCGCCGACATCGTTTGTTTGACTCGACTCGCTGTCAGCATAAGGAAAGACGGGAGTGGCTTATGACGCTCGCGCTTCCAGTTTCGGGATTTGTTCGTGGGCGTGGTCACCGAAGAATTCCACGATCTCATTGGCTGCGAAGGAATAACATGCTTGGGACGCGGTGCGCACAGCCTTTCTTCATGGGGTCACTATGTTTATAAGATACATTCTAAGAAAAAGTACGTGAGTTCACTTTCCCGCAGAACACAGAGTTTGGCAGTCGGGGGCGAATAATAGTAGAACCTCCAGCCATGACGATGCTTACAGGGAAGCTTGAAGAAGATCTTAAAATAAAAAAAAAAAGAATTACATGTGAATTCTAGAGTATTTTTATCCCGCGAATCTGAATGTGGCGTTTGTTTTCCCCCGAAGATGTAACTAAACGCGAGAAAACACAAAAAACCTCCGACCAGTCATTGCGTCATACCCAGATCTTTCCGCCGCCAAGCGCGTGTTTTTCGTGTGGCAATGTGTGCAATTGCGAGCTCGCCAGGTATATTCCCTTCCACTAACACCAATCGGGACGCTTTTTTTTCTTTTTCTGGCCTTTTTTTTTTTTCTTTTTTTTTTTTTTTTAAATAGCGAGAGTTTGCGATCATAGTTTTGATAGGCGCTGAAAATTTGAAAATTATTTTCTGCAGTCCGTGCACCAAATTGAAAACTAATCTTGACATTTGTGATCGTGGAGGCCAAACGCAGATGATATAAGTGTTTTTCCTGAAGTAAAGAACTGCTTCCGTTCTCCTTTTATCCTAAGAATAATAATGGTTATAAAAGTAATCTTTCATGACCGAGGGGAGACACTGCACCGCGGAAAGACGACAGCCAGTACCATAAACGCCCTCGATGCCGCGTTTATAAAATAAAAAAAAAAAACAGTAAGGATGATCATAGGTTGATATAATATACAAGATGCATGACGATGTTGAAACGGAGCTTGTGGGCGAGGGTGCGGATTGATGTAAAATGCAATTAGGCAAAAGAAAGCGAAGTATCATTGCCCCTGCGCCCGTAGCACCTGCCTGAGCCGTTTTTGAACCGGTTACACCCTCTAAGTGAGATGACAAAAGTGCATTGGGTTGAATAGTTATTGCTGCGGTTGCTAAAAAAAAAAACTGTACATATCACAAGTAAAGCGTAAAGTAGTAAAATACTTTGTCCGATAATAAACGTTTACCACTTGACTCCTTCAGTTTCTAAGAATTCAAGATAAATCGATTAGGGGCTGTCAGTAAAATGCCCCCGTCTTTTGAGGACCGATCCCCGTCAATTAGTATTCCGCTAATCCGATCTTTGAAACTTACAAGATCAAGACAACAAGGTGCACAAAATCGTAAGAATTCCTCAAATATAAAATCTGAAATAATAAAAAAAGAAAAACTATTTTAGTGAGGCAGGAAGTTTGATAAGTTCGGGCAGTTAGATGCAAATACCACATTTCATGAAAGTTCTCCTCGGCGATGCCCGCTTCGTTTTCGAGGGCCCATCGAACCGCAAAAGCAGAGTAGGAATTAGCATATTCCGCGTCTATATCTGGCGTGAAGATGATGTATGGAGCTGCTTATGCGGTCGAGTCTGCGGCAGCGAAATTGGACGGTGGAAAGCGAAAGAGGAGCGCTGAGACCACAAATTTCTAAACAAAACTCGCACAAACGATGGATGGACCAACGCCTTGAAAGTTTGTTTGACTCAACGGCAAAATTTGTTCGATGTTCGAGGAGTTAAAGAGGTTGTAAAAACGGCAGCCCTATAAATCAAGATATGGACGTATAATTTTCCGGTCTATTGCTCCCGTATTATACACGAAAGGTACACGTGCAAGTAAAGGCTGCACGTGCTATACACCACGTGTTGTACCAAAGTCGCTCTGCTAATCCTAATAGATGTTGCAACACCGTAGAAAGCGTAAAACAAGTAAATATAGAGTGTTGACGTAAAACTAGTCTTGAAATTAGGCGTCACCAATGCAGGAAGAAATGGGTACGCAAAAGACGCTATGCGTTGTGCAAGTTTGCCTTCTCGCACAGAAGTTGCGACGCGAAGTACTTCTTGACTGTTTGAAAATGGCTAGTTGGTAGGCTTCAAGGCGTCTAGCATTGAGGACAACAAACTACCCTTCCAATCAAAGCCAATAAGAACACGGAGTCGTCATGACGTCATCGCAACCCCTGCCCAAGAAGCAGACCCAGACGCTGGCGACGCGCAAAGCACGGACCTACAGAGATGTTAACTGAAAGCCTTTCTTAAATAAACCAGAACGAAGGTGTTCTTTTTTGTGTTTTTTGTGAAATTCGCGTTTTTTTCTGTTTTTTTCTGTTTTTTTTTTATTACGTTTAGAATATTTGCTGAGCCAGCTCAGAGCTAAAGTTAATATAATATTCTGGGTTATCGTGACTTTGCTTTCTGGTGTTCCTTTTGTACAAGTCTTGCAACTGGTTGCACGTATTTCTTATTTTTTATGTACATAATATTTTTTGTTTGTATCGTCTTATTGTTGAAAACATTCTTCTCTTTTTTTTTTGCGTAGCTGATGTACTTCTTTGTATATTATATTTCTGGTCAATAATATTTATTTTTACTTCTTGATAGAAATTAAGTTACTCTAGCTGAAAGTATAAATGAGCAGATACCTCGCGAGGCATTCCGCCTTTAGTCTCTACAAACTCTTAGGTAACGAGAAAAAAAAGTAAAAATAAAATATCCGCCAAACTTTTTTCAAACACACCAAATCAGTGATCGTCCTCTTAGATTGATATACCAGCTTCTAGACGCCATTGGAACGTCTAGAAGCTGGCTATTGGCGTCTAGAAGACGCAAAGGCTATAAATAGGTAGGCTAAAATAGCGTAAAAACTGAAGCAATTGCACCTGAACTCACTGGTAACTTATTCAGACGTTCAGACCACTTAAAAGCCGACTTCCGCATCACATAATTCATGCGGTGTTCCTCACAAAACTTCTTAAAACCGTTTTAAATTTTCACAAGAGCCCAATTTTCGTTTGAGTCGACTTGCGTGGAAGATAGACACTATTGGACTCCTGCGAAGGCTATAAGAGGTAGGCTAAAATAGCGTAAAAACTGGAAGAAATTTCACCTTAACTCACTGGCAAGTTATCCAGACCGTTCAGACCACTTAAAACCCGCACTCAGCATCATATTATTCGCGTGTTACTCTCTTATAAACAATGACAGCCAGAATTTGATGATGCTTTGCATAAAGATTATCATAATTTACGCTCAGTCTTCTCCTTAAATAATCCGCTGCCACTTTTTAGTGTTTAATGGTGTCATGTGTGCTCCAAATTTGATTGATGCTTCCCTTCCTCCGACTCCTCGCACTTGTTTTAAAGGGCAACTCAGCTCAGATCCGGAAATCGCTAGAAAATGAGGGATTTCATAATAAAAAGCACAAATAAAAGGCACTACGGCATTTGCATCGCGAAAAAATAGGGTATATAATGTTAAATCTGACTTTAAACATGAGCAGAAAATGAAACCGAAACTTCGGCTTCGTCTGGCAACATTGGCCTCAGCCTGCCAAAAACATTGCTATCACGTGACCCGAGATATCACGTGATCCCCTACGCAACGATAGGGCCACCGTTGGGGCGGGCGTGTGCCAGGCGCAAGTGTCGTCTGCACCTCACTCTTCACTACGCTTTGGTGTCTACGACATTCGACGACGTCTGCAAAACTGCGGCATAAGTCTGAGTACGTAATGAGACAATAGTCACAAACGGTGAGACGACGACGGCGGTTGCGACGCGGCAAACGGCGGTAATGGCTGGACGGCCGGACGGCTCCTAAAAACGCGCTGCGCAGGCGCATTATGCCGATCACGTGAGCACCCCCGAGCGCCGAGAGGAGGCGTTGCTGACGTCACCCGTTACGCTGGCCCGGAGAAGTAAAAACGAACAAAAGAGGGCAATGGGGATGACGTTTATCTCAATGTTGGCTACTCCAACGCCGTAGGTTTGACTGCGGCGTTGGTTGCGCCTGAATTCACCCGCTACAGGCAGCCAATTTCGGCAACTTGGCGCGTTGCAAAGCTTGCCGTACCGTATAAGAAATATTTCGACAGAACTAGGTCAAATATTTGACGTGTGGTCTTCCCGGGTAGTACTGAAGCTGACTGACTTGTTGTTTTTCAAGATCAAAAATGAAGCGGAGTTGGCCTTTAAGCAATGTAAACACATTTGAACGGTCACAACAATAATGTGATGTGCATTGTCTATGCGAACTGAAAGAGAGTTACGTTATTAAATGCATGCTTCGCTTTCTTTTTCATAACAATTGCGCAACTTGGACTCAAAGCTCTCAACCTTTATAAGCAAGGATCCGTGGGGTTCTCAACTTCAATTACAAATCGTTAAAAGTGATTTAATTGTTTATTCGTTTTCTACCTCCTATAAGGCAACCTTGCCGAAAAAAATTTTGTTTCGCATTTCTTTCACACCGTTATATCAAGTATAGTATTTCCATTGCTGCTCAAATTTAAAAAAAAATATAAAAAAAAAACGAACAAAGCTATCTTGCCAATAAACTGCAAGGATGTGCATTTGTACCACTCCTGCCCTGGCCTTACGGCTGGCAGTAAAGATAAATAAAATATAAATAAATTGGTGTCTTATGTGTAGCCGCAGTATTTCTGTTGTGAAACATACGTTTGTTCGCGTTCGCGGATACTTTTAAACCGGGGTCACATTGCTTATTCCTCATACAAAATACAGTGTGCCTACAGATTCAAAGACAAGTTACCGCAATATTCGTGCTTTCAATGCCGCATGGCAATTACTCCGGGAAGGAAACTTGGCACGCGGCATTTGAACCACGGATATTCCGATGACTGATGTTTGCAGACTGTCTTTTGTATGGTGTATAAGCATTGTGACCAGGGCTTTACGGTTCACTTCAGCCGCTCTTTTGAAGGGCTGGACAAATAACTTAACATTGTGATCTCCAAAATTCAACGAAGGATGCCCGCTGCCAGCTTTCCTCAAATTGCAGTCAGTTTGAAGGTCCTCCAGCGTTTTCAGCGACTCTACACACTGACAGCTTAAATGAGCACTGACACCCCAAAGGTCGTATTTTTTGTTGTTGTCTATAACGATGCAAGTTGTAGGCATAGACAAAAAAAAAAAAAAAAAAAAAAAAAACCACAACGGGGGAAAAAAAAGTTCTCACGAAAATAATATTTCCCGAAAATATAAAGGCACCCGCGCCGTTTTATTTTTGCCGCCCGTCTCTCCCTCTTCTCACACCCTCGCTTCATTTTATTTGTGACGTGAAAAAAGTATAAAATTTAGAAACTGGTGAGTTGGGAAATCAGACGAAGTATTTTTTTTCTTTTTTTGTGCCCGATGATTTCTTTAGATTTCGATAAGGAAATAGTTAGACGGTCAAGACAACTGGGTTTGGTGCCTGTGTACCGTAGTTTCGGTTGTGACTAGGACGGGGCAGCCTTTTACGCAGAACCAGCGAGACGTGGCCCCTCATGTCACTCACAAAAGTACACTGCGCATTCTTTTCGACCTCACACTGTTTCAAAGAATTTGAGACCACTGAAAGGGCCCTAAAAGAAGTTCAAACTCAAAAGTGAAGCGTCATCTGCTCACAGCCGTAGGCGGCAGGCACGGAGACGAGCGTCTCAGCGGGACATGGCATTTCGGGTCGGGATGGTTTGGAGGCGTGAGAGTAACTCGAGTTGCAGGACGACTCAATCTTTGACGTTATTAAACTGGCGCGAATCGTGGGAAAACTTCAAAATCGGCTTTAAGAAAGTTTTTTTTTTTGTTTTGTTTTCACTTCACAGATACTGAGTTTGTAAGTTCCGAAATTTGAGGGTAATGCCCAGGCATCGCTTCCAGTCCTTTCAGATGATAAAAGAAAATTATATGATTTTGACCTGTCAGTGCCCTTTTAAGAAGCGCTGGGCTTGGCGAGTCTCGCACATATTAACGCGACAACGTGTCACAAAAAAAAACAAAAAAAAAACGGCGTCGGTGGCGTGACGCGTAATCTTGATTGGTCGATAGGGTCATGACGTCACAGTCACATGACCTCGTGCAGGAATTTCAAACAACCTACAATGGTCACGTGAAACGTGACGTCACGCGTGAAATGAAAGTGATTAAAACATGACATGGCAATGCGAATTAAAGCTTGCAGCATGTCTCAAATGATTTTCCTTTTTAAAGTAATTGATTTAATTGAAGAATTTGGGGCGGGAATCGAAACCGTGCTCCTTCGGCCGTGAGCCAGACACGCTACTGACTAAACCACGCAAGGAACGCGTGCTTGCACGGCGAATAAGACGGCTTTGCGAACGAGCCCGTTAACGCTATCGCGATCCACTCTTAAAGGGACACTGACAGGATATTTTTGCTCGCCAAGGTTTTTAGTTGTACGTGACATATAAGAACCCAACTACCCAGAACAAAATTTACGGCGTGAAATTAGGTTTCTTTCTGCCCGAAAGCCTCCGATCGAAAACTGTCCGGTTTGAGTCGCGCTCACTCTCTTTTCCGTGGTCACGGGCTGTTTTCTAAGGTTCAGACACTACCACCAAAATTAATCAAAGTCTGGGGCATTGGAGGCGCACAGTCGATAACAAAAATAGAAAAAAAAATATGAAATCCATTTTTGTGGCTTCCAAAAATCTGCAAATACTTTGATTGAAAAAAAAAAAAAAAAAGGTTGCAAGGACAACCGGAAGCATTCTGTGCGTTCACTGAATAATTCTTAACAAGGCGTCGTTTCGCATTTCGTGGGACTCGAAGGTGGCAGCGGACGACGGGCGTAGGACCTCTACTTCAGAGCTGCCGTTCGCGGTACCGGCGAATTCTGTCTTCCATCGAAAGAGAGATTTTGGGCCGATCAAAAGAATTGATGTTCATCCCGTACGACACGCCCGACCCGCAAGCCGATTGCACGAAGGCGTCGCCGAGCCGTCGTCCCTTCTCGTGGTTGAAGACATCGCTTGCTCAAACGTCAAGCACGAAGTGCGTACCTCGAGTTGAATACGCACGGGTACAGTTTCTTTACTAGATGCGAATGTGGCCAATGCGTGGTGCTGCCCGGCTTCAAGCGGGCAGCGCACGTACTGGAGGGAAATCGGCAGCAAACTTAGCGACATACAGTCTATGGGCTGCATCACTACGAAACAGAGAGTTCCTTTATTACTTTAGTGGAAAGACGTCCGCTTCATACGCAGCGGTCAGGGGTTCGATCCCTGGTGTGGGCGTACATTTTCTCAAACATTTTGCGATGTTTATATTATCTTTTTTTTACAATTATCACTGAAAAAAAAAAACAATTGTTGTGGACGATACGTCGCTGAACTAAATGGTATGGGATTCAATTTTTTGACACCTCTGCCGCACTATGCCACTTTCAGATGCAGGGCATGTAAGGCAGCTTTTAACGCAACATCTTGGGAATATCTTTGTCGGAGTCGATCACGGGAATTCAACACGGGCCCTCACTACTAAGTGCCACCACTTAAGTGTACACAACAACTCATCTTGAAGTACAGAACAGCGAGAGGAAGAAACATAACTGCTAAGGAATCGCTCGGCGAACGGAACCCACCAGAACTGCTGTGCGCGGAAATAGAGAGAGAGAAGAACAAAATGAAGCCATCGCACGGCCGGGTGTAGCCACGTGACTTCCGCTACTCACTCTCTCCTCTCCACTTTTCCGTCCGGTACAGGCGTTTCGGTTTCAAGGAGTTGCGTTTTTGGCTTTATTAAAAAAAATAGGTGACTCTGTAGAAAAATATTACTTAGGTAATATTCCGACACCATAATATATCGCCTAACAAAAATATAAAAAAAAAATAAATCGGGGGCTGTTAGTGTCCCTTTAAACGCAAGGCTTAAGCGTCCTCCAAGTTTTTATTTCTGCTCAGCAACCAATGCGAGTGCGGCGTTAGCTGATAAGGACGGCAAAGGACCAAGCACAAAGCAATAATCGTGAACAGAATAAGCCACACCCTGCGTTTCTCAAGTTGCCAATAGGAAATTTTCGTAGACCGCGCTTTCCCCTCCGCAACGAAGAAGCCGCTACTGCACCTACGCCGCCCATGGGCTTGACTGTAGAGTGGCGGGTATCGTAGCCGGTTGCGGAAAGCGTTGCGGGAGAGCGGAAACGATCTACGAAAACTTCCTAATGACTCTTGGCGATGTGTGCAATCGAAAGTGTCGCAGTGGTCAGCCTTCCACGATTGGCCAAATTCTGACATGACGTCAGCAAAGGACTTCTCATTGACAGAAATAAGAGTAATGTAAGAACTTTGCTTTTTGACGGTGTTGGCAGAGTTGGTTTCAAAGTGCAACGATTTCAAGCTTCTACCATGCGCATTACAAATACTCTCGAACTTGTCGTTCGCGAAGTAATGACGTCCCGAGAAGACACCATTGGAGGGCGCTCTGAACCGTATTGGCGGCGCCCCCCCCCCCCCCCTCCCCCCCCCGCCCCCCTTATTTCTTGAGAACTACAATCTTGGAGATGTGCAATGCGCGTTACATGGGCTCTGTGGAAGCTAGTCGTAAGCTCGTGCTGAGCAGCCTGCCGCTGACCACCAGTTGAATGCCACCTTCGGCATCGCGACGCGCTTGAGCGAGCAGGGAGCCAATAATTTTCGTGCGCGATCGCCGAGGCACACTTACAAACTACGACGGCTAAAACTAAACATAACCAGCAGAAATCTTGCGCGGGGACGGCTCACAACGCAGCAAAAAAGCACGACGAAAGAAGTGGCAGTCCGAAGAAGTAAACTCTTGAGTTCGAAGGTGACATCAGGGCACAAGATTGCTTGACAGTAGGCACATGAGCCAATACGTTTTACGGGTGGTAACGTGACGTTCCTACAAATCATGTTTTCGAAAACAATCATTACCGAAGTGTCATTTCATCTGTATATTGAAATGCTCGTGCCAAACTCAGTCAGTAGGCTTCCTTTTAGTTACATATATTTGAAAAGTAAACGAAAAAGCGCCAATGGAACTAGCGTGGACTACGCTGCATCGAGAATCAGTTTTATTTCGCCGGCGCCATCTGCCTTAAATTTATATACATATAAAAATGCGCGACTATCATCCGAGCCGGGCGGAATTGGAAACGGATGGAAATCGGAGATGGCGGCAAATAAGTGGTCGATAAATTTCTCAGAGCGGACCCGCTGGCCCCTTCCGAAAATTTGAGACGGTTTCGCGAGGAAAGCAAAATAACGTTCCTAAGAAAAAAAAGCACAATAAATACGTACATTTTTAATACAAAAGGATAGCCATGCAGAGAACGTTTGCTCGAGAACGACAGAAGAGCGAACTATTCCATCCTTTGAAGAACCTAGTTGAACACAAAAAGAGAGAGAAAAATTAAAAAAAAAAAAAAACGGCATAAGTTATTGCATGTAAAAAAGAAAAAAAAAAGATACCGACATTCCGAACGAAAGTGGAGAAGGACGCACAAAAATTGGCGATCGTAAATTCGGAAGTCTCGAAACATAAAATATCTGCTCTCGAAATAACAAAAACCAAATATATATATTGCATAAAACACGTGAGCAACTGCGTTCGCCTAGAATAATTCATTCCAACATCCCCTTCCCCCCTCCCAACCACGCACACACACACTCACTGTTTCCCTCTCTCTCTCTTTCACCGCCTTTTCTGGGTGTTTTTTTTCTATGTGTGTTCTTTTGTTTGTTTTTATCCGGCTGTCACAGGGCTTATTCACCTTTGGCATCGCAGGATCGAGAAAGCGTGCAGAACCGCGACACGTGTTCGTGCACACCGGCGCGAGTATGTACACGTATTGGGCAAGGAACTAGCGCATCCGGCCCGATTTTATAGCATGTGCTGGCATGGGCACAACTCGCGAAAAGCTCGTAGGTGTTTACATTTTTCAGCAGTTAGGTACCCAGCTTGCCCCCCTTTCGATTTTTTTTATTTTCTTTATTTGGATGTACGTATTTTTGGAAGAGTTCTCCGCGACCATGGCGCCTTCGTCCTGAATTGGGCTAACCGAATGGCCCCCGTCATTTTATGACCGAGGCGCAGAAAATTTCGCCTATGCTGTAAAAATTCGCGCTTAAAGTATTCATGATGCACACACAAAACATAAGTTTGGTTTTGAAGCGACGGCTGTGCAGAATTGCCATTCCTACGGTCTGTCTCGTGTGTCTTCCTTTCAAGTTCGGCGTTGTTTAGATCCGAGATCAATACAAGAAACAACGACTAGACAAAATGGGTCTGTTTTATTACCGAGAATTCATCACCTCGAAAGATGCGTCTCAAGTGTAACGGTGCTGTCAAGCTTGAAAACATTGTGCTGTCCCCGTGCTTAACTTCAACTTCTCTGTATTTTCCATCAATTTTTTACTTCAACGTAAATCATGCAACTTTCCCAGAGTTGCTTCTAGAACTGTCCTATTAGAGTGCATTTTGTCGCAAAGACAACTGTGTCTCAAAATGTACTTTATTTTTTTTCATGTTGACGGTTGATTTTTGTATCATCTGGTCTTACATTAATATATTTGCTCCAAAGTTTAAAAAAAAATATTAAGCTTTGTCTTGGGTGTTTGTATTTTAATTCTAAAGGTCCATTCACACAAAACTGGTTTCTTACGTGACGTTACGTTGTGAAATATTACGTTGAAGTCACCGGGACCTCTGTGCTTCATATTAAGTGAGGCTACCAGTCTAAGGAGAAAGCATGACACGCGACATTCAAGACACGAAGGTTTCGGTGACTTATACGTAGCGTGACTTAATTTTAAAAAATGGGGCAGTGTGAACCAGCCTTAAGTGCTGAACGTTGCATCGCGTTCATAGTTATTGCGGCTAAAGGGAAGCTGAAACAATTCTGGAAAACAATGAGATAAGAGTGCGCGTGCACTCCTATCAAGTGCAAGAGTGCGCGTGCACAGCTTTGGTAGGCGCTAAAGATGCGCGAGAGCAGCGTTTCTGCAGCCTTCGTACACCAAAGTTAAAAATAATCTCTATATTCGTGATCTTGGAGGCCGAATGAAGGCCCATGAAGTGTTTTTTTCTTTTTCGCAAATACAGAACCGCTTTAGTTTCCCTTTAATCTCTCCCTTCTCAAGGGAGAAAAAAAAAAGCAATATTTTTATATGATAATAATTTTTGAGTTTCCATGTACCGAAATTATCATAGTGTGCCTAAAACGTGTTCGTTGTAAATCTTTTTTTTTTTTTTTTGCTCGTTCTTGTCAACGGTTTTACAATCACTAAAGCTGCAGCACACAACACAAATTACGCTTAAACCTTTTTTTAAAACAGCATATACGTATATACCCTGAAAGTGAAGGAATAACTTCTAAGAAAAAAAAAATGCAAACGCTACAAACCCCTACCGATGCACAGCTGAAGTTGCGAAAGCAAGCAAATTAAGAAAAATTTAAACCTGAGTTTAATTAGGCGCTTGCAAGAGCCAGAATATCTTAGTTTGGTGTGTGTGTGTGTTTTATTAATCTTATTTTCTTGGAATTAACCCGGCTGTCTGAAAAATAGCGAGCCCGTTTTAAATATCGTTACAAAGCGGGACGCACACACCCATATAAAACCAATAACAAAGGGTCAAAGGGCAATTGTTAATTAGCTGTGTACGTATTCACGTAATGAGGTCTGTGCTTCCAGAGCCACGCTCTGCAACTCCGGGCCGAGGCGCGCAAAAGTAAAGACATTCGGTCGAAAGTTGTGACTCCGAGCTTTAATGAGATATCGGATTTCAATCGAATCCCAGAGAATTAACTACGCGCGGCGCCCCATCTTCTGCCATCAGTAATCCTGCTGTTTGCCCTGTTTTGTGTGTGAGTGTGTGTGTTTTCGAATTCGGGTGTTAGTTTCTCTATTCTGATGATCTTATGGTTGTTTACTTTTAAAGTTGACTTTCGGGTTGTTGTTGGTTTTGCTCAGTCTTCCAGTTTTCTTCTACGCTTCATCAGTTATTTTTTTCTTCTATTTTTCTTTTCGGGAAAGGCGGTGAACGTGACTTGATTCCACCGGCCTTAATTCTCATTCGAGGGTGCGGATGAGAATGCCGAACTTACCAGAGCTACCGCAGACACACACACACAAAAAAAAACATAAAAATATATATACGTATATATAATACGCACAACAAGAGAAGACGAAGAAGTTTGGCAAGTGCTTGGGAAGGGTAAAAGGGAGAAGGGTATAAAAAAGAAGAAGATGGTCCAGAATTTGCGCTGTCCCGAACTTTGTATGCGACTAATGGTGTCGTCTTCACGAGAATCTTCTTAATTCCCTTAATTGAAGTTTTAACAGAAGCCTCACCGTAGTTGTGCTGAATATTTGAGGTCTTTATTTTTAGTCCTTTCATTTTGCCCAGCCGCCTTAGAAGTATCTGGCTTTGCTGCCTGTATTGAAGTGACCTTAGGAAATCATTTTTATTTTATGTATAATCAGAAGAGGGCTAATATTCTGTGCTTGCGCAATCTGTTGGTACAAATATATATTTGCTAGTCACTTATTTGAAATAAATTAAACCCGCAACCACAGTAATGCCGTTAGACCCTGTTAACCAGTAAATTAGCGTCATGGGCACAACATTTAAGATCTTAGTTTTGTTCTCAGAAAGCAAATCTACTATGATTATACCAAAACCAATCTTGGAGTACGGGAGAAGAAAATAAGAAGGAACACCTCTCAGGAACATGAAAAGATGATTCTTCAAAAATTTGATAACATCTTCATGGCGTGCTCATCAGGTAACGTGCAGTGTGTATTGCGCCGTAACGCAGCAGTGTTTCTAAAGGAACAAAACATGCAGCTTTCTTTTCGTTTAATTTCCGTACGTTTTGTTAAAACTTTTCGGATATACAGGCACCAAGAAACACAGATTTGACTGAATGCTTCGCGCGGCAAAGTAACAAACTTGGGTTTCATGAAGCCGAGGTTTTTTCACCGCTGAGATTTCTTGTTGTTTATTTCACTTTTTCGTCTCGCTTTTCTGCGCAGTTGGCAGCGAGTCATTTATCACGGAAGAAATCGGCTGAATAAACTTGTACCGAGCAACACGGTGGCCCGACCTGCGATCCGTCATCCGAGCGGGCATCCAGTCGGCTCCTGTGTACACCGACAGCTTTGGCATGCTGCGACCATCCGTCCTACTGGTTCCTGACGGATGGGCCCGGCCGACTTCTCCAAACCGCAGTTTGGACGGCGCCGCTCCGGCCACCAGTCGAGTGCATCCCTTTTTACACGCGTGTGTGCGCTTGTCAATCCGATAAACTTGTCTGGAAAGTTTTAAAATTAAATGATCCGATATTTTATCCTCGGTTAGTCTCCGTTCGGGCGCAGCCCACACTGGGACCTGATGGTGGAACTAACTGAGCGGCGTTAAAAGCGGGAGTTGCTGGATCTTCCCCGTACATGATTGGATTAGCGATAATGAACACGTACAGGTACATGACCTAACAAATTGTTTGTGTACTTTTGATGCTGTTTGATTGATCCCATTTGGTTGTAGCGTCGCCTGCGTTCGGACTTAAAGTGAAACGAATTATACTCACTTTAGATAAGACTCCAGTGTCTAATGCTAAGCAAGTGCTCATTCAAGGTGCCAACAGTTTTGAATGAATTGGACAGTGGTGGGGCTGTACTGGGGGTCCTCCCACATTCGCGTGCTATACTTTGTTTCACATGAGGCCTAACCGCCACCGATGCTACCTCCTGATACAGTCAATAAAACGGCTCGAAAGTGCATCATCCTGTTCGTCTATCCGAGGATAACGAATGCGCAAAGAGGACGAGCGCCATGACGGTGCACTTTTTCTGCTCCTTGATCAACAAAGTAGAGGGGCTTAAAGCGATGAACTGGTATCCCGTTCACCAGGTAAAAGTGACGCCCACTTGGCTGCCGCCATGTTGTACGATTGTCACCTCTAGTCACGTGGTTGTAGCACATCCTGGTGTTTTTACGCAACACTGAGCCGAGATTTGCATTGCGATCGCTGTCAAAAAACATTATAACTATGTTTTTAATACTGTTACCCTCAGAGATCAGTGTCTAGCTCCAATAAAAAGAAACAAATACAGCACCGCGGTCGACGGCATCTAGCGGAGACATTGCGGACCTACCCGAGGTTTTGTCGTTAAAGCACATCATGAACTTAAAACAAACGAAACGTAACTTATCTCGTTGGTGCTGTTGTTAAAGATCAATAGGCAATTATTTGTGTGCGGTACTTCGTTAAAATCTAGACGTAAAACTGTAAGGTCGCGTGTATAGTGGTTAAAAATGTGCAGCGTGGCGGTGGCCAATCCGGGGTCGCTTTCAGCTACCAAGTTATCGCTCTAAGGCACTCAACCTCGTTGTGATTGATTGATTCCTTTTGGTTGTAGCATCGACTGCGGTCGGATTTAGTGTGAAACGGAGTACAGGTATCTACGATGGTGAGTGTACAAATATTCTAGAGATAAAAAAAATAGTTCAAAATGCTAACAAACGGGGATGTATCCTTTTTTTTTTCTCGCGTAGTAGGATAAGTATACTTTTAAGCAGCAAACAGGAATTAATTTTAGCCGCCGTGTAATCCAACAGAGGGAACACGAACCAACTTAATTAAACTGGGACAAAACCGGGCGGAGAGCCCAACTTCAGCGTTTGTTCTCGTGATAAAGAGCCATTTACCTGAAGATTTACGAAGTGCTCACTCTTCGTTTAAAGTTTTCCGCTCTAAGCTGTGGGCGCACTCCCAATGTTTCAGAACGGTAGTAACGCGGTAAATAATCCCCCCCCAAAAAAGAAAATGCAGACGCTTAATTTTTTTTTCACGAACGGCTGGAAACCTTGTCGTGCAGACAAAAACACCCCCCGCGTCCATATTCCGTGTATCGTTTCCCTCGAAAGAAAAAAAAAAAAAACGCGCACGATGCCACGAATCGGTTTTCGATTACCGCACTCGGCGTTTTTCTACCGATCCGCGCTGTTTTCGCCACCTCCCTCCCCACCCAAAAACACCACCGCGATATGCCGGGAGTTCTCCTCCATTTCCGTGTGGTCTCTTCAGTTTCGCTCATTCACTCAACGCCCACACATAAACACGCGCGCAATGAGCCGACGGCAGCCAGCCGCGCCGCATCTCTCGGAACGGACCACCAAGTTTTTATCATTATATATATATATATATGTATATCTTTTTCCGCCTGACGCTCACTTTTTTCTCCCCCGCGTTGTGAAATCTGTTCCGAGAGGACCTCCGTTAATTCGGGAGCCTCCCCGCACCCACGAGCGCGCACATTATGAAGCAGCCCGTGTTATTGATCCCGGTCGACGCTCAACCGAGAGCTTCGCATTTCTCTGTGTACGTCTGCGTTGTTTATTTTTCAAGGCCTTCCCCTGTTTACAAAATGAGATAACGCCGGGCGGCTGGTTGCCGCCAGCGCGACCCGCCATACACACACCAACGCCGTGGACGGTCGATGGTTGGAGTGCGGCGTTCGGGGACGCTTGGGAAAACGAGACACCGCTCGAAGGAATAGAAAAACACCATAGTTTGGAGAAGGGGGGGGGGGGGGGGGGGGAGGGGGGAGACAGAGAAAAAATATGGAGGGATCGTTTATCACTCGCGCTCTTTATATGGTTTGGCTGGTTTGCGGAAGGACAGCGATCGTGGCTCAGACGGCGCCGGTGCGAGTTTGGAGCGGATCTGCTAAGTCTATCCGTTACAGGGAGTATTCAATAAATGCCATATTTGTGGGGGATGTTTATAGCGCATGCTGAGTACGAGCTCACATTAATAGGTTGCTAAGACCGGCAAGCTTGATGGTGTAAAATGCACGTTGCAAAAGAACTGTGGAAGCTCGCTATCAGGACGCGCTTAGCAGCAGCGCACACGGATATGGCCGCCAGTGAATACTCCCTATACTCCGCTTCAAGCTAAGTCGGAGCACAGCCGAAGCTAGAGTCGATCTGATGGAGTCAACCAGGCGGCGCCAAAAGCGTATCGTCATGGCGCTCGTCATCGAGGAGCTCGCCATGGCGCTCGCATTTGAATGTTCCGTGATCGTGAGAGTGGTTTCTGCGCGTGATGGTTTTGGGTGGTGGTAGCAAATTCCGTGCCGTGATGAAACACTTTTGGCGCTGGTTGATTTGTTCCGTCGGACAGTGGTGTGGGCGGCGCTCGAAGTTACGTGAAGCGAGGTCTAGTGATTTTGGTCAGTAGGTCCCGCTTCAAGCGTAGTAAAGATTTTTCAACCTTTTTTTTTTATTTTTAGAGCGCAGCACTTCGGTGCCCGCTTCCGGCTTGAGCGGCGTCGCCGTCGTCGCCGCCGTTGCCGTCACCGTTGGGACGTTTCCCATAAGGGACGTTTCCCGTAATGCGACAGTGACGTTTCCCATAATCCAACGCGCGTTTCATTATGGGAAACGTCACAATATGGGAAGCGTCGTGGTCGCCCGTGAAGCCGCGCGTAGCATTATAAAAAACGTCACTGCCGCATTATGCGAAACGTCACATTATACAACGCGCGGTTACGCCGACGCCGACGCCGACGGCGGAGAAGGAGAGGAGGAGCAGAGAAGGAGGAGGAGGGAGGAGGACGAGGGAGGCGGAGGAGGGAGGAGGCGAAATGAGGAGGATGATGTTGAAGATGAGGAGGAGGACGAGGAGAAGAGAAAAAGGAGGGAGCACGAGAGGAGGAGAGGGCACGGATGAGGAGGAGGGGCATACCCTCCTCTATGTACCCTCCCCTCCTCCTCCTCAAGAGCTGCTCTCTAATTCGGCATTACAGGTAGTTGTAAACGTCTTTCTTATTTTTATAAAAAACTGTTTATCGATTTATATTTCTCTATTTGACTGTGGCGGCCTCTGAATGGCTTTGCTAGCCCATGTAGCGAAAACGAACGTTAAGAATATAAAATTTCAAGAAGTTGGTTTTGAACCCGCGGGTGCAGTCTTAAAGATCATACATTAAATGTCTAGTACATCCAGATTTAGTTAGAAACGGGAGTTATACCGGCCTACATTTCTATATCATATTTAAATTGAGGGTTTTATTGTGCCAAACTAACGAAGAATATAGGGCACCCCACAGTGGAGGATTGGAGATTAATTTCGACCCCCTGGTCATACTTTGACGCAGAAACGAAATCTCGGTTGCCCGGTACCTCGGCTGCGTTAACACTCCGTCAGATTGAAGGCATCTTGGCCTGTATTCGAACACGCCAATTGACCAGGCGTACATTTATGTAATATTTTAGGCGCTTGTTTCCATAAGGGTCGTTAAGTTAGCAGAAATACTGCAACGGTCAACTTGCCAGTTTGCGGCAAAAATACAAACCATTTTGTTAGATTTCTTTTTTTTTTGTAAGATAAGTAGTTTAGCACTTCATAAACATAACAGAATAGATTTATCTTACTTTAGTTCACTACCATAAAGTTCCGTTTACGAGTCTGTCACAAAATCCAAGTGCGCCCGGTTAATATAGGCATGTCTGTTGCAGACGGACGGCGAGCGACGGGTCTTGTACAAGCGCGCACGGTATTGTCTTACATCACGGGATGGAATCATTGAAAGCTGAAGCCGTAGCTCCTCCGGGTTACCTGACCTCCGGACCTGCGGGAGCGTGCGGGTGAACGACCGCCCGCTGCATCTTTTCTTTTCTGTTTTTACTTTGTTCTTGATGTCATGCGATGTTCGGGGGAGTTCAGTGCGAACACCATGGGGATATTCAGTGGATTCAGTGTGAAAAAAAACTCTGAAGTTGAGAGACGCGCAACCGTCCACGTGGAGTCTTGAAGTCGCGACAAGCAGCCAACCAGGCCCAGGCAGGGGAAGCCTTCATCGAAGTGTGTTCTTATTTATATATATATATATATCTTTGTGTGTGTTTGTGTGTCTGACCGGCCAGCTTGAGCCGTCCACTAGCCCACCGTGGTGCCACCGGACAGTGCATCGCAAGAGGCCGTCATCCCGGACACTTGACAGATGATACACTTCCTCTGCTCCCTCTCTCTCTTTCTGTCAGCTCTCTTTTTTTGTTCCGTTATTCCTTTTGATTTGATTTAGCCTCTAAGCATTTGTATTTCAAGTCCAGGGTTTGAACGGTTTTTTGTTCAATTATCTGCTCATGTTTAGCATTGTTACTTGGTCACCGGTACATCGGCCAAGGGAAGAACTGCAGCAACTTCTTTGTGAACACGCCTCTCCGCGTGTGAGCCATTCATTTGGTTTTCTCGTATTCAAAGCATTATTTGTATTTAAACTTTCGTTTGTTTTAAAAAACTGTGTCGGCGTCCCATTCATCAACAAGATTCCACCAGGTCGTGGACCAATCGCCCGGTCGGCCGTCCCTTGTTTTTTAGAAAGTAAACATTATGTGCGAACTTGGGACAGAGTCGAACAGTCTTCAACTTTTTATAAGTTTAATAGCAGGAAATAATAATCCAAAGGGTTGGGTTATAAATTTTTTTTGGAGTGCGCATAAAAACCATTGGGCAGCGTCATTAGAGTAATGAGAATCAATGACACTCTCTTTGCAGCCAGTCTTACGACCTTCACACTGGGAATTGACTGGTATGCTTCCTTGAAGTGCGTTTGCCATTCCACTCTTGTGGGCGCTGCTTCAAAGAGCTTAGTTTATTTTTTTCTTTATTGCCGACTTGGGAAGGGGTCTTTGGTTGATAGTGGGTTTAAAGCAGCTTAAAGTACCGCCGGTCTCCGTCTTTATGGATGAACCGAACTTCTCTCGACCGTCACTTCGCAGCGTTTACGTTTATTATTGCGCTGGGGATCTCGGAACGGGCTTAAATGAAAGCACCACCGCTGGCAGACAAAGGAGCTTTGTACTGGGAAGAAACTTTTCTCTTAAAGTAAGAGACCGAAAGGGAAACGCGGGGAAGAGGATGTACCGAAGGACACAAAAATATTTCATCCGAGTCAGAATTGAGGTATGCGTCTAGATTATATATCCCCACGAATTCGGATAAATGGCTCCGGAGTTTCTTTTCTTTTTTAAAACCAGGCAATTTCGCTCTGCCTTTTTTAAGCGAAAAATTATGGTGCAGTTTGTAATAGGAAATAAAAAAAAAAAACAATTTTTTACCGTCTTAAAGAGTGGGTTATCATGCAGAAGTCTCCTAACGTCTCTGCTCAAAATGATTTTAAATTGGCGCTATGTTCATTGTGATTCTTATATCGCCACATAATGCAAACCCCAACGAAAATGTCGTTTTTGAAACGAATAACAAACCAATTGCAATGTCAGCCAACGCAAAAGGAACTTTTTAGTCATATTTGTGCGTAGTCGCAGAAGGGGTTCAACACTATTCAAGACTTATTCTCATCCAACTTAAAACGAACGATGATTTTAGTGAAAGCAACTTCGGGAAAAGTAACGAAAAAGGGGGACAACCACAACAACGTCTCTAAATGTGCGCCAAGAAGCTGTGTTTTGTGATATCCCTAAGGCGTGTGATTTCACGTACGTTGGGCAAACTGGCCGCTGTCTGAATGACCGAACTCCAGAACACAAAAGGGCGGTGGCGTCAAAATCGCCCAATTCAAAATTTGCCAAACACCTTGACGAGAGTTCGAATTGTTTCCCAGACTGGACGAAGACCGAATTACTTGGTAAAGAAAGATACCCGTTCAAAAGAGTGTCAAAATAGACGATTCGCATAACTATACTCCGTCTCAGTCCACGATGGAACACAGCCCAATGCTACAGGCCGCCGGGTCCAATCACGACCCTGTTAGAAACCACGTGGTATATTTGCGGCGTCTATGAATCAGCGCGCCAAGACGCGTCATGCGCAGGTCCCTTTTTCGGCTGCTTATTGAGCCCTCGCGGTGGCTCCGTCTGCTTGCTACTACTGAAGACTACTGAAGAGATTAATTACCACCTGGGAGCTATGGGTCGAAGAGAACCCGGGATCAGAAGCAGTGGCCATTCAGAAATGAAGACCGAGTCGGGTAGAGTGTTCGACACGGGAGCGTATGTTCGGATCGCGCGCGGAAGGGAGATGCGGGTCATGGTACGTTTTACGTACAGACATTTTGGATTGGATTGGATTGTTATGGCTAAGGTGAAACGACTTTATGTCACTGTTGTCTGCGCGCCGTCCAATTTCTTCAAACAGATGACATGTTTACGAAATATGGCAAGAACATTTATGAAACTAAATATCATGTGCCTTTATTTTGCCAACACAATATAGGGCGCTATTATAACAGAGAACTGCATGCGTTAGATTAGTGGTCTTTGTAGTCTGCGCATCGGCATTTCTATCGCGCACTCTTTCGCAATGCGGATACGAGCTTTTCTGAGGCAGTGCTCCGCCCGTCAGCCTTCGGGCCCTAGTCCATCGTAGGGTGAAACGGAGAATAGCGCTGACAATTGTACAAGTATGCCCTCCCTTGTGATGGACCTGGACATTCGGTGCTTCTTTTCTATATAGCGTTCAAGGTCACTGTGTTCGCCGATGTATTGCTAGGCTGTATCGGAGCTTGGGCCAGCTCCACTTGGCTGGGGGGTTGACAGTTGTTGGTGTCAGCAGGGTGCGTGGGGCGCCCTCTATGGAAATAATTGTGTGGAAATAAATTTTGCAGCTGTCATCAGAGACGGTGTTGAGGTTGTCCCCTTTTTCGTTCTTTGTCTCGAGGTTTTTTTTTTTTCTTCACTATGATCGTTCACCAGCTCGCATGCGCAGTAACTTTTATTTCAGAAAGTTTATTCTATTTTTCCTCCGACTTTACTTTGAGAACAACTTAAAAGTGTTTTTTATATATAAATAATAATTTTTGGCGTAAAAACGAGACATGTAAAACTCTGATTACATCTTCTGAATTGTGATAAAATAAAAAAATCAACTGAGCTATGAATGTGATAATATAAACAAATGCGTAAGACAGACCTAACAACTATATGTGTACTAAGTAGTAAGTAATACCTTTGAGTACGGCGAGAATGAGTTTTTATGTTAACATATTGACGTATTTCTTACACTTGTATGACGTCCAACTATTCGTCCAAATACTTATAATAAGCTCAATCAAAGTGAAGTCTAAAACTCAGTTCATATCGATTAGTGCTTTCCACACGTAATGCATCGTGCTTTTAGAC
Source organism: Ixodes scapularis (assembly GCF_016920785.2). Classification (NCBI taxonomy): domain Eukaryota; kingdom Metazoa; phylum Arthropoda; class Arachnida; order Ixodida; family Ixodidae; genus Ixodes; species Ixodes scapularis. The sequence continues at coordinate 8,658,979 of NW_024609882.1, read as the reverse complement.
TGCTCGTTTGCCTGTACCATCTAATCGCTGACTGTTCAAAGTCAAGGGTTAAAGGTTAAAACAAAGTATACCCAGGTTTCATTTACTTCTTGATAATCCTCAATATTATCACAAGCTTCCCTAACTCTCTGTGTCGAGAACCCTCATTGTGTGCACACTGGCTTTACGTGATTTTATGTGAAAAGTGCGCTCCAACCCAGCCTTAATTCACACAAATATTTTCGTGCCGCCTAAATGAATATAAATACCGGATGGGCGTTCCCTTTCCCGGGCGCATCAACAGGAAACCTCAGAAAGTACAGGCCGCGTAGAACCTCCGAAATCATGAGGCGTACACACATGCTATATTTCTGGGAAAGGGACACATGAAGGAATCAAGCTTGTTCACAGTGACTGTCTAAGATTAAAATTTGGGATGCTAGCCCATTGACTTTTATTAGGGCTATTATCGACCTTTGGTAGCAGAGTCATCTGTTATCGAAAGCATATTGTCGGCGATATCAAGTGGCGGCCCGGACGGCAAGCAAAAAGGAGCTCACGTTTGCGTTCATACTGGACAGTGCGTCCAGCCTTGTGAATCACTACGAAACATTATAATTCCCATAAGACACGCTGTTCGCTGAGGTCTTCAATATTTCTCTTTCTTTCTTCTTCCTTTTCTTTCTCGCATTTCTTTGTTATTTTATAGAACAAAATCCTCACTTGAAAATATATCTATCGTCTACTGGTGGTCGACAGAACACCTAAAACACAGACGCAATATTTTTTACGCTGACTTTTTGTGTGTTTTAGCAGTGTCCTAAGGCTTAGCATCGCATGCCTGTGGTGCGCCATGCTACAGAGAAGACTAAATAAAAACCCGACCGACTACTCTCCCGTAAGCAACATAGCCACAAACTATCTATGGACAATGTAATGGCGATCTGGGATGTTCTGGGAAGATGATGTGATCGATGCTAGGTTGCGAACACACAGCGCATGGCATTTCAAAAGCTCGGCACCTCGATCCATCGCAGGTAATCTGTTAACTTATAAAAATGTAATGTTTCCTTTGTACATGGCGGAGTTTAGTTATTTGACAGCAAGGTAAACGCAGACATTGTTTGAAGTATAAAAGAAAAATTTATGTTCCTAACATATGCGGGTTCCAAGAAGCTTGAGCACACATTCCCTGGTTTCTTGGGGCCCAATTAGGATGAGAATAAAGAGCACCTCTACATCCAAGCTCGAGCAGAACTGACACGTTCTAGATTAAAAAGCAAAAACACAAAAAGAAAGTCTTAAAGATAATCTGTTTTTTTTTTTTTTTTTGCGTCACTGAAGAAGGTCACGCTAGGGCACACACTGTATACTTTGTTTACTTTGAGTCGAAACGCAGCGAACGCTACGAGCGGATAAGAGCAATCAGACGGTTCAAAGCGCATCAGCGTGGTGTTCGTCATGTTTCGGTACGCAGTTTTTTTGTCGCTGAAGCAACCATAAGCAGAAAAGGCCCAGTGACTAGCAATTTTGACGCTACTCAATTGGTCCCTTCAGCTCGCAGCGTCGCCTCCGGCCGAACTAAGATGGAACGAAGTCTAGTGCTCTGAAGGCGAGTTTCAACCAAAGGCTGACACAGCACTCTGTTTAGTCTGTGGTCTACAGTGACGCGGGAAAATTCCGCAAGAAGGTCATCTTGTCTAGAAATGCATTGCATGCGCACCAGATCACAGTCGCCATTGCTGACCTTCTCTCGCCTTCCCGAAATACCGAGCCACTGAAACGGGTGTTGACGAACTTCCACAAAGGCCACTGCTGGGGAGAAGAATACAGTAGAATCTAAAATGGCCATAAGGTGGCCTGCTCGGCTAACAATACTGAAGTAAATCGAATACGAGGAAAGAATAACTGAAAGTTGGTTATGGCGGCGCCCATGCATGCGCGGCTGCTGCAATGCGCGTCTGGACCGCTTGCAAACGAGCCCGCGTTTGCGCACACCGTGTTTGGGCACTGCGCGTGCCAAGAAACCAGAAGAGAAGAAGCATCCGCGCATGCGCACTTCCGACAGCAGCGCCACCGCAGTTGCACGACGTCAGCGACTGGAGTGGGTCTACATTAGGGCTGGTTGTCGATTAAAAGATACAACCCGACTAATCGACACAATTTAATCGATTAATTAATCGACTGATCAATTACGTTCATTTGCATTCAAACTATTTTTAAAAGTCAAAAATTATATTTATTTTTTTTACGTTGCTGAAGCGTGATAAACAGCGCAGTGTATAATTTAGAACTTTATATCAATCTTTATGTGCAGTTGAGAACAGTCAAAATACACCCACACTCGCAAATTATTACTTCAGCCGCAGAGGAAAAGAGGTTCGATGATATGCTCCGGCAATAGTGAACTCATTTGGTTGTTCACAATAGCCTCTGCTACCCTAACCAACACTCGGACGGCGTTCAAGTGGCTGGGACAAGTATATTCTTTTCCACTAGTTTGGAATTTCTAATCTCGCCCCTAGAACTTAGTTCAGGTCAAATGTTGTCCTAAATTTAGCCTTCATACAGGTGAACTCGCCCACGTCTGCGTGGTGAAACCGTTGAATTTTACTTCGTTTTTCCTGGTCAAATTTCAACAGAATAACCGGTTACAAAAGTTAATGGCTATTAAACATTAGAAGATTAATCGGTAGGTTAATCGATCAAATATACAGCCCCAGTCTATACGCCAACACACTGCTTACAAACGAGCCATCGGTTGCCCATACCGGGTTGGGCATTGCGCATGCACAGAAACCAGATTGGCGAGCGAGGAAGCGTCTGCGCAGCCGCAGTGCGGACAGCAGCGCCACCTTAGTGACGTGACGTCAGCGATTTGAGTCTGTCTTAAACTCCGTTTCACTTTTAAGTCCGACTGCAATCGATGCTTCGATTCGTAAGAGCCAATCCAGCAGCGCCAAGGGAGCATCGTCATGGCCCTCATTTCTCTTTGTTAGTTTGCTGACACTGAGTAAAGTAATCAATCACTCACAATAACTACGACGCGATCCTTTCGATATTTGTTTTTCGAGCGTGATTTGGGGGGGGGGGGGGGGGGGGGTTGAGCAAGTGATACTAAACTCACAAACACAGTGAGCTCCATGTTGATGCACCGACTTGCGCGACGAAAAGCGTCGCTGTGGTCGCAATTCGTAAATTACTTTAACGTGTTTTTCTTAATTTTTTCTTTCACCAATGGCAGTCAATTTAATGTGAGAGTGTCGACCGTTACGATGTTGGTTTAAGAATGCGACGACTCCGAGCTTCCGTAATTGATATTTACACATACAATCCAACTTTAAGTTCGGAACAGATAATACCTAGTCTCGTGACGTCACGGTGAGGAAAAGTTTGGTCACGAACAGAAACCAGAAGAGGGCGCCACCGAAATATTCTGGGCGCTAATAGGAGCTGGTGGCGTAGGAGCGCTGTGTCAACCGCGTCGAACCCGCTCCCGTAGGGACTTCCGACGACGAAGCAAACTCATGCTTACCCGTCGTACGTGAAAAGGCACGTCGTAGGTGTGCTGATGCCTCCGGTGCTGCGCCGCGTCTCCGGCGCCGTTGGAGCGAACACTGTCGCAGTCACTGCCGGCGTCGTCGAACCCCTGCGCCTCGTTGTTCAGCTGCGACCCGTTCTGCGCCGTCGCGAGCTGCTGGTGCTGCTGTTGCTGCAGCATGAGCTGCTGTTGCTGGTGCAGCCTCGGCGGCGACGGGTAGAAGCTCTTGGCGTTGGTTTCGTCGTAGGACGAGTGAAGCTTCTTGCTCAGCAGGACCATGTCCACCATGTCGCGGCTGCCGGTCTTGCTCATCCGGCTCCGGTCATCTTCGCCTGTTTGAAAGCATTACGAGGAGACCAGTAAAGAAACAAAACAAAGTAACCTTCAGAAAGGCAGCGTCTCATTATTTTTACGCACAAATAAAATAACGGATGTGAGACGTGAAGAGGATAGTTATACAGAAAGGCTCTCCTGTGTATTACCCAATATTTGTCACATTTGCGGTGCTATGTTTGGACCTAAATATACACCCTTTTGGCCCTGCAACGTACTTTACTCATTAGTGTCTAATGAATTTCGATTTCTCGTACAAATAGCAAGGTGGCCTTTAGTAAAATACGTGGTCAATAAATAGACAAATGCGTGAAGGTCCATTGACGAGATTGATGTCATAATTAAAATAAAAAGCTGAACGAAAAGAACGTGGTTTTTTTTAAATATTTCTTAACAATACATATAATAGAGTTCAGTATTGTCGTAGTTTGTTCGTGTCGAAATTAAACGGGCTTTCTTTCGTTTACTCTTGTTTTGAAAATTTGGCGTTCATCGAATTTAGCTCGTGTTAGATACCCAGTTTTTTTTTCTATTTCAGCATTTATTGGAGTTTAGTTTTGTTATCTCCACATGTCTGTAAAACTACTATTAGAGTTATTATTTCCCCCACACAACGCACCAAAAGAACTAAAGGACATTTAAACGCGAGTAATTATCTAGAACAAAGCACTGTGCTATTTAAAGTCTTTAACGCTGCCTGAAGCCAATTGGAGCTTGCTTGTCGCATATTCGAGCCTACTTGACGAGATTCCTTGTCACTGGTAAGTCCATTCTCAAGTTCGCCCAGAAGGTGGAACAAGGGACGAGCCACGGCGTGCAATTTTCGTGCATTGATCGCTCAACGTCGTGCAGTCGCCAAAATGTTTCTTGGATAGTAACACTAAATGTTTGCACCTTGAAAATGCCAGAAGCCTATAACTCATGGCTTATACTGGGCCGGAATCAAAGAAAGCCTCTGTGGGCGACCCAGAAATATAGCAACAATTGGAACTTTGTTGCAAACAAAGTCTGACGACACGCTGAACAAACATTTCTATCCTCGAATAAATGGTCTTTTCTCTAATTTGAGGTTATAAAGAGGGTTGAGTAGCCCCTCTTTAGGACCGCGGAACTGGTGCTCTATTGAGACTAAAATAAATAATCGCGACTTCTTTCTCTTCGCGTGTTTGAATTATATATGTATTTGTTTCGTCAAAAAAGGTATGAAGAAGCATGCTAATTACTGCGTAGTTTTTTTATTGGTTTCATACGAAAACAGGAAAATTATTATTAAAGCGACAAATTAGAGTGTCTATCTTGACAGAACGTTCTTCGTTTGCTGAGAAGGTCAAATAAACACCGCGTTTACGTATCATTATGAAAAAGACAAGCGTCAAACAATATATAATCACCGTCCACACCACACTCTGGCACTCGAAGTTTTTGTTCTGACTTTCCTCTCCTTCCCCACCGTTTTTTTCTTGTTTGAGCATGTAATATAATTACGAACATATTTAATGTTGTACTAATTGTTTTTCACCCTCGCTTAGGTCGGCGTTTCTCTCGTTGGTATAAACAAGTTACATTCCAAGTCTTTGTTATTAGCTGTTGCCCTTCCTCAACTATTTTTTTCATGCTTCAATGAGTAATTTAATAACCTACAATTTTATTTTCAGGAATTGTCCCCTTCCCACTTTTCCTTTGGTGCTTTTCTCGTGAGTATAAGCAATCAACATTCCAAGCTTTGTTCTTAACTTTACCCCCATCCCCCTTCCACCAACCGATTTTTCTTGTTACAATGTGTAATGTATTAACCTATCAAACTTATTTCCCTGAATTGTTGCTCTCTTACCTTTACTTTCACGTTTCGTTTTAGTATAAATAAGTGATATTTCAAGTTTTTGTTCATAACTTTGCACCCTCCTGAAACCCATAGTTTCTTTTAGTTTCAATGTACGATACAATGCCCTAGCATTTTTATTTTTATTAATTGTTTCTCTTTTGTACGTTTATGTCAGTATCGTCCTAGAGAGTCTGAACAAATAACTTAAATATAATGTCGGGGTTTTTCGGCGTCGATAAACTAAACACGACCATAAGGTCATATTCTAAGAATTGTTAAAGCAAAGCGCAAGTCTTAACACTTGAGTGAAGTAGAGCTCCTCGGAAGGAAAAAGAACGCTTCCACCACGCTAATTTATATTTTTTTTATTTTTATTTTTATTTTAGTTTGAGAGCAAAAGTGTCCCCACGAGGCGTGACAGAAGCGACAGGGCGTCATTAGAAAACAGAGTACCGCACAAAAAGAAATATTTTCGTAATCTAGTTTTGCTTCCCCGTGCCATCCATCAAGTGTGTGTGTGACTCGCGCGGCTATACGGGAGATTACGCCTTCAAGTTGTCCGCTTGTGTAAACTTTGATTACGCTTTTGAAGATCTACGTTCTTTTCTTTTCCTTTTTACTCTTTTTCACTATTGAGGCCGAGGCATTTTCTAGTCGATGAACCAAAAATAAGAAGAAAAATGGGCAACTGGGGTCCACCGAAAAGGAAACATGCCATTTATGATGGGATAACAAAAACATATTTTGTTTTCAAACAATATTTTAAAGCTTTCTTTTTAGGCGTCGCACGTGACGGCAACGTCATTTTGTGAGTTTTCTTTTTTTGTTGCTGGAGCACACTAAAAATGAGATATTCATGCCACTTTTGATTTTTCTATATATTTTTGTCCTCAATGGATGGACGTCATTCGGAATGTGTATAATAACGGATACATTTATTTAACTAAGCCGTACTGAAATGTCTATAAGGAATCATGATTGATCGTTTTTCGATACTTCGTGACGTCCTTCTATTTAAGCTACAAAAGCGCATACTGATCATAAACTCACAGTGTCATATTGAGGCATTCAAATCGGTACTTTAGACAACCGAATTTTTGCGAACACAGAAGGAAGATTACGTTGCCTCGTCGTTCTTTTTCTTTTGAGTGCCACGCTCGAGTATATTGCGCGCAAGGTTCGTCTGGTCTTTGCTCACCTCGTGTGTTTCTTTACTCTACCACAGCCTCCTCTGTACTCATGAAGCTTGGCAACGCGACGACGGAGCCATTGAGTGCCCGGTCGCAGATTTGGAGCGCGAGGATCTGGTTCCACAGAGCATCAAAGAGCCATGTTTCGAGGACCATAGACGTCAGCGCGCTCCATTTGCAGCGGCGAGGACCCGAAACACACTTGTTCGCTCGGGAGAAGTGTGTTTCGGCGTGTCGCCGCAGCGGGGCGCCAGTCACGTGGCTCTCCACTCATCCGTTGTCTGCCGCCCCACCTTTTCCATTTCGGCGGCCGCTTCTCGTGGCGATCTGCCAGGCTTCGTCAGTCTATAGGAAGCGATGACCCTACAAATGCGCCACACGTGCTTTTGTTTCCTTCCGACCTCAACCAATCACGGCGCAGGCTTAGCTGCCTCGTTATCGCGCGTTCACTGCGCGTTCTTTCAGTTTCCATTTGATTGCATTATGAAAGACGAATTGTGGAACATTTCCTGGCAGTATAGAGACTTTTTAAAATGCCTCTGTTGGAAGCTGTGTGATTCCCCGCACGATGGCGGACGCATAGCCACGAAAACCGCAGTCTTACGGTACACTTTCTTCGTTTGGTTCGAATAAAAGGCAAAAAGATAGCTAAAGAAAAAGCGTCTCTGACGTATGTAATGACTTGCACGTTCTGCGGTGTTGGTAGTTCCGCCATTTTACAGGGGTTCCGATGCCCTCACGTGTACTTTCGAAGGGGTCAATATCGAACGCGCTCCGTCTAACACCCCTGCCTCGCCCGATTATTGCCCGATCGTTGCGTGATTAAAGGTTTTGTCTCTAGGTGCTACCTTTTTTATGGCGAGTGTATATATTTGTTTAGGCGAGTTCTGTTTTGGCCTCCTCTGCTTTGTTCCACAATGGTAAGTCTTTGCCCTTCAGCCTCGCGGTTTATGTCCCAAAACGGAGATTTGCAGATTACTAAAGAACCTCTTTATACCCACGACTGTAAAAACTAGAAGGTTGCGGTTCAGCATAAATGAAAGGCCGAGCAAGGCCACCAAAAAAAGAATGCTCTCATGTTACAAGGCCGACGTACCATTTTGCATTGCACCGTGTCTGGAGAACAATGTCATAGGTTGGAGGAATGCAGACATTAATTAACATTGTGCCCATAAAGAAATGTGTACTTGAAAGTTGAAGCACAAATACATATATATATTTTTAAATTTATGATACTGTGTTACTGGTACTCAAATTTACTTTCGGCTTGCAGGAGAAAGCACCGGCATAAAGTGTGCACCACAAGAAAAAAAATTTATATAAAACTGGCAGTTAAAGTGTTTGTCACTAGTTTAGGTGAAATCAATTTTCCGCGAGTGTAAACTCGCGAAATTTACACGGGGCTATTGTAGGGCCATTGTTTTCAGCCAGGAGTGGCGAACGAGTCCGTGAGACGTGTACGATGTAATGCTTGCATCGAGCATAAAGTGACACTTCTGTGTTCAATCATGCACAAGTCCCGGTCGTTTATGACCGATTCACACGACGGACTGATCCGCGGACGGATTGACCAAATGACGACATGTCCGCGGTTCGCCCCTCCCCCAAGCGCATCTACAAGAGGGAAACGGCGAGCAGACGCCAGCGAGGACGGACCGAATCTGTTCACCAACCTACAGTGCCGCGAAACTCCAACATCGCACCGTGGCACTGTTGTCCAGGACAGAAATCGACGTTTGCAACTGCGATAAAGAATCGTACGTAAGCCATTATTACGTACAGATCGAGGCAAAACACCGTGATAGGCTTTTCTCGAAGCGCCACTAGCTTTACTAATCCATGGCATGAAACTGACGCAGCCATGGTCCTGCTCGAGAATGGTTCGGCGTAGAAGCGACAAAGTTCTGGGCTCGCAGAGGGGCGTTTGGAGACGCCTTTAAGCACTCCGCGCTGGTGCACAACACTCAAGCACACCAAAGCCACAAGAAAGGTCTTGCTCGGTGAAATCCTGAATGTACGTGCCAGAACTATCGTGGCGCACTAGTCGAGTTTTGACGAGGGTTTCTTAACACGGATCCGGAGTACCGGAACCTGCGCCGCGTCTGCCGGACAAAGTTTCTACAGTTTCTTTCACGCGTGTAACCAAGACTCTGGAGACAAAATGAACCAGCGAACGCACAAAACACAACGATGCGCCATTTTTTTTTTTGATCATCCAAACCAAACTTATGGTGCCTTAAACGGGTCTCCGACTGGTGTGTTTACCGCGTCCAAAAAAGTGGTCTCTTGATTTCCGCCTCATGACGTCAAACAAGGGTCATGCTATCGCCGGTCGCGATCCTGGCGGCGTCCCAACAGCTGTGGTGTATGTGGCAGATGCCTGTTCTGCTGCAGGTCGCTCTTCAGTGTGGCAGTCCACGGAAGCTACATCAGCCAGAAGTTGGGACGCCATGACGACAGCGCCACTCGCGTTCGGTTGTGCTACTCGCAGCGTTCTCGTTAACATTTCTACGACCAACCGCCAGGATCGCGACATGCAACAGCATGTCGCGATCTTTTGATGTATGGGCAGCAGAGGACGCTAAACACACCAAACGCTTTTGAAGTTAATCTTCCGCCAAAAATCCGCTAGTGGAAAATGCACTCGACTTTGTCAGTCCGCCCGTCCGCGGACGAGACGCAGATCGCGGGAATCGATGACGTGCCCGTCACGTGGTACACGGTCCCCGGACGAGAATCGCGATTCGGTCCGTCGGATCAATCGGATATTACGAGCGTGTGTCAGCATCTGTCTACGCGAGGCAAAAGTGCGTCCAAAGAACAGAAAACGAAGCTTAAAAGAACAAACTGCCAACGACCACACGAAGTGTACTGAGATTGACAGCGTTAGCTGCTAGGTTGCGGAATGAATTGATGTAGGAGATCTGTATGAGGGGATGTGTGCTTTGGTGGAACGATTGTGCGAGATGTCGCATGTGATTCAGAAAAATACAGAGACGTGACTTTCTTATGGCTAAAACGCTTTTTCAGGACGGAGGCGTCCATGACTGTGCCTGCAGCAAATAGAAGGAGCGAGAAGCATAAGTACGTACGCGAGATCTTCTGCAGAGGCGCGGAGGGCACACCAGTTTACCGGCCGCCGTCGGACAGTATCTTAGCCTTTCAGGAATTTGTAGACAAGGTACTTCCTTTACTAGGTTCAAGAAAGGTTAAATTTATGACACTCTGAGTTATTAACATAAACCCTAGCTCACAAGATCCGAACACAATGAAATTCAACAACCTTTTTAAGTTAATACGCCTGCAGCAACTTGATTACCCTACACTAGGATAACCGCTGAAACAGCGACCGCGCTTGACATCTGCCTATCAAAGAAGCAAATGGTGCTGTACCGGCTTTTTGCTTAGAGCGCAGCTCTCAGGCGCCCTGTTCCGCGTTTCACGACGTCGCCGTCGCCGTCGCCGTCGGTGGAACCGCCTCGATAAATTTAGCGGGAAATTGAATCGGGGTTGAGGCCACTTGACGTCAATTTTCCTGCTAAATCTAGCGGAGAAACTGAATTTGTTCATGGGTGACGTGACAGAAAGTCATGTGATGTCATTTTTCCCACTAAATTTAGCTGGGAAACTGAAATAGTGTTGAAGTCACGTGACGTAAATTTCCCCGCTAAATTTAGCGGGGCAACGTAACCCACTAAATTTAGCGGGCAAGTTTTCCCACTAAATTTAACGGGAGGATAAAAGGAGGAGGATGAGGAAAGAGAGGAGAAGGAGGGGAGAGGAGGAGGAGGCGCATAACTCCCCTCCGTACCCTTCCCTTTTCCTCCTCAAGAGCTGCCCTCTAGTTTTGCGTTACAGAAATTTGTAAATGTCTCATTTTTTTAGGGCTTAGTGATCATCTGCCAATTTTTTGTTTAAACTCACTTCAAAAAACAAAGCTAAAAAATGGGCCGAGATCACTGCTGCCACCACGCTGATGCTCGAAAAATTGCGTCAGCATTTTGCGTAGCGGCTATATATAGGGTGACCCAAGTCACCAGGATCGATCTAAAATGGGCCGTAAAAATTGACTCCTGCACTTAGCAATCTAAACTTTTCGTCAGAGCTGTATTTCACAGGTCGGGTTCTTCTTATAAAATTACAATGCTCAGCTCTCTTTCTGTAAACAATAGGGCCAAAACACTTGCCAGGGTCTACGGCATGCGGTGACGCAGACGACTAACTCGAGTAGCGGGGTATGTTTGGCGTTTGTATTGATAGATGCCGTCGGGAGCAGTGTCCGAACAGAGCCGTCCGAAGGTGTAGACGACCAGCGAAAGAAAGCAGACGACACGCAGACGAAATCTCTTGGCAGCAAAAACGCCGTCGTTATGCAGTCGCGTTTTTTTTTTTTAAGTTTTGCTTTTATTGCTCGCATTCATTGTTTAACAAAAGGTAGATTTCAAAAAAGATTTTCATTTTAATAAACCACGGTGGTCGCGAGCCGTCGCGATAATGAGGTAGCGCCATCTATCAATACGAACGCCAAACATACACCGCTCCTCTACTTGGTCGTGTGTGTCACTGCCCGGCCGTAGATCTTGGAAAGTTTCTTGGCCCTACTTTTTACACAAAGAGAGCTACGTTTTTTTTTAATTTTATAAAAAAAAAAAGCCGACCTGTGAATTACACCTTTGACGAAAAGTTTAGGCTGCTACGGGCAGGCGTCGACTTTTACGGTCCATTTTAGATCGAGCCTGGTGACTAGTGTCATCCTATATATAACAAAGCACGGTGACTGCAGCCTCTCGGCACTTTTCCCCGGTGTGAACATTCCCGAAGCCCCACTTCTCCCTGGTGCAAGCAGATCAGGTCGCTTAGTTGGTGCATGAAGGACGGCGACCGCACATTGGCTGGCGACCGAGGTGCAGTGGGGGACAGTGGGGGGCAAGGGCGTTCTTGGGCCGCCGGGGGCGGGGGGGGGGGGGGGGGGGAGGGGCGCCGCGAGGCGGCGTGCACGGGTAGCCCAAGGTGGGTTAATATTTGGCATTGAGGCATCCGCATGGGAAGGGGGGGGGGGGGTTTAACACGCCGCCCAGTGATACATTCCCCGTACCCCACTGCGCGGTGCCGAAATTGGCGAAGGGTGACATCGCCGATTCGCCGTTGATCTTCGGTTGCTAGGTGCTACATCACGGCTTCGCTCCCTATAACCAGCCAATCTAATGCGGCCTCCGTTGCTATGTGTTTTATCACCAAGCTTCTCGAAAAATGCACCCCGCCGCCATCTGTTCGCGATTGCAGAAAGTGTTTCCTACCCAGTTTCCACGGGCATAGGGGCTGTGGTGCCATCCCGTGGCGCCCTCCCGTGGCGGCGTTACGAACTTTATATACGTGTGTTCCCAACAAGTCCAAGTTCCGCGCGTGCACCAGGGCACTAATGCTGACGCATTAAAATACAAACGTTTTTTATCAAGCAATAGATACTGGAACTTGAACAAATTTGGAAGACTTATCGAAAATGCAGATTGGAATGTTCTGTGCTCACAGGAAAGTGCGGATATACCTTTTTTATATTTAAAACGTACTCTGATTAGGTATTTTTATGCATTCAATGTAGAAGGAAGATTCAGAGGAAACCGGGGGTCACGGCAAAATTGAATACGAGAATAAGAAACAAAAATTGAACTTGATTACTGATGCGCTTTTCAAACTTTTCTTTTAGTGTATTCCCTTTCCTTCATAACTAGTATCTCCTTTCCCTCTTTGAGAACGCTGAGACCCTTGGGGGGCGGTTTTTTATCGTTGTGCCATTCTATGTTGTTGCTAAATGAAAGATGTCCTGTTCTCGTCCTCGTCCTCTCTGTTTTTATACTTTCAAGTTTTGTATCTATTAACCAACACGCTCGTTTTCAATTGTAAAAATTGAACGTATTTCGCATTTATCCAGAATCGAAATACTAATGTACTACGAGAATTAAAAAAAAAAAAAACTAACTAAGCTCTGATATAAAAAAGAGGAAAACGTATTTATTATCAATAAGACGTTGCCGGTATTTATAGCGATCAGCGAAAGCTGTGAGGCATGATAAATGAATTATCAAGCAGAAAAAAAGCAGCACTTTAAAAGAAAGTATATCAGATGATAAGGTATTACTAGGGAAACAAGCCGCAGACAAGATGAATGACAACTTTATAAATGTAGGCCAGTATCCGTAAGAACAGAGAGGCCAAACTGACCAAAACGGGACAATACGAAACCTTTTAAACTCGATAATGCTGGTCCCTGTTTCACCAGGAGTTTACGAAACTATAAACGAATTAAAAAATGATGCTGCAGTCGGCGATGATGATATCAAGTCTCACCCAATTAAAAGCCTGTCATTATAACAAGTCCCATCCTCTCCAACATAGTTAATAAAAAATATCGCAGATAAATTTTTCTAGCAAACTGAAAGTTGCTACAATTGGTAGGAAGGGACGAAAAAATATTGATAAGAATGTACCCATTTCAGTTCGGCCTTCATTTTCAAAAACATTTGGATAAATAGTAGGTTAGACTGTATTTTTTACTAAACGCAAAGTTATAACATATTTTCAATATAGATTTCAGAAGCAGGAAAGTCTGAGGAGCAAGGCTCTCGCAAGAATAGCGGCACGCTACGCGGAAAAGGGGAGGGGGCAGCGAGATTCAGTCTTGCCGTGTGTGAAGAACAACGAGAGAGGGAGAGCAGTGCCTCTGCTGTAGAGTGGGGTCTTGCGTTCGTACGCGAGAATTTCTTGACGGAAAAGGGCGCTAACAGCTACCGCTGTAAAAAAGAAAAAGAAATGCAACGTGCGCGTTTTCGTGTAGTTTTTTCTTTTCTTTTCTTAATGTCTTATTATGTTCTTTCACAAATCCATCAATAATATTTTAACAAGCTCAACATCCGCGAGCAACGTGAAAAAGGGTAATCACGTACAATTAAAATACGACCGATCAATATTAGATTTTGTTCGCCTGAGGCGCTGGATAAATACTTGATACCTACAGGCCTGTAGGCGAAGTTGATTTGAAGAGTAGGAGGGCGTACCGGCGGTTTCGTAGATGACCCTGGACCGTCCACGGCAGCAGGTCCTGCTGTAGAGCAGGCAGACCACCAGGGCCACCATCAGGACAATGACGAGAGAACAGGCGACGGGCACCACGATCCCCAGGTGTCGGTAGAAGCGACGGTCTTCGCTGTTCACCGACACCATCGGCGGCACCGTGCCTGGGAACGACACAACGAGAAGCGCGAGGTCGTGACAACGATCAAACTGGCTGCCATAGCTCGAATATCAGAACAGAGAACTTAAATTTAGAACAGACTTCTCCAAATGTAACAAAATTATAGAAATTTGTAAGTGCTCCCTAACATATTTTGCAGCTCACTGACGTACTATCACGAACAATAATAACTGAAATAATTCTACATGCTTCTCTTGCGTACTTGCCAGTATATTTGTCTATAAGGCTGCGGTCTAAAATAAGATTAGTATGCGAAATTAAAGTTTCATACCCCGGACTAATTGATAAACTGAGAAATAATAAAGGGTGTGAAAACCGCAGACACAGAAATATGGGATCGCGAGTTTTATACTTCGTTTCAGCTTCGGTTCAGACGCAGCCGATGCTACAAGCGCGAGCATGTGGCCCAGAACAGTGCTTGTACTGCACGAGCGCGCGTGCTTGGCAGGGATGCTGAAAGCCCGGAGCTCGCGCTTGTAGCTTTGGCTGCGTCTGGACCGAAGCTGAAACGAAGTATAGCTGAAAAGTTCCTGAAAAAGGGAGGGGGTTATCTGCCTAAAATTTTCTAATCTAAAGCAATAAATCAATGACTAAAAGGAGATCAAAGATGAAACGTTTAGAGAGAGGAAGGAAAGGAAACAGAATTCACGAATGCTCAGTTTGTGTTTACATTTAAGAAGGACAATCCGTACTGGTCGTCCCTCTGCCACCGCGCAGACTGAAAACGCAGGGTCGCTTGTTAAGTACCCTTAAAATTCAACTGAATACCGATGAGCACTGGTAATCAGTTAGGATTAATCTATTTTAATTTCTTTAATGGGTACTTGCACATTTCTGCACCAAAACCTCCAAACTAGCACCCTCTTTGATCATTCACGCAACCAATCTCCTTTCAGGCGAATGCTTCCGTTCACCCTTGAGCTGAGACTGTAGACACGGCTACAGACATTAGCTAGCCCGCACAGCTCGCTTTGAAGTGTGCCTTTCTAGCGCGAGCACACCGGAACAACGTTTAAAAGTCCAAGCTTCGTGCTTCCGCGTTCGTCGCCATGGCTGCAGTCTCATCTAAGACGTGAACGAAGCACGCATGGCTTCTACGTAACGTCATCCTGCCGTGCTGGCTGTCATTCCTACGTGCGCCGCAGAAGGCACGCGCTCAGCAACGAGGACAACAAAATGGCGGCTGGTGTGATGTCAGTGCAAGCCGCGTATGTGCGATTTGGCCCGCGTGTTTTTGAACCCGCTTTCACTATTTCGCCTTTCGACGGCGCCAGGCGCAGAAATCGTCTGATTCGTTCGAGAACGCTGGCGAGCGAACCTGCCGTCACAGCCTTCCGTACTAACCGCTAGGTGTCGTTGATTTTTGCCGTACTCGCCCATAACGAAGAGCGCTTCGTACCTCCTGTCTCGGTGTAAGTGGCGAACACGAACTCGGCGTCCGTGGACCCGGCGTCGTTGTGTGCCGTCATGAGCAGGTTGTACCAGGTTCCGGGCGCCAGCTGAGGAACGAGCAGGGCTTCTGTCTGCGGCTGTACGTGGTTCGAGATGAGCGTCCACTCGGACTCGCCCCGGGGCTTGTACTGGGCCACGAAGAAGCTGATGCGGCAGCCGCCGCTGTACCACGCCCCCAGGTGCAGGAGCACGAACGTGGAGTTGATCACGAGGAAGGACGCCTTGTCCGGCGCAACAGGCGCTGAGAAAAAAACAACAAAAAATGAAGAAAAAAAAAGAATTTATTGAGGACGATCATTTTGTCAATTTCGATTCTTTTTTATGTGTTTCAACATCGAAATATCGTGTAGGAAATTATTTCTCTTGTAAAAATCAATATTACGCAGATATTAATCAAGCGAACGACTTCAATACACTTCTTATGGCCAATTCGTCTGGGCCCGCATCGCACCGGTGCAGTGCGGTTCGTGGTGCAGAGAAGGCTAGAGGGGAGAGGGGAGCTTCCTTCTTTCCCTGTCAGCCTTCCGTGTACTAAACTGGAAAGAGTTAACTGCACTGGACAAGTGTGGTGTTCCCAGACGAAAAGGCCATTAGTATGTTTTACAGGAATCAAAGCACGGGTGGGCATAAAAACCGGCGGCTAAGCATTATCCAGGCAGCTAAATGGCTTTTCGAAAGAGAGGTTGTGATTTCCTGAGAAATTTCGACTACGTTTAGATTAGAATAAAAAAAAAAAAAGAAACCTAATTTATTCTCAATATGCAGTAAATGAAAGAACACAGTTGTCTCCAAAAGAGAAAAACAAGCACCTCATTGCTTGCTTGACAAATTGGTTGGGGCATCGATTGTAAGCACATGGCATATGCTGGTAGACGTTTTAGCAAATATAATTTCTCTACAGCGATCGACAACAAGTGACTCACAGATCTCAAAACATTAAACGTGACAACACGGGCGTGGATACAATCACGAACATGATATTAATATCCTCTGTATTTTCATTCAATATGCAAACGTTTACGATAAAAGGTTTAAGTATTTTTTCTATTAACCAGGTACTGTTTATGGCATGCAGGTGGGCAACTTTGTCAGGATTTAATTTTCCTTTGCATATAAACAAGATAATAAGAAAAAAAAAGAAGCGTTGAAGCCGCACCGTCACTATACTACATCAGCACAAGATATCAATGTTCTCATATTTAACATATGTTCAACTTTATAGCCTTTCTGTGTTTCTCCTTGTGAACAGCTCTACAAGTCTTCTCTACTAGATGTTGAAATACGCGACGTGGTGCAACGTTTTGCTGGTTTGCGAAACTTGAGAGACAAAAGTGAAGTAAGACATGGAACCCATAAAATCTCTACCCTACAATGCTTACCTTGAGTAGGGTTTCTCTACATTTTAATTCCTATTCTCTAATGGCTGTCAGTTGCCTTTCTTGGCTCAGCCTGCACACGAACGCGATACTTAATACTACTCCAAGTACGCATTGTCTGGGTCAAGTTATAACTTGTAGAATAGCCTGGCGAAAAAAAAAAAGAAACATTCGCTGCAGAAATTACAACTGTTAGTTCTCTGTGAATTGCATTAACCTTCGTCACGAGTCTCACGACACAGCTCACTGTGAATACGACGATGCAAATTTCGAGTAAACACTTTATTTTACGTATGGTTCACGGCGCAATCATTGATGTCAGCCTGACTGCAGCGCACCACTTCGAAATAGAGTGATTGCTTCGTCTCTGTGTAATCGATTAATGTTCATGCTGTTTTCCCACCATCACTGACCATATACAAACTAGCTCAACTCAGAGAATTGCTTAGTAGCTTGGGTGCAAATGTGAATGTGTGCGTACCGTCGCTCCCTAGAAGCGCGGCGTGGGTCTATCTAAGTTCAACGGAACCATGAGTGATTGCGTCGTAGCTTGGGCGCAAATGTGGATGTGCTGAATGTGTGCGCACTGCCGCTCCGTTTATGCATGGCGCAGGTTTATCTACTTTATAGCACGACGTCAAAGACGACGTCCTAGAGAACGATGTCAAAGGCGATGTCTAGGACGACCTCTAGAACGACCTCTACGAGAACCCCTAGAACGTCGTCGAGGACGAAGTCAACGACGTCAGCTCCTTCAATGAGGGTGCCAATGTGAAGGGGTCCATACTGCCTCTCCGCATACGAACAGCCCCTGCGTATTCGCGGCGCATGCGCACGGTGCATTCGAGGCCAGAAGACACATCGCGAAAGCCGAGTGAAGTAGCTAAAGAATGGTATCACATTTAAAATATGAAAACCTTGGTTCATTGCCAAACGCGTCTCCTTAATTTCGTTTATCCCCAATTTCAAGAGCCACGCAGCAAGCGACGGTCATTTTGTTTTCTACAGAAGCTATGTTTTACGTCCTGACTTCGCCAAACGACCACTTACGGGACTAAGTATCTTGCTCCCTTCGCCAAGATCCCTTCTCGGAGTAAAGGCCAAAAGACCCCTTTGCTACGTGCTCCCGGCTAAAGACAACACCGCGAGCCTCCAGCCATCGCTCACCCTCTAAGACCCCTGCTTCCAAGAGCAAAAAGGCAGTCTTATTATTTACTAGAGCAGCGTCCTGCGTAACCGTTACGATACAGATTACCCTATCATGTCGTTTAAGTTGTTGTATGTATGTGTTTGTTGGTTTAATATCCCTAGATGCAACGAAGGCGGTCTTAGGCAGATTTCCTCGGGGCGTTCGGTTAACGTTCATCTGTTCCCGAGTGCTCGGCTAACGTTGTCTGCGTCCGTCACGGAAGCGCCCCCTTCTGAGCGCTGTCGCTCACCCAACGGCAAGCTCGCCAACTTCATTAATTCTCCGGGGGGTCATTAATACACGCGTCTTTTGGTGTCCCTTGTTATCGTTTATCTGTTTGTTTGTCCCCATTATGTTTCTTGCGCTTCGACGTAGGAACGAGCGCGCACGAAGACAGAGTGCGTTGGTCTCCTGCGGGATGAACACGGAGGCTCGTTAACCCACTTAAATAATTAACCCCAGCAAATTAATTGCCTCGGCGGGATCATTGCTTGCGAAGTTTCCGCCAGTTTCTGCCCGCTGCTGTCGCGTGGGGGAGCCACTGCGCCGCTCGAGCGATTAGCGTCATGCCTTCGCTTTTGTCTTTGTGTTTGGTTCGCTGGAAAACAAAAATAGGCGTTGTTTAACCTGACCTGCCGTAGTGGGACACCGCGCAATATAGAGATATAATTTCTGTAAAAAAAATAAAATAAAGTAGTTCTGGAAGCAGCCTATAAAGCAAGCTACTTCTGGTTCAATTGGCTTGTTGTTGTTTAATGTTGTACAGTAAACTTACTATACTATGGGTATCGCTTCAACCTTCTTTTATCTTTTTATTCCTTTCTTTTTTTGGTGGTGCTTTATGTTTCCGATCAAATAAATTGCGCTTAATATTGGAAGTGGCCGCCGGTATTGACATAAATAACACAACACAAATTAAAAAAAAAAAAACAGCGTGAAAACATTTAGTTATTCAGAAGCCTTACTGTAATATCTTTCCTCTCTCGAACATCAATCACGTCTGTATTTTGAGGTTGCTATCAGAGTGCTAGGATTACTCCGCTAGGTGTTAGCATTACTTCGCAGGTTCATTGTAAAGCCGTCAAACTAAGCGTCTATTGTCGGCGACAGGTTAAGCGTTCAGGAGACGCTCCTCCCACCTGTTTCCACTTTATTAACCTGTCACCGACTTTTGCGTGCGTGCGACAAGTATAGAGGGCGCGCCGCTCTTCCTCGGCAGCCGGATCGCAGCGCCCACTAGCGACAGTGTCCACATTACGTCGCATAGTGGAGCTGCAGTGGCTTAGCGAACAAAACTGGAGGAGCGGCGGCGCGCTGGAAGACGGCCGAGGGGCGGCGCTAGTGCATGCTGCATCTTTAAGTCCCTTAATACTTCTTGTAGTTGTAACAAAAACCAATACAAATGACAAAGCACTTTCTGCTGGAACAAAATCGCGTCATTCAGTTTAGACTTGCACAACCTGCACCGTCACGAAGTCGGCGCTTCAAAGAATGTCGCTACTTATAGGAAGCTCTTATCTAGGAATTTTACCGCATCTCGGTCTCTGCGACAAATTCGCAGCAGCCGACGGTGTTGCGAGTGTCGTCGCTCTGCTTGCGCAACTGCAGTTGGTGGTGTTCTGTTGATGGCCTGTGATCGTTAGGGAGAGCCATGATCATGAACCTTGCTCTAACACATGTTTCAACTTGATAGTGGTGTTACCTAAGCACTTTAACGCGTGCCGAGCAGACGAGACGGCGACTTGAGGCCCTTGGTGGTCGTGATAAAGAGGGCCACGGCCCTAAGGGTGGGAGACCTATGCCGTCGCTTGGGGAATCTTGTCATTTTCTTTCATGTATTTTTTGTTTTTGTTTTGTTTTTCGTTTTATTTGAACACGGCGCCCGGCACTCCGCTATATGCTCGGTCGCCGTTAGTTTTTTTGGAAAGACGGTTCTCGTATGACAGAACACTACTCATATGTGTAATATTAACGTGATAACGCACTTTGTAAATATTGGCGTATAAAAATGGAAGGAAGGGGGAGGGGTGGCACGGACTGAGGTCACCCAAGGCGCTTGTTGGTGTAGGTACGGCCCTGGTGACAGATGACAGGGTTTTGCATGTTTATTCATCCGGCGTGTCAACAGACGTTATTTAGGTCTTCGCTTCCAATTGGTTCTTGTAAAGAATGTAGGTCTACCACTTCTATACTCTTCTTGTGCACCGATAACCCTCTCTGTGAATGCTTTTTAGCGACGGTACGTGCAAAAAATGCACAATCTATTTTTATATGGCCTTGATATTGCACATTTGAACAGTGTTAACAGTGGATTATTGTAATTAGTTTGTCAACTGGCTCCGTACACAGCCACTGTTGTATCTTGCAACGTACCGCGACAAAAAAATAAACGCGATGGAGAAATTGTAGAAATTAAAATTTATACCGTTCTTATTTATTATGCAAAATGTACGTATATATATGTAATAATATGTTAAACACGTACGCATAATTATTGCTAATTACTGTGACAAGATGATGAAACAAATCAAAAGATATGCACAGGCGCTTAACATCACCGGGTAAAGTGAACAATGTAATATAGTAAATCACTATACATATCGTGGGGTACACACGGAGGCTTATCTGTTAGGCTTAAACTAAGATGAAATGAACAAATATTTTGATAAATAAAACGGTACAATAAGGTAAGACACGAGTGCTTTCCAGATAATTTTGACTGAAAAAATACAACCACTAATCTATGCAAACAAATGAGTTACTTAAAACAGAACAAAGGTCCGCAGAGCTCGAGAGAAAACAGTTAAATAGCGATATTTTTTTGGCAGGCGTAACCCGAACAAAACTTGAATTTCGACTTGTCGATAGCCGAAACCCGAATCGTAGCCGAAAACAATTACATGGTAGCCAATATACATTATGGCGGCTTGACAATAAAAGCATTTTGGCAAATATGTCCGGTAAGAAATTTTACAACGTGGGTTTCTACCACATTTTAATTACTTCATTATAATATATAACCCGATGCCAAACTACACACCTTGTGGCTGCGTGAATGCCTTGTAGAAGTAAATGGGGATCGATAAAACAGTCCCAGGTTGATTAACTTTCTATCGTCTATTTTCAGATTACTTATGGTTTCGTGTACGCCCTATCAACACTGCTTTTTTTTCTAGCAATCAGTAATCTGAGCGGTTCAAGGTGAACAAGAAAGGATAATAGATTACTTATAATTCTGGGTATCGGATCCCTAACTAATGAAGATGAAAACAAGGAACAGAAAAAAAAAAAACTCGCGCACAGTAGCTGTAAAAAGAAAATTGTTCATTTTGCATGAAAAACCAATCACAACTGTAAAAATTGCGAAGGAAACTTAATTTCCTTATCACATATTTTAAAATAGTCATCTACCACTGCGCATGGAGTAAGTGAGAAACCTTCGACGTTTACACTTTTTTTTTAAAATAAACTTTTGAATGGTCCCCAAAAACAATTTTTTTTTTTCTGGTTAGTTCTTGCAAGATTATTGTGAGCTACAGAAGAAGCGAGCAAGCCCAAAGGCACAGCGATGCAGAGCAGCAGAAACTGGGATAAATAATTTTACATATCTGACTTTCGGACTCTAGGATGAGTTCACATCTCTCACCCAGCTTCAAAAAAACCTCCTCACTTAGTGTATGAAGTGCTGCATAAATAAAGTAACGCTATTTCTATTTGTGTAGCTGATCAAAATATAAATAATTGTGTCGCATTGCATGCGCCATCACTTGCATCACTTGAAACACTCGCATCACTTGCAGATGTGCAGCGCTTTTGGGGGGTACACAAACGCACGAGGTACGCAAGGAGCGGACCAACTTGCACGCCGTATAATTCGCGAAAATCAGATGAAATAATCGGATATCCATCGCGCGAGGGTGAACGTAGCAAATGCAACAGTTATCGATCAGGCATTAGCAACTTGGAAATGTAGCAACTGCTGACTAGCGAAAACAATAAATTTAAACAAACAACTGCACTCTGCGAAAAAAAAAAAAAAAAAAAAAAAAAAAACGACTATCACGACTTTTTCATGGCGCGTGCTTGGGATTTCGTTTTAGTGCAAAAGCATTAATTGTCCCATGGAACGAACCGGTATTATCAGCTTTTGAAGCCGCCCCAAACGGCGCCTGAATTTCCCTATCCCATGGAGCGAAGGCTGCAGTCTGTAGCAGTCACCCCGTTGACTGGCGAGCGGCGTTCTTCCAAGAAACGCCACTCCACAGAGAATCCCCCTCCAAGATGGCGCAGCGGCTCGGCCACCGGTAAGAGAGAGCGGCCGGCCGCAGATTCAGTAGAGCAGAGCCCGCCCGGGCACAGGCCGGAGAGGCCACACAGCCGAGCTCAGCGCGGCGCGCAGCTTGTAGGAATACGCTACGTATACAAATGCTTTCGCATTCGGACACGTTAGCGGTCTCAAGTGTCTTTGTAGTTGTTTTTTCAGTGGTACTTGCGGTGATGCGCGCTTGCACCTTTGCATTAATTGCATTATCACCATAACAAGCCCCGTCATCGTCCGTTCATTTGACCTAAATTATAAAAATCAGTGAGGCATTAAAAAAAAACTGAAGCGCTGTTACGGCGCCCCAAACGACCCGGCAACGCGCTTGTCACTACTTTTGCTGCTCGCGGGGCAGAAGACGTCGACGTGCTCAAGAACGGAGCGCCCCCTACATTGTGACGTCACGGCTTTTCAAGCGCCGGCCGGTCCCAATGCACGGCCGAAGCTCCGCGGCCGCTGCATTACTCCTTTAAAACCACTGTAGCCAAGCACCGCCCGCTCCGACCTATTCTAATGCGGCCGAAGCGTCTGTCTGAGCGGCGACGACGGCAACACAACGCCACGTTATTGCGTTTATCTGCGCCCGCATAGGCCTTAGCGAAGCCTTTGTGTGTTCGACGGTTTGGAGGTCATTACGGGACGACATTCACCAGTGCCAGTAATTGATGAAATCTACATGAGAAGAAGTTCCTCTTATTATCAGACGGTTCTTCGCTCGCGGGCGAATCGATATTACGTGCTGGGATGTAAATGATCGTCGCGCTTTTAGCCAGCGCGTGCAGGGGGTCGTGTTCCCAATTTCTTTACCTCGTGTAACAAAGAAAAAGAAAAAAAAAAAAAACAACATTAGCGCCGATTTCGCTACGGAACGTTTCGTATAGCGCTGTGATCGGGAAAGCTGACATTAAATTAGAAACTAAGGTTGGCTACTACCCAGGATGTCTATGTCAGTCCGACAGAGTTCAATGCGAAACGTTGCCGCTATGCGCCACACCGTGGCGCCACCGTCTTGTCGCACGCTTTTAGTGGTGAGTATTACAGGGGTGGGTCGACTACTTTGGCGAACCACAGCCAAACATGTACATATTACCGAAAAAAAAAAGAAGAAACTAAACACCGTTAATAGTTATCCACTCAAAGGGTAACCTAATAATTTACTCCTTAATTACTGAGATTAAAAAAAGAACCCGTTACTTTTGCTTAGATATAACGGATTACACTCTCGGCACCCTGAATTATTCGTTTCTTTATGCAGAAGTAACTATCCAATTTTTTGTCACAAATATTGCATCGTTTTTGAACTCAATAATAGGTATGCAGATGGCGGCGACGTACCTAGCTATTCTGTCATACTTTGCGGACATTATTATTTTTTTATAGTCTCTCTGACTCTTTCTCGCCATGAAGATCACAGGCGAAATCAGAGGTGAAAACCAAACGAAGTTGTGTTGGATAAGTTATTCTCCGGAAGTAACTGAATAGTGCATCGCGTTACTCAGTCAACAAGTAACGACAATACTTTACTCCTTTATTTTCTTGAAAATTTGTTACCTTGTTACTTTAAAAAGTAACTAGATACAAGTAGCGCGTTAGTCGTTGCTCGCTACGTGCAAGTCTGACCAAAGCTCTCGCCGCAGAACCAAGAGGTACCGGGTTCGATTCCCACCCATGCCCATTTCGATCTTTATAAACGTCGTACCGGCGCGCGATCCTGCATCACTACTGCGTGATCCACGCTGAACACCCCAAGCTAGCAGCGTGAACCGCGCTGCCTACATTTCTCGTCTACAGCGGAAATACCGGACACCCACTATGGGGCTGACTAGCTCCCCGTTGCCTAAAAAATCACATGACACAATTACTTTACTTCATTAAGCTCAGCACTTACCCGTTCCCTCTGTCTTGACGCTGAGGACTTGGGTGGGGTCTCCTTTGCCCGCGTCGTTGAAGGCTTCCATGTAGAGTTGGTAGCGGGTTCCGCAACGCAGTTGCTCCAACACGATGCTCTGCTGCGTTCCGGGAACGTGCTGCTTCACCCAGTCGTTCTGATCCTCCTTGTAGTGCAGAACGTACCCTGTAAATTTAAACACCAAGCACAATTTATTAGGAAAACGAAAGATTACGGGACTGCTTTGAACACCTTCAAGTCTCCATGATGGCGAGATTTAAGAAACAACTTGGTTACAATATTATGCACCTCACGTATTCTTTTTTAACCTTTATTTTCTCGGCGTAGCAGGCGGGAGGCCAATTCTTGAAGTACACCAGAAGAGTACAGGTAAATATAAAGTTATAGACATTGCCTGGGTTAGACATTTTGTCCAATCTAATAGAAGTTCAATACCACTTAATGTGTGTGTGTGTGTTTTTTAGGAGCAGCCCTTTCTTAGAAGGTTTTGCGAAAATATTTTTCCCTGAGTTTAGAGCCCAAGTCACAGCGTGACGTCACGTAACACGTGACGTTACGTGGCACCGTGAGGTCACAGGACGTCATGTTACGCATTAACATAGTAATCTCGCCGCTAAATTTAGCGGGAAATTTGATGTCACGTTACCTTACTTTGTCGCGTGAAACCACAACTCGAAACCGTGAAGGTGAAATTCCCCGCTAAATTTAGCGAAACAATTTGTGTCAACTGACATTGTGGCGTCGTCCGGTCAAACCAACACAGACAACGAAGCCACGAGGGGGCTTATTATATGAAGCTATCACTTTTTAAAACATTTTGAACAGAAGAATAAAAGAAAACTCTGTTTGCACAAAAATCCTGAATGTGCCATTTCGCGGATCCACTGTCGTAGCCATACGGTGCTAATCGTTTCCTTCAAATCGGAATCAACGTTTGTTTGCAGCAACGAATGAGATCCTACCGCGGAACGTTGCGTTTTGGTATTCACGGGGTTGGTTATAAGAAGAACTAGTTATGCAGGCGTTGGTAAAAAGCGCACAGTAACTCCGCTAACGTTTTCGAAGTGACACGACACGACATGCGGTGTGTCTCCATAACTGGCAGCTGGCATACATTGTTTCACCTAAATCTGCTATCGCACCACTCGGACATCGTAGAAAATATACTGTGTTCACTGTAGACATTGGGAGAGTCTTATCTGCGATGACGCATCAAACATCTCCCAACCATGTTTCATGCTTGTAACATGTTTGTTGCTCGGGATATGCCGCATCAAAACGGCGTGTGCAGATTCTATTTTGTTTGATGTGTTAAGCAGTGACCGCGGTTTTACGCCTGACCGCCACAAACGCTGAGTCGTCCTAGCCAATCCAGCGTAGTAAGCGCTTCCCGTGGCACCGCGTCCCGCCTGGTTGCTGCAACCCCATCCGGAGGGCCACGCGACACACGACACAGCGCTAGCTCCTAGGGCTCGTGGCGTTTGCTGCGGGACATCGCAAGACAACGCGAAGTGAAGCCCGTTGGACACCCGACAACGCGGTGTACTTCACCGCATCTGTTCAGTTGGTTCCGAATGCAGTCGCTTCCACATCCAGTGTACGTATTTGAGTGAACCTGGAAAGCGTCTGAAAGTGTCATAAACACGTTCTCGGGTTGAAGGTGTGAAAACGGCGAACAAAAACGTTCATCCCTAGAAATCGTTGATCCCTAAAGCGTTCATCCCTAGGGCAAAAACGTTCATCTTTAGGGGTTACTGGGGTACGCCCTTTGAGTACAAACCCGCTGTTTGTTCCAAGACACACGCACCTGAATCGTATTGTTTTCGAAAATCATGTACGCTATCACTTTCCTGTGGATGTGATTTCGAATATTCATTTATTTTTCAGCGTCCCCAGAGAAATAAAGCTGTTTTTCTCGTATAATTATACGACGCTTCGTAGAACGCTGAATGATACCGAAAGTCTGACGCCAGGCGAGGTATACGATGCGACAGTTTAACATTGAAATATTCCATGGATCAAAATATATACAACGCATTTTTGTTTTATGAGGCGACGTTCACTTAGGTTTATTATTGTAGGGCGGAAGGTGGCGCCTTTGAAATTTATATTAACGAAAAAGAAATTTGTCAGCGAGAAAGGAACAAACTTGTCCTTTTTCCTTAAGCATTTTTACCGAAATAAACCCCATAGAAAGCGCATCCTGTCATTTCTTTGTTGGATGAATATTATTCCTTTGTAGACGTCAACGGGTTGAGAGAGATTTTGTTTTAAAATTCTTTTGACTTCGCAGTATTATGGTTTCGAACATTAGCATTTTATCAACACCCATAGAATCACAATTGTATATATCTTCACCTTTCTGCGATGTGTACACTATTTATGCGATTCGAGAAACCGGGGTCATATTTCTTCTTTTGTTCACTGTAGAAAAAACTTACTATCTTCGGTGACTTCCGAAACTCGAAGTCATAATGAGTGATTATTCCTGAAAGTTATCAATCTTCAAATATCTTCATATCTTTATTATCAAACATCTTCATACCTTCCTAGATTCAAACAGCTTTTTCTGCGGCTCTCAACATGGTTTTCGCGGGTCCCTATCCTGTGAGACCCAACTTACCTGCCTTACTAGCGACCTCTTTCAGAATATGGACTCCGGTTATCCTACTCACGCTGTGTTTCTTGATTTTGCCAAAGCCTTTCATAAGGTTCCACATAACCTTTTACTTCATAAATTATCGACGTTTAGCACTGCCCCTCAAGTACTCGCGTGGATTATTTCTTTCCTATCTGATCAATCTCAGTCTGTTTATGCTAACCACACAACTTCCACTGCCACTCCTGTTACTTCTGGCGTCCCTGAAGGAACGGTCCTTGGGCCTCTACTTTTCCTAATATACATAAATGATCTCCCACTTCACATTCTTTCCTCTCTTTGTTTCTTTGCTGATGATTGTGTTGTGTACAGAAAAATACCAACACTCAATGACTCCCTAGTATTACAGACAGATCTCGTTAAAATAGCCGACTGGCACCTTACGTGGCCGATGACTCTCAATATTAATAAATGTAAATGCATGTGTTTCTCTCGTTCTCCATCTTGCCCCCAGCCGAACCTCACTCTTCACGGTACAGCCCTTACTTGTACTAATGAGTATACGTATCTAAACATTTCGACAAAACCCCCGAGACTGGGACAAAAAGGGGACGGACAAACAGAAAGTCTCAAACACAGAGCTGTGTTTGAGACTTTGTGTTTGTCCGTCCCCTTTTTGTCCCAGTCTCGGGGTTTTTGTCGAAATGTTTAACCACCCCAGCTCGTTTGCGCCCTTACCTTTTGTTCATAGGTATCTAGGTGTTCATATTACTTCTGACATCTCCTGGCATACTCATATTATTACTATCATAGCATCGGCTAACCGCAGTTTAGGATATTTACGCCGCAAGTTTAAGTCTGCCTCTCCTGTCCTTAAACGTCTCCTCTATGCTACCTTTGTTCGCCCTAAATTAGAATACCCATCTTCGATTTGGAGACCTCATCAACTTATTTCAGCAAACAAAATGGAGTCTGTCCCGAATTACGCCGTTCGTTCCATTCTGTCTGATTACTCACGTTTCTTCAGTGTGTCTGCCATGAAAGCCCAGCTTGACATCCCCAGTCTTTCTGTTCGTCGTAACATTTCCCGTCTTTGTCTTCCGCACAATATTTAGTGCCACCCACCCTTACATCACTCTCTGCTTCACCCGCCTGCTTACGTCTCTTCGAGGTTTGATCATCCCTGCAAGATAGCCTGGCCCAAATGCAACTCAACAGCCTACCTTTATTCTGCCCTTCCGGACGCCATAGTGAGCTGGAACGACCTTCCGGAGAATATCGTCACCATCAGCGACGGCACCTTGTTTCGGAGAGTTATATCTAATCGTCTTACAAACCCCCACTCCCCTCTGTAATGCCTCGGGCCTTGAGGATATTCAAAATAAATAAATAAATAAATAAATGAAATAAATATATTAGTCATGAAACCTATTTCCATTCACCACAAAAAAGCCTGTCCTTTTTAGCCACAAGATAACGCCTACCTGTACCCCATATCCTGCTCTAGTCATAAATTCTCCTAATGACAAATTTGAAATCGTAACATAATGCCACGTGTATGATCGAGAAGACACGCTTCTTTGTTCTTCTAAAAGCTTCGCGTACACTCTTACACCGAGAATAAATTATAAGGAGGCCAGAATGGCTTTGTCCAGTCAGTCGCTCTCGCTCTAACTCTTTCCCTAACAATCTAGATCGAATATTTGAGATGACAAGCATAGTAGATAAAGATCCGAGAGCCGGATCGCTGATTCGATCACTGATTCCCCCTTGCGATGTCCAGCTGTTACACCGACGCACCGTCGCTTGCTGCTGCTGCCGCCGCCGAGACTCGCTGCTGCTTTGTCGACGTCTTTTCTTTTCCTTTTTCGTTTCTGACACAAGTTCGCCTCCATTCAATTTTTAGTTCATTTTTTTTTACCTGTTCAACTGGCATTTGTGAGAATATGTTCTAACTACTTAATTCGGTTTAGAAGTATTACTTCATTAAATTTTTGAAGATTCAATACACTTCACTTATTTTCGCGTTTTTAACTTGAACTTGCTTGTCTTCTTTCAGACATCTAATTGCGTTTACTTTTTTTTCAGCTAAAACAAAAATGGTGCGCCTCGTTTGAGCGGGTTTCAAAATTATACTTGGCTAGATAATTTCAGTGAGATTACTCGTTTTTTAGAGTCCCTTATTTGGCCTGATATATATATATATATATATATATATATATATATTAGGTTAAGCGTTTTGAATATTTTCAGAATAAAATACGCTGCAACCGTTTGACAAATTTCGTATACATCACATATTTTTTACTTAATAAATTAAGTCTAAGCATTAACTCGGAAAAAAATATTTATCTTCTTCGCTTTGTTTCTTATACGCACCATTGACAGGTATGTCGGGTGGCTCCCAAACCAAGTGCACAGATGTTGCCGTGGTGGACTGCACCCTAATTGAGGGTGGGCTCGGAGGATCTGAAAAAATTTAATAAAACACCATGTCTTAAAACAAACGCAATAACTGCCTATTTCATCACAGTCACCTTTTATTACAAAGTTGTAACTTCATGAACAAAGCTCTATTGCTTCAAATGTGTTTTAAACCATTTAGAATATAGAGTTATGCTCCAAATTTTATTTTCGGTGTCTTCATTCTTGCTGTAAATCTACAAAACATGTTTGTCTCAATGCATAAAATGACGGGACTTGGGGAATTTTATTCTACATTACCCACAGCGTAGAAGACAATCTACGCCAAAGAATATTAAATTCAACATCAGTATCGACAAGAATAACAAAAGCATAAAACCCGCGTTAACGTCATCGGTAGAATACAGAACAAAAGTGAAAAAAAAATCTACGTTGCCTAATACCTTTTGCGCTTAATAATAAGCGTCCTGAAGAGACCCTCACATAATGGGAACTAAAAAACTGCGACCGAAAAAGTAAACAGGCAAAATACGTGCGAGTTTCGAAAGCCTTTCAAAGAATAGTGGCACAATAAAGTTATCTCATCACGCCTATTAGTTTTCCGCTCGAGCCGCTGGACTCTTCCGACTCTCCCTTTGTTCTAGAAAAATCAAAGTGTATTATTATTAGCAGTGTGCGAGTGCCCATTATGCATAGCGCCGAGACGCCCGGGGACAAAAGCCGCTATCGAAGTACACGCACGAAGCCGATAGCCGAGGCGCCGTTAGGAAACTTCTCGCAATTTTGCGGGTGCGGCCTAATGGAAAAGCTGCTGCTAGACTCCGAAGAGACGATAATAACCTCGCACGCTTACTGCAACGCAGTTGGAAAGAGGGTGGATAACCTGCGCATTTTAACGTTGCACTACGTTCTATGTACCAGAATTTTCTTGTACAGAGGCTTATAGAGTACTAGTTATTTTTATAGTAATATACTGTATATATATATATATATATATATATATATATATATATTTAATGCTTCATAACGGGCTGTCTTATCATAAAGATAAAACGCTAGTCATTTGTCCATTGGTTAACTAATTTAGAAATAAAGGTTGTTAGGTTTTGCCTACAGTCTCTTGTATTTATGCGCCGGAAAGTATATTCCTTCTAACCTGAAGGATGAAAACAAGTTTTCATAATGTTCATACACCGCACGAAATAGTTCTTACAAGATTTAGTTGTCGGAGGAAGAAGCGTTGCTTTTGGCGTCTGAAACATGTACTACTAGATGAACTAATATATATCTCGTCTGAAATATACCTACATAATATTTATTCTCAAAATAATGGCGACAATTAGTGATGTTTTGTGAGGACCAGGACATTTTTTACTACGGTTCTTGGGGTGAAACGAGTATAGTTATCTCTTTTTGCCTAATAAAGATACCTGAATCGCAAAATTATTTATTGGCTTTCATGCTGTTCCCATGGATGGTGGCTATTGTAACCTAATGTTCCTTTCCTATTTAAAATATACATAGGGCAAAATGTCAGTTATATACTCTAAAAGCAAGTAACAACTACTTGTTTAGTGGCAAAAAGAGCCAGATATCATCTAAAGTACTGGAAAAACTTTAACGGTAATCAAACAGAAATCAAGTGACCCAGTTTTCGAGGCTGTGAAACAAATAAATGATACAGCAAACAGCTGACGTGAACCTTTAAAATGTTAAATATTAAAAATATCACATTTCTTCTATAAGTACATATAGGGTAATTATTCAATCGCCAATGAAATTCGTCTTATCACTCAGCTATAAACAATGGTCCGCCTTATACAGTGCAATCCCGCCTCGCAACGCGAGTAACAATTGATGCGGTTTACGCAGATGCACTGCTAATTTAAAATAAAAACGTAAGGAAAAGTGAGCGTTACTCTTAACTGTCCCCTGAAAAGCGCAACGTATCGGAATAAATCCGGCTCAGCTCTTTATTTTCGCCATTTTATGCCTGGTTCTCTCGTATATATTCATAGAACTATAGACGCTTTACACACGCGGCAAATTTCAGCCGCCATTGCTGACCTTGTTTTGTCTTCCCAAGATGTCAAGCCCCTCAAACGGGCGCTAACGAGCCTCCACAAAGTTCATTGTCGGAGAAAATCACACGGCCGAATCAAATATGGTATCGAACCGTTCTGTTGTGGTAATCATGAAGTGAACTAAACATAATAAAAAGAAACAAACACTGAAGGCCAGTTACGGCTACGCCCGTGCGCAGCTGCTTAAAGCGGCTACACAAAGGAGAGAGTTTTTGAACTCCTCACCGTGTTCGAGAGTCTTAGCGACGATCTCTTCACTGGCCGGCCCTGAACCAGCCGAATTGAAAGCTTGCAGTCGGATGGAATACTCCGTGTTGCGCCGCAAGTTGCTCAGCAAGAACTCCTCGATTTCTCCATTCCTCGCGCTTTCGAGCGTCTTGTAAACGTACTGCTCGCCGGAGCGGTGGAGCTTGTAGCCCAAGTAGTAGCCTTTAACCGGACTGCGCCGCTCTTCAGAGGGAGGTGCCTGCGTAAAGAAAGCCGAGACGTTATTTAAGCCGTATCAAAAGCGAGACCCAATACGAGAATAGAAGTTGTACATCCTTCGGCATTAAGCTGCTGTTATCCGGTCCTTGTTCTTTTGTGCACTGCTTGCCTTTTTGTCATCATGAACCAACTGGCCTACATAGCCATCGTGACTCTCGCTAGAAGTTAAGCTACGTGGTAATAAATCAGAATCTTTTAAAAGTTTTTCGAAATTTGAGCGACTAGTTTACATCTGAGAACAGTGTCCAAATTGCAGAGCGCTGCATCACTCAAAAGCTTACGAGTGAAAAAAAGACACTGTATTCCGGCTGTTTTTATCCTGCTGAATCTAGAAATGACACAGCGTTATTCGATCCGAAGCGATATCCGTACATCCCTACATATAACTGGGGACACGGAACAATGAATAAGCTGCCGGGTTTATGGACGCACGACAAATGCACGGCAGCGCAAAGACACGAGGAACGAAAGACCCGCAACTACAAATGCAACCACGGCGTCGGAGGCCTTTGAACATCGGCTCTCCCAATCATCGGTACTTGCTGAAGGTTGGCTCACACATTTGCATTTGAATGCGCTCGATGGTGTCTCGTTGCATTGTAACCGGTTAACATGCCGGCGCTTTTCCGCCATATATTAGGTAGCTCTGAAGCCATTTCGATAACGTATTTCCTTTTTATTATCTTTAACTCTTCATTATTTCACCCTGCATTTTGGCTATTGGTTGCCTATTCACCTATATCACCTAGCCTATTTTCTGTGATAATCAGGAACTCATCGTGTTGAATCATTTAATTATGCAGCGTATCGTGTGGTGTGGTGTCTAGTGATTGCGTACTTGTCACAAACACGTCACATGTACTTAACAAGTGAAAAAGCAAACAATCGCTGTATCGGACATTAAAAACAATTTCATTTGGCACCCTCCTTCGTACAGTTAGGATATGTAAATTAAAAAAAAAAACATCCATGACATATAAAGGAAGGAGTTAGATACGAGGTAGAACCCCACACGATACAACTGTCTTTTGTGATCCTCACTTGCTTACTTTCGTTTAGTTCACATGTAAATATTTCATCAACGCGCTTAAATATCTCAGTATGTACATAATTCGCAAGCGTATCCAATGGCATGTCGCGGTCGGTTCCTTAGATGTCTTGTACGCGAAGAAACTGTGCAGCTGAAGGGAGTTAACGAGAAGTTAGCGTTCCTGAAAGGTCAAACCAGGCCTTGTGATAAGTTATTCATTTACCCGTTTTTATTTTATCGTAACGTCCATGCCAAGGCAACAGTTTATATTGATTTTCAATCGTTCGAGAAAAATATAGTGAGCGCTGAACTGCTTGGAGCGTTGACGACAACATTTCAGAGGTACATAAATCTACTAATATAATATGCCGGTCGCGATTGGTGTCCGCGTAATTTTCGTCCATCAAATAAAGATAGCACGTGACGTGACTCAGCTAGAATCAATATTTCTTTCATGTTGCTGCCTCCCAGTTTCTTCCATTCACACTTTTATCGAGCATTGGTATTCCTTGAAAGTCGCGATGGATTTAAAAACTGTCGAATGCAACTGCTTTGTAAAGGGTGCTTCCCCGCAGTAAGGGTAACCATGAGGGGAAACATATATTGACGGCTAGTGCGAAGGTGTCCACGCTGTCCGTGCGTTGTCCGACTTACCTTCCATTTAATCTTTATGGACTTGGAACTTGTCGGTTCGATTTGGATCTCGGTTGGCGGGTTGCTGGGTGCTGGGAATAAAATACACGGAAAGACTGATTAAAGCGCACCCACGGGTGTTTAAATATCATCGCATCCGTGATAAATGACTTCTTAGCTATTGTTGTATACGATATTCAATGAAGAGCCATTGTAGATTCTCTCATGAGAAATCCCTCTAAATCATTAGATAATTTCTTCTAAGACCTAGTGACCACATATCGCAATCGGAACTGTCGGCAGATTAATTAGTCTGTATGATTCTAAATTTCCCCTTAAAAACTGGTAAGCGTTGCTTTCTTTATATATCTATTTTTTTTTGCATTTGAGCTCTTTGTTTGTCGTAGTCCGCTATATTTTTTATTGATTATATACCGCATTTCGGACAGCTTATTTCTTGAAATTTTATTTAAATTTCAAACTTCTAGCAAAGTGTCGCCCTCTGTGTGCAGCCACACGCATCAACAGTTCTAACGCATGACCGACTTTCACATTTCCAAACTTTCCTGGATCGATCGATATCCGTCGTCGCAGCGGCCACTGCCATCTGGTGCTGCTCCACGAACTTTTTCAGGAAATCGATGGCGGGAGTGTGAGTGGTCACAAGGACCCCAGATGGCGGGAGCGGTATCAGCCGTTCGTATTTAATCAAACTAAATTATCTCGAAACCAATACACTACCTGTAAAACGTAAGAAATGTCCCGTATGTTGTACGGTATTCAAATACATTGTGCACGATCGTGCAGAAAATACTAGGTTACGAATAGAAGTTAAAATGACTGATTCCCACTTTAAATATTAACGTAAATGCTTCCTTTTTACCTAGTGCACAAGCTTCCGTACACGCATAGAAGGTGGCGCCACACTCCTCTCATATTAACTGTTTAGGTAAATTGTTTTCTCAGATAAATCGTGCTACGCGTAATGAGGGCTCAATCACTGACTACAGATACTTTTTTTCTGCAATTTATTTAGTGTTTAATAAGTAATGTCGCCTGTTTATCTTCCTTTTATAAAACCAAAACGTTTTCTTGGTGTAAGTCTCAATGCTTTGTCTAAGATACAGCGCCAACTGCGCCATATTTGAGACATAAATATATCGTACCGTTTACTGCTCCTTATAGATGAAAATATGTAATATTATTTAGGCAAAACTTAGTATCAAACACTTACACTAGTTTTAATAGACAAGCAATTCTACAGAATATTAAACCATCTTCTTTCTAACCAGCGTGTTATAAAAAAAAAAAAAAAAAAAAACGCATCTCCACGTGGTGAATGATGTTGATTTGGGGCGAAGCTCTGTGGCGTTTGCCTGTGTAGACGCTGAGCCGCAGCATGCCGAGCCTTTCGTTCGTTTTTATCCATGTCACGCTGCGGTCAAATGCTCAAACGCGTATATAACCACGTTCCATACCACACATTCTCTTTCTGACATGGATGAAAACGAACGAAAGGCTCGGCATGCTGCGGCTCACCATCTACGCAGACAAGCACCACAAGAGCTTCGCCCCAATCAACATCATTCACCACGTGGAGATGCGGTTATTTCTTTTTTGCCCTACACGAGCACGGAAGCACGTTCTTACGTGCTCGTGAGCACGTGAGCTCACGAGCAGGAGCACGTGCACCCGAGGGCGGACGGAAACACGGACATGGCTAGCCCCTCAGGAGCTTCGCCCCTAAAAGGGTTTTGCATCTTTCGTATACGACGATAAACCCCCAATAATATTCGCCCCCGCCGGTTTCATTAAAATGGCGGAAAAAAGACTAGAGGTGTGTTTTAATAATATAAAAAAAAATTACTGAATTTTTTTGTTATTTATAGCTTTATGTTGCGTTGACTGAAAACACAGCCCGCCCTTATCTGTATCTTATCTGTACTGGGTGCTTTTCTAATATTCGGGTCACAGGCATGTTTTTTTGTTTTGTTTTTTAACTTGGGGAACACTTCTTCTGTGTTCTGTTTTCTTTAACATTTATCCCAACGTTTTTCCCGGTATTGAACAAAGTCACCCACAAACACTGAATCTGTGGTAAAGATAAACCCTGCTAAAAACAACCCTGTGTTTAAACAAAAATAAAGCGAAAAAAAACGAGGAAACTGAGTTATAATATTCACTCGCAAGTTTGAATTTTTGAAGGAGTTTCTGGCTTTATGTTTTTTCTTTCGTGAATAAATTATGTGAACTCAATATCTCTCCCCCCTCTCTCTCTCTCTTACTATATATACAGGGTGTTTTTCTTTTTTATTCTTGCAGATTTGTTTTAAAAAAGAGCCATAAAAACTACACATATGCGGTTTGTGCGAGGGTGTTACACGCCCTGGCTGACATTATGTGGGTGGCTAATCTTTGCGATAAGTTGGGTAATTAATTAAAAGTCACTAATTAACTTTTTATTAGCGAAAATAGACATATGGTTCCAATTAGAAACTTGCTGAGCGTCGTCCGAAACCCTTAAATCAGTCATTTTTAGAAAGACTTTCAGCGCGTGAGAAGCGTAGTAGTGCACTAAAGTTGCCACTTTTGGAGCAGGTACAAGACTAGTGGTTTCGGTAAGGCGCCCGCGCAATTTTTCCGTCTTTTATCTAGCCCCAGCCTTGTACCCGCTTCACGAATGGTAACTTCAGCGCACTACTGCGCTTCACACGCGCTCAAAGTCTTTTTTAAAAATGACTGATTTAAGGGTTTTGGGTGACGCTCAGCAAGTTTATAATTGGAAGCACACCTTTATTTTCACTAATTAAAGAACTTAATTAGTAAATTTTAATTAATAATTCGACTTATCGCAAAGATATGCCACCCAAATAATGTCCCCCTGGGCGTATAACTCACTCGCACAAACCGCATAAGTGTAGCTTTCACGGCTTTTTTTTAAAAACAAATCTGCAAGAATAAAAAAAAACACCCGGTTCATATATATATATATATATATATCAGTGTGTCGAACCGAAAAAAATAGGGGTTCGGTTACGGTTCAGGTTCAGGTAAATTTATTTTGTTCCGGTTCAGTTCCGGTTCGATTAATTCGATCCGCGAACCGGTTCGCGAACCGGTTCGGGGCGCTGAACCGGTTCGCGAACCGGTTCGGAAATTATAAGTGACAAATTGCAATGTCAAAATAAAAAAATAAAAATTGCAACATCACGTTCTAGAAACGTGTTATGAAATGAGCACACAGCAGCCTTTAGGATTTACGAGATTGTAGGAAAATGAAATCCCGTGACGCAATTTTTTTTTTCTTTTTTTTTTTTGCACAGCCTTTCAATCCTCTTTCTTCCGTGCAAGCCGCGACCAGCGCAATACTGGTCCCTATGTCAAGATTCATGGATGCAGCGTTTGTCAACATTCATGGATGCAGCGTTTATATTCCTAAGACTGAGTGGAGAAGAAAAATATGTAAGCGAGGTGTGTGTCAGTTGACGGCACTTAAAAAAACAAAAGGCATTGATAGCACATTCATTGTCAACAGCGCGTGGCCGAACCGTCTTGACATGAGCCGGTAACCGTTATTTTTTTTCCGGTTCAGTTCCGGTTCGGGTTCATCGCGATGACAAAATAACGGTACGGGTTCGGGTTCAGTTCCGGAAAAAATACCGGTTCGGTTCCGGTTTTCGGTTCGGTTCGGTTCCGGTTCGACACCCTGATATATATATATATAAATATATATATATATATATATATCACCTTAAAACAGGCAAACACTAACACGCACGAACAATACTTTTTATATAAATAGCTTATTTTCTATCAAAGACGATGCACAAAAAGGGGCAAAATCTCAAAGTTGTATAAAACAGAGCGACTAATCTCAAAACCATCAAAAGTTGTTTTGTTTGAAGACTAGCTGACATTTGAGTTATCTCATGTACCATCATGCACTTGTTAAGTTCGTATGAGTGGTTTTTTTTTAGTTCCTGCTACCGTATACTGAGATATAAAGGTTTAAAAAATCGAAGATGATATTCGAAAGTAGGATCGAGACAGAAATGTAAAACATTTGTACTCAATCTTCTATTTACAAACATTCGCTCTTTACGTGTCGTTGTTTTTCTCTTCTGACGTTCTGTGCATAACTGAGGCAAAAAAAAACACGAAAACTTCTATCAATCAGTGTCTCGTATGGTGACAAACTTTTGTCTTTTTTTGTCTTTTTTTTTTTTTTAAGAAAACGTCAGGTTGAAGTTTGATTACCCAAACTTTTAAAAGGGGAGATTGCCCGGGCCTAGTGCTCGAATCCATCACTGTCTATCTTGCGTAAATATCAGGTACTCGTTCATGCTTTGCCTAATCGAGAAACTTGAATTTCTGTCGTAAAGGGTAAAGGGTAGCGTGAACGAATTTGTCCTTGTCGGTTTATTCGAGCTTGGTAGCTTCAATCCGAGAAGGTGTTGGGCAACTCGCAATTCTATAATGAGTTAGAAAGCGCGTGCCTATCGAGCTGTGAAAATATTAAGCTTCCCGTGACGACGTGCACTGGGTTAGGAAAAAAAAACTATGAAGTTATTTTTTTACGCAACGAAGTTTTAGTACAGGACGTTTTTGGTGTATTTTTCTGACCATCACTTTTAAACGTGATATTTTCTACAATACTGCTGTCTCGTCCATTCGTCCGTATAACACACCGACAGTCTATTGGAGCAAACAAATTAACTTTATAATGTCAATGCATAAAGAATTATGATCGCCTGTACTAATTTCAAGCATAATCTCAACATCAAGGAATAATATTTTTTAAAAGATACTATCGTATTTATTCGCAATTAGGTCGACCTCTTTATTAAAAAAAAAGCTCAAGAATAGTGAATTACTGCGATTTATGGTAGAGGCCTGGCGAATGACGAGGCACCAATAACGTCAAACCTCAAAAATAAGATCCCCGTGGATCGCCTTCCTTTTTGTTTTCTTTATTTCAAACGTTTTTTTTTTCTGGTCATCCGCTGTTGTTGTTTTTTTTTTTTTTTGTAAGTTTTAATGATTGAAATTTGTGGGCTCCATGGGAAAGTAGACAGACAAATCTGTTCATAAAACGGTCGACATATTTTCGAATAAATAGGCTACTACCTTCTCTTATAATGTTTCTTTGTACTGTGTTTTAAGTCTAAATAGCGAGAAGAATTATGAGAACACTAATATTGCAAACGCCATGCTTTCAGCAGCTTAATTCAAGAGCTCTCAAAAATTCCGGTCGATTGCCCGCCCGCCTCACTCTCATTAATGATCGTTTGAACAAGACTAAGATAAAGCATGGTTTGTTGATAACGAAGACCGCGTGATTAAATCCTTTAGTTTGAGGAAATGCTCAACATTAATTAATCAAAAATGTTTAGTAACTTCATGTATGCATTGAGTAAAATTTAGGACTAAATTTCATTTGGCTACCGACTATAAAATCTGCCAGAAATATGTTCCGGCACATAAACCCTATCAAAAAGCATTCAAATGATCCAAAAACGGTTTGGGACAAAAAAAAAAAAAAAAGACGTTGACGGAACATATGCTTGAAACCTTTGTGAAATAGACATATTACTTCGCAACCTCGTAAGGCTGGCAGTGCCCTAGAATGCTAGATATTTAATAGGGGAGGCATGCCGGTAAGATAAGGAAAAGCGTAAATAGAGCAAAACTTCCCGTTCCTTGCCGTGTACTGCGAACACACTGCGGCGGCTGCCGAAGCGCTGCACACAGGCTGCACACAATCACATTCCAAACTAACCATGACGTCAGACGACGTCACAGCGTATCGTGACATTCTAGCTTCGAGCGGCGTAATGTTATCCCGAGCAGTGACATCACAACGCCACGTCATGGTATCGCCTGACGTCGCAGTCTTACAAAAAATTTACCAGCTAAATTGAGCAGATAGTTTGTTACGCTAAAATGTAACGAGGAAATTCTCTCTCTAAACTCAGCGGATAGCGTTCCAAGCCACAATGACTCTACACATAACAGACAGCCAGGAATCCGCCACTAGATAGAGACAAAAAGGGTCGTAGCCTTCAAAACACCTCACCTTCTTCCTTGGTGATGACGCTGACCACCTCGCTGGGGTTCCCGTGTCCCAGGGAGTTTTCGGCCAGCACCCGAAAGTTGTACGTGGTGACGGGATTCAGGTTGCGCACCACGACGGACAGATCGCTGGGGGAGTTGCGCGCTGACATCACGTCCGGGGTCCACTGCTCTGAACGAGAGGGCGCCGCGGTCCGCGCTTCCCAAAAACCGAAACGCCAAACGGGTCTGGGAGCCGCTAGGGAACGAACACTTTCTAACACGCTGTGTCGACGGAACAACCTACGTCCAAAAGGAAGCCAGCAGTTTTTTTTTTCTTCACTCGGTGCAGCCTCAAACAAAGCAATTGAACACTAAGTCCATGAACCCGTACCAAAGACAGCGCTCTGCAGCGCTCGTGTGCCTGTCTTCATTCTTTATAATAGGAATCTCTCTAAAGCTACGAGGGTAGAAAGAAAAGATTCCGGAATGAAACTGAAAACAATTTATAACTGATTTCAGTTATACTTTATTTTTGGACATAACTACCCCGAAGCTCAACACAATTAGTCCAATGTTTCGCCTGCTTTTTGATTCCTACCCGTAAGTGACATTCTTCTAAATCATCCAAACAACTGTTCACAGCCTCCATCATCTCTTCATTCGACAAAAATTTCATTCCAGCGAAGACGGTCGTTAGCTTTGGGAATAGTTGGACGTCCGAGCAATTTAAATCAGGTGAACACGGTGGAAGCGGAAGGATTTTAAACATCAGTTTTGTCAGTTTTTGATAAGCGACTGCACTTGAATGGCGCGTGCATTGTCATGGTGAAAGAACACCTGGTTCTTAACCATTCCCCGGCGTTTTTTTAATTACTTGTTTCAGCTTGTTCATAAGTGCCATGTAGTATTGGCCAGGAACATTTTTTTCATTTTCAAGATAATTAATTAGCAAAAGTCTTTTGCCGTATTAAATGAAACTAATGCCATCGCCTTGCCTACCAACTGAATGGTACTGGCCTTCGTCGGAGCCTATTCACATGGCCCGGTGCATTCGATTTACTGGTGGTTCTCGTTCTCGACCATAGTTGCAAATCGTCGCTTCAAAGCCCTTGGATTTGCCTGAAACACTTGCAAACTCTTGACTGACGTTCGAGCTCAAACGCGTTTTTGCTCCAGATTGAGGTAGTGCGGCACCCATTTTGCAGAACTTTTTTTTTAATCTCAATTCATTATGTGAAATATGAGCAGTTCGTTCAGAAGAGATTATCGCTGCTCCCTCAACTTCTCGCACTTTTATGAGGCGGTATTCTAAATCGAAGTGATGTATTTTATCAGAATTTCTGGTCTGGTAACAATTTTTGGACGTCATGAACATGGTTCATCACTGTTTCCCTACGACATCATTTGACTTGGGAAACTCCGAAACTCACGGTGAAAAATGATGGTGATGATTCCACAACAACAGCATTCAAACTAAATCTGATTTCCGTCGCCGTTTTTATCTCCAAAAAAAAATATTTTGGCGACAACTCGTATTTCGTTTTTATCCATCATCAAAAATGTTCATGGTTGCCGGACTAGAATGCTTTTCAAAGCTAGAATTTTCGAGATATAGATTTGATATTTGTTGTCATTCTACACAAAAGGGTTGCCAACATTGTGACATAAAAACAATTTGAAAAAAAAATTACCCTAGCGGCGATTCCGAAAACTTTTCAATCT
Source organism: Ixodes scapularis (assembly GCF_016920785.2). Classification (NCBI taxonomy): domain Eukaryota; kingdom Metazoa; phylum Arthropoda; class Arachnida; order Ixodida; family Ixodidae; genus Ixodes; species Ixodes scapularis. The sequence continues at coordinate 8,617,586 of NW_024609882.1, read as the reverse complement.
AACCTTGTATATTTGCCTATTGTAGTTTGACCAAGAAGGTCTTTTGATGGTGTATTCCCATTATAGTCATTGAGAGATAATAAAAAAGAGGGGAGTGGCAAGACCCGCGCATCTCATTATCGCTTCGCAGTCAATGAGGTTGCCGAATCAGCCAATAAGAACGTCGAAGTATCAATCACGAAGCGAGAGGCATGTAAGTAATAAGCTACGCTCTGCGCTTCGTAGCTGTCAGTAACTGTAGAACTGTAGACAGTGATGTAATGTTGACAGCCTATAAAATAAAAAAAAAAATCAAACCAGAAAACATTTTCGTTCAATGCAGCCTCAACAAAATGCATTGTAATATGAAGCTAATGGACACGTGGTGATCTTATGGTGTCATCATACTGGCGTGGAAGTCTCGGTCGAATATGAATCCATTCTTTTTGGAGACAACCCAACTACACCCTTTATGCATTCTCAGATATAGTCATATTTAAGAGATAATTGCTTCATGCGCTCCTTACGTGTCCTCATTAGAGCCAGCCACCGATCCTCCGTGAAGCGTAAATTGTCTTCTAGCAAGACAAATTAGTGCTCTTCCAGGACGTTCGACAGAGCGATTTAATGTAGCGGCTGGAATGTGTCTTTTCTTTGTTTTGCACAGTCTTCTTTTTTGTTTTGTTTATAAAAAAAACAAGTGTGTCAGACGTTCCACTCCTGAAACGAATTAATCGCCAAGTTTTTTTTTATATAGAGGAATAGAATTTATCTTCCTTTAGCCTTGGTTTCCTGAAGCGCAGCATTTAAATACTCAGTTACTCTTAGGAAGCATCATCCAGATGTCTTGGTCATACCTGATAAACTTGGATATGCACAAATTCTTTTACCGATGAACGAGGCGACGTCATAATGGGTATGACGTCAGCGCGTCACGTGATGTCACAGTGTCACGTGACATCCTGACATGATTACGCCTCTTGGGTCCTTTGGGCTTATATGCTTTATACCTGAGTTTGTGTAAAATCTAGAGCTGGAATCTGAGGCTGCATCTTAACGGGTTTTTGCTAACAGAGAAAAACGAGTAAAGACATTCTATGCCAAAAGCACGTATGGGAGGTGTCTAGTCTCTTCGTTGACTATAACGTAGAGAAAGCGTTGTGTCCCTACCTGAATCCTTCTTGTACTGGATGACGTAGCTGGTAAGGGGTAGGTTCCCACTGTAGGGCTGCATCCACGCCATGGCAACGCTCTGACTCGTCACTTCCTTGATGTTCAGGTTCCGCGGGCTGTCCGGTTTTTCTGCACCGGATTAAGCACCACGGCTCACGAAAATGTTGTCGCACGATTCATCACATGATGTCAACGGCGTCTAAGTGTCGGTAAAAAAACCTACAGTTTTATGTTTTCTACACAACATACACAACTTGGCTCGTCTCGATTTTTTACCAATACAAAGCGGTGTTTCTAAAGCAAACGCTACTACGATTTGTGGACGCATTGAATTGACGCTTCGAATGCGAAGTTTGCTGTTACTTGTTAGTGGTTGGCAACAAGAAGTAGCACTACCATCGGCATTATGACGCGAATATTTTTTTTTTTTTCTCTTAGCGCGTACCCCGATTCGTGAAAAGAATAGAACTTATCAATCAAAAGCTTCTTGGGGCATCAAAGCTTCACCGCAAAAACAAAAATGTTCGCGGAAAATGTTAGCGACCTTGAATTTAAAATCTGATTGTGGGCAACCCCAACTTCAGTAAAAGGTTATGGCATTCGTGTAGTGAGATTCTGAATTTTTTGAAGCTAAGCTCATGTCATTGCATTACCTAAATGGAGGTTTCACCGGAGGTTGAGAGCCTTCGTGTCGAACTCTAGAAAGCACTTATCCCAGGGAGTGTTCAACCGCTCGAGGCGGGTCACGTGGTATATGAGCCGCGTTTCCAATATGAACTGCCAGGAGGTGCCAAAATCGTCGATCGTCTGCAAACGCCTCCGCCTTTCCGCCTGCTTTCCTCCTCGCCACGCAAAAACGCAGCGCATGCGCACTTGCGACCAGTCGGCGCGCGGGAGGCGTACGCAATTAAACTGCGAACGCCCCCCATGGCTTGAGTTGGACGCTCTCTACAATCTATAGACACTCTAGCGAACTCAGGTAGCAGTATACGAGGCTCAACGTAATCCGCGATCACTGCCTGCTAAAAAAAAAGCAAAAAAACAAAACACGTGCGGCGTGGCGAAGCCTAACTCTCTTATTATTGATTCGTGTCCAATGATTTTCTTGAATTAGCCGATAAGAACACCAAATATCCAATCGCGAAGCAAGATGGCTGAAGCAAAATGGGCAGCGCCCTGAGGTTTGTACGCCGTCCTTAACCAGAACAGCAAAATGTTTTTTTTTCTTTTCTCGCTTGGGTTTATCATGTTGTTGCAAGCGGAATGACATGCCACAACGTTGATGGCGGTTTGTATACGTTGGGAAACCGCCACTTTTCAGTACCACTGCACACTATTGATACTTCACTTGCACATGTCCAATTTCCAGGAAGGGGGGGGGGGGGGCATCACTAAAAAATATTTAGGAGATAAACTCTGGAGGAAAACTAGTATTTGCGAAAATACGTTAACAAAACATGCAGAACTAGGTAAACCACAAAAAAAAATGTGGACACTGGAGCTTAAAAAACACAAGGGAGTAACGATTTGTGTTAACCCTCCAATGTCGAATGTACTTAAAGATATTTTTATCAACAAATAAAAGACGTTAAGAGAGAAATTTGAGTAACAATAGAGGCTTCAACACACGGACGTTTTGGAAAGAGCCTTTCCTTTCTCACCGTATACAATATATGCACAGATGATGAGATGGAGGCAGTAGACGATTAGATCTCCAAAGGAACAGTTACGAAGCAACGAGCGTGTACATAAAAATCCAAGTCATGCGTTACTCAAGTTTTTGTTGATTATGTCACATCCCTACCCTTAAATATGTACGAGTAGTCCTGTTTACCAAAATAAATAGACGCACGTTCCTAGTTAAGCACAACCATCATTCATTTCTGTTTATTTAGTTTTGTCTTCTTATAATACTCACCACCTGCGTAAATAAAGACGTAAGTAAAAAAAAAAGAAAAAAAAAGAAGACGGCTTCCATGAGCTGTGTGTTCCCGGTGCATTTGGTTATACGGGGCCTTAGGTAAGTAAAATATCGATACAAATTGTTTAAGTTTCGTCTTTTTCACTGTACGTTGACCTCAATGTACAAAGACTAAGCGAAATAGCTTCTTTTTTTTTTTGCGAAGTTGCGTTGCATTTTGCTGTAGTGTGAAGGCGGGCCAAATGTTAGGAACTTTTAAATATGCAGAATTCAATTTTTAGTAGCACTATACAAGCACGAGGTAGAAAAACTTTAAAACATAAAAAAACAGTAATATTTCTTTGTCTTTTTTTCTGCTTTAACGTATAACTTTTATTAACATCGTACTCTCACCCGCTCGCATCGCTTTTTACTTTGATCTTCTTATATTTAAGATGGAGTCTCGAGTCTTGAATGGGGCAACAACGTGAAAAGTGAATTTTCACTTCTAATCACGCAGCAACACGGTTATAGGAGAAACTTTTAATGTTGTCTTCCTAACGCATACTGAGGAACAGAGTAAAACATACCCTCTAGGCGATAAATTTGAGGTCGTAAAGGCAAACAAGGATTTGTTAGGCGGGACAACGGGCCGCATATTTGACTCCCAAATTAGTAGCATGCCCTTTTATGCAGGGCTCCCCACTAACGCCATAAAACAATAATGGGCTTCGCTAGTGAACCTTAGACAGCGGGCAAAGGTTCCCGGATATATTTTTTGCTTATATGTAACACCACCTAAAACGATTTATATCCTTCAGTGTTAGTGCCTCCTTATTGTGTGAACTTTTCTTTGCAGGAAGCCTGTTTGAAACGCCTATTCTGAACGGATATCCCGAAACGGGTTTGCACACGGCGGCTCAACTGATAGAATTGATTCAATTTTGTTTCTTTTCTTTCAAGTTTGAAACAAAGACCCACCATATGTAAAAATGACTGTCTTACGATGTGCCATTTTCTTGGGAATATATTTCATTCAGACTTATTTTTGAACTATCGTAAAGTTAAAGTTATATTTTGTCTGGACGCACTGCCTGTTATTACATATAAAACTTTCTTAGGCATTTCTGCAATGGTGCCCACACATTTCATAAGACATATTGAAACACCATCATGCACTCAAATAAATTCCCAATCACTTTTATAAACACAAATTAATGTAGGTTAGATCTACCTACTCATTTATTTATGATCATTTTCATAAATAGCTGCTCAGATTTAGAAATATTTCATATTCTCTATTTCTACGTCTTACCACCTTTAAAAACAATTGTTTTCCCCTCAAACACATACTTCTGTTTCGGCTGAAAAATAAACCTGAAACTTTTCCCGGCATTCAACTTTTCACAAATAATGTGGCCAACTTTTGCTTCCGGTGAGAACGGTTGCTTTAAACGTCGTTGTTATTCTGCATACATTTTTGTCATGCCTTGCTCTTTGCTTTATTTCCAATATCTTTGTCATCGTACCATTTTGAATCTGAATTCTTCAACTTGGGATTTATTAACGCAGGAAGGCAACATATAAAGAGACTTGCCTTAATTCGCATTCTCTATTGATGCAAAGTTAACAACTAATGGTGGCCTAATTCAGACCACCTTAGTTTAAATGAATTAGGCATAACCACACAGCAATTTCGAAAGTTTCGCAGCATTCGTAGTACACTTTCAAAATACCACAAAGAATCGCAGTGATATTTAGAAAAGGTTACTTCCACACCGACGGGGCTTGCACATTTGGTAGTAATTACCTCACGTCCTCCACAAATAAGGCAGCGCAACACATCCTCTACCCTAGGGAACTGCCCCGTCTACCAAGAAATCCGACCTGCTGATATTGCTTGACTGTGAGTTTATTTGTTACCGTTAAGGTTTTTACAATAACATATTTCTAAGAGTATGTTCATTTTAAACGTAGTACTTACTTGACTGAAACTAATATAGAAGAGTGCGCTTTGCAATCCTCTAGCGCACAACAATTCAGTCATTGTGGTTGCAAATTTAACACGAAAGGTCGCTAAGCCAGTATGCGGCCTTCACTGAAATATTAAACGCGAAATACTTCATGACCAGCTTTTGACATAGTTACTAACGGAGGGTTTTAGAGTGGCGTACCATAATGTTTATATGCACCATAGTATATAACTTCATAAGCCCCTACGTGCCCGTAGAACCCAAACCGGGTTCTCGGTTTTGTGTACAAAGGCGATTTTTCAAAAATAAAGTGGGTTGCCCAAGGTTACCTCAAACACAACTTTTTTTTTTCCCCTCGCGGTGTGCGAGAGGCTATTGTAAGTTGCAGCTCAAGAATGTAGGGCGAGGGAGAGGAAGGCCAGGGGGAAGAAAGCAGACGGAACGCTGAAGAAAGGAGGAGGTTTTCTCATGGTTGAACATGGTTGAAAGGTTTTCTCCTTTTCTTTTCAGCGTTCCCTCTGCTCCCTGCTCTCCTGACTTCCTTTTTTTCGCCCTACCTTTTTGGGTTGTAACAGACTACATGAGAGGCTAAATTTAAAACGATCCACGTCCGAAGCTGACGTCAAGTGTGCAATGGCGGCTCCCAGGACAACGGTGTCGTCGCCACCCACACGACGTAGCCTTTCAGTACGGGACGACGTTCCACTCGTACAGTGACGTGCTTGCCGCAAATTTTTTTTTCTTTTAATTTTAAGCTATAATTTTACGGGCGACACTTTGCAAAGAGTTCGACCGCGTCCGTTGTCGTCGCCATTACGGAAAACTCTTCTCTCCGCTCTTGGTGCGAGGCCAGGGAGGTCGTGTTTTCCCGTCGGCCGCACAGTGAGAAGATGGCATACCGCCAGCAACGACGCGGCGAAAGAGTGGCTTCCGTGAAGTCTGTTTGAAAGACTTGTTTTCCAACATTACTCGCGTTATGCGAAATTCATCTTTGGCAGTATACAGTTGCTAGGCGTAATGTTTGAGGGTCTTAGAAACTTTCACCGCGCCTCCCCACTTAATTCAGGGATCACCGAGCTCTGGGGGGGGGGGGGGGGGGGGGGGTAATCAGTGGCACCTACGACGCGAACCACGACGTACGTGTATGAGAATCAACCACGTCGCACTTGCGTTCATAGGTACGCGGCGGCGGAATTCCAACCACATTTCGCGAAAAATACGATTTTTTTCTTAACTTGCTGCGTGCAAGAGACGAAAGCTTCTCGGCGTGAGCAAAACAAAACCGCTTGCATCGATACGACGCGAGCGGTCGCTCAGCGCAAGTAGAGTTTCTATATAAATTTAAAATGTCCTTAAAGACAAACACATGTTCTAAAAAACACAAAAAAACAACTAATACAGCAGTTCGCATGAACACTAAAAGCTGTGACTATATCTTGGGGGAGCTACAAGCATGAACTATTTTGTGTTTTGTTTTGCGGTGATTAAAGTGTAGTTAAAAACTCTCGTGTATATACTGCTTTATTTTAAGTCTCTTGTGCCGTGCGCTCTAACATGCGCTAAATTTGAAAATGCCAATCCGCAAATATTGACTCAGTTTGCTACGCCAATAATTAGAAGCACGAAGAGAGAGCCGTTTGGGTTAACAAAGAGTTAAAGCAGGAGAGTCCCAGACATCGTGTTTTACAGGAATTATTCCTGCTCCACAAAAAATGTTATTCTTTTTCATGGCTTTCATATTTAAAACTGAAGCATAAAATATGAGTGTAAGGTTTTGTCATGAAATGCAATTAGGACTACACTATTATAAAGGTTAACAAACGCTAGGAGGAACAATGTCTGCGAAAAAGGCAACGATTATGGATACTCGCCTTCTCTGAGTGAGTTACAACCCCGTTCCAAAGAAACATATGATGCCAGTTTTGTCGACAGTCATCCGGTGGTCGGCGAGTAGAATAAGCCCCGTCATCCTGACTACGAGCGTGTACGCGCGCTGATCGGCCGATGAAATAATATCAGGGGATGGAACTGACATTAAATTTTACCGGGAAACCATTGTAACAAAGTTCACCTCAAGAAATCTAGAGCAACGTATTGTTGTACCTTTGTTGATGTCATCGATACTCCTTCAAGAAGGCTAACGTAGTACTATTAGAAGTCATTGACTTCGTGTTACCATCTTGTCAAATTGTATTGTCTCGCGAAAAAAAAAAAAAAAGAAAACGGATTTTTGAAATTTGTAGCAGACGTCAAAAGATCAGCCCCGAATTAATTATACACGGCTTACGGGCACTGTTCTTCGTAACAGTAAAAAAAAAAAGAAGAAGGGCTCACCTTGCACTACTATCTGGAAGTTGGTCTCGTCTCTGCCGTACGCGTTGGACGCCATGCAAGTGAAGAGGGAGGAATCGCGTCGGTCGGTCGCCTTCACCAGAATCTCCGACACGAGGCGCTCGGGAAAGGTTGTCGACGTCTCTTTGTACCTGCGAGTCCAAACACGCCATGGCATTCCGTGGGTAGCTTTTCTCAGCCAATAATACGCAGTCTAACGTGAGATGTTGTCTGTCCATTTTCCTTCCTCCATCACGCACAATTTTCGGTTTTTCAAAACCACAGTTTTAGGTTTCAATCGTCATGTATAACTTACACTGGGTCGCCTGCATTTTAACCGTTTTTTAACGTGTAGTGTTGTCACAGATAGCTTAAATAACCCCGGGCTTAGCTTAGTTATTATGTTCACCTTACTTGCTTCGTGATTCGTCGTTTGCAGTTATTATCGGCAAATGCTGCAATCTCATTGGCTGAAAAGTGGTAATAACATGCTCGTGATTTCGCCACAAACTAGGTTTCTTAGGCTAACAGCGACAGCATTTCTTCTTCTTTTTTAATTTTAGCATTATGCTTACAGGTGCGGATGAAGATTTAAATGTCTAATCTAAATTCTGCAGTAAAATAAATATTGAATAAAAAAGCACCGCTACTGCGCAAGGCTGCAGTCTATTTCGTTTACGTCCTATTTTCCATTACGTTTCCGATGCATATGTAGATGCGCGAAACAGAGTATTATCCTGGAGCGAAATAACTTAGCCCTCAATAAGAAAATCCTCTCTTGTGTCGCTCCGATCGATATGTTGTGGGCCACATTTTCGTTACTAGGAGTCTTGCAAAAAATTTTCCATTAATACGTAATATACGTTTGGGTAGGCTGGTGCTTTGCAATTCATCGACCAGTTTATTAGGGTAAGGTTTTTAATGAATGTATGATAAACCTGCCGTATCTATAATAGCTCCGCGCCTCGGCATTATTCAGATAACGTCTTCAATGCTTTAGCCAAGGAATATCTAAAATACAGACGGCAGGTTTTAGCCACTGCACCGGTACCAAAAATGTTCCTACGAGTATTTTGATCATCATCCGTTTAAGGTCTGTCCGAGATTAATATTATTTTTCAATCACGTGGGTTGAATTTTCTTTCACATTATTGGACGTATAGTGCTGAAAAGTACGGCGAAGTATAAGTGTGGAATCACTGTCCCCAAACGAATGTTCATTTGCATATTGATTTGATCGCCCGTGGCGCACACTCCCTGACTTTTTATACAGGAAAAAACAAGATGAAGATCCATATGGCAGGAGGTGTTTCTTGCAAAAGCTTGCTAAAAAATCAGCTAGAACGCATCGCTATATTTTATTTCAGTGGAAAGTTACAGTCGAACCGTCCGGCTCGTCGGTACTTCGTAACTCTATCAATCGAGATTAGTTTCTTTATTTCTTTTTTTGAAGGCTGAAAAAAACACATTCGGTGGGTTTTGGTTACAACTACATTAAATGATTGGGGCACGGTTAGTTACTTGGCGTCGGAGGTTATTCACCATCATGAGAAACCGAATGAACACTTAAAGATTAACCAATGAATTCAAAATAAACATAACCGTTCTTTGAATATGAAGTGCGTTAGGGACTGCTTTAAGCGATATAAATTGTATGGATACCTTTGATATATAAAACTATAAACATTCGTCTAACGATGTCACCGTCATTTTGAAACACACACGCCTAAATGCCCCGGTTTTATCAGTTCCTAATGATGTTTTAAATGAACAGTAATATAACCAACAGCAGGCGCTCTTCATTTAGTTGCACCATGTAGGAGTTTGCTGACAGCATTAAAGAATAATTCATGCGCCCTTCGATTGTGATGATAACAATTGATAATCGAGTGTCTGCCTTTAACCGGTGCATAGTGCGACAATAACTGCTCATATACATCTTTAGTTCTGTAGCGTTCAGTGTTTCTCATGGAAACCAAACACTATTGACCGCCTGCGCCTAATGCACCGTCCGGAAACGATCGAATATTGTTTTGCTGTGCAGCCTATCATTGCCTTGTCGAAAATGATGCCCTTCCAAGCACCAATGCGTTCGAGGTTAGCGCAGTCGTTAAACATGCAGCGGAGGGCCGCTAGAATCTATTTCTCCGATTTGTTTTCTTGACAAATATAACTTATCTATAAAGACATCATAGTAGAGTGCTCTTTTTTTAATTTTAAACGAAAATTTAGTTAATTGTCAGCATAGTCAATATACTTATCAACTTGTTATAGTAATCGGTGAGGAACGCGCTTACTTCCCCAACAGTTAAGGCTGGAACACAAGTGCGAAACATCAATCTAAAATCGCACGGAATTTCGAATACGAACCATACTTTCATGCTATTTTCGCAAGAGCGGGGTAGCTACATCCCATAAATAGGAAATAGTTTTTCGCTAAAATTATTTTTAAGATTTCTGCGCGATATATAATTCCCGGAGATCGTTTTCTTTTTTTTATGAATTGGTATGTTCCAATACGGCGAGGTGGGCTAGTTGGCTGTTCATTCTTAAAGTTAGACGTGAAAAACAACGAGTGTGTGCATTATCCAGTCTTCATCTCTACTTATGTTCTCGTTCTTTTTTGCGTCTAACTCTCGAGAGTTCTTTTATTTTTAATTTGTGCGATTTTTTATAGTTTTTGAACATCAGTTCCCGCCTTCCCCATGGCTGCTACGAGTTTAGAAAGTGTCATGTACAGATTCCTTTTTTATGACCCAAACACAAAACAAACCTCTCCGAATGCGCTCTTCCACCGCTGCTTGTTTGTGCTATAGAAATTGTACCAAGAGGCTGACTATCTTTTGTTCTTAACGACACTGCACTTAAAATGTTCGTGACGGTACGTGAAGTTAAAGTAAACACTTGTACGCGCGCAGAATCGCTAGTCTTACTGCGCCGTATAGAAAGAAACTTAAATAATACCAAGGATTTCATTTCAAACACCTAACGGTTTGCGAAGGATGTAGCAAAAAGTGACCTAGGCGTAAAAATAAACACTGGTACATATTATAAGAACAATTTAAAGCCCATAACTTTATGCCTTTTATCGTTGTATTCAACATAGGAAACGTTTCTTCGTAAAAAAAAGCAACACGAAGGGCAAAAAAGACAGGGAAAGAGAAAGAAAGAAAAAAATGTATTGTACTGTCTTCGTTTTTTTTTTTTTTTTGCCGTTCATGTTGCATACCTTTATCCCGGTAACTTTACTAGCAAGCTCTAATTTGTCAAGGAAAACGTTTCTGTAAGTGTCTATACATAATCATTATTAACAGTGTGCTGTAGAAGTCAGCCCTTCGACTTGTATTACAGGCACAGTTTTGCCAGTCTTAGTTTTATGAACAAATATGACTGCTCAGTTTACCTTGAATTTTATTTTTGAACAAAATACAGCCAGGTTTGAACGTATGCGTCATGCAACATTATAAGTCGCTCAAAGTTTCGTCGTAGGTCAAGCTTATAAGCGTAGAACATCCATACGTCGGTAACGTGTTGAGGCTGCATAGAAACGTTTCGCAAACGACGCCCATTGCTGAATAAAGGCCCGTTCACACACGTGCAACCGAGTAAGACCGAGAGAGACAAGGCCGGTTTTTAAGCCTCTTGCGACGCCTTGGGACCGGGTGCGCTGCTGCGGAGCTGGCCCTAAGACGTCGCAAGAGGCTTAAAAACCGGTCTTGTTTCTCTCGTTTGTACTCGGTTGCAAGTGTGTGAACGGCGCTTAAAGCACGTATATTTCACTAAATTTAAATATCTGTGACGTCAATCACTATAATAGTTGGTACTTCTGCTATCTAAAAAATATGACGTGTTTGAACTGTTTGAGAAGGCTTGAAGAAAAAGTAGAGTAAATCTTGCCAAAACAATTACTAACAACAAATCTATTTGACTTTTTTTATTTTCCTTTTCTAATATATTAAAGCACATATATTTCACATTTAATTCAAATATCTGTGACGTCAATCACCATATTAGTTGGTACTTCTGCTATCTAAAAAATATGACGTGTTTGAACTGTTTGAGAAGGCTAATTGAAGAAAAAGTAGAGTAAATCTTGCCAAAACAATTACTAAGAAACAAATCTATTTCACTTTTTTATTTTCCTTTTCTAATATATTAAAGCACATATATTTCACATTTAATTCAAATATCTGTGACGTCAATCACCATATTAGTTGGCACTTCTGCTATCTAAAAAATATAACGTGTTTTAACTGTTTGAGAAGGCTAATTGAAGAAAAAGTAGGGTAGATCTTGCCAAAACAATTACTAAAAAACAAATCTATTTGACTTTTTTTTTCTAATATATTTTGCATTAGTGAACTACGTTTTAGGGCACAGGTGTCTGAGAAAACTTAATATACGTCCACGGAACTTAACCTACAAGTAGGGCAAAGAACTATCAAAAGTATTACTACAACTTTTACTCGATTCACGAGAGAAAGGACGGTTTACCTTGTTTCCGTGTCGAAGTTGAGAATCTGTCTGTCCTTAGTCCAGGTGATGTTGATGGGCTTCTCGCCGTAGGCCTCGCAGCGAATGCGAACATCCTCTCCTTTGCGCACGTTCTGGGAGCTGAACTGGGTCTTGAAGAAAGCCGGAACTAAGAGAAATCAAACGACAATAAGCGGTTTGTGTTTCCTTACGCTTCCGTGTCTTTTCGCAAGATTACGTCTGCCAGCAAGTCAAAGAGCACTGCAGCACTCTAAAGAGAGGTGTCTGGGTTAACTTTCGTGCAGAACACGAGAACCAAAAATCACGGTGAACAAAACGACAAATAAAAACAAACCTTCCAATTAAATGACGAAGTTCATATTACCATTACATCTAAAAAAATTTGATGTCCGCATGGACAACGAACAAGATAAATGTCATGCTCATCATATATTTTTTTTTCCTCAAATCGAATTTTGAGTTTTACCAATCTCGAAGATCGCGGTATAGTTCGCCGTGATTTATTGTCTAGTTTTCTATAGGAACTGGAACCCAGATATCTTTTTTTTTTTTTAGTGTGTACCATCAGCCCCTTAAAAGACGTAACGTCCGTGCTCAGCTCCTCACCATCAACAAAACGTCAGTGCATTCTGCCGGATACCATACAACTATTTAGATTCGATAGCACATGAATGTTATTTTCATTTTGTCGCCTGTCCTTTGTACCAGCATCCCTACGTGCCAGACAGGGAGGTACGACGGTTTAGCAGACGACAAAAACAAACAGCCATCTGATTGGTACAAAATGTATTTTTATTGCCGCATTTCTTTTTTTTCGGGCTCTATTCCGCGGATTATACATGTTGAAAAGTTAACTTTTTTTACTTTTTATGGTAAGGACTATCTACAGGTACGGGGTACACAATGATTTGTTATTTTTTCAAGATCGTTCCTCATGCAGAAACGCGACGTAGTTTGTGAATGATAGATAATGTTAATGATGATTTACGCCTAACGCAGGCTCCTTTGTAAGCCAATAAAGCAGGCATTTTTAAAATGTATGAGCATCCTTTAAGTGCGGAGTGTGAACAGGGCGTGGACTATACTCCAAAAATACTTTAACAGAAATAGATTAATTTGTAAGAAAAGAACGAACGTAATTATCGTTAGCATATCTTGGTACGACCGTTCTTTAAAGCGAAAAGGCTGCTTGTTTCCAGCCTTTTCTATGACGTTCTCAGCGTTTTTCGCGTTTAGCGTGCCATCTGGGTGCTTCAAATATCCTCTACACCGCCATTTTGACCCGCATCAATTCCGCCACGGGATTGCTTCGCCCGGCATGGTTATATGAAAAAAAAAAACAGACTAACTCGCCCACAGTGGACGCGAAGGGGTCCCCAGCCTATAAGAAATGATTACTTCCGGGACTAGACCAAACTTCCGGCGGCTTCAATGGGATCAACCGATTCCGGAGTTCGGCTTTCAACTAAGAACAACCGGATAGCCCTCTGCGGCTATATATATATATATATAAAGTTATCAGGAACCTTAATACGTGCAGCTGAATGTCCCTTGACTTCATAATCAAGCTGTATTTAATTTAGCTTCGGAAATGCCTCGGCTACTCGATGTCAAATATGCTGTGTATGTTATGATTTGAGCAAGATAAGGTTAAACAGAAAACTAGCGGTTACAACAACACGCAAAACCCACACACATCATATATATATATATATATATATATATATATATATATATATATATATATATATATATATATTTATTTATTTACTTATTTATTTATTTATTTATTTATTCATTACCGTTCGAACGTTTCTGCTTTCTATTTCAAATGTTTGTGCTTGTAGAAAAGAGATGCGTGTAATGTACATAGAAAGGCGCATATAAACAAAGCGAGGGACGAAGCGTACCTGAATCTGCTCGGCTTGCGCCGTTAAAATGAAAAAAGTTATCTGAGGCGCGATCTTATATCGTTTCTATCCTCATCGCGTGGATCTTTTTTCTCGTCCCGTAAATTTATGTACGCACTCTCTGAAGGTTTTTCCGCAAATATTATATTACCACGGTGTGTATCGCATCATTTATTTTTTATTAGTCTTATAAAAAAAAACACATGGGAAGAAACATACATTGGCATATATTTCTTAGGCGAACGCCGATCATGAGCGCTTTTCTCAGAATGGATCAATACAGTTTTCTTCAAAGGACTTCCAAAATGCGACTTTATTGAATTTGGTTCTTTTTGATACCCTGGCACGAGCGTGCGTTGGCCTGTTGCAACAAGAAAGAGAAATTGATGCGAGAACGAACGGCAAAATATGCACAGACATCCAATATATTTCACGTTTCTTGTTTATGTCTTTTCAAATTCCACGAGGACATGAAGATAACGGCATTTTACGAATGTTTTTCTTATAATACGATTCAGAACTCAACTCTTTTGTTTAGCACAGTGGAATAAATCATGAATGCTGGTCTTCATCCTCAAATGGGAAGAATATATTTTCAAGGGGTACCGAGGATTCATATGGTATATTTTCCTAAACAACACATTGTCTGCTAACTTAAAACGGTGATGATTTATTTGAACAATAAAAAAAGATTAGAATCTCATTCGTATAAGGTACGACGGTTGATATAGATACAGTTTCGTTTATACGGAAGCATGAGACAAAGTCAGAAAAATTCATTTTGTTGTAAAAACGACCAAAAAACTGATTTTTAACAAACACGTTTTAATGCAATTTCTTTTATATATATACTAAAGTATATCTCACATTTTTTATTTATTTTCGTGACAAGGACTTATGTCAGATACGTATGGCACACTAAATAATTAGTTGGGGTGTAGAATAGTGCACTGTTTGTTTAAATTTAAGCAGTTACCTTTTCATTTGATATGTTTCGCTGAGCAACCTAATTAATGATTTTTCTCTCTACAAGTAACAGACTCAAAACTGCCATTTTTTTATATTTTCTGTATTCGATATTTGGTTCGATTTGATTTGATTTGAAATATAACTTAATTAGCTCGTGTCACTTTATAATCCGCCCATGTTTTCGATAAAACAAAGTCAATTCATTGGAACAGCTTAAAGGTATTGAGTTATATTAAGTGTTTGGTTTTCATTACAGAAAGTGATATTTAAAATGCCACGCATGATATCGCGTGTATATTGGAGATAAACCAAGAAAGGTATCGCATGGGCTCAATATCGTGCAATTACGCTCATAATGTCTAGACAAATGCTGCAGAAACTGACAGCTTAAAAAGCACAGCGCATGCGGGTCCCGGCCATATTATCATCGCTCTTTCACCAATGACACTGCAGCGTTATCCACTAAAGTCCCTAAAAAACAAACTGGGAAGTACAAAATGTGTAGGGAATGTTCAGTGGTTGTCACTGAAAAGTTCGGAAGCGACTCGGAAAATGCCGGTAGACTCTTGCCACTATAGTTAAGGGACAGTGTTCTGTCATTCTGTGTGTGTGTGTGTGTGTGTTTGCGCGCGCGCGCGCGTGTGTGTGTGTGTGTGTGTGTGTGTGTGTGTGTGTGTGTCTGTGTGTGTGTCTGTGTGTGTGTGTTTGTTTCTGTTTTTCTGTCTGTGACTTACCGTGAACCCGCAGCTTGATGACTTCACTGAGGCTGGGCTTAACGTTGTTCGTGGCCTGGCACATGTACTCCCCGGCGTCGTTGAGTCCGATCTCTCTCAATACCAGGGATCCGTTTTCTAGAATCTGGATGTACGGGTTGCTGATGATCGTCTGGGACTCCACGGGAGGACCAGCTGAAAAGACAAAACCTCTCAAAGAAAAGAAAACGGCATGAAGAAGCAATTGAGAGCCTGAAATTGGGTATTTTGCTCTTGTGCTATGTTGGCTGGGGTCAGCTCTCCTTTTTTTATTCGCACTATTTTCTTTCACACTTTCAGGTTCAATACATGCGCAACGCAAGACAACGAAACAACACTCGGTGTTTCTACGCCAGCTGTAAATCTCAGTAAAAATAAAGACATTCACAGCTTTTTTATTAAACTGAGCAGTTTTTTTTTTTTTTTTTTTTTGTCTACGTGCGAGTCAGGTTGGAAGAATATCCCAGGCTACTGTGAGCTCTCCTAGGAACAATTGTAAACCTTACGAAACTTAACAACTGCATTCATGCCTGTTTCAAGTTCCGAGCCCTGAAACGGCAACTAACAATTAATAAAATCTGTTTAATAGCTAAAATAGCAAATAACACCATTTGTCAAGCACATTATTCTCTAAAAAAATCTTGTTTACATTTACGAATAACTATATTTTCCTAGTCGAAACCTCTCCAAACCAAAAATAGACAGAAGCAAGTTATACAACTTTTTCGAAAGATTCAATAAACGGTATTAACAACACTCACACATCTTGTCGGCGTGTTACGGACTTACCTAGATTTTCACAGCCTAGCTACCAAACGTCAAAGTTCCAGTAGCGCCCAGCGAAAAATATATGAAGCGTTATGTCATTTGTTCATGTTTTGCTCAAATAGCTCGAAGGCTAATCAAATATAAATGCAAATACAAAGAAACACACTAAACCAAAAGTTCTTTTCCGTTGTGCTTCAAAAGCAGCAGGGATGTTCAACCTGAATGACGTAACAAGATTAACGGGGTTGCTTCCCAGTGGATGTCTGTAAACGAATGCTTCTTTTCCAACGGTCAACTTTTTCAAACGCAACACCTTTTTTTTTTTTTTTTTTTTTTTTTTTTTTACAAGAAACGTGGGTTTTAGATTTTGCGGGTTGCAGTCGTCGTCGGTCTCCGCCAATCTTCAATTCCAACGTGGCTTGTTTGCCCAAAGGATGCATTGAAAGGAAGCGCAGACTCGCAACAAATATCCCATTTCGATGGAAATTCCTCGCCAGAAGCTATTACCATAGTTAATGCCCACGAAAATTGGAGAGTGGAAAGCAAATAGGGGAGTTAAAGAATAAACTTTGGCGACAGGCGCATAGAAACGCGACTTAAATACAAGCTAGATTCTTGTTGGCACGGCTCGGCGCAAATCTGCTTTTGGCTGAAGAAGCAAAATATAATATATAAACTTTGACTCTCACTTTATGTTTGTTTCTTTTGTTTTAAATTTTTTCTTTCTTTTCTTGCATGTCGTCGTTTATGCAGTTTGCGACTCCGAAGTTTTGTGTTTCTATAAGATCTTGGTAACAGAAACAAGGCTTGCGAAAGGAAATCATGTCTAATCTAAACAAAGCTATTGATAAAAAAATAGATGTGTACGGTGCTGCATCGGATATGAAGTGACACGTCTCTGAATTGTATTTTCTCTATACCTTTTCTTCTATGCCTAACATCCTTACACATCTTCTGGTTGTTACGATTCTCGACGTTGACGTTAACAAACAAAGCGCTCTCAATTTTCGGAGGTTTGAATATTGTGCCACCTTAAGATATAAAACACGGGACAGTGTAAATTTCCGGGACGAACAAAACTGTTCGGCAAGAGGCGGCCATGTAACTAAATTCTTCGAGTATACTCGCAATGGGGGAACGCGATCAGGTGTTGATACCATGACTGTTACACAATTGATAGGTAGTCTTAACAACTAGATGGTCATCTTAAAAAAGGAATTGAGGACTAACTAGGGTTGCGTGTTTTCGGATAAATACGAAAAACTTCGAAAAACATCCGCCGGTTAAATTTTGGTCAATTCGGATTAATCCGGTAAACTCCGAATGTTTATGTGCCAATGCCACCCCCCCCCCCCCCCCCCCCGCAAAAAAAAAGTAAAACACTTTTTTTTTTTTTTACACCTCGATTAACACGGAGTCAATGGTCCTGAGAAAATGGCACCATAATTATCTTTCAGATCTAAGACCGTTGTCAAAAGGGGTCTTGCCACTTGTCTCGTCGAGGTTGATTCAGGGCAACAGGTCATTGTACATTCGGGTCACGACAAAGCCACTCTTTTGGTTTCCAGTTTGAGTCATGCGATTTGTGATTTACAGAAAGGAGAAGGTATGTTTTTGTAAAAGCGAGAGCTATGAAACATAGAGATTGTATTAAATAGAAAAAAAAGGACAGTTGAAACTCTCTATTTCATCCTTAAACACTCCACCTCGCGCGGCGGCGGGATAGACTGATGGAATAGCTAGGATGGGATGACTACGAGCTTCGTAGCGACTGCCCCCGGGAGTTTATTGATTTCAAGGTATCGACGTTTATCGAAGCAACACTTGTGTGCGACTTTTGTTGTGGGACAAATTATTATTGCCAATGTTAATGGCACGAACGTCAAATTCAACTGAAGAAATTTTTATCGATACAAGGCATGTCTTATTTTGTATCTGGCATACGTTTAAGTCCGGGTTATTATTTCCATATTTATTTTCAATAGAAAACAGCGCGAAATTAAACTCCGAATTTTGGAGCATTCGGAATCAAACAAATATAAACTTCGATAAACTCCGAATCTTCGGCAAAAAAAATGAACTCCGAAAAACACCCTCCGAATTTGACGAAAAATAAACTCCGAAAACACGGAGCCCTAATTATAACCCAAGTCTCCGCGTTATTACAAAATACGTTTCACGAAGAGCGTTCAGTCAAATTTCTGAGTGATGATAGGCGTATTCAACTTAAGTCTCTGAGGATACATTGCCCCGTGCATTCAGAGAACCAACATCGTCAAGCATTCAGCCCCACGAATACGTCAAAGTCTATCTTTCATCGGAAACTTTTCTGTTTGGTGGCGGCGGGGGGGGGGGGGGGGGGGGGGGAGGCTACTTTTTTTGGGAACTGCATGTTTTGAAGCGCGATAAAAAAAAAACTATAATGAGCAAAAAAAGGTAGAAGTGGCGACGACAGCACAGTGCTGCTCTAGGTCTCGCAGTGTTCTCCGATGCTATCTGTAAGGAGGCGGAGTTTCCTGGCGCTTGCCACGCGACGGCGAGTGCGTGCCGTAGCTTTCGTGCGCTTCGAGATGCGTGATGGGTTCGCATTAGGCGACGGATGGAGAGAGCGCGTGTGCCTTGTCGTAAGTGCGCATGCGTTGTTCACGTATCGATTGTGTTTCGGTGTGACCCCCTTTTATGCTGAGTCGCTGCTGCCGCGGGTGACAACCCTCTCGATCGGAGGCCTTTTTGTGTGTGCGTTTACTTATTAGCATAGTTTTGTTCACTTTGCTGTCAGCTTACATTCGGCGAGATAAAAGTGGCAGCTATAGTTTCAACGGCCGAATTTTCCCATCGCCGGTTCATTAGCAAGAGGCGTTTTCTTCTCTTTTTTTCTTACTGTAGGTTGTGACAGAAATATTGCTCTTACGATATTGTATACCTAAGCTCAATTTTATTTTCTGATTGAAAAGATAGGTTCCACGAATTACTGAATAAAAAATTGCGTAAGAGTCTCGTTAGCTCTTACTTTATTTATTTATTTACTTCAAATACTGCCAACCCTTGCGGGTTATAACAGAAGTGGATAAAGTAATGAATCAAACAAAATACAGGTGACACAAGAAATTATACATAAAACAATCAGTCTCACAGGTGCAACTACAGCTTTTTTTCTTGTTATAACTAAAACAAATAAAAACTGCCGCGAAATTTTTAGTTTAAACTATTATTACGTAAGACACAAATTGAGGCCAGCGCGGCGAGTTAAAATGAATGTTTGCATTAGGCGTATGTCGTGCGTCTAAACTCGCATAATTACCGAGGAAGGCGACAGTATCTTGCAGGTCTTGAGAGGCTCAACCACGCGTGATACTCCTGAATCAATCTTGATTCAATTATTGCCCTATTGACAATGCGTCTGTGGGGCCCACCAGGATTTCCTAAGTGTTTTGACGTACCCTTCCAAAATGTTTGAGGTGTCTGAGATATACTTTGAAGGTTTCTAAACGGCCTGACGTACCCTTCAGGAATTTGTGCGGGGTGTAAGAGACCGTCATAGGTCTTTTTGGAGGCCTGTGTGTCTGTCCCAATCTTTTCCGTGAAAGCACGACACCCATCAAAATAGCTTAATGGGTCTGTGGGAGAGAGAAGGATAAATGCGTCAGGGTGTGGTGCGATGTTTTTTTTTTAATTATTTCGGTTGTTAGCTTCTCTTTTTTTTGAAGTGCTTGGCATTCGGTATGTTCGAAATTAACCCTGGGTGACGGTGACGCGTTTGAACCCGTTAATGGTAAAGGTCGTCGCACAGGCGTGTTGATATATTTCATGGTACTTGGCGCTGGACAAAACAAGCGTCTCTCTACGTTGGGAGTCCGATCAACTCGTCGTCATGGTGTTCGACGTAATGGCGCACCCGAGGAACTATCACTCTAAGGACAAAAACGCACAACCAAAATAAACACTCACTCGGAGCCAACTGACAACTCTTTGGTTTGCAACTTCCCGTCAGCGGCATATGTCGGCTTCCCTCGTATTTTTCACTGCTAATCTTAGGCGCGCGCGCCGTATCGTAAGTTTAACGTCGCCTCAGAATAAATCTCGAAGACGCCGCCGGGGTCCAAGGGATCCTGGCCGTCGTCTGAGGGGGGATGGAAGGGGGCTCCTTAGCGGGTTCCTGACCGGCTTTTGCTCTATCTCTGGGCGCACATAGAGCTGATCGGACTGACTGACTGCCACCCAGCAGACAGTGTGAAGGACGTTAGTTAAACGAGTCGCGCCGCCACATGAGTACACTGGCAGGTGTACGTGTGCGGCACCGCCCAATTTGTAGCGCACGGCGAATGCGTACTCTGCACCGTCCCGCTGGCAGCTCGAGCAACTCGAGCTCGGCAGCTTGACAAGAAGGGCTCGTCGCTTTTTGTTTTGAGTTGGTGCATCGACGCGTCGGGACTTTGGGTGAGTCCTTGTTTAAATTTAATGTGTTTCTGGTTTTGATTGAATGCTTCTGATTACAGTTTCGACAGGGTGCAACGTGTGTCCGAGGTATTCAGCACGTGTGGATTCGGCGCGAAAGAGGAGAGCTCATCCGGCGAGCCACCGGCCAGGTGGGCCTATTTCTGCCGAGCTGCCAAGAGCCCTCTCGAACAGCGCTACCGGCGCGAGATTGTCAAAGTCATAGCCGAGGAGTGAATCCTCCTTACTGTCGCCGTTTTCGCGACGGTAGCACACGGTGTCCACACGTAAACAAGCTTGGCCAAACGATTTGCGTCCCTGTTTACAGGAATCCTGCAGTGTGCGGGGACCCAATGTGAAAATCGACGGTCGGCTGCGTGGGACACCGCTGTCTGCGCGAGCGGTGTTGTGTCGTCGTGTTTTGAAGGTGGCAAATGGCCCTTCGGGAATCTGAGACTCGAAGGGATGACTGCCAACGCCAGCGCAGTCACCGCCAGCTCACGGAGCATAATCTCGGCCGCCGCCGGTTCCGACTCTAGAGGACTCGATGGAGCAGTACACGCGGTCGGCACCGTGGATCCCGGTCACCCGCTCCGTTCCATCCCGCACTGCCAACAAACTTCACCGAGGTCCTCGGCTCCGGGCGTCCTCTCCTTCATGCGCGGGAGATTTGGGGCTGACGTCCAGTTCGTGGCTCGCAATCAGCGAGGATGTCATCTTTGTCACCTACCACTCTCTGTTTTAAGCACTGTCGAGTCCGTTTGAGTGGTTCTAAAGGTTCGACTTGTACTTGTGCTGTTCTCCCGTTCGACCGGGATCGTGCACTAAATCAGGAGAGGTGAGACTCACGGCGGAAATCAATAAACAAATATTTATTTACAAAGAAAAAAAACTAAATTGCAGATTCAGATTAAAAAATCATAATAATAAAAGAATTAAAAAAAAAGCTTAAATGCAGTTTTAGGTTGACATTTTCAGCCTCACGTCGCCGTCGAGGTTGAGTAGATGATTGCCGACGGACTTCCCTTGGAACTTTGGCTGTCAGCCACTTGTTCCCAATGAATTTGCCGAGGTAGTTTTTGGGACATGTCAATTCAACGAAAATACACCCCCTACTTTTATCGGCCTGTCACAATCATTCACGCGAAGCGTGATCAAAACTAATCCGGTGTGTTGTGTTTGGTGTTGTTTTGTAGCCTGGTAGCGAGCACCTTGAAATATATTTTTTTTTGCGAAGAAGAGCTCGGTTGTTTCTATATAGTTTCATTTCTTTTGTTTACAGCTTCTCGCATTCGGGTTTGAACACATGTTGCTTCTTACGTCTTTCTGAGCTACTACATGCATGTAAAACTCAATGCCTCAAATAAAACAATAAAGTTTTAAACTGCATTTTTGTACTACGGTTCCCACTCCTTTGAGTGTCCAAAGGGTTAAAGAGCTCTGGGGGTCTGAGGTGCTGAAGGGGTTTGAAGGGATGAAGGGATTTGAAGGGCTTAGGGGTTTAATGGGATGAAAGGTTTTGAAGGGCTGAGAGGGTCCTATAGCACATCAGGGCTGAAGTGTTGTTTTCAATATGATAATCCTTGACAGCCTAAGATAGGCAGGAAGGGCGAGTCGCGAGCATCTCAATATTGCTTCACTACCAATCAGATTGCGGCATTAGCCGATAAGAATACCGAAAGAAGAACAGGAAACAAAAAGCGAGAACGTCAGAAGCCACGGCTTGTTTTTTTCTGAAGCTGCCAGTTGCTATTACTGTGCTGGCAGCGCGTCTCCCACTGAAATATTTTTAAAACAACAAGCTGACACACATTTGAGAACAAATTGGCGCTCAGCACCATCCCGGGTATGTTATAATATTAACTTGAATAAAATTCAAGTTAAGAATTATCAAACTTGGTAAAGAGAAACAAAAAAGAGAAAAGGGAGAAATACAGAACACCCAAACACTAATTTGTTAAGTAACAAAGAAATCGGTTCCTAAATACTCATAGTGCATCCACTAATATCATGTTCTGAATATTAAAATCTGCGGCTTTATTTTTTTAAGTGACTGTGAAGTAACTGGTTGACGAAACCTTTGCCGGAATAACACGATGTCCCATGTGCAGTGAAAAAACAGCCAAGTCTCAAGAAACAATGAGGCATCGCTAAAGTTCGGTCAGTGTGTCGTACATTCATCCAGACGCCACGCAAGAATGAGGTCTTTGTACAAAGGAACTCTAGATATAAAGCTGCAGGAATGAATCTTATACCGCGCCTAGTGAAGGCCAGCGCGTGGAACATATTGGAGACAAGTGCTACGCCAGCGGGCCGGTGGCACTCACGTTCAGCCAGCCGGAACACAAGCCCCAGCCAAGCGTTGCCGTGGCACCTTCGTTCAATGTCTGACCTGCCCCATTACTCAGTCGACGACGTTTCTCTCTTAAGAGAGCGGTATTTTGTCTTTGAAAAAATCGCGTAAAAAACCAACGCACAGGGGGAATTGAAACTTCTCACAAGGGTGTATTAAGTGGAATATTGATTATACTCAAATTTTATAATATAACTCAGTGGCCTACCAACTTGTTTTTGAAGGGGGGGGGGGGGGGGCAAACCAGACACCCCCCTCCCCCGGGGCCGGGCGGTGCCCTTGGTATTTCTTGGGCGCCGCCGGCCAGTGTTTGCCCTGCCCAGTGGAGCGGCTGTTTTGGGAGGAGGGGGGGAGGGGAACAAAACACGTGCCTTGCCCGCCCCCCCCCCCCTCTGAAAAGTGGGGGGGGGGGGACGAGCGCCCCCCCCCCCCCCCCGGTTGGTACGCCCATGGTATAGCTTTTACGAAACAATTTGAAGCCAAAAATAAATCCATTTTTTTTATGCACCATAAGAAAAACTGCAAAATCCTTCTCGTTGACCCCGCTACTCAAAGAGGATACGATATAAAGCACAAACGGAAAGGTGTCTTTTTTCGTACAGACCTAAAAAAATTAAGGTATACATTAAACGTTTTAATAAATTTGCATAAATAAATTAACAAACTGAGGAATACACTTCCCCGTTCATTGGTTTATTTATACGACTTTTTTTTTTTGGCACTCCAATAGCGCTCGATATAACCATCTAAGTGGTGACGCCCTGCATCGTCTATAGTCCTCGACGTGTAAACTAAAAAGAGGACGCAGGCAAGCCAACGTCATATGCAGCATAGAGCAGACAAAGAGGACTGTGGTATAGCGAGAAAGCTTGCCACGGCGATTAACCTCACCGTGCCGTTCTGATAGGTTCGAGGGCCCTCGCAGGTTCTGTGCAAAATGGGCGATACTCACGAATCATCTTCTTCCAGCGAATCTGGGGGTGGGGGACGCCGTCCGCTTGGCAGTCGATCAGGACGCTTTCTCCCAGGATGCCGGCCTTGTCCATAGGCTGTTTTCGCCAATACGGAGGCACTGCGTAACATTGATTAACGAGGCAGTATAAGAACTAGTGAATGCTGCCGGTTTATTACGAAGTTTTATACTATATAACCGAGGTGAGGCATGTTAAGGGAAACAAATGAAGTGCCTCAGTTTGTGCCAGCGCTAGCATTGCGGATGTAATTCCAATTGACAATAAATAAGCCGGTTTAAGACCAAAAACAACATTCCTTAGAAAAGCCGATTTCCAAGAGCAAAATAATCGAAAACAAGCTTTTGGTGAAACGTAGCCGAGGAAGTGGGCCCGAAAATTAGCGGTTGTCGTCCACTTTTATCCACTTTTATCAAGTTGTGTAACCTTAAATGGCCTCATGATGCATCGTATAATATTAGAAAAAAGGATTCCTGGCTGGTACCCTTTTCCCGTACTCATCATGGGTTAGACAGGCTGCAACACCGCATGCCTAGTTGTCTAAACTCTTTAGAGAAAAGGAACCTTGATATACACACCATTTGTAAAAAAAACATTGAAAAAACACTTTTTCACACAGTGAATAATTGTGCAAAAATTTTGTTGTATTTGCTTTATATTTTTCCTGTATAGTATGAACTGTCGGAATACATGTTTTAATGTGCACGATGTCAGTATTAGTTTATATTTGATGTAAATTGATTACATGTATATTTTTCATGGTTTGAATTTCTGTGTATATGTCTAGTCAATTTTAAACTGTCGGTTTGGTTGTTTCTTATGCCAAGGTAAGGGCAGGAACCCCGTCAGGCTGCTGTATTGTAGCTTTTTGTTCCTGCCCTGGCATTTTTTGTTCGACAAGGAATGTCAAATAAAGAATTTGAATTTGAATTTGAATTTGAAATTTGAATATAGAAAATCCTTTTTAATTGTGTAACTTCTCCCATTTTTATATGCAATTGCTTGAATTATTTTTTTTTACCAGTTTACGATAGGTTTCAATGCAAGCTTATTACCGCAAATAATGGGTGACCAATCATCCGCTGGGTAAATAAATAAACAAAAAGAAAGAAAGAAAAGAATCGCCGAACAGTCAGATAATTCCGTTTTACACTAATTCTGCGTTCACATTGGCGTTCGAATCGGAACCGCAAAGCGGATCCGCTCGTTTTCATCATCGAAGGCGCGTAAAAGCGCACTGAATCCTTAAGTAAACAGCGTTTGCAACCTCTTCGCGGATGCAGTTCAACCGCCAGTGTGAACGAGGCTCAACTCTAAACGCAGCCGATGCTATACGAAAAAATGGAGCCACTGAAGCAGCGCTAGAAGTTTAATGTAGCGGCGTTCATCGCCTTTGTGCGTTTGGTAACGCCGCTTAAAACAATCACGCACACTCAGTGCGCCGCCGTCCTGAGCTTTCTTTTACAGCGAAGCTGTTAAGGGATAATTTCCGTAGGATCATGTCCGTCCTCAAATGTCCTGATGACACAGAACTCTGGAGAGTTACCGCCATCTGTGAGTGACTGCGGCAACCAGACAACCGGTAAGTTGCCACCGTCGCTCGTAGATGGCGGCCATAAGTACAGCTAAGCTGAACTTCTTTCTTCACAAAGGTAAAAAAAAAAAAACTGAGTTTTTTTTTTTTTTTTTTAGTTTGATTTAATTAGACCGTGATTACAAACCAACCAAAACTATAAATTCTACAAACACCACATGGTCATGAACTTTTCGCGCTGCGTGTTTGACTTAATATAATTTATAGCGCGTTGCGTGGGAAACGTAGAGAATGCTCCGATTTATTTCGAGGCGCACAGTGTGGTGTTTAGAACCTCCAAGGAAAAATAAAAAAGTCATGAACATTCGGAAGACCGTTTGTTACATCCTGCTGTCACATTTGGAAGCGGGACTTTATGGCAAAAGTCGTTTAATTTAGTTTATCTTACTCATTTCGGCTCCCAATATTTTAAATCCTTTTATTGGAAGTCTTTTAAAGTAATATATCCCACACAAATATGGTCTATGGTCGTCTACGGAAAATTATATGGCGGGCTATCACCCGCTAAGGCCCTCTATGGTCGCCTATTGAAATCCATAAATAGAGCTACAGCCAGCTATAAAAAAATCTGTGGCCCTGTGTCTAAATACTGGGAACCTATAAGTTTTCTTTACCCGCCTCTAGAAAATTCTATGGCCCCAAGTCTTTACCCATCTATATAAAACTTTATGGCCCCAAGTTTAAAGACTAGGAATTATCCAATTTTCTTTACACGCCCAAAGAAAACCACAACTCTGCACTTATTTTTTATAGCAAAAACGCTCCAGGTTGGAAAATTAAAGCAATACTAAATTTCTGTAGTAGAGGTGGCAAAGCATGACCCAAGATATGTTCTCTGCTGTTGCAACGAGTCGTGAAAACCAGTAATATTGTTTGTTTGAAAAATCAATTGAAATCCGTGTGCAACAATCAAAATTAATTATCACCCCCCTCCCATGGGGAAAATATATTACACTGGCACCGAACACTGCAATCAAGCAATAGCTTGATTGCACTCTTCAGCGCCAATGTACTGCATTTCATCACCCCATTGTCAACCTGATTAATCAAACTTATTAAAATATAATTATTAAATTTTAGTTAATTAGCGTAATGATCTACATTTGCTTTTTTTCAGGGTACTAAATTAAGAGATGGAGGCTACTCCAAGAGAGGAATCAAATAATGTATTAAGTACGAGTAATATTTTCTCCGCCTCCCCGTGTTTATGCGATAAATGACGGTAGTCACCGGCCAAGTCGGATTCAAAAATAAGACTGCCATATATAGAGATAGTGCGAACTTAGCGTGCGTAGAGAGGTGTAGGGGTCCCAGTGTCGCTGCGTTCTTGCTGTTGTGTGGGGGAGTGTTCTACTTGTGTTCTATGTGATCAGTGATGTATATGTATGTACCATGAACGTTCTAAAGTCGGCGGAACTTGAAAAACATTCTTTTAGAGTGTGCTGGCTAAAGAGAGACATAGAAAGATTATAATGCAATTAAATGCAACATAGGAAAACCCATACAACCTTGTTTAGCAGACAATATAAATGGCGAAAGACATCAAAAGAAAAGCCATAGGCAGGTATAGCATACTGGCTATAGACATCTGCAAACAATCGCTTTCTGCGCGCTGCCATGTTTGTCTGCTGGGAACAGCAGACACCTTTTGAACACGCGCTGTTGCACTGCTGTGCGGTATATCAATCAAACGCTGCGCATGCGCTCCCAGCTCAGTGACTCAGCATTTTTCGCCCAAGTGATAAGCGATAGAAACATCTATAGGGAGCCAGCCATTAGAAAAGCTAAAGAGTACTATGGCTGGACAGTGATAGGGCCATAGACAAAGCTAAAGAGGCCTATAAAGACGACCATAAAAATGCTAAAGACAGCCATACAACATTCTTTAGCTAATTGGGCCAAACGGCTAAAGCCGACCATACAAAAAATTTTCTGTAGCCGACCGTGGGACATTTTTGTATGGGATCGGCATTTTTAAAACACGAATCGGCGTAACGCCGTTGACATACACATACAATTGTCAGCAACTTTGCCTTCTGATTTTTCTTCTTTGTTGTATTTTCTTTTATTGAGGTAGAGCAACTTTTATATTGATGCTCGACCAGCTCAAACCAATATTTCGAAAGCCTTTTTTTTTTCTTTTATTTAAAGCGCGCGTTTTTTGTTATTTTTTCTAGCTCATTCTATTTGACATTTTACGTAGAGCCATATTTCAACCGCAGGCGCGTATTCGAGTGCCCGGAGACACGATAAATCGTTTCTGCCTGACAGTATGATTGCGATAAATTGCAACACCAACTCTCGTGACACAACCCGCCGATCATATAAGAAAAATAAAAAAAAAACCTTGAGTTTATATTAGGAATGACGCACGAGGAACATAAAAATCGGCTCAGTGGAGAGGAAGAAATGCTGCAAAAAAGGGAAGAGGAATAGCGGATAATGCACTCCGCACATAGCATTTGGCTATTTTTACTTGAAATTCAAAAGCCGTGTTCTTTTCACGCGTGTTTTGTTTATTAGATATTTTCCCCGTCGCAGAGATTTTTTTAAAATTTCTTTTATAGGGTCCACGGCACTCGACCTTACTTGGATTAGCCACAAGAATTGTCTGAGACATCAATTGTAAATGTCGAAAAGAGGTTTTGTATGAAAATTTATGACGCAATACTCCTGAAGTTGACCTCCGTTGGTGAAAATTGCAGTGCGATTGCGCACTTTAGAAGTTTGTCTTAAAAAAAAAAAAAAAGGAGCATTTGTGAACAACGCCAAGAAAATTGAGATGTGGTCGCGACACTTCGAGTCTAGGTAAGCTCCCTCTGTCGTGTTTAAAGGCGCGTTACATAATTTAAAAAAAAAAAAAGTCAATACCGCCGCATTGCGGTCACTTTTTTGTTAAGGAGTTTATTTATAAAAAAAGACGTTTATTTTAAACTGAAATATATGCCCCGGTTCAGTGCAATGTTCGCTGTGTAGCTCTTCTCTTTGTTCCCATATTCTTTTCAAATCATTCGTGAACATTGGGACATAAAAGGCTGGCAGGGCGTATTTTGCTGCGTACTTCATTGCAAGCAAGTGGTTCGCTTGACCAACGTTATGTAAAACCAGGGTTCCGTGTTCTACGAGCTTATTTTTCCTGCAATTTATAAAGTATTCGGAGTTCTTTTTTTTTCTTTTTTTTTTTTTTTTGCTAGAAAATTTCGGAGTTTGTCTGAGTTTATTTTGGATAGATACCCGGTTCTCTGAGATTCGAAGTTATATATTGCCGTGCGCTAAATATGTGAAGATTGAATGTAAAAATAAATATCCGGGTACACAAATCTGCCCTAATTTCATAAGGACTTATTGGTAAATTCTACCCCTCACCCCCAAAAAACTTGCAAAGAAACGTTCTGCTTTAATAAATGTTAATAGATTAAAAGAATTGAGATCTTTGACGCAGTTTCTGCAAAGATCGTTTCCTTCCCATTCTATTTCGCTGCTTTATCGTGTTGCGGAGCGGCGTGGAGTGGTGAGAAAAAGTCTTTAGCTGCTCCCCTACATCTTACGAGCATAGCGTTTACTGTTATACAAAACACAACCCCGCCTTTATCTAAGAACTCCAAACCGAGAACTAGAACGGTGGCTCTTGCCGAGACCCAAAATTGCAATGACACGTCGCCCTGGACGAAATTTGACCAGATTAACGGTGAACTTTCTTTTGTCGATAGTCTGAGATTCTAAAGGAAGCTGTAGAGGTCTCTCCTCATGACCACTCACTCTGTGCTCTGATCAGACTTAATTTTGAAATACCTTGTTTCTTTTTTCTGTTTTTTTTTTTCTTCTCCAACACGACAATAAAATTTGGAGTTTTTTTCTGATAAAGTCGAATTGGCGAACTATTTACGGGTAAGTGTTTTTCAGGATTTAATCGGATTTACCCGAAAACATGGAACCTTGCGAATAACACGCTCTTTTTTTTTTCTATTTGACCTTCGTCAAAACAAAATTAACGTGTCGACTGTGCGTTTTACTGACGTGTAAGTTCTGCATTTAACTTTGTTTATGATTCTTTGTTATCTGAGTTCACTTGGAGCTGGCCCAATAACTACATTTTTTTCCTCAAGAAAAGGCAAATAAATTGAAAAAATAATCTTTCTTCATTATAATATTAAGAAATGCTAAAATGCAGTGCTTCTTTTAATTACGACATTTCCACGAACAAAATTACCCCGTCTTCAAGAGAGCAATTACGTGCAGATATCAAACAGTAAGTTTTTTTTTTCTTCTGACAATATCATATTGGCGCTAAGTCGAGACATTTTTTAATACATAGAAGACCACTCTAAAAAAAATAACTGACGGGAAAGAGAGCAGTTTTGCAATTACAGCTCTGAATTGAAAACAGCGAACGGTCGCGCAGCTTGGGGTGCAGTCTCTTTTTGTAGCTCCGACGACGTCTCCTCGATGCGCTCTCGTCGACGTATGTTTGTGACATGAAAAGAAACGACTCGCCCACGGGTCGAAACCAGAAAGTCAGTCGACAACTGTCGGTAACCTACGTTCAATCTCAGAAATATAAAGGGACAACGAATGGCGTTCGAGAGTCTGCTGCACAGTGGCAGCGAAATGACCTCTGCCTTTTTCAAAATATAAACGAAAATTAAAACTAAATTGTTTCGCTAAACGTGAGGAGCATTAAACTTTCGCTCAGGTCTTAGAAAATAAAATATTAAAACTGCCTCAAAAAATTATATTGAAATTTTCAGTTAATGGTGTTCACTCGTGAGTAAAATACAAGGTGCGTTTGTTTTGCATGCTTTTATTGTATCAATCATTTTACATTTTTACTTCAGCTTTAACACACCCTGTCATTGTTCGTGTCAAAACACTTTCATACAAAGGCTGGCTTTCTTTAATGTCCGGCCTACCAAGGTCATTAGCAGTGCAGGGAACCTTCTTTTATAGATGATTGGACAGCACTGGAAGTGAACCCGCCCCGCACAAAGGATGTACACATATTCAACCTTATAGTGTATTTATTTTATTAAACGTAAGGTGTTATACGTCTCGATGTAATGGCTATTTTAGGGAGTAATTCTTCTCATCAACTCGCATGTAGTACATACAGTTATATTATCTGAAACTCCTCAGATCCAGCCCAACTAAGTATAGCTAATTTCCATGCGTAGCGAAATCTTTACGGTATTACCACGTAAGAGATAATTATTTTTAAAACATTCTTCTGCTACCCACCCCCTCCTCGATTTCGTGGACCTGGCTGGCCTCCTAATGCGCAGTATGTTTCCCCACTAAATTTGGCGGAACAATTATTGCCACGTGACTTATGCACCCACTGAGTTTCCCCGATAAATTTAGCGGAAAAATTGAAGTCACGTGAACTAATCACCTGTTCAGTTTCCCCACTAAATTTAGCGGAAACATTCGAGACACATGGCCTATGCTGCAATTCAGTTTCCCGCTAAATTTAGCGGAAGAATTGACACTACCTGACCTACGCACCAATTCACTTTCCTCGCTAAATTTCGCGGGAAAATTGATGTTACGTGACCGGACGTCACGGGACCGACAGAAGGATTCAGGTTCCCCGCTAAATCTAACGGAAAATTTACGTCACGTCACCTATGTACCAATTCAGTTTCCCCGCTAAATTTTGCAGGAAAACACATCACGAACCTAAAATCGTGTATTCGTGAAGAACGTATCGACTTTAAATCAATCAGTGCAACGTCATTTTAATATGAGATCACCGTATCACGCACGATTGGCGCAATGTCAATCGATTGTCATCGTCGTATGGTCGAATAAGAAGCACAGCTGACAACGTCTGAACGCATCACGGTGTCCGTGGCCTCGTAACAAAAGAAGGAGGTAAACATGACGAATGCCATCGCAATTCATACACAGCCAAAAATAGTGGTTTCTGTGGCCATCTTTTTCTTTTCTTTTTTTGTTAGAATAGCATTGCCTAATAACGTCGCAATTTTAGGGAAACGCAATTCATTAATTTATTTTTGAAGCTGTGTCTTTTTTTTATTTCTACCAATACTAGCTTACTGCTATTATTGAGTAACGCTATGCATTACAATACGACCTAATTAATTTTAACCTTTATAAATACGACCGCGGTAACAAAGCTCTGCAGTTTGAACTTCTATCGGGTTCCAGGAGACAGTCACGATCAGTCCCTAAAAGTATCTTCTAGACCTTATATCTCGTCAGTTACAAACACGTGCAACGTAGTTTGACTCCGCACACACTCTAAAAAATATAGTGAGTCTATTTTTTCGCAAAGTACTTCAAGGAGCTAATCGCTGCAACCTTCTTAGTTACCTTGGTGACCTAAAAAAGAATTCTGCGTTGCGACACTGAACAGGGCAAACCGTCGTGCTCATTTGTGTCAATGAGCATGACGTTTCGCCGTGTTCTGTGTCACAACGCACAATTGGTGCATAGGTCACAACGCAGAAGTCAATTTACGTTGTGACACTGAACACGGCAAAAGTTTTAATTTATTTTATGAAACAACAACAGCCATTGCAGCAAAACTTCATGGTAAGTGTGACACTTAGCGTGAAGGTTTTGCAGCACTGGCTGATGATGTTTCAGAAAATCAATTTTAACGTTTGAAGAAGATAACGGTTAGTTATTAAACTTTAAGACCTGTTCAAGAAGGCAAGCTTTACTTTTTGGCGGAGTTTGAGTGGTCATCAAAGCGAAGTTTATTTTTTATATGGGAAAACACATTATTTTTACGCGCTGTACTTGCGAAAAAAATAGACGCGCCATATTTCTTAAAGTCCATAAACGTACACCCAGCGTTTTGCACGATACCGAAAGTGAGTACGCAAATAGCGTTACTCGTTCTTAATCAGACCCCTGAGACAAGGAACACTATTATAACGGACAATAACTGACTGTCCGTTATTTTATTTCTGTTTGTGTCAGAGTTCAGATTATGATGCTTCCAAGCCACCACGCCTGTATACTTTCACTCCCTGCAATCGCTCGTTAATTCGCCAAAAATTAAACCGTTGCTCAGATTCGTTACCGTGCTGAAAAGTTGAGGAAATACTGTTAGTTCGAAAACCTAGGAAAGAACGTTACTTCCGAGTTTCTTTATATTTTAATATTATTAGCCATCAATATGCCTTAAATATGAACATTATCAATCATTAAACTTTTACATAGTAATATAGTCTTTATCATACGTTATTTTTACAAACATTGAAAAAATATATATATTTATTCTGATCGGGTTGAGTTTGCTTTCTTAGTGAGGATTTTGAAATGATACCGCAGCGAAGAAAATATTATTTAGCATTTCGGAACAGCGCGTTCGTGACGCCGCCATAACTTCAGTTCCCAAGAGGCAGGTGGCAGTGCACGATACGGCTCATGCCGTCTCGTGCCGTCGCACAGACGTCCAGTGAGCTTGTTGCACGTGCAGAAAGACTGAGGTTCCCTCGATTCATTGCGGCAGTGGTGGCGTAGTCAAACTGACGGGTGACATCGGTCTACTTGTTTTTCCGTTTAAACAACAAAAACCGTCGAAAGTAACAGTTAACGAGTAACGCGATTTTATAAACCATACCAGACATATTAACGAAAAGGCTTCACTATAGTAAGTTACAACTTAAGAAGATAGGGCGAGGGAAAGCAAGGTTTGGGGTGGAGGAAGCAGACGGAACTCGTAAGAGAGGAGGAGGTTTCTCCCTTCAGCGTTCCGTCTGGCTTCCTCGTCCCCAGCTTTCCTTTTTCTAGCCTTGCCTTCTTGAAATGTAACGGACTACTGACAAACACTAGCGAACACAAAACGGCTCCCGCAGAAACCAGACCCACTAATTTATTATTTACATTTTACTTTCTTTCTTTATTGCCCTTTTCTTCCTTTCCTCTCTCTCCCTCCCCCACCCTTTCATATACCCTCCTGTCCCTCCCTCTTCCCTCCTCCCCATCCCTTCCCCCATACTCCTACTGCACTTTTTTTTATCTAAATACATCGGGGAAACTGGAATAATGCAAAGATCGCATGACGTGAAATCACGAGGTTAGATTCCGGGTAAATTTAGGGAAGGAATTGGATTCTATAACATTTCTAGCGCGTCCCTCGTCCATGACGCTCGTTCATGACGCTCGTTTATGACGCTTATGCGTTACAATTTTCTCATAAAAAATGGCATATAAACAAAATCTTTGTTACTTGTACATGGTAAAAATTGCGCACAAAGAGACGAGGACAAACGAGCAAGGAACACAGAACACAGACAGGCGCGCACTCACAACTCTAGCATATTAAGTGAAGAAGAGAAAGATGAAGCACTATTTTTTACAGGGGACAACGTCACCACAGGGGAAACAGATCATCCGCAGTCAAATGATCGCAAGAAGGCAACTTCTTTTTCGTTCAAAGATGGTGCTCGAGGCGTTCACCATCTTGAGCTTGACCGATCGCTGCGTTAGTCAGCCGTCGGTAGCTTTGAGCGAAAAAGAAGTTGCCTTCTTGCGATCATTTGACTGCGGATGATTTGCTTGCCCCTGGTGACGTTGTCCCCTGTAAAAAATAGTGCTTCATCTTTCTCTTCTTCACTTAATATTCTAGAGTTGTGAGTGCGCGCCTGTCTGTGTTCTGTGTTCCTTCCTCGTTTGTCCTCGTCTCTTTGTGCGCGATTTTTACCATTTTCAATGTTTACCAACTCGCCCAACTTACTACTCTTCTACAGTTTGTTACTTGTAACGGGTTTCTTCCAACACTGCGACACACTGCACTACGGTGAGCTAAGCAAGCGCACGCACCTTTGACGGTCATGGTGGCAGACCGGTTGACGGCCGCCGCGGGGTTCCTGGCGACGCAGGTGTAGTTGCCGCTGTGCTTGGGCCCGACCGAGTGGAAGGTGAGGGACGACGTGAAGGTGTTCAGCATCTCGGTGTGAGCGCCCAGGTCCTGGGTCAGCGGACGCCCATCCTTGAGCCAGCCGATGAAGACCGGCGGGTCGCCGTCGATAACCACACACACCACCACGCTCCGCATGCCTTCTTCCAGGTCACTGGGAAACTTGAACGGGTCCACCTTGGGCCCCACTGGAACACGGAGCGAGCGCGTCTCGTGAAGAAAAAGGCGAGGGGACAAAATGTGTGTCATAGAAAAAAAAGCAAATATAAAATAAAATCGGGATGTAATATCGTTTTTGAGAAATGCATATCTACCGAGGGCATGAGGACGATCACAATGCAAAAGCAGGCTCAATTATGTTTACTTTTTCTTTTGTATATTAATGGTAATACAAACTTAACTCGTTGATAAACGAATTTATAAAAAAAATCACTTTTGTTTGAATCAAAGTCTTGTGAGTTATCTACACATCTTTATTTATCAAATCAATTTTGAATGTTCATATAAGACATCTCGAAAGGTATGTGCCGAATTCGGTCCGTATATCAATCGATTCAATTAATGATCTCCAATATCAATTATATCGACGTCTTAAATTCAAAAGTCTTCCATCGTAGATCCAGGTTATTAGCCGCATCCTCGCACACATCAGCCGATCCGGAAGAAACGGTCTAAAGCAATAAAATGTTTCATATAAACCTTCAAGATGTATTGCATTGGGTGTTATGACGAGCATCTATTACTCGTAACTGGCAGCTAAACAAACGCAGGGCGCGGTAATTCCCGAGAATCTCAGTATATCAATTCTAATTTTAATTGTATCTACCTTTTATGAGAACAAATTGCATCTCGGTGATTAAACTATCCAAAACACTTGGTCCCCCGCTAACCCAACCGCTGCCACGTTGTTTATTTTCGGCCTTCCTTTCGCATTTCCACCATACTTCGAAACACCATTAACAAACCTCCAGACAGGAACAGAGGCTTGTATAACTAATGCTTCTCTCGATATATACAATATTGCAGAAAAGCAAAAACTGCCCGTGGTGGATCCCGTACAATCCCGTAGCCGAAAATATCCCATGCAGAGTTCACGAGGAGGGGAGAGGGCTTTGCCTAACCGCGCAGGGAATGAAGACGAGCCATGCGGGGCGGCCGTCACGTTCGTCGAGCGCGGAAAGACGTAAAGAAAAGGCAGGAGAACCGGCGGAATGTTATTGGCCGCGCTCTGTTTGTCGTGCGGACGCGTCGGCACGCCGAAAACGAGCCAGCCACGACATTCCTTGGCTGGCAGCCCCCGGAATGCGGTGCCGCTCCCTTCATTTCCCTCCCGCTCCCGAAACCCTTCTTCGGCTACCGCTTCTTTCCCCAAGTCGTTCATTCTCGGGAAATGTTCGTCTTGTGTTTTGTCTCTAAGCCCGGAGGAGCAATGTCTCGTCTCTTTCGGTGTTCAATTAGAACGGGGGGGCACACGGTGATATGATCCGTGCCAGCGTGAATCTCTCGGACGATCGTCGCGAATTCCTTCCGTCGCTCGTCGTTTCGCTCCGATGGGATCACCGGGAAGAGACGGACTACGCGTCCCAACTCCCCATGTCTCGTTTCTCGTTTTTTCATTATTTGTTTTATTTTTTGTATCCTGTAATTTGCGATCAACCAAACGGCTCTGTATAATTATTCAGTTCGTGTCCGGCCATTCGAGGTTCACCTGAATCTTCCTGCAATCCCCGCAAGATCTGGTAACAAATTACATTCAGAAGCGCAGCTCTTAACCATTAGATAAGAGTATTCGTCAATAATTGTCAGGAACGAAATTCTAATGGACTTTCGACCTCCCTTTCAAGAATACACGCGATTCGAAAGGCTCCTGTAATCAATACACCCATTTTTTTTTTTTTTTTACAAAAACAAAAGAACAAGGTAATGTTTACGTGTCTGAGGCGGCAAACCGGTTACGTTCACTGCGGGTCACTGTTAAGCATAAACCGCACGTAGGCGTTTTGGCGAGCGACGAGGCAAGGGACGGTGACCGACCCGCTCCGCTGTCGATCGGTCAGTCTGTCGCGCGACGAGGCAAATTGCGTGAACGAGACGGCAGCAACCGACCAAGGCGATGAGTGACGTTTTCTAGGAATCCAAAAACCGAGCGACGCGATGAGTGACAGCGAGAAATCACCGTCGCTCGTCGCAGACTTGCGTTGCTGTCGCCGTCGCTCGTCTCGTCGCTCGCTACACCGCTTACATGCCCCCTTTAGCAGCCTTTAGCTCGAACACACCGTCGGCACATTTTCGCATTTTACTTCCAAAGGCTATTGGGAGGCGCTAAAGTTTACAGCTTTGGTTAGCGCCCCGAGTGAGTACTTATAATAATACAAAGTTCTTGTGTTAATAAGTACTTCAATTTTAGTGCTAAGAAGCCTGGTTCCAGGTTTATTCACACCAACAGTGTCACAGTGTGCACATAGTATAATTTACCTGTATCATCTGCGCATGCTCTGTTCAGATAAGATCATGCACGCGAGTCCTGACGAATTTTTGTTTTGTTTTTGTTCATTGTTTATATGATACTCCCTAACATCTGTAGAGAATGTAATCAAAATAATTTTTGCAAAAAACATCATATTTGAAGAAAAAAAATTAATTGCGCCAAAAAGGGCATTTTTGATGTATAGAGTTTTTCTTTATATCCCGTTTGGTGAAACCCGCTACGCAAACTACAAATATAAGAAATCAAATAATTTTCTCTTATACTATATTATGCAAACAATGGAGATTATGGATAACAATTATATGTACAGCATTGTAGAAGTCGTATATGATGCAAAGCAAATGCGCAAACATGGCTCTTTTGCCGTTTTGTCACTCAATTTCTCAGCCCGTATTTCGTCATAGTTTTTCTAGGTCAGTTTCGACAGCGCCATTATGAACTTACGCTCTAAATAGTAGACAGAAGTTGGCACAGTAGACACTCTTTTTAAAACTGCCTGTACCACTTATACTCAGTGTGCTTAACAAAGTGGTTGCCTTTATATTTTATTATTCTACAGATTTCAATTGGTTTAAACTTGCAACACTGAAAACGGGTCGGAGAACCTCGTTTTTCCTAGAAACGAACACCCAAGAGTAACGTCATTTTTTACTATGTTGATGACATCGCATACACAGTCACGAAGCTTCCTTGCACGTCGTTTTCTTCAAAACCATAATTGAGAAGCACAAAATTACAGCAAAACGACTAGTCTATTCTTGCGATTTTTATTCACTTGGCTTCAGTCAGAAAATGCAACCGCTACGGGCATTATGTATTTATCAGCTAGCTTATCAGGTACAAATTAGCGAGCAAAGATATTCACTAGTCGCGATCTGAAGGAGATGTTAGGTTAGTTAGTTGACTTTGTTATTTGACAATACTGTCAATCATCTCGCAATCCAGTGAACACAAACAGATAATTACTTCGGGTAAGTACGTCACAGTTCTCAAGAATTTCTGAACGCACACACGCTTAAATCAAAGAAATAGATGGAAGTTAATTTATCGAAGCCAAGAAATAAAAATAAAACCGGCATGAAAAATGTTTGAACATTGCCCACCCATGACGTGAACGTGGAGGGCTCTTCGGGCGATGTCCCCACGGCCGTTTTCCGCAACACACTCGTACGTTCCTTCGTCCGCTTTTCGGTTCACCTCGGAGACGACGAGGGTGCCATTGGCGTGCACCAGTTGCCGGTGGCCGCTCGGAAGGGTGCGTCCATCTAAACAAAAGAAGAAGAAAAAATAAACCATAACAACGCACACAAATTTAGCTAATAATTAAATTCCACTTCGTGTGATTCAAAAATTGCATTTAATAGCGTGAAACGTAGAATTACCACGTGCTCTAAGGATGTTCCCTGCAATAACTTCAGCGTACAAACTGACCTCTCTATCGGTAATAATGCGAAGAATACCTACTAAGCAGCAAAAACCTAGACAACGCCCTTGGGGGACCTATGCAAAAGGTTGTGCGGACACTTGATTGTTTCACAAAATAAAATAGTTGGATGAGTATCGACAGGTTTATGTTTTATACGCTTTATGGCAGGGGTCTCAAACACTCGGTCCGCGGGCCACATGCGGACCCCAACTTTCTGAGACGCATCCCACAGGCATCCCGCGACTGCAAGCCACCCCTCCTTCCCAGGTCCCGAGCGCCACATACACCATAAATAATAGCTTTTTATCGTCGATTCATTTTCACTTGAATGAGAGCTCTTCTCTATTCGCGCGTTTTGCGCTATTCTGTTTTCTTTTGAACAAAGTATTGTTTCTTCTAAATATTTGCTTCTTTGCCCTTCCTTATGCAAACCAACCACCGGAATGGCAATATTACTAATAAGTTATACGAGTTCGAGTTCTTTGCTCGAGGAGGCACCTCGGCTGCATGAACTCTTTCTCAGCAGGAAGGCTAAGATAAAAAGCTATGAGCTCCAGCTTCCAGCTGTCAGACAATACCTTTAAAATTAACGTATTTTCTTTTAACGCTGCTATAAAAATCGTCATGAAAACATAAACTACCGTAAGAAGACATACTTATTTTATGCCCGTAGAACCTAATGAATAAATCCTTCCCGAACGTCAGTCTATCAAGCCTGTTTAGCGTCAAACACGACGCTTTATATGGCGGCACTACATTGCTTATCCACACCAGATAAAGCGAACGCCTTCGAAAGCATAGAGCAGAAAGGGGAAAGGTGTTTGTCTGGTTACGTCACCTTCGATTCACGAAATCGAAGGTGCTTGATTTAGCTGAGCATGATCTCCTATCACCGCCATTAGAGCGGCAATATTGAAGCTTTTGGGAGTGCCACAAGGTGACTCTGACCTTTGAAACGGGTCCATTGCGCGACAAAGCAAGGATGGTGTGCTTGCTCTCGTTTTATTGAAAACTGCGAGTGCTGGGGTATTCTGGCATTTGAAGTCTATTTATAGCGTCAGGTGTGAGCCCAAAGCAGTCGTATATGCAAATAAAAGCTGATGAGATAAAAATGATGAGCTTACAAATAGCAAAAATTACAAGGTTCCTTATAATCGAGAAATATATATGGGGTGGCACTGGGAGTGTCAGATGCTTTACAACGTAAAGCACAAATGCCTTTTTTTGTGTCTTTTGTTCCAAATTGCCAAATATTGCCCCCCCCCTTCCCCTCTGTTGGACCTCATCCTTTCGGGGATGGGCTATCCGAACCCCACAATCGAATGAGGTTGAGACCCATGATTTATTGAGACAAAATGCTTTTAATCTCGTTTTTTCGTTTTATTTTTTCTTCTGCATTAGAAATACTGCACATGCATAAATAAATAAAAAAAATGAGAGCGGGCTGGTGGATGTTCATCATGATGAGGATTACCCGATACTATGGTAAAAGCGGGGAATTTGTTGGAAGTCAGAAGTTCTTTTTGCACTGCAATTTTTCTTCCACCAAGTTCCACTCTTTTACCACAGTCTCAGGTAATCTAAATCATGATGCAAAGATCAGTAACGTAGAATTCCTCGCGACTTGTTTGGCAAAATGCCTTCAAGCTTCGAGAAAACCGAAGCTTCAAGAGTCTAGAATCTGCCATTTAGAGAAGTTCTTTTTGCTCTGCAATATTTCTTCCACCAAGTTCCCCTCTTTTACCACAGTCTCAGGTAATCTAAACCATGATGCAAAAATCAGTTACGTAAAATTCCTCGCGACTTGTTTGCCAAAATGCCTTCAAGCTTCGAGAAAACCAAAGCTTCAAGAGTCTAGAATCTGCCATTTATACATCCTAGATAAGTAAAATGCGAATAAACATGCGCCTGACGATAAACACCTTTTAGCAAACTACTACACGAAGTTTTGCTGCAATCTCACTGGTTGTGACGCGATAACATTGGGCTCGGAACACACCACACCTTGAGTTGCTTAAGGCACAAGGGACGCTGCCACACAACTCCCCTGTCCAATGCGCGCCACTCGCGTCTCACCTCTCTCCCAGCGAATAGCTGTGAGCGGGTATCCTCCAACGGGGCAGTGCACCACCAGGTTGCCCCCGGACAGAGCGGTGACGTTCCCCATGAGCCGAATGGTGGGCGGACCGTACACGTTGACTCTTGCCATGTGGGACGCCAGACCGACGTCGTTAGACGCCCTGCACCGGTAGATGCCTCCGTCTTCCGTGCGGACGCTGCTGATGTTCACGTAGCTGACCACGCGGTTGTCCCTGGTCACGTAGTCACCCACCCTGTAACGGATGGTCTCTGGAAGATGGCGTCCGTCCAGGTCCCAAGTGACCTGGGGCAGAGGGTTCCCCGTGGCCGTGCACCTCAGGGACACCGACCCGCCGGGCTTGTGGATGGACTCCGGGAAGATGTTCTCCAGCACAGGGGGTTCGTCTGTGGGACCGAGAGCAGGCGGCGAGCGTGACCGGGCAGTAATGTAACTCCCGCGTTTGAACCGGATACATATTTGATTGTGTAAGTTGCTTTTTTGAAGGGATAAGGCAGTCTCGTAGTGTTAGGGGAACAAGGGAAACGTCGACGTATGTTTGGAACTTGTTTATTCAGTGATTCAACGGGGGTTTCAGTCGATCACTTGCGGATCACTCATTTGGCATCTGTTTCCTGCGATCTAGCACTTGTGGGAGCCTCTGGTTCCCTTTCCCTGATCCGGCCTTCTGGCCGCGGGCACGACGTCGGAAGCCACTTGGCTTCCGACCGGAGCGTACCTTATCGTGGCAAGGAGAGGCAGCCATCTTGGTTGTCTACTCTCGCCACTCCTCCGTCCGCGTCCCTCCCGCTGGGGGGGACGTAGGGAACTTCCCTTTGGCGGGCTCGCCCGCCCCTCCGGGGACGAGGCTGGAGCCGCCAGGGAGAGAAAGAGGGAGAGAGCGTGTCCTCTGGCCGCTCGGGGAGGGGACTGTTCTGCTGGACTTGAAACTGTTCGGACGTGCGGCCACGGACTCTGCTGCCCCACCTCCGTCCAGGCTCTCGGGAAAGTGCGGCAAGGTAAGGACAACCTCCCCCTTGCCGTTACTAGTCTTTATATCTTTGTATTTATCCGGACAAATAAACCCCGGGTGTCCCTCTATTCTGTGTGTCCGTGTACTCCCTTCGTGAGTCCCGGCTAGCGGGTGCAGCCAACAGTCGAACCCGTCGTAGCGGTGACTCTGATCCGCTGCGGGGTGGTGGTTTCGCGGTCGGCCTCCTATCCGGACGCCTCGCACCCCTTTGAGACCTCCACATTCTGGCGCCCAACGTGGGGCCACGGCACCTATCGTTGTCGTGGTTTAGCGTAAACTTTGTGGTTGCCCCGCTGTTAGGGTTTCTTGAGCCATGTCCGCGGATCAGCCCGATTTCGGAGCTTTGATCACGTTGGCGGACGTGGCTACGGGAGGGCAGCCCCTGGCCGCCCCACTCCCACCCGTCGGCTACCCGGCCGCCGGCTCTGTCGGCGGCCGCTGGTTTGCGCCGCCCTTGGCCAGCGGACTCTCCCGTGAAGTACGCACCTTGGCTGAGGACCCCCTGACCCCGTCTCCTTTTAGAGACCCCGGCCAGGCGCGGCCAACGCCCGGCGCACCTTCCACCCGGGAGGGGAACGCCGTTGGCGACGTGAGCGGACCACCCAGTGGTTATAGCGCTCCGTCTCTTCATCCGCGCGACTCGGTGTCCCAACGGGCCGATGTCCCGCATGACGACGCTACGCGGGTCTCCCCTCTGCGAGAGAGCATCCGCGCGCGCGACGCCGTCGCTGCTCCCATCGGAGCGAACGCCACCAGCGCTCCGTCTCTTCATCCGCGCGACTCGGTATCCCCACGGGCCGATGTCTCGCATGATGACGCAACGCGGGTCTCCCCTTAGCGGGAGAGCATCCGCGCGCGCGACCCCGTCGCTGCTCCCCTCGGAGCGAACGCCGCCGGCGACCTCATTGAGTTGCCGGCCGACGGCCCGCAAGACCCGCCGAGTCACAGCATCCCTCCGTTTGGAGGTGAGAGTTTGCCGATTGGCCTCTCGGGAGTCTCACCTTTGCCAGACTTTTCCCCATCACGGCGGGCGCCCGTAGCGACCCACTCGGGCAATGATCTCGCGGGCTCTCATGACGCGCTGTTGCAGGAGGCGACACGAATCATTGAGAGCCTGTCCGGCGCGATGCAGGCGATCTTGCCAGGCCCGAGAGGCATGCGATCGCCTGTACGGATCCCTATCCCCAAGTATAAGGGGTATGGGGACTCCATCAGCGCTACGGACTTCCTTGAGGACCTGCTACACTATCAGCAGGCAATGGGGATGTCCGATCAAGAGATCCTGGGTCGCATTCTGCCCGTTGCCCTGACCGACCAGGCAGCCCGCTGGTTTCGCCTGGCTGGGCAACACGCGCTCACTCTCCAGGAGTTCCGGCTGTCTTTTCGACAGGAATTCCTCCCCGCAGACTATGAGCGGAGGATGCGACGAGAGTTGGAGCGACGGACTCAGCATCCGGACGAATCGCTCCTCGAGTACGTCCGGGCCATGCAGGAGCTGTTTCTGATAGCTGACCCTGCGGCCCCGAACTCGGAGCGAGTCGAGCGAGTGATTAGGCAGGCGCATCCAACGTTCGCCGCCTATCTGCGCGGCAGTCGGTTCAGCTCCCTGGACGATCTTGCCGTTGAAGCTCGCCGCCTACAGGGCGATATCCTCGCCTCGCGCGCCTACAGGCCTCCGCCTCACCCGTCGGAGTCCCTAGAGCCACGCTGTGCGTGGAACGGAGACTTCGGGGCTCGGACTCGCCGCCCTGAGGCGTATGCGGCATATGCCGACACGCGGGGAAGGGACACGAGAGACATTTCCGATCGTGCCCTGGACCCCTACACCTTTGGCTTGCGACGAGGCTCCACAGAGGCGCATGCGGCCCAGCGCAATCGGGACCGCCCGTCGGATACAAGGCAGCGCAGGGGGGCGCAGGTTGAGCACCAAGATGCTCCCAGTGAGCGTCCCGCCCCGTCGAGGAACGTGCGACGAGACCCACCCCGCGGTTCGGACGCACGGTGTTTCCGCTGCGGTAATCTGGGCCATTTCGCCCGAGAATGTACTGACCGGCGGACAGCGCCTCCCAACGCCTCGGGAAACGGAGCAGGCCGCCGCTGACGAGGCCGGCGGCTCGGAAGAACGCGGGGGCGCCCATGATCGCCCTCGCTCCGTCCGCGTATCGGCTCGATTTTTCACCCGATGCGCCTGCTCCGTTCGTGGCCCTCACAATCGCTGGTCGAACGTTTGCGGCTCTTCTTGATTCCGGGGCCAGCGCATCGTTATTCGGCGAGGAAGTATTTGCACACTTGCAAACGCACTCTGTGCGGTTAAGAGAGTGCAACACGTCCTTCCGGCTGGCCGCTGGTGGCACCGCCCAGTCGAGCGGTGCCGTGCGGTTAGTCGTGCGATGGGACCACAGAGTGAGGCGCCACCGTTTCATTCACCTCCCCGACCTCTCTGTGCCGGTCATTTTAGGGCGAGACTTTCTCGCTCGAACAGGGATGGTGATTGACGTCGCTAACGGAGGTTACCGTGAGGGCCCCTTTGGACCGGTGAAACCCTTTTGCGAATCCCCGGCTGCCTCCACGGCCCCCGTCCCGACGAGCGCAGCGAACAACCTGAGTCGCGAGGGAGACGCTCTTTCCCCGAAACCGGTTGCGGGCTGCGCGGCTGTGCACCCCCCTGCTCCCAAAGCGGCGCCCGCCGCCGGAGCGGGGGATCGTGCCCCCCACCCACTGTTGACACCCACGTGCGGTATTACGGGACTTGATAGGGCGCGCCTCTCGTCGTTGTTATACTCTTATGACACGATGTTCACGGACCGACCCGGCTGCGCTGACTCAGTGCGGCATCGGATCGACACAGGAGATGCTCGCCCTTGGCGATGTAATCCTCGTCCGGTCAGTTTGGCTAAGAGGAAGGCCATTGACGCCGCCCTGGATGAGATGATCGACACCGGCGTTGTCCGGCGTTCAGAGAGCCCATGGGGCTTTCCGGTCGTTCTCGTCCCAAAGAAAGACGGCACATCCCGCCTCTGCGTGGACTACCGCAAACTGAACGAAGTCACCCGTAAAGACGCCTACCCGTTCCAAAGCATCGACTCTATCATATCGAACCTTGGCGGAGCGAAGTACTTTACAACTCTCGACGCCAGCAGAGGCTACCTACAGGTACGAGTCGAACCCGAAGACGCGGCCAAAACAGCCTTTGTCTGTCACCGTGGACTTTTTGAGTTCACGCGCATGCCGTTCGGGCTTACGGGAGCGCCCATGACATTCCAGCGACTGATGGACCGTGTCCTCGGGG
Source organism: Ixodes scapularis (assembly GCF_016920785.2). Lineage (NCBI taxonomy): Eukaryota > Metazoa > Arthropoda > Arachnida > Ixodida > Ixodidae > Ixodes > Ixodes scapularis. The sequence continues at coordinate 8,572,779 of NW_024609882.1, read as the reverse complement.
AAGCGAGATGGTCATATGCCATGGCGTACCTCGACGACATTGTCGTGTACTCGGACACCTTCGAGGACCACCTGCGTCATTTGGAGGATGTTCTTGAGAGACTAAGAGCTGCCGGAATCACTCTGAATCCGAAAAAGGCCCAAGTCGCGGAGACCCGCATTTCTTTGTTGGGGTTCACGATCGACAGGGGCCACGTCTCGCCTTGCCCGGAAAAACTCCAGGCACTCCTGGAGTACCCGGCGCCGACGGACGTCAGCTCTCTGCGCCGCTATCTTGGGATGATAAACTTCTATCGTCAGTTTATCCCGGGATGTGCGGCTCTCCAGGCTCCCTTAACCCGCTTATTGAGGAAGTCCGCGAAGTGGGACTGGGGCCCTGAGCAGCAGGCCGCTTTTGGTAGCCTCGCTGATGCTCTAGTGGCCACTGCCAACCTGAAACTGCCCGACCTGAACCGATCGTTCGTGATCCAAACTGACGCGAGCGACCGGGGACTCGGGGCGGTTTTGCTCCAGGAGCACGAAGGCGCGCTCCGACCGGTTGCGTTTGCAAGCCGATCGTTGACGCCCGCCGAGACCCGATACAGCGTGACCGAACGAGAGTGCCTAGCCATGGTGTTTGCTCTCCGTAAGTTCGACATGTTTGTTGACGGGACTACCTTCGTCATTGAGACCGACCATGCCGCTCTAAGGTGGCTAACCCGCCTTCGAGAGCCTGCAGGTCGCCTGGCGAGGTGGGCGCTAACGTTACAGCGCTACGACTATGTGGTGCGCTACCGGAAAGGGAGCACGAACGTGGTGGCCGACGCTTTGTCTCGGGCCCCCGTTGCGTGTGCGAGCCCGTCCGAGTCAGAAAGCCAAACCAAAAATGTGATTGCGTCCGAGCCACGCACAGCCCCGTCCAACGGAACACCGGCCCCCCCGTGTTCCGCAGACGCGACCGTGAACCTCGTCGACCCTATAGGCGGCGTGGGGATCCCCTTTGGCAAACAAGAGCTACGAGAAGCACAGCGGAACGATTCGTATTGTCGAGAAGTTATCGACGGACTCATGAAGGAGTCGGACTCGTCGGAGTCGGGCGGCGCGGCCGCCGGGCGATCAGCTGGTACTGCTGAAAACGCCGAGCGCCGGAAAGCCACTGGTGGTGTGGTTGGCGCGTTGGATTCGTTCCTGCTTGATGCTGACGGGCTTCTTTTGCGGTATATACCATGTGAGAACGAGACATCTGACCCGTTCAAGGTGGTGGTACCCCGCGGGCTGAGAGGCGCCCTGTTGCGCTTCTATCACGACACCCCCTTGGCCGGGCACTCGAGTGGCCCTAAGACTTACCGAAAGTTGTGTCACTCTGCTACCTGGCCGAACATGAAGAGGGACGTTCTCAGATACGCCCGCTCCTGCCACCTGTGCCAAAGCCTCAAGCCACGAGGCGGCAAACCCCCCGGCTTGTTGCAGCCCATCAAAAGCCAGCAACCCTGGTCTCTTGCGGCTTGCGACATCGTCGGCCCTTTTCCAAGGAGCCCGAGGGGTCATCAGTACCTGCTGGTTGTCACGGACCACTTCAGCAAATGGGTGGAACTATTTCCTCTCCGAACGCTGACGGCTCGAGTGATCCTAGATAAGCTACTGGAGGTGTTCTCGCGCTTCGGGTATCCCCAGGCTTTGATAACTGACAACGCCAGCGTCTTCACGGCAAAGGTATTCGTGGACACCTGTGCAGCCCTTGGCATTAAGCACAATAGGACCACGACGTACCACCCCCAGTCGAATGTGACCGAGCGTGTCAACCGCAACCTCAAGCCAATGCTTGCGGCTTATGCGGAGCGACACAAAGATTGGGACACCTATCTCCCTGAGATTGGGTTTGCTCTGCGATCCACGGTCAACCGATCGACGGGTTTCACCCCTGCCATGCTTACCTTCGGGCGAGAGCTCCCGAACCCCATGGACCGCGTGTTGGCGGCGAGTGATGGGGTGAACGACGCGCGGCCAGCCTATGCTGATTACACACGGCAGCTCCAGTCGCGGATAACGGAGGTCTTCTCTAAAGCCCACCGAAATCTGGAAGCGGCAAGAGCTAGCCAGAAGGCCCAGTACGACCGCTCGCATCGAGACGTCCGCTATCAGGTGGGCGACCTCGTGCTGAGGCGCGCGCACGTGCTTAGCGATGCAAGCAAGGCCTTCTCAGCAGCGCTGGCGCCAAAATGGTCGGGCCCGTACCGAGTTAAAGAGACATGCTCCCGCCTTGTCTATAAACTAACGGACCTGCAATGCAGGGACGTTGGGGGACCGGTACATGTCTGCGACCTGAAACCCTACACCAGGAGGGAGGGGGAGCCGACCGAGGACACCTGTTCCTCGCGGCAGCAGACACGCTCGCGGCAACCGGCACGCTCGCGGCGAAGCGGGGCCAGCGGCCTTTGTCAGCCTCCCCGCTATCCACTGCGAAGCCGTCGTAATTAGGGACGTCGAAATGCCGGTCTCCGCGCGACCCCTGGTCGCAAGGGGAGATCGCCAAATCAGTTCCCGGCGACTTCAGTTTGTGTACGCAGGGTGCCATTTAATTCTGTTGGTGGCACTGCGTGGCCTGCCTCCCGAGGACCCTTCCGCTCTGCGGTTGGGCCGGTTAATGTACGCACACTGTCTGTAGCCAGCTATTGGCACATGGAGATCCGGCGGCGAACCACGTTCTCGGCAAGCGATTGCTTTTCCTTTGTTGACAGCGTTTTCGACCGAGAACAGAGGCGCCGGTCCACCCGGTTTCCCCTATCCACGGGCCGGGAAGAAGCGCCCGCGGCCAAGTTGCGAAAATCAGCCAGAGGATGCCCCACCGGCTTCTCTATGCCTGTTTTTTTCGCCGCCGCGCGGTTTCGTGCCCCACTTCCACCACGCGGGAGGAAGAAGGGGGAACAGAGGGTAAGTTCTTTCTGCGCAAGACGTAGGAAGATGCCCCGATGTCCGCCTCTGAAGTCGGTTCCTTCAACACCCCCCCCCCCCCCCCCCCAACGTCTTGCGGGGGAGACTGGGGAAAAGAGAGGAAGTGGGCCAGAACTGTTGCGGCCCCGACCTTTGGGGGGGAGAGGAGGTGGGGGTGCCCGGGGCTATCGAGCACAGGAATTGACAGAAGACCCGCTGAGTTCTCAGTCTTTCTCTTCCAAGATGAGCGAGCAGCAGCCCGGCACCCAGCCCCGAGCCTCTGACAGCGGCCCTTCCCGGGAAACGTGTTTTCCCGAACGGGGATCAAGGAGGGCCGCGAGGCGAAGGCGTTTTTCCGGCCGCGGGCCGCAACGGCGATTCGGGACCTGCCCGGGCCAACACCACCTGTCGGTTGACTGCGGTGGCTATGGGGGCCACCGGGACGGGGTCCGCGGGCCGCCAGGACGAGCGGCTCTTGAGGGGGAAGCATTGCCAAGGGCGCGACGAGACGGGGCCTGCCCGGGCCGCCGCTACCCTCCGGTTGACTGCGGCGGTCATGGGGGCCACCAGCACCGGGCTCACGGCCTGACCGGACCGGCGGGTTCCCTCGGGGCTCCATCGGCGGCTGCGGACGCAACGGCCAGGAGCGACGCCGTTCTCGGGGCCTGCCCGGGCCGCCGCCACCCTTCGGTCGACTGCGGCCGTCATGGGGGCCACCAGCACCGGGCTCGCGGGCAGACCGGACCGGCGGGTCACCTCGGGGCTCCATCGGCGGCGGCTGCGGCGGCCGTGGACGACGCGGCTCCCGGATCAGCGGCCGGGGCGCCCACCACCGGTGGCGGCGGGGGAAGGTCGGTGCGCCACGTCGCGACGTGGACTTCTCAGAAAGGCACGGAGCCGCCTCGCTGTTATGTCTCGTGCCGTAAGTGGTCGCAGCAGCGGCGCCCGCGGCCAGGGGCACCATCAAGGACGGTGCTGCCAGTGTTTTTGGGCCGCACTTTGGACGAGGAGGACCGGGAGGCTCAGGGCGCCTGTTTTGCCCCGGATCCCGGTGCCGTGTACTGCGGCGTGTGCGGCACGCTGCGCCTCCACGAGGTGCATGAGGAGTGCCGCTACCACCGGGACCGGGTCCGGGGAGCAACGCCGAGCGCCGACCCCACCCCGACCGACCTGCACGCCGCCCTCGACCGGCCCGGCGCCGTGGAGGCGGTGCTGGCCTACATGACCCAGAGGCCAGGGTTCGCGGCGGCCGTGCTGGAGGGGAGCCTGCTACAGCTCCCGGTGACGTCGGCGGTGCCGGCAGAGACCGGGGACGCCTCGTCGGCGGGGGCGTCCACGTCAACGGCGGGGTCCACACCGACCGGGGAGGACTTCGGCTGCGACGACGGCGGTGAGTACGCCGACCTCCCGTCGGGTGACGAACTGATGTTGTTTTAGGCGGGAGGCGGCGTACGGGAACTCTGAGGGACGGCGGGGTTGGCAATTGTTATCTTTTTTGAATGTATTTTTTTTTGTGTGTGTGTTTTGATTTTGTTTCGTACATTTTGGGGGTATGAGAGCCGGCAACCCTTTCCTTTCCTAAAGGGGTGCCAACAGTTTTAAGGAGGGGGGAATGTGGGAGCCTCTGGTTCCCTTTCCCTGATCCGGCCTTCTGGCCGCGGGCACGACGTCGGAAGCCACTTGGCTTCCGACCGGAGCGTACCTTATCGTGGCAAGGAGAGGCAGCCATCTTGGTTGTCTACTCTCGCCACTCCTCCGTCCGCGTCCCTCCCGCTGGGGGGGACGTAGGGAACTTCCCTTTGGCGGGCTCGCCCGCCCCTCCGGGGACGAGGCTGGAGCCGCCAGGGAGAGAAAGAGGGAGAGAGCGTGTCCTCTGGCCGCTCGGGGAGGGGACTGTTCTGCTGGACTTGAAACTGTTCGGACGTGCGGCCACGGACTCTGCTGCCCCACCTCCGTCCAGGCTCTCGGGAAAGTGCGGCAAGGTAAGGACAACCTCCCCCTTGCCGTTACTAGTCTTTATATCTTTGTATTTATCCGGACAAATAAACCCCGGGTGTCCCTCTATTCTGTGTGTCCGTGTACTCCCTTCGTGAGTCCCGGCTAGCGGGTGCAGCCAACAGTCGAACCCGTCGTAGCGGTGACTCTGATCCGCTGCGGGGTGGTGGTTTCGCGGTCGGCCTCCTATCCGGACGCCTCGCACCCCTTTGAGACCTCCACACACTACAGCATTCTTAGCTGGGAGATTCTGCTTTACTACAAGTCAATCACTTTGTGTCATTCGGGTTATTTCTAGATTTCTCTGAAACGTACGCGCATTGTTGATGCTGTAATTTCTTTTTACTTCAACGGCTTTTACGGGCCTTTGCGAACTATATACTGGTCAAATTAAATAAATCGACGTGTATTCTCACCATTGATAATGACTTCTGACGCCGCCTGGACGGTCTCGAAGCGATTCCTGACGAAGCATTGGTACATGCCACGGTCTTGTCGCTTCACCCCGTTGACGACCAGCACCTCGTTGTAGATGATCTTGATGCGGTCCGATGTGTACAGTGGTCTGCTGTCTTTGGTCCAGCTCACTTCTCGGACTGGGTAGCCTTCTGTGGAGCAGTTAAGCCGCAGCGAGTGGCCGATGGACGCCGACACCCTGGTAGGTTTCACGCTTGCGCGAAGGGGAGCTGCACCAGAGAAAACAAAACACCTGATATCTCGACGTGTCGTGTACCGTGTAGCTTCCAGTTTGTGCATTTTGGTTCAGACCATTTACAGACATTAGGTTTGAAGAGTAATCTCACTTTATTAGGCAGTGTAAACTTCACCGCCATTAAAACAAAATCATTTTTCTTACCCAATCGTCACACATGGATTGTGAGATTTTACGAGCAAAGGAAACGAATAGATGTGTATTCTGCTGTTCGTCCTAAAAGCCTGAACATCCTGATAAAACCGAACTGCCAAACTCTTTTCAAGTTATAAGAATAAATATATACAGTAGGATTAGGCAATAAAGGTTCAAAATACAACGGGGAAAGGGGGGGGGGTTTCATAGTGAAGCTTGCTGCGATAACCGTAGCTAAAGGTCTCTATCTTGTTGGTCCAGTGCGCTGTGTCAATCGCCGAAGCGGTTAGCAGTTAGGGGAACCCGACGAAATGACACCTGTTAATAAATAGCAGGCCATAAATTCAGTAGAGCTAGTAGTTAATGGCCTGACACCGAGGATGTGGTACAGTTCATGCAGTGTTTATGTTCTTGTCCTCACATCCAAGTCCTAAATATTGGAACAATCCTCTGCTCGTTTCAATTGGGTCAGGATCTGACTGTTATATTTACTCATGCCATCAAGCATCTGTTGTAGGCAGCTACCGATGTTTCTTTGGCCGACTTTGCCGCGTCAGATTCCAGACTGACAACGTCGGTAACAAGAACAACGGCCAGCTATACCAAGACTTGTCGTGAGCATCTCAAGAACGGTCGTTACCTCCGCTTTTTCGCTAGAAGCGAAAAAGGGAGAGGGGGAGGGGGGTCTGTCTGTATTGACCAGCTACATACAGAAATAAAAACACAAATACGCGACAAGCGGTCGAGAATCATGCCGCACGAACTTATGCACAGAGATTCTGCGATTGGGTCATGCCGCACCACGACGACAAATTCAGTTTATTGTAAAATAGTGTCAGTAAATAATGGACATTACGAGCCTCCACACATTCACCTTATTGCTGACAGAACCCCAGTTCCCTCATAAACTGATAGCGCTGAGATGTGAAGGCGTAATTGTAGTGCCAACGTATATACCAGACGGCGTCAGAGCGTTCAATCCCTTCCGCGAAGTTACCTGGTTATTAAAAAGAAAAACTCTGCTCAAGCTTTTATGTTGTTAGCTACGGCTTATCTCGATCCGGGTTCTCATCGAGACTGGCCCAACAGTCGAAAGACGGAATATCCCACTGTTCTTGCCGAGTGTGCAAATAGGGGCACGCATCGACCGGCGCAGTTCGTTGTTGCCTTTCTGTACACGATCCTTTTCCGGCCGGCGACCTGGCGTGTTTGTTTGCCAATAATGGTGGCCGGTGCATTTGGCCTGCACTCCGAGGGCTGCGCTGCTTCTAAAGAAAATTGAGTTTCGATCTGTAGTGAACGGGTGAACACGATAGCATTCGCAGACTTCGACCGACGTCGCGCAGAGTGAGATAAATACGAGATGTCAAGATACCGAAATGATGCCAGAATAAGAGTCTTCGAAGGTAAGAGGACGCTGATGGTCCTAGGTTTAAGCCGGGCGCTTTACCTATCATAGTTTCGCTTGCGCTCTAGTCTCGTAGGATGTAGAAGCAGGAAATGAAGCAGGCGCCTACTTTTATTTCGTTCCAAAGCTTACAATTTTTTTTTTCAAACGACATAAAAAGAATTATGAAGCCAAGATTGATCGGTAGCGAGACAGAAAACCCCACAACGTTGTTTTTTCCTCAAGTATGAATAAAAAAGATTTGCGTCGCTTTGTATGAATGATCGAAGCAGATGCGGGTCATTTTAAGCACGACATCGATCCTTCCTGGGAGACCAACGCTTTGGGAGGGCCAACAAATGAACTTGATAAAATATATATATAGTTTCCTAAGCTAATAATAGTTTCCGGGTAACAAAAATAATTGCGAATGGGCTGAATTTCAAATATATCAGGCATGTAAAGCGTACAAAGCACAGCCCCTTTTGAAACAAAGCAAACTGAAAGAGCGCTTTGCGACGACCTACAAATCAACCCTATACGAAATGTATACAGATGCTTAAAGCAATCATACTTTCAAGATAACAAAAATTATAACGTACGGGCTGAATGGCAACAAATATCAGGCATGTACGGCGTACAGAACACAGACAAAACAAACGGGATCCTGCTGGTCCGTGTGTAGGGACGAAACGATATCAGTCGCCGCATTACGTCCTACTTTCAGGACACGAGGTAATGGACGGTACTGACTACACGCAAGTCCAATCCACCCCTCGCCCTCTCCCGGACAAACGAAAAACCAGAGGAGCGGGGAAGGCGGTGGAGACGACGGTCAGCCTTGCTGCTACTGTTACCACATAATTCTGGTCGGCGCGTTCATGTATTATGCACTGTTTAGAAAAAAGAAATCAAGTGCGTTAAATTAGGAATTGTTGTAGTCCGCTTGGCGACTTTTAAACATCAACATTTTCATGTTCTTAACCCAAGTTGAAATCTCCGTCACCCGTGATATCTCCGTCCTCTGTGACACTGAACAGCGTCAGCGAGGAGGCACACTAGAAAACCCGGAGGCTATATTCCCGTATCTTCCTCCATCCCCGAACCACCGTCCCGCCATCTATGGGGAGTCGTAGTCGCGAAAAGTCACCGTCACCCTAAGAAACGGCGGGTGTGGCGAGTCCCGGACGTCCTAATGTCGCTGCACAGCCAATGCGGCATTACGAGACAAGAATGCCCACGGACCATTCACGTAGCAGAACACGTGATCGTAACGCGGCCAAATACTGAGGCGTAGAAAGAGACGAGATCGCGAAGGGGACGTCAGGGCACCGAGCTCTGACTGCAACGGTTAGTGGATAGACGCAAAGCTATATGTCCTTGTCTCTACTCGCTGTTTGAACTCGTCCGAACGCAAACGCAGAACGCCGGACGCCGGACGCCGGCGCCCGGTGTTCGAACGCGTTCAAAAAGGGGGTAGAGAAATGGGAGCTAGCTTTACGTCTACCCACTGACTGTTGCAGTCAGAACTCGGTGCTCCGACGTCTCCGCATCCTCTCCTCTCCTCTTCTCCCCTAGTTTCTACCCATATACGCCACGATCTGCATTTCTTAAACGGGCACCCCCCAAAGTTTCTTAAACTTTGGGGGGTGTCAGGCTAAATGGAATATAGCCTGACACCCCCCAAAGTATTTTTTTAACGTTTTGCTTGTCAATTTATTATGGTGTCAGAAGACTACCCAATCAATATGTTGCTACAGCGTCGCGCCTTTTTTTTTTTTTTAATGAAGTCAGAAAACGCAATTGCTCGATACCGACACCGAAACCGAACTGGGGAGGAAGAAGAAATATATAGGAGTAGAGAGTTGCCGGAAGTCACGTGGCACGTTACCGGAAGTCACGCGTTTTCTTTTCTTTTTTTTCGACAAAAACGCGCACCGTCGCAAGTTGCTCGAAAAACTTACAAGTCAAGCACTTCGTGCTTTACGTTTGCGCTTTTTTCCAGCACTTCCCAATCCGTGTTCGTAAGACGAGCGATGTCTTCTGCCAGGAGAAGGGGCGACGACTCGGCGACGTCTTCTTGCGAATCAGCTTGGTGGTCGGGCGTGTCGTTCAGAATAAATTCGAATTGTTTCGACCGGTAAAAGATTTCTCTTTCGAAGCCAGACAGTTTCACCGGTACCGCGAGCAGTTCTAAAGCATAGGCCCTGCACCCGTCGTCCGCCGCCATCGCTTATAGTCCGCTTCGTTCAGCCGTCCAGCCAGCGATTCCCCGCGGTATCACGTCATGTTCAGAATTACGCAGAGAATGCACAGTGCTTCGGGTTCTCTGCAAAACTTTTCTTCTTTTTTAATCAACAAATTTCCAGTTTCTTAGAAGCCACAACAAATGATTATCATATTTATTTCTATTTTTAATAGTGAGTGTAGGCCTTCGATGACTTACGACTTTGATTATATATGGTGTGTGTGTCTAAACCCGAAAGAACGGCACGTGACCACGGAGGAAAAAGTGAGCTCGACTAAAACCGGCCAGTTCTCGATCGGCAGTTTTCAGGCGGAAAGAAAACGAATATCAAGCCGCATATTGTGTTCTGTGTAGCTGGGCTCTCATGTGTCATGTACAAATAAAAACTTTAGCGAGCATAAATATTCTTTCCGCGACCCTTTAAGTGCTCGGTAACTATAGCGGTCATAGTGACTATAGTTCCCGCAGTTCTCTTATTGCTGCTCATATGATTCCTAATGAATTTATCTCACCTGGCCGACCGCTGACGAAATTTTACTACCACATAACTAGACCACGGTCTAATAAAATTATCCCTCCCAATTACTCGTCAGTTGAATGCCGCCTGGCAGAGGCGTTTTCAATCTGCCATGGAGAAAAATACCTACTTGACGAACAGGGAATACATCTGAGTTCTTCTTCGGGCTATTGGGAATAGTACTCTCCTCAAATGCAGCTCGAACAAATAAAGAAGGTGGTCGACGGTAGTAATTTTAATCAACGCTAATAAAAAAACTAAATAACAACACGTTATTTTTATGGGGATTTTATATGCATGAAGATCACATGCCTTCAAAGATTCGGATGATTAACCTGCGATCCCCTCCTTCGAGTATTCCTCGATATGTTCCGGTTCCCCTATTTTATAAAGACATTTGTTTTGAACGGATTTCCAATGGCCGTACAACAAACATATAAACTTTTTTTTTTTTTTTTTTTAAGGACGACTGTTTACATGTTAAAGGTTTCTGGGCTTGCGATTTTAAGTTATTTATTTATTTTTTTAAAGAATAGAAAGTTGAAAACCTGACAAATTTCGATTGGGAGACTTGCATGGCAAGTCCCCCCTTACCGCCTCGAGGCCAATGAGGGTGTGGCATCGGGACGCTGAACAACGAATCAGGAGGCGAGAAGTGTGAACATAAGAACCCTGCGTTTCCAAGGCTTTCATTGAATGCACCAACAGCTCTGAAAGGAAACGTCCAGTGTAATCTAAGAATGGCAGTCGAAGTGTCGCAAACGGGCTAAGATGATGTTCTAGGGATAAACAAAAAAGGAATTGATAAGATTCAATTTAAGAAATACTAATGAAACGTCACCCAATTTTAGTTTTTAACTTGACCCCGAGAATGAACCGAAGAAGACGCACGGCTCAACAGTATCTCAGTATCAAGTCGCTATGTGTGACTTCGCAGGTGAGAGAATCCGTAGCAAGAGGGAACAAATTTCAAGCACGGCCTGAAACAGTTTCAGCTTCACATTTCGTAACTGTTTCAAGCGCAGAAGCGAACATGGATACGTCTTATCTCTATCTTTCTGAAAACAGCGACGGAATCGACACGTTTATATCTATACAAAAGAAAAAATGAGCGAGGGGTAGATGCTTGCTCGTCTCGAGTTCTTTATGCCATTTGCTGATCTCTGTAACGGCCGGGGACGGCTAAAAACGGACCTCAAGCCAGTCCCGCTGCTCACTAAGGACGGGCGAGGGGGAATGGGGAGGGGGGCGCCCGTCTTCCCATTCCGGCCCCCAAACCCCATTTCCCGCCCCCTCCTTATCTGTCCTGCGGGATGGCTTTTCTGGAAAGTCTGGAAAATTGGTTTGCCCGAAAAGCCAGCGAGCGAGCGAGCGAGCCACTTCCTAATGGTCTCCCTTGACTTCTACGCTGGCGTCTCGCATTTACTTCGGCCCGCCGCTTCGACTTTTGCTTGCCTCGTTTTATGTCGTCCTCTATCGATGTCTCTAAAAGCAAGCCCCCCCCCCCCCCCCCCCCCCCCCCGACTTCCTTTCTTTCATTTCTTTCGGTTCTTTCCTTGGTCTCACGCTAGCGGCTTGAGTAACAAGCGCGACAACTGCAAGAAAGGCAGGTCCTTAAGCTGCGGTTCCGCCGTGTTCTCGGCAGAGTTTCGCCCCATAATCTTCGCAGCACCTCGGCTTCTTCTTCTCCCACATATAAGAACGGCGAGTCAAAAAAAAAAAAAGCCGGGCGTCCTTTTTTCTTTTTTTTCTTTCATAAAAAAGTGCCTAGGCAAGGCGCAGGAAATTTAATAAGGCGGGACTTTGCGTGACAAGAAAGAGGAAAAGTTGCAAGGTTGCTGAGGACGTAAGAATTCTTTCCGGCTCTACCTTCTTTTTTTAGAGTCCTGCGAACCACTAGGTAATTATTCTCTTCTTTAAGGGTGTTACATCTAAAAAAAAAATATGTGCGGTAATTTCCTCTTACTTTTTTGTTAGATTTTCGACTTGGAGTTTATTTTGAAACGTGCCCTTTTTTATTGTTCAACACCGTTGCCGCTTGTTCTGGAATGTTAAGAATAAAGTTAGAGACGACCCAAATTAATTGTGTGCCACAAAAGTACAAACTACGGCGATTCGAAATATTTCAACTGAGATACACGGAAGTTACGAAACACAGCTGACAGCGCTCCTTAGTGAGCTTAGGTTAACCTATCTTCTAAACAGTTACAGGCTACAGGCTGCTGCAGTGAAGTGCAAAGCTGCTCGCTTTCAAACCGTGGTTTTAACAAATACCTCCATACTGATTACCGCCCTCTATTTATTCTAAGACTATCGCACTCTAAACAAAAACCATGTAATCTGTACAAAGCAAATCTGCCGAATACTAGTCCTGGTGCAATATGGGGGCAACCCTAAAGGGAAACCAGTTTTTACGGCATCCCCATTTTCTTCCACTAATAAACCATTTCCATGATGCATCGGTTATCGTCGTAATTTGTGTATATGCTTCATGGTTTAGTAGTTCAACAGTAAATGCATAAAACATAATACAAACTTTCTTCATGCAGTAACACATTTATTATTGTGCTCCGAATGTTTCACTGACTTGAAGAGGTCCTTCTTCATAGGTTAATTAAACTAGAGTTCGCAAGTTGGAAGTATGTTTACTGTCCCAGCCAGTTTACTGCTCACATCTCAACTCAAACACACATGTTGCATGCTATCAGTTTCAAATGCGATAAAACATTTTCCTGCTATTTTACCTTGACCTGCTACCGGTAATCTCCGGTTTCCTTGAAACATTTTGGCATTTGTGCAGCTATACAAATCAGCGATTGATTGCAGCGATGCATGCATATATTCAGCTCTATGCCCCTTTCGGGTTCGATATTGCGATATTGAAATATAGGCCCTTCCGTACGTCTCCTTACTACGTGACCAGTGTTATGACGATCGCTTTGCCTCATTCTCGTAATCTTATTTAATATTGAAGTATAATGTTTTGTCACTGTAAACTTGGTGGACCCGTTTTCTTGTTGTTTCTTTATGCTGCGAGCAAACAATACATGACCTCACGAGGGTATTGCAGAATGATTTGCCCATTGATTTGACTTTCACGCAACCGAAAAGGACTCATGAACGGAATCTCCAATGTAATTTGCAACGAAGTAACTACCTCAATATTTAATAAAATCTTGAAGGGAATCTTTCATCGACTTTTTGACGAAATCTCTAAATGGATATTTAAGGGAATCTTCAGCAGAGTCTTCAACGAAAGAGGAAGGCAAAAGGGGGTGGCGGGGGCTTTCGGAGGATGCTTGAGGCCAAGAGGAGAAATATGCGGGTAGAAGCATGCCGTACAACCCAATATCAGTGCTTTGATCAGATGGTGCGTTGCATGTCTTCGAACGGTAGTGTAAGTGCCAAAGCCGAAACTTATTTAATTTGAGACCAATCGAAAGTGCGCGTGTCCGCAAAACTAGTTTTCTCTTTTTATTTGATTTAAATGCTACGTTTTATCAGTTAGATCAAATAAACTTATAGAGTGAGCCGTTTTAGAGCGCACAATTGTTCTTTAAAATGATTTGTAGACAGTATCAATTTCGCGCACCGCGAAACCGACAGGTCGGCGTGCAGACTTTTTCCAAAAATGTAGACATCGCGACACTGTTAGCGCGAACACGAAATCGGCGCCTTTTCGCATTTTACTTTTAAATATTATTAGCGAGCACGACATTTTATTGCTTACATTATAGAACTAAACGAGCTCTTTCTGTAGCAATAATAACTTGGATGATGTCCCTTCGTTTCAAAGAGATAACTTGGAAAAACCGGCTGTCGCCTGTTCGCGATAACAGTGTCGCGCTCTGTTCGTTAGTGTATCCTTCGAAGAAGCAATGAGGGCAATACGTGCGAACTGCATCGTTCGTTCACCCAACCGTTCGCACACGCCACGCCACGAACTAGAATCTTCGTCCTCGCGACTCAAGTAACATACATACTTATTTTTATGCATGAAAAGTGACACGATTACTAGCCCTAATTCAAGAACGTTGCTGGCATACAAAATTGAACCTCTCAAAATACCAAGTTACGTAACAAAACTTATCAAAACTTTGAAGAGTTACCGCTATTCACTTTCCTTTTTTACGAAAAAGTTACACATAAGGACAGAACAGATGCTTATGTCTGTCCTTTACGTGTAACTATTTCGTAAAACTATTGTACGGAAGGTGTGCTGTCCATGTGCTGTCCTTTATGTGTAACTCTGTCGTGAAAAAGAGTATTGTACGGAATATGTGTTGTCCGTGTTCTGTCCTTTTGTGTGTAACTCTTTCGTAAAAATATTGTATGCAATAACAACGAGCTCCCTTAAAACAGATTAATATTTTTAGTAATACTATACCAATAACTGTAACGGGCATCTCTTAAAAAGTGTTAGCCGGTTTAAAAAAAGGAATAACAAAGCTAAACCATTCACGCACCGAAAGCAAACGCACAGCCGTACTTTTGGCGCTGCTTGACTGCCCGTACCGGATCGTGTGTTTGGCTCCAGTCAGACTTGAAGTGAAAGGGAGTATAGCGTTTGTAATATCTCTCAGTGTTTGCGGAAGACGGTCAGCTTAAACAATGTTGTAATGCAAATACATCTAAAGAGCCATTAAACGTTAAAGCGTCGTATGTTTTCTTGTGCCCGGATACACGCGCCACTGCCTTTCGTCGCGCGAGTGAAACAAAAATTGGCAACCGCACCAGCCGCCGTCCGTTCCGAAGTCTGTCCGACCGTCGGACACTCTTTCCGGCCGGCCATTAGAGGAGTCTCGGCCCGAAATCAAGATTAAAACGCGAGGATGCAGGAGTGCTCGCAGCGGGACTCAAGCGGGCGACATCGTGTACCCCTTTCCGCTAATGTATAGCTCATTCGACAACATCTCGGGGCGAATCAGCGAAGAATCTCGGCCTTGTGTCTATCACAACGATCGCTTCGACCTTTCTTGCCAGCACCAAAGATCCCGGCTCCTCGAACATTATACCAGGGCTCGTTCCTCCCTTCGCCCAAGCTTTTAGTGGGCGCTCTTCGCTGATGTGGCAAGACGTACACGCGTGCTTCTCAAAGGAAAGTCATCCTTTGTTGTTGGGACATCCTTCCTCGCGAGTCCCTGGCCAGCTACTTTGTTTTTCGCGGTCGATGCAGAGAGTACTCGTGGGGAACCTTGAAGACTTTTTAATCGTCGAGAGTTTCCCAAGCTTCCTGACCTCGCTAAAGAGCAGCCCCCGCTGCTCTCTTTGTCATGCTGCCTCTGTGATAGGAGTCTCTTGATTTAAAATTAAGGAGCCTAAACTATACTTTGCCATAGGACGCCTACAGTTCATTGTAAAAAAAAAAATGCAGAATCGCGTTTTATGTGAGAAGTATGTGTGTCGCTCGTGCGCTTCATCTTTGAGTAATCAGAGACAAGGACTTTATCAGATCAAAAGAGACAAAAGAAAATTCATTTACTGGCTTCTTCTTGCGTAAAACAAATTATCAAGTACGACAGCGGCCATGTCAGGCCACCGTCTAATTACTCCTATGCAAATTTGAAGTGTGAGATTTAAAAAGCAAAAAACGCTAAGTTCCAGAAGAACTTGTACCCCTGCCACACGGTAAAATGCAATGCAACTCTTATAAAATAGAACAATTTGATCGGCCAATCAGCGAGCGTCACTCCTGTCGCAGCGCTGTACATCCGCCACGCCCGTAGTTAGAATCGTGAGCCCATACGCAGATAACCTATAATGTCATTCTATGGGAATGAGAAAATATTTTGTCTTGTCGCAAAACTGGAACTTAAGACATTCTTGATGCGGCGAATTTTTTTATCGGTGTATCATCTAACAGTTCTCTGAAAATATATTCTAACTTGTGCGCGTTGTAGCAATTAAGTTATTTAAATATTCGACGGAGCTATCGCTTACCCAATACGCAATGAGGGTGATTTAGCTATTAAAGGTAAAAAGACAATCAATAGGTTTATACGCTCGTAAGATCTTAAAGACATGTAAATCGTTGAAACACCCGTTTACATAAACAGCAATGATAGCAATCTATTTTGACCTTCTCTTTTTTGTATAGTATGTTCAGCCATTATGGGTATGTTAAAAAGGTACGACTTTATTTTATCATACCATCGTTCTAGCCTATCTGGGGTATGTTCAACGTTACCCTGTCATGTTCGATAGTTTTGAGATAACAAACTAAGGTGGCGTGTTCAGTTGCATTGGAAGGTTTAATTTGTACCTATATTTTGGCCAAAACTTATTTCCACAAATAAATAAATCGATGGCCCGGCGTTGTAGACGTTAACGGAAGCTTCTCGAACACAGGTATAAATGCAAGAACAGACAGGTTTGCGATATTCATACCTAAATTGCATAAAAAAATCTAAATGCAAAAAGAAAGAAGAGACGCATCATAATAACGTCTACATACATGCAAAAGTGTCACCAAACGACACGATCTATCGGGAAGCTTCGGAAACACCCGACCCTGGCTGTGTGGGAACGCATATGTATACGTAAGACTAACAAGAGGCAGCGACCGGCAAAACTCCGCGCAACAGCTGCGGCAACGTTCAAACAAGGCGACAAAGAAAAAAAAAACAAAAAAAACGAGCATCTGGCATAGTGGCCAGAAAACTAGGCCTAGCCCTATAAGAAGAGGTAAAGGGTGCAAAAATGTAAACAACGGAGCCGTAAAAATATACGGTAAGAAAGAGGAGCACAGCGCCAAAGCAAGTTGCGTGATCCGGCACATTTCGCGCAGGCCTCGAACCAAGCGGAGTACAGTGGGGATCTAACGTGCGCAATGTGTTTTGTCTCGTCTGTCTGCCAGTGCTTGTTCTAGCGGCGTGTGTTTGTTCTGATCGTGTGCGTTCGTTCCAGTGTACGCGCGCGCATCTGTGTGTGTTCGTTGCGAGCGCGGCATGAAGGGGAAGTGGGTGTTTCAGGAGGAGGAAGAGGAGAACTGTGAGGCTCAAAGACAAGAGCGCGGACTCTGTGTAGTTTGGGAGTTAGGCCCTGAGGCAGGCGGGAAGACCCCCCCCCCCCCCCCCCTCTCCAGCCCTTCTCTCCCGCGACGTCAGCTGTGAGTTGTCAACACGCAACAGTCTCGCTTCTCCCGTTTTCTTTTTTTTTTCTTTTTGAGGGTGACGGTTTTTGACGCCGCTGCATCCCACCTTTGTTTCGCGAGTTTGCTCCTCCCACGGTCTCGAGAACATCGGCGAGTGAGCCTGTATGTGTACCCTGGCGTGAACTCCGAGGGCAATGGGAAACTGACCTGCCCTTTACCATCTCACGCCTTTTTTTTTTCTTCTTTTGTTTTGTGTTCTTGCTATTTTTTGGGGTTACGAATCAAATCTTTCCTTTTTTTTGTTGCTGCTTCTGCTCACGCCGTGCGTGCCCTGCACAGCCTGTGACTATGCAGAACGTTCAGATTCTCCGACATTGTTTGCGATGACACCCTAGGACAAAAACAAAATATGGCGGGTCTGCAAAAAAAAACAACAAAAAAACAGCAAATTGCTGGGGAATTACTTTGCACGTGAAAAGCGTGGCATCTACGTTCTCGGCACTCTTCATCGGTTAGTTTTAGTTTAGCGACTGGTTTAACGCGTGGAATGCACACTGTATAACGTTTCTTGGAATAGAGATAACGGCGCGAACCCGGGTTTTAAAAACGTGCGACAGGGTGTAAAGTTGCTCTCTGCCGTATACGCAGAGCGGGTGCACCGCGAGGCTTTTCCGCCAAATAGCAGCCCAACTCACGGCGATGTGTCGTTGCATATCGCCGTGAGTTCCACGATTCACGTGAATATGTGAACGAGCATGGGAAAACGCCCCGAGTTCTCGAACACGATATCGCGTCGCACGAAAGCCCCGAGCGGGGCCCACCTGTAATGTTTAACACCAAAAACAAAAGTTGATTTCGGCGAAATTTCGCAAAATTGTTACTAGAAGTTTCAATGTTCTGAGCATTCTCAATTTTCATTTCAATATTTTAGAGTGTCTTATTTTGTCATATTTGAATACTGCGCCAGTTTACTGGAACAGCCCCAGCAACACTATAGAGTCTCTAAAATAAAATTTCGACATTTGATTTTTACGCAAGACAAAGCCTATCGCTGTATGAAATGATTTTCAATTACTTGTGTTTCAGATAGTAAAAAATTAAACGCGATAGAAAATTTCACATTTATTGTATTGTTGTTCAACAGCTTGGGTGCGCATTATAATTGCGTTACTATATTAGTTTGCGTTCATTTAAATATTCCCGCCGAATTTTTTTTTTCTGCAGCAGCCACACATTTATTTCAAACGTATTGCCCTGTTTGTCTCGGCAATTTCGTATTCCAAATTATTTGATAGATCTTGACGCACTCTGCATTGATGACCTCATGCTGTTCAACCACATGCGGTTCAAGTATATTGTAACGGAGTATTCATATAAAAGTGATAAATGAATCTAAATAAATAACGCATTTCGCAAATACCATCTAGAACAATTAAGGCCTCCGAACGTCCCCATCTATATTATTGGTGTACTATTTTAATCGCAATTAGCGTATAAAGTAGTTCGCGTGACAGCGGGGACGCTGCACTCCAACCATCCGCATAGCTGTAGATGCATCCGCATCTACAGCGATGCGGACGCGCTGCATTTGCACGTCGGGTCGACAGTACCCGACGCCTCGCACTTCCACGCTTCCGTGAACTGCGATTAAAATAGTATATATCTGCGACCAATAAAATGGCGGTATTAGACGATAAAAAGGCCGAAGATAGAATTATAACGCACAAGGCGAGAACCTAATATGCCTCGCTCTGCGTTTCTGAAGTTGTCACTACCTGTAAATGCTGAGTTTCAGACACTTTCGTAACTGTCCCGTTGTTTTTTGTTGTTGATTTTTGGCAGAGTCTAGTTTTTAACATATATATTGCAGAGTTTTAGTAGGTCGTGTTTTCATGCCACGCTTTTTGTAGCGGGCGCTAGCACTGAAACATCTATGCATGCTCTGAAGCGCGCGCCTGTAGCGGCAGCGGGCATTGGAAAATGGTCTACTAAAGCTCCCTAATGGAGTGGATTGAAGCGGCTCGACGAGCGCATACAGAAAATCAAGGTCTAATCGGCGAACTTGTGCCAGGAACAAACGGGCTAATGAGCGTCGAAACAGTGGCAGCGAACTACGCTACGTCGGCGTCACAGCTGGCTGGCGCGAAACTGCCAAAGAGTGTGTCGGCAAGGCCGCGGTCGGCTCCTTCTTTATACTGCACTCCGTATCTCGAATATTCGACCTAGAATGTTCGGAGTGAGCTAGGGCTTGGTTACAGCTAGACTGACTCGGCAAGGTCATTCTGGCCTTATATTTTTCACTCGGGGTAAAAACCTCTACGCACAGTTGCGTTTGAGACCGTTTGAGTGCGTTCGACTGCGTTGCGTCGAGAAACGAAAGAAAGTCAGCGTCATATCTGTGCTTCGTATGACGCCCTGAATTCAATTCAAGGAATAGCTTGGAACGCGATATAAGATGCAGGGATTTCCTGCTTTCCTCCCGCCGAAACGCAGCCAAACTCATTGTAACGCTTTCAAAGGCAACTGTGTGTGTGTGTGTGTGTGGGGGGGGGGGGGGGGGGGGCTTAAAAGTAAGAACGGATATTCTCAAACAACAGACCGTTCTTTTTGAATTCACGCACGCGGCAGTATTATACACGAGTTGCGCGCCCTTTTACAATATCTTTTCGCTGCTTTGTTTCTCGAGCAATCTTTTTGTTACTGATACTCGAAGAATTACAAAATCTACAAACCGAAAATTCACCCGTTCACACATGAACGAACATGAGGTAGTTACTAGTCACTGCCTGTAAACCTACATAACCGATAAAGTATTGCCTCATTTACAACTAGAGAGAACAAATCTCCGAGAGAAAGAGAGAAATAGCGCGAGGGAACGAGCATCGATGTTTCCACCGAGTCAGATTCACATTCCCCTAAACTCAAGCCTCGTTCCCAGAAGCTTTCGCGTCGCTCCGGAGCACGGGAAAAGGCGGCGGGCCCTTCGCCTTCGATACATTACCATTAACGTTCTCTACTGCGCCATTAGACCGCACGGCGCGTGCATTGAAATAGATTGCCCGTGACCATTTAGACCTGCTCGCCGATCGAGCGCTGCGGGAGCTCAACCAGAACCGTTTGCAAACACGAGGAATGCCCCTCTCACCCTCCCCGTCTCGTGCGGGAGGCTTATTCCGAGAGCTCCGATTTAAGAGAGCGAGTAACTCAATCCGTGGAGACCATTTGCAATTTAATGGCGGAAAGCATCCCGCGTAGATCGCTAACAAGTGCGCATGTGTTCTCTTGTCGTGTGGCGGGGAGGAGAGCGGGTGTACGCGCTTGCAGGCGATCAACGCTTTCGAAACCTCCTCGCAGCTCGTAATGAAGGCGCCGCCCTCAAACCACGTGACCGCGAGCGAGTAGTTGGGCACACTTTGCGAATCTCGGCACACCAGTTTCCTCCATTCCGCGGTCGAAGTAAAGCGTCCAGGTGCAGCACCCGTACCTTTGGAGGAGTTGTTCCGCGCAGAGCAAGTTATCGAGTTGGCTTTAATTAAAGTTGAACGGCTGCAGCGTCCGCTGCTGTCGCTGTTGCTGCTGCTGCTTCAATTGCAGTTGCTGCTCGTGGTTTCTGGTTTTGCAGGAGTTCGTTCTTTGTCACTGCAAGCGATCTATGTTGACAAATCCGCGTTGGGATCGAACTGACGGTGCCATGACAGTAGACACTATCATTAACGTCGTTGTTGTGACGAAATTCTTTTTTTTTCTTTCTGATGCATCACTTTGTTTCTTCAATGACTCAAAATATCATAGGTAGTAGTGGAATAACCAGAAGCTAGGTTCATAAAGCCAATATTTTACGTGGCGTTCTCACGCGACTCAGCACCTATAGTTCCGTACAAATCACCATCAACGGGTGAACCTCATCCCGACGAGTCACAGTAGAACAACCTCAAGACATTTGTATCAGATTCGACTATATTTAATTTTATAGTCTTACTATTTTTGTACTTACACACAGAAAGGGCGTTCCCTTCGTTATTTTCTTTAACATCAGCCATATTGTTTTTAATAAACAAAAAGGGCCAATGTCTTAAGACACTTTTCTTTTGCCAATGGCGTCCTTGTAGATTGCAGCGCAAAGGGTATATAGCCTGAACAGCTAAGGATTTATTATACCAGTGTCACGGAACGGGCACCCTCATTCCATTCCAATTCCCTTCCTTTCAATTCCTCGGAATAGAGACACTGAGCCTATTCCCAATCCTGGAATGTCTGAACTCTCCAATTCCATTTCTCTGTATCCTAAACGTGAAAAAAGGCCCATTGACAGCAACATTGTGTTACTAAAAAAAAAAAAAAAAAAAAAAAAAAAGCCGCATAAATCTGCCGACATCAAATACGTAGACGACTGAACAAGCAGGCAAAAGCTTCCTCAAAGCCCTCATTCTACTAAGCCGAAAGGTGGTTGCAGAAGGCGCTTTTTGGTGCTCGGTGTCACTGCAGACACTGATCGGGCGATCAAATGTAAAAAGCTCCCGAGTCGAAACAAACGCTAAAAATTGAAACCACCGAATTTCTTCGCAAACACACCGTTTACCCTCGACAGATACATGGTTAGCGTGTTGTGTGTTTGAAAAGCACTTAAACGTGTCTCGTTCATGCGTGGCGCAAGAAGCTATCTTGCTCTCTGCTTCGAGTACTTACACAACAGCACCGCTAGTGCGCTGTTAGAAGCGACGCCGCCTATACTTGTCCCAAGTGACTGCGGCAAGAACAGAAAGCCGCTGGCAAAGTGCAACCGGTACACGGCGCCAGCGCAAGCGACTGTAACACCCTATTATGGAAGCTGCCTTAGGAAGTAAGCTTTTGCGTTTGCTGTACGATTCTTGCGATTTCGTAACATATTAATTCCAATTCTTTATTTTTGTTTCGTGCAAACGCTGGAAGATCGGATGGGTTAAAACTTAGAAGCAGGAAGTCGAACCGGTCAATATTCTGGTTCGGTTCGGGTTCTGGTTAAGTAGCTTAGCATTTTGTTCCGGTTCGGTAATGCAGGTCCAGTTATGCTTTTGAAATAACGGTTGGGTTCCCGGTTTCACTAAACACAAACCTGTTCAAACTATTTTTTTTAATATCCACACCTCCCTGTCGTCAACAAGACAAGTCGAGTTCAACACGGCGTCGTCTGCATTTAACGAAAAAAATAGGTCATCAGAAGCCGTGCTGCAGAAAAGAGGACAGCGAAGCAAATATATGCTTAATTTCGCTTTATGATCTTGACTTTTAAATGCAAATGCCGTTTTCTGACAATTCCATGTTTATGCAGGTGCTTCGAAACTACGAAAGTACAGACGCACATGTGAAGTCAATCAGCCAGCACGCACAGTGATAATCCTTACCCAGGGTACGTGAGAAATTTATCAAGTGGAGTAGGACTGATAGCCTGGGGTCTTTACGGGCTCAAGCAGTGCTGATACACGACCGCACGCCGGTACGATGCTCATTCAGATTTAAACGGCAAACCACCCACGCCGCACGTCCGAACGACTTGCTCGAACGACTCAGTTCAAGAGGAGAAAGACAGCGAAGGCCAATCGAAACACGATTAAAACAAAATAAACAAAGGACAAAATATACAACGGCCGACTTGTTAGTTCTAAAAAACGCACACACACAAAAAAAAATGTCTTCAAGCCGCGTTCAGGGCACTCGGCGACTGACGACCGGCGTCGCAGTGTCGCGCCCGTCGCGGTTTCGCCTCTGGGCGCCTCCAGATTTCGCCACGGCGGAAGAAAAGCGCCGACAGCCGTAAAATATTTTGTTTTCCTTTTGATATTTATGCTCACTTTCCCGTTCTTTAAGGGATATTGCTTAGCAGCAAGAAAAAAAAACACAGACGCACACAAAGAATAGCTCCTTAGTCTTTCGGTATAGGCAGATATACGCCATTTCACTGCGATGGACGCCACGACGTTTCACAAGCCAATCCATAGTTTATAGCTTGTCACGTGACTTCGCGCTCCCCGCGTCGCTCTGCCAAACCGAAAGGACACGTCGCACCCTCCGGGCAGTGAATTGGTTCCGGTGGCTCGTAACGTCCTTTAAGGCCCGTTCGCACTCTTGCAACCGAGTACGACCGAGATGAACCAGACCAGTTTTTAAGCCTCTTGCGACCTCTTAGGACCGGGTGCGCTGCAGCGGAGCTGGTCCTAAGAGGTCGCAAGAGGGTTAAAGACCGGTCGTACTCGGTTGCAAGAGTTTGAACGGACCTTTACGGTTCATGGTAAGGTGAAAACTATATATAAAAGTGTACTTCTCCTCACCGATGGCAACTCGTGCCGCACATAGACATCAAACATACTTTGTTTTACTATTTTTGATCTGTCTCCATGTCGTCACTGCTGCTTGTTTAATCAAAACCGAGCCACTGACGCCACCGACGCGAATATTTTTTTGGCATGGCGCCGCCACCCGCAAAAAGACGCGGCTCACATTTTATTGCGCCAAACCGTTTCCAATGAACAGGTATACGACACCAACTTAAATTTTGCGTAGTATATAATATCTGCCTCGTGTATTTACCTCCTCAATTTTTTTGAAAGACAAAAATTCAACACAGGTATATTCCACACTGTTACACTCGATTTTTTTTACGTCTAACAAATTCTTAAATAGTGTAAAAAAAAAGGTCTCGTGTGAGATATTTAAACTAAATCTAAGTCCTCGATGAACAACACCAAAAAAAAAAGTCCCAGTTGTTGTTTTGTGGTTGCCACAATTTTTCCCAGTGTCAAGATGAATAGAAAGGAAGGAGACCGACATACCTCACGTTCTTCTTGCGCCTCGGGTGACAGCGTAAAAAAAATCAGTCAACATAAAAGTAAACGCTGCCGCAGGTCGAACACCGCCCATGCGTGTTCTGTTGAGCCTGTCTCGTGTTTGCTTCCAATGTTCGCCGCACAGAATCTCAAGAGTGGTAAATCAATGTGCTCTTGTCCTTATTTACATGCCTAAAAGTAGTTAGAGTCGTTGATAAAAAAAAACGCAGGGACTGGAGTGCCCCAATCACCTTATTACCGCTCGGTACCCAATGAAGTCGCTTCATTAGCAAATAATAATGCTTAAGAACGAATCACGAAAAAAAAGCGTGATCATATTAGTCCACCTCCTTCGCTTCACTAACCGCAAATTGACTTTCGCATAACAAATGCAACCAAGATTACATCTTAAAGCACTTTTGATTGTGCATATCTAGTCGCTTAAAAGGAATGCTGGAGAGGTCCTTGAATTCGAACAAACAGTAAAAGTTGTAATGTAGGCAACTTGAAAAGTAGGCGTCTGAATTTTTATTTCTATCTTATTAGTAGGAGCGTCTTAATAGCCAATAAAAGTGTCGACGTAGACCCGCCAGCCGTTGCGGCGCGCCAACGGTTGAAAAGTGCGAGAGCGGAGAGGAAAGACTAGCAAAAGTGACGTCATCAGTGGGGTCAGGTGACCCTTACTCGCCCCTAAGCTGCTCGGGGATGCTGTCAATGACGTCACGACACTCCGCACAGACAACAGACGGCAGAAAGGATCGCATCCTGCCCGCCGGCAATCGCTGCACGTATTTTCAAAATAAACGCGGTTTACGTATACTTCTGCACAAGATAAGTGCGATACGGGACAAAAAGCTATAGAAGTCCGGGCCTAACTCAGATTTCTTGAAACGTGCTTCAGCTTCCCTATAAAACTACACGGTGTATAGCTACAGTGAGCGTAAGAGCAACGGCGCTCATTTTCCTAGATACTCTTTACGATTACCTTATTTGTCGACCCAGAACCGCTGCAATGCTGCTAAAACTAATTTCGACATGTGGCACGTCCTGAATCTTTCGTCGTTGTCAAGTGCACATAGAATGACGCAAATTCGCATAACTTTCATATTTATACAACGTGACACTGGGATGTTAAAACAGGCAGCCGCGACCTGCTTTGCACGTTACGCAAGACCCGCGCACGTGCTTTGCGTTACAAAAGAAATCAATCACGCGGATATGCATTTGCGTAAAACTTCTTTTTTTTTTGCGCGCGCGAGCTGCTTGAAAGCATCTGCCTCCATTCTATTTGATAGAAAAATGTTGGGACTCGTGAGGCATTACGTAAAATTGATTTTCGCAACCGGCTGGAGAAACTACGTGTAGTTGCTACCCTCCCATTACCTAGGAAACAAGGATTAAAGCGTTGCGTGTCCCTCGGAAAAGGGAACGATTAGTTTAGTAACGTAATTTGTAAAAGCTAGGAGACGGTACGTCGAAAGATTTTAGCGCCTATCAAATGTACTGTCGCTTACAACAGTAACTAACGGTGTCGTGATTTTATGGAATGTGGGGTAGTATTTTATAATCGGTGAGAGCGATGCATTGGCCTGTAATTGAATAACGGCGAGTTGGAGTCTTCAATATTGTTGCACGTCTGTGGCAGATCAGCTCGTAAATCGGAGACAAAATTTAGCGTAAAAAAACAATAAATTTCTAAAAGGCAAGGAAAGCTTCTAACTATAAAGCAAACAAATTTTCACTTGCTCTAACTGATTGTTCTGAAACTCGTAGGTCAATAAATATTTTAAAATTAACATTAAAATGATAGTGTCTTCGTGCATACCAATGATCTTTCTGTCCTAAGACACCAGGTATAAAAAAAAAACAATTTTAAGTGTTCTTTTGTTGGATAAAGACATTACATTACTCTTTCAGACTTAGCGCTTTTGAAATTATTAAAAAAATGAACAAGCCTCCTTTCGCTAACTGTCAGAAAATGTAAGGTATTTTTTGCTTCTAAAAAACATGTTGGAAGTAAAAATAGGGTTTATTTCTTAAAATTTATGAAGAATATCACATTTGCATATTTTTGGCTTCTAAAAAACACGCCAGAAGTAAAAATAGGGTTTATTTCTTAAAATTTATGAAGAATATCACATTTGCACGAACGAACTGCAGATTTACTTGGCATTATATTTTTTTTTAAATCGCGTGTATAATTTAACTCTCGAAGATTATTTTAATCGAACACTTTTTAGAACCTACTGTTTAATTCAGCAACACTGTCTCAGTAATCGTCCTCTAGGTTTTTCATACTTCTTTTTTTTATATAAACGTTCATCTTCATTATATTTTGAGATGTGCACTTAATATTAATAATTTCGACACATGGCGTAAAGATAATGGGCACTTGACGAAAACCGCTGCCGAGAGGACGACGTGAGAAGTCCGTAACCTGGCAAATGGTTCCACTGCCTACTTCACTCCTCAATAACCAGCTTGTATTTTTTTTTTTTGCGCAGTTGTTCTTGAATTTGCAAGGAAAAGCACATATAGAGCCAATACCTGGCTTCCTTATTCGTAACCATAAAACCTTCCAAACCCATCTTCCATGTCCATAAAATTGCCTTCGTAATGGTTGTTCTAGCCGAGCGGACTGCGTGCTCGTTGTCATACACCCTCCAGGTTTGTGATAACAATGACAACGATGAGAATGCTTAATTGGTCAAGAATCAATTACCCAATTTATCCGAGTAATATTCGCACTATTTATAGAGAAGGCCCTTGCGTCTACTTTCCAACAGAACACATATTTGGCCAATCATTGCGTTGCGCATAAATAACATAGCAAATAACCAGATCGAGAAAACGATTCTCCATAAAAATACTATCTTCACAAATGGTATATTCGCCCGAAGTTGTTATCTCTGTCCTGTAAACAGCTGGAATCATGCTGTGGATCGCGGTGATTGACAATTTGCGTGATCCGCGAAAAAGCGAACCCTCAAGTTTTCTTAGTTTTTATCATAAACAGTACGGCTGTTACTCGAGTAAATACAGTAAGCATTCTTGTGAACACCAGACTTTTTCTATTGGGCTCGTCTCTACACTTTTTTTTTTCATCTCATGACTGTCTATACATAGAGTGATTTCTGAAAAAATACTTTATCTCTAAATACAAACGGTGGTGTTTTTGGTAATAATTTGTGTTGGCACGCCCAAGTCTTACAGAGCACATACGGTCAAATAAGCTATTCCCAACCATGCTGCTTTCTTTTAACCGCCCTTTAAAAGCTACCCCTAAAGTGAAAAGTGAAGAAGGGGAGAGATTCAACTCTGAGCTTCCCATCGCGCGCATCCTATATACTGAACAATTGTAGACTGAAAACAAGCAACCGACAGCCTGTTATAATCACTGTCAACATAATACACAGCGCATCACCGACGGGTCCCGTGCCTCTCTCTTATCTCCTATAACAGCTAACAAGTGTGCGGAATTAGACTATAGGAATGCCAAAGAACAAATTGCTAAGCAACAAGAATGAACTAAGCTATATTGTGCGCTTTTTAAGCTGCCTCGGTAACAATAATCTGCGCAAAGGAAGACTACTCTTTTTCGATTAAATCAAAAACATAGTGCCAGGTATGCAACAATTAAAGCTTTAAAAAACATGCTAAATTAAATTAAATACTCATATGTGCAGCTTATTGAAAAAAAAAAACCTTATCTGTTCGTTTAACTTACCCATCGATTTTCCCCAAAGATGTCTCTATTTAAAAACAGCATGCAGGGGTGATGCTTAGGTAGAAAAGTTGTTCCAAAACGTGAATCTGATTCATTCGAGAAACATATTCTAACGCTATAAAAAAATATCAAACAAAAAAACAAAATTCGGTGACCGTAAAACAATGGAATAAGCCCGCGCACCTTCCAAAGAAAACCCGCATAATGCGATTTCCCTTTTACGCCTTACAGACGTGACTCAAATCCCCACCGAGTCGGACATCTCTCTCTAAAATGAGACTCGCTGGAAGCATAAAGCCGCGAGACACTGAGCACTTCGCTGGCTCGTACCCCCAACTCCAGCGCGAAACACTATTTCAAAGTAAGGATGATAAGGCGACAACTTACAAAAACAAAAGCAACGAATAACTTAGTAAAGTCACAAACACGGATGATTCAGCTCGCGCTCTTTGTAGCAGTGCTCGGTATATACACTACTGCGAATCGGGCCCAAAAATCAGCTTAGAATTGGCGCGATGCTGGCGATTTTTTTTTTGTTACGATCGCATTCGCGTGTTTCGCCTGTCGTCAGTCTATTTGTGCTTTCAGCAAGACAGACAGAGGAAGGAAGTGAGTGGAAAAGAGAGAGAGACAGTCAAAACGGGCGTTTCCTACATGAGCCGCTTCTCCTTTTGTGAGTCGGAGCACACGCTCTCGTTATTTATTCCCCGGGTCTAATGACTCCAGGCCCGACGTGGAAAGCGGGGACAAATGGAAGAATGAAATAAAGAAGGCTTTGACGCGTGACAGGGTTTCGCGATGAAGACGTTCCCTATCCTTTGGCCGGACTTCATCGACACCCGCGGCGGCGCGGGAGCACGCTCTCTGAATTCAAGTCGTATTCGGTGGACATTAGGACCCGTCGAAAAAAATTCGAAATAACGCGGACGGACGGGGACGATCTACGCATATTCACCGTTAGAAAGTGTTCCAATGGGAAGAAAAAAAAAGTGATGGCTTTTAATGTACGATATATGTTGTGGATATTTAACGTATGATGTTTAGTGTGGATGCCCAACGCGCAGGTGACAAAGTTTCACAACTTTAGGAATAGTACCATTAACAGTGGAAACACTAAGGGGGGGAGGGGCCGTCTTTTAGTAGCTTCTAACTTGCATATGACTTTAGTTTGTGTAAGTTCAATATCTTTTAAATATTTTATCCGCCTTATCATCTACGTAAAGCTAACAATGCTTCATCACGAGTCATGTAGAGTGGCGTCTTTAGATTCGTTAATATTAGAAAGAAAAAAAAGCTTATGCAGTTTTATGAGTAATGCGGCGATACAAAAAACATTATAAAATAATCCGTAAATTCTTTGCAATCGGCAGTCTGAAAAAGAGTAGCCTTTGCTAGGAGGCCATAGCTCGGGAATTCGGTTTCAACATTAAACATGAATAAAAAACAAAAACAAATTGCGATGTGTTTACCTTTATACAGACTAGAACTTAGTCTGCCTCAACGGGCGACTCAATGTGCGACCAGTGCAGTGCAAGACTCTAAACTGGTGTTAACGTGCACCACGCAGTAGCGATACACGACCGCACGCCGGTACGATGCTTATCCAGATCGAAACGGGCAGGGCTGGGGATTGAACCCAGGGTTGCTGGGTTCTGCAGCGCGAGCATTCGATCCAGGTGCTCCCAGCTGGTGTGCGCTAGCCCACGCGGCCACCGATCCGGCCAAAAATAACCAAAAGTCATACTTAGCGTGTTTTCACACTAAATAGTCCGTTCTGGGACTTTTCAATATTCTATTTTCAACGACGTTTTGGGATGCGGGCGAAGAGTAACGTAGCACCTGCACAAAGTTCGTAGTTTAGAAACAACTTAAGTTCTTATTTGCTTGTCTTATCAATCCAGAAAAATATAATTTATTGCAAACTTCTCGCTCTGACTCATTTAAGCTGTTTTATGCAGACAGAACTCACCTCTGTCGTATCTTGTAATACCGGCCAGACCCAACCCGCTTTTTCGCTAATATAATGCCGCGACGCCTTCAGTACACTATCAGAAAGTTGAAAAGTTGTATGTATTTGTGACGCCGTCTCTTGAAAATATTCCACTGCAATGCGCAACCAAAGGCCACAGTCAGCTGGCCGCAGTATGGCATTTCGACGGTTTCATGCAGGAAGAGTATCGCCACATTGCAGAAGATACTATTACATTTTATATAGTCACTAATGTATTCTTTGTAGATGCCTGTTTTTATGGGATTTAGTTTGTTGCGCTTTTCTCAATACAAAATGGCCAGTTCTAGAAGGCAGGACGTCCTAGTAAACCCACAGCAATAACAACACACGGCCAACACTTTCTCTCGGAGGAAGGGGGAAGAAGGAAAGGAAGGGGGGCATTCTTGGGTCTCCATTTGTTCCATAAAATTTGACCAATAAATATACTTAATTACATGGAGATTCAGAAAGTTCCTATTATTGCTCTTTAAAGACGCGTTTTGCGTTAAAGTTTGAAAAAAAAATTAAAGTCGATGCGTGTAGGCGACGTAATAGGGCAATTATCGTTTAAAAATGTCGTCTGATGGTGCCCCCTGGTTTCTGCTCCGAGGCGCAAAAAAAAGGGGTTATGTCATGTCCCGTTATTGATTTTAATGAGAGAATCAGCCACCAGTAACTGTAATTTCGTTTTTTTCTTTATCTTTGTACGATGCTTACAGCCCTAAGACTGAGTGATCACCATACATATACGATCTTGAAATCCACTTGATTGCGCCGTTAACAAACGCCGATCGTGATGAGTCCCAATAATATTTTTATCACGCAGCCTGCAAGATTTCGGTATCAACCGATAAGAACACTGAAGAACTAAATAAAGCAGGAAGTGTTATCATATTAGCCCAAAACCCTACGTTTCTTAAGTTGTCAGTGACTATAGCTAAACTGTCCAAATATGTCACCCAGACATCAAGCAAGTCCTTTCTGACGGCTCCGACTTGAGTGTGTGCGACGTCATGTAATGTCACCAAAGCAAAAACGAATGTCGTCGTACGACAATATATCCAATGTCGGGGTTATCATGTTGGCTCCCTTGAGGGCTCTCTGGTGAGCATTATGCCAAGATTTAATGATTGTGACGAAACAAATAGACATAGGGAAGGTGGACATAACCAAGAGGAGATTATCTGAATGGTGGGCGTAGGTCGAGGGAATGGTGAATATTTTCTTATTCCCTTCCAGGCGACCCGTAGGGCGGAACGGGTGTGCGCCTGATTTTATACAGGTGCCTCCTTCATAAGAATCGTAGCTTTTAAGAATATATATGTATATTAAATAAATGTTAAGAAAAACAAAATTGGCTAGGTGGCACAAGCGGCTGCACAATTCCAAGGGTTTAGCCTTATGAATCAATTCATCCATCCATGCTCAGCTGAGTACATCTCATAAAAGTCGCTTCCTCACAAAGCTTATTTCTACCAAGCTTGCGTCATGACACTCGAAAGAGCAGCATCACGTCCAAATTGAGCTCCACGCGTATGGACAGAAACAAAAACTATTCTTATTATCTTTGTCGTCGTGTTCATCAACCGCCAATAACAACCTGCCATCTACAAGCTCTTGCTCATTTTTTTTTACCTCTAAGCATCTTTGGGTAATCCCGTTAGCATTTCTCGTTCGATATTATTCAAAAGCTTGGCTTCGTATTTAATGCAACAGCCCTAAAATTCCACGGTGTTAATGGAACCTCGCACTACCTGAGGCGACGCATCAACCCGAGACCTGAGACACTCGAGCTCGAAACTGGAAAGCGAAAACTTTCCTTTATAAGGCTTTCGTTTTTTCTTACCTCGACATCGAGTCATGGCTCGAGGCACAGGAACGCACAAGCCGTGTCATTTGTGCCCAAACTTTCTTTTACGCCGAAGCTGAACGGCAGCCCCTGAACGCAGCCACCTAGGGCAGGGAGATTCAGCCCAAGGCCCTGAATTATTCCTCGCGCCGGCGAAACTGGAGGCGTGTCGGCGACTTCGTGACTGCGTGAATTATTGGGCGGGGAATCCCGGCGTTCGCGTCTCATATTTAATGCCCGCCCCGTGTTACAAGGAAGCTTCCTCTTCTTCGCGCGGCCTGCTCCCTTGTTGAGTGAATCTCTCCCGGAAGGATAGCAGGGGCGAACACAAAGGGGGTCGTTATGTCCACCTCTGGGCTCTCGCCTGTCCCATCTACCGCCTGCATATTTAAACTCTCCCCGGAGCGAATCTCGGGGCGTGCACTTGCCCGCGCGGCTGTTGGCGTTAAGGTACGGAGGCAAATGAACGAGCCACCCATTGCTATAGGTGGACCCTTGTTTGGAAAGAGTAAGGTGAGATGCGATAATCGTGTTCGGAAGTTTATCTTCCTTTGTGAGGGGGCATGTCTTGTCAGTGAACGCCTAACGAAGCACAAAAGATGGACCGGGGAGATAGCTGGGATAGAATGTGGCTTAGAAGTTGCGGAAAGTAGGTTTTGGCATGCGTTCGAACGCAGGTCACTGGTGTCAATTATATAGTGGAACACAGCGACGCTCCTTTTACGAACGGCAGTCATAATACGGAGTGTTAGACCGAAAAGTCATCCGTGTTGTTGTTATTTTTCTTGTACGCAAAAATAAACTACTCGCCGCCAAACATTCAGTTCCTGCCAAATGTATAGCGCTGGTGGTTGGGTCACAATGCCAGTTTTATAACTTTGCATTATCCATTTAAACAATTATAGGCCATTTGCGGACACTTTTGTTAAGATAAAAGGTTCCATTTGTGGTAGCAAACGCCATTCGTTCATATTCGAATGCTCTGTTGGACGCCATTTTTTCACTGAAAATTTAAGAAACTTGCTTAATACTTTTGAATCAGAGAACAGTAAGCTCCGAAAATTTTACATGTGCTCCGAGCCCCTAGCCTTACAATTGGGGCGAATACTGAGCGTTCGGAGATACGTGGTTTTCTTTATTTTTTTTTTCTTGGACACAAACTTGACTATTTTCACCCGGCAGTTTACGATGGAAGGCATATATCATGTATACACCTTTCACATTATGTGTAGGTCGAGTTGAAATATGTTACTTGGATTATTTCTTACTTATCTTTCACATGAATGTAATCCGGCAGTCAAAATACCCGTCCGTGTGGCTATTATCGCTACAATAACTTTGATGGTAATTTTTTTTCTATGCCAATTTGTGAGAGTATATTACGTCGGAGCTCTGATGCTTTCTTCGGGAATAACTGTGTTTCTCGGAGGAGGAATCCAGCTTGCTTCGCTTCATTGTTCCCACGTATCCAATATGACAGTTCTAACTTTTAAGTCAAAATTACGGAGCCCGCTATCAAAAATAATGCAGCCGAAATATGTAAATAACTTTTTGCATACGGATCCTCTTGTCATTTACTATGACGGGACTGTGAAGTTGATAGATAACTTAATAACACCTTCGCCTTTTGGGGTTGGCAATGCTACCTCCGCACTCCTTAAGGATACTAAAAGTCATATTTCAATTTCCCTTTTCAAGATTTTTGAGCAATCTATTGCTTTTGGTGTATTGCCTGAGGAGTGAAAAATAGGGAAAGTGATTCCACTTCATAAGCATGGCGATAAACATAGCCCCCATAACTATCGCCCCATTCGATCTCTTAATCAGCACACATTGTAAATGTTTAGAGCTCATAATATTCACTCATTTCGTTAACTATCAGACCCTAATTCCTTCCTTTTCCCATCCTAACATGGCTTCCGTAAATCCCTTTCCTGTGAGACTCAACTACTGACCTTCACTAATGATGTTCTTTCAATATTTAACCGTGAATTCCAGATCGACTGTATTTTTTTTTTTTTTAATTTCGGCAAAGCTTTCGGCAAAGCTTTCGACAAAGTTCCTCATAAACGCTTCCTCTTTAAACTCAGCCACCTTAGTCTCGATCCTAAAGCGCTGTCGCAAATTACATGTTTTTAACTAATCATTCTCAGTTCGTTCCTACTAAATATGTAAATTCTTCTTTTAAACCTGTTACTTTTGATGTACCGTAAGGGTCAGTCTTGCGGTCTTTGTTGTTTTTAATTTGCGTGAACGACTTATCATTATGTGTATCATCATCTATTAGCCTCTTCGCTGATGATTGTGTAATTAATCGAGAAGTCACTAATACTACGGACATCCCTCTTCCTCAAAATTATTTACAAGCTGTGACTAATTGGTCTGATTTGTGGCAAATGTCCCTTAATACTAACAAATGAAAAGTGAAGAAAATCTCCCGTCGAATTACGAGATCTTCCATTTACTCAATTTCTGATATTCTATAACATGCTATAAGTACCTCGGCGTTCACAGCACTTCTAAGATGCCATGGAAAACGCATAGTGATCATATTATCGCCAACGCTAACTTCACGCTTGGTTGCCCAAAGAGAAACTTTCGTTTATCCTCACTGTCTTTAGAACTACTCATGTAGAAAACCATTGTCCGTTCCAAACTAAACTGTGCTGCAGCAATCTGGGATCCGGGTTTCTCAACTCCCGTGGCTGATCTTGAAGCCCTACAGAATCGCGGTGCCCGTTTTATATTTACTATCATCGCACATCTAGTGTCTCAACTATGAAAACTAATTTATCACTTCCTCATCTTTCATTACATCAAAAAATATCTCGTTTGTGTCGTGTTTATAAAATGTGTCATTTAAATACTTCACTAAAAAACAAACTGATGTTAAATCCCGTTTTCATCTCACTGCACCTAGGTCATCAATTTAAAATCCGAATTTTTTACTGCATTACCCCAGCCAATTAGAACTCTTTCACTCCCAGAACAGCTTCAGAGTGTAACCACCTTCTCGCGCAATTGGTAAACATACCGCCTTTTGACGTGCTTAAAAGTGCAGTGACTGCTTACTTCTGTTAATATTTTTTTCCTCTTTGTTTGCTTTGTTCTATATTTTCTATACTTGTTTACACATATTTGTTTGTATGTTTTAATGCTTGGCTTCTAAGGTTTTTATGTCGTTTGTATTTCATATTTGTCTTGCCCACTCCCCATCGTAATGCCTCAGCGCCTTGACGGTACTAAAATAAATAAGTAAATCGAACTCCACTCGTTTATAGAGGATTGTAAGCATGGCGCCCCTACTGGTTCCTTATGCGGGCAATACATGTAGCTTCTCCGTGAACATCGCTTTAGCATTCTTGCAATTGCACCGGCTCGTCCGCATGAGCAGCAACATGGCGGCTCCTGATTGGGACTTCAGCGTCCTGTATATATCTTCAACATATGCATCGTTTATTTCCGATAACATTCATTCGACCGAGAGTATTTTATTGCATTCAAATCTACTACCCGCCATTATGACGCTATGATCCCGGACGGCGTAAAAAAAGTACGGCTTGGTTTATTACGTTCAGACTCCTAGTTTCGTACGTGATTCTTTCTTCGGCACTCTGATCGGCTACCTCAAGAATCGCTATGAACGCGAAGCGTTAAAACATGCTCCGGTCTCGCAACATTGTGAGCATCTTAGGTTGTCAGTGATAATATTGTTGGGAGTGTGCGACACGAATGCGCATTGTGCACCGCGAGTTCGTCTGTTTCTTGCACAGGGGTCGCGATGATGACGGAACGCCTCACCCTTATCAACCGATTTAAGAAAAAAAAAATGTTGGGTAGATCTCGAGGCGTCTAACATTGAGGTCCACCCACTATTCTGTCAATCAAAGCCAATCAGAGGGCGGCGTTGTTCTGACGTCACCGTAACTCCTGCACGAGAAGCAGACGACTTGCTCTCCGCATAGTCCAACGCGCTGTTTACGAGCGAGCCCGCGTTGGACCACACGAGGTGTGGGTACTGCGCGTGCGCAGGAACCAGATTCGCGTGAAGTGGAGCGTCTGCGAATGAGCCCTGCCAACAGCAGCGCCACTACAGCGGAGTGACGTCAGCGCCGCGTGTCTGTGTGTTGGGCCACTCGGCCTTGGCAGCTGGTTGGCAGCACCCCCAGTGACAGCGTCCCCGTTACGCGGCATAGACACTCTACGCAGGCTGGACCACGTCTCCGACTGGCGTGTTAAGCGTCCCATCCCACCCATCCATTGAAAGTGCTAACGAGGTGGTAACAAATGACTGCACTAAAGTCGGAGTGTCACACTGTCGCCCTCCTGGTGGTTGGTAGTAGAAGTTCCGCCCAAAAGCACGAGCAGACGCTAGTGTCCCTGCCCTCGCGGCGTCCCAACCCCTGGCTGCCGAAGCTTCCGCGAACTGTCAAGCTGGAGAACGAGCCGCAGCCGAACAAGCGTCCGCCACATTCACTGCCACTGCTGTGACACCGCCAGGGTCCTGACCGGCGTCGGCGTGCCATTTCTATGACGTTATCGGGCGAAAGTCAAAGGACCACTCTTTTTGAGGACGCGGTAAACACACCAGTCAGAGACGCGTTCCCAGGCACCATGGCAAAACGCTGCGCCCTCCGTTGTTTACGCCGGTAAACTGAGGGAGGGTAGGAGACGAGGGCTCTTGGAGATGTCAGAACGCCGAACCTCGATTGGACTGATTAGTGGGTAGACCTGAAGCTAGCTGCCTTTGTCTTCTCTGCAGTCGTGGAACGCGTTAGAACGCGGAAAGCCGGCGTCCGGCGATTGGCTTTCGCATTCGAGCGCGTTCGATGAGTGCAGTGGAGACAAAGGCTGCTAGCTTCAGGTCTACCCACTAATCACTCCAATCAGAGCTCGGCGTTCCCACCTCCCCGCGCGCTGTCGTCTCCCTCTTTCCCTCAGTTTCTCGGCTCATTATAATTCTCCCGCGGTGTCCTTGTCGCTTCGGCGCCTTGCCGCGTCCGAGTGTTTCGATCTCGCTCGAGTGTAAAGGTTTGGCACGTTGACGTTCGAAACCTACCCACGTCCAGCGCTGCTCTCTATGCATTTCCCGTCATTCGACCGACGGCACTTCTTCAGAGCTCGTGTTCAATCGCGTGTCCCGCAGTTGTGATCGCCAACGGGGCCAGCATACAGCCATATTGCTTGTTTATCTGCTCCGGAAGTTGGCCCTCCGAAGCGTTTGTGCGTTGGACGGTTTCGAGATCACCAAGGGGCGACATTCACCGGTGCCTGTAATTCATATAATATAGATGATAAGTACGTTTCGTTCTTCTTATTACCGGATTGCTTTTCGCACGCTGGCGGATCGAGTAGGCACACTGGGATAGAGATGATTGCGGCGGTTTTTGCAAGCACGTGAAGGAGATTTTTGTGTTCTCAATTTCCGGGTCTTGTGTAAGAAAGGTAACACTGGCTGTGCCTCCGAACGATTTGCATAGCGCGGTGTTCAAGAAAGCTGACAATACTTATTGGCTGCTACAGAG
The DNA here is from genome assembly GCF_016920785.2 of Ixodes scapularis. Taxonomy (NCBI): domain Eukaryota; kingdom Metazoa; phylum Arthropoda; class Arachnida; order Ixodida; family Ixodidae; genus Ixodes; species Ixodes scapularis. The sequence goes on along the minus strand of NW_024609882.1, from coordinate 8,535,892 downwards.
GATATCTATGCAGTCCGGCCATGGTCTGTGCGAAACCTTTTGTCAAGGAGACGCACCGTGGCGCTACTTTTTCGCACAGGCTTCCAATAGAAAGAAAACTAAAAACGGGGTTGCTACGGAGAAACGAATGACGAAAAAAATAAATAAAGAAGGGATAACATTAGCATTAGGTATACGGAAGCCTTGTTGGGCACAGCGCTCAGCCTTCGCCTTCCCCTAGCTCACGAAAAAGTGGCACGTACGGTATGTCCAATTTTCCACCGACTTAACCTCCCCGCATACTGTCTAGTGCCATAAAGAAAGTAATGAAAAACCGACTCTAGTATAACGACTTCTGCAATCAATTATCCTTAATCGAAGTTTTCGCCGTCATTAATAAATTCCGTTTTCTCGAACGTGCTCCTAAATTTGTGGATGTGTAGGCTTTTTTTCCTCAAGTTTTTTGTAACTAAATTGTGGAAACAAAATCTTTACAAAACAAAAACGGGCTAGGTATGACGTCAATCGATGCACGAAAGAGAAGCAAAATAGCGTGAGTAATTTTTGCTGGGATGCTACCGACTGCAACCACTGCATCACGTAATGGTTAGTTGTTTTGTGTATTATTATTTATTTTTTTGGAGTATGTGCCCCAAAAATAATGCTCTAAAATGCGCTGTGGACATTGATTAAGTAACTAAATATGAAACAACAGTGTGGAACTTCAATACGGTTGCCTTTTGTTTTTAATATATTTGATATTGTGTATTTTCACATCTGTTAGCATTGTACTCTTGTGATCTAAGACACAGTCAAACTGTATGTTAACGGTATTTTCTTCTTTCTTTCGGTGTTTTTTTTAAATAAATATTTAATTTACTTAGGGTTAAAGTCGATGGTAACGCTTCTGGACACAGTAAACACAAAAACGCAACATTCTCGCCAAACGACACATATTCTTGTAATGAGCTCAAAAATTTCATCATCGATTATAGCACGGCTGCAGGAGGACCGCCCGAACTACGAAAATCTAAAAATGTTCTCATAATACTGGAAGCTAACCTACTATAACGTACCGTAAAAATCGCGTTATTTTCTCATAAATACGTGGCATTGCTTGTTTTCTCTTCGTTTTTATCGAGAAGTTTGACGGCGTGACAAGTTTGAGTGTTGCTAATGTAATGCTGCCTTTTTCTACCGTGAGATTTCTAAGCGTTTGTTGCTCAGAAATTGTCGATTTTTTGGGGTTATGAATTTCTTATAAAAAAGTGAAAATCTTTGCCAAATTTCTAATAATACAAATAACTGTATTTATTAATGCCAAGCTGACTATGTCGTATATACTAAAATGCAACTTTTATAGATTTCTAATAGGTTTATTTCGGCTAGTTGGTTTAGGAACATCTCGAGGTAAAACAGCGCCACAGGACACAGACGAAGTAAAGGCGAGCCAGCACGCAACGCTGACTAGCAACTAAACATTTACTTTGCTCACACCCTGAATTGGGCGAAGTCAAACAAGCAGGATGCACAGAAAGAAGAAGAAAAAAAAAACACAGAGACAATCTCAGTATCATTTTGGATAGATAATACTGTGATGTGCTAACACCGCGCCAATAAGGAAATGATTTTGTTTTTCGAAAAGGCCGACGTGCATTCATGCATTCCTCATTCAATTTGGTTATTCCATAGGCTTCTATTATTTCTCAAGTCATTTCGCGAATTTTCATTTATTTAGAATTTTTTTATAGTCGGGGGTGCATCCACAATCACGGCAATGAATGTCCAGATGTAACGAAAGTGGTTTAGTGCCGTTGTATAGATGGTCCCTTAGTCGATAATTTATACGTCGTCCGGTCTGTCCGATGTCGAATTGTTTACACGAAAGGGAAATGGAATGCGCAACGCCTTCTTGTCAATAATAAAGAAAGAACCGTCTCTTCTTTGTGTAGGTGTGTTTTCTTACTTCTTTCTTAATTTTGTTTACTTTTTGACCCGATCCACACAAACGTTCAATCCGCCCCCCCCCCCCCCCCCTCAAAAAAAAAAAAAGAGAAAAGAAAAGCTGCTAGCATGGTTGGTTGAGGGACTTCTGAAAACTAGAAAAAGACCTCACCTGAATAATGTAAAAAAAACAAAAAACGTAGCCAAAACATTTAAGTCATTCCATACCTGCATGAAATATCTCAGAATTGAAAAAAAAAGAGCAATTATTAAAGTTTCCTTTACTTTTTTCTTTTGAACGTTTGTCTGACCTGTGCAAGAAAAGGTAACAAGAACGAGAGGCAAGTAAAAAAACTGTAGAAAGATGTAGAAACAGCGTTTTGTTGTTTGCAATGAAGGTGTTGGGTATTCCTATTCCCTTTTTTGTAAACCATCCTATTGGCGGTGAGATGTTTTTCTGTTGTCCTCCTGCTATGATTCCTCGTCGTGACGTCATTACTTTGTGAACAACAAGTTCAATGGTGTTTCCGTGTTTGAAATAAGCATGATGGAAGCTTGAAATTATTGCGCTCTGAAACTAACAATGCCAACACCGTCAAAATTTAAGCTCTTACATTACTTTCCGTCGATGAGAAATGCTTTGCTGAGGTCGTAGCCAGCATTCGAACAATCGAGGAAGACTGGTCACACCTGCGCTTTCGATCACTCACGTCGCCAATACCGTACAGCCCGGACGATGTATAAACGATTGACTCAAGCCGGGGTCATACTGCTTATCCATCATACAAAAAACGGTCTGCATACAGAGTCCAACGCGAGTCACCGCGAGATCCTTGCTTCGAATGCCGCATGGCAATGAGTTCGAAGACAATACTTGGCACGCGGCATTCGAACCACGGATATTCTGGTGATTCATGTTTGCAGATTGTCTTTTGTACGATGTATGAGCAGTGTGACCCCGGCTTTAATAAACATAAATATAACGTCACAAACGAATGTTGGGTCATCTTGGGATTCATTTCTGTGATTTTGGATGTGCCCCCAATTACCAAAAAATAGAAAATAATCGAAAAGAAAGGTGACAAACTGGCTCGAGAGATAATTGAATCCTATGAAACAAACAATCTGGAAAACAAATACGTAAGCATGAGCTTCGTCAGTCATTAGCGAGTCTTAGAATAGGGGGCCCCACAGCTTTGGGTGCCCCAAACAGCTCGGGGCATTGCATCGTGCATGCGCAGAAGTTCTGCGAATGCGCAGTGGGACGCCCCCAGCTGTTTGGGGCACCCAAAGCTGTGGGGCCTTCTATTCTAAAACTCGCTATTAAGACAAAGATATCCACTACGTCACTTGAGCGTGTTAAAAATCGTGTTAAAAATCCAATATATTGCTGAGATTTTATGTGTATATGTTTTTTTTTTTCTTATTTCTAGGTTCTCCGCTTACTTGGCTTTCGTCCAGGTGGCTCCGCAGAGGGTGTGAGCGAAATAAACGTTGAGTTGTTAGTCAGCGCAGTGTACTGTCTCGTCTTTACTTCTAACGTGTTCCATTGTAGTCCGAAATGATCCTTGATAGTATGTTATCTTACTTTAAGCTGGTCACAGCCTACCCAAACTGCCCCCTTCCCCAATAAATAAAAAAAGACAAGCTCCAGAAAGTTGGTAATTTAACTGGAAGCAAGTGTAATGGATCATTAAAATAATCACGGCTCCAATTAAGATTAATGACCTGGCCGCCTCGTTGGCTCTGAGTAAATGCTCCTACCTACGAATCCCCAGGTGGTGGGTTCGCATTCCGGCCGAAGTGCCCGCAATGTCACGGAGGTTTATGGCGGATAAGGTGCTGTGTTACCACGATTTCGGTTACATGTAAACAGGTCCCTAGGTGGCCGAAATGAATCATCGACCCTTCGCTGGGACGTGCCACATGTCCTTCATTAGGTCGGCACGCAAAACCGCGAAATTTGATTTTATAGTAATGATATCTTTCTTAGATATCCACCAGGAAGACGTGAGAACATTTTGCTCATAATAAAATAACATACTTTATCGCTGCTAAAGCTCTTATCGACAGGGCAAATTTGCGATATTATTAGCACGAAACAACGCGTTAGAAGTCAAATACATAATTTCTTACCCTCCAGATATTTAGGGCCATCCCGAGACCAACCCTACCGCGCGAAACCGGTCCCAAGCCCCAGAAACGGGCGGACGCGCGGCAACGGACTGCGCATAATCATCACCATAAATCTGCGGTTAATCCCCTCATTTGAAGCGTCCGCGATACAGGGGCAGACAAGCAGTCGATCCGTTATTTGTCGGGCCCCGTTAATGAAAAGCGATCGCTCCATTACCAATCGCGCTCGATTTCATCTCCCCCAACTGCCCCGCGTGTCCCAAGAAAGCAGCCGGCGGCACCTCGGCCCCGATGTTTGACGGCAAGGCGCCGACGTACGGGCCTTGCACAGTCCTTAACGGTTCGCTTCCCCTAATTTGTGGTCGTCGGTACGGGGCCACGCGCTGCCTATCGGCCCAGTCGTCGCTCCGTTGGCGAGCAAACTTTGGCCCGGCCCTGATGGGTGGAAACACTCTCGTTAGGCTATTTCGACGACGGATAGGTCAACACCGCCGGCCCAGGGGCCCGTCTGCGTCGCCCTCGATCCGGACAGCTCGTTCGATAATGTCGGAAAACAGTCTAGACGGTAGAATTAGTTCGGCGTTGCCGTTGACACGAACACGCTTTAAATATTTCTTGTTTCGTTGTGTTTCAATCTTTTGTCGTTTAGTCGACGAGTGGGGTGCAATATTGCCATCGACGACTTATACCAGCGATAGGGTCGGAGAGGAGGCTGATTGTGACGGCGTTGCTCGATTTCGCCATGGGTTTCTGACCGTTCTTAGTAAGAAATGCTGCGCTCTCCTAGAACAGGGCCGAAGTGGATTCGCCCGCGGTCTCTGTCACTCCTTGTGCAGTGACTGGGGCTTTATTGAATTGAGGTGCAGTATGCGAGAGTTAGCTCATGGGACTGCAGGGTTATTAATCAATTGGTCTTATGCGTATGACATTTTTCACTCAGATATTTTCTTCCTTTACTTTGAACCTTCTATTACGGTATTGCAGAATGAAAGCAAATAAATTCACCAGCGACATTTCAAGCTTACAATATAAATAGTTTTAATTACGCGATAGTAGCGATATCGGACAATTTTTGCGCCCTGTCAAATCTCAAACGCAGGCTCTTGTGAAGAGAAGAGCTGCGCATAAAACAATATTTTTGCTTTTTACTGCATGACTGGCATCGGTGTTGTTCTGGGAGCTTCTGCACTATGTATTTACGACGTTCTTGCTCTACAATATGTGCAAATAATTAAAAAAGAAAACAAAAAAACGGTGTCTCGCTAAAAGCACAGCCTTCCTTCTGCTGCATCACGGCGTCAGCATAAACAGACATGGCGGCGCCCATGAAACAGAGCAGACACTAGTCTATAGTGAAACGCGTTTGCAACACTGAGCATTCCACGTGCTCTAATTTGGACACTGTGCAAACAAAGGTCGGCGATGAATTCGACCGCCGTGATTGGACGGCGCAAAGTTCAAGCGCGGCGCCGACCAATCACGGATGCAGGATTCCTCGTCGACTTTATCGCCAACTGTCCAGATTAGAGCCTCAGAAACTCGTCAAACACCAAGTTCGAGCCGAAGTTGACGGAGCGCACCAATGGGACAGCCACGGCGATGACTTCGCGTTCTTGTCGCCGACGTCCAATCGGCTCGCTCCGCAAACTTTGGGCTCAAACGTTCTGTTTGACGTGTTTAGCGCCCCTGGACCCTTCTTTCCAAGTTTATCTGCCTGACTCGACCTCTTCAAATTTCCGTTTGTACCGCACTCAAAATCTGAGCCAAGCTGCTCTCCATATATATGCCAAAATGACAGACATCCCCGACGAAGGCAGCCTTACCGTAAACAATGAGCTCGGTCTCCGCTCTGTCTTGTCTGGCCGTGTTGTTCACGACGCAGTAGTACTTCCCGGCGTCCTGGGCCGCGGCTGCTCGGATGACCAGGTTGCCACCGATGAGGGAAATCCTGGGTCCCGCCGTGGGCACGGGCTCGGCCCGTCCCGAGACCTCGTCCTTGCGCAGCCACTGATACGCTGGCACGGGGAAACCCTGGGCCACGCAGGGAAGCACCACTTCGGAGTCCTCCAGGGCCGTCACTTGGCCCAGGAGGTGGGTTATGCGAGGAGGCACCATGTTGTGGGGCTCTGCAGCGAGAGACGAGGCGCGGGAAATAGTCACCACTCTGCCTCGAGGTCAGCAAATATCCTTAATATACGCTATGCGAAAACAGAAGCACAGGGATCAGACGCTGCAAGTAACACCTCAAAAATTGAATCGAAGAAAAAAAAAAGTTGCATAGGAGAATGTTTGGAAAATCTTTCCGTTCATTCGATGGCCATTGACTCGCAGATTTTATAAATCTCAAAGACCGACTTACATATAGAATGGTGCTGGTCTACGTTTTTAAGGCCGTTTTACGCAAAGAGAAAACATTTCTGTATTCAAGTTTGATTACATTTTTTTTTCCCCACGAAAAATCGGGAGGATGGGCAGGAGGAGGGGAAAAAAAAAGAGGCATCATGCCGATACAACAGCGAATATATGTCATCAGGTACGTTCTTTGGGGGCATTAAGTTTTCATTTAGCAAACTGTTTTCGCGCTTACATATTACATGCATTAGAATGGAATGGTAGGCTAGTCGGTGCAATGCTACGCAAATAAAAACGCCATATAAATTACGCGTTTTCCCCCCTTTTTTGCCCCGTTCTCTAACGCTTTTATTTTTGTAACAATTTCATGCGAATCAATAACATACGTATATAGGAACTTCAACCGTCATCGTTTTTTCTTTTTTTGAAGCTTAGAGTTTAAATAGGATAAAAACATTCTCAGCCGCTTTTGCGCATTCTGATGTCTGAAACGTCCAATAATAGCATTTCGGTATCGGTGACGACCTCCACTTCCTAGCGGTTCTCAGGGTCTCGTGGAACACCTTAAGGCCCGTTTCAGATTCCGTCTGACCGGGTCCATTGGAACGCAGCGTTCGCTGCAATCCAATCTCTAACACACACACACACACAAAAAGAAAAAAAAACTGTTTACCTCATGAACTTGAGTATGGCGAAACATCATGCTCGGCGCCACAGCGCAGCGCAAACATTTTTTTTTTGTCTAAACATATGAACAGGCTCGTCATTAGCTGCAGCGATTGGTTTTCTCACGTGCATAGCAGGGAAGTCGATGTTCCAGACTTTGTAGAGTGTACACAGTAAGTACCACATAGGGTTAATTCTTCACGTTCATTGTCTACAAAACACGCAGTATTTTTTATTCAAGTGGACACGGGATCTGGTGCAAATTATACGCCGCCATTGTTCAACCTAGCAAAGCGAAGGGGTCGGCAATGCCCAGGACACACGCCGACTTTCGGACGTTGTTAGGACGTGCTACTTCCGTCATTGCCCGAATTAGACTCGAGACGTTACCCGAATGCTCGTCAAGACGTCGATTGTCACCAGCTCAGTCCGAGTGTTCGCACGGCGCTCGTGTCTAATCTGTGCGCCGTATTTAAATACCGTAATTATGGGGTAATCCCCAGAATACCGCAAGATTGCGATACCCTTTACGACGTCGTTTTGCGAGGGAAAAATAAAGCAAAAGTTCACTTTTATCCGTCAAGGTACACAGCGACAAAGGCGTTTCTGGGCATTACTTAGGTCGCACTATAGTGCCGGTAAGTTTATTTAAAATGGGAACCGTTCCGCCCCAATTTCGTTGCGCTGCCCTTTTAACGAGCAAAAAGAGCGCCGAACCACACGCTCTCTTTTTCATCTCCGGTTCTCGCAGCCAAGACATTTCTCGAAGAAGACGCGTCGCGGCAGCGCAGCACGCTTCGAGAAACCGAGGCACGACACGAGCGCAACCAACAGACGGGTCACGCGGAGAAACGAGAGTGCATTGTCCGGAAAAACTCGACGCGACGGGCTCGCCATTACACGCTCGACTGCCTCCTGCGAATGCACCCGGGTGCGTTCCCTGTCAGTCCCACGTGGAGCGTGGCGAAAGCTTCCGGCGCTCCGAGCCAAATCTAACGCCGCGGCAGCCTGTCAAGTTACCAGCTCCGCGCCGTATCGCTAGCGGGAAGCGCAAGGTCACGGGACTCGCTTGCGGTGCCGAAATGGCTCGTGTTAGCCGTAGCATTGGCGATAAAAGCTCACGTTAAACAAAAAAAAATTTGCAAAAATTGTACAGAATAGGAGGCAAATTGCTAAGATGATATTGTGCCGGTAGGTGTGTATGTCCTCTGCTGTTGTATTGGAGGGGGGGGGGGGGGGGGGGGCAGAGGCTTGTCAAGCTCTACTGAGTTGCCGTTTGTTTCTGTCTCCCATCTCCGAGTGTAGAAAAGTAAAGACCTTCAAATTAAATTTGAAGGCCGAGCAAATCTGTTCCGACTTTCACCTCCGAACTCTTGAGGAGCAGTTTAGTGAAGATGATTGCTAGGAAAATGGCCTAATAAAAAAAAAACTTTCCTATTTTTTTTCTTTTACCTGCCGAGTGAGCTAGCAAAAATCAAATATATTTATGATTTTCTTTTGTGTGTGTGGGATAGGATAGTGCAAGAAATATATGGATGCCGGATACACACTGGGCTAGCGTGGGTCAGTACCGTAAACAACGCATTGAACTCTATCCTTCAAAATGCATATGGAGGTTTTCTGTGCTAGGCCAATAAGACTTGAGGTTCTTATAACGTTCCGTTGGAAAGCAATGAATTTGGGAGTCTGATTAATATTTATATTTCATTTGCTTATTTGTATTTTTTTCTCGCTGTTTCAAGCGTGGGTGCCAACCGGATTCATTTTTTTTTTAAAGTAAAATGGGGCTTGCTTCCTTTCACGGTGTACTTTCTACTTATTGTGACAAACAAATGAAACTAGAATTCCATTCACACTATCTTCAAGTTTTATTTTATGTCGATTTATGATGTATTTGGTGCATTCAGTTCGTCAGAAGCAAACGGGGTTCAGTTTCAAGATATATAAAATAATTATTATCTAAATTGTTTGCATATGTTGATATTACACGTGTCTGTTTTTCCCCTTATATTTGTGCCGATTTCAAGAATTGATTTCATAATCAATGTAAATATGTCACATTGAGGTCCTTTATTCATGCTGATTCACTAACAATTACGTAATACATTCTCTTTAGCTCTGTCTAAAGGTAGTTCATTAAAAACTAAAACATCCACAATTTATTTTTGCGAACCCACGTAACAACTTTGTTGACCCAAACGTGACACCAAAATTTACAGTTGTGTGTGTAACACTGAGCCTATTAACACAATTGGTACATGTCTGCATCACTCGGGTCGATTGAATAAAGGTATTTTTGCCGCTTAAAAAATGAAGGTTAATTTAAGGTTTACATCTTTGGTTCATCTGCAATGAACTCTGTAACTAGAAAACCATATCTGTCTTTAAATAAATACGTCTCTCCCGATGTATACATCAGTCGTATATGTTCGGGTATGCTAAATTGTTTTTAATACTAATAAACTTTCTTTGAATAGACAGGGCCAAAAACTAGAGGTTTTGTACCATATTTTTTTGTAAATTTAGGTTTGTCCGAGTTTCAATGCGTTTCAGCTCAAATCCCCAGAGAGAGGTGCCTTGTATCTTCGACCAAAATTACCAAATCATCCGCGTACTTTTATATGACAGTGTTCAAGGAGAGTGGGAACACCGTGACGGCAACATGTACACGCTTGATTGGTGCATCAGGCACGTATCTTCCACTCTTCTATTAGCATTGGGACACACGTAGTATATTTCGACTTACGCAATCTGCTTCGCGCAGCAGATCATACGCTTGTCTGTTTTCGTTGAGACGGAATTGCTGCGGACCTGTTTGCCCCCGGAACCGGCGCCATAAATTCGACTTTGGGTCTGAACTGAAGACGACTGCGTTTCAAGAGTCTGCAAAACGTGTTTTCTTTTTTTTGTATGTGTGTGTGTGTGTGTGTTTCGTCAGAACGAAAATGGCTTGTTGGAACGAAGAAAAAACAAACAGACGTGATAAAGATAAAGTTGCTGACAGAACTCTTTACCGTCAGAAAAGGTTCCCGACGTTCCTCGGAATCGGAAGTTAGTTTACGATGTCTGCAGTGTTTTTTCTCTGAAGTTCGACTTCCTGCAGGCGGCGGGTGCGTGTAATGATGCTGCTTTCCAGAAAGCTTCTTTCACGTTCCCACGCGTCACGAGCCGACGCGCAATGGTAACAAGAAAAAAATCAAACCTGCTGATATTAGTCGTCACTTTTGAGGCGTATATATATATATATATATATATTGTTAGGAAGAAGAAGTGGTACCGCAGAGTGGCGCGCGCTCGACGAGCATTCAGAGAGCTCGGACTGTACCCGGACGAATGTCACCCCTACTATCCATCCTGTATCTAATCATTCCTCATTAAATCACCCTATATTTGTAACCTAATATGTAACTTAATGAGTTCTCGGCGTGGCCGGTCCTCATCCCCCTACCCTCGACGCCGCTCTGTCTCGCCGTTTATTAATGCCACTGCCACATCTCCACCGTCAAACTAAACAACGCAGCCTGTCGTGACACAGGAGGTCAGGCTGCATCGCCGTCAACAGCCCCAAATCCTCCTTCTCTTGGCCCTACCACTATCGCAGTCGAAATTGGAAGAGAAAAAGTCGCAGCTTTAATAGACAGAGGTGCAGCAAAATCCTGCATTTCTAATCAATTCCGTCGCCGTTTGCACAAAGTGCTAACTCCACCATCTCCTGGACATTTCCTTCGCATGGGAAACAGTGACCACATACAACCTCTCAGTCACTGCACTATACCGGTTCAGATCGGTGGTACTTCCTACATAATTCTATTCACTGTACTCAAAAATTGTGTCGTCGACGTTATATTGAGATGGGATTTTCTTTCGGCCACTGACGCGACCATTGACTGCGCCAGCCGGGAATTGCTCTTGAACTCTTCGCCGACTACTGACACCGCCTGTGAACCTTACCCCATTTTTCTTCATGCCAGTGGTAATTACATCTTACCTCCCCTCTCGGCTACCTATATCACACTCATGCCGAACCGTCCTCTTCCATGCACCTCCGGTCTTATTGAGCCTATCGCCAGCCTTGTCACAAAGAAGCCTGTCATCATCCCCTACTGCATCGCCGACACACTTCAAGGACATGTTTCTCTCTTCATCACCAACACCTCAGTTGAACGCCAAATTGTACCCCGTTGTGCCCGCTTGGTTACACTCACTGCTCATATCTACGACAACTTCGTACCCCTTTCTGACAGTATTAACATTCAGACCTTGACAGCCCCTCCGGACGCCAACATGCACGTTGCGAAGATGATAGACGGCCGCTTATCTGACGGCCAAAAAGAAGCTTTAACCCAGCTTCTTCTTTCATATGACGACCTCTTCGATTTCGACAATCGACCCCTTGCGCAGACGTCGGAGGTCTCCCATCACATCGAAACGGGCGAAGCCTCTCCCGTTCGAAGTCGTTCCTACCGAGTTTCATCGGAAGAGCGCCAGGCCATTCACGAACACGTCACTGATATGCTTCGCAAGAAAATAATTGAACCCTCATCAAGCCCCTGGTCGTCACCTGTAGTCCTCGTAAAGAAAAAAGATGGAACCTGGCGCTTTTGCGTAGATTACCGACGCTTAAACAAAATTACTTCCAAGGACGTCTACCCTCTACCCAGAATTGACGACACTCTCGACACTCTTCAAGGATCATCCTTCTTCCCTTCAATGGATCTTCGCAGTGGCTATTGGCAGATACCCGTTGCGGATATTGACAAACCTAAAACTGCCTTCATTACCTCCGCCGGCCTCTATCAGTTTAACGTCATGCCCTTTGGTTTGTGTAATGCCCCAGCCACATTTGAAAGAATGATGGACACTGTGCTGCGTGGTCTCACCTGGAAAATATGCCTATGTTATCTAGACGATATCATAGTTTTTTCCCGCTCATTCTCTCAACACTTGGACAGGCTAAAGCACGTCCTCGACTGCTTTCGATCAGCCCACCTCCAGCTTAACTCAAAAAAATGTGTCTTTGGAGCACGCCAAATCAAGGTTTTGGGTCACATTGTCAGCGCTGACGGAATTCGCCCTGACCCATCCAAGGTACAAGCCGTTTCCGAATTTCCAGTGCCCAAACATTTGAAAGACGTGCGCGCCTTCCTCGGTCTTTGCACCTATTTTCGGAAATTCATACCCGGATTCGCCCACATCGCTGAACCCCTGAACTCACTTCTCCGTAACAATGCAACCTTCCAATGGAGTCGCGAACAGCACGATGCCTACCAAGCCCTCAAGACTGCCTTGACGACCGTTCCAGTTCTTGATCATTTCGTCCCAGGCGCCGACACGGAGATCCGCACAGATGCCAGCGGCCACGACATCGGCGCTGTGTTGACCCAGAACGTCTCCGGTGTCCATCGTGTGATTGCCTATGCAAGTCGTACGCTTACAAAATGCGAGCGAAACTACAGTATAACAGAACGCGAGTGTCTGCCTGCTGTTTGGGCAATTTCAAAATTCCGTCCTTATCTCTATGGCAAACACTTCACTATCGTCACTGATCACCATGCGTTATGCTGGCTAACAACGTTAAAAGACCCTTCCGGACGTCTTGGACGCTGGTCCTTGAAGTTACAAGACTACGCATTTACTGTGCACTACAAATCTGGCAAAAGATACCTCGACGCGGACAGTCTTTCAAGATGCCCACTTCCCCCTGCGTCGCAACGTACACCTTCCGCAGACCCCGACACAACAACGGCCGTCTTAGACTACATCGACATTGCTGCCGCACAACAGTCTGATCCTTCCTTACACCCCATCATTCACCACCTACAGGGCTTATATCAGAACCCTCCTGCGCAAATTCTACGCCGTGCCCGTCTATTCCAACTCAGGAATGGAGTCCTCTATAGGCGGAACTATGACGTCCACGGACGCGCTTGGCTTTTGGTTATCCCCCGACAACTACAAAAAGATGTCATTCAAGCTAACCATGACGACGCAACAGCCGGACATCTCGGATTTGCCAAAACGTACTTCCGCATACGGAGTCGTTACTTCTGGACGGGCATGACCCGCACCATCAACAAATATGTTCGGGCGTGTCACGACTGCCAGACGAAGAAAAGACCTACCACCAGGCTTTCTGGTAGACTCCAACCGATTCCGCAACCATACCAACCATTCCAGCGTATAGGAATCGACTTTCTCGGTCCTTTTCCTCTGTCGACAAGCGGGAACAGGTGGATCATTGTAGCTATTGATCATTTGACACGCTATGCTGAGACAACTTCTGTACCCGCCGCCAACGCCGATGAAGTTGCTAATTTTTTTCTGCACTCCATTCTCTTGCGTCATGGAGCTCCCCAGTTTATAATTAGTGATCGTGGCGCTCCCTTTCTCTCTCAAGTCCTTGAAGACGTCTTTCGGCTTTCTTCCGCAGTCCACAAAGTCACAAGCGCCTACCATCCCCAAACAAATGGACTGACCGAGCGCTTGAACCACACACTTGCCGACATGGTTTCAATGTATGTTGCTGACCATCATATCAACTGGGACATCATTCTTTCCTACGTAACATATGCATATAATCCGGCACGGCAGTCTACAACCGGCTACTCTCCATACTACCTCCTCTATGCCCGCGAACCCTTCACACCTCTTGATACCATTTTGCCCTACACACCTGACACCTTGGTTCAGCCGTCCGCAGCAGAGATCACATCCAGAGCAGAGGACGCTCGCCAACTCGCTCGCATGCACACCCAGGAATCGCAGCAGCACCAGAAGCTACGTTACGATGCATATCATCTGCCTACCACCTACGACATCGGTGACGAAGTTCTCTTGTGGACTCCCTTGCGCGCACCCGGCAAGTCTCAAAAACTCCTCAAGCAATTCGTCGGCCCGTTCCGTGTCGTCCGTCAACTTTCTTTCAACAACTACGAAGTTGCGCCTGTTACCCCGCCCCTTGACCATCGTTCAAGATCTTGTGACGTGGTCCACATAAGCCGTATGAAACCTTACTATCGTCGTGATACGTAAGCCTCTCAAACGCACCAGATGACCGGTGCTTGCACCGACGGGGCGAATATTGTTAGGAAGAAGTGGTACCGCAGAGTGGCGCGCGCTCGACGAGCATTCAGAGAGCTCGGACTGTTCCCGGACGAATGTCACCCCTACTATCCATCCTGTATCTAATCATTCCTCATTAAATCACCCTATATTTGTAACCTAATAATATATATAATATTCAATAGAATCAGCAATTACTTTGGAATCAATAATGAGCGCAGACGTTTCGATAACGTTAATTTTCGCAATTCGCCTCATTCGCCTAATGGTTATTACCGTAAGATGGAAACACCTTAGGATATTTTACAGATGTCCACGCAGACAAAGAGGCACTAGAGAGTGTGCCTTTTGTGTTCTGGCTTTTTTTTTTCTCGTGCTGGGGGCAAGATGTTTCGGTGAATTCCTACTTGCGTCATGCTTGTGACATTATACGATTTCTGAATTGAATGCCTCTACTAATCCGAAAAGAACAATTTCTTAGAGGTACGCTCTCACATCATGGGATAATGCGTTGAAGAAATCTCTAGACCATCACTGATCCCCCTACAAGACGTTCAATGCAGGGAACATGCCAACAATTTGCCGGAATTTTGTTTTGCATACAGCGCCAGAAAGGAAGTTCCAAAACAAACGACTTTTCATTTAATACGTGGCCGCATGCACCTGAAGGGTTCGATCGTTTCCTTAAAATTTTTCACGTACGAAAGCACTGTTTTAGCCTTGCTGCTAAATTGTGAGCTTTTATAATGCTTCCGTCCGCACTTCAACACTTAGCATGACGTAAGCACGGGAAGCGTCATGCTTAGTACCACAACTCACAAAGATTTTTTTAGGTATAGACCTATTTACAGTCTCCCCATTTCTTGAGATCTCTCTGTTTATTTTGCGTCCATTGACTTCCACAAGTTTCTTGCGGGAAAGTAGACGCTAGATTCATTAGGGTGTGAAAGAAAACGACCGGTTAGCATCGCAGTTGTTTTTCACGGATGATTAGTAACGTATAGGTGACAACCGGAAAATTACGAATCAAATGCGTTGCAACATACGAGCTGCATGAGAGACTTCCTTTAAACAACGATCGATGCTCGGTTCAGTCTCTCTTTTCCCGAACTCGCATTACGCATTCTGCAGATATTTCTTTTTGTGGGTGGAACAATTCCCCCCAAAAAACCCGGACGAATACCGCTGTCTTTTAGCTGGTAATTAATGGTGGTCGTGTAGTGTGTTCTCGTTATTTTATGATGGATTCATTGCCCTGATCACGTGCTTATACCATCGGTACCTCCAGCATTCAACAGAGTACGTCTAATTAGAAGCGTTGAACGTCTTGACATGCAGCATGTTCTAATGCCATGCTATGCTGAAATTGCTGCCTATAATAGCGTCGTTCTTTTTTTATATATATATATAACGCAGCAACGCAATTTATTTTTTATTTTTCTATTTTTAGATTTATAGGCACATTTTGCTTTACCGCACTTATATTGCAACGCAGTATAATGATACCAAAGCTCCCTTAAAAAAAAAAAAAAAAAAAACATGAGACGGATGATTCTTACCTTTTTCCTTGTTTTTTTTTTTGTTTTTTTTCGTGCAAAGAAGAGCACGAACAAGGTTTCGAACTCAAGATCGAATTCCCAACTTCCCTTTTACCAGATTTCTACGCGCTTTTCCTTCGCCTATATTTCGATCTACCGTGCGAAAGGTAGCTCTCGCAAGAATTTTCGGTTTATTGATTTGAAAGTTGGCCGTGCAACAGTTTCTTTCCTTCGTACTATTCTTATTACCGTTCACCTTTTTTTCAGCGGCATAAAAGTAGGCATCGCATTTTTTTTATTCTTACATTAACTTTTTCAATCTTTTTTTTTCTTCTCCCGTCATCACAATGATGATGTACTTGCTTTTGAGTGTGAATGCTTTCTCTTGTGATGAGGGGTTAGCGGCTAACGCTGGAGCCGTTCCCTCATAAATCCCCGGCCTTCGTTCGCTAATGACTACCCTTCGGGCATTTTTTTTTTCCCCTCCCGACCCGAAACCAGCGATAGAAAAATTTGGACTTTTAACCCATGGACAGCCGCCGCCACGCATTCATTCTGCCCAACTTTCCTTTGCTCATACTTTGCCTTCGCTCGTTGTAGCTGATTAGCGCTCAGCAACGAGACTTGTTCGGCCGCTGTTTAGTGCCGTTATCTTCCGTTTTACTGATTACTATCGTGTTTTGGTTGTCGTTTTTCTTTTTTCTCCTGACCCCTGCAACCAGGTCTGAGCCTCCCGCTCCCTTCATCCGTAATGTGCAACGTTACCGACCTTCCTTTTTTTAAAATCTATATATGTTTTTTTTGTTTTGTTTTTTTCGGGGGGGGGGGGGGGGGGATTCGTTGTCGTAATATTTTTGGGCCGGTGCTCGAAGATGTGTGGAGAGCGGCGAGCCTTGTTGAAACTGCGACGTGACTCTAAGCTGTCATGCTGGATTAGGGTCGAAGCACGCGTCCTCGGATTAACGCTAATAACCCCATGTCGTACGGACCATCTTTCCGATGAACGCTCGAAAGCTCGTTGCTGCGCGAACATCACGTTCCGGAACGGTGCTTCGCGAATTCAAAATAAATATTATTAAAAAAAAGAAAAAGAAACAAAGACCAGAGGTCATGAAATTCACGTGGCGAGACCAGGTTTAGGGAGTTATGGCTTGCAGTGCCAAATATGTTTTGCTTTCTTTTACTTTTTGGCTGTAAATAAATAAAGTAAATATCGCGTTTCATTTCGTGTTCGATTCGGACAACAAAATATAGTGACACTGATGTGCTAGGCTCGGCAAGCTGGCTATCACGAGCGCCAGCTTCTGCCAGCGCTCGTGGCTTGGGAGCCAGGGAATTGAAAAGAAAAGGGAAGAAGTTGACTCTAGCCACTGCTCTGGTTCGGACGCCTGCATTATTCTTCCGGCATTTAAAAAACATCGCTCACAATTAAAAAAAAAAAGAAAAAGAACGTTTTATTGGCGACGTGCGCGATCGAAAGCGTCGCTGTGGTCGCGAAAGCGTCGCTGACTATGACGTCAACAAAGGATTTCTCATCGACGGAAATAAGAGCAATGTATTAACTTCAATTTTGACGGGGTTGGCAAAGTTGGTTTCAGAGCGCTATGATTTCAAACTTCCAACAAGCTCATTACGAACACCACCGAACTTGTTGTTCGCAAGGTCATGACGTCACGAGAGGAAACCAAGCGAGGGCGCCACCGTAATATCTGACCGCTAATAGCAGCTGACAAGACAATAAACCGATCTCACCAAGCGTTCGGAGCATGCTCGAGGCAGCCATAACTTTAGTTTACAGGAGGCAATCGGCAGTGCACGAGACTGTTCGTGCCCTGCACGGGCAGAGCCCCAGCGAGGTTCTCGCACGTGCAGAAAGACTAAAGTTCCCTCGATACATTGCGGCAGCGGTGGCGTAGTCAATCTGGCTGGTGAGATCGGTCTATTAGATCAGTGACCTGCTGTTACGCGTACCGAATGTCCAACAAATAGAACGTTAACGTGGCACAAGCTTGACGGGATTTTCGTAAATTGCTTTGTTGTGAAAGTAAGGACGTAATTAGGAATTAATGGATAATCATAACTACAGATGATCTGAAATTTGACTTTGTCGCAAATTACCGCAGGAGCCAAACCTTTCATTTATCAGTCAATTAAGAAGAGGAAGGGAAATAGCAAATATTGTTCTTCCTTCAAACGATTATGGTAAGTTAAGACTCATTTTACACAGCGTTCATCGCACTTTATTTTAACAAGGACCAATATGGTCGAATAGATTTTTTTTAACAAATGAACGCCTAAAAAAAAACTGTGAGAAAAATGTTATTCCTTTCACAAAGTGTAGTGCCAAAAGACACTTTCGTTCTATGTCAGTTGAAACTATCCCTTTTCCAGGGACGATTTTACATGAAGTATCGGATCCTAACATAGTCATCTGAACTCTGTTACATGATAACTTGTCGAGCTGTGGAGTCTAGGGCCCCGCGACCCCATAAGAGCGTCGGAGCGAGGCATGTGACCCGACGTCACGGGAGCATTTGTGTCACCACGCCAAATGCGAGGCGCCAGGCCCGGAGGAACCGGCTGTCGTCTGCTAGCCAAGAGTCGTCTGCTCTGAAACCAAACAACTTCGGGTGAACGTCCACCGCAGTAACACATCCGTCCGCTCGAATAGCGAGCACTTTGGGAACAGTTCACGAGACAGCCATACGCTCAATTGAGCCGCGAATTTGTGACGGGAGCTATGCCAGAGGCACAGTGCGGTGTTTTGAGCAAAAATGGCCGATTCCACGGTTGCGAACGCCGGCGATTGCCAACGGCCATGACGCTACACGGCAAAAAAAAAAAAAAAATCGGGAGCGGATACGCATATGTGGCGTCACTTTTTTGGGTTTAAATGTAATTGGAAAGCATAAATTCGTGATTATTTATTCTTTATTCTTCATATCTTCTCCTTCGACATGGAATCGCGCGAGTTCAGTTCAAGTTCAAGCAGGTCAAAATGAATAAATCTTAGCGTACGCAAAAAAAAAGTAGACGGATGAATATTTTTTTTAATGAAGGTCGTCTTTCTCGGTTTTTCATGCACGTTTTCGATTATTTTGTTTTTTTTCATTAAGTTTTCAGCAACATAAATTGTCGACAAAAAATGAAAACTCCGCATATAATTAAAATAGACTGCCCCTGTACACGACAAACCTAGTAATTTGGATTGTAAGAATAAATTGCACCGCGGATTATGCACTAAAGGAAAAGCGGAGAACCAACCAGCCTAATGATCATTCATCCTTCATTTCCAAGAGCTCGAGCGGTTTCTGCAAGGTTATTCTCTCCATGATTGAGATCCTCAGGCTAGAGCAGGTGCAGCAGTGCAATTATGATTTCCATAGTGAAGTAAAGCATTTACCTAAAATGGCAGTTTTTTTTGCGATGAACAAAGGGGGGGGGGGGGGGGGAATAGGGGGAAGGAGGGGGGGAAAGAGGGGGAGCCAGATACACAGTTAAAAGTATCTTAATAGTGAGGATGTTTTTGTAGTTTCTCCCCTCAAAGACACTGCATCTCCTGCAATTCGGGAGTTATGCCCCAAGTGATTGGTTAGTTATATTATTTGATCATGCAACGGGCGCAGAAATCCAAGGTGGACCCCTTCTCCTCCCCGTTTATTCGAACGATCATGTTGGAGGACCGCCAATGATAACCAATAGGAACGCCGAAAAAGTGAAATACGAAGCGAGATGCGTCACCATCATAAACCGCGCCCCGCGTTTCTGAAGTTGTCAGAGGCTATATATAGCTCGTCTAAACTCCCCAGCCCGTCAATGCGACGTTTCCGCTTCGGCGAAAACGAGGAATTTTCAGCGCAGGCAGATTCTGGAACCGAAAGCGAGTCCCCGAGCCTGGTAGAAGCCGTTCTTCACCCCACGTCGCCGATGCTCCCCACACGACCTCGACATCGCGTCCTTCTTTGCTCGCCTTCCTGCGGCCTAATACCGGCAATTTGGACTTTGCCGCCGGGGCCGTTTGAAACTCGGCGGCGGCCTTTTTATGTGTCCTCGTAAATCACCGAGCCAGCGCGGCGCAGCGTATCATAGGCAATTTCGGACGTAGGTGGGGAGACAGGGCGGGGCCCATTCTTCGTGAAATTCGTATTGCAATTTCTGCCTCACTCAAGTTCTTTCGACAGCAAGAACGCAGTGCATATCTACATTACTTTTTTTTGCGTTTGAACATCGTTTGTTTTATTTGTATGTTTGCGCGGAAGGCGGTGTGGGTGTACTGTTTTTTTTTTTTTATTTATGTGGGCTCGAGCCGTAGTGAATAGTGTTGCGGTGTACCCGCTGTCTCCGCTGGTTCTAACCTCGCTATTTCACGTCATCCTGCCCGGAAAACCGCATGTGTCGTAATGACGCTTTTGTTCGAAGAAAAGTCGCGAAGAGAACGATTGAAAAGTAAAAGAAAAAGGGGAACGAGGATGGCTACAAAACTTTTTGTGGTGCGTTCCATCGTGTACTGAGAAACTTCGACCATATGTATTTGTAATAAACCGCGAGCGCCTTTCATTGTTTATCCTTCTCTCTTGAGGATATAATTTTCGTTGCGTTTTGCGGGCTCGAGCTTTTGTATTATAAGGACGTGTATATTGTCTTTTGTTCGTGTTGTCTGAAATGTCTCTGCTGCTTTCCTGCCACACCGGGTAGGGCCTCGTCAAGGTGCAAGCCATGCATCTTCTTATCTTTTCTCCTTTTGTATATAAAGACAAATAAAAATATTATCTCAACATCAGAATATATGTTCAAGTGAATGTACTGCCAAAGATAACTGCTGGGGAGAGCTAGCATGATATATAATTTGGCAGGATGGGAAGATAGCAATGTTATTTAATTTTACGTTCAGTTCTCGTCTTCGTTAAATAAAAACAAGATATAACCCTTTCACCAGATCACAAAACAAGTTTTATCTTGGCTAAATTTAAATGGGAAGAAAATGTTTGCAATTTGGATTTACTTTCTTCCACTTTAGGCTTAAAGCGGATTCTTTTTCGCAAACTTCGCATATTTATGATCTCCCAGCGCACTGAGATAGATATAAAAGGAAAAAGATTGCGTTATAACTATTGATATGATTTTTACCTTGTCTATCTGAGAACATTAAATGACTCATATAAAATAAAGCAAAAAAAAAGTTACACAAACCTGAGATTTAAAAAGCCGTCATAATTAAAGTGCACAATAAGAAGCAAGTACAAATTTGTAGCCGTAACTAGAATTAGTAAAATTCAAACTGATTACTGCACGTGTATCACTTTATCGTATAAAAAATTGAATGTCTTCGGTCTTTGGTAAGGCTACCCAAACTTCTCGAAATTGGCACAGTAAAAACAACGAAAAAGGAACTTGTTTATTCGTCACTAATTTAAGTATGAATTAAAGACAAGAAGTCTTCGGAATCTACCCGAAGAAGTCGTTGCCATTACCTTGCAAGCCGAGCTAGGGCATTTGAGAAAAGTACGCTTTTTAGTTCGCACGCCTCCCAAGCAAAATAACAATAAGCATTTTAAGTTGACTTTTACCTAAATTGCACTACAACAATGTGAGCGTTTCAAGTGATTGAAATGACTAGACTTAACACAGAAATACGAGACATTATAAAATTGATTATGTACAAATTGCATCACAGTTAATAAAAAAAAAGGAGATCACCGGTCACCTCTTTTGTTATTTCTGACTTAATACAAACTCTCATAAAAACAACTGCTCCGGCAGAAGTTTCTCATTCGCGGCTCTCACCCAAATGGTAAGATGTGGCGCTGGTCATTTTCCCGATTAAGCCAAATGCGAGAAAAGCCCAAGCGTCGTGTTTGCCCTAGCAAGGCCTTGTAGTGCACCCGGTTTGCTTTGGCATGACCTTTGGAACACCAATGAAACTGTAGAAACGCAGTGTCATGCTGCTTTGTATGGCTTGCTATCTTGTTACTCTTTTGTTATTCGTGTTGTGTTCTTTCGTAATAAAAGCTGATCCCACCCGTTGTGTATAAATATACGAACACCCCAAATAAACAGAGTCGTTCAACCGCAACCAGACGTCTGTTTTGCTAGCGACGGGCTCGAGGCCACGTCGTAAGAGTGGCGACGAGTAAAGACGCATGCACGTCAAAAGATGAGTATTCAGTAAAGGTGATGAAAGAGAGAATACCCTCGCAAGGGTGGCCGACGATTAACCATCAGCTGCCACACTTCGACGACGAACAAGATACGTGAAACGCCTACATAGTGAAAGTCGAAGCATATTTTGAAGCAAATATGAATGCGGATGGAAAACAAAGGGCTCTGTTGGTGACAGCTTCTGGAACGAGGAATCATACAAGTTTTCTGTTGAAGAGTAGCGTCCAGGAAGCCCAATTCTTTAACGGATGTTGCGGTCAAAAAGTCAAATTTGGGGGTTTTACGTGCCAAACCTACGACGGGCATCTGGCACGCCACAGCGGAGGACTGAGGATTAATTTCGACCACCTGGGGATCTTTTGACGTGCAACCGAAAGCTCGGTTACACGGCGGCTTCTCCGCAATAAGCCTCCGTCAGATTGCGGGAGGATGTTGCGGTGCGTCGACGTCTATTGTGCAGACGTTGACGCGCAGCGGATGTCGCGAAAGAGGGGACCACCCGAGATTCACAGGCTCAAGGTTCAGTAAACCAAACTTCGTTCACCGCCAAGAGAACGTCGCATTCATCGTCTGAATGTGATCGCTGCGGTTATGCTAACCACAATAGCGAAAACTGCAAATGGAATACGGCAAAATGCTTCCAGTGTGGCAAGCAACTGCATATGGTCCTCATGTGTCGTAAAGCCAAGAGCGGCAGGGAACAAAACAGCAAGTTAAGTAAAGAAGGCAAGACGTTTGCGGTAACGGGACACTCGTAAGAGGACAGCAGCGGCAACCTGACTACGCAAATTTTGAATTTAATGACTCAGAAGGTGAGGAAGTTTCTACCTACCGTTTTGGGCATGTTCAAATGGGATGGCGATGATATAGTCATGCAAATCGGCACAAAAGCATCGGTGTGAGTCTTCGCGAAAGAAATATACGAACGGCATCGCGGAAGCTGTGCAAAGGTGCAAAAGTCCCAACTGAAGCGAGAGTTGCTACATGGGCTAGATTCCAATACTTCTAGCGCTGACAATGCAAGTGTCCTACCTGTTAACGTAGGTGAATGGTACGATGATTGTCGTACACTGCCAAGGACCATATTTGTGCGGAAGATACTTGCTTCAATAGTTGAATCAACGGGAAATGTCAGTTTTGAGTTGGACAGCGAAACCGCAGTAAACCCACCAGCCAGCATCAAAGTCTGCACAGTGTCCTGAGCGAGTACAAGGACGTATTTTCCCCTGAGCTCACACTTCATGAAGAAACACTGGTTCATCTGTACCTCAAGAAGGGAGCAAACCCAAAGATTTGCAAGGCAAACTTCATTCCGCTTGCATTCCGAGATAAGGTGTCCCAAGAGCTGAACAGGCTGGAACTGGTCGGAGTAATTTCACCGGTAACTCACGCTTATTGAGCCGCGCCCATGGTTCCCGTTAAAAAAAAAAAAAAAAAAATAGAGACCGCACACATTTGTTGGGATTTTAAGGTGACCCCAAATCTTATTTGCGAAGTTCAGAACCACCCGCTTCCAGTGATAACGGACATGTTTGCATGTTTGAATGGTGGTGAGCGCTTCAGAACGCTGGGCTTGCGCGACGACTATAATCAAGTGCCACTGGATGATGAGTCACGCAAACTGACTGTTATTAACAATCATCGTAATCTCTTCTGCTATAACCGGTTACCATTTGGGATATCTTCGGCACCGGCTATTTTTTAGCGCAAGATAGAGTGCGTCTTGCAAGGTCTCCCAGGTGTGCAGGCCTACTTAGATGATGTGATACTTTCTGAGAAAAATGCAAAAACGACGAAACAAAACTCAACTGTTTTTTGCTCTTTTGCAGCGCTTCAGAGAGCACGGGGTGAAGCTGCGTTAGGGCAAGTGCCAATTCTGGAAAACATCGTTCACCGAACTTGGCCATCAGATTGACTCGAAGGAACTGCATCTCAGGGAAAAGAATCTAGAAGAATCGCTCGCGCCCCTTGCCCGAAGAACGTAAGTGAGCTACGCTCATTTATCCGCATGCTGACTTTCTACAGCAGATTCCTTCCATGGATGACATATTTTCCGTCTCCGTCGTACCAACTACTAGAAAAAGGTTCCCGTTGAGTTTGGACTTCAGAACAGGAGAAGGCGTTTCGCTGGACGAGGGGAGCGCTAACGACTGGAAATGTTCTGGCTCATTTTGACCATGCGAAATAGCTGCGTCTGGAACGTTATGCATCGCCATACGGAATTGGCGCCTTAGTGTTTTACCGCGTAGGCAAGGCGGAGAGACCTATCGGATTCCGTTCCCGAATATCATCTGCGGCGGAAAAAAGCGAACTACTCCCAGCTTGAAGGCGAAGCGCTCGCACTTTCTTCGGCTTCACTAAATTCTGTGATTATCTTTTGGACAGAGAATTCACATCGGTCACCGACAAGGGGCCCTAATCTGGACACTTTTCGAAAAAAAGTAGGCGAGAAATCAGGCTGCCGTGTTTGGAAAATGGCCGCACTTGACCATGGCGCCGCCCAATCATAGCCGCGAGATTTCTCGACAACTTTTTCGCCAAGTGTTCAGATTAGTACCCAAGCAGCCGCTACCGGTTCTGCTGAAGCCAGGCCGACACATCCCCGCCATAGTGGCTGCAGGCATACAGCTTTGGGCCCTGCTACTTGGAGGCTACCGGTGCCAGCTCGACTACAAGCTTGGCAAGCTGATGGTCAACGCCAACGCCGAATAAGTCGACCCATGCCCGAGGAATCGAGCCAAACAATTAAGTTCCCGGAGTATGTCCTTTTGTTGCAAAACCTCGAGTGAACTGTTACCGCCAGAAAGCTGAGGGAGATGACGGCTGAAGACCACCTGCTGTCGAACGCTAAAAGCTACGTCAAAAAGGGATGGCTTAAAAGTTTAACCAACTTGGAACATGGTTTAAAAAACCCCGAGACTGCGGGTAAACGACACAACACTAAAAAGTCTCTATTTTAGAGACTTTTTAGTGTTGTGTCGTTTACCCGCAGTCTCGGGGTTGTTTCAACCATGTGCAATGTACACCAGCTCGTTTGCGCCCTTACTTTTTGTTCATCAACTTGGAAGTTGGCCAGTAACCTTTTTATGACAGGAAGTTCGAGCTCTTAGTTGCGCAGGACATGGTGTACGGGGGCATCGCGTCGTGATTCCAGAAGCAGGGAGGAACCGAAAATTGAATTTACTTCACGAGACACATTAAGGCGCGTCCTCAATGAAAACTGTGGCACGATCATAGTTTTGGTGGCCTGGCCTCAACAGGCCAATCGAAGACAATGCAATGTGCAGAGACTGTGTTGAGGCGCTTCCAATGCCAACCGCAAATGAACCAATGAATTGACCAAAAACAATAAAAAAGTGGTCAAGCGTACGCATGGACTTTGCGGTCTTCTTAAGGAAAAGATGATGTTCATGGTTGTGGATTCACATAGCAAATGAATCAAAGCAGGGCCACTGACGTAAGCAACAACGCAGTTTACGATAGCGACATTACGCGGGTTGTTCAGTCATTTTGGGCTTCTCCGTACGTTGGTATCTAATATCGGCACGCCATTCACAAGTTAGCAGTTCAAGAAGTCTGTTAAGAATAACAACATGACGCACCTTAGGACGGCCCCTTTCCATCCACAATTCAATGGCCTTGCCGAGGGGGCCGTGCGCATTGTTAAACACGGTCTTAAAAACATGCACGGTGGCAGGAGAGGAACTAACCTGGCTCGACCTTTGTTCAATTACAGAAGAACTTCTCAAGCCTCCGGGAGATCACAATCAAAAGTTATGTTGGGGTATCAAATCCTTTCGTGGATAGATACCTGTTTTTCACCTACCCCTCTGGACAAACAGCAGGAAGAACCTACTTGGAACTTTGCACCCGGAGATACAGTCTACGTTCGCAACTATGGTCAATGAGACAACTGGACGCCTGACGAAATTAAGTTTACGGATAAGCAGCAAATGATGACCATTGTGTCTCCGGACATGTAGGTGCATCGGCGTGCTGACAAAGTCCAAAAAAGTCTATCGGAGGTTAGGCTACTTACTGCCCGACCACCAGAAACCAGCGATTGCTCCTACCTGTCGCGTTGTCACCTCCGGCGACCACAATGCGTGAAAGCCGTGATGCTTCCAGCCACAGTTCATGAAGTACCACCGGAAGAACCTACATTGGGTCGTTCAACTAGAGCCTGCAAACCAGTGGATACTTTTAAAAGAGAAAGAATTGTAGAAACGCTGTGTCATGCTTTCTTTCGCTTTCTATCTTGTTAGTTTTTGGTTATTCGTGCTGTGTTCTTTCGTGACAAGAGCGGATCGTCCACCCGCTGTGTATAGACACGATTCCATCGCTTATCCCTCGGACGAAGAATGCTGAGTAACTGAGCTGTGGACGCATGCGCAGTGTTTGATGTAGACAACCTGCAATGCTGTTTGGTTGGGCGCTATCTAGCGACTGAAGCAAGAAATATTGGGTATGCCCGGGAGTCGCGGCGGCATTGTTCAAACGTGAGTTATTACTCTGGTGGCGCCGCTTAGCCTAGTGTCTGAAGCAAGAAATACTGGGTAGACCAGGAAGTCGTAATCGCATAACATGCCAGTACGGCGGAAGCTACGGCCCTGGCGTAGCTTCCGCCGTACTGGCATGAAACGTAGTCACTTTCCGCCAGTAGCGGAAAGTGACTACGTTTCACTGGAGTGCGCTTTTAATGCGAAGACGTATCAGGCTTTTCGCTGCGTCATGCTCCAATATGTGTGCGTTGCACTCGTATACTGAGCGCGTATCGAAGCCGTCGGCACGCAATCGGTGGCTTATCGTTCCCCTTTTGCTAAGTTACAACGAGACAGGGTATAACCGTGGGCTCTCGCTCTGCCGGCGCCACTTGGCTGTTGCCGGCTGGCAGACATGTTTGTAACGCGTTAGAAGTAGCGAGGTACTTCTACCTAGTTACTATTTTCGGTAACGAGTAACGTATTTAGTTACTTTTTTAAAAAAACGGAACGAGTAACTTACTTTTAAAGCCAAGTAACGAGCAACGGTATTTCGTTATTTTTGATGAGTAACGTGTACAACAAAGTTTAAACGGCCTTGTTTTTATTCTAACCTGATTATGCGTCTATTGCCAGAACGGTAGGAGGGCAACCCGAAAAACAACTAAACAGTATGACAGTACAGCAACGTATATCGCTGAACATGTCAGTCGAACAATTCGATTGACGTGTCCAGCGATAAACGTTGCTGTACTAAACTCTACCGCTGGGAGTGTCCTTGACACAGCGAACACAATAAGTTTTGTTAGTTGAACCTTCTAGAAACCGAGTACGGACCGAATGCGAACCCGGAGGTTGCCAACGCGGGAGGACACATAATTCATTGTCAACTTCGAACTTTAGATGTAGAGAGATCACAAGAGAGGGGGGAAATTCCAGATCCACCGGCTCTTGCTGAAGCACAACATTGCCGTTCCTTCGAGTGCGTCGGTAGAAGATCTCTTCAGCGTAGCCATAGATGTATTCTCAAGGAAGAGGGGAAACATAACTGATGAAAACTTCGAGAGGCAGCTACTGCTTAAAGGCCGACGACCAGACTCGGGATTCTGCAAGGCAGAAGATACTCCTCACCATGATGGAGGAAACAGGCAACGGTGGACAGCGCGAACTGGTGGTCGATTTTTATGTGCAACGACTAGTAAAAATAAAACAAAAAAAACAAAACAAAAGCAGTTGTTCATTTGGTCGTCAAAGTACCGTGAAAAGTAACTCGTTACTTTTGAGGTAACTCACGCGTACGTTTTGAGAATTGGTTACGAGTAACGTAGTTAGTTACTTTTTGAGCGAGTAACGATCAACGGCATTTAGTTACTTTTTTTGTGTAACGTGTACATGTCTGCCCGCTGGCTATAGCGCACAGCAGAGCTGCAGCGCATGCTGAGAAGTTGTTGCACAGCACAGCAGACAAAGATGGCAGCGTGCAGAAGGCAATTTGTTCAAAGGTCAATAGACGTTTTCTGTTTCCTGACGTTCACAGTCACGTGGGCTTTGTATTTGGTATGCGGGACGAAGAAATAATAAAACAATTCAACTTGGAATATGCGACAAAATATAGGCGAGGCAAAGCAAGAATGTGTGACAATCACGATTTTTTTGTAAATAACTTCCGACGGCGTGGAGAGACCAAAACGATGTTCTACCGCGTACCAGAAGTGGAGAAATCCAAGATGGCTGCGCCCTCGTGGAAAAGGCGTTTAAAACTACGAGCACCCGAAACAAACACGGTCGACGTTCAGCCACCATTGGACGTCTGTTTTGCTCACGACGTCCTCGAGGCCCCGTCGTAACACTATCCAATGCAATTAAGATGCCCATAACGTGCTCGTGTTAAGTCACCTCAGAGTCAGCTCAGAGGTTTCTGCTTCCAATCAAGTAGTTGCAGCTAACCATAATTTTCTTCCGTACACCCCTTATCAACGCCGCTGATCCTGTTTGAAGCAAGGCATATCTCAACCTCAATTCCACCCTACCTTAACTAGGTCTTTACAGTCGTACCCCGTAATCCTACCTCATTTATCAGTTCCCCGAACCATCTAATTCCTTACCGCACGCTTCCTTCTGTACGAAGCACTTCCAACTTCCTACATTCCTTCCCTCTTGAGCGAGGATGCTTCTCCTCTCTTAGCACTAACCGGCACCCTCTCCCCAATTGTTCCACTTCGCCCTTCCCCAATTAGGTCCTTACTGTGTTCCCCTAATTACGCGCCTCCTCAGGTTCGTTCATTCGTATTCGGACGGGAGTTCCAAGTGGGGTCCGCCGCTCGCATTATTTATACATGCCGCTCAAGCCCCGGTCTCGTACTCTACCCTCGGGACGTCTGGCGTGCCTAACGCGCCCAGGACTTTCTTGGGTGCTCGAGTCCTGCCGCATAGATTGCGTCCATCCCCAAGTGTTTGCGGCTGACCGTCGTGCGTATGTATGCGCGTATGTGTGAGCGTGTACGTGCGGTTGGCCCCCGTCTTGCTCGTGACGGTCTCGATGGGGCTTGCCGTCTAGGACCCGCTGGTACGACGGGTCAGAGAGCGAACTCGGTCGTGTGGCTGGATCAAGTGGCTTGATGACGACCACGCTGCTTTAATTTGGACGCGGCTTCTCTATCCCTGCCAGCTGTTTCGTTAGGCGATCTCGACAAGCAATCAAGAGCCGCCATTGTCTGCTTCGAATAAGGTTTCTACGGCGACCATTATGTCAAGTTTGAAATGTAAACTGCAAGGGGAAAACTCTAAACACTTCGGAATCTCGAGAAGTTGGCAAAAAAAGTAGATAGACAAATTTAATCGTAGAACTTGATCTTGTCATTTCTGTCTCTAAAGTTGTCTAGCGCAGTATAAGAACGCGAGCGCACTAATACTGTCGTATTCAGCGAATTTCGAACACCTCTCGTTCCAAGGCGTTTATAGTATCGGCGAATCAGCTCGCGATGTCGGATCCGCAGACACAGCCTAGATAGAAGACCGTTATGTTTAATTTGGTAAGTCACTTCCAAGTGGCCAATGCTATTCACGAGTCTCAACTGAACGCTCACTCAACAATCGTGACCAATCTGTGCTCCGAGTTGGCATTCCGAATGTTACGTCTATAAGTTCCAGCACTGCGGCCTCATTTTCCAGGACGTCTTGGTTCCTTGGGTGTCCATCAGGGTACTCTGCTCTGCCGATTCTTCAAATGAGTTTGTTCTGAAGGCATCTTAGGTGCTCGTAAAACAGGGTTATGAAGCACGTCTTCTTTTTTTGTAACATTGAATTTTTTTTAACGCATCTTAGAAAAGAATCAACTGAGGTTTCCGCAACACGGCGTGTGCCGCGCTTGTTTACAACCATTCGAACGACGAGTAAGATGGCTTCGCTCGTGGGAGAGGGTTTTCATTATTTTCGTTTCTCATGGAGTCGCTGAAGCTTTCGCGATGGAAGCCGAAGATTATGTTACATTTTCGCTACGCGCGAGTTTAGAAACTGACAATGACGAATGACGCTCATTAAGAGACAGTACTGACGAATGTGACTCTTACTTTTCGCGGCGTAGCGATGGCGCTGTGTATTCGGACAAATTAAGGACCGCTCTGTCGCCCGACAGTGTCGTCACAATTTATAATTTTATACTACCTTGACGAAGCCTACATCCGGCTAAATAAGCAGACACACTTCTGAACCTGGTATTCATGGGCTTGCTCCTGGATAATCCACTGAGTTGGCTTCAAAGCATATAGTTATTATAACGTACGCTGGAGTTTCAACTGACGCTAGTGTCTACGCGACTACCGGGATGCAAATTGAAGCAGACAGCAACTAGTCTACTTTTTTGCTGCTCCAGCATGTGCACTCCTATGAGGATCCCGCGTGCATGTTTGTCTCTTCACCAGAGAATAAAACGGATCGCTTTTTGTTTTGATTTACATTGTAACGAATAGTGTGCATCATTATTATGGTTGTAAAAGTTTAATTTTTTTTTTTGTTACACTATTTTTTAATCATCGGTCAACTAGGTTCAACTTTGTTTTATCTGAGGCCCAAATTTGTGTTCCACAGCAGGTGTATAAAAACAAGCAACGACTCAAAGCAAGTGTGTTCAAGGTTCACCAGTATTTCGGTGACACTTATATATTGCCTAGGCGGCCAGCCATGTCACTATATGAAAATGATACCGTCGCGCACCTTTACGAGCGGGTGAAAACGTCCAAAACATATAAAATGAAGTGTATCGTCTATAAAAGGTGTCTCTCTTTATTTGATTTCTATGCCGGGCAGCTTTTATCGCCCACCTGTTTTCTGGCTTCTCCCCATTTGCAAGGGTATGTGTCGATCTATTGAACGCAGAACACGCGTATTTCCACATACGTATGAGCATAGAAAATGAAGCAGTACTTATTTATTGAAAGTATGACTTTAATTGCTTGGCATTCACTTTATATTGGTCATCCTCTCGTACAGTAAGGTACTGATCCAGTGCTACTGCATTGTGCTTCCCGTCTTTCTTAGTTATCCAGATGTCCTTCGTTCGCCTGGCAGAAATCCCCTCGCCAAAAAGTGCCGACGCCGTGTTCGCGATAGCAGTGTCCAACAATGCAAATAAATGCATCTATGGAGCTTTTTAGCATTGTGTTTAATGCCGTGAATTTGAAAGAGAAGCACTGAAACCGACAATATTTTTCATTTTCATGATTGAGAACTGTTCCAAGCTATCTAATGTTTTATAACTATTGGCAATATGTGCTGTTATAAACCAGCGCAGAGAAAAAATGCACCCGCTTTACCTGATAGAAATGCATTACCTGAAGTCAATTTTCGACTGGTTTCGTGTACTTCAATTTGGTATAGCATACTAGCCCCGGCTGAACCACTAGCGTACATTATACTCTATGCTTCAGACATATATTTATACAAAAAAGTCTGCCGCCCCCCCTCCCACCCTCCCCCCCCCTCCCCCCCGACACTTTCCTATTAAAACAAGGGCATTGGAAATATCAACATCTTACGGTCATACTGTCGTTTGTCGCGGGCTGTGTTTTTTTTATGTCTATCGGCAGAAACACTACGTGGAATCAGGTGGGCTAGAAGTTTTCTCATTATATAAGTATTACGGCATTCTAACTTGACGTTCCAAATTGCACAAGTGAAAATACATTCTTCTATGCTAGAGGTCGCCGCTGTTACCACAGACGTCACAAGCTATGACGTCATCACACCGGTGAAACCAGCGATGCGTGCAGTAGTAAAAGCAACTTGGCTGCCTACCAATGAAGTACTTTGCAGCGTTCACCGCGTCTTGCCTCTATCTGCACACGACACCACAGTCTGTTTATAAACTAATCCAACTAAACATTTGGCCGTTGTGTTTCACCAAGATAAGCAAGGTTGGGTAACTTCGAATGTCTCCTAAATATGCGATAAAATCTCTCTATATATCAAGTGGGTTTATTCACCGGTATGCACGTACAGTGACTACTAAACACTTACTTAACCTGTAAGTATACGACTACCTACATCGCCTTTTTAAATCAAACGATTTTCTGCAAAAAAAGGCATAACAGAAGCGCACGCTCCAAGTTCTGACGTCTTTTTAACGGTATGGCATAAAAAGCGCAACATTATAAGCACGAACAAGGAAACTTTCGAGTATATTGAAGCAATGTTCAGCCCAACTACACCGTACCATAAACACAATCCAGCGATCATGCACGCATGGGAGAAATAAAACAATATAAGGTGCAGCATGCCATATCCATTGCATTTTCTTATAAACAAATCTGACTATAGCAAATTAAATTAAGGAGCCTTCCCGACAATCTGGCACGGAGCTTCTGCGCGGAATCCCTTCGACGGCAATTGCTACCGCTCCGACGGCACCACTCCCACTCAACAGTAGGGTACAGTAATCCCGGAAATGACTGTCGTCATCCTAACGGCTGCTTTCAAACGCCAAGTTGCCACTTGCAACACACTCGCATACACGAGGACGCGCGAGAACAAATCGTAATCTTCTCAGTGAAACACGCTGGAAGCCATTCGAGGCGTTAAAGTCGCCGCGCGAACGTTTATTTCGCAGAATAATGTACACTTACTGAGAGCTAAAGCTTGCTCAATTGTCAGAGGATTAGAGCATGGTCGTTTTGAGATCGTACAAAAAAACTTAGCGAAAAAATACAATAAATAAACGCAATTTGTACATACCTATGAAGCTACTTTCATATATATAAACAAAGGCTGCCCCAGAACGTGATTATGTACATGCGGGAATTCTGTACCTTCTTCCGAGAAACAGCAATATTATGTTGTAAAACATATCAAAATAGAACATAAACAAAACTGTTTATTTGAGAGACAACTGCACAGCTCTCATTTACATAAACCTGAGTATAAGACGTTGTACGTGTGTTGTTCTTCGTGCGTTTTTTTTTTTTTTTTTTTTTATTGTGTAGCACACTCATATTTTCCTATTAAACAAACTGTTTGCACAGCTCATTTTGTTTCTAATATTAGTTTAAAATTAAGCTGCGAACTAGTTATGTCGGAGTTCTTGGGTAAATTCCTAAGCTTACAAAAGAATCAAAGTGCGTTTCCCCTTCCAAGAGCACGGGAAGACATTACAGTTGCCTCTTTTTAGTTTTTACTTTTTCTTTGTTTCCTTCTAAATATGCTCTCGGTCTCAGACAGAAAGATGCGTGTATCATCAAAGATGACGAGTTATATACGTGCGAGTTAATGCTGCTTCGCTCTGAACAATAAACTTGTTACAAGTAGTTTTAGCTTTTTTCTTTCGCGTAAAACAATGGTTGTCATGTTGGTATCCCTATAATGGGCACCATTTTTTAAGATTAATGTGCATCCATATTTTTGTCATCTTTAGCCTGATATATAAAACCTTTAAATTTAGTTTCCTCTCGTAGGTATCATTCCACCCCTAAAGAAAGGGCTAATCGCCTAAACTAAAACGTTAACAAAATATTTTAAAAGTCAGTTCTGCCCAGCGGAAAGCTTTACCTAAAACCCCAGCAAGCCATCCGAGAACAATGCGGGCATCACCATGAGCACACCTGCACAGATGCACATTTCCCAACGTGTTTTTATGCTACGCAGAAGACGGACACAACTCGGACGCCGAAATCGCAAACCTCTGCTTAACTTCGTTCGACGCGCTTCCGGTTTCGACCACTTCGAAAACAATGCGGGCAGGCGAATGGGTTGAGAATAGTCTACCAGTCTCTCACCTGCGGGCTGCATTTCGAAAGCAGCTGTGCAACTATGGGGTCTCTGATTCCAGTCTGCAGGTTACCAATTGCTCGTCTGACACGATGCCTCGTCTGCATGCGGATGCGTACAATGCCTACCCCGCGGTTGTGGATTGTTGTTAGGCGGAGTTCCCGAACAACCCAGGCTGGTGTCAAGGGAGAACGCCACATCACGTGTTGCTCTGTCAAACGTGCACGGAACCTTGAATCGTCTTCATTTTTGTCCCAGCCGGTTTCTTTCTTTTTTCTTTTTAAACAGAATATGAGCATACACTTATTTCTGTGCGAAAGTGTAACGCTCGGTTGTAACGATCGAGCGTAGCACGTAGCTAAAATATATAGACTATATCGCGTTCATAGTACACGAATACTAGAATACTTACGACGGGAATTGCGATTGGGGCCAAGTGATCCCATGCCAGATACTATACCGACCAAACTAAGTGAAGCAGGCGCGTAAAGGAACCGCCAACAGTTGGTTTATAAAGTCGAACCTTTGGTTTTCCCTGCGTTGTCACCGTCAAGCCTGCTGACAAAAATGTGTTGAGCCACCATTCGGATAAAGCGTGTGGCTGCGCCAGCCCCGCACACATCAGCCCCACCGACTATCGCACACAGACAGCATGTATACATCCCTCAGAGTTCATTTGTATGGTAGCTTGACGCATGTTATGCCCCCCGATCTTTTTCAGCATAATCGAGCTAGTGTTTTTTTCCTCCAGGCTTAAAGTGTCCAACACACCTCTGCGGGTAAATAGATCATTTGATCATAGGTAGAAAGGGCTATGTCTTACCATTTAAATTTAAGAGAAGTTTTGTTAAGTATATACACTCTTAAAAAAGCCCGTGCGTCCACTTTCCCACACAACACTCGAAGAGCCAATCATGGAAACTTACGAAGGCAGCTCGGCGAATGACGATGCGGAAACATATGTTTAGACCAAAAAACGCAGTCTGGGTTGTGACTTTAAGCAATGCAAAACGCCACGTTTGCATTGCTTAATGCCACAACTCAGACTGCGTTTTTTGGTCTAAACATATGTTTCGGCAGTGTCATTCGCTGAGCTGCCTCCGTATTACGGTGATTGGCTCTCCAAGTACTGTGCGGGAAAGTACACGCACGAGCTTTTTTTAGAGTGTAATAAGGGAAGCAATGCGACGCATGTCGTCTTTAAATGTGTCCTATAATAATGGCCACGCAGCTAATTTAAAATTTATTCACTTTTGTCTATCGTATAAACGCAGAGTAGATGCCTCCTCTTCTTTTCCGATGACTTTGGGCCCACCTCCCCGCGTATGAAATTCAAGGGGATCACGCCATTTTAACACCGCGTCCCAAGATATTCTATTCCTTATTTTTATTTCTCATTTTCGCATCCATGTAAAATGTAATTTCGTGTTTTGGATGTGCCAACCACGTAGGTCCCCACAGCGCCCTTGTAAGTTATTACTCAACATTAATAGTATTTCACGAAATATCGAAGGATACGAAAACCATAAAAGTACCAAAAAATAACTATGGAATACACACAAAAAAAGTATCCTTAATGGTAGGTGTTAACACGCCCGTAGGGGTATTCCATCTTATTATCATCATTACATTTTCTTTGCTTTTAGTTCCTGTATTCCGTGCCTTTCCCTCATCCTTCAAATGGGCGGAAGCCCGTGCTCGGAGCCTTTTTTTTTTCATTTTTTTACTTTCGACCTTAGTGAAGACTCTCCGACGAAAATATAATTGCCGGCTTTCAAAGTTCAGGGTTTCATAGAAAGGCTCGTTTAGAGTTTTATCCTTTTCATGGCCTTCAATCGAGCGAAGTTGTATAGGTTGCCGCTGGGAAGAAACATGGACGCCTGAAATGCATTTCGTGTTCCTTTGGAAACGCGTTTTCTAAGCACATCCTCGCTTTCTGTTCAAAGTAACCTTGCTTGTAGATATATTTTTTTTCTTATTTAGGTAGGAGGAGGCAATTTGATGATCTCAGTGGTTGTGTCGCTGTGCTTCCCTTTATGCGAATTTTGAAACCCTGCTTACGAAAAACAAATCTTACAAAACACATTTCATGGACTGATTACGATTGAGTTTCACGTGGTGCAAGGTTTTCTTGCTATATTTTTAATAGTCCCGTGGGCACTTCATAAGCAAGGTAGTTTTAGATTTGTAAAAACAAAAATATATCAAAAGGCGTTTTTTTTTTTTACATTTCGTTTCCTAGCGGTTCTTGCATTTAAAATGACGCGGCTTTTTATGAAATTATAATTATTTCATGTAATATAAAGCATTCGATTCCAAATGTTTTTTTTTCGTTATAAATAAGATATCCAGGTCGCCGATCTAATTAATTCTTAACACACGTCTTGAAAGAGAATCCTTGCATTCATGATGTCCCATCAAGAAAAAACAAAACAAAAAACAAACAAACAAGAAGGGCATTATGTCGTTTTACCCCACGTCAGAGCTCAAGCAACGTTAGTGAGTTCTATTAGAGAGTTTTAAAATAGCGCACGCTAAAGCTTTGCCTACGCAAAGATAAGCATCGTCGCCATTGCGCATGCGCCGAACGCTAACCACGTTTCTCGCTTTGCGTGCGCTATTTTAGCGTACGCTATTTTTGAGGAATTTCGTGCGTACGGGAAAGAGTCTTTGCGCTCCTCCAAGAAGTATTCGTGATCAGAAGTTGCCTAAAGCCAAGACGAGCACAGTTAAAACAATGGCGGCTCCCAGGACCATGGCTGCGGCTGCTTTGGCGGCGTTGTGAGCGCGACGTCAGCGGCATTCTCGCGACTGCGATTTTCAATACGGGACGACATTGGACTCGGTTTGAAAAACCCAGTAAGGTGGGCAACATGATGCTTGCGACGCGGAAACATTTCTCGGCGAAGGTACGGTGTGCGAAGGTCACTACACGAGACCTCTCTTGCCGAGGCGAGCAAGCGGACACGACTGGTATACCGCTCGCGTCGCATTCTCACGTTTAAACAAATCTAAATTGTTATTCTGAACCATAAAAAAAAAAAAAAACTTGTTTCGTCCTAAGTTACGTTATTTTGTGTGTGAAATAAAAATAGTGACTGTATCTTTTTGGCGTTGCAAGCGCGAGATGCTTTGGCTTTGGTGTCGCGGCGGAGAAACGGTATTCTAAAACTCTGTTGCGTAGCTTGCGCTATCGCAAGAACTAAATTTAGCACTAGTGTGCGCTAAAATCGCGTACGTTATTCTAAAACTCCCTATCATCGCGTATTCGAAGGAACGCAAGCACTGCGCGTCTGCGTTAGCGTTGCGTGTTCCAAACGGCTCGTGCGCGGCGCCCAACCTGCGGTCTTGGATTGGCACGGGGCGAACACGCGCATGCACCGCGTGGAGCACGCAACACTAACGCAAACGCACAGCGCTCGCACGTGCTCTTATACGCAATACAAAACTCTTCTATTACGAGGCCAGGGACCAATCAAGGCAGTGTCGAAAGCGCGCCGTAACTGCGTTCGCTGTTTTTCTGTGCGCGGATTCATCCTCCTGCTCCTTCAATCGAACGCAGAGACAGCGCCCTGCCTTTCGCGATTGCAGCCTGTAGTCTGTATACACTTAAACAAAAAAGACGCTCGTGAGTTCACTTTTGCACAAAACACAGCCAATCAGGGCGAACTGTAGAAGCAACCGAGCGAACGACGACGCTCGAAATACAATTAGACAACAAAAAAAGTATGCATGACATTTCAGTGGCCCGTTGTACCTGCGGAAATTGTGTTTTACAGTTCTAATCGTATTATACGGTTTGTCATTAACTTTTATTGTTCGCTGTGATCGGCTGTATTCGTGTTCTGCAGAAAAGTAGACTCCCAGGCGTTTTCTTAGACCGTACGTAGGTTAAACATTTCTAAAACTCAAGACGGAGGCTACAAAGAGGGGAGAAACACAAGGCGTCTCTATCGAGACGTCTTGTGCTTGTCCCCTCTTTGTAGCCTCCGTCTTGGGCTTCAGAATTGCTGAACTTTAACCAGCTCGCCTGCCTTATTACGTCATCTTATATGACCGCTTTGTTTTTTTTTTGTTTTTTTTTTTTTGTACATAACTTTGATTTAGGGTGAAAAACATTATAGACGTCGGACAGCAACAACTATAAAATTATTTTTACCTTCACATTTTTTTTTGTTTATGAAAATAAACTTTTATTTAATGAAGTTTATAATTTACGTTTCTATTTGTTGTCATTTTAAAAATTTGTTCATCGGCGCACTGCAAGACAAAAAAGAAAAAAAAAGGCGATTGCGCTGGTTGTGCCTTACGAATTTTAGATTAATTCCAAAAGTGATTTCTTCGAAGTCGATGAAACCAAAACCTATAAGGATGCGGAGAGTGATAACTTAATGGACGCCCCCCCCCCCCCCCCCCTCCTTCCCCCTTTAAGTCTGATCTATTCACTTAGCCCATCCCAGTGGTAACGCACTTTAAACGAACTGGGAAACCAATCCTGCTTCGTGTGACTTGTCACACGGTAGAACCAAATTCGACGGGTGCTCTGTCTGTCTTCGACAACCAACAGATATAAGAGTAGACGGTGATGCATGCAGTCGGCGAGCGGGGACTGGGCTACCGATCACCCACCAGTGAGAATGAGTTGTCCCACGGTGACGCTTTGGGACACGGCTCCTGTAAGACGGTGACGAGTCTGGCAGCGATACGTCCGAAACCCGTCCTGCTGGTCCGTTTCCCGGATGTACAGTTCTCCGGATGGGAGCAGCGCGTACTTGGAACCTGGAAAAGGTGTAATGGACACCATGAGAGTTGTTTGACTCTAAAAGGGCGTTGTACCCTAACATACCCCTATAAAATCACAAACGCGGACAGGGATCAGCTCAAACGTTCAAGAGTTGAAAGACTAGATACGGCGTGGGTGTTTTAGTAAACGTTTATTATCGTTGAAAATAAACGTTTTTGCGCGTGCATTTCAGCGGAGCCCTTAAGCCGGGTGCCACGCTGCTCGTACATATTACAAAATACAGCCTGCAAACACGAGTCACTACAATATCCGTGGTTCGAATGCTGCGTACCAAGTTTAACTTTTAACTTGCCAGGCGGCATTTGAAACACGTATCTCGTGGTGACGCGCCTTCGATTCTGTTTGCATAGCGTCATTTGCATGACGTATAATGCCCGTGTCCCACTAGAGCGACAGACAGAAACAAAGGACAGCGACAAGCCTCAAACCCATGCAGCATGCTTGCGATGGTACCTTAGGCAGGCGTCTATAGTCATTCGGTGCTTGTGAAGTAAGCACGAGCGATTGCAAGCCTGCCAAAGATATTCTCGCGTGCATAATGCTCGTGCTTGAGCATAGCCTCCTTTATTCTACAAATCCTTTCAAATCGCGAAAGACTCTGGTTTGAGGCTTGTCGCTGTCGTTTGTTTCTGTCTGTCGCTCTAGTGGGACACTGGTATAAGCAGTGTGACATCGGGTTTAGTGTGACTCCTACCTCCAATTGAATCTACTACGTTTGGGGGTACCAATGAAATTTAGACCTAAACGTCTAACCTACCCTTTTAGATTAGAGCACTAAAACTAAATCACTCGTCAAGGCTTTTCTTTTTTTAAATCATAGGGTTTCCGTTTTTGCGTACGAACGCCAGTGTTTTTCGTGCTCTGTCGTCGTAATCTATTTACGGCAACTTTTACTGGCGTACCTTCGACTGGAAGCCCTTTTTGTTCCTCGTCTGTAATGCTTATTACAATCGAACCTAATCACCCAACGCAGCGTTGTATAAACATTAGCTAAATACTTCCTGCAGTCATCGACAAATTAAGAAACGCAGTGATTGACCTAATGTAATCGCCTTTCTTGTTTTGTGATCAGTTCTTTGGCGTTCTTCTCAGATGCTGCCGCAATATCGCTGGCTACTGAACGATGATAGGGTGGCCAGGTGTGGCCACGCCCTTCGTTTCTTAAGTTTTCAACGACTATAGTGAAAAAAAGGTGACAGTCTATGTCTAGACTTCCCTAGCCTTCCCTGGGCTTCCCAATGTATACCTATATTGGTAAAAGCCCACCTCGTTCAGCCTGAAACGGAAGCACGTCAGAACTGCGCCCTGTACATTGCACTCGCAGCAGCGATCGGGCGACGGCCAATTCACAGACAGGGTAAGTTCGACCATTATTCGGGGTTGCCGGCGAAAACTCGAGGAAACGCCACTGGTCGAAATCGCCTGGGCGTGTTTGCGAACACAATTTAAAACCAACTAAAATCCGAAAAAAACAAAAAAGAACCCTTGGGATGAAAGTGCTACCTGATAGGTTGCCCACACTCTTAAAAAAATATATACGCCAACTCATGTTTACAAACAAACCGGAGCGCCCCTAGCGGACGCCAGCGGCGCCGCGCATGCGCAGTGGATGGTGGGCAAGAAGCCCGCCGTCGCCCATAAACAAACCATTGAATAGTGTTGTTGTCGACGTCGGTGGGAGTCCCCTTGCTCTTTTTTTGCGTTGGAATTGTTGATTCTACGTCCTCCTAACACTGTCTGACTACTTCAGCAGCTTCAGCGAAAATAACGAGGCAAAACTTTGCGTGAATAATGTGACGTGCGGCGATTCATTTCACGTGGACGCCGCAGAATGGGCGCTAAAGCCTGACTCCCACGATGAGATTCTGCTCGCTATTTTCATTCGCGACGTCACTCGGGCTAAAAAAGCGTGGACCGTAGCTGAGATAGTGGACGTTGATACTGAAAACCGCAAGTAGAATCGGGCATTACAAGTCGGTGATGGCCACTGGAAAAAATTATCAACATCTTCTTGTATCTGTTTACACTTAGCCTACTTACCCCAACCACCTTCAAACGTGTTTTGAGGCCTGCACTTAGTTCTTATCGCAATTACCAGGTCAACGTTTGGTTGACGGGCCGGTGTCGTTTGAACGAGCTGACGAAGAAAAGCAGACAAGTTTGAAAGAGCAGACGACAGTTCGAACGCATGCGCAATGGTGTACGGGCAAGGAGCACCGCGTCCCGCGTCAACAAACCATTAGAATGTCACGTTGTCGGCGTCTGTGTGGGTCTGCATACTCGTTTTCCCGTGGGAATTATCGATTCTACGTCCTCATCGCAATGTCTTACCACTTTAATCGCCTGAGCGATATTATCAAGGCTCGTTACGCCGCTAAACTTTATATAAATAATTTGACGTGCGGCGATTCATCCGCTTGAACGCCGCAGAATGGCCGCCAAAACCATGATGAGATTCCTGTAGCTATTTTCGGTCGCGACGTCGCTCGTGCTGCAAAAGTGTAGAAGGTAGCGGCGATGATCGACGTCGATACTGAAACCCGGAAGCGGAAACAGACCAAGTGTAACAATTCGGTGATGACCACCGGTACCAATGATCAGCATCTTGTGTATAATGCTTACACCGAGCTATACTTAAGTCTTTTGAGGTCTGAAATCACCTCTTACTGCAATCACCCGGTCAATGTTTGGTGTATACGGGCCACTTTTGCTTGAACGAGCAGACGACAAAAAGCAGACAAGTTCGAACGATCATGCGGCCGTGTGAATTTGAAGACGCACTGAACCCATCGGTGGTCCGGACAACTTGGCGGTTTTCTCACGTTCATGCACGTTGGAATAAAGCAAATACATCTGGCGTCCACAAAGTGTTGCCCGCACAAGCAATCGTAGTTCGACAGCGACTGGTTTGCCCTTTTCACGGCTACTATCCATGTTCTCGGACGAACGGAGGGGGCAGAAACACATGAAAACTGATCGTCAAACCTTTCCAGACTCTCTTGGTACAGCACCCGTCACAGCATTTTGACGAGAAGGCAGGGTTTTTGTCTGGTTTCTTCCAAAGGAACACAGGAATGCATGTCTTGCACAGCGACTTCTGCCTACCTCCCCAGATCGGAAGTGCGCCCGACGCGCCACCACCGCGGCGTGACGTAGGTGAGTTGAGTTCGTGTATATATAGCATAAAGCTAGTAACTGCAGCCATTACTACCCTTTTCTGAACGTTGCTACCGAAGAGACGCGGGCAAGATGGCGGCGCCTGCTGCATCGGCTGCATCGACGATTGCCAGCTTGAGCGACGCACTTATTGCTTCAGAACGCGGGGGGGGGGGGGGGGGGGGGGGGAGGAGGGGAGAGGGAGGGGAGGGGGGATAGCCACACACAATCGTAGCATCAAATATTGTGGGAGGGAGTATGTTTAAAGGTTGGAGCTGACTTTAAAATGATCGTCGCCTCCATTCCAGTCAACGTTGGTTCCAGTATGTCGGAGAAGCCAGCGCTGCCGCGAACGCAGTCAGGCGGCAGCCATTGTTGAGGCAACGACC
This sequence comes from Ixodes scapularis, assembly GCF_016920785.2. NCBI lineage: Eukaryota > Metazoa > Arthropoda > Arachnida > Ixodida > Ixodidae > Ixodes > Ixodes scapularis. Next base: position 8,493,969 of record NW_024609882.1, on the reverse strand, counting down.
ATGAGTCTTCTGACTTTCCTTCGCGTTTGCATTCTTTAAAAAAAAAGCGTTGATATGTTCATCTTGGTTTTCACTCAGATTAAAATAAGCACACATCACGTGCTTAAAATGTTCCCCCCCAAAAAAGTGTTTCGGTTATTTATCGTTTTATTTTTTTAAATATATGTTTTTTTTTTCGCAAGAGACGCTTGGCAAGATTGTACGACAAGCAGGTTGGGACCAGTCGGATTTTGCGATACGATCATTTCTGCGATCCGAACCTGCCGTTTTTGCAGTCTGTACCGTTCTGTTCTCTCGTTCCCGTGTTGGAGGGCATAATTGACGTTCGTGCGCTCAGCTCGACGAGTGTGTGTGGACGTGGGCTGTACCGAAGATAGTCCTAACGAGTCGGAGACGAGCGTCCGCTCGTCACCAGATACGCCATCCACGGCGGTCGTTAGGCCGGTTCAGTGGCATATATTTCGCCGTTCCAGAAGCCTCGCTGCTTTGATCCTACTAGACACTGGGAACGCCTTCTTCACGTTCTCTGTGTACTCGGTGGTTGAATGATTCTGATTGACCTGTCCTTGATTGGGACCTGTCACGACCGTTGGTATGCGTCGTAAATAGCGTATCTAGTTTTAGGACTGCTTAAAAATAATGTTTTTGAACTCTACGAGTCTTTTTGAATTCGATTTATGTCTTCCCCAGAAACGTGAGCACTCTTCACTGGACTACAGACAAATTAAGTTGCGAGCTGCATGCGGTATTAATTTTGCATGCATTTCTGTCGCTCCACGGGCGAATGCAATGCAGCTGCCGTCGTACTCGCCGTCAATTAGAGCCTTCGTTCGCTGCGGGTGGCGAAAAGAAAGCAGTCTCTCGCCGACGGCGACCGTCTTCGTTTTAATTCTTGATTAGGTTATGCGACGAGAGAGGTGGTTCGCGGCTGCTATTCGGGGAAGCGAATATGGATGCTGAGAACCGGTGGGGGGAATTGTTCATTGACTGTCGCAAATAATTTCCGCGCCTAACTTTTTTTTTTTCTTTTAAGACACAGAAGCCTCGAATTGTTTGAAAACTTTCTTAAGGAAGGACATTGGTGCGAAAAGAGCACTATATTTGCAACATTATTCACTGAGGTGGTAATACACGACGACAAGTTTGCGCACTCAAATGGTCAGTATAAAACACTCATAGGCAGTCATGGGAGTTACCGATTAGAGTAAACGTGTCACGTGTTTTCGTCGTATTTGTATGCGATCTGTGTTGAATGTACAGTATCAATTGTGCGCTGAAAATATCTGTGTGCAAGATTTGTATGTAGTGGCAAATGTGAAAGCATTAAAATAATTAGGCGGTGACCAGCGCCACCTGGATTACTCATTTCCAGTTTTAATTTTTGTTGCACCTGTCATCTGGTGGTATAAGCACACTCACATTTTTTCCCCCACCGGATATGACGTGACTCATTGCGTTTCCGCTTGACCGTTACTTTCTACGGTCACTAGGTGCCTAGTGACATATGTGACAAGCAGTAAGTAGCTTTTACCAATACTACTAGCTTTTTTTAAGAGTGCAGACTTAAATAAAAGAAAACACTGCAACATATACAAAATGAGGAATCTTTTAGCGACGTCCAATCAAACGGTGACGTGGAGAACGTTTCCGACAAACCAGTGGAAGTTTAAAGACAGCTTTGAAAGTTAAATAAATATGTGATTACGTAGTTTTGCGCCTTCTACCGTCTTGTTGCGACCTGCCGTTGTAAGAGTGCAAACAAAGTCTTACTTTCATTAAAGGTGGAAGAAACTCTAAATTATGTCCTAAAATGCTTTTTTTTTTTTTCTTTTCTTGGGAGAAGAAAGGCAAATTTATATTTTAACCTATGTGCACAAATATGTTACCTGGCGGTTGTTTTTCGTTTTGTTGTTTTTTCTCCCGGAGTCGGGTGTAAATTCTGGAACATGTGCACGTTTAATCGGAAAAGCGATCGCGGTCCGAGGAGATTCGAAGCTTCTTTATTAGCGGGTTAGGCGACACGTTTCCGGGCGCAATATGTGGCCTTTAATATCCGAGTGTCGTCTGTCCTTGTTTTCTCCGGTATTGATTAGCGCGCCGGTCCTCGTTATCCCCCTGACATCGGCAGCTGCGCCACTTTGACGCCGCCCCGGGAAAGACTTTTATTAGGAAGCCATCTCTCGCCAAGTCGCACGCATTGATCCTCTTAACAAACATCACACGCCCCGGCCAGTATCAGATCCTAAGAACGATTTTCCAATGTCGTCATGTTTCTAGTGTAGCGATATGAAATAGAACTGAACTTATTACAGCTTAATATTATGTAGCATATCTACTGCGAAGGAAAGGGGATGTCTTTGCGGCCCTTCAACCGCCCGCGGCTTCGAGGGGAAAGCAAAGGCAAAGGTTCTCGCGGTTCTTGAGATCAAAAAGCACTCAAGGTTCCCGTCAGCATAGACCAAGGTATATCGTAGAGAAGATGCCGTGTAACCCGAGCTGTTGATTGTAATCAGAATATATCTAAGCGAAAATATTATAATTTTAATGACTACATTTGTATGGGACGTTGGACTCTTACGCATGTGGCATGCCACTGCTGTATTAAGGGAGTTGTTTAAAACGTATCATCATTATGATTTGATGCCTAAATAATAATGCGAATAATGCAGGTCATCGACGAATGGTTTTGGTGTGTAGTAAAGCGATTATATACGTGTACAGTATAATCTTTTTTTTTATTTGGGGAGACACGCGCATTTGTTATCGAAACACTCGCAGGTGTTTTGGTTGAGAGCTATATCAAATGTACAAGAGATCGGAATCTAAGTCTACTCCCGTGTGTATTTTTGTTTTCAACTATACACTCCGTGCGGGAACTATATTGGGCGTTGTGAAAAACGCGCGTAGCGCCACTAGCAGAGAGCCAGCGTTCGACAGTGAGACTCGTTCAGCAGCCTGCCGCGCCTTTTCGCGCGCGAAGCTGTGGAGGCGGTAGCGAGCACGGACAAAAATTTGACTTTTTGAGCTGATACGTTGAGGGTGACGTCGCATGAGGGTTGGGGAAGGCCGAAAAAAAAAGATAATCTAACTGTTCTCCGCTTCTTAGATATCCCAGGAAATAAATTTAGCATGTTGTGCCAATCGCACTGCAGACTGGCTTCCGACGTGAAATATTCCCGGCTTCTAGAAGATGCCACCACTGCATTTTTTCGCTAAACAAACGCGGCATCGGTACCCTGTAATTAATCTACCGAGAATGCGTTGAGTTCAGGGTGGCGACTAAAAACCAAGGTGATTAAAATCTTGATTTAAATTTCAGTACGATGATTGTCCACAATAAAAAAACACCTTTTACCCAAAAATAATTGTCTGCGAAGCTAATACCGTAATTACGTTTTTTATTAACGCTTGTCTGTAACTTGATACCGTCCATGTAATTTTATTTTATTTTTATTTAAAACAACAACATCAGGCAAACAAAAATTATACCAGGCTGGAAACGAGCAGAACGCGGTGCTCTTCTGCGCTAATCGGAGAGGTAAGCTTTGTTTCTATCTGCCATCTCTTTCGTTAATTATGTAGCATTTTATGCAAGCAAATCAAAATGAAAATGAAAAACAAAAAACAAAAACGTGTTTCCTGTGCGCACATGCACACAGACCGACCAAGAGAATGACAGAGAGGGACGGGCACAGGCAGATCTAATTGTACATGGATCGATCAGACCTTGGTCAGTGTAAGAATCTACGTTTCGTCTTACACGAGCCTGTCACTTTTTCATGTACTTATGCCGCCATCTTGCGAACTTCAAAACCAAAAGATAAAGTCGCGGAAGTCAAACAACTCTCGAACTGTGCTCGAGATCGAAGACCGTACATTTACGTCGTTGAATTATTATTATTTTTAATCTTTTTGCTCTCCACGTTTGACGCGGCTGAGAGAGCTTTAATTTTGGAACCGGCCTCAGAAGGAATAGCAACAGTGGCACCGTGTGCACGAATCTTATATAAAACAACCCTGGGTATTTTCATCCATACCTCGGACAATCTTATTTTGTTTTGCTGATATATTACAGCAAATGAAGCTTTAAAAAAAACTAATCAAGCTTTTCTTGGTTTTAGTATGACGGGGTTTATAACAAGAAAACAGTTTTCAATTATTCTGCACCTTACGATACAGATTAATCTACAGTAAATCTTTTTTTAAACTTTTTCAGTGATTGGGTTGATTGAAAAATCAACTTAATTCTCGTGCCGAAAACAACTAGCGAAACAAAAATATGTTTTTATTGTAAGGCGATTTAAATAATATGTACACCTGATTTATATTTGATTTACACTTAAATGATAAAATGAATTTATTTAATGCATAAAAATTATATCTCTTTTAATTGATACATAACCAGATACCTTGCATTAATTTGACCAAAACAATTTCGGCGTCATGTTTTGCAGTCACCTACTGCCTACCGGCAACCCCCTATGTGAAGGAAAGGCCACTTCCACGTCCGAAAAGAGGCTGATAAAAAAAAAAAAAAAACATTACCACCTACAGTGCTATACTCAGACATCGATTGTCCGGTGATTCCAAGCATCAATGGAGTCCTCTTTGGATTTAAATTTGTCACTTTCTGTACCGTCCAAATCTTTCCTCCGGAAGTACAGACTGCGGCCAGATTAATCCGGAAAGATCATAGACATGTACGATGAGGACGAAACGTCTTTTTGAAGCATCCCTCTAGAGAAATGGCCACTGCGTACCCGCGAGTGTGGGATGGTATTTCAGTTCGTCCCATCGGCGTTAACATATGTTGGTGTTACTGGCACAAAAATGAACACTGCGCGCAAAGCGACAGCGTCGGATACGTCAGCCGTGCCGATACCTGCAGACATAATCGGGAGACCATGCATTTCTTGCATGGTACGGCAAAGATCCATTGTTGCCGCTGCCCAGACTTGAGAAGTAGTCCGTTACAAGTAACGGATTACAAGTAATCTGTTACTCTTCCAAGTACTTTTATAATTGCCATGTTACTTCTTTTTCGGAAGTAATTTGTAATGTAATTTTGTTACAAAATATTGGTAACGAATTACTTTAATTACTCGTTACTTTTTTTTAATATGAGCATAATACAGTAACTGGAGAAATACGAGCAGAACATTGAGCAGTATAAACAGAGAAAGTTCAACAAAATAGAAAACATGAGCAAGGACAGAATAGCCCTAAAAAGAAAACACGATTTTTTTTGTATTATAGGTCACTAGGGCCGCTAGGAAAACGGGTAAGGCATGTACAAATATACGAAAGACAATGATCAAGTAAGACAACACCGAGTGGGCTCTTTGTCACCTTTCATCGCGTTTTTCTTTTTTTCCCGGGCAAGAGAAAGCACTTCGTGTTTATTTGTCTTTTCTTTTACACCATTTCACCCTTTCCAACTTCTTCGACGTCTCCCGCCACCTGCCCAGATGTCAAACGCGGGTCCGTACACCCTCAATTCACGGGTTCACAACTCGCGTAACAGAAGATGTAGCCTCGCGCGAGGGAGTTGAATTCTGTTTGTCTTTGATGTGCCCTACTTTATTCTAGCACGCTCTTGAGGCACGGTTGAAAAGCGCCCTGCGCGAGGCTAAAAGCATCGTCTTCGATAATACGGACGATACTTCTTTTGGTTTACTTGTCTGGGCATGGTGGTTGAGTCCACTCCTCACTTTACAGTAAAAGAGGGGGGGGGGGGGTTAGGCCATTTAAAGAGTGCTGAGAGAGAGAGAGAGAGAGGGTAAAAGTGGTGTGATCCTCTATTGTCTTTTGAGACCGATGGCAACCGTTTCTCTCGCTCGGTATGCCCTCCCTTCCCCCCTGGCCTTCACGAATATTGATTTGAAAGTCAGAACCGCTGAATGATCGATAACCCGTAACCGCCACTTTTTTCTTCGACTGGTCGAGTTTTCGGTCATAGTGTCCCTCGTGCCCATGGCTATCTCTTAATGATATGTTCAAAATTAAGGGCATTAACGAGGGCGGAAATCTAGAGTTTACGTGCATACTTTGCTTGCCAAAAACACACACATTGTCATCAGCAAGAACAGCAAACTCTAATCTACGGAAACACATCACGGTAAGATGGGACACTAGCATTCTGCATTGGCTATACAACATACTCTGTAACGTTGGAATCAAGTTTTCCTTTTTCTGTGAATAACAGGCGAAACGCCGGAGTCAGAAGGGAGCTTTCGCAGATCGCTTTTTCAGCTTCGAATTTCGTAGCTGAGGTAGACGCTGCTACTGAGCATGCGCACCGCTGGCTTTGTCCGCACAATTCCAGAGATTATTTTCGGAGGCCGTAAGCTATAGCGGGATGGCGGCTGTGGTTGCAGCTTTGGGTGCCTTGTCAGCTTACAGGTGAACAGGGTGCACCTACACTCTTTCTCTTAAATACAATAGTTTATTTTTACAATGACCATCATAATACGGGCCTATAAGAAATGAAAAGCAGCGTTCCAAAACATTTTTGAAAAATATCAAGGTTGTTTCTATTGTTTTCTTCATAAGTGTACGGAAAAAGTAACGTGGACGTAATTTGTATTGCAGTGAGTAAAGTAATCCGTTGCTTTCCAGCGAAAATAATTTGTAACGGTAATTCATTACATCTGAGGTTCGGTAATTTGTAATGTTAATCCATTACACTTTTTCAAGAAAGGAGCGCTAGTCCGCCACTGCCGCACGAAACAACAGTGAGTTGAAAAACTATGAAACTTTGTCTCCACGAGACACGACGCGCAACTATTGGGGCACTTAACGACGCAGCAGCTCCTCCTGCTGTCAACCCAGCGCAACCGCGCCGCTTCGACTTCCATGCGTACCAATGTGGGCGGAGTGGTTTCGTTTTTTCCTCAACGTTACTAGAACCACTCAGTTGAGAAACTGCCATAGAGCCTGCTTTGAAAAAGTGGCGCCGATCCTTATCCCAGTACCGCGCTAATGGCGATCGCTAAGCTGCCATTTCTCCCGAAGCGGCCATTCCGTGAACTGCACGACTGGGCTTAATGGTTCCGTCGAGTCACAGAAGGGCCGGTGGCGCCATCTCGCAGGGCCATCTTGCAGTAGCCATGTAAAGCAACTTTCATGTTTCAGCTCGTCGCTAAAGAGTGGCGCTGTTATCGTATTTAGCTCGGGGTCGGTAGACGCCAGCGGCCCAGGTTTCAAGGGCGAATTTCCCAACTGAGTGTTTTAGTAACGTTGCTTTGGCTGGAGTTCTCACTGCCTACCCTCGGCAACGGCCGCGCGGCGGCGCGCCGGTCGCGTCGCACGGAGTGGATACTTATGACTGTACCTTTGGCACGCACTCGGGTTGGAATTTTTATTTGAAAACTAGATTAATCAAATCTATTTTATTCCGCAAGGCGCCAATAAATTATAGGAATATAAATATTTAAATACCAACGTCATAATTTTTTACGATCTTTATTTTGTTATACCTGGGGAATAAGCTGCCGCCACAAGATGCGAAGTTTCTAACCTAAAAATCTTTGAAGCGTGAAAAATCTTCCTAAGATAAAAAAGCATATACTTTCCGACAAAGGTGTCTTGAAAGTTTTAATCTAGTCTTTTGCAACACAATTCTCAGAAATATTTAGCGCCGTTGCGTGAAAAGAAAGTTTGAATAATCGCTCTTTTGTACTTCCTGGAAGGTCTCTGGTCGACATTACATACCTCTTTTTTAATTGCAATAGCCGCTCGAACGTTAAATTTATTTCGCGTTTGTAAAGCTACTGAGGCACTCGATAAGATTTGCAAGGTTTCTTCAGATAAATTGGCGCACACCACTAATTTAGTTGTTGTTTTTTTAGATGTCGTCGAGACTTAAAAACACATGTTAACATTATTTTGAGATTTTTTCCTTGCTAGGTAAACGCAGTTTTGCCAAAATGCACTCACAGACGGTCTCGTCCGGGGATGAAGGCCCTTTCTATCCCTCTTAATATTTGAGTACCGAGAAACACTCCAAAACCGAAGTCCTATTTTTCGTGCATGAAATCAGAACTCAACGAATGATGTACGTTTCTTTGAAAAAAAATTATGGTCACGAAAAAAGTTACATAGTCTAGCTTTTCTTTGTAGGTTCAAAAAATCACAACTCCTTCAAAAAAGCGCCAGATTTTTGTTTAAACTTTTTTTTTTCTCGCGAGCAAGAATATTTGGACTGAATTATTGATGAGATTTGGGGCGGCACTCGAAAAGTTTTTTTTTTTTTTTCTTATTTCATTTTTTTTTAGCTAGGCAAGAAAGTTCGCTTCATCTCCTGTCTCAGTACAACTGAAGTGAGATTTCATTTTTTACGGAATCTTTCTATGACAAGACGAACCGAACGTGTTCCCTCTTTGGAATGTGGAATCGGCAATGAGAGGGCTGATTCAGGGGGAATACGACTTCCCCCGTCGCTGGAAAATACAGATTCGACACCGCGACGGGCAATAAATTCAGGTAAAAACGTATTTTATGTTAGTATTTGTCGCTGAAGAAAGAGAATAATGAAGTAAAATGTGGAAATATTTCCAGATTTGTCATGACTTCTTTTTTTTTTTCGCTCTCAGAATAATTTACGCTATGCATTAGCATGTTTCAGTTTTTAACGTGCCAACCAATAATTTTGTACCAACACATTAAACAAAAATTCATTATCTTACATACCTGTAACGTCTTTTCCAGACATAATCGCTGGTTCTAACTGCGTAAGATGGCAGGCCTATGCTTACGAATCTACACCAACATTTTTCACCACCAAAGAAATTGTGAATATAGGTCAAAATCTAGTGTTGCGATTTTCATAACACTAAAATATCATTAAAATATTTGTACTTCTATGGCCTAGTAGTACTTATTAATTACGACTTCAGATTTAAACTAGCTTAAAGTATACAATTTTACGAGAACAATTTTTTTAACTTTTCGCCAAATATAATACAGATTGGTCATCAAAAGCATATTTTAAAACAATCTATATTACATTATTTGAAATAAATTGAATAGCAAAGAATGAGTGCATACATCATATGCGCAGTTTTTATTGCTAATTCAAGAATATTTTATTGGAACGAACAACACATAAGATTGAATCGCACCTTATAATAATTAATTATCTTTCATGCAAGTCTTCATTTTTACCATTCACAGATGTTACCTAATCATAAAAATAAAATAAAAAACATGTAGTAGCTGTTCCCGTCCTTCCAATGCACGATCAATACACTGCACCATTTAAATTACATTTGACGAAATTCCGATTTGACTGTTGCCGTACTCGTGTTTCCTCATACCAAAAAAAAAAAAACAACTTCCTTTACAAAAAAAAAAAAATTCTAGAAATATTTTTTGGCTTTTCTCGCAGCCACCGGTGCCTGTGTCCATGAGAAAACCCATCCCCCTAACTTCTCGACGATTCATTGCTCTTCTCCCTCCACAAAAATTGCAGATAGTACAGTTTCACCGTCACCAACCAAGTTTGAGCGGACATACGCTCACATATAGTTTTGTTTTTGGCGCTTTAGTTTTGTGTTTTGTTTTCCTTTTCTTTTTTTTTTTTTTGTAAAGGGGGTTGCTCTTGGGCGAGTGGGCAATATTCGGAGTAAATATCCAGGCGAGCTTTCATAAACAATGCACAGCGTCGAGGGGGAGGCGTGGAGTTTCTGGGAGCTCCGATCTAAATTTGCTCGTAAATTGAGCCGAGGGTCCCGGAGGTGCAATCGCTAACGGTGCAACCGGGACGACGCTCTTTTATAGCTTCTTCTGGCAAAAACATGAAACGTTAATGTAGTTATTTTAGTTTTTCGTTTGGTACAATGGCTATGGCAGATATTTGATCGTCGGCGTTCTTTTCTTTTTCTGCTTTTGAGGTTGTTTGTTTCCATGCGTCGGCATATGACCTTAAATTGGTTGCGATAAATTGTCTATCCTTTGGGTGAAATATGTAATACGGTACGTACTTTTATATTCCTGTACGAGTTTGCCTGTTCCGATCCAAATGCAGTTCACATTCTTTAATGTCTTTGTTTCGGTTTTTTTTTTTTTTTCAAAAGAACAAAGGGAATTTGAATATTAAATTTACATATGTTCTCAATCCTATTTTTATCGTAAATCTATGAAGCTTATCACCTTCATTTAGGAAGTAAACCTTGTTTGGGCAGTGTTTACCTCAAACCCCACCTTTTTCAGTGGCACAAAAAAAAAAAACATTTTGTTGAGACGTGTTTGCTTTTACTTATTTTATCCGCGAGAACATACCGAGCGGTTACGTTGCAACAGCCTTTTTGGTGCCTTCTATTTTTTTTTTCTTTTTTAATTCGGCGTCATTTTTACGTTGCTGCTTTTTTTAGAGCTTAGTTCTTAGGCGCTGGTTCCCGTGTTTCGCGGCGTCTGCGTCGCCGTCGGCGTAACCGCGCGGGTTGCATTATGGGACGTCACAGATTTACATACCAATTCAATTTCCGGCTAAATTTAGCGAAGAAACTGAATTGGTGTATAAGTCTGTAAGGTCCCATAATGCCAAACTGCGCATTCAGTTTTCCCGCTAAATTTAGCGGAGAAACTGAATCTCTTCATAGGTGACGTGACGCGGAGTGACGTGACGTCATTTTCGCCGCTAGATTTAGAGAAGAAACTGAATTGGTGTTGAGGTCACGTGGCGTTAATTTTCCAGCTAAATTTAACGGGGAAACTGTGGGAGGAGGAAAAGGAGAGGGTCCTCCGTACCCTCCCTTCCTCCTCCTTATATAAATAATATTATAATAAATAAATAATTCATCTTTCTTTCTCACAATATATATATATATATATATATATATATATATATATATATATATATATATATCTTTATATATATATATATATATATATATATATATATAATTTATATTATGTACGCAAGAGTACGAGGTCTATATTTGTACATATGGATATTACTCAAGCTTTTTATCACGATTTATCGCAAATAAAAGTACCTCAAGAGCTGCACTCTAATTTCGCCTTACGAAGATTTGTAAACGTCTCTCAATTTCTTTTTTCTATTTAACATAAGCACATTTTTTTTTTTTTTTTTTGCGGGATGACACCAATATTTCAGCGACCCCACAGATCAAACATCTCGCTGGTATGTACAAAAATCGCTTAAAAATAAATAAAATCGATAATAAATATAATCCATTACTCCGTTTCACACTAAGATCGAGTTTCATCGGATCGCAGTGTCGACTGTGCTCGAACTTTGCATAAAAAAAAATGTAGCTTGCTTCTTTTTTTTTTTTTTTGTGTGTGTTTTTTACATTTAGATAACTTTCACCTTCCCGCTTTACGATGAAATGATATCTGGGGATTTGAGAACTATAAGTAGCCACGAAGCAGTGGCAGGGATGGCGGGAGAAGCAAAAACTTTTTTTATACATTTTATACTTCATTTCAGCTTCAGTTCATAGGCTGCCGACGCTACGAGACTATGGGACTTATCAAGCAGCGGCAAAAGCGCCTGGACCTGTTTTTTTTATGATTGGTCGAGCGATGGTATAGCACGTACAAAAAGAAGAGAACGACGAACACCATGATGGTGCACTTTCGAATCCCGGAGAAAAGCTCACCGGAGAAAAGCTCACCGGAGATAAGCTCACCGGAAAAATGCTCACCGGAGAAAAGCTCACCGCAAAACCGGCGGATGCGGAGAAAAGCTCACCGATTTTTTTTTTCTTGTTTTTATATGGAGGCTATTAAATCATGCGTAACATATTTCTATTTATTAATATTAAAATTCCTCAGCTTTGTAAAAAAGAAAATGTCCTTTTTTGTATTATTTGTCAAGCTTGTTGGGTATATTGCTTTCAAATTAATAATTGCGGGCGTGTGTTTTCTGTGGCTAACTCTCTAGGCAACGAAAGCTTAACTGAAAACTTCATGAACTGGAAGAACAGGAAAAAGTTCGAAAACTTAATAATGTCTGCCTAAAACCTAAAAATCAAAACTAAATGCCGAAAATCCGAAAGTGCATGCGCAAAAACGCGGTGCCCGAAATTTTCTTTGAAGCTTTTGTTAACCTTTGAAAACAGGACAAAACAGTCAGTGATATCGAGGCTTCTTTCTTCCACGAAAAAAACGTTTTCCAGCCGTTCGTGCGGGTGTTTCCACACCTTGCCTTTGTGTGATAGAGCACTTCTACTTTGAGCCACCCATGACCTTTAGGCTACACACTGTAACCGTTGTTACTCGTGACCTATGCAAGAACTAATCTTCTCTAAGGTAGCGAATAGGGCGAGTTGGTAAACGTTATACATGATGAAAACCGCTCACACGACGACGACGGAGTGAAGACAACAAACACGACAGGACGAAGCTGTTCTCGCAACTAAAGCTTTGTTAGTGAAATTAACAGAAAGAAAACAGCGTAGCCGACACTGATTACATCAACACCTACATATCTATTAGGCACTACGACATATTTGGAGCTGAAACGGTTCACCACACCGCTATTCATATTATCTCGCAAAGAACAAGCCTCTTGATTTGACAGAGCTACCGACGGCGCACTGTCAGTTGTCAATACATTGTTGTCTTTTTTGCCGTTGAGCGATGTTCTGATTTTATACCCCTTGCGGCTTCATTAATATACAAAATCGGTGATCCCTAATTTCTGAGAATTTATTAAATATGCCCAATGAACTTCAAGGATATCACAAAAACGAGGACATATTTTTAATGAAGTGACGAATGCGAATTGTGTTAAATTACCACGTTTGACGCAGAATCCGCTAAGCTAAAGAAAAAACCGGTGAGCTTTTCCCCGCTTCCGCTCAAAGGCCGGTGAGCTTTTCTCCGCATCTGCCAGTTTTGCGGTGAGCTTTTCTCCGGTGAGCTTATCTCTGGTGAGCTTTTCTCCGGTGAGCTTTTCTCCGCCGCCCGCACTTTTCACGCCGCTTGATTGGGCCCACCAGCTCGTAGCGTCGGCTGCGTCTAAACTTAAGTCGAACGGAAGTATAGTTAAAAATTAATTCCTTGATTTATTTTTGTATATCTTTAAGTATGTCGTATGACCTGCATCTCGGCTCCGGACCAGTCGGAGCATGGTCATCTGCCCAAGGGCCCTAACCTAGACGGCGGGACCACGGGACCGGGAGAGCACCGCAGCGCCTGCTTCAATTGGTCAGCGGCCTGGAGCTGGTTAATCGCAGCAGGGAGCGATGTTCCGGTATCTTGGTCCTGCTGTGTAGATTAAAACCCGAAGTATCCAATCAGTGCTTTCGGGACAACTTCACATCATCCGTTTGTTTCACGCACGAATCAATCATGGTGAGCAGAACTCAATGAACTCTCATCGGTTCCCTTGGATCTAGCATCCTGCAAGTTACTCCCGTGAGCCTCTCGCTGGCTGTCGGCATTTTGCCGAGTCATCATAGCGATGCAACTCGGACTTCCACAACAACTCAAACGCCTCCCGGCGGCGGGAACGGGAAATACGCGCCTCGCCGAGCCCCGCAGTCTGCCAACGCAGGGAGGGGTCCATAAATAGCGCCGGCGCTCTTAGCCCGCGGAGGCGCAAACACACCACCGAATCCGGACGTCGAGAAAACGAAACCAGAAACAAAAAACAGTCAGGAACAGAGAACGCAGCATTCTGCAAACGGAGAAGCACCAAAGCCCACCGGTGAAGTACGGTCGGAAGCTGAGAGAAGTGCGCGGCCGATGAGAGGAAAAAACAAAACAAAAAACAAAACAGAAACGTATGAGTCTCAATCCACACCGTAAGTGACACATTGCCGATGCTCGCGTACTCTGTCTTCGCTTTTTTTTTTTTTTTTTCCTCTCCAGCTCTCGGAGTACGCCCAAAATTTTTATTTTATAGTTTCTTCTTCGTTATTTTTGGGGGCTTCTTTGACGCTAAGTGTAACAAAATACTGTTCCGACAATGGACGCGGAACCTTCGGGGGATTAAGCCGTTTTGACGATTGTGCCACTCTTCTCCCCAATGTCCCTCTCTTTCTCCCGCCTTTCCTTCTCTTCCCCTCCGTCCTTCCATCCCAGTTTTAGAAGCTCTATATTTCCGGGCCACAAAAGGCAGGCTAAGTGTGATATATGCTCGACGTACGGAGCAGCCTCGGTTTATGGAACCACCGCTTTTTCTCCAATTCCACTTGTACGCCGTCTTTTCCTCGTTCCCGTGTGATCTTTTATTCTACTTTTTTTTCACTTCTAGGGCTCTTTTTATCTTTAAATATCCTTTTTATTCGTTTTTAGCGTTCGCCTGGAGACTTGAGATAGCTCTTTTATGTTACTGTTCGATGTATAACCCAACATATATGACGCGAGCTTAGTATTGGTTCCCGTATCATTCTCGTTGTCTCTCTTTTGGAACAGATATCGTGAGCTCACGATGAACTATAATTAATTAAAAAAATTAAGCACTCGCGAGTAATATTTTCAAAAACTATATTGCCCTTGGTTGGTAAAGGTTCTTCCCTGGCGATCAGAGATTCGTAAAACGCTTGGAGACCGAGAGAAATACGTAAAACGTTTTTATTAAGGATACTCAATGCATCATTACGAATGACTTACATAGGTTTCTACACCCGCATTGTCAAGCGTTTGTGGCAAAACTGACCGTTGTTACCGTAATGCGAAATAATGAAGCACACCCCCATGTGCGTTATTACGCGCCCATAGAATTGCGAGTCACCACCACGAACAATGTAAAGCTAGGTTTAAAATGCAAGTGTCCAAAATTCATAGTGTATGTTATGTCACAAAGCACAGAATCTCCAAGGTAAAGTTGGATTAACTCAAAAGGAAAACTGTCCTTTATGTCTTGAAGTGACAGTCCATAGTTCCCTAAGGAAATTAGTATTGATCCCCAAAAGAGCTAAACGTTTTACGAGTTTGGTGGGAACACATGCTGCGATTACTCTGTCCTACTTTGGGTTGTCTCAATTCCATAGGTATCAAAATGTTTGAGTCTACAAATTAATCTAGTTAAATATATATATGTCTTCCAAGTATCGAGAAAACCGAGAACGCATCGAGGTTCAATTTCTTGTTAAGCGTTATTTCAGTGTACTGCCAGCCATGTGAAACTAAAAGAGCTATTTAAATACCTCTCTACGCAAATGCCGGAGTTTTCTTTTGTATCCTTTTTTGTTAGATAATTCACATATTTCTATCGTTTGAGATCGCTCGTGAGAATCCGAGTCAATTACTTACTACTACTAACTTCGATAATAGTCGAACGTAATATATTTTGTCATTTTTAAATTGCATGTATTGCATTTCCTGGACGTTAATTATCGTTCTGTTTCTGCTTCTCTCGTATAGATGATTGATGACCGCCTCAGGAGACGAATTTCATTCCGGCCATTTTTATGCCATAGTATACTTGAATGCAGCGTTAACCGGCATTCGGGCTGGTTGTTAAGAAACATACTAAAACCTGAGATGGGAGAATAAAAAACAGACGAAGCAGTCAACCTTGTGTTTTGTACTTTTTTGCTCACGTTTCGGGTTTCGGTACGACGGTATACTTTCCAAATTCCCAGAACTTAGTGTTAAGATTCACGCTCTCATATTTTCCAGAAATGGTTTTACGCACGCATACACCCCCATCGTACACAACACACACACACACACAAAAAAAAGAAAACAAACACGCAAGGCCGGGCAGCGTAAGCTTCTCAAAACTAAACGCGGTTAGATAAACGAAGATAAACAAGGATTGGGCGGAGAGCTCGAAAACGCGTGGAATTGGAGAAATGCGGAGCTACCGTCTCTGTATTTTGCCGTTACGTCCAATCGTTTGCCGAAGTTCCGCGATGTTTGCCTGCTCTTTTCACCCCGAAGGACGACAGTGCGGTGGGAGCAACGCGCTCTGCCGGACCGATCAACAACCTCCCTTTCCTCACGTGACCTCGCTCTCCGCGCCTGGGTGTGGGCGAGAGCATTATCACGTGAACAAAGATGAACGTATATGTCTGGTTACAAAGAGCCTGTAGCTTCCTCCGCACTTTCGGCTTACGGACGAACGGAGCATACTGGCACACAAGCGCTTCCTTTTGCGCCCCTTGTTTGCACGGTTCAGCGCGGAGCCCTCTTGTTGAGGAGCCCCACTCCGCGGTTCTGTCGACGCCATACGACGTTGCTGAGCACTGCTAATGGAGCCCTAGCAAGACTGCCAGAACAATGATCAAATGTTTCCCGACACGCGATGAAAAATATTAATGTGGAAAAGAATTTCTTCGAAGTGACGACAAACAAAAACAAACTCTATCTATAATAAAATACTGACTAATGCTGTCGGATACGATGTGTGTACAGGAGTTTATATGCTTTTTGCTGTTGTTGCTTAGTTGACCCTATCATCTCGTAGCGCCGACTGCGCTCGAACTTAAAGGGACACTGAAGTGTTTTTTTTTTTTGTTTTTTTTTTAAAGTCTAAGCTTGTTTTTGATGGCGTATTGTTCGTTGGGTCAATAGAAATGACCATTTCTAGGTGGCAAGAAGTCCAAGTAAACTCACAGCAATACAAATTTAAAATACGCAGGCATTTTTTTTGTTTGGTGAGAGAGGGGGGAGGGGGGGAAGGGGGGGCATCCTCGGGCTACTACCTCCACAAAAGTTGACAAATAAAAATAGCTAATTGTGTGCAGATTTTGAACGCTATTATTATTGACCTTTTTTCGGCACGTTGTGCCTTACACTTTGATAAAAATGACCGCATCTCCGCGTGGTGAATGATGTTGATTGGGGCGAAGCTCTGGTGGTGCTTGTCTGCGTAGACGCTGAACCGAAGCATGCCGAGCTTTTCGTTCGTTTTCATCCATGTCAGAAAGAGAATGTGTGGTATGGAACGTGGTTATGTACGCATTTGAGCATTTGACCGCAGCGCCCTTTCGTCTATAAACGTTGAGCCAATGCATGCAAAATTTAACATGATTATATACGCATTTGACCGCAGCGCCCTCTCCTGTATAGACGTTAAGCGGCTACATGCAACGTTTCATCCATGAAATCCCCAGCTCTTGAGTTACTACCACATCTCAGAGCCCCCTACTCGTCCCGCAGTCGTGGCCGGGTGGTTAAGGCGGTGGACTAGAAATCCATTGGGGTCTCCCCGCACAAGTTCGAATCTTGTCGACTGCGCAACCATTGTTTTTTTTTTTCATATTTTTTTTTCTTTACACGAGCACGTGAGCTCACGAGCACCAGCACGAGCAAGATCGATGTGCGCACGGACGCCGGACGGACAAGGCTAGACCCTAAGGAGCTTTGCCCCTAAAACGTAAACTATTTGACTGTAGAAGACTTCACAGAGCAATCATTGCCGAAAATTCCGTCCGACAGCGCACTATGGTGTTTGCTAGGCGCAAGGGGAGGGGTGAGTCACGAACTTTGACTGGATATTTAATAGAAAAATCGGCCGTTCATGACTGTAATTTCCGTTTTTTTTTAAGATGCTTAGAACCCATTGGGTGGGTGTCACTATTCATAGTCGATCTCAGAATCCTTTTGAGTTCCTCTTTTATGTGAAAACTAAGCATAAAAGGTAGTTTTGACAAGGACAGGGGCAGAAACCGAGAAATATAGCTGCTCGGTTGCATTTACGGAAACCAAAACGTCCACGGTTCGAATGCCGCATGCCAAGCTACTTTTTGAATTGGTTGCCATGGGGTGTCCCCAATTCTAATCTGTTTCCAAACTGTCTTTCGTTATGTTCTGCTGCATGCAAAAAAAAAAAAAGTCTCTTTTTTTGTTGAGAAGCAGCTTTGTCTAAACTTTATGAATGACTCCATGTTTTTACGGGTATTTTTATTTATTTTCCTAGGGTTACAACCAGTCTTGGGTAGTAACGCGTTACTAGTAACGCGTTACTGTAACTTCGTTATTTTTTTGGTAACTTGTAACTGTAACGAGTTACTTTTTAAAAATGTAACTTGTAACTGCAGTTCTATTACTTTTTTCTGAGGTAACGATGAAAGTAACGACGTTACGTTTTTTCGTTACTTTCCGGTGTTTTATGAATAATATGTCACTGAACGAGGTGCAATTTAGCCATACCTTGCACTTTCCAAATCGTCTATTCCGACATTTCCAGTGTCAAGTTGGACTTGCACAAAGTTGTGAATACGTTCTTCCTTGCGAGTCACGACACGAATATAGCGACGTCTAGATTTCATGAAAAAATATCTAATTATCTTTACGCACGCGCTTGCACATAGATCGTGAAGCACGATCTAAATTATGGTTTTCTTTTTTTCTGTGCGAACGCTTTTTAATCGGGTGAATCAACTGTGAAACAACAATACACGTGGAGGGCACTGCGCATGTCTCGTATTTTGATTAGCGCCACTACTCCGCACTGCCCATGTTTCGCATTTTGATTTGCGCCACTACTCTGGCGTGGAAGCTTTCAAACACTAACTTCGAGAAGCAACTGCTGCTAAGTTACAATATGAAGTAAAAAGCGTACTTTTTTTAATTTTATGCAATAAATCGTTGTGAGGGGCGTTTTCTAGTTTTTCTAATTTTTTTGTGTTATAGAAAAGTAACTAAAAAGTAACGTCGTTACTTTTTAAAAGTAACCGTTACTGTAACGAGTTACTTCTTCGTTGCGGTAACTGTAACGGTAACTTCGCTACTTTTTTCTGAAAGTAACTGTAACTGCAACGTATTACTTTTTAAAAGTAACTTGCCCAAGACTGGTTACAACTGGCCGCTGGAAGCCTCTCTAAATTATCTTCCACTATGTTCTCCATTGCAATGTAAGACCTGCAGGAGAGGCTTCGCCCACATTGAAGGCCGCAGTGCCAGTGACCCTATCTTGTTCATACTGCTGGACTTGAAGATTTAGAGAAACTATATGCGGTTAAAGGAGCACAAGTTTCCTCTGTGTCTGTCTGTAATACCAAAAAAGTGGGGATTTTTTTTGTAGAGCATTGCTTTTCTTTTTTTTTAGTTTGGAAGCGGAGCTTTTTCTGCAGGGTTGAGACAGACACTGGATTGAACATTCAACCTCGTTCAAAACATTCTTTGGTTAAGTCCATAATTACCGAAACAACAACAGCGAAGGTCAAAGGGGAAAGTGGTTGCTGTACAGAAGCATGCAAGCAGTGTGAAAAGTAGATTCGTCAAGCAACAATGAGCAAGTGTTCGTGGTGTCCCGCGTGTCGCTGTCGATTTTGGTCGCTGTGGACGCGACAGCCTCTTTACTGGCGTTACGACTTTGCTTACATGGCAAGGCCACTGTGCCACATATTGCCATAAGAGGCACCTGATTTCTAGGTTTGCGGCGTATTTTTGCTTTGCACCATATTTATTATTACAACATTTACAACCATAATGCTGGTTAAAACATTATGGTTACGTTTACTGTTACGGCTACCGTTAATATCGAATTAAAGTATCGGTTTCGTTCTCATTGGCGTTATCGAAGAACAAATATATCTTAAACCATTTTCGGTTGGGGTTACAGTTACGGTTTCAGTCCGGGGTCATGGGACTCGAAACCTAGTGGAATGCATTCTGGGTGATTTCAGATAAGATCGACCAAAGGGTGGCTAGTGGACATTTTTAAATCAACTGATGCTTTTACATGCCATAGTCTAATGTCTGGTATAAACAAATCCACACTTAATTTTGACCAGAAAAAAAAAGGGGGAACGTAAAAGTCGTAAGGCATGAAGGGGTCGACAGTTGCATTAACGCGCACTGATCAAGGTAGCACGTTTCAAAGTTATCGAATAAGACGATAAAATTAGGCAGATCCCAGTACTGTTTAGAAACAAAGTATGGGTCTAGCTAATTTGTAATATGTAGTCATGATATTTATTTACATTATATATCTTTTTCTAAAAATTGCCAAAACATAGCTGCTCAACCGACAAATGGCAAAATTTGGAGGCCTGTATCTCTTGTCGGCGAGTGGGTTCGGCACTCGCCGACAAGATACCATGGCTAAACCATGCATTCTTTTCTATCAGGTCATCCCCATGTTGCTGTTGTGCACGGAACCCGGCTCTTCTGATAGCCGTAAAGATCGCACCATCAAGGCAGACTACGGAGCCTTCGAAGGGAGCAGCATTTGCGGCCTGTCATCGCATCTGGAACAGCGACACGTGCCGGAACTGGAAGAAACGCCTTTCTGCAAACCTTCGTCAACAACAGCGCTGCAAGCGGTGCCCATAAGAGCCAAGCCAGACAGGACGCACGCCAGTGGGTTCGGCACTCGCCGACAAGATACCATGGCTAAACCATGCATTCTTTTCTATCAGGTTAGTTGGAAAAGGGTACTTAAGTCGTTTAGAACTAGTAATCGCTTTTTAGTTGTTGTGCCGAGCCCACAGTGTTGTTTTCTTCTGATGAAGTGTTGTGCATGTGTCTTAAGTCTTCTTGTTTGTGGTGACGTTGAGTCAAACCCAGGGCCAACTGATCACGAGCTATTGATAAAAATTAGTGCTAATGTAGACACACTCCTGAAGCGTACTAATGGTTTAGAGGAAAAATTAGAGAACTTGTCCGCTAGGGTTACGTCAAACGAAGACCTCATAAAGGCCCAGGCAGAAGAATTTCAAAAACATGTTCACACTCTGGAACAAAAAATTGATGATCTCGAAAACAGAGAGCGTAGAAATAACTTAGTGATATATGGACTAAATGAGCCTTCAGATGAAAATCCGTCTTCACTAAACGAAAAGGTACTCACAGAAATATTCGAACAAAAATTAGAAGTAACGATAAACACTATCGAGCGCATTCATCGCCTAGGAAAGCCTCGCAGAGGCTTCCAACGTCCCGTCATACTCAAACTTATGGATTACCGAGAAAAGCAGGTAATACTTCAAAATGCAAGAAAGCTGAAAGGCACGAATATATCTATCGGTGAAGACTTTTCATTTCGGGTACGCTCCATCAGAAAGCTGCTTTGGGGCAGCTCGCAATCTAACAGGGAAAAAGGTGATAAGGTGTATCTGTCCTACGATAAGCTGAAAATAAACGGCGAAGTTTACATCTGGGATCACCAAAAAAATGATAAAGTAAAACTTGGGCAGAGTAGCCATCCCCTGTCCGATACCGCCGCATGACAAAGTGACGAGACAGAAAAAAAGGAGCTAAGGCTGATATCACTAAATGCGAGAAGCATCGTGAATAAGGCTGACCAACTAGAGGCGCTAATATTTACTTACGACCCACATGTAATTATGATATCAGAAACGTGGCTGCATGAAGGTATTCAAAACAGTGAAGTGGTACCGCCTAACTACAGGTTAATTCGCAAAGATAGATGTTCCCGAGGTGGCGGGGTTGCTATAGCTATAAAGGAAAACCTTGTTTACCAGTTAATGGAACGCGTTGGTAACACAGAAAGTGTTTGGTGCAAGTTAAACTTTTTCGGGGCTTGGATAACACTCGGGACTGTCTACAAAAAACCCGGGTCGTCCTCAGAAGAATTAACAGAAATAATTGATTACTTAATCGCTAACACTAATGCTCGAACTAAATTAGTAATAGGAGGAGATTTCAACGCTCCCAATGTAAGTTGGTCTCAGGATGGTGTGGCTAGCCTGGGTACAAATGTGTCTGAGTCGCTGCTTGAGCTCGCTTTCAGTCGTGGTCTTCGTCAGGTTGTTACAGAACCCACGCGTGTTACTGGCACGTCATGTTCTTTACTTGATCTATTGTTTATTAGCAACGACTTCGATGACTGCAATGTTTTTGTCCATGACGGCATATCTGATCACAAAATGGTATTTTTCAAGTGTAACATGTCTGTGTGTCACGCTAACCCGGCTCAAGTGAAAATGTACTACGATTTTGAAAGGGCGAATGACGAGTCGATAGTTGACCATCTCGAGCAGTATTTCGACGGCTTCGATCAGATGACCGATGTAAATGAAATGTGGTTAAGATTTAGATCTGCAGTAAACCATTGCATTATTAATTTTATTCCTCAAAAAAAGAAAAAGATTAAACGCCAAAACCCATGGATCACGAGGGAAATTTTACACGCAAAACGAAAATTGAAAAGGCTCCGCAAGCACCATTCGCATGATGTTTGTGAGCAGGCTGGTAATCTAAAAAGGATGATAAAGTCAGCCAAAGAAACGTACTTCACAAAGTCATTACCTGAATTTCTTTTATCTGCCCCCGAAAAGTTCTGGCGTTATCTATCACCGGTGAGAAGCAGCATCACCCAGTTGTGCATTAACGGCGACTCAGTGAGCGACAAGGCAAAAATCGCGATTGAATTTAATCGGTATTTTCAATCTGTGTTTACAAGAGAGTCAGGTAATCACAATGCAATCCCATGCAGAGATAACGTAAGCAGTCTTATATCTGAGCAGGGTATACTGTCGTTGTTACGATCACTTGACGCTAAAAAATCACCCGGACCGGACGCTTTACCTAACGCATTTCTCCAAAAGTACGCTGAGTGGGTCGCCAAATACCTATCATGCATATTCACTAGATCAATCCAAGATGCGGTGTTACCGGATGACTGGCTAGTAGCTAGAGTTGTTCCCGTCAAAAAAGTGGAAAAGGTGACTCGGTTGAAAACTATCGTTTCATTTCTCTGACATGTGCATCCTGTAAATTGTCGGAACATATCGTAAATAAACACCTTGTTTCTTTCCTCGAATCAAAAGGTACAATTAACCCCAGCCAACATGGTTTTCGTGTGGGACTGTCAACAGTGACTCAGTTAATTGAATTTTATCACGAATTATCAACCTATGTAAATGACAGAACCCAGGTGGATGCGGTGTTTATTGATTTATCAAAGGCCTTTGACCGAGTACCTCACCGTAAACTAGTTAAAGTATTAATAGACCTTGAAGTCCTCTCATATATTATCAGCTGGATAAATGCGTATCTCACAAATCGCCAGCAATTCGTGGATGTAAATGGTGCCTTCTCGGGATTGTTAGATGTTCATTCTGGAGTACCCCAAGGGTCGGTTTTGGGCCCTTTACTTTTTTTGATATATGTTAACAGCTTGTTTTCAATTTCAACTAGCGGCCCCATAAAAATAAGAATGTTTGCAGATGACTGCGTAATTTACACACCCGTATATTCAGTCGAAGACCAGATAAATTTGAGCAGCACATTATCAGGCATTGCGTCGTGGTGCCAAGATTATAACATGATGATTAATGTTCACAAAACGCAGTACATGCATGTTTCAACTAAAAAAACTGTATTGACATTCAACTATGTTGTTTGTGGCTTCAAGCTGACGAACGTTGAGAGTTATAAATATTTAGGGGTGATTATCGCAAGTGATTTAAAATGGAGCAAACATGTGGAATACATTCGAAAAAGGGCAACTAACAAGCTATGGTTTCTAAAAAGAACGCTAGGCGGAGCTCCTCCCTCGGTTAGACTTTTAGCATATAAAACCATTATTAGGCCTGTCCTTGAATATGCGTCTGCGGTCTGGGATCCTTGGCAATGCTGTCTTGTTAAGGAACTCGAAGATGTACAATCACTGGCGGCACGTGTAATCTTTTCGGATTTTAGACGGACCACGTCGGTCACGGGACTTAAAACAAAAGCAAATTTACAGCTTTTAATAAACAGAAGGGCATGTCAGCGGGTGAAGTTGTTTTTTCAGATATATAATAACCTCCTAAAAATAGATGGCTCAAAATACCTAAAGCCAAGAACATTTCACTCTCAGCGCTTACACCATTCGAAGATGGTAGCACCTATTAATGCTAGAATAAATGCATTCAAACAGTCTTTTTTTGTGCGTACAATTGAATTATGGAATAAACTTCCAAGTGAAATAGTAAATCTTGATTCTTTTTCCATTTTTTCAAATGCCTTAGATGTGGTTTTTGAGTGTTAAAATGTTCTACTTGCTGTGTTTTTGAATTGTATAAGGAGACAATGTTTTGTATTAAGTGATATTGCTTTGTTAGAAGTTAAGCTATTGTTATGGTTGTGTGCGCTAGAAGAAGAGTGTGTGCACACAAGTATTGTTTTAATTTGTATCAGAGACAAATGTGCCAATATTTCTGTATCATCCACTCCTGCTTTGGCCCTAAAAGGGCTGGCAGTATTGATAAATAAATAAATAAAAAAATAAATAAATATCTTAATCACCATCATATACTTTTCAGAGACTGTTCTACTGATATACGGCTATTATTATATATATATATATACACCACATATCTCATTGATACGGTAGTCGTCCTATATTTAGGGAATCATGGACTTACTAGGTTATAATGGCGACAGCGTCTACGCTATTTACGCGGGGATCGAGTATTTGGGGATTCTGCTGTCTCTCGGTGCCTGATATTATCGCCCGTGACGCCAGCGAGTGGGAGGGCGGCAGGCACGACTGCTCAGTAAACAGGCATCGGCGGCCATATTTTTGTTGTTGAAGCGAACCCCCTCATCCTTGACAGCGAGCGGGGAAATGTGAAAGAAAAAGATTGCATCGGCCGTTTTGCCCGAACTAGCGAGAAGTGCCGTCTGCTACTTCCGACAACCATTGCGCCATAATCGTGATCTTCACGACGAAATGATTGTTGCTAGCCACAAAACACTTTCACAAAGAAAGTTAATGCTCGAGTATGTTCTTAGTCTAGATATAAGTCAGAGATATATATTTAAAAGAGAGAGAGAGAGGGGAAGAGAGAGGAGCATATAGTGTCGCAGGGCAATAAAGTAAACAAAGTTCCCAGTGACCGATAGCTGCATGATCTTTTCTCGGATCACTAGTCCGCAATATGATACTTCTTTGTACACAGTAGTTTCTCCTCACTTTTACTCTGTGAACGATTGCTATAGTCATCAATGGCTTCATCTGAATAAAGATATATAAAAGGTTTGTACTAGTTTCATGCAACTGGAACTCAGAGTCACTTTCTCGTCTCATTGCCTACACTCATACGTGTAGGCTTTGAAAAATTACCCTACTTTTGGCACTTATGTCTTCTTTCTCAATGAAATAATTCAACATGTTTTAATAAAAATTAATGCCGAAATAATGTATGACAAAGTACCCAGATTTATAAAAAATTGAAGGTGGTGTTTTTTTTGTTTTTTTTTTTTATTTGCATCAGAATATTTAATTTTTTTTCGAGGTTTCCCTTCATATATCACGACTACCGTATTACTGAAATATCGAATATATGTATACATTAAATAATATTCATATATAATTAGAACACTGTCTAAAAAGTATATGATGGTGACTAAATTATTTCATGAAATGTACAGACCTCCAAATTTTGCACTTTGCCGTTCAAGAATGCATGTTTGGCAACTTTATACAGAAAAAAATAATGTAAATAAATATTATTACTACATAATACAAGTTAACTAGACCCATACTTTGTTTTTAAAAAGTATCGAGATTCGCCTACTTTTATCGTTTTGGTTATTCACTTTCGAACGTGCCCCCATCCATCAGTGCGCGTTAATGCAACTGTCCACCACCTCATGCCGTGCGACTTTTCCTGTCCCCTAATATTTTTCCCAGTCAAAACTAAGTGCGGATTCGTTTATACCAGACACTAGGCAATGGCATATCAAAAACATCCGTTGATTTAAAAATGTCGACCAGCCACCCTTTGGTCGATCATATCTGAAATCACCCTTCTTCAGAAACGCTGTTTAAGGGACCAAACTTTTTCTTTGTGTCTTTTTTATTACGTTATTTTCTAATCGTCTTCTCTCGATTGCAGTAATTGACGCTACGATCCCTCTAGGTAGGAGTGAACAGGAAAACCCTCCTTAAGTGTGTATTTGTTCAAAGCTACCTAAAATAATCAAAGCCGTGCAATATACTTTCTTTCAGTTTAAGTTCAGACGCAACCGACGCTACGAGCTAATGGGACAACTCAAGCGGCCCGAAAAGCTCAATTCACTAGGACCTTTCTGTTTATGATCGGCTCAGCGATCACAGAACACACGCAGAAACATTACGAAAAACATGATGGTGTGCTTTTGACGCGGTCTGATTGGTCCCATTAGATCGTAGCGTCGGCTTCGTCTGGAGTTAAGGTGACACGAAGTTTGGCCTTTCCGCGTCTTTACAGTGAGATTGATTGCAGATATGCGCCGAAATATTGAGGGAGAGAGGAAATAAAAGCACGAAGGGACGTCAGAACGCCGCGATCTCCGATTAGAACGATTAGTGGGTAGGCTTGAAGTCAGCTGCCTTTGTCTCCACTTCACTCGTCGAACGCGTTAAAAGGCGGAACGCCAACGTCCGGCGTTTGTTTTTCGCATTAGAACGGGTTCGGCGAGTGCAACGGAAACAAAAGCAGCTAGTTTTAGGTTTTCCTATAAAGTAACGTTACTAGAAGAACTCAGCTGGGAAACTGGCGTAAAGCCTGCTTTGGAAATGTGGCTTTGATCCGTACTCGAAAACAGAACTAATAGCGATCGCAACGCCTCCATTTCTTTCACATGCGGCCACTCCGGGAACTGCACGTCTGCGCGTATCGGTTCAGGTCGAGACGCGCAAGGGCGGGTGGCGCCATCTCGCAGTACCATTTCGCAGTAGCAATATATATGAACTTTCATGTTTTGAACAGTTGCTAAACGGTGACGCTGTTATCGTATTTAGTTGGGTCTCGGTGGACACGAGCGGTCCGGGTTTCAAGGGTGAGTTTCCCATCTGAGTGTTTTAGTATAACGTTGCTATAAAGTCGGTGAATGTTTTAAGAGTACCGAATTCTCCCCTCAGTCTGCTTACCGAAACTCAATCCCACAGAATTCAGTTCTGATCGGCTGGTTTAGCCCGTGGCGAAAGTAATCAATCGGCCATTTTGGAGATTGGTCCAAAACAACAAAAAACGTGAATACAACGTTTCCGCCTCTCCACGGGTAAGACAGGTACGCACGGGTGGGAGCTCTGGAAATCGATGAGTTAGGACCGAGTGGAAGGCGCGTTGAGTTTCTTGGGTTTCTTTGTGTATATCAAGTAGCTGCTAATCTGGTTCGCCAAAGAAGATTGCCGGCTCGTTTGATCGCTTCGGTGGCACTTGTGCTGCGTTTCAAAAATGTATGCACCAGACGCCAAACCTAACACTCAACTTCAATGTGTTTCGAGTCGAGAAAGAGAGACGAGACAGCGAGGAGCAAGTCAGGCACCGTTCGGAACGAAGGAAACGACTTTAATTAAAACAAACCACTGTCGCCACAGACCAGGAAAGTGGATTGGGGAGCTCGCACGAGAACGAACGCTACACTCCACGCGCTTCGACCGTACAGGGCAGCGCCATATTGTGGATCGGTTGGAGCGCGACTGCTGCGCCGCTACTCGGTCCTGAAACGAAGCTCGGGAGTTCCGGTACTCCGGGAACATTCAGTAGCCTCTAGTTCTACCCACTAATCATTCTAAGCAGATCTGGACGCTCTAACGTTCCAGCCGCGTTGTCGTCCCCTCTTCTCCCTTAGTTTCTCGTTGCATAGACTAGAGGCGAGCGCTGTGTCAGCGGTCGGCAGGGCCTGGCGCCAAATCAATGCTCGTTGGGCCGGGGCCCAAGTGAGCAGTTGGCTTCATCCGAGTGTGATGACGTTGCTTGGAGAAAGAGGAGGTTTCTCAAGGGCTCTATACTCCCTACGTCCTTAAGGGTGCCTTGAGGAGCTTTTTGAGATCGCCTAAATGTGTGCGATAACTCGCTCTGCGGGCTCTAGGCATCCTAGAAATCTCTAAATCATAATGATGCGCGGTAGATTTCCCTATTAAAAAAAAAATCAAAGACCGAATGCACCGAAGTCATCACGGGCGATGGAAGAAGCATTATTCTGGCAGCCGGGCCGACATGTGAACAATGGAAACGGCACATTCCGTTGAGATTGCAAGCGCTGTTATTACAAAATGTGCATTATGTTGTAGATGCCATAAAAGCAAACAAGCGTCATTGAAAAATCATAATTTCTCGCGGAAAGGGAACATAATAGTGCAATAGCGGGCATTCACTGGACACCATATATGAGGGCACTGTTTAGAGCCCATGCTCAAATGAGCTCACATTGATAGGCTGGTAAAACCTTCAGTTTTGATGGTGGAGAATGCGCGATGCAAAACAACTGCGGAAGCGCGCCATCAAGACTCGCTCAGTAGTTGCGTACATAGCTATGACCGCCAATGAAAACTCCATGTAATCTTCTCAAAAATAGCGCACTATGTTTTTTCTTATTCTGTAATTTCGTTTTTAGAGCGCAGCTCTTAGGGGCCCGTTCCCGGCTTGAGCGGCGTCGGCGTCGGCGTCGCCGTCGGCGTCGGCGTAACCAAGGTCACCTCAAGGTCATCCCAAGGTCACACCAAGGTCACGTGACCCCCCACCGAGGTCGCGTGACCCCCTCCTTCGAGGTCACATGACCCCCTCCTTCGAGGTCACGTGACCCCTCTCCCTCCCGAGGTCACGTGACCCCCCCCCCCCCGAGGTCACGTGACCTTCCCCCCAGGGTCACGTGACCCCACCCGCCGAGGTCACGTGACCTCCCCGATGACGTCATCGTCACTGATGACGTCACCGGCATTCGCATCGTCGTCATCATCACTGATAACGTCATCAGTGACGTCACTAATGACGTCCCCGGCATCCGCATCGTCATCGCCATCATCACTGATAACGTCATCAGTGACGTCATTGATGACGTCACCGGCATCCGCATCGTCATCGTCATCATCACGGATGACGTCATCAGTGACGTCACTGATGACGTCCCCGGCATCTGCATCGTCATCGCCACTGATGACGTCATCAGTGACGTCACTGATGGTATCATCGGCATCGTCACGTGACCCCCCCAGGCCACTTGACCCCCCCTCCCCCAGTACCCTTCCCTCCTCCTCCTCAAGAGCTGCGCTCTAATTCGGTGTTACAGGGAGTTGTAAACGGTTTCCACTTTTTGTTGTTGTTTTTCGCGGGAGGGATGTGTGCGGTCGTCAGCTGTTGACCACGCGCTCGCTGGGTTAAATCGTAGTCCGGGTTGTATGGGCAACGAACCGCGCGCATTCGAGATATCACTCCGCGGTTACACCGGTCGGAGGCGCCCGGATCCTTCGCTCGGTATTGGTTGACAGTCGTCCTGGTTTCGGAACATGGTCCTCCCATCGCCAGAAATGACCTCGATGTTGCAATCTTTGACTGTCTTTTTTTTTTTTTAATAGGGAAATCGGCCACGCATTGTCATGATTTAGAATTTTATAGAGTGCTTAGAGGTAGCAAAGTGAATTACTGCCATAGTTAAACGATCTTACAAACTTCCTCAGGGCACCTTTAAGCTGCGACTACGTTGGGAGCTACGCGCCCGCCGTACCAATCAGTCGCCTTTCTCTTATCACTTGACCCGGCTCTACGCGCGTGGGTATGGCCGGGAACGTGATGACGTCACGAAAGAGAGGCGTATGACTGGTCCACCGAGGACGTAGCTTCCACCGCAGCCTCAGCTTAGGGGTGAACGGGGTATAAAAAAAGGCCCGTGGGCTCACTTTTCTGCAGAACACGGAGACAGCCAATCAGAGAGTACAAAGAAAGAATTACAGCGAGAGACGAAGCTCAGAATGCACTCCGATTACAAAAGCGTAATGTTCGTAATACAGTGAGCACGTGAAACGAAGGGCTCATTGTCCCTCTGAACGTTGCATTTTTTTAGTGTTATAATATTCTGAGCTTCGTCATTTTTGTGCGACCATTTCGTTGTTCGTCGCAATTGGCTGCCTTCATGCTCGGCAAAAAATTTAACATGACGTTTTCTCGAGTAATTATTTATTCTATGTAGTGTTGAACCGGCACGCTCGTGAGTGTTTCTGTTCCCGAATTCCTCAGAATTACCGGACAAATCTACGTCTGCGTGACGGACTACGTACATGCTGATAGCGTCCATTACACCACATGTGTGCTACGCGCAATTGCACGTCTCACCATTTGCTTCTCCGTCCCCAGATGTACACGTGACTTCGATAAATTAAACCACGCTCTACATACGCCAACTTTATTGCGCTTCGGGTCAGTGACCCGCGACCCGAAAACAATCGCAATCATCAAAACTCACTGCACGATACATCCGAACAAAAAACGGAACACGGAAGTCGCCCAGTTCGCGACGCCCGCTTCGCTAAGTAAACGCGCGTCGTCGAATCAACACATTATACTTGGCCGGACGAAACTCGAACACATACACTCACAAACACACACAGATGCAAAGTGATTATTTCGGACGAGTCACCGAGTTTGGCGCACGCGGCGGGCGTCTTGAAGCACCGCGGTTTGCGAGTGCGGATTAACGCGATTTCCAACGCGGAGACCGATTCATTTCCTCGAGCGGAGAAAGGCGCTGCTCCGTCCGAGCTCACCATTCGTCACCGGACCCTCTCCATCTACATATCCTTCCGCGCCGCCATCCCGCATCACCCATTCTTTCCCTTTCCTCTTCCGAGCCATGAAATATGCAGCCCGGAGAACCGGAAACAGCGCTCGTCTCTCTCCGAACGGAGAAAAATGTATACCCCCGCGCTCTTCTGGGTTTCCGGATACAAAACAAGGCGCACGAGAAGGAGAAAGCGAATTTCCGAAAACAAAGAGTTTTATTTGTTTTTATTATTATTTTTAACGTGCGGCGTGAAAGGGGACCAATTGAAGTAAGTAACGCCAGAGTGAAAGCAACGGAAAGTGTGGGAGAGGGAAAGGGGGGAAGGGGGGTCGGGCTCCCTTAATCAGGCTAATGCATCCCTCGACTTCGCTTTTTGGACTCTGTTCACCCGGTGCTAACACTAGTACACCCCTCCGCTAAAAGGGGCTAGAACAGCGCCGTTGAGGCCGCATCAAAAATGCAATTACGAATGAAGCGGACGAACGAACGTACCAACGAAAGACGAGAGGGACTAAAACAAAGCTTGAAACACGGGAACAGGTAGCGTCTGTATTCGAGTAAAACGTACCAAAAAAAAAAAAAAAAAATCGAAATTGCCGCTCGGTACAAAGAGAACCGACGGCAGAGGTACTTGCCGCTTCATTGAAAAGAACAACATAAAAATGCAAAGGATCGCAGCGACACGGGACAGGAGAAGAGGCCTGAATTAGGCTTCCAGCCAAATCGAATTACCGATGGTTCGCTACGTGTCCACTAGGTGGTGACGCTTGGCAGCGACAGCGCGCATGCAATGCTGGCTGCTATCGCCGAACGCGATCAAGTTGATGGCACGACCCCGAGCGACAGTGCTGGTTTTTTTTTTTTTTTTTTCCTTTCTTTTTTTAGTTTTGTTGACGGCGTTGTTTTTAGTTGTTCATGTATCACTTGATTGTTTGATCAGTTAACCTAATATTAGGAGGGCGATCGCTTTGTTGCTCCACTCTTGTACGATGCACGTGGTATAAATTGGCGCCGCGCTGTCAAGCCGAAGGTTATAATTGCGGTAAGATTTTATTTTATATAAGCAAAAGGCACAGCGTCATTAGTCGGAGAATTATAATTGCGAACAGTACGACAGGATAGCTGAAAAATAAATAAAAAGACGGGTTCAAGCATCTTAATAATCGGCAAGAAGGTTAAGCCTGTCAAAACGGCACATCTTCATATCCAGCTGAATAGACTCAATCTGTGACCCACATAACAGAATAAGACAACTGCCAAAAAAATAAGATATAAGGTGGTGAGGTTGTAACTGGAGCCTTCTGACTTCTGGTCATGTGTTTCAACCAAAAAAGAAAAACGCTGCACTCACTGCTAACAAAAAAAAAATGCAGGAAAGTTTTTTTGTTCTATGTAGAACGAGCTAAGAATATAGAAGAGTGCCCTACGTTGCTTTTGCTTCGTGAAATCAACACCGTCACCTATTTGTTGAAAGACCACACTTCTCTCGATGACAACGTGTTTCTAGCTTAGCGGATAATAGCTATTCCAGGCTGGAAATGATAGGACAGAGAGCACTATTAGTCGAAACCCTGATTCAAGAAAATGTCTCCAGGCAACCTCGCGAGCGTTTTTACTTTTGTAGAAACCGACAACTTAATAAACGTACGGCGCGGCGTATCAAAACAAAACAAAGAAGTACGATTTCACGAAGTACGAGCGAAACAAAGAAGTACGATTTCACTACTAGAAGATTTCTCCGACTGTGTACATGAGACACTTGAAAATAATAAGATAGCGCTTGCCTTGTTTGTGGATTTATCTAAAGCATTCGACACACTCGACCACAAAATTCTATTACGCAAACTCGAAAAGCACGGATTCAGAGGTCCTTTTAACCGATTTTTTACAAACTACTTTACAGACCGATTTCAAATGGTCAAAATTAGTCACAATACAAGTGAAAAAGTAAGAATCGAATGTGGGGTGCCGCAGGGCAGCACCTTAGGCCCCTTGCTTTTTAATATTTATGTAAACGACCTAGGATCAATACCGTTGCAGTCTAGAATATTTCAGTATGCCGACGATACCGTTTTATTATTACCACATTATGACTACGAGCAAGCGGTTCCTCTTTTTCAGAGTGAGATAAACTTATTAATAGATTGGTTCTCAAGTAACGAAATTTCTCTAAATACCAAAAAAACTAAGCTAGTATGTTTCCGTAACCCTCATAAGCGCATTGAACTTAAGACAAACATATATCTCCACCTTCATGAGCAAGATCAATCAATCTGCAGATGTAAGCCATTAACATATGAGTCTTCAGTCAAATATTTAGGTATATTTTTTGATGAGCACGTACTTTGGAGACAGCAGTTAGAACATATTACTAGAAGGCTCCGTTTAGTATCCGCGTATATATACAAACTAAAAAGTGCATGCTGTGTAAAATTACGACAGTCTATTTTTAGAGCTCTAGGGGAGTCAATCTTACGGTATGGAATAACGATATACGGGAATTGTTCAGGGTACAAAAGAAAGGGAATTGATAGGGTCATAAAGCATATTGCGAATAACGTTTCATATGGTTCAGTCCATGATGGCTTAGAACTGGAAGAAAAAATGAAGGCACTTGGCATACTCTCATTCGATCAATTTCATAAATATGTAGCAATAGCAAGTAATTATTATAAAAATGATTTCAAATACGAGGTTAAGAAAAGAAGTCTAAGGCGTACAGAGAGATTTATGTTGCCGAAAGTTCTAACAAATTATGGTAAAAAAGAAAGGAAATATTACATCCCTGCATTATTTAACGCGTTGCCAGAAACTTTAAGTAATTTAACATCCATTCGCGCGGTGAAACTAAAAGTCAAAAAATGGTGTCAAACGCTCGCTGGTAATACCTGTGGATAAAAGGTTGATATCGTTTGCATAGTGCACAGTTCTTCCTTATGTGTAATGATGTATGCAGTGTTTTGTTGGCTGCCTGGACCCACACACAAGCATTTCTGCTTTCGTGGGCCAGTACGCTATCTTGTATAAAATTTCTTTTCAGTAAATAAAGTATTATTATTATTATTATCATAATTTCGATGCGTGATTTCTTTTTTGGCTTTCTTATCAACTCATGCCGCAATGTGATTGGCTCCGGAGTGATAAGGGAATACCCTGGACTCGCCGCGCCACGCGTTTCTTAAGTTGTCAG
Source organism: Ixodes scapularis (assembly GCF_016920785.2). Classification (NCBI taxonomy): domain Eukaryota; kingdom Metazoa; phylum Arthropoda; class Arachnida; order Ixodida; family Ixodidae; genus Ixodes; species Ixodes scapularis. The sequence goes on along the minus strand of NW_024609882.1, from coordinate 8,460,413 downwards.
TGACCATATCATTGCACTTAGTCACAGACAAGCCAAGAAACTCTGGGCTTGGTGAGCACCAAGCATCTTAAAATCACTCGTCGGGAAATGAGCTCGCGTCATTAAGCAATCAGGGGCCCTAACCTACACGGTGGGACCGGGACGTCTCCGCCTGCCGCTGTTGGTCAGCAGTGCGGAGATCGTCAATCGCAGCATGTGGTAATGTCCCTGTTCCCGCACCCCCCCCCCCCCCTTCCCCCGTCCCGCTTAGTCCTACCGTGTAGACTAGGGCCACAGAACGCCGAAGAACGCGGAGTTATACTTCGTTTCAGTTCAAGTTCAAACGAAGCCGATGCAACAAGCGCGAGCATGTGGCCCTGAACAGTGCCGGCACTGCACGAGCGCGCGTGCTTCGCAGGGACGCTGAAAGCCCGGAGCTCGTGCCAGTAGCATCGGCTGCGTCTAGACCTAAGCTGGAACGAAGTATAGAAGCGTGAACATAAGCCAGGCATTGCGTTAAGATGTCAGTAGTCGATATATCTGGTGGACCCCGATGTGTTCCTTGGTCGGATCGATCGGAGCACATTTCCATGTGCGCCTGGAGAGTCTACGAGCTTTTGTCGACACCTGACATGGCGTTTCAGCCTAATCATGCGGGGGCAGTAACAGCCTATTACATTCTATGAAATCTGTGGCATTTCTCTTTAGAGCGCAGCTCTTATGCGCCCTTTTCCGACTTGAGCGGCTCGGCTACGGTGCCTGCAGCGCGTCTCCGACTGGTGTGTTTACCGTCCTATCCCGCCCATACATCAAAAGTGGTCCCAAAGTGGCAACAAGTGACGTCACAGAAGCCGGAGTGTCATGCTGTTGCATGTCGCGATCCTGGCGATTGGTCGTAGAAATGCTGGCGAAAACCACAGGCGAACGCGTCCCAACTTCCGGGCGTCCCAACTTCCGGCTGCTTTAGCTTTCGTGGACTGCCCCATTGGAGAGCGAGCTGCAGCAGAACAGGAGTCTGCCACATACACAACAGCTATTGGGACGCCGCCAGGTTCGTGACCGGCGACAGCATGACACTTCTATGACGTCATCAGGCGGAAATCGAAGGACCACTTTTTTGGACCCGGTAAACACACCAGGGCCCCCAAACTCGTCGAACACAAAGTTGGGGCCGAAGTTGACGGAGCACACCGATTGGTCTATCATGACGATGACTTCGCACTTTTTTCGCCAACGTCCAATCAGCGCGCTCTGTGAACTTTCGACTGCAACTTTGCGTTTGACGAGTTTAGGGCCCCAGTCGGAGACGCGTTCCAGGCACCGTAGCTCGGCCTCGCCGTCGCCGTCGGCATAACCGCTCGGTGCATTACGGGACATTTCCTATGATGCAACGCGCGGGGAAAAGGAGGGGGAGGACAAGGGGAGAAGGAGGGGGAAGAGAAGGGAAGAGGGGAGGAGGAGGGACGACGAGGACGAGAGGAGGGCGAATAAGGAGAGGAGGGAGGAGCTTGAAGGATGAGGGGAGGAGGAGGTGAAGGAGGAGGAGGAGGAGGGGTATACCCTCCCCTCAGTACCCTTCCCTCCTCCTCCTCAAGAGCTGCGCTCTAATTCGGCGTTACAGGGTGCTGTAAACGTCTTTATTTCAATAAAGCACTCGTAAGAGTCAATCGCAGTGATCGACGGAATTTGAAAGCATGATTAGATGTAAAAAAATATCGTAATTGCTGTGACACTCAGCCTGGTGAAACATGGTGTGCTCAATGTCACACCGCAAACTTTTTTTAGGTCTAAGAATTATTAAATTTTAATTATTCACCGAGCTCTCTTTGTAGTTTGCAGCCCTTAGCTTTTCCAAATACGCCTGATAGTCCACGCTCTTGATTTTTTAGGCTGACGCGCCGTTTCCAAACAAACCCACACGATGTGTGAGAAAACGCGCAGTTCCCAAACCGAAGTGCGGGCACTGCGCATGCCCAGAAACTAAATTTCCTGAAGGTGAGGTGTCTGCGCATGCGCCCTGTCAATAGCAGCGCCACCACAGCAGCGTGACTCAGCACCGCGTGTTGGTGTATAGACCTTTGCAAAAAGAGCATTCTGGCCGCCGCCATTTTGCGACTCGAGCGACCCCTATCAGCCAGAAATTTGTGCCACCCACCTGAGCTGTGGAAAGCCGGTCAGCGCGACTCCCCACCTGCATTGTGCATTCGGAGTTGGCCGACTCTTCTTGAGAGCTTTATTTAATTTGCCTGCTCAGGATGTTTACCCTATTTCTGTTATATTTCACTGTGAGAACCATGAAATACCGGGGCTCGTAGCCTGCTCGGCCTTTGCAGGAAACGAATGAAGAGGGCGAACGTCAAAAAGCCACGACGCCGGCCTTTCAATATTCTTTGAGGATTATTTCCGCTGAGATAATCTCAGAAAAGCCTTCCCGGCTATGTTCCCAGACTTGGCGGAAAACAGCTGATAGGTTTGGGTTGGAATATGGGGACGGAATCGACGCGTTCCTTCATTTGCTTTGGAGCGGTGCAAAAAAGCAGCTCTTCCAAAGGTGCACCAAAACAAGCCGGATTGCGTCCGATCGTTGTGAAGTGACTATCGTCGACACTGTATATTGCATTTGCTCTGTTATTTGAGACCTTTCTTAAATCGCGTTCGGATAACGTGGCACCGTGGGGTACGTGCAATTTATGTTGTTCGATTTATTTAACTCGTTGAATTTCATGTTGTGAGCGGGGAATACCCATGCAATTCCGCTATCCTGTGTGATCAAATAGTTTCGACAGTTTAGGCTTTCGCAGATTGACACAAATGAATGCATGGTGCCGTAAAAACATAAAACACTAAACATAAAATGGAACAAACACTCTAGTTGCATTTGTTCCGCCGCGCACAGACCAACCAAAAATGTCTTTCATTCATTTGTTTTTATTCCCAAAAATTAGTACAATGCTTTCTTAAAAACCTCGAGAAATTCTATTTACCATAGAACACGAAACAAAATATAAAACGACAGAGTTTAGCCGCCACCAGCGTCCGGAATTGCGGATGCGCGGGCTGCCACAGTCTACTGACAAGAAAATCCCCAGCCCAGCGCAGTCGGGCAACACTGACGTACACAGTTAAGTATATAGAAATCATGCTTATTAATTAAGGTGCTTTCTTTTGTTAGAACTTTTCAAAGTATCGTCGGCATTTTTTTTTTTTTTTTTTTTTTTTTTTGCTTTTTAGGTCGGTATAGGCGATTTGGAGGGAGTACTCGCGGGGGTAGAGTGGCCGAGAGGTGGGAGCGGTTCCCCCTTGGCCGTTAAAAAACGTCTCGGGTTTCGGGAGTCTGCTCGGACCGAGACCGGGAGAGCCCGCGCTTGGAGATGCCTGTGGCTTTTAACCGAATCTGCCTGTATATAGAGTTTCGCCACTTAGTGTCAGATGGCCGCTTTTTGCCCGGTGTAGTAATTTAGCCGTTGGCGCCAGCCAGACTGGGAAAAATGCAGGGGACGACTTTGGAAGGAATTTGCTTTTTGGCGGTTGGAGCGCCAGGCTGACAGTTCGCCGACCATTGGGTAATGGTGTACCACGTGGGAGTAGCGGAATTTGAAGGGATTGGTCGGTCCTTGAGGGGAAAGGAGGTCCCTACGAGCCTACAGAAGGAGTGCCAAAGGATTTTCAGGGATAGATCTTTGGATTGGATCCGATTGAGAGAAATCGGGAATGAGGGTCAAGACTCTAGAAGAGGCAGGATGGCCTCCCGAGTTGGGACTTGTAACTAGTGTAAAGAAATGCACATAGTTCTCTACAACCAGTGAGTCGACCCGTCACTCAGCGACGTTCGTGCCACCGCGCTCCAGAACATCTGGGCGGAACCTGCCTCCCTCTCCACCGGGAGGTCCAATAACTTAACTTACACTCTCGCAGTTTTACACCTACACTCTGGCAATCTCGAACGCTTCGTTCGAGACTGCCACTGGAAAGGTCTATAAAGTGCGACTGTGGAATATGCTGCTTGGGTATGAAAAAAAATGGCACTATCATTTAGACACGTCCTCAACATAATGAAAGACTCATTCACTCAGGAAGTTTATGCGGCGGTGCTAAGCACATTTTGACCAGAGGCACATTTGTTTTAGACAGTGACTAAAAAAATATTCGTTTATATCCTCACAATCATACATGGGTAAATTACTTTCAAAACGTAATTTAATTACAATTACAATTACTTAGCTCCCAAAGTAGTTTAACTACAATTACAATTACTACTTCACGAAAGTAGTTCATTGCAATTACAAATTACTTTTTAAAAGTAATGCAATTACTTTACAATTACTTATTTCTGAGAGTTACCCCCCACCTTGGGCCATATAACTGTAAACGAGTTATATGGCCACTGTATAAATGTTGCGCTTTGTACTTTCCTTTTATGAAATTTGTTAAATGGGATTATAGAACTTAATAGTTTGGAGTAATGAACTCCTGCGTTCATATATTCTCAAAAAGTAAAAATGCAGACAAATTCACAGGTGCGAGGTGAATCTCCTTAGAGCTTATCCAAATGGTATCCAATTCAAACCAGCAAAACATAAACTTAAATATAATACATGGAAACAAATATGCGACAGTACTGGTATCATAAAACTCAGGTAAAAATGGCTAATAAGAGAAACTTGTAAACGACGTGAAACATTTAAAGAATATGCCAACTTACGAAAACATTTCAGCCACGATCATTCGCTACCTCTCCCTGTCTGTGGACTTGTAACATGCCGGATGTGGGTAACCATAGCACACAAACTGTGGTCGCTTCCACAAAACTAGTGTCAGAACAGCAGCAACTCTATTGCCAGGGATTCTGGGTTTATGCAGTGCCCGGTAACACCCAAAAAGCTCCTGAGATAGATAATAAATTTAGGATCGTCATGTAGCTAATCATTAGGATAGCAATGATTGTATCGAGGTTATGCGTCTCATAAAGAAGACCGATTTCAATTTAGCATGGCAAGAACAGCCTCGAAAAATTCATGATACACTGTAAACGACTTCATTTTCGCGAATTTCGCGAATCGCCTACAATTCGCGAAAAAAATGTGAACACATTGGAATCTATATTGTGACTGCACCGCGTCGCGAAAATTACAACCTGCGAATTATTCCGAAACTGCGGCCTCTTGGACGCCTCGATTTCATGATTTGCTTGGACGTGTTTTAGCTGGAAGATATAGACGAGCTATTATAATTATTTTTTTTATATCTGTAAGTATTATTCGAAGTGACAAAAAAGTTGCCTACCTGAAAATGTTTCCGCAAATTGGAGGTCGCCTTTCGGTTTGTTGAATTTGTTTTCAGAAACGGTACGGAGAGTTTGCTCCTCACGATTATAGTATTTACATTGCTGCTAATCTGTTTAAAGAATTTTTCGTAACAAGGCCCCGGCAGCTTTTCCTTTTCCATTGTAGATAAGGCTGTTGCAGGTTCTCAATGCAAAGCAGCACTGTGCGCCTCGGGACGGTTCCACAGGCAAAGGACGAGAGGACAACGCGTGGAAGGTCACGATAGAGGTGTAAAAACAAAGTGCAAGCCAAGCCGTCAATAAAAAAAAAAGAAGCCTTCAACGAACAACAAACGTAAAAACAAGCTCCTTACAGTTTAAAGCCGTGGTTTATAAGGTTTGGAATCTCGTCCAATCAGGCTGACAAACGGTTAAAAGGGTTAGGTAGAGCGAACACTAAATAATGAAGATTTATACAGAAAGGTAGACGAGTATTGGGAGAAGGAAGAGCAGTGTAGCAACAACAGTTGGAAGTAAGGCAGGGTGAGTCGTGTTAATGAGACCTGCTGCTTCTTTGCTTCTTCGCCTCGATGCTAGAGTAGCACGACTTACTGTTACTGGTACCAACGTACGAGATAGAGAAGAAGGACGTGAAAAACTCATAAAGAAAAGAGAATAATTTCATGAACAAAAAAAATTCCAAACTTGACTGAAATATATAAGCGAATATGCTAGCGGCGAGGACGCGTAAGGAGAACCTCGAACCTCCCCGCCTCGACGGGATGATGTGATCGGAGCCAACCAGCTCGACTTCGACCCCCGATGCCCCCGTGTAAGAATGAGAAATAAGAAAGACCCCTAGAAACAGGAGCAACAGGAAGCGAACGAGACGAAGAGTCAGATTCAACTACGACAGGAACGAAAACGGACGCGAATGTAGCCCTCATTTATCAAATTATTTCTCAAATTCTTCATTAAATCGTTTTACAGTCTACAAAATCCTTCATTCCGTTCTATCCCAGCCTCCCTTTCCCATCCCTCTTTTTTTCTTTTTTGAGCAGGTTGGGAGACACTCTCTCCCCTGTCGCTTTGGCTGTGCTGTCGTCTCCGTGGCCAGGGGGAAAAAGCGCCGCCGCCGCAAAATCTTGCATAAGTAATTGTAATTGTGCCTGAAATTTAGCAATTACTGACGCTAAAAAGTAATTAAATTACAATTACAATTCCTTTTAGCCAAAAGTAATTATTACAATTACAAATTACTAGGAAAAGTAATTAAATTACAGTAATTTAATTACTGTAATTGAATTACTACCCAAGTATGCTCACAATGTAGGCCAGGCCCAAGCGAATCTATACCCCAGCCGCCTGAAACTGGCTCGTCAGGTGGCTCTTTTAAATTTTCGAAGTCTGCACTTCAAGTACCATCTGATCTGAAGTGTCAAGTGCAAAATCTTCTCATGCTAGTAACGCAAAGGTAAGGCAACAAGAAAAGGGTAACTCGCGCCCACGAAGAAAGAAAAAAAATGACCGCCGACGACATCACATGTTGAGGGAACATCGCGACCCCTACCGCTGTTCCTGCGTGACTGAAACGCGGCAAACTCCCGAGAAGCCCCAAAAAGACTCGCGCATTTCGGGACGCTTCTACACCAACAGGAGGAGAAGCAACGTCGGCAGCCATCACCATAAACACGGGTTCCAGAAGAAAAAAACATAAACAAAAAGAAAACAGGCCGACGCGCAAAAGCCACGGAAAGCCCAAGCGTAACAACTTTTCCCCCGTGGAGAGTTTCTCCCCTCTAGTTTATTCCACCATATTCAGAGACGGGCAAAGAACACGGGGTGTAGTACGTAGCCTTCTATTTGCTTTCTAGAAGCTGCGTGCTCGGTGAGCGCATATTTGTAGGTGTGTTTATTCTCCACGATAAAATCCAGAAAAAGAAAGTGGTGGGAGAAGAACGGCACTTCGCTTCGGTGGTGTACGATATAGCTTCCTGTACTCCGGATTCTGTGCCATGCTTTAGCTAGTACCGTCACCTACGTTACCGTCTCCCGCCTTAATATTTTTTTATTATATAATTTTTAGTTGTCTTGCATTTTGCATGCATATCGGCGCTTGAATTTATGTTTTCTGGAATCTTAGTCGTTGTTTTTTTTTTTTATATATTCGATTCAGCGGTGTTGGCGCAAGTTAGAGAACGTTCCAAACGCTGCTATGCCTGGCTGACTTTGAGTGCGAAGCAGGAGAAGCTTAAAGACTCTGCCTTGTTTGTCACCAAACCCGGACTATAAAAAAAAGTCCTTGTTTTTTCATGAAGTTCAGCGTTCCCTCAGCTTCGAATCAACTCTTTTTAAATCTTACGAAGTACAGAGTGACGTTCAAGTTCTATTACATCTCCAAGTATCGTTTTTTTTTTTTTTTTTTTGTATGCGTTAGGGCATTTAAGATTGATAAAATGCGAAATAAAAACACTGATTTTACGAAACATATGTTTGATACCTCTGTGAAGTGGCAAAATGTAATGTTCTTTTTTCCGGATAACGTTAATTCAGGGATTGACCAATCAGTGCTTCACTCCAGTTGCAGCGCGGTTTACGTGCGACGCTCGGAGTCAGAGACGGGAGCGTATTCGCCGAACAGTAGGGAGTTTTAGGGAACCGTTTTTGCACCTCCGATACTGTACGATGGACTATCCGGTACGAACTGCGCATAGAGGGCCCATGGTACCGTATCGGAGGTGCAAAAACGGTTCCCTAAAACTCTCTAGTTATGCCCCATTCCCACTATGATAAGGGCACCTTCTAGCTCCATCGTGGTTGGCCTGCGAGTTGCGGATCCTCCGCGCGTGGCATGGGCTCGCGACCCAAAAGCAAGAGTGGATTTGCCGATTGCAAAGGGACGTGCGCTAGATGTCCCATGAAGACGCTGTCGCACAGTTCATTGACAATACAAAAGAAAGCCTGCAGACACGGAATGAGTCATGTTTCTTCCTTGTATGATGGACATAGGTGTCGTACAAAAATTGCCGGCAGATATGTTGGAAGCGTGTGGGAAGGAAACATCTTTCCAAGATGCTTGATTCGTGTAAGAATATAATTCTTTCATTACGTCCTCAGCGAACGCTTTGTTTTCTCAACGATGTATGTACAGTGTAAGTGCGGCTCTAGGCTGGCTACGTGAATGAGGTAGTAATTACCTTCCATAGAAGTAACATTAAATTTCTCCTAGTAACGGGAGTATAAGAAAACAATTCCTTCGTGCGTCTCAACTTCTCGTGGTTTTCAGTTTTATGCAGCTTCAAGGGCCTTCACTTAAACGAGAAAGATAAATCTGGTAATAAGATAATTTTAGGCGTTCTTCGGCTTGCCCATGTCTTACACCCTAAATAGAGTCTTTCAAGCACATCCCTGAAAGGATTGTTTGTAAAAAAACTGATAGTTTTTTTTTTAGTTCCTTTTTTATTCTAAAGAGTGCTTCGACAACCAGTTGCCTTTCTAGTGCGCCAGGGGCGATAGTTCTTGAAGTCAAAAAAACCTTTCCAAAAGATTTTTTTTAGAGTGTTAGAGAGTTTAGTTGTTGCTCACCTTCGGTGATGGGCGAGTGGATGAGCAGACCGTCGTCGCGAAGCCAGGCGGTGATGACAAGCACGTCCTTGGCGAACGACGGTAGGTGACAGCGGAACAGAGCCGCGTTGCCCCTCGTGACGAATTCGTCGTAGGCTCGGACCTCGAAAGGTTGAGACACCACTGAAATGAAAAACGAGGAACCCTGAAAATCGGCCCATTCTGTCGCAGGATACCTTGTTACTAGTGATGCGCGTCGTCAGAAGCACGTACAGAACGAGAATATTTGAATGCACTTTATTATTTCGTAACAAAACAAACAGATTAATAGAATTTTGTATGACAAACAGAGGAAATTTTCAAGCTGAGGTGCAATAAACGTTACATCAAAAACCAAGTGCTACTCTTTTCACCCTGCAACCGATGAGGTGAACAAGTTAGGTCAATCTCGTTTGCTTGATGGTACGACGTTTAGGTGGATCTTCTAAGCGGAAATGGCTCGCAAGTTATTCATAATTATAGTAACAGTGACGATGAAATTATCTATCGTACATTTTTCGCATCAGGCGCTTCTTAACTCGCTCAATTTCGTTGCACTAATTAGAAAACAAAGAATTCCACGCTACGGAGCTGTATTCAAATTTTGAGCGAACCAAGGAACAAAATGAATAGATCAAACATATAAAGCTAAAAAAAGTTACGCGTCACTCGTGAAATCAGCCCCAGTTTACGTAATGAAGTGCCCACTATTCAAGCGGCATGTTTGTTGTTGTTGTTTTTTTTAATCTGAGACAGTTATTAACAAGAAGGTGAAAGTCACGCATGACACGCTGTATGACTGTTGCACACGGAAGTATGTATTGAAAACCTATCTGATCGCGCTTCCTGGACAGGGATACACTTTTTATCTTTACTGGGTTCAAAGACAAATTATTAGATGATCACCACCTTGACATGTTATTAATATCTTGTTGCAAAAAATAAACAGTCCCCAATGTCACAAACCGATGAATATAGCTTGATATCATCAGCAAACAGTAAAATTTTAGCATATTTACCAGAGAAAACAATATCATTTATAAATACAAAAAGGGAGTGACCCCAGGTTTTAGCCCTGTGGCACTCTTGACGTTGACGGAAAATGATAAGATAATATATTCGAAATCCCAACCAAATTCTTGCGCGAAGAAGGGTATGACTTCAAAAAGGAAAGCTATTGTGGACACATGCCATACAACCGAAGCTTCGACAATAATAGGAAATTATTTACGCTGTCAAAAGCCTTGGACACATCTAAGTAGATGGAACCCACTCGCCTTTAGTGAAAAACCACCGAAGTCGAATAATTAAAGAATGTTCATAGGTTATTGTCGACTGATCTGCCCTGAAGGAGCCTATGCTGATCATAATTTATCTTTTGGCGGAACTAAAAAGAAAGTTGCGCATGCACAACAATTTCAAAAACCTTCGAGAAAGCGCGAAGAATAGAATCGGGTCGGCAGTTATTTACCAGACAAGCGTCACCTGCCCTAAAAATTGGCACTCTAATGGCTTCTTTTCTTTGCTGTGAAAAAATACCATACGAAATAGATAAGTTAAAAATGTGCCGTAAGATAGGAGCCAGAATGTCTCCGCAACATTTGATAACAAAACAAGAGATAGAGCCACCATCTAAAGACTGCTTAGGTTTGAGGCGCCTAATCGCTAGCAACACCTCGTCATCAGATCATCAGATGTGTCGCGAAAAGGATGGCTATCGTGGTTTTCGGTAACTTAGTCAAAATGTTGTTTCGATGGCGAATGCACAAAAAAATCACGAACTAAAATGACCCGCAAAAGTATCTGCAACCTTTTCACTTTAAAGACTTGTAAACAGAATTGTCAAGCAAGGTGATTCCGAGGTTCTTTTCCGGTAAATTTTGTTTCGTGAACTTTCAGAAAGCTTCTAGGTCACACGTCAGATTGCTCTCAACAGATTCGCAATAAAACAGTTCGTCACACTCCTACTGCTTCTTAACCAAGTCAGATATATAGCGAATATTTCATAAACATATAGATCTGAATTTATATACTGCCTATAAAATCTCTGTTGTTTTACGTAAAGAGAACTCCAAATCAGAAGAAAACCAAGAAGAATATTTTGATGATCCAATTACTTTTTTTCAGAATATATCGTTCTAGCGCTCGACGAATAACAGAATCAAGTTTTCAACGGCTGACTGCACGCAAGATTGGCACAACACATTTGTCCAGTCATAACTTTCAACGTACCTGTACAAAGTTAAAAAGTCACCTTTTTTGAAATTAAAGATGAAGGCGACTATTTTGTAGTATTATCTGCAGGCAATCGACAAGATATTGTAAACGGCGGGTGAAACTCGTCATTGCTCACCAAGGGCTGAGACGCCGGTGTGACACAGGACGCAGATGAGCAAGACAAAACAAACAAACAAAAAAGATCTAGTACGTTCCTTTCTCTATTTTTAAAAATATTTCAGGGATGTAGGTCGTTGAAGTTTACGAAGTCAAGTAAAAACGATGCCTTCCTTGTCGTTTATGAATTAACGCCGGTGCTAAACCAGAAGCCCAGTCTATACCCGGAATATTAAAATCACCCCATATCTACACCCTATACTTAGTAAAGTGAATTTTCTCTTGTATCATATTTAAATGGTTTACGAAATGCACATGATTGTACAGAAGAGGGAAGTAAGGAAGTAATAATTTTCAATAAGAAAATTAAAATCATTTTTTGTCTGCAGCTCTACAACATCGGCCCTAATTACGTTCTTGCATGGATCCAATCTTTTCTGACTAACCGTTCTCAATTTGTCACGGTCAATAATAGCATGTCTCCCCATGTGTCCGTTACATCTGGCGTTCATCAGGGGTCAGTTTTAGGCCCCTCCCTGTTTTTAATTTATATTAACGTTTTGCCTATTATTGTGTCTTCGTCTATTTATGTCTTCGCCGATGACTGCTTAATTTGCTGTGATCTTCAAGATATTTCTGATTCGTTGGCACTTCAATCCGACATGAACTCTGTCTCTCGTTGATGTCAGTCGTGGCTAATGAAGCTTAACAATAATAACTGTAAACACAGGGAGTTTCCCGTAAGCCTAACGGCAGCTAGTCCTTGTTATTACCTTGATGGCAACTCTTTGGAACAAGTATCGTCTTACAGATATCTTGGTGTTCACTTAACTTTTCACCTTTCATGTAAACCCCACTTTCAGCATATCACTTGTCGTGCTAACTGCATATTGGTTTGCATAATACGTAACTTCTTATTAGCACCTGTTTCATTTTAATTGGTTTTATATCAAACATTTATCAGACCAAACCTGGAACGTGCAGCCTCTATCTGGGGACCCAGGTCAGTACACTCTCGTCATGGCAGTAACGTCTATCCTAAACATACTTGTACAAGTTACTGAAAAAAGTAACCGATTACAATTAAAATTACTTCACTGTAAAAAGTAACTGATTGCAATTACAATTAGAGCCTCAAAAAGCAGTAAAAAATTACTCTAAAGTAAACGATTAGTTCCCACGCTATTTTTCATGAAATGTTTTATTTTTTTTATTACGGTAGCATAATCCTAGGAGTCTCGCGCTCAGTTGTTCCGAAAAACAAAAAAAAAAAAAAAAAAATTGACCGTTTTTGTTTAAAGTTGAGTGAGTGACGCCAACCCACCCAATCCCTCTCGTAAAATATAAATAAATAAATAAATAAAAAGAGTGCTGGTTAAATACGTTGCTCACAAGAGGCTGGATAAGGTCATACCTGGACGTAGCCTCCGGTGTAGCTCCCCCGAAAATATACCCAGGAAACGAAGCATAGTGAAGTGGCCTACCAATCCTCGAAATCCCGTGCTTAGCGCTTTCGAAAAAAAAAAAATAATAATTGAACGTTGCCGAGAGCTGAGTGACTCCAGCACGTCCAACCCCCCTCCCCCCCCCCCCCCCTTTCCAGAAAAAATAAATTTAGAATCGTTTCAAGGGGTAATTTTGTAATGTATTCCTACAAAAAGTAATTCAATTACAAGGATCGTTACTCCTTAAAGGAAGTAATTGAAGCGTTACAAAATAACAGTAATATGTAATCGATTACAAGTAATCCATTACTTGTAAAGCGTTACGTACAAGTCTGATGTCCTTATGGACAACAGAGGGGGTATTCAGTTGTTCTTTCTCCAAGACGTGCTTTCCATCTCCGATAACACTTGACGACTTGTCATTTTCGAGCGTGCACACGCGGCCAAAGCACAGAAAAAAGAAGGAGCACGCGCTCGAGGCTGGTCATCCAAAAGAGGAGCACTGGATTTCTTGTATTTTAGAGCGCAGCTCTTAGGCGCCCCTTTCCGGCTTGAGCGGCGTCAGCGTCGCCGTCGCCGTCGCCGTCGGCGTAACCGTAAGGCGTCGGCGTAACGTGTCGCCATGACGCGTCGGCGTCGCCGTCGGCGCAACCGTAACGCGTCGGCGTCGCTGTCGCCGTCGGCGTAAACCGTAACGCGTCGGCGTAGTTGTGCGGTGCATTATGGGAAACATCCCATAGTGTACCGCGGTGACGCGCGCGTTACATTATGGGACGTTTTCCATAATGCACCGCGTGGGAGGGAGGAGGGGAAGGGGTAGGGGGAGGAGGAGGGGGAAGGGAGGAGGAGGGTAGGAGGAGGAGGGAGGAGGAGGAGCACGGCAGGAGTCGATACGGAGGAAGGAGGAGAGGGTAGGGACGAGGAGCAGGGGCATACCATTCCCTCCGTACCCTCCGCTCTTCCTCCTCAAGAACTGCGCTTTAGTTCGGCATTAGAGAGAGTCGTAAGCGTCTTTCATTTTTCCTTTTAATGGCACTACATTGCCGTGCACTTTTCGCGTTCTGCAAATTTACCATGCAAGGAAAGATATCCAAGCTAATGGAAGTGCATTGCTGTAATCCCGTTCCCCAAAAAGGGTCGCCCTGTTGAACGACAACAGCACTTATCCTGTGTACAAATCACGTGACACCGAACGCTCGGAAACTTCAATGGGTATCCACATTTGAGCTTGAAATTAACTCGCGCAATTTTTAAAACGTGCATTCATTTACCTCTTACGTTCGTCCCCATGAAAGCAGTTACTGCATTGACTGCAGTTACTTGGAGCCATGCACCGGAAAACTGAGGAAGAGGAAGATATGAGGGCGGGCGGGGACATCTCAACGCCGAGCTCTGGCTGGAATGATTAATGGGTAGACCTAATGCCCGATTCGATTTGAATGAACATCGTGCCGGCGTGCAGTCGTGTATCACTACTGCGTGAGCACGTTAAAGACCCCAGGTTAGCAGTCGTACTACACTGGCGAAATTGCTCATTTACAGTGTAAACCAGTGTCGCCCCTACTGGCAGACCGACCCTACGCTGTATAAATCCCTAAGATGTCCAATTTGACTTCGGCTTTGGGTAGACCTAAAGCTATAGCTGCTTTTGTCTCCACTCCACTCGTCGAACGCTTCAAAACTCCGAATGCGGGCGTCCGGCGTTTGGCTCCAACATTCGAAAGCTTTCGACGAGTGCAGTGGAGACAAAGGCAGCTATAGCTTTAGGTCTACCCACTAATCAATCCAACCAGAGCTCGGCTTTCTGATGTTCCTGCCCACTCTTGTCGCTCTCTCTCCCTCAGTTTTTGAGCGCGTTGAAGAAGTTGTGATACGACGGGCTCCAACTGAACCTGGTGCTTCCATATTTGCATATTTAAAAAAAACACCAAAAAAACATACAACTAAGACTTCAGGTAAATATTGCAATGCCTCAGTTTGGCTGAGAGACCTGACACACTGCTCCAAGGAATAAAAGGAGCTTTAAAAGGAAGCGCACTGCAGACATATTTTCTGAACAATACGTAGTCACAACGTTGCCTATTTTGATTCCGCCCAAGTCATACATATCTTTCTGCGCCCGTATGCAGCACGCAGGAAGATACTCGAAACGGCCTTTCGCCACCTTGGCTCTTTCTAGAGATATTGAGTTATTCACTCGATTCCATGGCCTGGAGAGCTGCGAATCGATTAACTCGCGTCACGTACTCTGGCACGGGTGTCACGAACAAATTAATCATTTAGCTTGAAGCGTTTCACAATGGGCGTGGCCTCAAAACCCGGGAAAATAAAGCGGTCACGCCCCGTGAGTGTACCCCGCCCCATTCATGAAAACCGCGATCCTCTTGGCACCAGAAAGAAAAAAAAACAAGCATACATAACATAAGGTGGAAAGCTTCACAAAACGCGTTCCTAAAAAGTGGTTTTCGGCTTCATCAATTCTTCGAAGCAAGGAAAAAAACGACACGTGATTTAACCCTCGCTTCACTTTTCACGCGCACAACCGAAGAAACGGAGGGGCAGCGTTGGCACAAAAGACGCATGATTCAAGCGTTTCAGCTTCGTTTCACTAAACGCACCTTGGTCCTTGGCCCCCAACCTTTTTACTGGCAAGCTTCTCGCGCACAAGTGAACCGAAATGAAACATACTAAAACCACCTAACTACATGCACAGATTTAAGCTGCTTTTTTTTTTCTTGTTTTTTGGTACCTTCTGACCCCATTCAGTTGATGAATTGCAAAGTCTACTACTGCATTCCTTCGAGACTCTCATTTCTCGCTTGGCGTCCCCCTCTCAAAGAACCGCCAACTTGTTTTGCTTTGTATTGTTCTCACGAACATCGATTCTGAGGAAGATTTTTTTTTATGTTTGTAGCAATTTTTTTCACCTACTCGCTCCCGTTTGACATTTTTCTCGCTCTGAAGACAGAAAATGTATATCTATTAAGTTGTTGTTGGATTCGCTTTAACTTTTTCATCATTTGTCCACGCCATAGGCCCTCGCGCGGTTAACTGATAATACACTATTTAGTTTCGGTGCAACTTTGCTCTCAAATTTATTTTGGCACCCACACGTTCCTTTTTATTTTAATTTATTGAACTGGAATGTCATGACCTTGCAGTTTCAACCTATATTTTGACGAAGTCGCTGCCACTCGAACAAACGACCTGCCCGGGCTACCACACTCGATTAGATTGGCTTTTTATGCAGAAGTGCTTCGCATGGTAAAAATCAAACGGCACTAAAGGAAAATAATTATTAAATTACGCTCGATATATCTCGATATATTATATTGTAAAAATAGTTTGATACCTTACAGCTTAAAAATATTACATAATACACGAAGTAATAATCATAGACGTCTGTGTATTTAGTCTCCGAAGGCTTAGGAGCTATTATGTTAACGCTTCTCGCTTCTTGCCTCTCATTATTGCTCTTCAGCCAATGAGATCGCGTTACTAGCGTATAAGAACGCAGGAAACCAAATCACAAAGCAAGGGGCGTGAACACAAGAAGCCACGCCCCTCGTTCCTTAAGCTCTCAATGGACTATAGTAGTCGTGTCTTATAAACTTAAATGTAACCTTCCTCAAGTCATTACTCTCTGTTTTTTTGCGAGTCTCGGTTTATCTTGTGCGTATTAATTACGAACAAATAAAACTATAAGGTCGCGCTTATTTAAACTCTTGTAAATGAACAAAACCGGAGTAGCGCAGGTGTGAAAAAAAGTTAACCACAATTAATTTTTCTTTTTTTTTTCTCGTGGTTCTATTTAATACGATTCTCAAGGGAGCCTTAAATGTCGGATACAATATCGTCCCATGTGCTCATTGCAAGCCATAACTTTGTTTAACTACCACTCCAAATCATCACCCGACGCTTTCAGAGCTGACGTTCGCTCATAAATCACACTCACAGTTCCCCGAGTTCCGCCACTCGCGCATCAGCTTCTATTTTTTGTTCAAGCTTAAATATAAAAAAACGCCCAAAGCACATCGTGTTTTTTGCGGTTTTTTTTCCTTCTAAAACAAGCTGCTTTGAGTCCACTAAGCATGTCCTTTGTATCGACGGGGGAAAAAAAACGCACCATACAGTGTTTATTTATTATAAAGGCGCCGGAGCGATAATCCCGAAGAGCGCGAAATTAATGAAAAGCCTGCAAAGTCGTGACTCCAACAGTGCGGCCTAATAAATCCCAGTTTTCCTGTGTCCCATTTTCACCGCCAGGTTGCGCCAGTTTGCGCTACGGGTTTCAACGGGCACTTCAGCTCCCCTTATTTAAAGTCACGTCTTTGCCGCTTGGTGGCGTCGCCTCTTCTGGACTCGAGCATTTAGTTCTCGTGACTTTTCGCTTCATTTTGTTCATTTTAAGTAAGCGAACGACAGAGTATCTAAACACTGACAGGGTTAGAACGTCAGGGAGGTCTTCCGGCTATTCCGCCTCCAGCGCGACCTACACACCTTCGATGATACTTTGGAGTCTCGTGAACCCTCGAGCGTGCGCGGGCAGCCTGAGCACTGCGGAAGGCAACGTTTGCATGATGGAAGGCGGACAATATAAAAAAAAATACGCCCTCTCGTTCTCAACTTGTCAGTGAATTCACATAAAAAGTGTGACTAAATAGCCTGTCATCTCTCCTCGTGTTTTTCGCAAGTTTACTCCTGTCATCACCTCTTTTGTCCCGGATAAATTATGCGCCCTATATGGAGATATTGCAGGAAGAACACACGGGAAAATGTCCACTGTCCCTAAGCAACGAACGGCAAAATAAGAAGAGTGCACAATTAAAAACAAATTATTTGAGTTAGACTTTTTTTAGCCTTGCAAAAGCCGTGATAATTTGTGTTGGCCTATGTAATTGGATTGTTTATTCGGAACAATGTAGGCCACACTATTCTTTAAAACGCTAAATGTTTGTCAGCTGCAAGATGGCTCGCTGCAGCGGTGCAGCATCGCAGTAAAAAAAATGAAAGACGTTTACAGTTTTCTGTAACACCGAATTAGAGCGCAGCACTTGAGGAGGAAGAGAGGATGATACGGTGGGGAGGGTATGCCCCTCCTCCTCTCCTTCTCCGCTCCGCGGGGTTACGCCCTGTTGCATTTTTTCCGTAATGCAACGCGCGCAATTACGGCGACGGCAACATCTGCTCAACCCGGAAACGGACGCCTAAAGGCTGAACTCCATGAAGCGAATTTTGCGCCGAATAACTGAAGAACGCCGCCCGACGGCACGCTCGCTTTGAGCGCGACGTAGCAGCCACTGTGTTGAATCTACGCGCAGAACAAAAGCCGTCGGGGAAAATTCGTCAGTTATTCGTCAGCAATGGCGGCTGTAATTTGGCGCGTGTGTAAAGCGTCTATATCCATAGCAAGGTCGAAATTATTAATGTATTTCAGGTATAAAGTAGCAAAAATATGCGCGGCCTCGCTTAAGACCTCTCCATGATCCGAGGCATCAAATTTCTAAACTAAATAATTAAAAAAAAAGTTATATATGAATGCGCAAAGTCGGATCCTTTAGAGTGCCGCGTCCTTGAACTAATTAAGGACTTCAGATGATTCAGCACACGCTTCCATATGTACTAAATTCTTCGAGTATAAATGTATACTATTGATTCGATAAATAAAAATTAAAACAACAAAACTCAAAATATTTTCATATTTCCTGTATGTTTTTTATCTATAAATTATTGATTATTTATTCTGCATTATAAATTTGTATTTTTTTTTTTTTTTTGTTCTGTCGGCCGACCCGCCAGTAGAGGGCAAGAGGCTTTGTCAAGCTGCCTTTCTGCAGCTTCTTTCCCTGCCTCCATCGCCCATTTTGAACGCGGCAGTAAACAAAATTAATTAAATTGAAAATATAAAATTTCATAACGTCCGCTGTGAAGTAAAAGGTTTGTTTAAAAATTGGAATAGCTTTAGTTGCATATTTCTGTCCAAAATACGCAGCACTCCGTGTAGCGGCTTTGAACGTAGATCGCCAGGTATCCAGCCATTTTTAGCGCCCCTTCCGGCAAAATAAGCTAACACTTCTTTCCAGCTCCCACCACCAAGGGACACATATGGTAAGCGAGAATGTCCGATAATATCTCTAGCGCAATTATTGAACAAAACCATTATTGTTTTGAAACAATCATCCCCTTCCACTGCCGCAACAAGTATCCTGCTGAACGTTCTCCTTCTAAACTAAAGTGTTATTTGTGCAATTTGAACAACGTACATAGGTCACAGTTAACGTCCGACAATGAGCATATCAAAATTGTTTCAGTAAACAGATTAAAAAATCGACAAAAAAGATTAACTAATATTCAAGGCGTAAAGCATGTAATAATAATAAAATTGCGCGTTACGGTTGATGTTCGCGCGATGAATTATTTGCAGATCACTTCCAAGCACGCAACGAAGACCCTTATTCTGAAAAGAGCGTTTCCGCCGTGATACAAATCTCCGACGCGCTGCACTCCGTCTATGTTACACTCCATTCAGCTCTAAGCTGGCAGTTGGTTAGGAGTTACGTGTTCACCAGACCGATCACACGCATCTCTTTCATCACGTGACTCGGCTTTCTGCGCGTGAGTATGGGCGGGAGCGTGATCAGGCTGTTAAAGATAGGCGTGTGATTGGTCCAGTGAGAACGTAGCTTCCATTGCACTGCCAGCCTTGCGGCGAACAAATTAGGGTTCTCCGCGGGCTCGATAATACAGCTCCTACTCGAGTAGTTGTTCAAACTAGTTTGGAAGAAGAACTGGTAACCACTGGTTCTGTGGCAATTTACTCTGAGATGAAAAGCCCAGACTGTATCAAGGACTTACGTTAAAGATATGCCTCGAGCGCTTTAGTTGATTAACGCACCCCAAATGACCATCATTGAGCACGTTTCTAAACAGAGCTTCCACTCATTGAGCTCCGAATTACATGCTCGCGGTTCGAGTTCCTCTGCGGCTAGCTTTTGTTTTTATTTTCTTCTTCGTCACCGTTTTCTTGTGATCACGCATGCTGAGCCTCTGTATATTTCAAATATATAAGTAACGTTTTTTGTGTTTTTTTCAAACAAGCACTTGACGGTTAGCTGTTAATCTTTCTTTAAAATAAATGCTACGTATAAGAGATTTTTGGAAATAATGTATGTAACGTCTAGTCGTACATCCACTACAGGGACCCTAAGCCCAAAGATGAATGGTACTGTCAGAAAATTAGATCATTTCGCAAAGGGTCATGCTAAAAAGTCAACGTAGTCTTTATTTAAATGCTTTATTGGGCTTTGCCGCTATTTCAGATCAAAATATTCATTCAGAGTATAGGTGGCACTAGAGGTATTCTCTGAAAAAAATATATGAGTTCAACAAATTGAGAAGTGTTTAGTTCCGCTAAAATAGATGCGCTGGGCATATCTCTGAGCGTTTAATGACTAGACCACGCAATTTTAAGATAGTTTTATATATTTGAACACTTGTAACGCAACACTGCCAGTATTGTTTTGTTTGTTTTATGATTTGGGAATACCGCCGGCAGCTTCAGTGAAAGAAACGACTTCAATTTTAAAATTGCCTAAGCAGTGAGAATTTATAAGCCGTACGTTGCCTTTAGTCGTAAAATTTTAACGAGTGTGTTGAACACACAACCTTGGGTTGTTGGCCAAGAGCGCTGTGTCGCACCGGTCCTATTGCAAAAAGAGTTGAGGCCGGTTCACAGATATACCTATGCGATAACTCAACACTAGAGAAGGCGCTGTTGCAGCACTAACTTGAACGTAACAAACCACAAAAGCAGCGTTTAATAAGTGCTGTTTCACTAATACTTACATAGAGTTATTATAATGTACGCTAGAGGTTCAACTGGCGCTAGTGTGCGGTTTTAAAGTGAAACAGACGGCAACTAGTCTGAAATTGACTTCCGGTAATGTATTTCTATGAAGAAAAAAAAAGTGAATGCATTGTCTCCCTTCGCTTGATTATAAGAGCAAATATCAGGAATACTTTGTACGTACCATTAATTTCACATGCTGCGTGTTTTTTGTTTTTTTTAATTTATGGTATTAAAATTGGTGATAAAATGGCTTTGTTCATGTATTTATGTGCACTATCCGGCACTGTTAGTGCAAACACAGCATCGGTGCTTTTCTGCAGCGGAGTTTACGTGTAAAGGCATGATGAAGAAGATCTCAAAAATCAAGAGAAACGTCAAGAACTACGCACTAACACTGGGTCCGTACCTAGCTGTGTATGTAAACAATAAAATAAAGTGACGTAAAAGTGTTGAGTGCGATTTTCAATAAATAAATTTTGTATTATTCACTCTGCTCTTCATGTTTGGTGCGAAAGTAAGTTTGTTCTAGCGTTCAAAAGTCATATCTGCATGCTTCAAAACTTTTAAAATTGAGAAAATTCAAAAACCTCTAACCGCCCAATAAATTCAGCACAATAATAAAAAGAAAAATGGCTTTTTTTGTGCATTTGTTTTTACTATTTTACGCAATTTGACCGGGAGGGTCGTATTATTGGCATACAGATATCGCAGAATATAAATATTAGCGTCGTCGAGACGTTTCTGTTCCGTGAAAAAGTCCTGCATTCTTCACAACTGTTATTAGTGCTTATATTCTCCGCTTGCCTTTACACACTTTCCGTGGAACATAGGACTGGTTTAGGAATACTGAGAAGTTGAACATCGCTCACTGATCAGAAAAATACTGTGACTACAGCAATTTCTGATGCATTTCTGAAGGAATAGGTACACCACGAAGGAGGCGTCAAGCTGTTGGTGGGTCACTGGAAATAAGAATAAACATAAACATACTGCTAATAACCTTACCTACTTTTCACTAAGGCCCAAGTAACAAAAAAAAAATTCCTATTTTTCTCCGGCGAAGACACAAAGTTCACGCGCTTTTACCTATAGGAATGTTCATGAACACCGCGAAAGTGGACAGGTTGCTGTCTGCTTAAATTTGAAACCGAAAGTCGCATAGGCACTAGCGCCAGTTAAATCTCAAACGTGCATTATAGTAACTCCTGCAATACATATAGCGCGAAGTCAGCGCTACATTAGCAAGCTCAGCGGTATTTTCAGCCTGAGCAATAGCACTGAGTTAGCGCTGTGGCGTATATGAGAGCAGCCCCTTATGACACCAATTCAGTGAGCCTTCAGAAAGCTCACGTGTCTTCTGATTGCGAAATAACCTTTTTTTTTTAAATAAAGTGTAGCAAATAAAATTACGGACATTCGACTTCTCTGGTTGGTGTCGTGGAGTTCTGTGTCTGCAAAGAGGCAAATACATACGTCACTCGAGTTTTCGAGGTAATGGATCAGATGACCACGATCCCTGCTGGTTTCTTTCAGAAACCACCAGGATTGCGAAGCCAAAAAGTGGACGGAGACCTGTCTTCACGACGTCCGAGTCCCCGACTCCTAAAGTTTGCATGAGCTATCCCTCTAGAAGCCTGACTAATTCTTACTTGGCTCCTAAAGACTCAAGCTCTGTCAGCGAACGATTGGACAATTTTTAGAAATATCACCGCTGTCGAGGCCATTAGAGACGATACACAGTTTTAAAACTAGCAAGCAGGAATTCATTAAACAAAACTAAAACACACTAAACACACCAGTTGTAGGTGCGTTCAACTAAGCATACCAAAACAAAATCTGTTGTCAGATAAATGCTATGGTTTGATTTTCCTATCAAAAAGACAGTTTCGTAAAATGCGATCTAACAATCCTACCGTATAGTGAATACGAGAATATTGATATTCTTTGCTGTTACTGCGACGTGCTTTATATCGACTGGGTAATTTCGTCTCTATAATCGCAAGAAGATAATCGAAGCTCTCAGTGTTCATCTACAGCAGCCGCTACTAAACCCTCTGGCAAACTTCAGAGGCTCCCCCTATCCTAACATTCCATCCTGCGCGCCACCTTGAGTTACTTTGCCCTCATCGCATATTCGAGCGAATCTCTTAAGCCTTATCCGATTGCGCCGCTTACGTCCAGATATCCACCAGCATGGACGGCGAGGTGGTCGTATAATCAGCGCATTTATTGTGTCGGCATACGCGCCACTTTTTTTATTTTTCTATTTTGCAACGAACCGTGAAAAGATGCAACCCGAGGTTCGATAAGAATGGACCACTAAAGTTACGCCGCCGCATGATAGATGACAGTATTGAGGGTGCTTAGCTGCGACAGAGGCTCGGGCCGTTGCGTGATCAATCTGATGCCTGGATGACCCGCTTTCCTGTTTTTGTTGTACTTTATCCAAGCAAAGGCACGTTCTTCAAAGGCGAGGGTTTGTGTAGTATTTCTGTTTGAACCCAAAGTCGCTATTTGAAGGCACTGTGCACTTTTTTCTTGACGAGGGCTGTTTGGGGCGGCGGACGTGGTATTGTTTTGGAAGTCAGGCCCCACTTTCTCTCCCTTCGACACAAGACACACACACAGACAAAGATACAATTTCATTGAAAACGACAGCGTTGGTTACAAAAAAAAAAAAAAAAAGATAATAACGGCAACGCGAGTACTTGAGGAGAAAAAGAAAAGAAAGGAAACGTTGATTTTTGTGCTTCGATCGGCGTGGGCTCCCGTGTGACCTCGATTATTTTAAATGGGGCCTCGAGTGGAGCGACGCGTGCTTATTTTCTCAAGACTGCCGCAGTTAACACGACATTATCTCGTTGACCCCACTTACGGGTATATGCTCGAACGAATCGAGAAATTCAGGCTTTGCAAGCCTGAAACATTGTAAAGGTAAGTCTGAAGTACCTATACCCAAATAAAGATTAATAATTTTTAAGAAAGCTAGTATATATTGACAGGGAATACTTTACTTAAATCTTAAACAAATTTTAAGAAAAAGCAGTAAACAAAAGTCATTCTACCCGTAGAGCCCAAAGCTCAAGCCGAACAAAGCCGCATAAGTCCCGAAACTTAGAGAGACGTGAGATTGTCACGTGGTCCATTTCCAAGCTCGTGACGCAGAGATGCTGCGCCCGCAACAGGCTCTTAAGCGGTGACAACCTCACTGGGCTTAGATCTTCTCGATCAATCTGGGCCAATGCTCCATGTCCTCCTTCAGATCAGTATCGTAGGCGTTACCCCAAAAACGTAACAAAATACGTTGCTAGTTACTTTTAAATAAAATAAACGTATTCCAGACCCACGTTAGCTCAAATTAAAATGAAAGCGTCACCGTTATCTTTACAGATAGAAAAGAAACCACGTTCCCTTGCGTTACTTTCATTTGTGAATTAAAACGTTTTAGTCTTTTGACGTTACATGTATGTGTATCCACCTTGCCTGCCACTGACGGCGGCAGCGTTTTCTGGCACTAGGACAAAGGGAGTGGGCGTTGGGGTTTTCCTAAAGTGGGATTGTTTGCGTGGAAAATAAAAAAAAGAGTCAAAATTTTGATGGTATCTAGAATGAGTGAAAAAGAGATAGTACTTGGCGCCCTAAAAACAAAACAAAACTGAAGTGTATTTTTTTTTTTTTTGTTGAAGATGTACTGAGTAACGTAACTACGTTACAAGTTTCCCGAAATAAGTAACGTAAATATGTTATCCGGTACTGCTTTCAATATGTAACGAGTACGTTGCTGCGTTACCCGTTACTTTAGATAGGTAAAGTTAGTACTTTATGCGTTACTGTTTTGAAATAGTAGCGAGGACATCACTACGTTACGAAAGCAGTAACGCTTAACCGCCAATACTGCCGGAGACGTTGCATTTGCTCGTTGTATCTTTTTGTTTTTTGTTTTTTGGTTAGTGTATGTGGGACGAACATCAATTTATACCAATAGTGGTGTGTGAGAACAGCGAACCGTGACACTGGGTACGATGTTTCATGTGCTCAGTGTCATAGCGAAGACTGTTTTGTTATGTCTATACATATGTTCATTCTCATGATTCGACAAACACCCTCCGCAGTGGACGGCAGCGATCAGCTTAGCGAAGACCTTCGGGGAAATTTAGCCGTACTGAAACTTTAGAGCGAGATATCACTGACAAAGAATTAGACACTCATGAAAGTTGAAGAGAATACGCGACCATCTTTGGGGGTGATAAAAATGCGCTTTACAAAATTTAAAAACAACCCCCTCCCGCTCTTGAAACCCGCGATACCTTTGTTTCGAATGTTAAAAAGTTATTTGGTGGTACACAATTCGTGTCTTCTGTATGGTATTTTGTGGTAGAGAAATGTTTTTGAGTGCAGTCACGTATTTTGTTCGACGCTTCAATTGCGTTTCGTGTAGCGCGCTTTAACATATTCTTAGCACTTCTTTCTCGGTTGAAAAACGAGCCTAGCATTCGCCGTGAGAGGGCCTTTGAAACCTCCTACATTTCGAAATCTCCGAACCGTCGCGTTTACTTCCCCAACCGCATGTTACTTTCGTTTGTGTCTAAAAAATAAAATTGTATTTTATCGTTTCGTTTTTGTTTTTCGTTCTTTCACTCTATGTGTTCTAAAGCAAGAAACCGAGTGATCGAAAATAGTTTTATATTTTTGTTCTACAATAAAATTTGAAACACTGAGAAATTTGCGTTTCTTGCGATCAAAATAAAATTGAGCTGAGCTTGGTGATGTAAGACAAGAGCCGGACCGAATAGAAAAATAAAAGAAAATACTTTAGAAAAGCATGGGTTGAGCAAATCTGAGCCAGAATACATTTATCATTCTCGAGAGCGGCTGAAATTGTTATTCGCTGCGAGTTTTCACTTTGGTAACGTTCTGCCTCACTCCCTATAATTCGGCATATTTCTCGTGATTCTCCCTTATTTTTACGTACTTTAAATGTATTTTTTTTTTCTGTAATCGAGGAACAATAAAAAAAGTAAAGAAAACAGTGTAAAGCGGCACGCGCAGATGAATTCGGTATGCTTGCTATTCTATGCGCTTTCCGTGGTTTGATCACCTCATATGAGCGGAGCATACAAGAACGGTATTAAAATAGCAGATATAGCACGAACAAACACAAAAAAAAATACACATATAACTCTTTTTTTTTTTTTCGAAACAGATTTGAAACGTTTGGGAACTGATGGAAATGTGCCCGCTGCATAAAAACGATGCGCGTTTTGGTTTTTATTCTTCGTCAAAATAATCAGTCTTCGCAGCATTTCCATCAGTTCCCAAACGTTCAAAATCTGTTTCTTTTTTATAAATGGATATATATAGATATATTTGTGCATTTTTGTGCGGCGTAATTGTTGTTGAAGTTACAGCAGGCGTCCTTTATTATCTTTATATAACATATTTAAAGCAACCCCGAATACCTGCATTTGGCGTCCATTGAATGCAAGTGGTGGTTGTAAAGTAGTTCGATATTTAAAAAGATGACGACTCTAAAATTAAGGCCGGGAGTTTTCTAAACCTTTTTTTTTTTTAAGCAATTCTTGCAAGCATTTATTTACTATATTTTCTGCAGCTTCTGGAGTGCTACTGGTGTTTCTATTATGTTTCTTGAAACTAGAGTATCTACCGCGAAACGTAAACAATCACAAATGGAGAAACAGGCAGTGAAATCTTGAGATTCACGGAACCCCAATGAAGGAAAAAGAGGACCTGTAGGCAAAACAGGAATGAAGCTGCAAAAACACTCGCAATTCCGGATGTTACAAACAACGAGGTTGCCAATATTCATAGGCTAGCATCTGTAAAGGTAGTGTGTTCACGTTCAGTGCCAGCAACAAGAACAACTTCTTTATTTTTGAGCACGCGCCCCTTTGGTCTCTTCGCGTGCACGCAGTGTTGCTCCCGCTAGCATATGGTACATCCCTCTTTCTTTGAAGGAACAAAGAACAAAGCACAAAAGAGTAAAAAGCAAAGAAGGCATAACTTAAAGAGGGGAGGTATAAAACAAACAAAACAAAGTTATACACAACAACCGTGAGCAGCGCGTGGAGCGGGCTGTACTCCTAACCTTCCTCGGGCTTCGATGATTGGAGGCTGGTGATGACTCGCTGGAGAGCGGGACTGCTGACTGTCGCCTCCTGTAGGCGAGCTAGTGTGCCTTGGCCCACTACCTCACATAGGACGCCCACCGCAAGCACTTCTACATCCGTCGTGGCCTCTTCCTGTGATGGATCTGATGCAATCCTCGGTAAATTGTCGGCAACCACCAACTTATTACTGGGGACAAACTGCAACTCGAAATCATATTTCAGTAGTGGTAAAATAGTCGTTGGAGACGGGGAGGCATTTCTCCTATTTCTTTTTTTGAAATGGCCAACAGCGGATGATGGTCTGTTTCGGCGACGATATGTTTTCCCAGTACGTAGTCACTAAACTTTTCCCAACCGAAGGCTATGCCCAAGGCCTCTTTTTCAATCTGAGCATGCCGGCGTTCAGTGTCAGTAAGCACCCGAGACGCGTAGCCTACCGCACGTCAGTCCATTCTATGCTGTTGAAGCAACACAGCCCCTAGAGCAAATGCGGACGCATCAGTTGACAACTTGCTGGGCAACTCGGGATCATAGATTGCTAGAACTGGAGTTCGCGTCAGCATTTTTTTTAGTTGCTTCCACTGACGATCATGGACACTAGTCCATTCAAAATGGTGTCATTCCTAACTAGACCGCGTTGGGCTTCCGTTTGAGACGACAGGTCTGGTAAGTATTTCCCGAAGTAGTTCACCGCGCCAAGAAGGCGTTGAACTTCTTTTTTTTTTTGTCGTTGGAATAGGGTGCCGTGCAACACAGCTTATCAAGTCTGGGTTCGGTTCAATTCCGTTGGAACTGATTCTGTCGCCAAGAAAGTTTATTTCTTTTTGGCCAAAGGTGCATTTGCACTTATTAAGCGTCAGTCCCTCAGCTTGGGCTGTTGCCAACGCCTGACGAAGCCTTTTGTCGTGTTCTTCTCGTGTGGCGCCCCACACCAGTACATCATCTATGTACACACGCACACCAGGAAGAGCGTCGAATATCTGGCTCATTGTGCTCTGGAATACTTCCGGAGCTGAATCGATTTCGAAAGCTAGTCTTAGATAT
Organism: Ixodes scapularis; assembly: GCF_016920785.2. Taxonomy (NCBI): domain Eukaryota; kingdom Metazoa; phylum Arthropoda; class Arachnida; order Ixodida; family Ixodidae; genus Ixodes; species Ixodes scapularis. Next base: position 8,432,768 of record NW_024609882.1, on the reverse strand, counting down.
CGGTAACGACCAAAAGGGCTGCTGAACGTGCGAATCTCCGAGGTCTGTTCATCAAGCGGAATCTGATGAAATCCGCTGCTAGCATCAAGGCGACTGAAATACTTGGCACGCACTAGCTCGCTCTCGATTTCCTCGCGACGTGAGATCTGATAATGTTCTCTTTTCAGTGCCCGATTCACGTTTCGAGGGTCCATGCAGATTCTTAATTTGCCATTTTTTTTTTGCACAACGACTAAGAAACTCACACCGTCGGAGGGTTTCTTAACATTTGCGATAGTGCCTGCGGCCTCCATGGATTCCAGTTCTTTCTTGAGGGGTTCCCTTAGTGCGTGCGGCACTCGTCTGGCGGGCTGGACCACTGGTACGGCGTCATCTCGAAGTACCATTTTGTACTCCCGTCGTGTCTTGCCGATACCGGAGAACAGCCTCGGGAATTCCGACTGTTTGGGTTGAAAGCCTTGCCCTCCACTGAACTTACTCGGTTCACGAGGCCCAGTTGTTCGCATGCACGGAGACCCAGAATAGCTTGGTTCCTTTTCACCACAAAGAAGTCGAGCTGCACTGGTCGCTTGTCGAGCTGCACAGACAGACGTGCCTTTCCGCTGCGTTGAACTCCGCCGCCTCTGCAGTGGCGAAGAATGCTCCTAGTTGGACGGGGTTTCTGCTTCATCCTGAGCTTCTCAAACAACGCTCTGAGCAATGAGTTTGCCTACGCCTTCGTGTCGACCTTGATTTTCACCATGGTTGCCTCGATGCGCGTGGTGACAATCCTGTCGCGATTGGAGGAAGAACGCTCGTTCCCGGTTGCCAAAATTTCAAGAACGTCGAAGTCGCTGTCGCTTTCGTCGCCTTCGGCCACGTCGTGTACCGCTGCCCTCTTAATCCTACAGCAGACTGCGAAGTGACACCGTTTGGTGCACTTGGCGCATGTCTTTCCATACGCGGGGCGCTTCCTCGGCGGATGAGATAAATTACAATGAGTGCATCTTCTCTGCTCACGCCGTTTGGCTTGTCCTTGTTGAACGGGGTCAATTTTCACAGTTTCGCCATCCGACGCTTTGTTCTGTCTTTGCAGCACTCTCCTGCTACTTCTAGAGTCAGGTTTTCTTTTTTTTTTTTTAAGCAGCCTTTTTTGCAACATTGTGCTCGAAATCCCGTAAACAATCTGATCTCGGAGGAGAGGTTCTTTCAAATCTGCGAAGTTGCACGCCCTTGCTTTCAGCTGCAGGTCCCTAAAAAATTGGTCAAATGGTTCTCCTTGAGCTTGGCGACGCGTGCGAAACGCGTAGCGCTCGTACGTTTCGTTACGTTTAGTCAGGCAGTAGTCTTCAAAAGTCTTGACTAGTACGTCATAGTCGGCTTGCTCCTCTGATGTCAAATTCAGTGTGTTAAACACGTCTATAGCTTCCTGGCCCGTGATATGGAGAAATATGGCGGCCTTCTGTTGCTTAGTTCGAGGCTTCGTGGGTTCCGTTGCTAGGAGGTAAAGCTCGACGCGCTGCTTGAACCTTTGCCAGGACTCCGCCGCTTTGTCACCAAGTTGCAGCTGTTCCAGAGGCCGAAGGTCTGTCATGATGCCGTGAGCTTTTACCGTTGGACTTCTGACATCATGTAAAGGTAGTTTGTTCCCGATCAGTGCCAACAACAAGAACAACTTTTTTTTTTTTTTGAGCACTGGTCCAAAGTCCGACCAAGCTGGAGCAAAAATCCGCGAAAAGACCAGCATTGGTCTTTTCGCGTGCACGTAGTAGAGAGTTTTAGTAGATCGCTCCGATAACGCCGATAGCCCCGATAACGATACTGTGCATGCGCAAGGGAGGCGGTGGCGGAGTATCGGGATATCGTTATCGGAGTCATGGGAACGATCTACTAAAACTCTCTAGTGTTGCTCCCGGTAGCATATGGTACAGCATCCAGACCCGATAAGATGCCAGATATCATTGTCCGCTTTGTTCACAAGAATACTAGAAATCAGTGGCTGCGAAAAAAACTGTGAATGCTTAAAAAATTGAAAAGTAATGTTTATATCCAAGAAAACCGAACAAAAAAGAGGGTAGAGAGCTTGTTTTTTGTAGTGCAAGAGTGGGCCAAGGAAACAAACTACAAGTACGTCTTGTTCATAAATGAAAACGTCCTCATGCGCAAGAAAGAACAGAAAGCAGTGAACGTAATTAGGCCTTTAGAAAACCCGGAAAAACTCCCGCGAAGCTTCCTTTCGGCCTTCTTAATTTTTTTAAACGTTTATTTAGAGTGACTGAAATGACTTACTTATTTTCTTGCAATAAACGGGGTTTCTCAGTTTCAGTGTCAGACAACCAATAGGTTCTTTTTTTATCTTCAGATATAGGATTTTTTCTTAGGAAGCAAACACAGTAGCTCCATGAGATGTCTTCATCTTAACCTTTCATTCGCACGAAACAAAACAAACGAACTCTGTCGACTTTTCATCAGTTTGGTTTAAGTTTTGGTATAATTAGACCTGGTACTCTGACGCTAATAAGGTTATTAAACTACCATCATCAAATAGGTACTTCTTCAATCGCACTGCTCCTTGTGGGGAAGGGGGTGTGGCCACACTTTTGAAAGAGAACATTCCGTGTAATATTTTAACAGATTATTTATAGCTGCGTTAACAAAGATTGTAAATTTTGTTTTCTTTGCTGGTTGATCAGAACATTATCGTTGTTTGTTTTCGTCCACCGTGCGAAAATCTTTGAGATTTCAATAAAAATATGCGACTTGATTCGCTATTGAAAAGACAGATGAACGATTTGAATAAAACATGGGGGTGCAGAATGTTATCTGTTCGGCTACAAGAATCGGAACCGAATCAGTAACTTTACTTCACTAATTCATCGTAAATTGTATTGCGTCAAAAATCAGGTCGGCCGTTGTAGTAACTGATATCAGCGATCATTTATGTATCTTTCTGAGTCTTACCAAAACAAGAAGACAAAAAGTTACTACCAGCTTGTCAAAACATAACGTCGGACACTCTAAATGAGTTCAGACAGAACTATCTAACTCGATCTGACTAGGGCAATGTTTTATTTTTTTTAGACTGCCGCTGAAAATGCCTATAATATGTTCCTGGGTATATCTTGAAAGCTTTATGTGGGCTCTTTTCCATATAAATCAAACAGTGCATCTAAAAAATACACGTAAACTATAAATTACAAAACACCTACTTGGAAAAAATTGAAACAAAACATATGTTATATATAATAATTTTAAAAAGAAATAAAGCCATAAACTTAACACATTTCAACATTATCGAAACAATTAAATAAATAACTTCGTAACGCTAGATCATGGTATTTTTGTAATTGTTTCTAGCATGTAGAAATAAATTTGACATGCTTTGAAGAAAACTTAATTCTGTGTTGAAATATACTCATGCACCAAAACCACTTGAAAATATATGCTACGATGCTCAAAAGCTTAAAGGGAAGAACTGGCGAACAATCTAAACGAATATTTTGTACACCTAAGTAAAAAAAGGCCCAATGAATGATGCCTGCAAATTTAAACATTTTAGAAATTGTTCATCATTATTCCTTGAGCACGGTCTCTGCCACAAAGGTTACAATTATATAGTTTTTAATAAATAACAGCAAAACCTGTGACCCCAATACAGATGAAACCCGGTAAATATGCGACTGATCTGATATCCTTCTGCTTAACACATATCTATAATCTTTGTTTGCAGACAAGAATAGTTTCAAAACTTATACAGCTGATGAGAGTTTCCCTTGTGTATATATATATATATATATATATATATATATATATATATATATATATATATATATATATATATATATATATATATATAAAGGTGCGATAAAAACGATATCTTTGTGATTATAAACCAATTTAAATTTTTTTCACTTTTCCATAAAGGTCTCGAAAATATATCTTTCTCTCGCATGACTACATTTTGAGATATATCACTCCATCTCAGTTTGGTTTCCGTAAACAACGTTCAATTGAACTCGCCGTTATAATTCAAAAGAACGCATTGTTAACAGTTTCGAAAACAGGGAACTAACTCTCCGTATATTGATAAACTTCAGGAAGGTCTCTGATTTTCTCGATCATAATATTCTTATGATATACTTGAAACATTTTGCTTTTGAGGCCAGGTATCACTTCTTATCAAATCATAACTTTACTCTCGCCAACAGTATGTCAATGTAAATGGTCAAGTATCTGGTATACAAATAAATATACAAGAATACAATACGGTTCTACGGGGAACCGTTCTGGGTCCTTCTTTGTTCAACCTTCATATAAACGATATCCTGAATATTAACAAATATGCCAATTTTTTTTCTACATAGATGACAGAGCATGCTTTTTAATGGAGATAAACCCCACACAACCCGTAGAAAATGCAAACATAACGCTAAAAAAACTAAACACATGAAGTTATTTAGCGGTGTAAAAATAACTGTAAATAAAAACAAGGCAGTTTGTTTCGTCCAAAGGACAGACATGTTAATATATGTAATGATATTTTTAACTCTTCAGAAATTGGAGTATTACCGGGATTTAAACTTTAGGTGTGTTCTTTTTTGAGAACGTGCCATGGGATGTTCATATAAACCACATTACATCAAAATTGTCTACTATTGGGGGAGTGACATATCGCCAAAATTATATTTTACCATTTAAAATGAAGTTGCTTTGATATTATAGTGACACAGGTGCGCTAGGCTCGCAATGCTGGCTATCACGAGTGCCAGCCTCTGCCAGCGCTCAGTGCTTGGGAGCCAGGGAAACAAAAAAAGGAAGAAGTTCACTCTAGCCAAAGCTCTGGTCCGGAAGCCTGCATTATTTCTCCCGCGTTCATAGGACACCGCCGACAATCTAATTCACTATTTTAATGACAAATTAATTGTGGTCACTTAGTCTGGGAGGCAACTACAAATATATATTTGCAAAATATATTTTTATTACGAAAGAAGATTCTACGAGGCATTTTCAATGCTCCGCTGGAATTTTCTTCTGAAGAATTATTTAGCAAGTTAAGTATAACTAGGATTTTTAATTTGTATAGATACTGCCTTTGTGTCATATACAAAGCTGAATTAAGTATGCAGGTACGACATCTTGAGGGCCTAGCTAACACACAAGAGAAAATATATATTTTCATAAACGCGTCAGAGAACCTTGGGCAGTTCGATTTTTTAGAGCTAATTACGGTCTCCAAACCATGGCATATTCCTTCCCAAGCAGCCTTAAATATTTCTGTGTGCAATATACTTCGCTCGAAAGCATATAGGCTCGCACCATAAGGGGTGAAATAATTCTTACTCAGAATATTTATATTTGAGAGACACTTATTGAATTTTATTTGTATGTTGTGTTTACACTCAGTTATCTTGTCGATGGATAAGGTAATTAACGTGTCTCGTTTGTTTCCTGTATTTTATTTTACTGAAATTTCCGCTGCTGTTTTATTTTTGAGGGTTAGGTATCAGTCAGGCTGATTTTGAGCAGCTTCTTTTCCTAGCCTCTACCAACACTGTACTTTGTTGCTGTTGGAAAAGAAGCTAGTATTATATGTGAGTGATTAACGACAGCAGTTAGGACCTGCGTGTATGGAGTGTGCACTGCGTGAAAATAAAAAAATTAAAAAAAACTAACGCTCTTATGTAAAGAAGAAAAAATCTACCGACGATTTAATTTTTACCATGCTTCCATCCTATCTAGCGTTTTCAAAATAGCAACCAATCTTAGTGTATCTAAAAATGCACAAAAGCAGCTGATGAGAATTGTGTATGACCACTACATTGGAAGGAGGTGTTTTTATCATTATGAAACGCTACTTCACCGGTTTGCATTGCATAAACTTGCCATGAGGAGGCAGTCCAGAGATTTTGTTTCTGTTCATAAAGGTGTTCATGGTCACGTCAGGTAAATGGATTTACTTCGATCCAACGACTTCCATGTTTCATCAAAGGCCAGCCGGAATTTATTAACGTTTTATCCATCTTGCATGTCCCCTATATCCCCTTTGTCACGGATTCATTTGGCCTTCAATAAGAAACATCACCTGGATATTTTCATGTGTCTTCGGGAATTCACCTTGCATGTTCGTGAATGGATGTCTTTCGCCTAGAATGAGATTTTTTGTGGTATTCGCAATTAGTATTTTAGTTTTTGTGGTATTTGTATTCTAGTAATTTAGTGCACCACAGTGGAGACTGAAAAGTTGTTTGTGAGCACAGAAAATAAAGAATTATTATTATTATTATTATTATTATTATTATTTTTATTAAAGAAATAAAATGAACAAAAGCACATCTGATCACTGAAAGGATGCGCTAGATAACCAGAACATGCTCTGCTGCGGTGATTCTTTGGTAAATGCGCGTTTCAGAACAATGTACGTCGCCACACACTAATCCAATACTTGGTTTGGCTTATGCAGTGGGCGTCGCTACCTTTTTCAGTACTCAATTCTAAAACTCGCTTTTAGAGTTCGCTTAGCGAAAGTAATAATGCTCGCTGCCATTAAACCGGTTGACGGACGTCTATAAAATGCTACTGCATTTTATAATGCACGAAACTAAATACGCTTATATAAACTTGATATCGAGTGAAACAAAACTCGCTAAATCTCACGATCGTATATGTCCCTTTTTGTGTCACTGAACCGGCGGTTTTTAAGATGGCCGGTGATCATATGCTTTGCTGGTTTTATATATAGTTTTCAAGACTTGCATTTTTTTCCCTCTTCGAAAAGGCACAAGCCTCTAGCGAAATGACATTTCCGCCTCTGCTGGGATCCCTGCTCGCTGTTACGAATACGCCCTCCCAGAGTTCGTTTTCTTTGGGCAACTTTCTTTCTTTATTTTTTATTATTATTATGCAGGATCGTTTTACGCGCGTAATTTCGGGCAACTCAGATTCCACCTCCGTTAATAATATCCCCTGAGCGCCAAGTTTTTGAGTCTCCTCTTACGAAACTCTTAATTGCTTTCTTTGTTGGACCATCTCTTTTATCTCGCAGCAAGAGGGGCGACGCCGGGACAACAAGGTTTCTAATAAGAGCTTTAATTACGCTCTCACGTTTGCAGACTTTTTTTTTCTTTTTGTCCTAGCTCGAAGGGATCCCTTTTTGTACTCCACCCACGAAATTGGCACTTTCCCCCCTTCGCCTCGAATAGGAACATCGAGCGATCTAAAAAGAAAGCAAAAACAAGATCTTGGCTGCAGATACGCACCGCACATATTGCGGCCTAGGATACACGCTAAAGATCGGTTACAACCAAACTGCGGATAGGAAAAGGGTGGGGAAACTAACTTCCGCTTCCCCGAGGACCAGTTATCTTTTCGCTGTAAGTGCTGGCTTCCCCTTGACAAAGCCCTTGAATCACGAAAGCACAGCCTCCCTCCCATTGTTCGTTTTTGTATTTTTTTTTTTTTTTTTTTGTGAAGCTTTTTTTGGTTTTCTCGTCTGGTTTGTATTGTAACCCCGAGCAAAATTTAAGCAATTTTGAGATGTAATACTTCACATCTTGTCTAGCGAAAACTGGCCAAAAAGATTTACTAATACCTCTTTTTCGTGGGACATTTAAAAGCCTTCGAAGAGAAGGTTTTTAAATAGCAGCTGGAGCGCGCGCGCAAGCTGCTACTAGGGGCGAGCTTCCTCGCGTCGCACGCGTCGAGAGAGCAATGATAGAGTGATAGTTTTCAGCGCATTAGGGAGTTTTAGAATAGCGCACGCTAAAGCTTCGCGTACGCGAAGAATAGCGTCGTCGCCACTGCGCATGCTCCGAACGCAAATCAGGTTTTGCGCTTTGAGTGCGCAATTTTAGCGTGCGCTATTCCTCGGAAATAGCGTGTTTCTCCAAGGGGGATTTGTGATGACAAGTTGGCTAAAGCCAAGACGATCAGAGTTAAAAAAATGGCGGCTTGTCTTAAGTGCGACGTTGGCAGCATCCTGGCGACTGCGAATTTCAATACGGGATGACATTGTACTCGGTTTGGCAACGATCACCGAAAACGTGATGCTTGGAACGCGTGAACATTTTTCGGGGAAGGTACGATGTGCGAAGGTCAGTACACGAGACCTTTCTTGCCGAGGCGACGCAAGCGGACACGACCGGTAAACCACTTACGTCGCATTCTCATGGTTAAACAAATCTAAAATGCTACCCTGGACCAAAAACATTTTTTTTTTTCTAAAGTTACAGCATTTCGTGTGTGAAATAAAAATTGTGACTGTATCTTGGTGGCGTCGCAAGCGCGAGATGTTTGGGCTTGTGCGTCGCGACGGAGAAACGCTATTCTAAAACTCTCTTGAGTCGCGTGCGTTAATACAAGCGCTAAATTTAGCGCTAGCGTGCGCTAAAATTGCGTACGTTATTCTAAAACTCCCTATTAAGAGGTGCAATGCCGAAGCTTGGGGAGCGCCGAGCGAGGGGCGAACACACATCGGAGTAGACCACACACCCTCGCCCCTAGGTTCACTTCCAGGCGGCGCTGCCTGTACCGCGAGCCACGCGCTCCTCTGTTCGTGTTTCATTTTTACTCGATAGTACATATCTTACACACTGTTCATGTTCATAGACTCATTACATCATCAGCTGCCGTCACTTTGTCTACTCCTTATTTCTTTTTTCTCCAATAGTCTATGCACTTGGCGGATTTCGGCCCTGGCAGCTCTCGCACTGTAAAACTCCAGTCATCATCATCATAATGGCCATTGATATTCCTCAGTAATATACCACCGCGGTTTTTCTCACTCGCGACTTTGTTTTCTGTTGTCTCGCAAAGATGCGAGAATTTCATTCACTCTAAGAAAGCGCTTTAAGTGAGGGTCTCCGACAACTTAAAAAACAAAGGCTGTGGCTTGGGAATCTAGCACTCTGATCGGCTGAGGAGCAATAATGAAATGTTCTACAAGCTCGCCAAGACCGGCGTTTCTTCTTTTTTTTTTTAGCTGTTCCAGATTAAATAAGGCCCAGTTCTCCGAGACGGGCAAGTGCCATGCACAGCACGTAGAATTGTTGAGTGCACTTTGTCATCAAATCTTTTTCACGCGCGATCTTTATCAACCCTGGACAAAATTCCGCACGTTTGAACAAGTGGCAGCCCGAGAAAGTTGTCGGATCGTCCGATCGTTAATTAACGACAACACTCTTGGTCTAACGAGAACTTGAACCATTAATGATGCCTCAAAGATGTCGCAACAAATCCCCTCGTTTCCGATTGCTGCTGAAGGCAACGAACCGCGGCAACTTCCATTTTTTTATGGGTTTTATCTTTTATCTGTTGCTCTTAAAATCTGCTGGGGAGAAAGAGGAGTGGGGTTGGGGGGGGGGGGGGGGGGATATTAAAGTTTTTTTGCGCGGAAAACTTACAAACTCGAGGCCATTTCGCGGCCGACTCCTAAGAATCCAGACCGAGCGGATAGGCGTCGTCTCGCGATGTTCCCAACTTTCGAAGTGAAGGACCCTTCCGACGCCACCGAACAGCGCGTCCCACTCCGTAGTTGAGCATCGCGGTGACTTCCCGCCTCCCGGATGCTCATTTCTCTTCATTTCGCATCCGGTTGCGAACACTAATGCGTTGATTAAGAAGCCTGTCCGCGCGACCGCGCGCGCCTGATTAACGATATGCGTGAACGTTGCACGCCCCCCCCCCCCCCCCCCCGCCCCCCTCCTCCTTTTTCTCCGGAGAAGGCTCAATACTCCTGCAGAGGCCGAATACATATATCGCAGAAGTGGCAATGTTGTGTTGACTGGCACGCTTCCAGAGGAGCGCATCACAATGCTCCGGCGACGATTCATATTGAAATTGAGTAATCGTATTTTTCTGTGAGTGATATTTCGAGGGAGGGGAAAGGGTGTGTAGAGAGGAGAGGGAGCGTTATAGTGTAACTTTCATGGCGTCCTTTTTTTTATATTGTAGTTGTTATAACTTTTATTTGGTAGCGCTGCCGTTTTCTGTATACGTCTGGACTCGTCTCCGTCCTTTTGAAGAGCGTCGCTTCCTGTGGCGGCAATTCTTTCTGGATAAGTTGTTTTCAGCGTGGAAAATGCACCGCCTTATTGCAGCGCACTGCGGCGGGATTCTTGAAGCACGCGCGAAATTGCAATACATGAATGTAGTATTACAGTGTGGCTCTGTCAATTGAAAGCTTGGAATATAAGACCCAGATTCCTTCTCAGAATTTTTTTTTTATGTAAAAGAGGAGTAAATTTATTAAGGTTTGATTACAATTTGCAGTTTGATACAGCGGTACTGTAGTAACTTAGAGGTGAACAAAATTTGCTATCCAAAACGCTATATTTTCAAATAAGTGAATAAAATACACGAACTATAAATCGCTGTAACGCATCTATACGTAAACTAACTTATTTCACACCCGTCAAATCGATTCCAGAGTTATTTGTTTTCACTACTCTATCAGAGCGCAGCTTTAGCGCCTGTTTCCGGCTTGAGTGGCGACGCCGTCGCCGTCACCGTCTGCGTAACCACGCGTTGCATTATGTGACGTCACGAGGGTTACCTTCACGAGGGCTACGACGGTTACCCTCACGAGGGTCACAAGAGTTACCCTCACGAGTGTTACAAGGGTTACCCTCGTGAGGTCACACGTGACGTCAGGTGTGAGACCGATGTAGTAAACACGTGCCTTATGACATCACGTGTGACATCACGTGACGTCACACGCATCTAAAATTGCCAATATTCCTGCTAAATTTGGCGGAAAAATATTCCCTCTAAATTTACATTCGTGACGTCACGTGTGATGAAACATGTGATGCCACACGTGACGACACGTGTGACGTCACGAGGGTAAAATTTCCCTCACTAAATAGGAACACGGGCATACCCTCCCCTCCGCACCTTCTCTCCTCCTCCTCTAGAGCTGCGCTCCAATTCGGCGTTACAGAAATTTGTAAACGTCTTTAATTGTTTTTTCATTCGTTTTAAATTATGATGAAATTCAGCAGAATATAGAAACATGCAACGTAAAGTTAAAATCACATGAACATCAATAAATCGTAAAAGAGAAGTGTTTTATTTCTTGTTTTCGCATTTTGATTGTGCTATAAACACACACGACTGTCTCGACCCTTATCGATGTTTGAGACGGTCGATTTTATTTTAGTAAAATTATAATTTTGAACTACCAAAATGAGTACCAAAATTTATAGGTATTTCAATATTAGACAAGCTTAAATAAAAGTGCATATTTTTTTATAATAAACATTAACATTCAAATATATATATATATATATTTTTTTTTTGGGGGGGGGGGGCGTAAAAAGATTGAATGCTGGCAAAGTAGTTGTATATACGACGGCACTTTATCTGGTATTAAAACTTGTATCGGGGTTATAACAAGCAACCTAAATTATTTCTTGATATGAACTAAAAACAAGACCTCCTGTGAGGTAGTACGTTGGAACACGTCTACATTTTAAAACTTGCTATTCTTTTATTTTCACCGCAAGGAAGAACGACAATACTAAATATAGAAAGATGTTTTATCTTATTCTTAGTCTTGGGAAAGTTACTTTCAAAAAGTAATTCGCTACAGTTACAGTTACTTCAAAAAAGTCACAGAGTTACCTTACAGTTACCGCAACCACAAAGTTACTCGTTACAGTTACATTTATTTCTGAAAATTAGCGACATTCCTTTTATTTTGCTCCCTTTTCATAAGGCAACAAATCAAGGAGAAACTAGAAAATCCCCCCAATGCAAGGAAAGTTGGCGCAAGTTGGAGCAAGTTGACACAATGCGAACTTGATACTGCCGCGCGCGCAGCCGGCCATGTAGGCAGCCTCTCATCGTACTTGGCTCCCACGCAATGAGCCAAGGTTCGATGCCTAGTAGCGGAGGCACCTTTTTATAATTTGTCTAATTGTCGCGTTCTGGTAAATTGGAGAACCCTGTTTCTTGATCGAGATTCAAATGTTCCATGCGCCGAAACTCTACGCCGATTGTTCCAGAATCCCGCGTGTGTACAAAAGGGGGCTCTGGCGTGGCGAGCTGGACTCAGTCTCGTCCCAGCGTTCGAACCAGCTGTTTCGCCGCCATCAATGCCTGCGACGCTAGCCTTTATTTTTTTTTTTTGTGCAGAAGTTCGCCTCATTAAACGTTTAATATGCGTCAGTTTTTGTCGCCTCATCAATTGCCATTCGTGACCATTCTCAAATATCAAAACACATTATTTCAAAAGTGCAATGAAACGCTAGATTGTGGTCGTTAAAGGATATATTAATACTAACTGCGACAAATAACAACAAAAGTAACGTCGCCACTCTCGTCTTTACTTCAGAGGAAGTAATGGAACTACAGTTACAAGTTACATCTCAAAAAGGTAGCCCGTAAAAATTAGAAGTTACCAAGAAAAAGTAACGAAGTTAAGGTACCGCGTTACTTGTCACGAGTTGCGCTGCTAACAAATCCCTTGCTAGTAGTTTCTAAATAGCGGTCCAGGCGCCCATAATTTTAGAATCAGTGTAAATAGGGTTGCGGTTGAATGCCATTAACGAGGCGGCTTCAATTAACCCCAAGTCCTTGTCTGATGCGCACAAGGTGTCCAGTTTGACTGATGTGAGGTATGTTTTCTTCTTTTTTACGTCCCTAGAGTTCGCAATCACCCACGAGCGCAAGCTGACTGAATTGAGTCAATTGATTTATGAAAATAACAGCACGAATGAGAACGATATTCTCATTCGTGCTGTTATTTTCATAAATCAATTGACTCAATTCAGTCAGCTTGCGCTCGTGGGTGATTGCGAACTCTAGGGACGTTAAGAAGAAGAAAACATACCTTAGCTCCTTGGCAGATAAATTTTATAATGAGTTCTGACAAATATACTTTTACATGAATTGAAAAATAGGTTGATTCTGCCTCTACATACAGGTAAAAGCTGTCTTTAATATATTATTCTTGCCTGTTGGTTTCGGTGTTGTTTCCTTTTTTGATGCAGTGTATTCCTGCACAACCACATTTATTATCAAAAATTAACAATTGCCATGTCTGTAAGTATTTTTTGTACGAAGAGACAAGAGATAAATTTAGATTCTTCTCTTTCTTAGTCGAAAGGTATCCCATCATTTAATCACAAATTCCATACTACAATGGATTGTTCGAAGCGCAAGTGGAATGCAATTCATGAAGGAATTATCAGCGAAACCTTTTTCTATGTTTATAGTGCCACTAAAAATTTACAGACAAATATTGTGGGTCGTAAACCCTAAAGAGTGAAGAAAGCAAGAAAGGGAGAGAGGAAAAGGAAAATACGCAGCCATTTTTGTTCTGCAGAAAAGGTAGACGTAGGTCAAAAGCAGCATTCAGATTTCGTGAGCGGTATCTCTGGACGCGCCTCCCCGAAGCCAAGTCCAGGCGCCCGAGAAAAATAACGCAAACGACGTCGACAGACGGAGATTTCGCTAGGACCGTTCGTCGCCTCTCCAATCTGCCCACGCCCCTTCAGTCTGATCAATGCAAACCTCAGCGAAGAAGATAAAAGTCCGTCCTTTATTCGTCGGCCTCCTCCACTGGGGAAGCGAGACTCTCTCAAAATAGCCTGGTTCTGAATAAGACGGCTGCTCTCTTGGCGTTCCCCAATGGAAGTCCTTGATTGGAGTCGGCTCACAGACGTGCACAGGGCAAACCGGCAAAGCCTCAAGGAGCCCGTTTCAAAGGAGCTGCAATTTCCTGTACGCGCTCTCAACCTCCCTCTTCCCCTCTCTCTCTCTCTCTTCTCGCCTCTCTCCACCTTTTTTTTTATTTCCGTTCCTTCCTCATTTCCCCATTCTCCATTTCGTTTCCTCCTTTCGCAGACATATTTTCTTGCTCACCCATCCCGCGCAGATCCCCTCTCCACCAATCCCATTGCCCATTCCCTTTCAATTATTTCTTTTCTTCCCTTTTTCTCCGTAGCGTACTCCCTTTTTTCATCTTTCCTTCGTTTAACTTTTCCTCTCCTGCCGTCCTTCGCGAAACGTGTCCAACCTCGTTTCCATACCCCTAACCTTCTCCCATTCCCTCGTATCCCCATCTTTTCTCCCCATATCCCTCACAATTCCCCTTCACTTTTCTCTACTCCCTTTCCTCTCTTTCTCATACCCCCATGTTCCACCTCGCTTCTCTTTCCTCCACTTCATTTTTCCCCATCTCCGTTCACTCCCCGCTTCCCCATTTCCCCACACCCCGTATTTTGCCCCCATTGTAAGCGGTGTCCTGCCCGAACCACTCCCTAGCCCAACAAAAGCGGTTCGTTTCTGAATGCCGCGGTTGTTCCTTTTAATAGCGTGCCTCTCTTCGTTAATCCCATGGCGCAAATATATATACACGCGCCCCGTAAAGATATATAACCTTCCGCTCTTGCTCGCTCCAATATTTCGGCGGGCTTCGCTTACGCCAGTTTCCTCTTGGAAGCCTTAGAGCTCTCCGTCGATCCAGTGCTTGTGTGTGTGTGTTTTTTCCCCTTTCGACGCTGTCTGGGTAACGAACCTTGCAATCTAGGGACTAAGGGTTGCCGCTATTGTGATGAGTTCGTGTTATTGCGAAGTTTCGGTCGGAGCGGTACTTCGAACCACTTTGCCTTCTAGTTCCCATGAAAAGGCGGCCCGGCGTTCTTCGCCGATTATTTGTTGCGCCTCGGCAGTGCCGTCAAGGAACCATTTCCTCTGGGGCGTTTACATCCTTGTGATTTATGCACGTTTTTAATTATTGCAATTCAGAATCTTCATCGTTAATTATTAGGCTCGTTCCACACACAAAAAGCTTTTTTTTCTAAATTGTATTTGTGTTTTTGTTTTGTTTCTTGGTGGGGGGTTGTGTGGTGTTGAAATTTAGCTACTGGTTTCTTTTCATAATCGAGAGATGGAATTTCTTGCCTGCTGAGCGGCCTGGCATTTCCACTTGTTCTTAATTATTCTCCAGAAAATACAAAAAAAAAATCGTTTGGGTGGGTGGGGGGGAGGGGGGGAGGTTATTGCTAATACAAGTAGGATCACAAGATTGATAAACAATTTCGTATCAACATGTTACAATATTGAACATTTTCTGGCCTTGTTCAAATATATTAGCACCGTCTATTAAAAACATGACGCCGATTTCCGTTTAGACGAAGGAATGGTTACAGAAAATGCAGAATACATTACGAATTAGAAAAGCAGAACACCAGCATTCGACTCGAATATTTCAAAACAGATCAGCGTTTATTAAACGTCGGAAACATAACGCTGCCGCTTTTAAAACCAAAAACCGCTTTAAAAAAGAAAAATATAAAATAGATAAGCCTAACCGTGGGACCGTTCAGTTTTGAGCCCGGAAGTGCGCTTTCTCGCATCACGCAAATGCCACGCAAGCCAAAAAAAAAATATATATATAGAACGTTACTGAAAATCGTTCCGCTCTAAAACACAAAGTGCTTCCAATTAAATCGCGCTCACCGAACACGGGGCCTCATTAGAGCTGGTCCCACCTTACCCTGTCAATCTCGCATCTCTGGCTAGATCACCGTTCGATGTGTTCTTTTAATATTGGTCTTTAGTGGTCTTTTTTTTATTTTTAAATGTTCTTCGTCGATGAAGCTTCGAACTAAAACACAGCCGAGTAGCCGGTAACAACGTCCGTTCTTTGCCGTGCGCAGTCGCCTACTGCCTACGCTACTTTTTATATATATATTTGCAGTGCAAGGAACAAAGAGGAAATGTTCCCATTTGAATTGCAAAGTGAAATCTCAATAGAATTGGGTCGAGTTTCCTTCTTTCCGGGAACGTAAAATGAAATGAGTTCGAGATTTGTTTTAATACTTTTTATAACGTCTTTTTATGATTTTTAGTATTAATATTATTATTTCTAGAATGGCATAGGTGTTTCCAAAATCAAGCTGATTTTAAACGCGCAACGTTGATGGTCAACGAGGATGAGAAAAGAAAAATACGTGGATCCGGAAATTGTGCCCCTCTCCGTTCCAACACCTAACCGATCTTTCAACTGAAATGTGACGCTACCGAGTAAACAATATCAGAATGACCGGAAGTTCGCAGATAAATAATTCTACCTTGATATTAACGACGAAACAGTGCCTGCAATGCCGTTGTCGGTTCTGCATTTTGACTGCTCGCTATAAATAGCCCGTTATAATTGTAAAAAGAATGGTCGAAATATATTTATTTTTATTTTACCAGTAATATTGAATTGTCGATTAATGTGTTCAAAGTTTCCGCAACCAAATTGATGCCTATTCGAAAGTACTTTTCCCATTTAAGGAAGGGTGCCTAAATCACCCTAAATGCACTCAGTTATCGTGTGATAAGCTTGTGCAGATATTTAAAACATTTTCAAACATCTGGCAACAAAATAGCTAGGAAGCAACGTCCTGCGCAAGAAGCAAAGATAATTACTAGACATAATGAACCACTTGCATAAAACATATTTGCTGTAGTATGCTGACTGTGGCGTACTCATGCGTATACAGCGTAAACTCAGTTTACACTAGAGTGGGGTCTTCTGGCTGACGTCATTTTGACGTTTGTGCAAAATACACACGCAAACGTTGTTTTTTTTTTTTTTTTTTAGGAATATTGGCTTTCATTTTAAGGGAATTTATGAAGATTGTTGATAACGTAGAAATTTTATAAATTCAAGCTATTCCATTGTTGTTTTCTCTCTAATACAAGCGTGCACTTGTATTTTCCCCGCCTTTTGTTGTGTCGCGCAACTGGAGAACTGTAAAACGAAACCATTTCTTCCCGCGGTCCAAGTTCGGAAATCAACTGACGATTGCTATTTCAGTGACGTTGTATTATACCGCAGTTATTTTTTTTCCGGGTTCATAATAAATACGCAATTTTATTCAATATCTACCGTGTTAATTTTTTTTTATGCGTAGCATCGCTGTGTTAGAAAGATTCACAACAACGACCTAAGAGGCAATGTGGAGGTTGAAAGAAATTAAACAAAAAAAAAACATCGCATTTGAATTGAGGTATGAACTGAGTCGCGATCTCCTTCTTTTATATCTTCTTCTCGCCTCGTTTCATGCTGCGGCCATGAAAGGCTCGATCTCGCGCACTACTCGCAAAACCGCGAATAATACAGGAGACGCGCTGCAATCCCAACGCTTAAGACATAACCGTTTCTTTCGAACCGTTCCCGACTCATTGGTAAAAGGGAGCCGACGAACCGATCACAAGGAGCGAAAATAGCCCTTTTAAAAGTCCTACATTAAAGCAAACGCATCTTTAAGCGCGGTGTCATTAGGGCAGATGAGTCGGGCCGGCCGTGCTCGCATTTGCCAACGACGCATTACGGGTCGACCTCGGGAGACGATCAATACCGCGTGCGCATATCGACTGCGCACGTCATGCTCAAAAGCGCTGCCGTAAGCAAGCGCACATTGGCGTTGACACAATCGGCATTTCTTTCTCCTCCCCGATCCCACCGGAAATCGTTCCGTCACGCTCGGAGGAAGAGCGACATTCTCCCCACCGATTCCTCTTCATTTTCGGTGAAGGCGAAAAAAGGAAGCGTTATTGGCAGCCGAAGCTTTATCTCGAGTTGATTGGACGCAGACAGCCCTGCGGTATGCAGAGTCGGGAACAGTTCTACCAATTCCACCTATAGAAGACAAGGCTCGGCGCTTTTTCCTTCCCCAAGCGTCATCACGAGTGGATCCACGCAGGGCAGCCTTGTTTGCGTCAGCGTCGCCGCCAACGCGTTTCGTTGAGCGTCTCACAACAAGCGCGATGTTAGCACGCGTCGACGCCTATAGACGGACGCGCTTTTGGCGTCACTCGTCAAGCGTCGGTGTGTTTGCCGCTTGGGTGCGGATCGGGGATCCACTAACGATGAAGTCGTGCGCGGGCCTTGTCTTCTAGCGGGTATTCGGAGAGCAAGTCGTCTGCTTTTGCGCAGGGGTTGTGACGTCAGACCGACGCCGAGTTCTGATTGGCTCTGATTGGTAGGATAGTGGGTAGACGTCAATGCTAGATGCCTCGAGGTCGACACGCCATTTTTCTTTTTCAATCAACCAATAAGAGCTCGGCGTTCTGACATCATCGCAACCCCTGTGGAAGAAGCAGACGAACTCGCGCTCCGCATTGGCTCGGCGTCCGACAACGCTGAACGCTGTTGTCGTTCAAGGATAGCACTATAAAGTAACCGACAGCCCAAAAGAAGCGGCGTGTGACTCACTGTACATATCCGGACGTTTTGCTTCGATCATTCTTTGGTTTTCGGCGTTCTCGTCAACAAATGCCTCGATCGCTCCGACTGCAAGATGATAATAAAATGCGCGGGGAGTGCCAAGCCTTTTTTTTACTCTTTATAACTATTAGCGGCGAGATGTTTTTTGGTGGCGCCCTCCTAGGGTTCCCTCTCGTGACGCCATTACCTTGCGAACAACAATGTTAATACATTGTTGTTCAATGCTAATAACAACAATGTTGTTTGTTATTAGCATGGTGCAAGCTTGAAATCATAGCGCTCTCAAAGGAACACTGCCAACACCGTCAAAATTAAAGTTCTTTCATTCCTCTTATTTCTGTCGATGATAAATTCTTTCTTGACGTCATAGTCAGCGTTCGGTCAATCATGGAAGGCCGACCACAGCGAAGCTTTCGGTCCCGCACGTCGCCAATAGTCACTAACAAGGTTAGAACGACACAAAGAATATTCAGTTGTTCCTCCTCCAGCGCGTGCTTCCACTTTCGACAACGCATCGACGTCCCGTGCGGCTTGAACGCGCGTGAACGCGCGCAGTCACACCACAGGCGGAAGGATTGGAGAGCGTGCAGGACGCCGGACGTTTAAAAGATGTGCCCTGCTGTTCTCATTCTGTCGGTGAGTATATGGAATAACAGTATTCGTATTATTCTGATAAAAACACTATTGAGGACTTAGAGGCGATGATGTCAGAACATTAGCAGCCCCTTTCTGCGCCTTAAACTGTGCTTCGCACCGGGTACCTTTTGCATCTGCCCCCATCACGACCTCCTTCGTCGCATGATTACGGTATGGCGAGTATTCACGGCACGCCATGATGTCGGTTCTAACGGGCAGCGCGTACTCAGAACTTGTTCCCATTTATCTTTGGGTAAAAACAAATATCTTGGCTAAAAGGTGTGTACAATCACACAGGCTCAACCCTATTTCTACCTAATCAGGATTGTTGTATTGGCCGACGATAAATGGGAGCTATAATCGGAGAGAGCTTAAAAAGCGCAGGAGCACAAAACATGAACATAATGTGATGCTAATCATGTTCATGTTCTGAGCTACGTGATTCGTTCGTCCAAGTTCTTATCGGCGAATGCTGCAATCTGATTAGCTGCGGAGCGAAAATAACACGCTTAAAAGTGGCCACTCCCCGTGATTCTTAAGTTCTCGGTGCACTTACGAATGTCGGTCGAGAACATAAAACACAGTTTTCCGGTCCCACAAAATAATCTACGCATCGCAGAAAAGCTCAAACCTCCGTGAGAACGGGACGCTAGCGGTGGTGACAAAAGGCGAACGTTTGAAAACACAACGTTACCTGTATCGGAAGATACTAGGGAAAACCAAAATGATTCAATGAGCCGATGTCTACCTGAACTTGATGTTTATCAAACCGAGAAATGGCATTGTGAACAACTATAGCATTTATTGTTGTGATAAAAAAAAGTGTAAGAAAAAAAAAAAAACCCAGCAGCACTGTTTTCTCGCTCACGAGTTCTTTTCGCTGCAAATAATCTAAAAGGCGACCACAATGTATTTCTTGGGGTTGATTAATATTAAGCGCATGTAAATGTTAACCCATTAATTTTTTTTTTTTTTAATTTCTGGTTGACTGTGTTATTTTCATTGTTCGGCGTTATGTTCCTTCTGTCTTCGATGCAATCGCCCACAAAGTTGTTACTCTGATGCCCATTGTGCTACTACAACCCACCGAATGGAACGAGAACACCACTAAAGCATCTCGAGATGTTTGTCGCAGCGCCCTCCCCATTGCCTTTTGCTGTTTTCAATGTCGGTCTGCAAACGCGTTTCTGACATTTTCAGCCGGACTCGACCTACGAGAAGGCTCCCGTTACGCGGGGACACCGCACACCGCAGCCCGCAACGAAACTCGAAACTTCGGGAAACCGCAAAGCGAGTCACCAAAAACCGAAGAGATCCAAAACACGGCACAAAAGCCGTAGCCAGAAAGCGAGAAACAAAGACATGGGTGCCACGGCGGTCTCTTCCAGCGACACAAGGAGGGAACGTCGTCTGGCCCGAGGCATTCGAAAGAGAATCCTACGCCAGCCGAACGTGATGGCCTTTTCAATCGTGCGGCTGCGCAGAAAACACGCCACCAAGTTCGCGTTTGCCCTCTCTCTCTCTTTCCGACGACGACGTGGGGTAAGGAGGGAAGAAGGGGAAGAGGGCTAAACCAATTTGTCCCGTTTTTCTCGCCGCATTCCTCGCGTTTATCTTCGCCGTTCGACTTTTTCGCCGCTGAAGCAGCGCAGCCTCCCGCTGTTCCTCAACGCCAAATTCTTGGCCCTTGGCGCCATAAAAGAAAGCCCGAGCCGTAAACACCACCACCGCCGGTAGCTCTTCGCTATTGCGTTCTCGTGGCGAATGTGAGAACAATAGAAGCGACGCGCGCTCGTTCCTCTTTCGGTGGTTCTTAGCGAATCGATTCCATGTCGTATGCGGGTCCGAATGGTGATGGGAACGCGTTTTGTAGAAGCACGCGTTGGGAGAAACAGCTCTTTATTTCATCCCAAACGACAGCGATCTAGGAGCGGGAGCCTGCTGAGAGGGGCCATGAAATAATGTTTCAACTTGTTCCCTCCTTAGCTTTCCTTCTCACCTCAAAATCGAAATGAGAAATCGCGCGGTCGTGACGTGCTTGGGCACGTGTACGTTGACTCCAAGCTTCCACTGTCCTTTTCAGGAGCGTACTCTAAAAAAAAAAAAAAGCAAAAAAAAAGAAGGATGTAGTTTTACACCCTTTTGTCCCATATAATACGCCCCAAAAGTTCAATTCGACGTACATCGCACATACATCGAACAGAAGGGCCCAACTTTTCCCAAAGAATTGATAACGGTGCGATATAACTTACTAAACAGCTAAAGTACGTATGAAGGACTATATATACATATAAAGGTTTCGTATTAGGGCAAACAAAAACCCCAAATTATTTTTTCTGCTGTCAGTCACACTTAAGGCCGGTTCACACATACATCGAAGCGCTAAGTTAGCGCTACGTGAGCGCTCGAAGGAGCGCTCTTGTGGCGCTTCCTAGCGCGTGATGTAGCGCTCGGTTAGCGCTTCAGTAGCGCTCTGTTCGCGCTTTAGTAGCGCTCTGTTCGCGCTTCAGAAGCGCTCTGTTAGCGCTTGGTAATTGGGGTTGTGGGGATACTTATACAGCGTGTAGTTGGTCTGCCATTTAAAGTGGCGACGAGTCACTCGCTGTAGATGAGCAATTTAGCCAGTGCAGTACAACCGCTAGCCTGGGGTCTTTAACGTGCACCACGCAGTAGTGATACACGACCGGACGCTGAAGCGCTAACAAAGCGCTTCAGAAGCGCTTTGTTAGCGCTCTCAAGCCCGGTTCAGACAGTTGCGTTTGACTGCGTTTGACTGCGTTGCGGCAGCGAGAAACCAGGACATCCCTGCTGCGTGCCAATATGATTTCTTGAATTGGAGTCCACGCTTCCTACGAAGCACAGATGTGCCGGTGACTCACTTTCGGTTCTCGACGGAATGCAGTCAAACGCACTCAAACGCGAGTGTCTGAACCGGCCTTCACGCCCCTTGTGCCGTGCTTGCTGCTGTGGAGCAGCGCGTGCACGGCGATGCCTTTGTTGTTGTTTTTCCTTTGGCATTGAAAGAAGAGGAAGTAAAACAGCCGCTCTCCAAGCAAAGGGTCGGGCAGGCGATCCAGAGTCATGAACTCTGAGCGACTAATTGATTGGGTACGACCTCATCGCTTTTTATTCGATGTGCGTGACCCTGGTTTCAAAGACAGGCAGTTAAAACAATCGCCTTCGAAAGAGCTCTGTGTCTTGGTCCCTCAGCCTGAAAACAAGGTTCGCCGCGTACGCAACGGTATCTCGGTGGCGAAAGATATCGCGCACTCAGAAGGCACTTCTGGGCGTTAAGCCGTCCACACACATATGCACTAATCGCGTATCTAAGAGAATTTGTAGTATGTCTATTTCAACATCCCACATGTTTGCCATGGAGCTGCTGATGCACACCCAACCACAGGAACCGGAACCGCAGTGCTACTGCGGTACAAGCGGTACAAGAAGCGCTACTGAAGCGCTAGCACGACGCTGCTGAAGCGCTAACAAGGCGCTACTGGAGCGCTAACAAGGCGCGACAGAAGCGCTAATCGCGCGCTATGTTAGAACAAAGTCACGCGCTAGGAAGCGCCACATGAGCGCTCCTTGGAGAGCTCACGTAGCGCTAACTTAGCGCTCCGCTGTATGTGTGAACAGGCCTTTACATTAGCTATACTATTAATAAGTTGTACTACGCGGTTTTCGAGCCGCACGTGAAAATTGGTAATGACGGTTCGACGTCACTGCTCTGTACGTCGACTGAATTTTTGCGGTGCGTTATATGGGACAAGGAGTGTAAGAATGTACTCTTTTTTCCTGAAAGTACACCATGGAAGTTGTCATTCACAAGCGATGATAAGTGACGTCACGGCGGTCATTTGCCACGAACGCGAATTCTAACATTCGTGGACGGATTAATTGACGCAATGCTTGCGTCCAATGCGTGAGGTGGGGTAGGCTGACATGTTTTGGGTACCGCGTATGTATAAAAGTGGAAAGGCGGAAAGCTTTTGAAGGAGAAGAGGTACGAAATTGTCCGCTATATTTTCGTATTTTTGTGCCGAAAAGCAGGTTTTACGCTTTCTACCCTCTTTCTTTTGGCCCACTAAATGATAGGCGATTAGTAAAATTTGTTTTGTTTATTTAATATCGTATATGGTTGGCTACAAGGGCAAGAAGGTTATATTTATTAGTCTGAGCTGAAAAAAGCATATTGTAATTATGTATGACGTTAAACAACCTCCGCTGCTCACTGGTCACTCCTAGACAAACTAAAGAAAAAGTCATATACGCAGTCATCTGAAACCTCCTTTATTATTTTAGTTATAAATTTTCAATAACATTGCACCGATTTGCTGGTTTCCTAGGGTCTTTGTTCTTGAGGGGGAAACTTCCAAGAAAAAACAAACTTTGCAAAAAATTTCATTTTGAACTTTATAATTACATCCACCAATATTTACAGCGTATTCCCAAAATGTTTCATTGGTTTAGACTGCACAGTTAATTCTTTATAAATGATTTTCGGTCCACCGATACTAAAACAAAAAAAAATGGTAGAGGTTGGAGCACTTTTAACGCAATTTTCTTTATTCCACTTTTCGGCATAAATTTCACTTTCGGAAAACTATCGTTTTGTTATTACCTAACTCTGATTAATTTTTATGAGTTTTTCTGGGTATTATATTAAGAGAAAGATAGCTATGAGATTGTATTTTTTTTTTTTTTTTCACATTTTTCATGCTCAAAAACTATACACGTCTGAACAAATGATGGAATTCTAAGAAAAAAAAACATATTTGTGCTTATGTGGCTTTTCTGTCATAAAAAGAGTATAATAGAGATATATAGCTCCATAGCTCTCTCCCCTCAACTGTCCTAAAGCAATATAGCACATGAAAATGACAAATTTATAATTAATTTCAAAATTCTAGTTTTCCTACGCACACACGCACACTTTCATCCTTGAACATTTTTTTTTTTTTGCTTCACACAGGTTAACAAAATTTGGCAGAAATGTTCTCAACATCAACAAAAATAAGCCCTGTAAATATCATTTAAACCAGACAAGTGGTTCAAACATTTACTTTTTTGGGTAGTGTCCCCCCTTAAGTGCTCCGTAGACAAGCAAACAAAACAATAATTGTCAATACGCAATAAAGCGAAAATTATCAATAAAAAACAAACAATTTTCTTCCTTTTCCCTTACCACCCCTATAAGGACGACCCCATAAAGTATGTCGAAATACCACAAACACAATAGAAAACAATACCACGCAAAATATACACATATATATATGTTTCATTCTGATTTACGTCTCCCTCTCTCTTCTCCCACTTCGCGTTCGTCAGATCAACCATGTCCCATTTGCCGAACGCGGACAATATTAAAACTCCCCTAGACGAGACGAAGCCCTAAAAAGAACTCGAAGCGTATCCCAGCATACGCCCGCTGCCGAAACGAGATAAAAGTCGTCCAGTCCGAGGCAATTGCCTGCACTCATAAAGAAGTTTGATGTATGGCCGGCGACGGGGACGGAGCGCAGCACCGTGTTAATATACGGGTCCCCGCTGAACCATTAGGGCGATCGTCGCATCGAGATAGAAGCTAGCCGCCGCACTCGTCGCTACTCGGCACTCCGCCGCCCGCGCGCACACAAAATGAATAAGGCTTCGGCCACATCGCTAATACATCATAGGCAAAAAGAAAGACCGCAGACACTGCCGTCTGAGGATTGCTTTTTCCTTCTAGAACAATTCTGCTCACGCAAAAAAAAAAAAGAAAAAGAAAATTTGTCGTCAAACAAGTTTGAAGCGTGCATATATGGTATGCATGATGTAAAGATGCTTCGAATGTACTTCACGAGTGTCCGAAAACAATTCTCTCGTCCTCTGAGCAGCGAACGCACCGTGTCTTTTCGAATGATGTCCGAGCAGTGCGGCTGTGGCTTAAACAGGAGAGAAGTCGTGACCGTGTCGTGCCCCCGAAACACTTTGCCCGCCTCCAGAACGTCCCTGGAGTCTCGTTTTGCGCGATGAATCGACGTCTTGAGATGTTGACTGCTCTCACAATCCTTGTTCGCTCGTTTTTTTTGGCTTTTGTTTTACCTTTCACGAGCGTGGCTGCCCTAATTTAGAACGACAAAAATTTTGAGAGTGCCACTTTTTTTTTTGGGGGGGGGGGGGGGGGGGGACACTGATCTGCGTCAATGAAAATTGGTTTCGAGAGATCCGACAGCTGGCTGTTAGATTCAACTGCAGCTCGGCGTTCTTGTTGGCGAAGATTGTTCCACGAGTCACGGTTATTTAACCAGCTCTGGACGACGTTATTAAGTGCGAAGGAACAGCTCAGTATTATCAGTATGTCACTTTACCGAATGTTTTGTAACGCCGTAGACTCGTCTGTCAATTAAGAAACCGCAATGATAATAGTTAGAGTGAAGTTGAAAGGGAGGCTCAAACACGGCGAATGTCGTCCGGTTACTGTCAATTGAATTTAAAAAAAAAGAGTTCAAAGAGAGGAAACAAACGAGAAGAGTGTCAATCTAGTACGTTGTTTTTTTTTTAGATTGATATTATTAGTGCTTGACAGTGATCGTTCCTTTCATTGGTCTAGCTGATTAAGAAAATACAACTGCGGGATTGTTGGCATGGCAGGAACGTCTGAGGGAGTAGTTAGATTAAAACATGTCCGCCATTTTTGAGAAAACCGGCATTCATCAAGATAAACTCAATCGCACTGACTACCGAATTCGCGATCATAGATTATCTCATGTAGGTAACACAGTTTAGGTGGCTTACAAAGCAAACAACAAAAAAAAAGTTAGGTGATCAAACGTAATAAAAAGCCACAGCACAGTAAGAACGTAAAGTCAATCTCGCTTATTTGTTTACCTTCATAATGGATGCAGTGCGAACAGCCAATTCTGTAATCATTGCTCCATGACGTGAAATCCAGGGTATCTGTTATGATGCGCCTGCCAGATAATATCTCCTTACCTTGGACATGAAAGCTTTACTATTTCTTGCATACGTATGAAGGCATTATAACCCCCTAGTTGTAAGAGACTCTATACAATGCCTTTACACGTTCTCTTTCGTACGTTATCGGCGTCTGCACAATAAACCACATGAAGTTCGTACCATTACCTGCGTGGCGCAGCTTTTATTTTCTGGCAGATATAAATGTCAGACGCGCATTAAGTGTATTCATTTCCTTCCAACTATTTCCATGTCCGTAGACAATATTCTAACAACTCAGGGCTCTTATTAATCGATCATAGTCCGATGACACTGCAGATAGACGCCAACGAAACTAAGTTCCCTACTACGAAAAACGAACTAAGAAAGGCAACTGTTTCTGGCGCCAAACCTGACCCCTTTCAAATTTTCTGTCGAGCCTCAGGAATCACAGCGGGCACAGGCTTTTGCGGTACGATGATGGCACCGCAAGGCTAAAGCAACGTGGAGAGAAAAAAGGCCGGATCTCCAACGACATCAACCGAGCGAACACCTAAATGGCTTTCACCCATAGTCCGACATGGATAGGAAACACCGACCAATGTTTCCACCAAAAATTCAGCCGAGAAAGCTGCGATGAAAGCTCGAGTGAGGACACCTAAATCTTCGGAAAGTAGAATGCTTGCTTAGTGAAGAAAGCTAAAAAACACAGGCGAGCTGGTGAATGGTATCCATAATAAACCTGAGACGAAGGAAAAATAAAAAAACGGACAGTACAACGAAGTCTTCGTTGTACTGTTGTACTGTCTTCGTTGTACTGAAAGTACAACGAAGACTTCGTTGTACTGTCCGTTTTTTTATTTTTCCTTCGTCTCAGGTTTATTATGGATAGAATGCTTGCGTAGTCCTAGAAAAGTACAAGGAAGCACCTCAAGTTCGTCTCATCATCTTCATTATTCTTTCTTTTATGGCATACGTACCCGACGCACGTGAAATGCATTCCCACTCTTCGGTCGGCTTTCATTTCTGTTGGCGATGTTCAATCACAAAGACAATAATGTTTCCGCTCTTTCTTTTCTTTTTTTTTTTTTTTGAATGTGAAACATGGGTTCGCATACAAGTTAAACGTGATAAATTTACTTGATAAATGCATATAAAGCCTTTTTTTTAAGGAAACGTATTTGCTGTTTCCATAGAGATGACCTAGCTACAGTCACTAACAGATGAAGGAGGAAGAGGAGTGGGTAGTCCAGGATGTGTCCTTATCTTTCTGCAGCCAATCACATTGCGGCATAAGCGGAAAAGAACGCAGAAGAACCAATCACAAGGCAAGAAACAACCAGTGTAACCGATGCAATTACCAGTGCTGGAATAGCTGCAAACAATCGCCTATTTCTGTCTCCTAATAACAAATTATTGAAGACACACAAAACCCCTTTTGTGCCCTTCGAAAAAAAAATAACAAATAAAAATGCATTACATTTTCTTTGTGATTCGCTGTCATTGTAACGAAACTTCTCGCCTACACCGTCGGACTAGAATGAGACCAGGAAACCGGCGTATCGGGCGTCCAATGGCCAACGCGCTTCAAGCGGGGCGAACTGTAGCGCACGCGCCGACATCCTCCGAAGGTGTCCGGTAAATCGGAAATTAACGGCTGAAGCTTCCTATCTCGGGTTTGGGCTTCCATTAACGCTGGCGGGGAAGTCAATTGGCGTCGCGGCGCGAACGTCGCCCCAGGCACCGGTCCGGCATCCATCACATCGGGCGCTCCGCTGCCCTGCCGGGAAACATCCTGCCTTTGACAAATGAGCCACGTCCGACGCGCATCACCGGAGTTTACGACGACGACGCCGGGCCCACCGTGCGCTGCGGCCAAGACTAGAGAGAGCCTGGACGTCAGAAAGGAAGCAACTTGAATAGTGGGGAGAGCTGACAATTTTTAATGGTGGACGCCTCCTGAGCCCACAGATGCCGAATGCGCATGCGCCGCGTTGTCCGGTGGCGAGGGAGAAAGCTGGTGGAAAGACTGAGACGCTTGCGAACGATCGACGCTTTCGTCCCCTACTCGCAGCTCGTGTTGTAAGCGCGGTCCATACACCACGTGGCCCCATATCGAGCAGTTGGGAACTCTCTGAAGTATAGGCTCTCAACCGAGACTTACGAACCACCGAGCTGCCGGGTGCCTTTTAAACGGACCATTTCAGGCCCTTGTGCGTTCTCTTTTCCATTTTGTTGTTTATTTCTTCTTTTTTTTTGACTGTCTGCAGAAGTGACAGGGGGAAGTTAGCGTGTGGCTGCTAGGAGGTTTTCCGGAGGAGCTCCAGACACGAAAGATAAGAAGAAGTGAGAACAGGGGAGCGGTAAGGAAACTGGTTGATAGTGTCTCTCCTTTGTTGTTATTATTCGCACAGAAAAACAATTTACGCTGCTTTGTTGTCTCGTTATTAGGCTAGGTGGCGCAACCTCCCGGCCGGTGTTAAGGGCATAGCCGTTAACATCCATCCAACATCCAACCATCCATTTGTAGACATTTATCCCTGGAAAGTGGGGACAAGGAGGACAAACACCGCACAGATCTCCAAAGGTTTTTTTCTTTTTTTTTTCTTTCGTGTGTGTCGATTAGACAAGAAAATTCTTCTACAGAATGCATGTAGCTGGCTAGTGACTTCTATACATGTGCAAGAACCCCCCCCCCCCCCTTTCCCCCCTTGTCAAAGAAGTGGATGTTGATGCACATGCATAGCGGGAAAGCGCACGGTGTCTTCAAGAACTATTTACTGGGCTTTTTCACCGCAAAAATAATCTACGCATTTCCCAAGGCTCGCACACCGCCCAAATGTAGTTAGTGGTCCTAAGCAGATGCCAAAGTTTCAGAGGGCGATTTCCATCTCAGATCGTGCAAGGAAAAAAACAAATGTGTCAGTCAGTCAGTCAGAGTCTTGAGAGCAAGGAAATCAAAGGAAGTTTTGCTGAGCCGGGAGCTCAATATGTAACCTTTTTTTGGGAGTAGGTTAGGTTAGGTTAGGTTAGGTTAGGACACGTGACCATTGGCGGCCACGTGACTTCGGGGGGCTCATGTGACCTTGCGGTTACGCCGACGGCGACGCCGCTCAAGCCGGAAACGGGCCCCTAAGAGCTGCGCTCTAAACAAGTGAATCTTGAAAGTTTGACAATAATGGGCCAAGTTTGAATCGAGCGAGCTTTCGATGTACAATTATTTGTCATAAGAAAGATATCAAGTGAAAGCTTGAATATAAACCTATTTAAAATTATAATAAAGTTAATTTAAGTATAGTTTATATTGAAGAAACAAGACCATAATCTCAAAAAACAAAGTTAAAACACAAAATTCCTCGCCTTTTATAAAAAAAAATGGTATCGTAAATTTATTTTTAAATTTTTATACAAAACGTCTTTTAATGTGTTTTTAAATATAAAATAAAATTTCCTTGGCATATATGGCTTTGTCATATGCGTTTGAAAGAAATAGTTATTTCCATTTCCATTCTTAGGTGAAAAGATATGTGCCGTCGCCAAATCTTTTTAGTTAATATTATATATAGGTTTAGAACGCGACCATAGTATTTAGAATATTTAAGCTCGCGTATCATTTAGTAAAAACTTGGCATGACTGGTATGTTATGATAATTTTAAAAAGTTCGTGCGTACGTCCCAGTTTACCTATAAAATATCAAGATTCACCACTTTTCTATAAATAAACCTATTGAAGCGTTTTTGTTTGAAATTTAACAAGCACAACAATTAAGTTTCACAAATTTATGTCGGACAATAAAGGGGCGAAATAAATTGTTTTCAAAACTTCAGCGGCCGAGTGTAAAATTTTGCTTCTTTCATATGTGGACTTATTTTGACGTATACTAGCGAGGCTCGTCCAAAACTTCTTTACTTTCCTTTCATTTGAGGCAATCACAAAGGCTAGAGATAAACGGGGGAAATGCATAACATTACATTGCATATATAGTAATATAAGCTCACAGTAATATAAACTCACAGTAACGCTTATGGGGATAAAAGAAAACTAGTTCTAAGTGAGGTTAACAATTACTTTTCAGGATAAGCCTTTTTTTTATTCAAAACCCTGAAACGCCCGTTTTTGTTTTAAGTCTTAATACGCAGGTGGCAGGATCGAACTTTTTTCACAAGAGTCGAGGAATTCCATCTTTTTTTCATTGCGCCGTGCTATTGGGTGAGGTAGGCTGCTTCACTTAAGGAAAGTACAATTCCGAGCACTTTAAAGGCCCCTATAAAGCAAAATCATGAGCACTTCCAACGGTTTCCAGTTTTGACGACCTGAGGTTGCGTAAGAAGTCTTAGTGCCTAAGCAACCCCCCCCCCCCCCCCCCCCCCCCCGCCCCCAAACCATCACATGCACTATTGCCGCGTCCCGTAGCCGCAAAAATAAATTTGGTTACCTCTTGTCTCTTCGCCATCTCGTAAAGTTGAATCCCATTTTTGATATGACTAGCTGCTCCGTCTGAGATACGAACAACTTTAGTTAATTTCGGAGTGTACCAGCCACTCTTCAACTGCGCGCAGAGTGAACAGTGCTTGTGCTGCATAGTGCACGATGTCGTCGTCAACGACTCCAAATCTGTAGATTTTTGCGCTCCGTTGTAGCGATGCAGGTGAACATAGGCACCACTTGGTTCCTCCAAAGAAAGAATCGCACCACTCGCGGAAGAACGACGTTCTAGTTTTCCGCAAAACCAAAATGTAATACGATAGATACTACAAGCCTCGAGCTGTGACTAACTCATTGCAAAATGCATTACTTCCCACTTGTTTCTTTAGCAGTTCGCCAGATTCCCACAAAGCTACTTCGATTGCTTCGTCTTCCATAATTGACAACGATGCCAGAGTTAAACCATCTAAATTCAAATACACCTTGCAGGTCAGCAAAACGCACTCCTCAGTTGGGTTAGCACACGGGCAAAGTATCTTAATATCTTCGAGACTGAAAGCTTGGCCGTACACGTTTGGTATGGCTCCCAGGCAAAGAGTTAGTTTTTTTCTCTTTCTTGATTTTAGTAAGCAGTGTCTAACAAACTCAGATGAGATACTAGATATAAAGACACCATAGGACCTGCCAGCGAAAGAAAACCAGTCGAAAAAATGGTTGCTTTCGAAGGTTGGAGCGCGAGAGCCCTAGCTCTGGTTGCGCTTCCTGGTAATCACAGGTCTCCTATAGCTTTTTACCTGCTATCACGGGCATGGTTCATGACAGGGTAGTCGTTCCTAATGTTCGTAGTGGCCCTGACTGTTCTAAGTAAACAATCACGACTGGCTATCTAAAAAAGGAATCCGACACTCATAAAGGCAAAAAGGGTGGCTGCATGTCTATGTGTTGCTCGGCTTGTGGATTGTGCTTTCGTTCCCACTTTCCGCCGAAGAAAAAAAAGTAGCTTATGAGAACTTTAAAGGTACTTATATCTCAAGAAGAAAAAGTAAATATAAAAAAGGAGAAATTAGGAAAGACGCACCCATTGCAGAAAAATGAAAGCAAGCGCCAAAGCTGCGCGATTTTATCAGAACTGAGTTTCACCCCATGTTATTTTACAATATTTGGAACGTACGTTTGCTGTCGCAGACATAGAAGTGCCAATAGTAAAAACGCAGGATGGGAGGTTTCAACAAACTTAGCTTAGCTATCGTGTAAAGGAAGTTGCTTGAAGAAAGAAATTGACCTGATCGGTGGGCTTGGAAATGTTTTTCCACTCAAGTGCTCTACTATCGGACAGGAAAATTTTTAAACGTCGGATATATGTTTGTTAATCCCATATGACAAGGCGTAAACATTACTTAACAAGACCAACTTTCTTGGGCACGGCGGTTTAGTTACAGATGTTAGCGAAACGTGGCGTATCGAGATTCAAGCATTTTCAAAGCGTAGCTTCGCGCGCGTATAACAATCTTTCCATTCTTCCTTGTCCCTCCCCTCACCGTCCTGTTACTGTCCACTGGTGACGTGTCCTTCTCGCGCCGTCCGTCTGCTTCTGCGGTAGCGTGCTGCATATTTTGCAAAAAGGTTGAAGCGATAAAAAAAAAAAGTCCGCTTATTGCGTATAGTAGGAGCTAACATCGTGGAAGATGAAATGGAAAAGAAGACGCGAAAAAGATCAAAACTCCCCTGAGAAACCAGGTTCATTCTAGAGACCTATTTCACTGTTGTGTCTATGTTAGGAAAATACTGAAAGAAGAGCGTTCAAAATCAATCGCTTAGGGTATTCAATCGTAGCGCTACGCTTTTTCTGCGCGTCGGGTCCTAGCGCTGTCGATTGTCCTGGTGTACGAATTGGGTGAAGTTATATAGTATCAATACAGGCACTGGGAGCTTAAATGTGTTCTCACACTAGGGACGCTTTTCGGGGAGGGGTGTGCGTGACTTCAGGAATCGGTGGTACCACCAAGTGGGACTCCCTCCCCGACTCCCGGATTCCTACGAATTGCGTGAAGCCGAGAGGAATGTCGGACGCATTTAGCGGTCGCACTCTCGACAAACAGGGCTCGGTGTGCGCTGATGAGAGCAGAAAAATGGAAACGCGCGTCAAACACGGCACCACGCGGAAGACAACGATCCGCTTCCCGCTAAAAAGAAAGATACTTCTTGAATGGGTGGACGCAACACAAAGGACACGGGGTCAAAGACCAGTTGTATGAGGTGCGGCCTCAGTACGGCATTAATGAATTTCCAAGACTCCTTCGGGGGGCCTCGGACGACGTGCGCAACAGCGCAAGGCACGACAAGTAAGGTGGCAATCTCGATGCCACCGTCGGCATCTCCCTGAGCAAACTCTGTAAAGTTGCCAGACACGGGAACAAAATACCGCCGTTTGCAACGACATCCCACGCCAAGGCAAGGAAGGGTTTGTGCAGCACGAGAAAAAGCTCTCCCAACCTCCTGGGATGTCTGTGTCAGCGCGTTTTCGCGGTAAGGAGGGACGTTGTTGCCAAGTGATGCACATCCACGAGAGCAAACAGAAGGATCCCTCCCCCCCCCCCCCCCCCCCCCCCCCGTTTACAAATATCCCTTAAGAAACGTAGGGAGCCGTTTATTGTGTTTAGCCCTTGCTTCGTGGCTTGTTATTTGGCGTTCTCATCGGCGAATCCCGTAATTTGATTGGTTGATTTGCCACGCCCCTTTGTTTCTTGAGCTGTCGGAGACACTAGTGGCTTTTCTTTCTTGGCCTGTTTGTGTGTCTGCGAATATTTCGCCATAAATAATCGAGCGTTGGCTTTTAGTGTGACATTTAGAAGTACATCTATATGCACTTGAACAGGGATGGTGACCTAGCGTCACTACTCGTGTTCCACCTGGAAATAAAAACTCACCGCTCGAGCATTTGCTTAGTGGCAGTCCCTAAAGTACTTGGCGCACCATCTATATAAATATTTGCTGTTGCTTTTTTTTTGTGCATTTCCGCCGTCGGCGTAATAACGGAGACACATCCTCTAGGTTTGTCAAAGTGTTACCGGGTTCCGTCATTGTGCCGCCGTCCACATATAGCGACCTGGCACTTCAGACAATAAAACAAAAACATCAGTTTCCCCGCTTAATTTAGTGTAACGTCCCGTGGCCTGTACAAAATGTGGGGAAATTGACGTAGCGTAACCTATATATTATGTCAATTAAGTTTTCCCGCCCAACTTAGCAGAATATTTCTCGCGTGATCACTTAAACACCAATTTAGTTTCCCAGCTAAATTTAGAGGTAAATTGATTTCGCGTGACCTATGCACCAATTCAGGTTCCCGTCGAATGTGCAATCCAGTTACGCCATTCCTTAACCTGCTACCGGTCACGCAAAAAACAAGATGCATAACACAAACAGCAAAGGCCCATGCAGAGTAGAGACGGACACATCAGCCTTTCCTGATGTGCAAGTCGCGCACGTAAACGCAATCAGTTAGAAAAGCGCCCGCGGTACTTCGCTCAAACCACCGCGTGCTTACCCGATGTACATCGACACGCTACTACCCGCGTCGACTGCCCCCCAACTTGTCGAGTCCGATCACGCCACAAACCGGACAAGCCCGTCCTTGTTCATTCAGGCCAGTGACAAGCTCCGGGCTATACCAAATTGCCACTGAGTTCCGTTCACCTTTAACCTGAAAGCGGAGGCGAACACGACGAACGTACTAGACCAATCAGCTATGAACCTTGTAGCTATGTCACTCCGCGCTCTGTGTGCCCCCGGACAGCGGTGTGATAGTGCCAAACGCTGCTGGTTGAATGGAATTGGTCCAAGAAGTCCCTTACTTCCGCCCTATTGTCCACCCGGTAGTGAACATTTTGCCGCGTGTTCCACAGGGAAATAAAAGCTCACCGCTCGAGCATTTGCTCAGTGGGAGCTCCTAAAGTAATGCCATCCCCGCTCACCGTTTTCTTCTTTCGGTGTTCCCAACATTGACATGATAACCAGAGTAAAACTAGAGAGACGTCCTCCTAGCTTGTCAAATGTCATCATATTCTGTCTGGGTACCGCTGTGCACGAATTACGACCTGGAACTTCGGGCAATAAACGCTCTTGCTTCGAGCTCCCGTTTAAGGTTTGTCGTGGTAGCCGCGTACTCGGACATGACTCGTTTTGATGCGCTAATTTGGTCCATAAATTTCCCATTTGCCTGCTCGTAAATTATTATAATTGCACAGTACATGCGAGATAATTCAGTGAAGCTATGCGAACAATACGACTGTTTTACGGAAACGCTGAAG
Organism: Ixodes scapularis; assembly: GCF_016920785.2. Lineage (NCBI taxonomy): Eukaryota > Metazoa > Arthropoda > Arachnida > Ixodida > Ixodidae > Ixodes > Ixodes scapularis. The sequence continues at coordinate 8,398,258 of NW_024609882.1, read as the reverse complement.
GCCTTAAAAACGAACTCCTTTAAAAAACCGGCGAACCAGTGCACGCCAATGGGTGCTCCCAAAACCGATGCACCTATTTTATTTTAAAGATTATGTTTTAATGGCTTTTAACGTGTCCGTAAAACGAAGGTAGGAACATAGAAAGATTCTGAATTGCGTTTCATTGCTAATGTCGGAAGCGTGGTTTCAAATTGACTTTAAATGCAATGTTATTTATGACTAGCCTTTTTCAACCTAAATATACGTATGCAATTTGGTCTTCGGAATGCTGCACAAATGTTTCAACGGCTCGTGGATATAACTTTTCCGGCGATTTCCATTCTGTTTCGCCAATATTGACGAAATTCTTGTCTTCAGCCTCAGCACAAAAGTTCGAGACAAACACTTGAGTCAAATATCCGCTCGATTGCACGAGAATGGACTTGCGATTGCTACCACCTAATCCGAATTCGCCGTGTCTGAACTCGATTTCCTTGAAATCACCTGGACCGGCATGGCATTCAGCCACATCTAACCTCTGTTCGGTAACTTCGTGAGCACCTCGTTCTTGTATATCTTTACAGGTGTTTCCTCCCACATTGTGCCACAACGTTGCAACCACTTAACTCACTTATGCGTGCATCAAAGAAGAAAGATAAACTTCCTTGGAATGACGCTGCCGAAGATGACTCTACAGAAATCAAGGAGGAGCTTTCAAAGGTCACCTCGTTATTTCATTCCAAGTGTGAATCTCCCACTTCACTTTTGGTGGACGCCTCAGACGCTGCTGTTGGCGCAGTACTTCAACAATTTATTAAATGGCACTAGCAACCAATCGTTTTCTTTTTAAAAACTTTGTCACTAACCAAAGACGTTACAGTGCGTTTGGCCGTGAGCTCTGAGCTATCTATCTTTCTATCAAGCATTTCCACAATTCCCTGAAAGGTTGATATATTTTTATTCTTACGGACCACTAACCTTTAACATATGCCTTGGCATCGAGCAGCACGTCGTACACGGCAAGTGAGATCTACCTGATGGCCTGCATCCTGGAATTTACAGACAACATCAGTCTCCTCAACGGGCAACAAAATACAGTGGGTGATGCACTATCTGGATTGCGGTCAACGCCGTTTCACCCAAGCGCCCTTCCATTGACTTCACAGGTCTTGTACTGCCACAGCAGAACGATGAAGAGCTCTGGCGCATTAGAGTGTCATTGTCTCTAATTCTTGAATAATTATCTTTACCATGCTGCTTACCACCCCTCATTTTTTATGTCTCTAGCACCGCACCTCCACCTTACTTACCGTCTGAATTTCGTTGGATAGCCTTTGATATAGAGCACTCACTACCTTTCCCATCCAGGCATCCGAGCTACCCGACGACTGGTCTACGCGTGGCCCGGGGTGAGTGTAGATGTCAGACGCTGGGCGCGATCACGCGTTAGTTACCAACGTTCAAAGATCGGTTGTCACGCGATCACACCCTTGGCTATCTTCACACCACCTGACGCGCGCGTTGACGACGTTCATCTAGATTTAGTCGGATCCCTTCCTCTATCTGGACTGACAGATAAGCCAGCGCGGAAATGCGACGCAGCTCTGAATGGGTTTTTCGGTCACACAAAATATGCAAGAGAATGCATTGTGCTAATTCTCCTATTTCAAGCCAGCACAACTACAATGCACTTCTTTGTAATAGATCAAGACATACCCGTTACACTTAACGGATCGGTCTCAGAAGAGCTCGGTTTAATCAAACGAAAGGCCACAGCTACGCGCAGTGACCTGTACATAGCAGCCAAGCCTTTTGAGCATGTTCTTCAGGGACTCGGCAGACTAAAAAAACCCATTGCACAGAATGAAGTTGAAAACAGAAACGCAAGGCATTGTTAACCCCCAAGAAAAGTGTCCACTGTTTTGAGAGATCAGGTTAAAAGGGAACTCGGGGCCGCATGGAGCATGATCAAGTAATGACCAAACTCACAGAACCTACAGAATGAACCAGTAGCATGGTTGTTCTTACAAAACCCAACGATATCCGCATCTGTTTGAACCCGTCGGACTTAAACAAAGCCCTACTGCGCGAACATCACCCGTTGCCAGTATTGGCAGATGTCTTGAGATCTCCGGGTTTCCATGGCGCAATTTATATTTTTACTCTTGACGCATCCTTTGGTTTCTGGCAGATAACTCTAGACCACGTGAGCTCCTACTTGCGCAGCATGAGCACACAGTTTCGACGGTACAGGTTCTTGAGGATGCCATTTGGCATTTGAACAGCTCCATAAATTTTTCAGCGGGCAATGCACGCGGTTCTAGAATGCCAAACAGCACTCGCCGTTGTCAGAAATGACATGCTGGTCTGAAGAGCTACAAAGCAAGGTCATAACGCAAACCTGCCGAGGCTGATAGAACGCTGCAGGGAGGTGAACCTGAGGCTTACGAAAAAATAGATGCTGTTTCATCCAGAACGAAGTTCGGTACCTTGGACGCGTCCTCACCATAGAAGAACTTCAAGTTGACCCCCAACGCGTGCAGGACATTCTGGCAGTTCCTGTCCCAATTAACTGCAAGTCCCTGCAAATATTTCTCGGCATGGTTAACTTCGTATCCCGTTTCATACCAAATATGTCTTCAGTTGCAGCACCGCTGAAAAAACGATTGCGCAAAGAAGTCGCGTGGGAGTGGACGGACCGACAGCAAAACAGTTTCAAAGTTCTGCGACAGGTGCTGATGGAAGTTCCAGTCTTGGTGTACTTCGAACAAGCAAGCCTGTTATTTTTCTGTCAGCACAAGCCAACATGGCGTTAGAGATGTCCTTCTTCATGAAGGTCACCCGGTTGCGTACCCTTCAATATCTCTCCCGAATTCACAACGCAACTACGCACAAATTGAAAAGAAAACTTCGGCTGTAGTTCACGGCTACACGAAGTTTCATGACTACATTATAGGACAGCCCGAAGTCACGGTTGAATCCGATCATAGACCCCTTAAGTTCATAAAAAAAAAAATATTTTAGAGTGCCCTTTTAGACTTCAAACAATGCGTTTTATATTGCAAGGGTACCCGATAACCGCGAAGATTAAGACTGGAAAAACTTTGCTAATCACAGACGCGCTTTCGCGGTTTCCAAGCAAGATCTTCTTGAAAGACGAAGAGGAGCAATTCTACGTGAATGAATCGACGTGCCTTCCCATTTCAGACGCCAAGCTGAAAAGTATGCTAGGCGCAACAGAGGTGCACCATGTGATACTGCATCTTGGCGACTACGTCTGTTCGTTATGGCCCGACTTGACGGATGACGTACCGGATGAGATGAAGGTATACTAAAGCTATCGCGATGAAGGGCACATAGAAAACTGTCTGGTATTGCGAAACAACGAAATAATCGTCCCGAAAGCAAAAAAAAAAAAAAGAAGATTGAAGTTTCGCCTGGGGCGCACTGAGGAGAAGATAAAATAAAAAATAAAAAAACAAAGCAGGGGAAGTCTTATATTGGCAAAATATTACGAGTGACATCGCATCGCTGGCACGCACGTGCTCACTCTGTCAATGATACAGACCAAGAAACGGGAAGCTGTCAATCCTAGGCCATGACGTACCGACTTGCCCTTGGCAATTGATAGGAGTCGATCTTTTTCACCATGACGGTCACGAGTATCTCATTGTGGTCGACTACTACATTTTTTGTCTGAGCCAAGGAATTTTGTCAAACGACAGCGGCTACGCTGATCTCTGCCTGCATTGCATTATTTTCCACTCATGGGCTGCATGTCCGGATGCGGAGCGACAACGGACCGCCGTTTAGCAGCAAGACATTTAAGGACGTTTTGTAGAGCATGCAAATCCAAACGGTATTTTTAAGTCTTTACCATTCTCGTCCGAATGGAATGGCCGAACGCGCGGTCCAAGAGACAAAGGAGCTTTTAATCGAGTGCTCTCGAGATAAAGCAACCTTCTGTTGAGCACTCCAAAAATGATGCAGCACGCCTAGAGATGTCCATCTTAAGTCGCCGGTACAGTGTTGAATCGGGCGCCGGACAAGAACACTGTTGCCAGTTACAAGTCAGATGAAACCCAAGGCCACACCAACAGATGTAGTGACCAGTAGTCTGAAGGAAATTCGAGACAAGCAAAAGGCTTTGTAGAATCGAACAGCGCGCTAACTTCTCCATTCGCAGCCCGGTTCCTCAGTAACCGTTTATGACAGTTTGCAAAGAGCATGGAATCCTGCAAATATCGCAGGTCCAGCAAATGCACCCAGGTCTTACGCGGTCACCACGGAAGATGGCCAGAGCAAAAGGAGTAAGAGGGAGCACTTTCGACTTCAGCCGTCTACTACTTCAGTTGAAAATTCCTCGTCCATGCACGAGAAGGGAGCAGCCGGTGCTTCGGGTCAACACCCACGTCTGTGGGACGACCGAGACCCACCGTCCCCTGCGGACGAAGACGAGACCGCCGGAGCCACCAGCGTTGAAACTGCTACCCCAGAGTGAAGAATTACTCTATTACGGAGGGAACCCCAGCGATACCCAGCCCCGGAACGCAAGCATCCTGAAGAGGAAGAGGATGTCATGGGCCCGTTCTAATCTGCTGTGTCACCGGTCCCGATCCCCGACTTTCGGCACTGTATCTCTTATCGCATAGAGCAAATAAGCAGATGCTCGGCGCACAATAAAGTTGTTCATTTGCCCTGACCCAGACCACACTACACTAACAACTTGGGATAGCCGTTATAGTGTGCGCTCAACAGTCACAACCGGTCGAGGGTGGCAATTTCAATATTCTGTCTTCAGCAACTTATTCCGCTTCCTAGGTGTTCGATACATTCACTCCGCCGGTTGCCACCATTCAGCCAAGGTTGCCGTGGAAAGATTTCATTGACAGTTGAAAGTTTCAATAAAGCAACCGATTTTCAATAAACGTAATCAGAGGGTCTTCCCCTATTTATACTCGGGCTTCGCACATCGATTAACGCGGACTTTCGATGAAGTTTCGCCGAGCTCGTTTACAAGACAACCCTGCTTTTACCTGCGTATTTGTTTGTTCTTTCTCACAGTTCACAATGCCTGACCCCCTCGACTACGCTCATCGGCTTTGTGCAGCAATGCAAACCATTCAACCATGTACTACAAGAGCACAACGCCAATTTTGTGTTTTTGTCAGCCCAGACTTCGCACGCTCCACACACGTCTTTGTGCGTAGGGATGCTGCTCGAAAGCTCCTTCAACATCCCTATGATGTCTCATTCAACTTAGTTCACCGCAGCCCAAAGCATTTCACCTTGGATATCAAACACAGGCAGGAAGTAACCTCTTTGGACCGCCTCAGGACAGCCTACATCAATAAGAACACCACAGAATGGCTCGCTCAAAGTATATCCAGTTCAATACCTAGCAGTTCGTTTCCAGTTGCCGCAAGACATTATAAAAGAACCGTTCTCTTCGACCTCAATGAACATAACACGAACCATTCACTTGTACCTCTCAATGCCCCTTAAAGGTGCCTCAAGGTAAGGGGAACGGGGGACTTTGTAACGGTGAAGAAGGAAACCAAAATAGATGGTGCGCTGGTTGTGTGCCCCCACCACGAGCGCTGCTGGCTCGGGACAGGAGCAGCAGTATGACTTAAGCCCTATTCACGGGGTGTGATTTTGCTTGCGAACTTGCTGCTGCGACGCCGGGCACCCCAGCTTCTACCAGGCATTTTGTGCCGCGCAAGTGGCTTTGCAACTGCGAAATGGGAAGTAAAATCGCACCATGTGAATCAAGCTTAAAGCTTGGTTAACATGATATGAATTTTCTTGAGATTTCTCAGCTGCGGCGTTGAGCACCTTAGTCTCCACCCCGCTCTTCTTGCCGCACGAGTGACGTTGAAACTGCGAAATTCTAAGTAAAATTGCACCACCTGAATCAGACTTAAGGATTTCGATGGTGACGGACATTTCAACCTTTTACAATAAATTAATTAACCCACAGATACATGTATCTTTATTACTACTTCTTTACATTCTTTAAAAGCGAATAAGTATTGAGGTTTATGCTACCCCGGAAATTATTAAGCTAAAACAGCGCAAAATGTTTGAGACCACGTAAATTTATGAAATGAATAAGAAACGAGCATATCCTTTTCCCGGTTTAGTTACCTAAGTTTCTTTAGGTTTGGAGTTCTGCAAAATAGTAGTAGTGACCAGCTTGTCCCTTCCACGGTAGCTGTTCTCCGCATGACGAAATGCTGCACTGGAATATTTGTATCCTACAAACCAACAAAACACAAGAACATCTCCATCGTTGTTCTATTTCAGACCAATAAGACACCGGCGCACGTATGGTGTGACCAAGCGCAGCAGCCAAAATCACGCGCAGCTCGCACGAGCATAGTGAATGTTCGGAGCCGCTTAGCGAGAACCGTTCGAACAATCATCCTCGGTTTGATATTTATGGAAACAGATTTATCAGCTGTTTACCAAGACACCACAAATCGCGGTATTAGCTTCATTCCGGGAAAACCAATTTTGGAAACCATACATTTCAACCAATTTCTAACCCTCTTTTTTTCTTCTTTTTTGCCTTTCTTGTTGTTTATATTTGGGCCTTCCCACCCTTGCACTACGACCAGGAAAACGAAATAAATTGCTGCGGTCCTGCCCACGTACCCTGAGGGCTGATTGCCATAAATTATTCAGGAGAATCACCGTCGATGGTCGCCTTTTGATGTAGTATCCCTGGGCCGAGCATGTGCACTACGTAAGGTGAACGTCTCCACTGTAAAAAAAAAGAAAATTAAAAAATATCTGGAAAAAGGGGACATTACTCGAAACGAGATCATTCCGTCTTGACTTCAGGTGTTTTTTTTTCTCCGCTTATATCTTTTGAGTGCCGCAAAAACCCGCAAGATTGTGAAACACTTCGGTCTGTACCCGCAATCTCGGAATTTATTTTTATTTTTCTATTTGATTTTAGAAAAGCTGCCGAGGTTTAAGACTTTTTTTTGTGTGTTTGGGCTGTTTTTTTTTTTACTTTAATGTGATTTTTGTTTTCCGTATGCTGCTTCCCGTGGCTAAAAGTAAAAAAAGTGAACCATAAACTTCGCCTCCGTTTTCTCAATTCTGATCGGATTTGTCTGAATTGACGATGCAATTTGAAATGGCAACGAGTCTTGCCAGAGTGCGCTGTAGTTTTCAGGTTTTAACATGTATGAAATATTAACGTTCCACGACGGTCTTATTTATTTTAATAAATATCATTAACTTCATCACAATCTCACTGCATATCGCAAACAACTAAAGCTTGAAAGTCGGTAAAAACTGGAATGGGAAAGAAAAAGGCTCGAGGTACACCTAAGCACTTCTTATGAGTTGTGAATGCGAAAGCATGCACACCGCTCTTCCGATCCCTTCTTTCGTCGAGGGTCGAGCGCGCGCGCGCTGACCTTGGGCGTAGAGGGGTGGACCCGCTGCCTCACGGACACGCAGCGCCATGGGGTGGCCGTCATTGAAACTGACACGCAGCGGCCAACGGGAGCCTTGTTTCCTGAAACTTTGAAGCGCGCCAGCTAATGGGATCGAAGCCGAAATCCATCAGCTTACTCTGCTCCTATGAAATCGGGGAAACTAGGTCCCGTTGTCTAAGCTTTTCGATTGGTTTCATAGCTGGGAGCTGGCTTCACTCGGAGAAAGGATTTAAGGTGCCGTTTGGCGCGTTTTCAAAGGTGATGACGTCAGCTCGCTGCATGGGAGAGTTAATGCTTTCGCATTAAAAATATTGGCGAAACCAGAGTTGATGGGATTGAAACAATCAAACAGGACTGGAGCGAGTGGTCACTCACGTTAGGCAACTGACATCACAATCTGAATGACTGAATCTTGGTCTGATAAGTTAGGCATGAAGCCGATTATCCGCCATATTACTTCTCCTGCCTTTCCAAGCACTTCTGAATGTGTCACTCTGTTTCAACGCCACGACATATCGAGTACGCAAGAATTCATACGCTTCGCTTTGCTCTAGAAAGTATCCGCGCGGCTACTTCTTCAAACTTAACCTGGAGAACCAATCACTGCGATCTGAAAAGCAAATTATGCTGCAGAATTGTTTTTAATTAAAAAAAAAACGAGGTCTGTTCTTTGACATACAACAAGACGTAACAATATGAGACTACATGTTATATCATGTCACAGCGTAACAAAGTTATTTTCTTGCAAACTACGTTTTCTTTTTTTTATGATCACCTCTCTTCAGAATATGGTGATGTGGCCGCCTAAAAAGCTTGACCAACTGATAAATATCGGTATTAAATGACAATAAATCCACCTTTTGAACTAGTCACTGCCAACATGACAAACTCAGGAACGTGGCAACTGCCGAGACGCATAGCTCCGTAGCAGAAAAGTCCGGGGCATTAGCCGTAAAAGACGCCCGAGATCAAATCGCGTTGCAATAAGCTTGAACAGAATGAACCACGTTCTGTGTTTTTGAAGTAGTCCTGGACTATACGCAAAAAGCCACTTCAAGTCTTCGTACATTCCTGTGTTCGCCATATCACCCATCTTACGTTGCGGCCGTTGGCTTATCGCATGTGATGCGGGGAAACAAGAGGCGCGGGAGGAATTTTTAGTGTGTTTGGTAGTGTCCAAATGAAGTCCTCGCTGCTAATCTTACCGACAAAGGACGGCATTCGAAGCACTCCCCAAATAATATACCAGATGTCCATACCGAACAGTTGTCACTACTTCAATAGAGTCATACGTAGTTAATATGTGCACCGTTATTACAGATATCCCGCTATATAGACAAAAATGTTCATGAGCGAGCTTGGTAGAAACACGCATTATTGTGTAGTAATTGTGAACGTCTCGCATTATGAACGATATTTTCAGCGAATGGCCGAGGTGTCCTTATTAACAAGAAATGACTGTTTCCTCTTGTCTGAACCCGTTTCAGCGTAATACAAAAGACGAGCACTACCCTTAGATTGCGTGTTTCCGATTTCTGCGTGGCGGAGACCTGCCAGAGAGTCCATTGACGTTTCCCTAACGAGCAGTGACGAACGGAGCGGATCACGTCTTCCCAGACGCTGGCCATATCAACCGCTCGCTGATTGGTCGGCGCCATGCACGCTGGAAATGAAGATGAACGACCTCGACGTGATGAGGAAGCGCAAGTCCTTGTGCTTCGTCTCTGCCTCATCTGAGAACAATATGGACCAAGGAAAAGGCTAAGAATAGGGAGTTTTCGTAGACCGCGTTTCCCCCTCCGCTAAGCTCTCCGCAACGCGCTACGACACCCGGAACTCTACAGTCAAGGCCAGGGGCGCGCAGGCGCAGTAGCGGTTTCTTCGTTGCGGAGGGGGGCTTCGCGGAGGGGGAAACGCGGTCTACGAAAACTCCCTAGTATCAATCGTGTGTCACAAATATGCTGTGTACACCTACGTCAGTAAACTAACAAAATGTACGAGTTTAGTTTTTTGTTGAACACGGAGACAGCGAATCACGGCGAGAAATCGAAGGATCTCATGAAATGGCGAAGCTCACAATACGATTAAATCATGAAAATGGGGCGTGCGTGGGGACAGTGATCCAGTGAAAGGTCATGTTCTTCAAAAGTGTGCATATTATTTTTTTAACTTATTGAGATTTTCTATTCGCTTAAGTTGTTCTATCGATCGGCATGATTGGCTGCCTATGTGGCTTGCAGACAACTAAACTGATTGATTGGTTGATTTTTATTTGCGTGCGTTCTTAAATCGCAATAATTACAGGCAATGAGAGTTAAAAAATTGCATAGCGTGGCCTATCATATTCACGCTGCTTGTTTCGATATTTGTAATTGGGTGTTTATATTCGCTAACGTCCCAATTGCATCGGTCGAGTGTCAATAACACGATTGTCCGCACTCAAAGCTCCAAATCGAAACCGGCCCATATTTATTTGGAATTTATCGTTCAGTAGGGACAAATGTGTAGCATTTTTTTCGGGTGCAACGTTATTTCGGCCGGCGGAGATTGGTTTTGGGCGGGTGAACTTTCAAAGGGCGATTTCGTTTGCACAAAACTAGAATAGTAGAAACCCGATCCATTCCTGAAAAGACGGTATCTGTTCGTACGCGTCGGTGAGACGCCTTCGTGGACGGAGTTACAACAATTGATATGTGCGGTAAGTCTCACACAGCAACACTAGCCAGCTGTAACTGTGGCTTCAGAAACGTAGAAGCATCTCCGGATAATCTTATTTTCGCCCCGCAGTCAAAGAGGATAAGGCTTTAGCCGATAAGAATGCCGAAGAACGAAACAGGCCTATACGTTTGACAGTGGCTAAAAATCACGCCAATCTAGTTTGTATTTTTTCTGTTTTTTTTTGCGTAAAATTATTTTTAGCGTACGTATCAGAAACATTTCAGAAGTCATTTGCGCGTGCACCGCCCCTTGGCTCCGGTGAGCCACACGGGAGCTTGCGGTGTAGTTCCACGGAGGCCATGCGACTGTGACGCTGGTTCTCGGAAACCTGGTCCACTCCTGTGTTCACTATAAAGCAGTATGACCACAAAGCCGACGCACCTCCAAGAAAACAACAACAACATAGTGTCATGGCTTGGGATGCATTATTAACTGCCCCGATAGACTTGACAAGTACGTGATTTTTACCAGGTAACCGCATACGTCATGCTAGCTAGAACAATATAATATCTTTATATAAGCAGACATTTATCTTTGTCTCTCGCTTTATTGCTCCGTCTAAATTTTCCCGGTGGATTCATTTACCACTTGCTTTGGAGAAAAGTAGGCACAGAAACATTGTTCAGAAAGCATATTTAAAAAAAATACCCATAATGGTGCTTTTCTTGGCTCGGAAGCCCAATAGCTGCGATATCTGAAAGTCCAATGAAAAGTACAAGTCATCTTTTTGACCCTAAGTTGTGCGATCTGAGCTGGAGAAGTAAGCGTTTAACCTTGCAGAGGTTGGGATTTGAGGCTTCATTTAGTCTATATTAAGGTCAAAGGAAGCACAAGTCATTTTTGCGACGAATTCGTTTGAATATGCAGTGGCCAATGTTCGCAGTTGAATTTGAAATAAAAAAACCAAGATGTCCGAGCAGCACCTCTAGGAAAGGAGCACGCCGGCGGCGTCTCCTCTGTCGGCTATTGTTCGTAGAGAGCCAAGATAGTAGAGAGTGTCAAACTCAAACCATGGGGAGCGTTTGCAGTTTAATGGCGGACAAGTGCTGATTCTTGGGCTAGTTGGTATTTTACGTGAAAAAAACATGATTGCGCTTTAAGACAGGGACAAGGAAGAACAGACACCACGGAGCGCCACAGAGCGCGGACGCCTCCACCACTGAGCGCGGACTCTTCCATCGGAGATTGGCCGCAAGTGCGCATGAGCTGCGTTATCACGTGACTAGGAGGAAAGCAGGCGGTAAGGCGGTGACGCTCGCTGACGATCAACGCGTGCGGCACCTGTAGCTCGTAATGCAGACGCGGCTCAGAAACCACAAGACCCCGATCAAGCAGTTGGAAACTCTCTGTAATACAGGCTCTCTAATTGTTCGCTCCCACCTAGCGGTTGTCGCCGGCTACTCGTCGGGAAGCTATTGTGACGAATTGCGCGGGCCTAGTGTGTCCGTCGGTATTCCGACGGAATTTAAGGTTCTTTCCAATTACGCGTGCTTTTTTCCGTGGCGCGAAACTTTCGCGAACGTAATCCGAGTGCCGTAGCTAAAAAGGACCTAACGATAAAGCGGATTTGTTGGCCGGTAAGGGCGCCCTGACCGGGGCTATAGGTGCAAAAGCGATGAAGGTGCTCTCAATACCGCTACATTCTACTGATCGCTGTGTCTCCCTGAGATGCAACGGCGCCACCTCAAGATTCTTAGAGATCGGACTTGTCTTAGTTACGCGTCCTGCGGGTCCCGTTTCTTTAATAGAGACCACGAGACGAGCAATGTCTGCTAAAACGTTCACGGCCCATAGAAAACAAACAAGAAAAAAAAAAAAAACTTAACGCGACAAAAGGGTGCGGTCAATTTAAAAAAAAAAGTAAAAAAAAAAAGAAAACAAGAATTCCAAAGACTTGGTTCGCCTTCCCTTTCTTTGTGCTAGAGTAAACGCGGCGCCGTCCGAGTCTTGATGGAAAAAGCGTGTCCTTAAGCGCCTAAGTAGCTTCGATCGGCAGCGCCGGTGTGCCCGTGAGAATTTCGACGGCCGCCTGTCGACCGCCAAGTGTCACCGCTGTTTCCACGGAGAATCCAGGCGCGAGCAATTGACTCAATCTCTCTCTTGAATGGCTCTCCCGATCACGGCTAATTCTCCTAGATTGCCCTTTATCCCGTGACAATGAAAACCACAACACAAGGTCACACACGTGCGAACACATCTGAGGTGATCAGCATCGATTATTCCGTTCTGAGCGTGCAGTTGCAGAGAGAACAGCCAAGGCTCGTTCACACCCTTGCGTTTGACGGCGCTCAAGAGGGCCGCGTTCTTTTGCGACCGATTGAAATGGGTTTCTAACCTCGATATCCGCTCTATATTGTACGAGTAGAAACCGGGGGAGAGGTGGAGGGGAAGAAGAGATGAGAGTGCGGGGGGCCTCTGAACACCGAGCTCTGGATGGAATGTTACGCCTCTATTATGCTCCGACGTTGAGCGGAGCGAACGTATGCAGAACGTCTGCCTTTGGCCGGCCGGCGAGCAGGAGCTCGATGTCTGCGACCAATCGGTATCTGTGTGCGCTGCGCAACACCGCGTTTGATACACATAGCCTTTAGACACAGAGTCAGCTGTCTCTGTCTCTACTCAACCTTAGAACGCGTTTGAACGCCGAACGGTATTGTCCGGCGTTTGGCGTTCGCGTTTGAACGCGTTAGAACCGCGGGATCATTCCAACCCCAGCTAGGTGTTCCGACGTATCCGCGCGCTCTCGCCTCCTCCTCTCCCTCAGTTTCCACCCGTATAGTCAGAGTCAGGATGAGAAAGACAGGGGTGGTTCCTTAGACGTCCCACCCCAAGTCCGAATTTTTTAACTTTTTATAACTCTTCGGCGTCTTGAGAGCCTCGAATGCGCACGCGCAGTCAAAGCATGGTGGATGGAATCAAGCGTGTGCTGAAGGCCGGGCATTTGAAAGAGACGCCGTGCCGTTCTTTCATTGTCAGTTACTATGGTACTCTACGTAACGACAGTCAATATTGCGTGCTTTTGTTCACTACTCGCCTGTTGGGGAGGCGCACTGACGGGAACGCTTTTTATATAAGCTATTTCGTAATATGCAACTCAAACCTGACTGACTTTTTTGAGTATTGCTCTTTCCAATTACTTTTCTTTTTTTTTACGGAGCAATTTTGTATTTTGGTTTCAAACTGCCCTATGACATCCACTGGTTCATACACTATACTTTACTTCAATGTTTTATTTCTAATTTAATTTTGTTTCTGTTTGTCGGATGTACGTTTCTATGGCGCTTCAGGCATGTGGAGCGTTTGAAACTCTCCAAAAGAGTTTATTCCTCGTGAACCAAGAGCGGGATATTTCAATAGATTGAATAGGTAACAACTCATTGTGCATTTTGATTTATTTTGTGTTGCTGCCACTTTAGTAAACCCTATATTTTGTTTTCAGGATCCTGAAAGTTAAAATTTACGACAAAAAAAAAATATTTAAGTGGCTGGACTACACGCTCGAACTTTAGATGTTATCGGAAGTTCCAACTATGGCACTGTATCTAACTAAAACTATTTTTTGTGCCACAACAACGAAAATAGCTTGTGGGCGTTAAGGCATTTATTTTCATGTTGCCTCTGTCCACATGTATCTTTAAAGATTTTTTTTTTCACGAAATTAATATCCCGCAGCAATCACGGAAGTCATTATAATTTAAGAAAAACATTTGGTTTGACATCATTAAGTTTATGCCAAGAAAAACGAAGGCGAAAAAAGAAAACTGATTTAAAGTTTATGCTAAATGAGATTGAAGCTATGTTGTTGGTGGTTTACCGGTTCCAATACATTATTTTTGATTAAACGCGTGACCTGCCTTGGCAACCTTTTACACCAGAGGCGCGCAAAACAAACTATAAGCTGATGTGTATAACGTAAACTGTGGAACTCATGTAGGCTGTGCCTTGTTTGCCAGCAGAATTTTGCGCAGTAATGTTTCATGGGTCCCCCCAACATCGCCCCGAAGGGCTCCTGTTTCCCGCCGTGTAAACATAATCGCGAAGAAACTACGGAGTTTAGAGGACTGTGTTCCCAAAGAGCTTTTAAGGAAATGGAATTTCCAGCTCGTATTTCTTCAAGTAGAACGTTTCGGGCCTCCGTGGCAAGGGCTCGAATTGAGGCAAACTTTACGTCTTCGTTTTTCAGCCTGTGGGCATATACTCCATTTCGACCCGGAATTTCAGTTTTCGTATATTCTGCGAGGAACGAATGTCTGTAATTAACCCCAAGTCTCAGCTCTTTAGTGCCAAACTCTAAGATATCCAAAGATAATAACATAAATACGGGTACGCAGATCGACCGCCTGAGCTCCGTAATTGCCAACTTGCTTTAGTATGGGAGTGTACACCACTTACGTTTTAATTGTAATTAGTTAATGCCTACTAAAAAGCTAGGTTGAGCAAACATGTTTGCGTAATGGGGCCATATTACACATGCATTATCTGTATAAATCCCGCCAGCACATTTGTACTTTTTTATGTATTAAAATATCAGCCCTGTTGGGCCAGTAACTTGGCAAATCTGAAGCATCTATTAAAATCACTCCGCTAATAGAGTCGGTTGTGCTCGTGAAGCATTGAACTCTCGGTATACACTTACACTTTGAAGAGAAATGACGACGACTCGTAGCTTCACCGGCGTACATCTAGTGTCTTGTACTCTCACAATTGGACCACGAGCCTGCGCCAGCTATCGTTGGCCACTTGAATATTCGATGGCGCGGTCTTTAGGTTACCTTTTCTTGTTTTTTTTTTATCTTTTCGCCACGCTATAGGACATTTTTTGGGGGAAAAATGGAAGCACCCGCGGCACGCTACCGACTTAAGGAGTCAAGCAATGATATTTATATGTAAACCTAACGGATGGACGTGGGTACATAGAAGCCACCGTGGAAAAGTTTCGCTAGATATCCGTCGAGAAAAATGGACCATAGAAAATGGCATTTATACTTCAGCCCTAGGGTAAAATTATTTGAATTAATTAAACCGCAACATGAAATCCTTCAAACTTGCTTCATTTCTTAATTCTAGGTTGTTTCACTTTTCTTTTTACTCCTACTTGTATCAGCGCCTCTTGTAGCAGCAAGTATTACTAGGGCAGAAACCATCAAAGCATTCAAACCGGTGAGTGGTTTTTCTACTGACCATGTAGATATTTTCCTCATTCACGTTTTCTTCCCACTAGGGGGCGTTGCCATTTTTGGAATAGCGTATAGACGAGGGGTTAGAGTAAAGAGACGGTGAGTGTGCAGGCGAGCTGGCGGTAGCTAATCATGTCGTATTACACCTGAGACTGCGGTGGAAGAAATCGGAAGAACTTTCAGTAGAAGGAACAGACGTTCTCTGTGTCTGTTCCTTCTACTGAAAGTTCTTCCGATTTCTTCCACCGCAGTCTCAGGTGTAATACGACAGGGTTAGAGTACTCTCTTAGAATAAGGTTGATTTAGCCTCCTACCACAATACTTAAATGAGTTAAAGGACATTGAGCTCAGCAGAAACCAAGAGATTCCAATTTGAAGTCAATATCAACGAAAGTTTTACGCTCCTCACCCAAAACAAGATACAGACGAAGTGATAATAAAAATGTTTGTCTGCTCATTTATAAGTGATATGAAACTTTGGGAACACTATTGTAACTTATGAATGAAGAACGTTCCTGTGCCAGTAGCAAGGAATACGCCGATAACGTTTTCGTACTGCTCATTTATCAATACTGCTCGTATATTGCTAAAGGCGCAGAAATTTCAGATAGCGAGCTCTGTTGGTCCCGGAAAGATATGTGGCATGCACTTATTGTGAGAATACTCGGCGTTATTTTGCGTTTTTAATATAAGCGAGGTTCGTTGACCTAAATAATTGTCTAGTCAGATATACGATCTCAGATTATTCAAACGGTGAGTTTATTGATCCGATTTTCGTTTGCGTTTAATGTGTTACCTATAATAGTTCGGTTTACTTTATGCCCCGCCCACAAACATTCAACACCTATTTGAATTTCGAATATTCTAAATGAAGCGATTTAGTTTTATTGAGAGCAGTCATTTTATTTCTTTGTGAATGAGCTCGAATTGTCGACGTGAATTATAAACTTGAAACGCAACTCCTCGATGCATCTAATCGCCAGTAAACCTCAAGCGTAATAATTTCTGAATCTCATTTTGTGAGCACGATTCTGAAGTACACTGGAACTCTTCTGTGCAAAAGAATACGCGGTTGCTTTTAGGTTTTTCCACAGCGTGTTTCTGCTAACAGGATAGATTGCTGGGCTGGTTGTTTGAACGACATATTACAAAACAGCGCGAAAACAAAGGAACACGAAGTAGTTCCTTTGTTTTCCGTAGTTCCGTAGTCCCGTAGTTTTCGCGTTGTTTTGTAATATGTTTTCTCGAGCATATAAATCGCTTATTCCGCTTTACAAACTCGTTGGCTGGATTTGCTTTAAAATTGAAATTAAGCATTTTCTTTTGACAAATATAAATGGTAACGAATATTCTAAGGGTATATATATAGTACTGATTTAGTGCATTGGTTTTTTCACTCTTTGAATAAAGAAAGTACGTTGTGATGTGCGAACATATTTTTAATGCAGATATTATACTTAACGCTTACCATTTACGTGGACCGTCACAAACAGGTAACGCTAACATGCAATCAGCAACTCTAGCCTTCGTCAACTTAAGAACCGCGGGGCGTCGCTAAATATAATCGAGCTTCTTTCTGGCTTCGCGATTCCTTTTCCAACGTTTTGTCGCCTAATGCCGCCGTCTCATTGACTCGCAATCAATCAATCCAAAAACTAGGAATTTATAATAAGATGCTGGAACTTACCACGCTCTGGGTTTCTTAAGTTTGTCAGCGACAATAGGTGCCACGACAACACGTGCCCACTCTCAATCGTTCCCAATATTTTGTAGCATGGGCCTGTCACTTATGCAAATATACCAGTGTATGCTGTATCTTTGTTTGTTGTTTGTTTTGCTCACAGATATTGCAGCCTTACCCACTTTAACATAGTATCTAGCGTTGACGCGGTTTTTTATGTTCACATCAAAAGCCGCGTCAAAATACGTCACACAAAAGCGGACACAAAAAGCGCCATTTCGTGATTTATCTATCACGTGTTTCCACAGTATTGCGCTTACGTAATGCGTATGCTATTAATGTCACACCATTTGTAACATTCCATTTTTAAACAACATACCGCAAACACAACTCTAAAAAAAAGCTTATTTTTTATATATTTTTCTTTTCCGTAGTCAGTTACAGGTGTCTACCCATCCTGTAACATCTACAGCTGACTTTAGTTCCGTTCGCAGACTGGCTCACGATGAATGTGTCTCGAAACAATCTGTCATCCTTGTTACAAACGCTTACGCTCACACAATCGTCCCGGTAATTACAATTCGGGGCAGTATTTTATTGCACCTAATGCTCGCATGCTTGCGAGCTCAGACAGATTTCATCTTGGTAGCTAGATGCGGCTTGCGCAAGCACGCCAGTCTCGCATACCTCCCGGTTCTCCCCCTACAGAGCTCTCATGCAGACGGTCTGCAGCGGCCCGCGGGGTCCACTTACGAGCGAGTGCCCAATTACCTGGCGCCTGAACAAACAGGCGGCGTGCGGCCGACGCTCCCCGCCGCAAACGATACTCCAGGCGTCAAAGTTTCGGTGCAGCCGCGCACTTCCCCTGCGCCCGACAGATGATACCGCGACTGAACACGGATTCGAAGCTCACTGCATACAGTTCCGAGCGCCTAATGTTTGAACCGTCGTTTTTGCTTTCAAAGTTCAACTCTGTCACACGAAAGAGGCTAACTCGCTGGCCTTCATGGGGAGCAGTGGTTGCAAAGTTCGAGTTGTTTTATCCGCCATGTTTTTTTTTTCTTTTTTTATGAAATAATGTTTAACGTAACTTCCTAATCCTAAATAGTTGTCCGTCCGTCCATTCGTCCGTTCATTTTTCCGTTTAATATGGTGGGAAAAGTGGCGTCACGTACCTATACACCTCTTTAGTTAACTTGATACATATTGCTGGCAAATTCAGGTCACATTATCTAAACATTATATCAGTTTCCCCACAAGTTTAGTGGTAGAATTAGGTCATCCGACCTAAACACCAATTATATTCACACGATAAATTTAAGGGGGAAATTGACTTTACGTGATATCATCACGAGTTCAGTTTCCCCCGCTAAATATTGTTGTCAGATTGTTCAAAATAAGGTTTGTTCACTCTGAAAAGGACTGTTTAATGAGTACTAAAATAATTATACGATCGCTTCTTTAATACTGCTTTTAATATTTGTGGCACTTTGGAGATAAAGGTCGCTGCTAATATTTTCATCTCTTATATTATCCGACTTTCTGTGAGGAGCATTCCGGTTGTTCTGCCTGTGAAATGTGCGCGAGTTGCAGCATGAGGGGCACCATAAGAAATGAGGAATTTTATTGTGAACCTGTGCAATGTGCAGCCGCATTTTCAAAGTCACCGTAAAGCCCGTTACGTCACCGGCTCTCACCAGTGTTTTAAACACATAAAATGACAAACAATGTTGCCGTTGTTAGCAACTATGCGCCATATTGTCTACTTTCCAGCATGTTTGGCGACCAAAGATTGAGGTTGGCTCACTGGCGTCCCTGGCTACGTTTTGGCGACTTTTGACTAAAGATGCAAACACGGCTGTTGAATGCTTCGTCCGCCCATTGAAGGCTCGATACAATAAACCCAGAAAACACGGAAACGTACCACAACCTTACTTTGGGTTTGATGATTTTCTTGCGAGCTAGAATCATATATCCGGCCCCTGCAGTCAGTTTCTAGCACCATGTTCCTCATAACCTGTCTAAACTTCTGGCATGAAGCTGCCGTTTACCAAAAGGGTTTCTCGCGCTTGCTCTTTTCCCCACCTGCTGAAACACGGTTGGAATATTCTCACTTCACACATCGAACGTGGATTTGAGTGCGTGCTTTTTCAAGTTTCGATAACAATAAACTGAACTGGAAAACAAGGTGGAACCGGACGTCCTTGGGGCAATTATGCACGAGACTAAGTTCGGGCTGCAGCTGCAAGAAAAAATAAATAAAAGAAAGCATCCTCAAACTTTTTAAAAGTAGACATCTGACAGATATCTGTCTGGTTGGGGGTAATTAATATTAAAAAATTCGAACACCAACCAGGCCTTTCTGTAGGGACCCAACGTTTCAAGGCCAATTCGGCCTCTTCTTCAGGGGCGACTACGGCTATCGCTGTTGAGGAGCAGTGTCTTTTTTTTTTTATTGTGGGAAAAAGAAAACGACACTGCTCCTCAACGGCCATAGCAGTAGTCGTCCCTGAAGAAGAGGCCGAATTGGCCTTGAAGCGTTGGGTCGCTACAGAAGGGCTTGGTTGGTGTTCGAATTTTTAATATTCTCAAACTTTTGTCGTGCCTATTGAAATGCTTAAACAAATTAACCTTCGGTACTTTCGCTTTGCCAGAATTTATTCACGTTAACTAAAATGGCACAGATTTTTTTTTTGCTTTAAATATTATTATTGTTGAAATACGGTGGTGGCACATTGTAAGCAAGAAATAATTAAATGAGTACTTTGTCTGTCTTTGGCTTGTGTTTTGGCTACTTTCAATAACCGCCCAACGGCAACAATAATGCTGACGTTGACAAAAGCAATAATAATGGTGACAGCTGCGTAGGATGACGCCTACCGACAATCGTCGTCAGCTCAACGCAACTTGCGATCGAGACTCATGAATGTGGAAAACTTGCGTTCGCGGCGGCGACAATTTAAATCTACTGAAACCAAACACCAGTCGCAGCAGTGGACACTTTTCCAAGAAGAGCTATTCGCTCCCGCGATCTCAATGGAGGCAATTTCGAGGCAGTGCTAACAGACATCTCATCTATTTGTACGCGTATCATTACAATCTTTGGTACTATTATTCGCGACTTACGGAAAATTTGGTATGCATCTCGAGCGGCATGATACGTTTGTAGCGGTAACCGAGAGGCAAGTGACAGAAGCCTACGTTTACTCCGTCTCATGCAAAGGAAATTTGCTGAATTAAACTAACGAAGAGACAAGAGAGGTTTTCAGGTCACGTGACCAGTTCTGGGGTAATAAAAGAAGGGTGAAGCTAACCAATCCACGTAACAAGGCGCGCGCGCGCTCGCGCGCACAGTTCAGTACAGTCCTAACCTAGCCTAACCTAACCTAACGTAACCTAGGGAAAACATTCCCTCTAGGTACTTCAAGCTGTTTGTCCCCGTGATGCTGGTGAAGTGACTGTCTGTAAAAGGAAGCTCGGTAGCCCTCTGCTACACGCCGCTTTCGTAACAAGGTTTTATTGAAGCACAGTGATTCTCCGCCACAGGAGACGTTTCACGTTATTGCGTGCGAAATTAAGGCGGTGGTGGATATGTTCTTAGACAATGAAGGCGTCCTTCTATTCAAATGCATCGTGAAGAGCACAAAGATAACGGGTAAATCTCACAAAGATGGCATGAATGCAAAAATCTCCGGAGATTAAAGAAGAAGAAAAAAAAACTGGGAAAGGCCGGAGCTGTGATATTCCATCACGAGAATGCTTCGGCTGATAGGGTGACACTTGCCCAAACTTTTCATCCCAAACGTAAATTTAAACTGTTTCCGTGTGCTTTCTACTCCTCTGATGTCTTGCCCAGAGATTTTCTGTTTCCTACCACGTAAAGATAAAAAGACTCTCCATGGTCGAGTGCTTTGAAAGCAAACTGTTTTTGCCTCAGGAATATTCAGGTAGTCTGTAGACCGATTTCCAGGGAAGTCTGCGAAGCAGACATGCAGACGCTGCAGCGAAGTTGGGAGAAGTGCACAGAATCTTTAGGTAACTAAGTAGAGAAGCGACTCAGTTTCAAATATTTGTGCGTGTGTGTCCTTTGCTTTCCGGTAAATATAAGGGATCTTAGAACGTAAACGTCCCGCCACACTTCAGTCAAAGGTTATTTTGTCGAGTTTTTGTCATCGGAAAACTTTTATCTATGAAAAAATATGCAAAACCTTCCTGTCAGCTTGTATCTGGGAAGCAGAAAAAACTAAGCTAAATCTTAGCTTTTCGTCCAACCTCGATGTTTCACATCGCAAGGTTCATTTGTTGCCCTAGAGTCTAGACGCGTAGCCCTTCAAACGAGCACAAACACGCGCATCCACCCGATCTCAACTGAGCACGCACGAGAAGTTCCCCTCCTCGCAAATTAGTCCGCGCGAACATTGAGGCGCTTCCACGCACAGATCCGCGTCCATCCTCAAGACGCGGGCATATTGTTACCGGCTCTCAGCCTAACAAAGCATTCCGGACACTAACTCGAGAGCAGCGCGACAGCGCGAAGCCTACATGCCCCTTCCACTCTAACGCGCCAGTACAGCGGAAGTTACGTCGCTGGTTCTACCTATCCGCACCCGGCCACCTCACACGTGACTTCGTACTTCGCGCGTTCGCCACACGCGAAGAAGGTTTTGAACGTGGTGCGAGGACGGCCGCTTATTGGTCCGGTCAAAACGGCGCGTCCGCACCTTGGTCAATTTAGGCTGGGATAGCGTCCAGCGTCGCGCGAAAGGGGACGGGCGGGGAGGAACGGGTTTTCGAGTAGATGGATGGAGGCCGGCACGGAATGTGCTGCGTCTAGGCAACGGCCGTTTCTATCGGCGTAATTGAATCAGCCGAGTCCTCCTCACCAACCCTCCCAGCAGAGGTGCCGCTGCTGCCACCCATACAATGTAGTACGCGCGTTCGGGGCGCAAACAGCCCCCTCCACCCTACTGCTCTGCAACCCGATCTCCTTCTCCTCTGCAGTCTATAGCTCGTTTCACTGTACGATGGACTGCAGCGAACGGTACCAGCCGTCTCGGCCAATCCTGCAGTGGGAACGTACCGCGTGACGAGGCGCTCCGCGCGTGAATGCGCCCTTCCCGATGGTAACGTGCCACTGACGCGGCGTTGAATAAGCTTCGCTGGCGCATAGCGTCCTGTTCGGCCCATCGTAAGGTGAAGCGAAGTGTGGAGCGCGCTACTTTCGTGGCGCCCTGCGAATAAGTCACGCAGAATTGCCCGGAGAGGGCCGAGACTGCTTGCCGCGACTGCTGAGTCTCGCAATCTGGCCGCTGCGCAAGTGTTCGTGAAACTGGCGGTACTTAATGCGGTAGTAAACGTAGCGAAGAAATATTATTTATCTTTTTTGCGTAGGCCTCCCTTTTTTTTTTTGGGGGGGGGGGGGGGGGGGGCTAGTCGCCCTCATTTTACATTAATGTTATTCAAACGACTAGGGACATTACCAGTGGAGATGGGAGTACACGTCCCTTGAACTCAGAATGTTTTTTCTTTTGTTTTCTTTTTAATAATTTAGCACCGCTTAAAAGGGCAATGGCTTTTTATCTCGAATCATAGTAAATTTGACGGTGTTGAATGTATATATATATATATATATATATATATATATATAGAGAGAGAGAGAGAGAGAGAGAGAGAGAGAGAGAGATGCTGTTTTGTGAGCTAACGTCAGAAGCTATGACTGCTATTTGAGAAAAGACGTTTCGATGGAGCCCTCTTAAAATTTCTGTTCGTTCCGCCATGAACATAATTTGCCTCGTCGTGATTGGCAGGATTTCCCTCGCCGCGAAATGGCGATTGGGCACGCAGGCATTATTGGTACACAGCCACGGTTTTCCCAATCGCAAACCGCGACCGGAGCGACGCTTTTGGTAGCGCACTTCACTCCTATTCCGTTTCACAATAGGTGCGAGCGCGGCACACCCTATGATTCGATCAAGCCAATCAAGAAGCGCCAAAAGTGCAGCGTCACTTCTGGTGATGGACGGATTTGTGTATGTTAATGGCTATACCCTTTGTAACGGGCGGTAGCTCGCGCCACCTAGCCTGCGCTTATCCTCCTTGCATGGTTGCTATCTCGGGATGAACCAAGTACGCGCAGTAAATGCGCCTCAACCCAGCGTATTTTTTTTTTCTGTGCCTGGTTGGTTTAGCCAGTGGTAGAAAACCCACAAAGACAACGAGCGTTGTGATAATGATGATGATGATGATGAACTTTTGAAGCTCGTTGACTGGCTCCATCAGGTTGTAGGGTTGGCTTTGCTCGAACTTGGCATCAAACGGGGTATGACCGTTCGAGCCTTCTTAGCTTGTCGCTTACTATTTCATCGTTAATGGGTGGCCACAAATTAAATGTCAATTACTTGGGTGCTAAGCCAATGCATCTGGTTGTTTTACAATTATAAATATATTTTTTGTTATCTTAAACGACACAGACATAAAAACAATGGGTGACGGAAGGTCGACCTTCGTTATCGGCACCTAAATATAGTTTTATGGCGAAGATGTCGTGAGAATGCTGACTCCAGGAGGATGTTCGAGAAAACTTCATAGCAACTTGTTTTTTTTTATTTTTTTTTCAAGTAAATTCATATCAATTTCGCAGCTCTTCTTGTACGTTTTACACTACGTACTTGGGATCTCATCCGCTTATAAGAGCCATAACTAACATACATAATTTTGCCAGCCTCCCATTCCTTAACTATCAAACGTTGTTCCTTTCCATGCGAGTAAAGCTATCTTACCAATAAAACAAAAAAGGTATTGTGTTTGATTTAATGTAGATATGCTTCTTTATGTTAGTGTGCAGTATAGAAGTGCTGTGATAGCCCAAACTATTGAACTGCGCGTCGCATCCTAGAGATACGTGTTCTCATCTCAAACAAGAGTTATCTGTCACTGTGTGATTTCGCAGGGGGAGCAGTAATAAGCCAGAGTGCCTAAATGTCCGTCTCCTCATTTTCGCACTTTTTCTTGCATAGCCCAATGTCAAAAGAAAGCTATAACAAAAATATGTATAATAAATAATGCGCAAAATGGCGGTCGCACAAGGGTCAAATGTAAGCGCTTCATCTAAAATGCAGCATTTCAGTCACTTAAAAAGACACTGACACCCACCAATTTTTTTTTTTTTTTTTTTTGCCAGGCGATTGGTTTTGATTGTTAGAAGACTCCCCAATCAATATTTTGCTAGCGCGCCACGTATATGTTTAATAAATTAAAAAAAAGAAACGCAACAGCTCCAAACTGAAACCGAAACTGGTCTGGGGAGGAAGAAGAAATATAGAGGACGAGAGAGTTGCCAAAAATCACGTAATTGTGCAACTTTTTTTTTAATTTTTTTAGTCAACGTATTTGCAGTTGTCTAGAAGTCACAAAAATTGGGTATCACAATTTTCGCCTATATTTAATCTGGAGTGTGTGCCTTCGATGACGCACGATTTTCATTATCTTTGGTGGTTTTGTTTAAACCAAAAAGAACGGCACGTGACCACGGAGAAGAGGAGGAGCGCAACTCAAACCGGTGAGTTCTCGATCGGCTGTTTTCGGGCGGAAAGAAAACGAATTTAAAGCCGCAAGTTGTGTTCGGGGTAGTTGGGCTCTCGTATTTCATGTACAAATGAAAACCTTGGCGATCATAAGATACCCTGTCAGTGTCCCTTTAGAAGGAAGAGAAGAACAAATGGTCGTCTTGTGGCACGACAGTCAAATGTCACCGATCTGGCTGACGGGTACACACAAAGTCAACAGTGGAATACAAATTAAAAAAAAAAAATAACCGTACTTTATCATGCCGCGATGGTTACAAAACCCTAATGGCCAATCATATTACATTTTTTTTCATGTTTTTTTATTTTATGTTTTTGTATAAAATTTCTGATAATCATCTCACTTGTCCCATTACGTTTTCTACAATCTAGCATTTTAAAAGTTCACTAGCGCTGGCCTATCACCGACTTTCACGAAGTTCCGCGCAGCCAAATATTAAGGAGCCTGTAGCCTTGCCGGAGAAATAATAAAGATTCCCGAGACCCTCCAGGCTCTGATGGTCTATTTATTGTCATGACTCAAACTATAAGGTCTAAGCATCCTAAAAAAGTAAAATATTACATTCATGAGTGGCCGATTTCTTTATTCAAATCGATATCAACAGATCGATTATCTCGGAATAATCGCAGACGACAGAGGGCGCCGTCGCACGCGCAGGGCTGTGCCCTTCCTTGTCCAGTGGCGCCATCTGGCGTTCATCTTTTGATACCAATTTTAATAGTGTAATCAGCCACACATAAATGTAATATTTCTTTTTTTTTTTTTGAGGGTGCTTACACTTTATAGATTTAGTTATGACAATAAAGAGACAACCGCAGAAAGTGTTTTAGTGCCCCTTTAGCCTGTCACCGACTATAGCGCAAGAAATTTGTATCAAGAAATACTAGCGTAACATTGTGATTTGTTGTTTTCTATTGTACAAATTGCGGGACTTCTTAGATATCTCGTAGCGGCGATGCGAGCGAGTTGCTTCATTCCTATAAATTGGTGACACAGCGCGCAATAAACAGGTAGAGAAAAAGCCAGTAGGCAAGACGATCGTCGCTCAGCATCCATCTTGTCTCGTTCAAATTAGCAAAAAGACAAAGGAGCAAGAACGTAGACAAAGCTGAATAGAGCGCCTTCCTGTCTATACGCGCTTTATCGTGTCTCTACATTCTTTCTCCTTTGCATTTGCGCTAATTTTTTCAAGATGTATAATCAACTAGTCCACCGGATGACTTTAATATCGTCTTGTCTATTGTCTTTCTCAGTTCTCCTTTACTGCGCGCTTACGGTTGACAAGCTTGCTATTTATTAGTCATCTTATTCTACTCCTCCTTAAAACATACACACTTTTTTTTAGCTTGCTTCATTCGTTTCTTTTTTTCCCACTTTCTTTCTCAGTCATTATCTAAAGGCCGTTAGAATGCACCCAAGGAAGCTCGTGTACCTAAATACGCGCTCTGCATCTCCACAACACGCTTTAACGGCAGGGACGGTGATCACCACAACGAAGCTGTCTTCCCCGTACAAACAGCTTGCCCCGCAGTGTCCCCAGGGAAAAGGGGGAGTCGCGGGGACATCCCACCCGCGGCGGAGATGCCACCCGGAGAGCAGAGGGTCGGCGTAGACGCAGCTGTCCCCCCCCGAAGTTGCCCCGAATCTGTCGACGGGCCGTTCTGCCGCGATGCCCCTGCGCACGCGGAACCCGCGGTGCCTGCCTCGGCATGGGACGTAATTAAGCCGATCGATAAATCAATCCGTTCAATCGTGCCCGGCATCCGGCGCCGACTCGTAACGCTAGGACACCTAACGACCCGTGTTGGCCGAGGGCGAAACGAGTGGACGGAACCGGGCACCACTGGTGTCGCCTGTGTCCCCCCGCACTAAGCTCCGATCTGCCGCGTGTGCCTCGCGACTTTTAGACAGTCGCTTTCGCGTCGGGGTGTCAGGTCGAGTTTGATTTTTAAGGACGGCGGTGCGGTCCTGAGGGTGAACGATGATAGTTTACGTCACCTATGTCGATAAAATTAGATGCGCCTACCTGTCGATAAAATTAGAGGCTCTGAAAGTGTATACGCAGCCCATCGGGTGAAATAGGGGCATTTTTAAGTTCACTGTCGTTGAGCGTGACATTTTTAAAGACGTTGCTCAAATTAAACTTGATCTCACCTATGCCGCTTTATCTAATATTTATTACTGGTGCGATGGTATTTTAGAATTTTGCTTAGAACTTGTATATGAAAATTGTCACTGGAGCAATCGCTGTTCTTGAAGCTCTGATTTTCCGTTTCTTCGTACAGGCCTCCCTAATCGAAGTACGCCGGTTTTATGAGAATGAGCTTTGGTTTCATGTTTTTGTAGATGCATAAAATTTGACAGAAACCAAACGTAACTTATATTAATATGAATATTGATTGGCTTACTTCGTCTTTTTGTCCGCTGGTATCAAAATATTCCTTCTGCACTCTAATTTTTTGGAAAGAAAATAACGTTTTTTTTCTAGCTATAATATTTGCTTCAGCAATAAACGAACATAAGTGTTATGCCTAGATTTTACTTCCTGCAATACTTGCATACCATCCTAGTGGATGAAATACGAGGTTACTGTCGTTAACCCCCGCCACCCCCCTGGTACGCCTTTTCTACTATACCTTCATTGCTGCAACGTCTCTCCCATTTTCTTATTCTCCTACAACGGCCCCAGTATGGTAATATTCTTAAGCAACGAAGTGAAAACATAATTTGACTGAGTTTAAAATCAATCAGTGGACCTCGCGTTCCAGCACCACTTCTCTAAGCAGCAAGATTTAATTTGTTTCGGCATAACCATTAATTGTTTTCAAGAAGCGGGGGGGGGGGGGGGGGGGGGAGGCGAGTGGCGCTACTCATATACGTCTTAGGTCCACTACATGATGTCTGATGCCCCATAAAATCCCCTCCTCCTCCCCCCCCCCTCCCCCTGGCTACGCATCTAGTATTGTGCCTTCCTCGAACTCATGTGCTCCACTGTAAAATGCCCTGGAACTAGGTAATATGAGATAAGAAAATATTGTTGCGAATGCCACACAGAGAGACGACAGATACCGAAATAAACTAAAGGTCTAATCTGGCATACTCGCGCCAAGGAACAGAAGAAAGAACGAGCGTGGAGATAACAGAAGCAAGCGTGGACGTGTCGGTGTGGCAGCTGGCTTGAGCGAGACTGACTCGGCTAGGTGATGTTGGGCTCCTTACGTCTTACACTCGGGTTAAAAGTAAACCCTAATCGTTTAGAAAAAGAAACTAGAATCTACTGCTAAACGGTATCTCAAACGCCTTGCATTGAACCCCGGGCGCCTGCGAGGGAGCCACGTGCGTTCCTTCCTGACTACGCACGCGACAATATCACAGTAGTTCTCCGGAAAGTGACATTCCTTAAAACACTCTAATAACCAAAGAATAAATTAAAAGAAAAGTCCCAAAGATGAACAAATAGATTTCCAGTATCCTTTCAACTTCTCGAAGTGTGCAGCGCCATTCCTCGCTCACACCCGACACGCCACGGCGTTCGCACGGAGCGCTTCCCCTGTCCTCCGGAGGTTTTAGCGCCCGGGTTCTCGATTTGCGAGCCATCCCCCCCTTAAAAAAAGACGAAGCTCGCGGCTTTTTTTTTTTTTCGCGGCCTGCGCGATTTTCGGTAGTGGCCTGGGACTTCGGGGAGGCCGGCGAGTGCGAGGGAGTGTCTAAAGTGTCTCTGGCGTGTTCAAGTCGTTAGCAAGTCGGAGGCCCGCCGTCCCCTCCGACTAAGCTCCCAGATTTTCTTTTCACGCTGACCTTTTCTTCCTTTTCTTTTGTAGGTGGCGGAGCCACGACACGACCCTCTTAAAAGAAGCGACGCCCTCCTAGTTCCTTTCATTTAAATTACACTTCTTTGGTACATTTTCGCTTCGCCCGTATTTCAACGAGGATGAAGGCGGGCTGGTATCGAAACAAGCTTGCCTGGCACGCGTGACAAAATTCCTTGCTCTTCGGAAGGGAGAAACGTTGAACATGAAGTTGTAACTTACGGTTTTGACGATCTCAGGGTACTTTACTCATGTTAGCCTCTTGGCGGTTTGTTCGGGTAAGGTTGCTCGATGAACGTTAGTATCTTATACAAACTCGATTTTCTACACATAAAATAATGATAGTTAAGAGAGTTACGTTACAGGTGACCCTATAAGGACCGTTTGCACCAACGCCGCTTACCATAACTCAAAGATGCTCTTTCCTAAGTCGGCGTAGCGTCCTCTAAATCAGGGGTCTTCAAAATTTCGGCTAAGGGGCCGGATGAAGGCTCTGTCTCTGTCTCGAGGGCCGGAAAAATAAATGGGCAGATGTAAATGAGGAAAATCTAGATAAATATTCCTAGATATCTAAGCATTTAAATATACAATATTTAAAGTTAGTGTAAACATGAAACAAAATTATTCTAATGTGGATTAATGCATTCACATTGTTATGAAATTTAATTATTTAACTGCTTATGGCATCACACAATAATTGGAGCCCAGAAAACATAACAGCCTAAAACAGAGCGCATAGGAACTTTGGCATGTTCACACAGGGCAGAAGACTAGTGAGAACGATAGAAGTTATGCTGACAATATTTAATAGCTACAACACAGTACACCAAGCACATAGGGACGTAAATTAATTTTAACGTACTTATAGTTACCCAGATATGAAACAGGGGACTGGGAGTGTGGATTCTGCTAATGACAATGTCCAATTACTAATATGATTAGAGGACACGCCTTACGGTAGGCAGTTTTCTCTCGTTTTTTTCTGGTAACTTCGTTTACGCGGTTGGTGCCCGCCGCGGCGCCGTTTTACACGCGCTTATTTTTTCGCCAGTAGCAGCGGGCGTGCTGGAAGCAGGCCGTGGGCCGGGATCCATTGGGAGTACTGCAGCCAGCCACGGGCCGGTCGGAAGATCTCCGCGGGCCGAATTTGGCCCGCGGGCCGGGGTTTAGAGACCCCTGCTCTAAATGATAGAGGGAAGGTGGATGCATTATGCCTGGACCTATAGACGGCATTTGACCGCGTCCCACATGCAGAAGTTATTAGTAAATTACTTAAACTTGGTGTAAACCTGAACATTGTCGAATGGATTGAATCATACCTTACAAATAAAACTCAGTTTGTAGAAGTTAATGGAGTAAGATTAGCAATTCTAAATCTAACATCGGGCGTTCCTCGGAGGTCAGTGCTGGGTTGCGTTTTATTATTAAGTTACAGAAATGACATTGCAGATAAACTCAGCCCTGACCTCACCGTTCGCCTATTTGCCGACGATTGCCTAATCTATTCAAAGATATCAAATCACGCTGACCAAGTGAAACTGAACTGGACGTTATAATGATTAATGACTGGTGCACGGAGTGGAAAATTAAAATAAACTACACAAAAACCGTGTATCCATTGGAAACAGATAAAACCAAAAATATCTTAATATTCAATTAAACAATGGACGATACACCTCCATTTCGTGTAATTCCAAGTACTTTTAGATAACTGAAGATCTCATTCGAAATTGAAACACACAAATAGAATATATATTTGAGCAAAAAGAAGGCTATGCTTATTACGACGTAAGCTAAAAGCCGCCTCACCAGACGCTAAACTAACTGCATACGTGAAACTAGTGCCCCCATCCCCATACTAGAGTATGCAAACATAGTCTGCGACTTGCGTAGAGCCTATCAAATCAACAGTGTTGAAAACATTCAGAGACGAACAGCGAGGTTTGTACTGTCAGAATATAGGGTGACGGATACAGTCAGTGACATGCTAAAACAGCTCAATCTGCCGCATCTCGAGCCACGCCGAAAAATAGCAAAATTAAAATTCATGTATTCGATGCAACGCAACCTGTTAAACTTTGACATTCACCAACACATAAAACCACGATGAGCTCGTTTTGTCCAAAGCAATCACCCAAACCAGATAACACCTGTAATGGCAATTATAGATACGTTCAAATATTCATTTTTCCCCAAAACCTTAGAGGAATGGAGCTGCCTCCCCCATGACATAGTAACAATAGACTCGTTGAGTGCTTTTGAAAATGAGTTGCTACAGTTATTGGCCTCGAGATCGACCTAGAGGTGGCGCTACGGTCGCTCTATCATCATCATCAAAGCGGGGATAGGAGAACGGCCGCCCCATAGGCTCTCCACGTTCGTGCGCGAGACGGCGTAGATTCTTGCGTTTATTTTGTCGCATACAATCGGTGGGAAAACAATTCTTGCGGAAAGGGATGCGGTACTGTTCGGTGCTTCAGTGAAGATCGAATCGTGTTGCCAGCGTGCGGCCTAAATTTATATAATCACTTCTGTGGGTGCGTCGTCTGCTCTGGGCAGACGTTGGAAAGGATGGATCATTGACGAGTGATGCCTGTCTCCGGCTGAACTGGAATATTTATGTTAAATATTTGTTTCTTTTAAAATGAATGTATCGGTTCCTCAACGTGCAATTAAAAAAACAAAATAAATTCCATCCTAGATAACATAATACTGGTACTGTGGGCTGTGAAATCGCAGCTTCTATGCTTTTTTTAACTTCTAGCTTTTGCAGTAATATAAATATTTAGAATGAAGATAAGTTAGCGCTGTATTGAAAAGTAACCTGCTATTGAGTTCCTCTGCCCTTTTACTGTGCCGTAGTGTGGGTAAGTTTATTGGAGTCTGAACAAATCTACCGCGCTGCGATGAGGACAGGGTGTCTAGTTAAGATCTGCAAACTGCACAGTTTGCAGGACAACTGAAACAAGCGAAACAAACTATTCTAATATATCTGCCGTGACTGTAATAAACGGGCGTAACCGCGCAATGGAGCATTGTTCCTGTTATTAAAAGCTTTTCTCGGTAGTGTGGGTTCACCCGCTTCAATTTGCTTGGTGAGGGCCGCGGATGTCAAGAGGCTAATGCTATAAATTTCTGGCTAAATAATCTTGTATTCAAACACAGTAGACTCTACAACCCCACTAAAAGACGCGCACCACGACACAGACAGCATCGGCCGCAGCGATACTCTTTTACTGATGAGGGCTAGTGACCTTCACGAGACTTTCCGATCACCCTCCGCCTTCACCTAACGTATATCGGGACTGGACAGTTCATCGATTAACTTTCAGATTATTCAAGTAATGCTTTAATTGAATTTTTTTTTGCCGGTTAATTGGAGTCTTGTGCAGGAGAAAGTCAACAAGGAGTAAAAAATGCCTGCTTTAATATATTTTTGACGTCTTTATTTCTTTTGTGACACTCCCTTGCACGGTAAACCACTTCAGTGTGCTTGACATTTCACCCAGGGTGATTATACTGTTTAAATAATAACTTAAGAATACTTCATTTAAAAGGCTTCCCGTGTTCATATTTATGTAGGACTCACAACGTGAACTTTAGAATGGAAATGCAATATGCCATTTATGACATAGTAAAATCAGTAAAAAATTTGCAGTTTTAACGACTTTCACGCAATATGACCGGCGAAAAATCAACATACGGATTTATTGATTGATTAGTTTATTAAAGAATAGCGATAAGTCGGGTTAATTTTTTAATCAAACCTCAGACCCACTCAACATTCAATGCTTTATGAAAGCTACGGTTTGTGCGAGATAACAAAAATACTCGGGACCGGCGATTGTATACAAACCAACACACTAAGATTATGAAAGCTTCCGACTTAATAATAACCGCTTTGCTGAATCTATACGCATGGGAAATGATACAACACAACCCTTAGTAAAAAGAAACGGCAACAAATACATAAAACATTTAATAAGGAAAGTCAAGCTGAGCCGCCAACGGGCTTGCGTCGTCGAGATCCATGCTTCTGAGCGTGCGCCCGTAGCAGACGGCGCACGGCGGTATCCCCGCTTTCGCGCGTTTCCAATTTCGGCCGCACGGTGGCGACACGGTTCAATCTCGAGGCGAATAACATCAGTGTTTTTGTTGTTTCATGCCATTTTATGTCCGCGTGCTTTTGCGTGTACTAGGCTGTTCTGAATTTGTATAGTGCTCTAAATCGAATCTGCATATGGATAACTTGTAACGTTACTGCTTGCACTAACGTAGTGCAACTCCAGTTTCAAGATGTTTTCACACGCTTTGAACTCGTGAGTTTAGTGTGTGTGTGCGTGTGTGAGTGTGTGCGTGTGTGTGCGTGTGCGTGTGTGCGTGCGTGCGTGGGTGCGTGCGTGCGTGTGCGTGCGTGCGTGCGTGCGTACTTGTGTGCGTGCGTGTTTGTGTGTGTTTGTGACGGCGGAAACATCGGCCGCAAGTGACTTTATTTGGAACTCCAACTCTACCCTGTATCGGCCCTCGGACTAAGAGTATTAATAAATAAATAAAAGGAAACAAGTGAAAGTACATTGTTATTTTGAAATATTAAAATGTTCCGATAGTTTTTTTTTTTTTTTTTTTTAAGTTGAATTAATGTGTTATTTTGGACATTCCCGTTGGAAAGTCCCTTTTGTCGTCGGAACATCTCTACGGCTTCAGTATAGCAATTGTGTTCTAAAATAAGCTGACCTTTCTTATTTTACAGTTGGAAATAAACTATTTTATATTAAATTACGGTTTTATGCAGGTTTCACCAAAAATTACTTTTGCAAAAAAAATAAATAAATAGAGTTTACAATTTTAGCCGCTCTAAACAGAAAAAAAAAATTAAAAGAGGTCTCGATATAGTTTGCGCAAGCAAATTTTTTATTTAGCGTGTCGTTTAATACTTATTCACACATCGCATTCCTCCGCCGTAATTTTGTATCAATGATCAGTAAGCACAAACTGCTACAACGTAGTACAAAAAAAAAAAAGATAACTCTGAAAGTTTGTAGCCGTCTACAGCGCAACGCATGAGCCGCTACAACAGGGCATCCAGAGGCGCTTTAAAACGTCAATAGGCACATCTGCATCCGAGTGCGAAGACATTCTCCGAAGCTCGCGGACGCAGTTGGCGGAGTACAAAAGAGGACCTTCGCTGCAAAAGAGTGCGCGCGCGCGCGCGCGTGGCTGGGCGATTGTCCGCGTTCGAGTCGCAGATGGGGATCGACCCGAGGGCGACCTCGGAGAAACCAGCCAATCAGGAGGCTTCCCGATGGCGTGCCAGAGAAATAGTAGTTCTTGGAAACCCTGCCAGTAATCCTCCCCCTTCATGCTTTTTTCTTTTTGTTTTTTTTTTTGTTTTCTTTTGTTTTTCCTGCGTACTAACGAAAGCCCAGCTGGATTGACGAAGTCTCCACCGGAGGACGACGCCACTAAGGAGACTTTGTGGGCTCCTTTATTGCAGGCCTGAGGGCTTCCTGCTGACGGGGATTAATCCCTAGTTCAAACATAAAGTCTCGATGCTTTTATTTATTTTTTAGTGGGAATGGCCAATGTATGTGTTTTGAATTTTGTTTTATGCCCGTAATCGCCACGAACGTACGTGTAGGTTTGTAGTTAATTAGACACACTTGCACTCATCAGTTATTAGGCATTTCGGTTGTGTACATTATAGTCGCTGCGAGCTTAAAAAACTCGGGGCGTGGTCTATCCTGTTCCCGGTACTTGCTTCATGATTGGTTCTTCGACTTTCCTATCAGACAATGCCGCATTCTGATTGGTTGTGGAGAAAGAATGAGATGCCCGGGATTCGTCACGCCCCGTGTTTCTTCGTCTGTCGGTTACTGTGGTATGTTACTCACCGCTGGGATCCAGGTAGATTTTTTTTTTTCTTAAGCGCAGTAGGAATATTACGTTCTTACGTTTTTGGTACGTGATCCTTTATTTTTCCTGTGGCCTCTGCCCCCATTACGGCTAATTTAAATAAAATACTTTTATTTCGCACCACTACACAACAGTCCTCAAAGCCATGCAGATGGTTAAAGTTGGTAAGATACCTAAAGTGACAAATGCCATGCAACTAAAATACCATATTTGAAATTAAAAGAAAATGTATGTCTAGATTTCTTTGAATAAATGCAGCTAAAAAAACAAAAAAAAAAACATATCTCTCAACAATTTCTCCCCCCACACAAAAAAAAAGGTCGCAAATACAGGAACTTGAACAATGGCACGATGAACACACATTTGGTAGAGACGATCGCCAAAACCGCACTTCGAGTGCGAAGAGCCCTGATCAAGATCTTAGTTCTTGGTTTTCCAACTGCGTTTTTGTCTATTGTAGTACCTGTGCGCCAAATACAACACTCTTTCGTGGCACGAACCTTCTAAATGGAATATTGCATTCCAGCCAAATGCCCCTCACGCGATTTGAGAATCAACTTGTGATTCCTGCATATCCGCAGTGCATTAGGGGTAAGTGACGCTTTGGCGATTCATTACCCTTGATACAGGGAAATAGTTTTACTAAAACTTATTATTATCTAAAGACCAAGTAATATTTGTACCAGGCAACTAAATGCTTAAAGAGCTTCCTCGGTTTATATATAAACCACAAATATTAAGCCAGCCTCAAGGTAAAAATTTATTCCCGATACTAATTTTAATTCATTAAATCGAAAATGGGATACGGTTGTTTTGACATGTAAAAAAAATAAATAAAAAATTAAAGGCGTGCCGGTTCACAGTATGATAGACGAGCGTAACTTGAGTGCATTATTTCTGCCTGATTTTAACGGTAGAACATAAAAATAAATAACATGCCTTGAATACTCATTTACATTAAAATAGCATTTGTCGAGTGCACTATTAAGATGTTTTTTGTTTTTTTTTATATTGGTCGCCATTTCAAAGTGCCGTCCACAAATCGAAAACAACACTGGCTTCCAATCACGTGGCAACGCGGGTCAGAGTAATTTGTTTTACGTTCCTTGATAACAATTTTTTTTATTCTTTTTTTTTCGTACCTAGCAAAGGTAAATTATGACTAAACGATCGTTTCGCACCATATGCAAATAGAGCTGACTTCTCAGGCATATTCAAAGACTGCTCATTTGAAAGGCTCCACAATCCTTAAAGTTCTCCAGGGGACCACGAATGGGAAACAGCGGACACATGATGGGGAAACGACGCTCCAGCGCATAAATTTTTGCTGCGAAGACAACGACCGAACCAAGCTTCGGTTCTAATTTAAATCGGATACAGTAGCAAATGAACCTGCCTTGTACCACGCATGCGCAATGCACCAGACATCCACCGTCTGAACTAGGACCTGGACGACGCATCTGTCGATGTTCATACCGGCGTGAGTGGGCTCGTGTTCGTCATGAAATATGCATGCGCCTGGCACGAAAGCGGACGCTGGAAATGCAGTGATTGTTTCAATCGATCGCGCCAATTATGCGCGCGCAGACTGTGTCCGACAAGTCCTTTATTCGAATCGCAGTATCGATTCGGTGAGTTGCCTAAAGCAGAACACAGCGCGCCACAAAACTCGCTATTGTCGCTTCCGGCGTACCTGTTCGTCTTCGCCGTGAAGAAAATTACAGCGCACGTAGGCGCCATGAAAGGAGCTTTTGATTAGCTTTCTTTGACACGCACACAAGTGGTAATCGGTAAAGAGGGCCAGGTACAGTTTAGCGTTCTGTTGTAATGGTCAATCTTCAAATCTTACGCGACATAACTTCCGGTTTACGAGACAGGGTAAATGGGCTAGTTGGTGTGGTGTCATCTTGAAACAGCGCCAATGTTACACGGCCGGCGGAAAGAAGTGGACGATACAAGCGCTGACGCAGGTTGGGCCCTCCTTTTTTATTCTGTGAGCCTCTAGGATCTCGTGATCCTTTTGGTTCCTATGTTTATACAACACAATGACACTTCCTAGTAAAGGTGTACACGGCGACATTTGGCAGCAATGCCAAATGTCGCCGTGGGTGGCACAGCGTTTATATCCTCCACTTCTTTCCTCCGTCCGTGTAACATTTGCGTCGTTTCAAGATAAATTTTAAGTTATAAATTTTTTACATCAATGTTTTCCTAAAATCTCCAAAAATAACGTGCTAAGTTAAAAAAAAGTAATATAAAATCTGTTTGCTTTTTAATTCGAAGAAATTTCTTAGAAAGCTTTTATAAAAAATACACTAATAGGGTTTTTGCAGGTAAGTTATACGCTGAGGTAGAGATTATAAAGTCTGCTCACCTTCGCGATAAGTAGAAATAATAATCTAGAATTTTTATTTTTACTCTTCAATTAGTGAAACTAAACATGTGGTATCGGTTAGAAACTTGCTGAGCGTAATCGAAAACAACTAAATCAGTCAAATTAGAAACGACTTGAGGCACGTGAAAAACTTGGGAGCGCACCAGATATACGACTCGTGCAGCAGGTGCAAAGCTAGCGGTGGCGAAACGCTGTTGATTTCCCACCGCCAGCTTTGCATCTTCTGCATGAGTGGTAACGAAGTAACCGTCAGTACACAGGCGCGCTCTCAGAAGTTTACCATGATGATTTTAGCCCTAAACTGAAGCAAGTAGAAGTAAAACTTTTTTTTTTTTTACACTGGAAGATAAAGTAACATGGACAGACGACGACGACTCTTCCTGATGCTTTCTTTTCCACTGTAGAAGAAAACGTTTAATTCTTGTCCCACTCTCGGGCTAAAATCATCATGGTAAAGGACTTTGGTGCAATCGGCGTTTACCACGGGCTTCAAGTCGTTCTAAAATAGTCTGATTCAGTGTTTTTCGGTTATGCTCAACGAGTTTCTGCCTGAAATGTACGCTAATTTCCACAAATTAAAAAAATAATTTAACGAATTTTAGTTAATTACTTGACAGGCAGTGACGGTTATCCGCTCCTAGAACGTCCGCCAAGCTCGAGAAATACCTTGTAAAAGAACGTTCATCAAACAGTTTTTGTTTTGTTTTTTTGACGTAAGCACAAGCATCGCCAATAAGCAGTATTGCAGGGGGTGGGCTTTACGAAAAATGTTAGTTACACCTAATATAATAATACATTTTGAATACAACCGCTGAAATATTCGGTAATATATTCATCAACTCCTGTATATATATTAAGTCCTATGTATACATCACCTCCTATACAACACAATTTATTTAAAGGCCGACGACCAAACAGAAGGTACTGCAAGGCAGAATATCCTCCTCACCTGATATATAAAATGGGTTCCGTGAAAAAAAAATTTTATCGTTTAAAATTTTATTGCTATAAATGTCATTCAAGATCTTCAACCTAGAAGGCTTCCGGCGTTCACCAAGTAATTCCCAATGTAAGTCCACTTTTATGCTAGTGACAATTTCGCTAAATTCCTACTAATTTAAAACAAATCTAGTGCACTGTTTTTTTTTATTACGTTTTCAAGTTCGTCTATTAATAAATTATTGTGTAGATCCCAGACAATCCGATCATATATGCTCCATGCGAGGGCGAATAAGCTTAAAATACAAATTTACCTTACTTTCTCTACAAGTCCGTCAAATGTTTCGTCATATAAATTTAAGCACTCGAATTGCCTTGAGAGTTATCATCTCAGCATGTTCCTTCCATAATAAATCACCAGACACTAGCAAACCCAAGTATTTTACGATCAATTGAACTAACCTTAACTATATAATTATCTACTATGTGGTAATGTTTTCTTAGTAAATCTTGTATGTACACATTTTTTAACATTCGGGTTCACTCTACAATTGTCACACCACAAAAAACTTTTGATTAGATTAGTTTTTCGAAGTTGAGGATTTTTGCAGTATTTTTTTATTAATAATACAGTCGTATGAACAACAAGTATAATGTTAGGTCATAGGCCGTCAACTATATCATTTTTTGTAAATCAGAAAAAAGCAAAAGACTTAGAACAGATCTTCTGGGCAAACCGGAAGTGACATTTCCATATTCAGACTTCTCCCCATATAATAAAACACATTGGTTCCGTTCACTTAGGTAATATTCCAACCAACCCAGTACTTATAGTAGGTGACAGGTCATGAAGGAAGTGGAAGCTCCTCCCACCTCTTTCGACTTTAGCAGAGCGATCGCCGAAGAGGAGGCGACCTCCTCTCCACTGTTCCCTCTGCTAATATGGAAGGAGGTGGGAGGAGCTTTCAGTTCGTTCATGACCTGTCACCGACTATAGTTATTAAGTGAGTGTGTTGAGTTTAAAAACTAGTAGGTCATGGTTTACTATATAAAAAAAATCAAGTAATGGAAACAATCATATGTTTCCATTAAAAGATATCACCGGTATAGCGCGGGAATCACAACGACCAAATTACAAGAAGTATATAGGACAAGCGCTAACTGACAACTAATGTTTTTAGTAAAAAAAGGAAAACATATTCTGATATAATTCTCAGTTTTCAGATAGCGCTTTCCGTCTATTTCTTTTAGTTTGGTCTTTGTGTTTTGCACGCGATATACGAGGGGTAATCAATAAGTTTTGCCTCCTAGGCTGTAACTTTTCTTTTATTCGGCGATGGAATTGAAAGGCTTCGCAGTTGAATGAAAGTTTGGAATCTCCTCTTCCCCAGTAGCACAAAACTTTTCAATACAATCCCCACCGGCGGCGAGGTACTTCCTCTACTAGTGCACTACTTTCCGCTAGCCGTCGCAGATGATTGAGGTCGGCTGTTGACAACACCAACGGAGCACTACATTCCTAACTTAGTCATCGGACGCTAACCATGCAACTTCCAATGTTTTTTGTTTCTTTTTTTTTTTTCTTTAGAAAGCAGTTAAAATATTTTTGGCGCGAGGTTCGGGCTGTACTGTGAATAAGGCAAAACATCTGGGAACTGCAGCTCATCCTGCTCGGCGTTGGTCTCACCCACAACTGCCCTCAATAATCTACGACGGCATTCGGAAAGTAGTGCAAAGGTAGCGGAAAGGCATCACCGACGGCGGGGACTTTATTGAAAATTTATTAGCTCCTGTCAAAGAGGAGACTCTAAAATTGCATTGAAATGTAACATCATTCAATGCCATCACTGAATAAAAAACGTTAAAGCCTAGAAGGCAAACCCTATGGATCGCACCTCGGTTAATATTGTTGTGTGAATGACAGAGAAGTAACGCTTCTCCGTACTTCTAAAGTATTCGTGTTTACTCTCACCCCGATTGTAAGAGGTAAGAAGGCCAGAATGGGCTTGCCGAGTCAGTCTCGTTCTAACTCGATCTCAAATATTCTAGGTCCAATATCCGAGAAACCGACTGTAATAGACAAGGAGCTGACCGTCGCCTTTCCGACTTACTCTCGCTCCATCCAGCTGTCACGCCGACGCCGCGACGTTCGTTGCTGCTGTTTCGAGGCTCCTTCTTTCTTTTGTTTCTGGCACTGTTCCCCGATTAAACCTTTAATTTTACTTTTACGCTGGCACAGCATTTTCCATCCGCGACATCCTTTTCTTCAGTCGTGGATCAACTTTCCCACATCGCCACTCCCTTTCGGTATTAAGTCGGTATTAAAAATGTTGTCCCCAGCTCCTCATAGTGAGCCTGTCAGCGGTCGAGTCCGTATAATTAGACATTACGTAAAGCTGAATCATATCTTGTGCAGTACACGTAGGAGAGCGCGTTGGAAACTACAGAATACACAGAAAGAATAAAACACATGAAGGACGAACACAGACGCACTGTGTGCGTCTGTGCTCGTCCTTCATGTGTTTTATTCTTTCTGTGTATTCCATATCTTGTGCAGCCTGTGATTTTTCGCGCCTTCTGAGCTGGCAATCGGAGCTGCTTGTTGAATGTGCTGTGGTTTGTGCAACTCGGTCAGTCAAATGCAGCGCTTTGGCCGCTGTTGCCTACAGTATTTTCGCTGCGTTATAGCAGCGAAATTTTGGATAGCGCGCGCGCCCCTGTGCATAGCCTAAATTCTGCACCTTCGTTTCGCGATATATGCGGTCGACATCAACCTCTGGTCCGTGGCGGGCTCCTCGGAAGAGCAAGAATACACGCTTTAGCGAGACCTCGACGAGGTACACAATTTGCTGGAAGAGATAGAAATGGCCGCCTCTCCACAGAAAACAGAATTCGTCGTCGTCCTTTCCGGCCCGCAGGTAAACGCCGAGAAGACCAGACGCCTCAACAACCTGAACCTTGCCGGGCACACTATCAAGCAAAGCCCGGTGGGCTGAATCCTGAGCCTCTTGGCTGGCCAAGACGGCAAGGCCGGCACGTAGATGTCCCACGCGAAGAGGGAGTATCGACAGGTACTTCGCCCCATCCGGAGAGTGTCCAACAGAAGATGGGGAACCGGCGAGAAAGAAACTCAGCAGCTCGACCAAGCCCTCTTCTCGTCAAAACATTTCTACTTCTATAACTACCATCACGTCATGGCCGAACAACGGGAAGAGCTGGAGGAAGTTAACCGCGAAACAATACATATCATTACAGGCCTCCCCCAGTACACATGGACAATAAATCTCTACGCGCGAGGAGGGCTCAACGAGCTCCAAGACGTGGCTGAGCAAATCTTATCGGTGCGGAGAACCAGATTGCTGAGCACACGCGCTGGGCACAATATCCTGGAAGACCTGGGATAACTCCCCAACCCTGCACCACCTATTTCGGAGGTGCACTGATCACCATGGGAACCGCAGGTCACCCTAATTGGCAATTTACCCCTTCCAAGTCACATGGGCCTCGATGATACCGCAGGGACGAATCCAGAACTCACTTTTTTTTTTGAGGGGGGGGGGGGCGGAAAATGTGTAAGGATACTATTCTTTCATTCTTTTTTGTACACCGGCGGGTCCACCCATGTCAAATTGCCTTCCGTGAAGGGGGGAGGGGGGGGGGGGGTCGACTTCGTTTGGGGGATGGGGGGCGGCCGCCCTTGTCGCCCCCCCCCCCCCCCCCTTGGATCCGCCACTGTGATACCGAGAGGATGTGCCGATTTGCCAGGGAGCATGAAGAGATTGTCAGTAATAGAGACGAAGTAAAGCACACCTCTATCTACAACGACGTGGCACCAGAACAGTTACCACCAAACGGAGTGGAACAACTTCCACGAGCGGCGACCGCCTGGGTAGACAACACCACCCGCGAGGTCGATGCGTATTCCCTGTTCCCGGGGATAGGCGTCAAGGGTGCCAAACTGGAGGCCATTCCACGATCGGCCTTCCATGCAGAAGAACGTCACTCCATCGAGTCTGATGTCAATCCCATTACAATTTACGCGAATTCACCGGAGGCGTAATCTTAACGTAGAATTGCAATCACGTCTCCGTTCAAAACAGGTGCGTCAAATTCAAGACTCACGAAAGAAACACATTAATACCAACAGACTGGGTCCCAGCACACTCGGGCGGGCATTTTGGCAAACGAGTGGGCTCACAGCGAGGCACGAATAGCCATGGTAAGAACAACCGTGTCGGACGCAAACGCGCAGCTCACAGCGAGGCACGAATAGCCATGGGAAGAACAACCGTGTCGGACGCAAACGCGCACACAAGAAAGCCCTGAGACCCCGGATACACCCGAAGACCGAGCGAACCCAGATCTTCGGACGTCATCACAGACACCGGAGAAAGGGCGGCCATCCTAAAAAGAAGCAGAAAGCCATCCTCCTCAAAGTAAGACAAAACGCCGCCGCCGAAGAACGACACAACGAAGAGGTCCCAGTGATGCCCCCGGGCCCGAACTGCACAGCTCAAGTCACAATCAGACGCATTGCCACGAACACCACCCTGGCGCCGTCGTTGAGTCAAAGGGTCTTCGGAAAGACCCGAACGGGGGAATGTGGCGAGACTGTGCCGAGCCTGCAACCACAAAACTCCTAGCACGGGAGTGTCCAATGTACCTCTAAGCCCGACAAGGGGCTCTTGGAGAAATACCGCAGGACCAGCGGCCTTCCAGCTACGAGGTGTGGATTTTGCCACGGAACGCAGCGAAGGGGGGGGAGGCCGGATAGGTGCATCTACTGTGGCGACAGCTCCACTTCTACGTCAAGGCCGACGGAGGACAGGTCACCCTACTACCACACATTTAGCAGCCGCTGCTGATACTGTAACGCAAGAGCAGCATTGACATAACAAAATAAGAACTTTTAAACAAGACAACAACCCTGTAATTTAAAGTAGCGATGCAGGCGAGTTAGTTCATGCATGACACAACTGAAAGCAATGCGCAAATAGCAAGACGAAGAAGGTGTAAACTGAACAAACACGAGCGCTTCAACCGTCTATGCATGGACCTTCCTTGTCTTTGTTATTTGTGCCCTATTTTCTTATCTTTAAAAAGTACCAACACGCTCAAGTAGTACAGCCGTAAATACAAGTTTACGAAAAATCAACAAAACAGTATTTAGAAAACAGATATACGAAAAGTCGTACGCAATATACGGAATATGCTCGTAATTCAGGAGCCCAAAAACAACTGTCCGGAGTAGCCATCATGAGCCCATACTTGAACAATATATGTTCGCATAAATATTGTTAGGACAATAATTTTATACCTTCACGTTTGTCAGATACGTAATGAATCTGAGTGCGCAGTTAACATAACTGCATACTGTGAGGGAAGTAAAAAAAGAAAAGATTGCTCTAGTTCCCGGCTATTCCCATTGCGGATTGCATTCATTTCTGTCGTTTTATACGAAATCACGATGAAGCCATTGTTGAGAAAAGCCTCCACGAATCACGTAAAAATCTAAATCCGTATATCTATCAATGCAAACCATAAAAGTACGCAAAATACACCCAGGGAAAGTACCTCCATTAGTTGCGCTTGAGTCCAGAGAATAGCACCATCGCCGCTTATATGTATAGGCTATTGCTTTCCAGCAAGGTTTCCAGTCATTCCTGCTTCAAAAGAAAGAAGTAAAAAAATACTCGGAGTGAAATGTACGAATCAATTTCGCGAGTCAAAGAAGCGAAATGGAGCAGGCGGCGTGAAACTTTTTTCAAAAGGTGCTGCTTCCAAACCGACGACATCCATAGTACACCGGGGATTCG
This sequence comes from Ixodes scapularis, assembly GCF_016920785.2. Lineage (NCBI taxonomy): Eukaryota > Metazoa > Arthropoda > Arachnida > Ixodida > Ixodidae > Ixodes > Ixodes scapularis. Next base: position 8,354,790 of record NW_024609882.1, on the reverse strand, counting down.
AGGAGCGGGGCGTCGTTCGCCGCGGCAGCAGACAACGCTTTTCTTTACTTTTTCTCTTTCTTTTTTTTCTTTTTTATGTGCACTTGTACGCCGTCGAAATTCTTTTCAGGACAGTCAGCGAGGCGTTCGAGTGGCGAGGTCAGCATCGGAAAACATTTTTTTTTCCTCTGAGAAAAAAAAAAAACAAGAAATGATGCCGTTTTTGATCGAGCTTGTTTGAACACCAAGGCCGCGTCTCTGAACTGTCGCTTTCTCCGCTGCCGTCATCTTCTTCGTCCCCCATATTACGCTTGACGGTTTGATGGTGGCAATGATGCCAGGACGACATTACGAAGTAGCGAAGCAACAGCCATCTCTTTATTTTTAAGGCTTGTTCCCACGAAGCGTCTACATAAAGTACGACAGCTTTCCGTAGTTTTCATGCAATGCTGGACGCTAGAAAGCCACGAAGAAATCTTTACAAGCCAAAACCAATGTTCGTTATAGACATCTTAATTTTCTTGCAGAAACATTATTCTAAACGAGTTAAATTATAGACTCAATATTTCTGCCTCGAAGTCCATTTTTGTCCACCCCCCCTTTTTCCCACGCGCAATTGAAACTCTTAGTTTGCAAGCGTCCTTTTGGCTGCTGTACTGACGGAAGTGAAAGATAGTAAAAATCGACTCAAGTTGAGTAACTATTTATGTTAAACCAGGAGCGAACTGTCTCATTAAAACACCACCGCTCTTTTTATTGGTTAGTGAATTTTTAACCATTATCTGTAGTAGTATCTTCCCTCGTAAATAAAAATTTGAGTGGGTTTCGTGCCAGTAAGATCCTGTCGCTTGTTGCTGCGCTGCTACAAACTAAGCGAGAAGTATTTTGCCCGAAAACCTATGCTTCTTCATATAATCACGCATCAGTCATAGTCTTATATGGGCCCTGACGAGGTTTTTGAGATCACCTAAGTATGGCGATAACTCACAGTAGGAAGCAGCGCGAAAAACAGGCGAGGTGGAAGAAGAACCGCACAGGACGAGCGCTGACTATCTACTAAAATATTTTAATTGGAAAACATTTGAAAACGACCATTCATGTTCTTCGACCGGTGGAACCGGTCAAAGAACATAGCGGATTTGACTGGACCTCACTCTCGAGCAACGGTTTGGTACCTCGGAGGTCGAAAACCTACCCGCGTCCAGCGTTGTTTCATCTGGATTGTCACGTGACATTACCCGTTGGACGCGCTCGGAAGAACACAGCCATGGTGGGCAAGTAAGGAAGAACTCTTTTTCCCAGCTATTTTTAACACTTTTTTGACGCCGGCATTCAGGCACGACTACGCTAGCAAAGCATTTCATGCTTCAAACTTGTATATTCGTATCAATTTTTCAACAAACTAAATGACTGGTCCACTCGGTATACGTATTGAAACGGCGCGACCGGGCACGAATAGGTAAAAGCGTTCATTTTCGTCCAGTTTCTCGCTTCGTCCCTGTCCAGCCGCGTTGTTTCAACGTAAATTGTTACCTTTACAGGAATGAATAAAAACTCACCGGCTCTGACACGAACGTCTCGGCTGGCGACGGCGCCCACGCTGTTGGTAGCCACGCATCGGTACAGCGCCGAGTGCACGTCCTGCCGCAGGTCCTTGGGCGCGAACTTGGGGAAGACGAGCGTGCCGTCCGGGCGCACGTAACGCAGCCCCGGTACCTCGGCTGCCGTCACGGCGTCCGGGAGTTTGATCCAGCGCACAGCGGGCGCGGGACGACCGCTCGCCTGGCACGGCACGCTGGCCTCCTTGCTGTTGGTGAACTCGACGAGGCCCGGAGGCTCGCGCTCGAACCGCGGTCCCTGCTGTTCCGAGGACCTCGTAGGCCGCGCTGTGAAAGAAGAAAGGGCGGCGCGTCTTAGAGACTATTCCCATGAGCCCCTTGTGCACGCTGTTAGCTTTGCCTACCGGGCTGTGAAACGCCTTCCGAGGAGGAGACGCTCAGAAAATGCTCTCCTTCACTACATACACTCTGAGAAATTTGGAGCGTCAACTTTTCCGCAAAGTACACGAGACAGCCAACTGTTGCAATCTACAGACGCACAACTTTGAAATCTCTCCGGCGACAGACATTTCGCGCTTTGATCGATTGGCTGAATTCTGGTCGTCCGAAGGTTAACGACCACTAATTTATTAAAATGTAGAAAAAAATTAATGCGTATTTGTTGTCTCCGCAGCCCAAAAAATATCGCTTCTAGCTTGACCGATCTCTTCTTTCCAATACTCGTCCGGTTTGTCGAATACGTTCAGCTATTAAGAAGTGAATATTGCTTGTCATAAATTTAAAACGATTACACTAAATCACTTAAAGAATTATCAGCATCTATCGGCTTTAAAGGGGCACAGACAGATGAACATTATATATGTGTTTTTTGTTTTTTGTTTTTTTATCCAAAACGATTGAAAACGGTGCCTGGACATTACCCTCAAAATTCCAGACAATAGGAGACTCAGTATTTGTAAAGTAAAAAACAATTTCCCCAACTCAATTTTAAAGTTTCCGCGCTATCCGCGCCTGTGCAGTGAAGTCATAGATTGAGCCGTCCTGCACCTTGAGTTTTTCTCACACCTCCAAACCGCCTCGACCCGAAATGTCGTCTTCGCCCGCGTCCCGCAATTAACCGCGCTTCTCTGTGAATTCCCCCTATCGCTGCGAGCAGACGACGCTTCAATTTCGAGTTTGAAGTTCTTTTAGGGCTCCATCAACCATCTCCAAATCTTTGAAACGATGTGAGGTTGAAGAAATTGCGCGAATAGACTTTTGTGAGTGGCGTGAGGAGCCACGTGGCGCCGGTTCTGCGTGAAAGGCTGTTTCGGTACAGTCGCAACCGGATCTAAGGGTACACAGACACCAAACCCAGTTGTTTTGGCCGTTTGACGATCTCTTTTACGAAATCTGAGAGCACGTCGGGCACCTAAAAAAGAGAACTTCGTCCGATTCCCTGACTCACTGATCACCCTCAGTGCTGCATGTGACGAGCGCAGCCAGCGCCACCATGTTTTCCGAGGGAGAATAAAAAGCCAAGAGGCGACATCCCTCCAAACTCCAATTTTCCGCACTTAAAAAAAACAAAAAACCGCAGTGCGTTTGCGATTGCATTAAAAAAAACATGTTTCAAGAGTTCTGTTATTAAATATTATAGGAATTCTACTTACAAGGTCTTTATAGTTCATATTTTTTTGACGCCACAAATAAAAAAAAAAAAAGGCGTGTGCGCGCGCGTGAGAATCGTTTTTTTTTTGTATTTCTGTGTGTGTCTATGACTACAGCTTGCATGATTTTAGAAAACAACAAAAAATACGACCTTCGAGATGTCAGTGCTCCTCTAATAAACACACCACAGCAAGATCGAAAAGCAAAAGACAGAAATTACGAGTTTGGAGAAACAGAAAACACAGATATTATCTTAGTGAGCCCGTTTCATCTCGCCTTTATACTTTATGTGTAAATGTGAGTAAAGCCCAAATATTAAAAAAAAAATACGATGCACTGGCACCAGATCAGATTCCGACGTATTCTTTGAGCTTCCCGTGTATAACAAACAAGTCAGCAACGCTGAGATTTGTTCTGGAAATCTCCCCAACTATAACAATGCTCGATGCGGGTCACTTGTTCGATTACTTGTTCAACGCCGTTTGCTCCTAGAGAAACAAAACAAACTGATACGAAGCGAAAACAATATATTAACCCCGACCAAAGTCTGGACACCAACACCGGAAAACACTATCCCTATACAGCCTCCATAGGCGAACATCTTTACGCACCCTGACACCTCGTGTCTGCACCTAAAACACACAGAATTGCGAATCCAACCAACTCTTTTGCGACACCAGCCTGCGCGCTCAACCGCCCGTCCTAACAAACTCCAACACTCACCGGGAGAAGCAGCCAAAGCTATCCTTTCAGTTGCATCCACAAACTACGTCATTTAGAATGAAATGGCAGCTGCGAGAAACGCCGCGAGCTACCTCTATCCAATGCAGAACCTCAGCTTTGACACACGTGACCAAGCGCTCACCAGGTCGCACCTCTCACTCTAGCTAGATCATGTGTCACTCTTTTGGACGTCCTATTGGCCGAGAGGACTTCCAAGTCGCCCCAGCGGTCCAGACTCAAGCGAAAAAGTGAGCGCGGGAGTCAGTCTTTCTCGAGTTTCCCAGCGCAACAAGATACACAACGCAGGGAACGTCGCGGAGATCAGTGATCCTATTAGACGCTCGGCAAGAAAAAATCAAAAATCAAGAAGGAATGGGCAGGCGGAAACGCGGGGAACAACAAACTGCAGGAACGCTCCGGTTCCTCGTCTTTGGTTGGGGGGCAGTCCAGAATCCGGGGAAAGCAGAGTGGCGTGCAGAAGCGATACGCAGTCGTCCGTGTCGAGCTGTCAGGAGTTGAAGAGTCCGCCACTGGGAGATTGCGGAGAACGGTACGGGGACGACGACGCTTCCCACTGGCTAATCGATCTGTTTGGACCTCTTGCGTCTTCCGTTCCTTTTGTCCCGTGTCCCGAAGAAGGAAGAGGGAACCGGGCGGAACGTGAAATACGGTGCGTGTGTTGGTGCACCCTGAAGACCCGGGGAAGGAGAGAGGTCTTCGAAAGAAGCGCGGTAGTGTACGGAGAAGCAAACTGGAAACACGCTAAAGGAGAAAAGGGCTATCGGAACGGTTCTCTACTATGGCTTCAATTTTCCCGTGGGTATTCTTTTTTTTTTTTTTCTATATTGGTGCGAAGAAGTTTACTTGCGCGCTGACATCTCAAATATCGACTTCCGGTACGCTCCTTTGGGGACGCGATCCGCCCCTCTGCGGTTACGGTGGCTTCGTTCTCCAACTACGGGGAATTGTTTTTTAAGGAATCTGCGCATCGAAGGAATAGCTGGTCGAGTCGCCTTGATAAAACTTTCGTCGACTTTTATCACTTGCATGTTTTTGTTACATTTTTACCTCACTAAAATAAGCGCCTTTCAAATATTTTCGTATCACACGTTTTTAAGGCCATACTTGTGTGACTGCATACCTACCTGTAGTAACCTCATCCTTCCTTTTGGGTTCCTATGAGCTTAAACGTAGGTAAGCATGTACCGGGAATACGTGTAGAATGGCAAACCACTCTCAAGCTTGTTGAGCTCTAGCTCATATGAGTGTAATACAGCTTTTCTAATACCATATCTAAATAGATTGGCGGTCGCCATTCCTTGAGCACAAAACGTGTGATTGAATCTGAGTCTGACTTCATGCCGAAAGAGTTCGTACCAAACTCTGAACCAGCCTTCGTGTCCAACGCTTGATCTGAGTACGTGCCCACAAAATGGTGGACTCCAATAATTCACTAAGCAAATACTGGATGTCGCGCACTTTTCAAAATGCTCTATAGACGTTTCGCCAAGTGAATAGCCGAAATAGTGCGTTGACGAACGGACGTGCAAACGGCTATCTGTATGAGACTTTTGGTTGATAACAGTTAGTGATGCAGGCTCCACCTCAGTAACATGTGTTGCTACGCCTCCACCGTGCTCCTTGGTATTTTAACAAGCGTTACATTGACTGCAAAGGTAGAGTTATTTTTTTTTTATTTAGAGGATACCACAGGCCATTAAAGGCCCAAGTAGGGGTGGGGTACATCATATGCATTCGCACATACAACAACAAACAAATAACGCGGCATTAAAAGCTTTAAAACAGTCAACTACCAAATATACAAGATATTTATAGGAAAAAACGGGGGGGGGGGGGGACAGCAACATGTAGTGCAATCATGCAGTATTACAAAATGATCTATACAGATGTAGTACGAAGGTTTATACAATCTTAAAGCCCTTGAGAAAAGGATGGACACGCAGCAATATACAAAACGGCATGCTAGACATCAAGACGTTCCAGACCTTGCAAAAGTTGGTGTCGTTAAATAGTTCCAGAGGTAAGCCGTTCCAGTTGCTAATAGTGCGGGGGAAAAAGTTAAACTTAAACATGTTAGTATGCGCGAAAATGGATGTTAATGAAAACTGATGTCTGTGCCGCGTAGGTCTGGACTCTAAAGGAGAAATATATTGCAAGGGGTCTATGCGAGTCTGCCCTTGTTGAAGATGAAACAAGAATTTCAACCGCGCAAGTTTCCTTCTGGTCTGAAGGGTGTGTACTCCATTAGCCTCTACAAGTTGAGACGGGGAATCCAATCTTCTATATTTTCCGTAAATAAACCGAACTGCTCGACGTTGCACCATCTCCAACTTACGGATGTCTTTCTTAGTGAATGGATCCCAAACGACATTTGCATACTCCAACTTGGATCTGACTAATAAATAGTAAGCATGCGGCTTAACCTGAATCCGAGTGTTTTTCAGCTTTCTTCTAATGAAGCCCAACTTCCTGGATGCCGAGGCACAAATATGGTTTATATGAGGAAACCATGAAAGTGTGTCCGATATAACTAAAGCAAGATATTTACATTCCACCTCCACAGTAACCGGGGTGTCCGCGATCTTGTAAATGCATTCAAAGGGTTGCTATTTTTTTTTTCGGGGGGGGGGGGGGGGGGGGGGTAATACGTGAAAGTATTGATTTAGCAGAATTAAGCTTAATTTTTCAAGTGTCACACCATGATACAACTGACTGCAAACTATGGTCTAGCAATAACTGATCCGAGCTCGAATTTATTTCTTTGAAATTAATGCGATCGTCGGCCAAAAGACGTATATGAACACCTGTGTCCAACATTGAAACAATATCATTTATGTACACCAGGAACAAAAGAGGACCTAAAACACTCTTTTGAGGGACCCCTGACGTTACAGGCAGAACTGGAGAGAAACAGCCTCCGACGGAAACAGACTGTGTGCGATGTGATAAGTATGCAGCAATTCAGTTAACAAAACCATGGGGGAAGACCGAGTTGTTCAAGTTTTAAAAGAAGTTGTTTATGAGGCATCTTATCGAAAGCTTTGCTGAAGTCCGAGAAAAGCACATCAATTTGACTTCCCCCATCGAGGATTTCCGCAACCTCGTGAATGATAGTAAAGAGTTGGGTCGTAGTTGATACACCTTTGCGAAAGCCATGTTGAAACTCTGTTAGAAAATTACGGCTATACAGCAGCTGATTGATTTGACTGCAGATGATATGCTCTATCAATTTACACGAAGAAGACGTTAGGGAAATGGTACGGTAGTTCTCAACTGCTAGGCGATCACATTTTTTGTGCACAGGTACTACTATGGCAGTGCGCCAGTCTTCTGGCAGCGAGCTGTTCGAGTGTGATGTACGAAAAATAATGAGAAGAAAATGGGTCAGGGACTCAGCGTAGCGTCGTAAAAACGTGTTTGAAATCTAATCAGGACCAGCACTTGTTTTTCTTTTGAGTGACAACAGCAAAGAAACTATGCCGTGATAAGTTATGAGCTCAGATTGACAGTTTGAGACGGTAGAAAGGACATAATCATGGTTACAGTTATTGGAAAAAACCGACTGAAAATACTCATTGAAATGGCCCGCCATAACACCAGGGTCAGTAGAGACAGTGCCATTCACCATGATTTGCTAAACGGGTTTATTTTTTTCAGTCAAATAGCGCCAAAACTTTCGAGGGTCTTGTTTTAGAAATTTTAGAAGCTTATTGGAAAAGTAGTTGTCCCTAGCCTCAGAAATTAAGCTACGAAGATCGCTCTGCAAATTAGTGACATCACAGTTAATCGGCCTTGCTTTTTTCGCTCGTTTTATTCTGCGTTTGAGATGTATGATTTTTTCTATTAATCCACGGCAACCTATTAATCCAGTTCGAAAGTATTCCGTGATGCATAATCGATTAAATTGTTTTATTGTAGATTCAAACTTTTCTTAAAGGCGGAAAAGGGAGGGGTACGCCTCTGGGGTAGTGTTAATGATGAGAGATGATATAAATCCTACAGTAGTTGCCCTTAATATGACCTTTCTGTTAAAAAAATTTTCTGTTAACTTTATACCTTCCTGTCGATACCGAGAGGTTCAAGAGGTATGTGCAACCAATTGGTGTAAGCTTGATTTTTGGAATAGGGCGGGCAGTTACTGTGTGAACGACTGAAATAATTCCGTGAGGAACGCATACCATCAACCCAGCGTTGGGTCGCAAAAAAAAAACACAAAAAAACCTAGGATTTTTTAGTCCTACACTCCCCTGGATCTTTTCAATTAAAAATAGAAGAGAGGACGCGTCTTTAATCTCAAGTTTGCGACGTCCAGGAAGTTTCGGCGTAAATTGGAACCTAAAATGTCCGTTAGGTTGCAGTGCAACCCAGCGATGCGCTCTTGCGCGAAATTAACCTGGAGACTTTCCAGCACTAATTGCACGCGGGACCTCCAATACTTTACAGTAAGGATCCCATAACTCATTGTCTAGGCAGCCTATTTGGAGTGGTCGAGATTAGACCTTCCCTTGACCGGACCGTGCCAAATGAAAGGCTTAAGAAAAACTATATGAACAAGAGTTTTAGTATTTTTTTCATTAAAGTTATTATTGAACAGCTCGTAAAGTTACTAAAGGGCTGGAAATTCACCAGGAAACGTTCAGCAGTTTGTCCAAAGGCGTCTTAGTTATCCGAGTATGCTGCGAAGGGAGCCCTGCTTCTTCAAGCATGTCAGTCAGATAATGAAATACAAAGCTCCCTCTAGCTGAGTCGCGAAGTGGGCCTTGACTTTTTTGCGGGTTTATTGTTAACACCCTATTGTGCTCGGTTTGTACTTTAATTAAGTATATTATTGTTCGATTCTCTCTGCCACAAAATTAAGGTCTACATTTTTCAAACTCGTAAAATCTAGAATATAGAGGCAGAAACAAAAATGAAAAGAAATACCAAAGCACGCAAGCTAGAATATATATATATATATATATATATATATATATATATATATATATATATATATATATTTATATCAAAAGAAATGTATGTGTTGAAACCCATTGTGTTTTGACGGCTTGAAGCTGAGCTAGTTGGTTCATGCTTGTTAAAGTGCGAGCTGAACGTTTTAAGGACACATACACAGAGACGAATAAAAAAGGCAGACACACCGCTAGAATAGCAACTATTTTAATGAAATCTTCTTTCTCTTTATTCTACATTTGTGCTAAATGAATTTTTTCTCTTCTTTTATATCTGACACTTCGTCTTCCACTCTTCATTTTCTTTCAAGTGCCTGTCAAGTGTGCGGCTCTTCGCAAGTATACCAGTTCCTTGTGGTGCTGCGCGATTGACGGTGCACTTACGCAATGATCTCCCTTCAAGTCAAAAGCAAGGGCTTCGAAAATTTCTCGAGAAACCCTGGTGCAATTTTTTACCAGGATGTCGATCTTGGCAAGGTTTGACGCACATGTGCACACCCGACAATGGGCCGCGAGGTGCCCTGCTGCTGTGATGGCCTTCACCGACGCTGCGTGCTCTCTCGTTCTGTCGTTAATGCACCTTCCCGTTTGACCAATGTAGCATTCGCCACATGACAAAAGGATCTGGTACACGACTTCTTTTGTACATTCGGTGTATCTGGTCTTGTGAGATGTGCTGCAACCTGTATCTTCGTTTTTGTCTTCTCTGTTCACCTTCCGGCACGCGTAGTATGCCTTATTGGGCGAAAGTGTTAAATGCTTAGAAGCTCTAAGAAGCTATCGCAGTTGATGCCAGCCGCGTTTTGAAATGATGGAGTGCCCTGCTCTACGGTGGTGTTTCGGAGGATCTTCAGGAGGATTGTATGTAGGATTGAATAATACATATCTTCAATGTCAATTTAAAACCCAGATGTAATGTGACATCCTTTCTCTTGGAGGAAAGCAATCACACTTTCAGAGTTGAGGACCATCGAGGAGCAGGGCACTCCACCATTTCAAAATCCGGCTGGCATCAAGTGTGATAGCTTCTTAGAGCTTCTAAGCATCTACCTGAAGGCGACGGCAGTCACCTTCAGGTAGATGCCTGAAGCAAAACAGCGTAAAAAATCTTTGAGTAGAGGCCATTTTTAGGTATGTGAATGATTTTCTAACCTTGTGCAACACTGGGGTAGAAGAAGTAACCAACGGATGTAACGAAGCAGTCGTGACGTGTTTCGATCAAAGCTGCGCCGATCTTACCTTCACCCATGAAGTTCCCGTTAACAACTGCATGAAATTCCCTGATCTCTCCTTAGAGCTTAGGAATAGACATGTGTGCTGGAAATATCAGGCACGATCTTGCAAAGGGTTTCTTCCTTTTAGCTCTAAACATACCAAAAATGTGAAAAGAGCAGTTGCGACGAGACAACGCTCAATTCCGCCCTTAAAAGGTCATGTGAGCATCAGGTGCAGCGGCGTTTTGCGACACAAATCTCCAGGTTTCAAGATTCTGGCTACCCTAGGACATTCCTTGTTTCGACTTGTGAAAACATCTCTGCAAAGATCAAGCTCCAACCTGAATTAGATGGAACAACAACAAAAAGAAATCTTCGAACACCTTATGTGGTCGCTCCTTACAGGCACGTAGCCAGAATTTTGTTTCAGGGGGGGGGGGGGGGGGGGGGGGGGAGGCCCGCCCACAACAAAATGCTGTATTAGGGGGAGGGGAAAGGAGGCCCCAGCAAAATCGAAGATTTCGGGGGGGGAGGGGGCCGGGCCCCATGCACCCCCTTCCCCCCTGACTACGTGCCTGACTCCTTATATCTACGGGCTCACCCATCGACTAAAAAAGATTGCTGGCCGACAGGGCGTACGGGTGATATGCTCTGCGCCCAATAAGGCATACTTCATGTGCCAGAAGGTGAACAGGGAGGACAACAACGAAGAGACAGGTTGCCGCACATCTCACAAGACCAGATACACCGAATGCACAAAAGGAGTCGTGTACGAGATTTCTTTCTCATGTGGCAAATGCTACATCGGTCAAACGGGAAGGTGCATTAATGACAGAACGAGAGAGCACGCAGCGTCGGTGAAGGCCATCACAGCAGCAGGGCACCTCGCCGCCCATTGTTGGGTGTGCACATGTGCGCCAAACCTTGCCAACATTGACATCCTGGCAAAAAATTGCACCAGGATTGCTCGAGAAATTCTCGAGGCTCTTGCTATTGACGCGAAGGGAGATCACTGCGTGAGTGCACCATCAATCGCGCTGCACCACGAGGAACTGGTATACCTGCGAGGAGCCGCACACTTGACAGGCACATGAAAGAAAAGGAAGAGTGGAAGACGAAGGTTCAGATATAGAAGAAGAGGAAGAATCCGTTTAGCGCAGTATGTAGACTAAAGAGAAAGATTTCATTAAAATAGTTGCTAGTCCAGCGGTGTGTCTGCCTTTTTTGTTCGTCTGTGTGTACGTTCAGCTGGCACTTTACCGACCATGGTGTTTTCTTTATGCTTCATGTTTTTGTTTTTTTATTTAAATCATACAGAAAAGCTATAAGCAGTATTTTGATTTTCCAGCTGCCACGCTTACTACCTGTTAGTTTTCATATATATTTGTAGACGTAAGTAAATACATTTGACCTGATATAAAAGGTCAGTTCAAATGTCCGTTATGGCCGAAATGCACGTAACTACGAGCGTTAAAAAAGTAAAAAAAGAACTCAAGGGACATTCCTTTGACACTCAGACTCCTTCTTATCGGAGCATGTCTTCTAGAAAAAGCAGAAACTATAAAAACTCATAAATTGACTGAACACCTAGACATTCTATGTCCAGATAAGGTTCGTCTTCTTTCAGATCAGCCAACAAATGTTTCGCATTCTCCTCCTCGAAGGAAGAAATGTAAAAAAAATTTGATGGAAGCAGCTTCGCGGTTGAAAGAACAAGTGTATTTTCCACGTCCGCCTCATCGCGTCACATCGAGTCGTTTATTCTTCCTAGGTTTATGGCTTTTCTTCGTTTCCCGCTTCCCTATCTCAAAACCCTGTGCTTGTTTTTGTTTCTTTTTTCTTTTTAAACTCGAGGACAACATTTTTATTCTGCGTGCGTCGCCGGATCTTATCGCATCCTTGCCATGTCAAGTTATGTCAGACTAGATAGCACAGTGTTGTCCGACCCATGCACTAAAAATTCGAGTATTAAAAATAAACTTTTCGAAACTTCTTTTTTTAAATGGGAAAGTGAAATGAAAACAATATTTCTTGTGGAAATTGTAGTTATTATTTGAAAGTAACCGTTATAACGCTTTTTTTTATATTAAAGCTGACCGCGATTATTTCGCAAAGAAAACCATTGAAATCCATTAAAAGGTTAAAAGGCGCGAACAAACAGGACGAAAAAAGACACATGTACGACACGGACTTTGCCTTTGAAACCTTTGAAATCCTTCTGGTTGCAGCGGACGATTCATAGCGGATGAAGAGAGTTAGCGTTTTAAGGCACTCAACCAGCTAAATCACTATACATTGGCTGCCACTCTGTGGATCCCGGAGTTTCTTTTCACGTTCCTGCTACTACCTTTAGCTATATTCGTGTTTTGTTTGGTAGTAGAAAGGTAATGATCATAATTACTAAGCGCACATTAAGAATGTTTTTTTTCTGTACCGGGTGGTATCAAAACTATTTTTCATATCAAACTTGTGCAGTCCGCTTTTCACAGTTTTGTTATTACCTGCCGACCACACTTAAGCTGTGCGCTTTTAAGTACAAGGGTACAATTCTAACAATTGAGCACTTCAACTAGTAGCCACCCCTAGTACGAAAATATAGAGCCACTTGGACTGTGTCCGGAATACACGTACATTCTGAAATTATTGACTTGAGTGCTCTGTTTTCGCATTCAACCCTAAGTCTTACTCATTTTTTTTGCCATTAACATCTCCTGCCTACCCTTGAAGAGAGGGAAAATTTAGGAGTTGCGACGGATTTGGTATCTTGTTATTAGTGCGCCGAATATTTAAGTGTTCTAAAGATATACAAGAACTATGATCCTCAAAGTCGATACCCTTTCGTATGAAAGCTGTTTCGTTATGGATCAGAAGTTTTCAACACCTAAAGTCGCGTTCCTGACAACGTGTAGCTTTTATGTACGAAGTACAGTTCCTTCGCTCCTCTGTAATCGCTCCTTGGAAGAGCGTTGGCCTTTCCTTTCTGATGGGTATTTTTGTTGTTTGTCTCTTACACGCTTTCATATAAGGCTTAATACATTATTTTATGTTTCTAAAAAAATGAACAATACACAGTGAAGCAAAGTGAAATTCGAACGCTTAAGGAAGTTGATTATAATTCATTTTTCTTGGAGGGAAATTGAAAAAAAAACCTTGGCGTGATGGATAACTGCAGATCGCTTGGAACTCGGCGAAGCAATTCTTTTCTTTTCTCGCCTCGCTTTTAATTGAAAGTCAACAAGCTTTCGCTTCGAGACGGGAGGCGAAAGGCAAACAACGTGTGTTGTTTTCTAGTTTTATCGGCGATCCGCCACGGTCGGGTTGGAAGGAAAGGCCAAACTCGCGACTTCCACGTTGGCAAACAGAAGTGCTAAAAACAAAGTTCTAAGTAAATTCGGTTTATGTATATATATATATATGCAATTGGAAATAATTTTGGTTTCAATCATGAATGAGCTCTGCGTGTTTGCCTCCGCGTGGCTTTGAAGACGGCTTGACAGAGCAGGATCGTGATAAATGCAGGGTACTTGAATCTAGACCGAAGATTAAAGGTAAATAAACGTTCATATTACCGTTACATATATTTTTCTTGATCGGGAGCCCGTTTGGAGGGAGACGCTGGTGAAGAGTTTGTGGACCATTTTTAAATGTAAATTGACTTCGAAAGCAGTTTTTTCTCTCGAATTCTTGCTTAGCCCCTATCCTGTCTCATTAAATTTTTTAAAGCATTCCTAATATTTGCTTTGTTCGAATGTTTATGGTGCATCAGTGCGCAATAAACGTTAATTATTTAACCAGAAAGCGGGTTAGAAACGCTTTACTAGTATGAAAGAGGTTTTTGTACCAATTATTTTGCATCTGCCGGAATCAATCAAGTTACATAATTAGGAGTTTAAACTAACCGATTTGGTTCTGTGCTAGAAGCAAAATTATCTACACGGGGTTATTAAAACCCTCTGGTGTCCTATTCAAGAGGAGTGATGTCGGCGTTAACGATGTAGAGATAACGACTTTCATAGCGGATAGAAGGGCATAGTGCAGTTATCGTTTCTACAACGACTTTTCAGATGTTTGGATAATATTGCTGGGCAATTAAAGTATGAATGATCCCTTAAGCAATTATCACTTTAATTCATCTTGTGAAAGAAGCCGCCAGGAGTAGACGGCACATGTCTATATCTTGCGTTATGCTCAAAGCTTGTGCATGATTGTTTGAAAACAGCTGTTTGCGAGGCAACGCTTCCAGTAACTGTAATGAATTCGCGACGTTTCACAGGATGGACTGGCGGCTGAGTTTGTTCCCAGCCCGGTTCATTGGACAAAAGTCTCGTGCTGCAGGAAACAGGGATTATTGGGGGATTCGATCCCTACCCCTTTTTTATTTGACCTGGATGAGCATGGCTCCGAAGTGGGGTTGCGTAGTCAGAACTCCGTGATGCACGTTAAAACATTACATTTGGAGCACTCGCACTGCAATAGATAAATTGTCATGCTTTACTTCGTTGCACCCTTGCCCTAGTTCGAGCATAAAGCTAAAGCTACATACGCCAGCTGCACGCTCTGAATACGAGGGCAGCAGCAGCGCGAACGTTGTTGAACGCAACATGTTCGCGCAAGCAGCCTCGGCTTTGCTCACACTTATGGTGAAATAGAATGTAAATGTACGTTTTCTACACCTTGGTGCAAGGAATTTAGTTTATTTTTTTCCGTCGCCAGCTCCATTAACGGGCTAACGTTCTACCGCATGCATTGGGACGGCACCATACGTCTCGTGGAGACGTAGATAGCACTACTACATAGGATCACGTGTACAGTTGTCTGCGTCACGGTCAAGCTTGCATCTATATCGCTAATGCTCTCTGCACGTGGAATGTTTGGGTTGTAGTTCAAAGAGGCGCCTTAATTAGTCACGTTTATACCTTTGCGTACGGAACGTTAAACCGAGGGGAAAAACAAGCAGAAAAAAGACGCACACACCTAGAAGCAGCACCAGCTAGACGCCGACAGTTTAAGAAACGCAGGTTGTGGCTTATTATCTTCACGCTGTTTACTTTGTGATTGGTTCTTCGACCGTCTTATCGTCCGATACAGCAGTCTGATTGGATGCGAAGCGACGATGCCCGAGACTCAGCGTGCCCTGCGTTTATTACGTTGCCAGTGCCTATAGACATCTGCAACGCCCATCTCTCCGGAGAAAACTGCTGAGTCACTGAACGCTGGACACATGTGGAGCGTCTGATGTACCTCACAACGGAGAACCAGCGCATGCTCAGAAGGCGTTTCACAGCCCAGCAGACGAAGATGGCAGCTCCCAGAAGGCTATTTTTGGCAAAGGTCAATAGCTCGAGTAAATATAGTTTTTTACACGTGCACTTTATGTAGACTGTGAGCGACCAAAAATCGTCGCAGTAACAGCTCTTCCTGTCACAGCAAGAGCAAACGCTCTCGACGTACTTAATGTAAAAAAAAAAATCTAATATCAAATTGATCTCCCGCGCTCGAGGGCTTTCATTTTCCCGTTATCTTGCGACGCACGAAGAAACACAGATTGTGACGCTTTTACTTGAATTGTAAATGACAGCTTAAGAAACAATGGGCGAGGCGAACGCTGCGCATCATATTATTGATTCGTAGACAGTAGTATTGCAGCGTTCGCCGATAAGAACCTCCGAAGAACGAATCGCAGAGCTAAGAAACTTCAGCGTAAGAGGCGACGCCCTCCGTTTTTTAAGCCGTCAGTGACATCTCGACTTTGATCCTCGTTCGTGCCGTCCGCTTAAGCGTTTCCGGAAGTGTTCAGCAGCACAGTGCCTTACCGTCTTACGGACAATTGCAAGCATGGCACTTCACTGGTGCCCCATGCGTGCAAGCATGTGCAGCGTGCGCGTGAGCGTAGCTCTGGCAAGCTTCTAATCGCACGTCCTTGCCCTTACGAGCAGAGACATGGCGGCGGCCGGAAGCCGCGCTTGCAATCGTCTTTGCGGTGAGCAAGTTGTCTGCTTCTTGCGCGGAAGTTGCGGTGACGTCTGACTGACATCGAGTTCTGATTGGCTTTGATTGGAAGGATAGTGGGTAGACGTCATTGCTAGATGCCTCGAAGTCTACCCACTATTCGTTTTTCAATCAGCCAATAAGAGCTCGGCGTTGTGACATCATCGCAACCCCTGTACAAGAAGCAGACGAACCTGCGCTTCGTATAGACCTTTCCAATCATCGCCTTCTGGGCGCTGCCATCTTTGTCTGCTGGGCTGTGGGACGCATTCTGAGCGTGCGCAGTAGCTCTCTTCTACGAAATATGAGACGCCACGCATGCGCCAACAGCCCAGTGACTCAGCATTTCTCGTCTAGGTGATAAGCGTTGGAAAGTTCTATATGGCGAGCAACTGTTCCAAAATGCGTCTTTCACGCATCGCACCGCTAATCCAAGGGAAACGTATACATAACGCGTAGGGAGCGCGCGATGACGAGGCAGACAAGCGAGTGCGGTCATTTGACAATGTCAGGGGAAACAAAAGCCCATGGGCGCGGTTGGTTGTTAAACAAACGCATGAGGAACGGCACGCCAACAACTCACGAACTTGCGGGCCATAAACTTTGTTTAAGTCCAGGCGCAGCCAAAGCTACGACCAATCAGGCAGCTTCCAATACGCACCATCAGGGTGTTTGTTCTGTTTCCGCACGTGTTTCATCGCCGCTCAACCAATCATAAACAAAACGGTCCAGGTGCTTTTGCCACTGCTTGATTGGTCCCATTACTTCGTAGCGTCGGCTAAGCCTACATTTTAAAAAATCTCGAGCGTCCACTTTCTCGCAAAGCCCCTGAAAGAGCCAATCGCTGTGATCTCCGGAGTGAGCTCGGATATCGACGAGACTGTAAATATGCCTAGACCTAAAACAACAGACTGCGCTGCGGCATTGAGCATGATGAAACGTCATTCTCAATGTTACAGCCAACGTTATTAGATACAGATACGTAACTGCTCATAGACGCTACTTGCACACTGCCTCCCCCCCCCCCCCCCCCCCCCCGCCTTCCCGCTCTCTCCCCAAGGCTCACCGCCGTTGTTTGATGCGTCGGACGGCTGCTATGGTAACTGTAGCGTATTTAATGGAATAGGTGTGTTTCGCAGCACAGGCGTCTGAATGGTATTTCATCGTATACTCTAAAAAATAGCTGCGTGTCTGCTTAGAAGCAACACAATAAAAGAGCCAATCCCTGCGATCTACGAAAACATTTGAGCGAATGATGAGGCGAAACGTCCTTTAGTCCTAAAAATGAAGTCTGCGCTGCGGCACTTCGCAATTCAAAGCGTTATGCTTGCATTGGGTAATGCCACCGCGCAAACTTAAGTTTGAGGTCTAAACGGATGTTCCACCTCATCATTTGCTGAGCTGATTTCGTGGGTCGCAGAGATTCGCTCTTCAAGTATTTTGCGGGTAAGTAGGCGCGCAGACATTTTTTTTCAGAGCGTACTCTATGGAACACACAGTTTGGAAACAAAGATCTTATGGCGCTACAAACAACGGGAGGCGGACTCAAATGAGTTGCGGAACTCTCCCTCCTTAACTGATGTTATCAAGTAACGTTCACCACAGCCCAGACTCTTGTTTCGTTTTCTTAGGCCTAAACACAACCTCGTCATTCGCCGAGCACGCTCCGTAGATTGTAGCGATTGCCTTTTCCAAGTGCTTTGCAGGACAAGGAGCCAAAGTCTGCGCGTTCTTTTTCGTCCACAGGGAACAAGTTGGGCTTGGGATACGTCGGGTCCGAGTGAACTTGCATTTATTATGCGTGAGGGTCAGGGCAGACCAATGTCTCTGCTTTTTTTAGCGTACACTTCTGTTCGGGCAGTGGCTTTGTTCAGACCTCCGGCTGCGCACAGGCTGCTTTCTTTTGCTGTTTCCGTATAGCGCCATCGCCTGGCAACTAGGAAAGCCAAAGCTATTCGAAAACTCGTTAATTGATTTCGAGGCCCCACTGTACTTGACTTGGAGGCTCTCCGAAAATTCAGGGTCCATTGCGCTCTTTTTTTTTTCCATCTTTTTGCTTATTACCACCAGTTGTTCGAAATGAACAGCGCAGTATTATCCTAGGCTTCAGCACGGTTATAAAACTGGTTGTTGTGGCTTTCCCCTGTGCAATCAAGGCTATGATTCAATTTGAAACCCCCTCCACGCACTCCTACCTAATTTTTTTATATTCTTTCTAACACCCCACACATTTTCTATTTATACATATTTCTGATCAAGCACATAAGCAGGTGTAATAATGTTCACTGTTTTTCAAATTTTTTGTTCGCTGCGGGTAGCGCTTGCTTTTTTTTTTTTTTGCGCTGTGGAGTCCTTTACTTGTTTGCCCCTTCTCCAATATAATTCGCTCACGCGCGCTGTGGAGCACCCAATATAAATAAATCAATATTCTACGTTATTGCGAACTATCTAAAAGTGACTGACCATAGAGGGAGTTGTTTTCGAAAATCGCTCGCTATCAATGCGGTTACCACCCCAGTGCGGTGTCAAGATCACGCTCTTTCATGCTAGGCCTTAGTTAGCAACAAATTCAGATTATCAGAGTCTCGCATTTCGCTAGGTTGTTCCTGCAGGTGACGCGGAAGTGTAATGCCACCAAGCGGGAAATGTGTATCAAGTGTCTTTATCATGATGGCACAAAGTACTTACTGCTTGCAATCGTGAAATCATTTGTGCAGGTGAATGCGCTACTGAGTAGGACAAAAAAGGAAAAGGGGGCGCGCGTTTTATTTTTTTTAAGAATCACGGTCATAAGTTATAATGCCTACAAAAGTGTTTGTTCATCAGTATGGAGCGCTCTCGTAGGAGAACTAACGACGTATCATAATAAAGTGTAGTAAGACGTGAAGGAATTAACCATCTTCTGCGAACTAACTAAGAAAACCAGTTTTAATTTCGGCTGGCTATAGAGCGACTGTAAGCAATAGATCTGAATATAAGGTATTTACTTTTAGAGTAAACAGCTGAATCCCTTAAAACAGAAAATACTCAGTTAGAGGTGATCCACTTTCTCTTTACCTCATGCAAACGGTCATCGCATTAAAATGTAACACCGTATAGCGTATACCGTTTTTACTTCGGGAAAGTTTTCGGCGAGTGCCGCAGGGCAGGTGGCGGACCACTCTGCTGTCTTACCTGGAAAGGTAGCCGTGACGTCGACATCTTCGAACAGACTAAAAGCTCGACAAGTCTCAAAATAACACCGCCGATGTCGTCACGTTCAACTCTGATAATATCGAGAAATTAAAACTGGCTTTATTCTTTATTCTCAACACTCTGTTATAATTTCGTCACCTGCATAGTGGTCAAATTGATCGAAAAAAACAAAAAAAAAACATAGCTGCCATTTTTAAAAAAAAAAACTTCTCCTATAGTAAAGCGTTGGTAAGTAAATAACGCGTAATATTATTCAATCGTTCAAATGCTGTGTTTTAAGCAACGTTTTCAATAACACGTTTCCATAAATACAAATAAAAAATACCGGAGGAAGGAAGGGGAGAAGAAAGCAGCAAAATGATCCGCAGTTCCTCCACCGATCTCGTTTCAAGCGCGGCGTTGACGAGGTTGTTTGCCGCCGAGTCGGTGCTGTCCGAGCGACCAACGCCGCTTCTATCCTCACGTTCACCGCCAAGCTGACAGTGCAGTCGGAGCTGTGCATTCGCCGGACCAATCAGCCACCTCCCTTTGGTCATCTGACCTCGCGTTCCGCCAGGAGAAGTATGAGCGGGTGCGTAATCACGTGGTGAGAGATTGAGGTACGACGGGTCCACCGAGTACTGCGCTGTCAGCTTAGGGTTAAGCGGAGTAGAACCGTACATCGACCTATCCCCGCTTTCGGACAGCCGTGGTTGCTTTTTATTTATTTTTGTTTTATCCCCAACCGCAGATTCCTTGAGGCGTCCCTTCGGAAACGCGCAGCTAGTCCCTCCAATAACTTTGGCGCAGCTCGCTTGATCCCGCCTTTTCGGCAATCTCGAAGTCTGACTCCGCTCCATTACCGCCCACTCAAAAAAGAAATAAAAAAAAAACAATGGGGGGGAGGGGAGGGGGCGATAGCGCAGGGCGAGAAAAGGAATGAAGCCACCCAAATGCAATATCTCAACGAACAGAGTTTCGTATCATCGTTTCCTACCCTTATATTTATCGAAGCATTCGCACTATTTTTTTTTTTTCGTGTACTTTAAGGGAAGTGATGTCCTTTTTTTTTTCTTTTTTCTTTTTTTTTTGGGTGGCAAAATCGACATTTTCTTGTTTCGAATGACTCGTGTCAGGTTTACTGACCGATTGAAAATGAATGAAAGCTCAGCGCTCAAAAAAGCAAACAAAACAAAAAAGGGACGATAACAAATATTCCGCGCAAAATCTTATCTCCGCACAGTGGACAAGCGGTCATCCCTGCCGCAAAATTAGCTTGCCTATCTTTGAACGCCTTCGTGTAACGTGGAATGGCGCCAATGTGAATCTACAGCGAACTCTAAAGCTGGAAGATTAGAAGGGGAAAAGGATGGGGGGTTGGGTGCTTTTCCATTACCCTTCTCGTTGATTACATTCGGTGGTCAGCGCTCGTGCGAGAAAAATGTGTTTCTCGGAAAGCTTCCACGTTATGTCCAGAAACTCAGACAAATTTCACGAGTGTCTCGCGTCGCGAGGGAACTTTCAGCTCGCCGTCGAGGGAGCGAGCACTGATCTTGCGACGTCATCTTGGAGGTTCTGTGCACTGTCCGTCGTTCTCCGAAATGCAACCATCGTACGTTCTGAATCCTTCGCGTGTTTCAGTTAGCGCATGTGTCTTCGTAACGCCGCTTTTTTTTTTTTTTGTTCCGAAACGCTTTGTGACGCTGTAGCGACTGCGCAGGCTTAAGCCTCCCTAATTAGTTTGCGTCCCTTGGCTCGCATGTTGACCAATCTTCCCGACAACTTCTGTGTTCCTCTGCGCTTAACTACAGCTCTTGCATACGAAACAGACTTGTACACGTTGGCCGAAAGAAGTAATCGATTACAAATACACTTACTTTTGATAGAAAGTATAAATTGCATTGCTTAATGACTCGAGAAAAAAATGCTATTGACCGTTACTTGAGAAACTAACCGTTAGGATATTCAAATACTTCAAATTTTCAAAACGACAAATTTTTTGCCCATTTGAAAACGGGTCTTTCGAAAACGTTTTCCATTATCGGATTAGAATCAGCAAACTAGGAAATAGTTATCTTTTGAAAGCACGAATTTGGATAGGCTATGCTTCTGACGGCGACTTGATTTGAGGTTTCTACACGTTTCCTCGGTTTGAAACTCGTGGAAAGAAAGGACGGCATTAGAAAGAGGGAGGAGGAAGTGAACAAACTGATAGCAAAGAGATAAATTATTGAAAAAAAAACAGGATCGCGAAGCATTCAATGTGAGTGATAGGTTAAGTCAGTGATAACCAACGCAGAAGGGCGATGAGCGCCGATAATATTGCATTTTTGGTGATATTTGATTGGCTTCGCCGAATCGTAGCTTCGGCCGCGATTAATCTGATTATCGTCGTCATCATCAATTTTTTATCAGATTATCACTGCAATTGATAGATTATCCATAAGACGATAATATTTATGATACGTTGAGCACGTGAAAAAAAAAACAACAGAACATGAAACAAAATAGAACATCCCAGCTAATATTAAAAAGCAACAAAAAGCATGTGTAATAACTATATGAGTAACATATCTGGAAGTGCACGTCAACTTTTCGGTCTGATGGGTAATTTAACTCCCACTGTGCTTGAGTTGTTGTCCCTGTCAATTCGCATTAAAAAAAAAAAAAGAAGAGTAGTTACGTCTGGCAAATAGTTGCGGATTTCTGCAAATTATATTTTTCCTAAGCCGCGTACGATAATATACCGTGAAAGTCGAAAGTGTTGTACAGCCTGCAAGTTCATCTGTTCCTTGCCAACCTCGTGCGTTTGTTTATCGGACGAATGCGCCACAGGTAAGCTTTCGTTTACCCCTGACCTCGTCCAATGGCGACGCGAGCTCGGCTGCCGCACAATCACGCATTTCGCTGCGTGTTCGCCGCGTTGGCCACTGATCGGCGTGGCCCTCGCTGCCTTCCCTAGACGCATTTTGGCACACTTGATCGCCGTATAATCAAATCCTCGTAGGACTCACGAGGCGTTTCTGGAATTTCCAAACAGTACAATACCTGTTTCCGGAGCCACGGGCAGCTTAAAATAAACACGGGGGTCAGTCGAGTCCCGAGCGCATTTTAATCGTTCGGCAGCCAATCATATTGCGTCGTTAGCCGATAAGAGCACCAAAAAACCAATCACAATGCACAAAGTAGACACTACTCTCCCCTTTTCTTAAGCTGGCAGTGACCACGTGGTTCCCGTTTTCGTTTGTGCCAACCTTTATCATTTTTCTTATTGGATTCACCGACACTTCACCGGTGAGCAGCTCCTGTTTTCGTAAGACACTTCTAAGCCTCCAGCTTCGGTATTGGCGTCCGACCGAAATGCTACGAGTGAGAAGGAAGAAAGTATAGTTCCTTGCTCCAGCCTTCACTGCGCCTCAGGACGTGTTGGCCTGAAACGATGCCGCACCGCAAGTACACCCATTTGCGGGAAGCAATCTTCTACGCGGATCGGGGATTACTCTGTCTGCCGAAGGACTAATCCCGAGTGCAAGCTCGCTCCATCTCGCCCCCTCCCCCCCCCCCCCCCTCTAATCTTCTCCCAAACAAGTATCGCGCTCACGCAACTACGTGCGAATTTAGTGTAACTGGGGTGAGTTGGGTGCGAGAAAACTAATTCGAAAGTTTCAGTCTTATTTTTGTGTGTGTTCATGTGTGCGGTTGGGGCAGGGAGGCATATATATATATTTTTGAGTTGGTCAGATAGAAGAGACGCAATCTTTAGATAATTTGGTATATGCTCCCCTAAACACTAACATACACATTATTTCAATTACACCAAGCGTATTTCTGTACAACGTTGAAAAGGAATTAATTGCTCGATTTCTAAGCGAAATTCAGCCGAGACACTTACGATTGCTTGCGTGTGGGATTGCGAAAGCATGACGCACGTACAGTCGGGAGCAAAAGTTTGCGGGGCACGGGAGCGCGTGCCAATACGCATCGCCGCGCCGTCCGACGGCGCGCCACAGCCTTAAGGAGACGCACTTTGCGCATGCGCGGCTTCCGTGCTCGCAATCGTGTCTCTTTCGCTCGTTTCTTTCCGACGCACTCCTGATAACAAGAGTTGGCGCCAGGGGCGCGAGTTAGCGCTTCGCTGGGTGTCATGCTGTGCGTCTGCTTCAGCCGCCTCAGCCACCGCGCTTTGTCATGGAGGTCGCGTAGGGGGAAGAGAGGAGGGGGGGGGGGAGGGCTAACCAGGAGCTCCGTCACCCAGCGCGGCTGCTGAGGCAGCTGAAGAGGACGCGAGGCATGACAGCCAGCGAGACGTCAACTTGCGCCCCTTGCGCCGACTCCGGTTATCAGGAGTGAGTCGGACAGAAACGAGCGAAAGAGACATGACTGCCAGCACGAAGGTTGCGCATGCGCAAAGCGCGGCTTTTTAATGCGGCGGAGCGCCGTTGCACGGCGCGGCGATGCATTTCAGCACGCGCTCCCGTGCCCCGCAAACTTTTGCTCCCGACTGTACTAGGCAAAGCTTTAGTCAGCCGGAATCGTGGAGCCGCCTTGGCGTCTGGGAAGCGTGACATTCTGCTTCTTGCGCTCGCACCGCACAGACGTAGAATGGCTGGCTCCGATGGAGCAGTGATAACGGCCAACTCTGGCCGCGGCTTATCTGTTTTTTCGTCGACGGATGATTACCGTGTAGTTCTTCCCGCCCTGCCATCAGGAATCTTCGCTGCCAACACAGTCTTCCTTCACTGCGACGTGACCGGTCGCCCTTACCGGGTGGAACATTTCAGGGCCGAACTCGAACGCTTGGGCGTCATGAAGGAGACCGCAGCGATAGGTGCCTACCAGATGAATCATCTGTGGATGCTGTCATTTCACTCGGCGGCGGCCAAGAAGAGGATGGTCGAAGCGCGAGAGCTTACGGTGAAAGACAAAAGATGTCTTGTGATCGACCCGGACAAAACCGAAGTCCGTCTGAAAGTGCACTGGGTGCCTTTCCCAGTCCCCGACGACGCCCTGCGCAGGGTCTTCGAACCATACGGGAAAGTGCAGGAAATATCCCGAGACACGTGGAGGGCAGAAGGCTTTCAAGGAATACAGTCATCTACCAGGGTGGTTCGCCTCGACATGAAGCAGGGTGTCACCATCGACAGCCTTCCACACCAGCTCAAGGTTTGCGGCGGTAACGTCTTGATTGTGGCTCCCGGGCGCGCACCGCTGTGCTTACGGTGCAAAAGAACTGGCCACATCCGGAAAGATTGCAGAACACCCCGGTGCCAGCAGTGCCGCAGATTCGGACACGTGACCGAAGACTGCGTCCGCACGTATGCCGCCGTCACGGATGTTACCACTCGAGACGAACCGCATGACTTCGAGATGGATGAAGACGAGGCAGAGGCCACAGCACGTAGCGAAGGGCGCGAAGAACTACAAGCTCCGACTGGTGACGTCCAGGAGAGCTTAGAAGCCCACCCTGCCACCGAGCCGGCCGAGGCCAAGATTTTGTACGAGGTCCTCCCGGACATCTCGGAGCGAGGAACCCAGGGCACGGAACTCGTTGCAGCTGTTGACTCCACAGAAGGAGCGGCGGCGAACTCCGACACCCTACTTGCGAACCAGGCTCCTCCACAAGAAGCAACTGCCGCCGACACCGTCGACCTGTCAAAGATGGACGACCTCCCAGAATTCCCACCCCTTGGCCCCTATCCTCCGACGGACCCTCAGGACAAGCCACGCAAGGCTGACCAGAAGTGGAAGGGAGGACTCTCCAAAATAGGACGCTTTAGTCCTATGCCCCGCATTCCCCCGGACGACCGGCGGCGCCCAGACCCCTCATAGGCGACAACCGGAGGAAGCACTCCGGGAAGGCCAAGTCTCGCTCGCAACAAGGTGAACTTGACTTCATTGTACTTTCTGGTTCTATTTCATGTTCTAAACTATGAAGCAAGCTAAAGTTGCAACGTTCAACTCGGTTAGCTTAATTTCGAGAATAAGGAAACAGTGGCTGTTAAATTTGCTTCTGAAAGAGAACGCTGACATAGTTTGCTTGCAGGAGACCAAACTTTCTTCCGATGCCCATGTAGATGACATGACGCTTTTCTTTGATAGACACTTCTTTTCTTATCACGCGAGGGCGGTTGGGCACAGCGGCGGTAGCACTATCATGATACGTAAAGACAGAGGCTTCACAGTGTACCCCGAGTGGGAATCTGACAAGAACGGGCGGGTTTGCTCGGTGGAAGTTATCTGGCGGCATGAGTCGTTAAAAGTGATATCAGTATACGCCCCCAACGAAGCGTCGGATCGAAAATTGTTTTTCGACAATCTCCGGCAATATTTGGACACGCCGGTCAAAACAATTGTTGCGGGGGACTGTTCGCGCGGCTTACAATCAGACTCAAGCCTTGCGGAACTCAGGAAATTATTACGCGACTTTGATCTCGTCGATGTAACCGACGGGTGTAAAGGCCCTCTTCCTGGATACACGCACTGGCAAGGCGATTGTCACGCACGACTAGACCGGGTATATATGTCCAGTGAGCTTGCAAGTTCGGTCACTGCATACAAGGTGTCCCCAGTAGCCTTTTCTGACCACGCAATGGTCACGATGCGAATAGGAAAGGCGGACCGGCGAACGAGAAAGCCGCTCTGGTGGAGCTCTTGGAAACTTAACGAAAGTCTTCTTGACGACGAGAATCTGTCCTCTCAGATAAGAAATATTTTATCAGAAGCAACTGCGGAAGGGAAAGTTGACGCGGTAGTGTGGGAAGAGGTCAAGGAAAGAATTAAACTGCTCTGTCTCGAACACGGACAAACACAGGCAAAAAAAGGGCGCGAAACAAAGTATGTGCTAGTACAAGCCCTTGAAATGCTAATTTCTGAAGAAAACAAAACCCCTGGAGTCTTCAGGGAAGATATACGTGATTGCAAAGAGCGTTTGCTTCACCTAATGGAAAGCGAATACAAAGGCGCAATGATCAGATGCCGACTCCGAGCACAAGAAAGGGAGGAAGATCCTTGCAAAATTTTTAAAACCATAGAAAGAACGCGAGCGCAGCGTAGCAGGATAGACGCACTCAGTGTCGACGACAAAGTGTTAACAGAACAAGAAGACATTGAGAAGGAACTCGTAAGAGTTTTCCAACAACTATTTACTAGGAAAGACGAGGCGGCAGACAACCCGCTGGATGAGTGGTTCAAAGAGCTCCCAAAGATCCCCTCAAGTGTAAGGAAACGCATAAACAAAAAGATCACGAAAGCTGAAATCGAGAGGGCTATAAAAGAGCTTCCAACGCGAAAATCCCCCGGGGTGGATGGTCTAGGCTCAGCCTTCTATAAAAAGTTCGCTGATATTTTAGCTCCTATGCTATGTGACGTGTTTGCTGACATCCTTCAAAGAAATTTACTTCCACCTTCTATGCGACAGGCACTAACGGTCCTTATTAAAAAGAAAAACACGAACTCCGACTCTCTCACATCGAGCAATTTAAGGCCAATCAGTCTCCTCACCACTGATTACAAACTACTTGCGAGAATACTAGCAAAACGCTTGGAGATGGGTCTTAAGTTTGTTGTAGGTGACCACCAGGCCTATGGCTTTAAAGGGAGGTCCATCACCTCCAACGTTCACACTATGCGTATACTTACCGAAACCGCTGAAGCGACAGGCTTATCCGCAGCAGTGCTACAAATTGATTTAAGTAAAGCCTTCGACAGCGTTTCGCATTCTTTTCTGTTCAGTGTGCTCGAGGCCTCTGGTGTCGGGAGAACTATAGCCAAATATATTAAGCTGTGCTATAAAGATATATCCACGCGATTATTGATCAATGGAATAGTAACTGAAAAGATAGCAGTGCAAGCCTCTGTTAGACAAGGCTGCCCACTCTCGCCAATATTTTTCTCACTTTATCTTGAGCCTGTGTGTAGAAAGATTATTAACGATAATAGAATTCAGGGAGTCTCCCTTGCCAGAAATGCAACGAAAATATTAGCATACGGAGATGACGTTACTGTTGTTGCTGCATCTAAACATGAGGTTGTCCTCGCCGTGCAACACCTCCTTGATTTTTGTGAAGTGTCTGGGGCTGAAATGAATCACGAGAAATCTACAGGCGCGTGGCTAGGAAATTTTGACGTAAAGCCAGAGCGTTTTATAAATATTACCTGGAGTTTAAGTATCCAAAACTACCTTGGTGTTAGTCTAGAACCTCACTGCTTAAGTACTGGCAAGGGAGGAATTCATCTCAACAGTTTGAGGGCCAAAGTGCTGGACTGGCGCGGCCGAAACCTTTCTATGCTAAACCGTGCCTTTGTTTGCAACTCCGTTTTTTTCCCTACCGTATGGTATGCGGCTCAGGTTGTGCCGTGTCATGTAAGCGAAGTCCATATGATGCATCGTTTTTGTGCTACCTTCGTCTGGAATTCTAGTTTTGAACGCATGAGACGCGCAAACATTTTTATCAGTCAAGCCAAAGGAGGTTTCGGAGTCGTGAATCTCGAGATCAAGCTAAAAGTTCAAAAGTTTTTATTTTTTCGTGACCAGCGTAACTCGGTCATAGTAAGATCATTCGTAAAACTTGGCGGACGTTTTTTAGCCCCCTGGCTTGTTGTAACCCTGGAAGGAGCGACGTCAAGTGCAGTACTGAGGTTCTATAAAGAAATCGCTGATGCCATTAAATTTTTTGAAGCGCGCTTCTCTAGGCAATACCTGAGCAAAGTGAAAAGAAAAGCGCTATATTGGGACACCATAGACACTGTCTTTCCACCGCCACTTTATCGCTCCTTCCAAGGGACCAGTGAGAAATCCACAGTCTTTAAGCGCCTCCGAAATTATCCCGTCCGAAAAGCTGCAATGGACTTCTTTATTTGCTTTCACACCGAAGTACTGCCAGTGAAGACGTGGCAGGAGAAAAAAGGATTTTTTGTTCCGTGGAATTTGAACTGCGCACTGTGTCCAACGCCAGAGACTCTGCAGCATGTCTTCATCTTTTGCCCAAATGCAGAACTGTTCTGGGCGGACTTACGCTCTAAACTGAAAGTTGATTTGTACATGGACTGGCACAGTGCAAAATACCTCGAATTCGGCACTGGCCCCGACAGTAAATGTTATGAAGTACTTGCTTTGCTCGGGTTGCATGCAATATGGAAATCCCGCACAGATCACCTCTTGATTCTTGAAGGAGGCAAGCCGGCGTGGCGCCACTTTGAAGTAAGCTTCATGATTACGACCAGCCTCGTTGAGGCAGCGAAAAGCTGTGAATTAGATGGATGGTCTGATTTGGCAGCGCGTCTCAAAGCGCCAAGGTCACTTCGAAGCCAGAGGTGATGGGTGCTGTTTTGTCAAACTGGAACGCTGAGCACTCCCTACGTCAATATGCGTTTTTAACCATGTACATAGTGCCCATTTTATGTAAATAAAAAAAAAAAAGGCGTCTGGGAAGCGTGCTTGTCCCGCACCCTGGGAGGTCCGGGTTCGACTCCCACCAAGGCCGCAATGTAGGAAATTTTCTTTTCAAAGTCATTAACTTACTTTGTTTACAGGAACGTCCATGATAAATTTTTCGCAGCGAAGAGGAATTTAGGTTTCGTTTCGCTTCTACGGTCAACGCCCAGCCAATGGGAATTCAGGGGCCATTTCGCTGCTACAGGCAATGCCCAACCAATGGGAATTTAGTTGCCGCTTTTGCCGGCTTCGGGCCATGAGACCAGCTAATGTTTTCGCATTAAAAAAACGCTGGTATCTTGTATTATGTGTTATGTTGAGTTTGTGTGCTGATGTCGTGCATTATTTGATGTTATATGTTTGAAACTACGAGAAAGGATGCGACTCGGTCAAGTTGTTAAAATGTTTGTTTTCTCTTGCTTTCGCAATTAACGTACCAGGAAGTAAACTAAAGTTCTTATTTCTACATCTAGTAAACTCAAAACTTCAGGAAAAAAAAAAGTGGACAACACACACTGTGTGTGTTTATCACTTCTTTCAGTGTTCGTATTTTCCAATTTTTCCAACTTTCCAACTCTCTTTGTACTTTGTTCTGTGTCTGTATTTTCCCATTTTTGCGTTCCCAAGTTTTGGGTTTCCAAGATGTAGAACGTCCACCACCTTGATTGCATGCTCTGTGATTTCTTCCTTCTTCTTACTATAACTATGTTTTTTTTTTTTGTTGTTTTTTTTGTGTAAGAATTATGAGTACTGTTAGTAAGAAAGCGGATTTTGTTTTCGCATGTGAGCCCATCAAAACGGCGGAATTCTTTTTTTTCCCCGACCAAATGAAGAACTTTTTGCTGAAAGGTAAGAAATCAACAACATGTAGATCTAGCAGGCACGAAGAGATGCTAAGGACTAGACTATTTTGGTTACAAAAAAATATGGTAGCACTACAAAAATATTTCTGTAGCCAGACGCTTGTGAAAAAAAGCAGACGAACATAAAATCCGTTTGATTTACGTTCCGTATTAAAAAAAAAATGTATGAGGAAAACTTTTAGGCCGCTGAATCAGGTAATGAGTTCTACTGCTTTTAATTACACAACGTCTTTCACCGGGGTTTTGCTTTCTCTTGCACAGGGTCATCAGATGAAGTCTGAAACGAAGTTTCAATTTAAAAAATAAAAAAATGAGTCTCATTAAAAAAAAAGTTGTTTTTCTTTTTTAAATCAACAGATGAGTCATTATAAATGAACAAAAATAATATTAGTTGTCTGTTCCTCTCAATGATTTACCTATAAACTCTGCCTATTACTTATATAGAAACACGAACGTTTGTGAAAAATCTCCCAATGCATTAACATATAAAATTATCTATTGACAGTTCTTTCTTGGTCGATAAATTCTAGAGTTTGTCGGGGCTTGTTGACACCACAGCAGAGACATTCCTTGAACTTTACCAGTCCTTAAGAATTCCTTTTATGCAAATACAAATTAACGTCAACGCACAGCTGTATAATTGTAAACTATTATATTTTTCACAAAATGAATTGAAGATTCATCGTTGCTTAAACTGTTTAGACGTACCTTCATTATGACTATTGTGTGTGAGAATTTGTGAATTTTCTGTACTTTGGTTTCTTACAGTTTTTATATGTCAATTTGTAAATTTCCTGTATAATGTTCGTCTTGGATTTCACTTTAGAGATAATCAGCCCTCATGTAATGCGTCCGAAAAGACGCTTTTGTGTCAAATAATTTGAATGAAATGAAATTAAAAACCTATTCTCTCTTTTCTATTTGCTACAGCTCAAGTTCAATGCAAACACTTGGCGAAGCTTCACCAGTGTCCAAAATATAACGCAATGTAAGGACGCAAAGTACGGAAAAGCCGATATCACCAAATGCTATTTAAATCATGGTCTCTTCTCGCAGCTATAGAAAATCCTCTTTGAGTAACTCAGGGGCGCGTGATTTCCCTAGAAGCCTGTTACCACACCCTAAAGAACATGGTAGCACTCCCAGCGGCCTTCAAAATGTCGTCTTTCGTGGAAACAATTTTTTTTTTTTTGATTCCTAGAATCTCACATGCGTCCTTGTTGCCTAATTGCCCGTCGGCGATTCTCAAGCCTCCGTCCAATTCGAGGCAGAAGCCCCGACAATTCGAAGACGTCTCATTACGCGAAATTCGGATAACGAGGTTGCTTAGAAACAATAATACAGCGAAAAGAACAGCCGAGACGTATCTTGTGCCTGTACAAGTGCAGCGCCTTTCATTGAAGACCGACTTCGCCCCCACCGCGCTGTCCACTTTAGGACTGAACAGGGTCCGAAGCCGGACGGTATTTCGTCCGCTGCCCGCCGTTCACCGCGCGCTCATAGCGAGGGGACACCGAAAAGTCAGGCGTGCGCGGGCCGGGGAAAGGGTGGCCGGACGCCGAGTTGTAAGTGCCAAATGATGGATCGCCCCTTTCTCCTCAATGTCACGCAGGACCCTGAACTGATGGATCACTGCTCCTCTCGGAGCGCGCTGGATCAGGACTGTCCGCCACTGTTTCGTAACACCAAGTCCCCTACCCTTTCCTCGCCCAGAGCACCAGACAAAATATCCTCTGTCGTCTTTGTTTTTTGCCCTTACATTTCTCTTTTCTTTCTTTTTTTAGTGGTTTCCCCTTTTTTTAATATCAGGAGCACAGCCCTCCCTTCAACGTCCACCATTATCTTCTCCCTCCATGCCGCCCTACTTCGTGATTCGCTTTTACCGTTTTCTTTCAATAATATTTTTATTCCAAGTTCTCATTTTCCGCTGTCATCAAGCACCCTGTTTCTTCTTCGCTGGCTACAATGGCTTCTTTTACTATTTTACCTCACGATTCTTCGCTATCTCCAGTCGCCGTTTTGTGTGCGAGAGCACCACTTTCGAACAATGAATGGGTTCTCGTGAACGTGAAGAGCGTCGGCGTTCCTCGACAGTCCCTCAACACGCGTTCAGAATACGACTACTACGCCGTTCTCTAGTGCGCGATCTTCTTGCATGGCGTTTTCCCCCACCAGAAGAGGACTTCAGAATTTGTCGACGCAGATTTTAAGCAGCTCTCAGGGCTTTGTGTTGAGTGGCACGGATGATCGTTTCGGAGCCTGTCGACACCTTTTTCGCGAGAGCTTCTTAGGAGTGTTCCGTAAACCGCTTCTTTTGAAGGGGCGTCCTGTTCTAACACTTGTCTTCTAACAAAGAGAACTGGAATAAGTCTCTATTGAGGGCCTCAGAAACTTTTTTTTATACCCTTGTTACACGGGCACACTTAACTGCAGTTACGCTAAGCCACAGTCAGCGCACAATATTTGCGTACAACATTCTGCGGCTATGCAGTCAAAGCTATGGGCGAACGTGCGCTTGAGCATCTTGAGCACCCATCAAAGCAGTGCGCGCGCGCTCTTCTCTTCTTCTGAAATAGCTGTCCGAGAGTATAGTGTGGTATCTGTGGTGCCGCGCAACAGCAGTTAAGCTGAGTTAACCGCGGTTAAGTGTGCCCGTGTAACAGGGGTATTAGAGTGCCTTCTACGCCAGTATTAGAGTGGCCGTTTTGTAATGCGGATCAGTTGAAAAACAAATGACGCTCGGAAAGTTAAAACGTTTAGTAAATTAATTATGTTGGTATTAGTAAAAACAATATGAACGTATAAATTTTGGGGAACAAGCAAAGTAATAAGCCAATATTGGCCTATTACTTCGCTCCAAAACAATTATTGTATATAAATGTATGCGTTCTGTTGAAAACTAACAATCATGGAAAACTTTTTGAGACATTTCGTGAAATGTAAAGTTTTAAAGGAAAAATAAAAATTACAATTTATTTGCATTTGATGATATTCAGGCATTTAAAGTCCTTGGGAACATTACAATTTTTTGTTAAGAAAAACATAAATTAAAAATTTGACTAATGTGGTTCATAGGATTCAATGCAAACATTTGTAGAGCCGTGTAATACTGAACGCGTCCAAAATTGTAATTAGTGCTTATTGATATTTTATGACTGTTATCTTAAATATTCCTATGGAGCAATACGGTGTGTGTTGTTCAGTTAAAATTTTCATTTTAGTGCTTGCGCCGAGGCGTTCATGTCCAAGAAATTTGGAGATGTTATCGCAAGATAACATCTCCAAAAACTATAATATACATATATATATATATATATATATTGTTATTTTTTACCTTGCATATGAGTCTCATGAAATCTCTGAGAATATATGCATGCAGCACGGGGCGGTCATATTGCAATCCATTTGTAGGTACAAACATTCCCAGTAAGGGCGTCGCACTTTCAGAAAATAAAACAAAAAAAAAAACGCTACGCTAAAATGCAACGTGAAGTTATTGAACCTAAACTGAGAACTTCGTGGTTAGAAACCCACAACAAACCAAGTAGTCCTTAAATTTATTCCCGTTTCAAGAGAACCTTGGCGACGAACCCTGCTCATTGCGCGTTCAGCAACTCCTATCCCGCTGACCTAACCTACCTTGTTTTGGGGCTACCTTTGAGGGGCTAAGCTCGGCAGTTTACGACGGACGCAAATAAAACCGGAGTAGAAGGTATTTTTACCCAACACTTCCAGCTAGCTCGAGACCCTGCCCGCAAGACGCATGCATAATTTACTCGCCACAAAGTCATCCGGGTGTGAAAAATGCGGCCGTGGGAGAAGTGACTCTAAGCCTCGCGACGCTGCGGCTCTTCGACTGGGCAGCCGAGATGCGATCGGGACTGCATCAATCCCTATAACCCTCCGCGAGCCTTACCTCAAAGTATCACTTTCTCCGGGGGGCATTTTTCTTCCGTAGCTGGCGACTCGGTATCCATCACTTCTCCTTCGGAGAAAAGATAACAAAGGCTTTCCTTTATATTCTGTTCTTTTTTTTTTTTTTCGATGGTTTTGCTGCTTGTTTTATTTCACACATTCCCCCCTTCCGTTCAGCCCTGTCGAAGATTGTTATGGGACCAAGGATTGAATGCTATCTTTCCAATCGATTATACATACAGCATTTGTCTTCTTTTCTTTTATCAACCCTCTGCGGTTCGCACTTAGAGAAAATTTTTTTCACGCGTGGTGCCCGAATTACGCGTTTGGTCGTCTAAATGTACATATGTACCACTTGGTCTAATATCGCCGCAAAAAGTCAATTTGTATGTTCCCTCATGGAAAAAATATTTTCTCTCAAGAAGAGCTCAGTTCACTCCCATTACCATATCCAACTCCTCTTTCGCTCAAGTAAAATTTGGAGTTTCCCAGGGAAGCGTACTTGTTTCATTACTTTTTCTTGTATATATTAATGACCTACCCACTTGGGCTTCAGTTCCTGTCAGTCATTTTGCTGACGACTGTGTCATCTACCGTAGCATCTCTTCTAACACTGATTGCCAACTTAAATGTGAACATTCTGAACAGAAATTTGCCTGGTTGGGAAACAATAAGGTTTAGACGAAAGAGGTCCAACCAAAAACCAAAAAACGGTTCAGCCCGACGTTACAAAACTTGCTCGGTTTCTTCATCAGGTGACTAAATCGCGAGGAGCAGCAGCAGTTTTCATTTTTGTAGTTGTTTTGGACTCGAATTTTCTTCGTGTTTTATGCAGATGATTTTTAGTTTGTAGCCGCCGTTAGGTGGCGCTTTCCATGGACATACACCGTTGGCGAAGCAGCTAGGGACCGTTTATGTTTTCCGGTGTGTGTTGTATGTGCCACGACTCCAGGAAAAGTCTTTGATTCGGAATATTGATTCAGCTTTTATCACTTGCGCGTTCGCGAAGTCGACTGGATGGTCGTAAACATCGCAGTGTTCCGCGACAGCGCTAACTTGCGGTCGAACTAGCGTACGTCGTTCTTATGCTGTGTCATGCTCTGAGAAAAGTTTTTCGCCTCGCCGATGTAAGTAGGGGGGCACCTTGCACATGGGATCTTGTAGACCACACCCCCGTGCTCTTGTTTTCGGGAGGCGCAAGTAATTGTGCTCTCCAATCTGACCTGGACAAGATCACAACGTGGTGTTCTTTGTAGCTAATGACCCTCAACCATAAAAGAAAAAGTTTGTCTTTGACCCATTGCTCCTCAGATTCCAACCTCTTACCTTCTGAATAAAAACACTGTCGAATTCACTTCTACATGAAAGTACATGAATGTCCGCTTTCAGTCTGATTTATCCTGGCACTATCCCCTTGATCTCACCCTTGCGTCTGCTAACCGGTCCCATGGACCCATAAAGCGCAATCTTAAACAAGCACACGTTTATTTACACATATTTGCTAATATCGCTCTAATCCACCCCAAAATTAAATATACTTCTGCCATGTGGAATCCCGAGCATGCCTACATTATAAGTAACATCAAATCCCTGCGACACCGTGCTCCTCATTTTATTTATTTCAGTGTCCATTTTGCAGTGTCAACGATTTAAAAAATCAAGCAAAGTTATAAGACCTATCACACCGCCGTAAACATGCTCGTCTGCCATTGTTTCACAACCTCTATCACCGTACATTGCTTCACGACGATTTGTTTCTAACACCCCTCATTATCTTTCCACGTCGCGAGCATTCATTCAAAGTAATTCGCATCACATGCCATTCAAGTAGTTATGCACGATCATTCATACAACGAATCATAATCGACTGGAACAACCTACCGGCTCACAATGCAGCTTAACTGGGTATGTCTAACTTCCAAAAACTCGTGCGCCGTTATACTAATACTTAGCAATATTTTTATTATCTATTTTTATATTGCCTTTGTGAGCTTTTTGTGTTTTTCGGTGTGTACTATAATACATTTGCTTGCGCCCCCTCTCCCTATGTAGTACCCTCCTACAAAAATCCTTTCGGGGCTTTTTTTAAAAATAAATAAATAAATAAATAAGTATACAGTGTGTGATATCCTTACAGGGAACAGGACGTCGGTTCATTTTTGAATTTTTCTTTGAAAAGATAAGTCGGCCCAAACTATTACCGCTTAATTTACTTACCCAAATAAGCAGTTCCTTGCCCTTCATAAGCTTCGATGAGAGCCTGTGAGTTTTAAGATAAAATCAAGTCAAAGTGATGGTCTTTTGACGCCTTAACACTGCTCCTTGTTGATTATTAAGTCATTGTATTTGTCTAGTCAAGTATACTCTACAGTATTTGAGAGGGACTTATATATGTATCTCTGTCGGCGTCCAGCCATAGTTGCTAAATCTGATGGGATTTTTGTTGTTTTTTGTCGAGAAATTTTCCAATTCTGGCAATCGCATGTTTTATTTGCAAACGTGGTAGTTCGCGCCCCGGTGGCGAGGCTGAAATGTAAAACGAGGTTGCTATCGTTTGAAGCGTAAAAAATCTGCGAGAATCAAAAACTACGTTAAAGAAAATGACATGGACAATTTTCAATCACGTGGTCCCGTCAGCCTCTACGCGCTTCCATAGCCCGAATGTCCATTCACACGTCCGAGAAGTCATTAATAGTCTCTCTTTTTGCTCTCACAATATGATCTTAAAAATCATATAAGCTAACTCAAAGTCAAACAGGCGTCAACCGATAAATAGAGCGACTATAGTGCATAGAAAAAAAAAGAAGAAAACTTTATACACACCTCCAACAAATGTTCCTTCCTAATTTCTAACACTACTTCGTTGAAGCGGTTATTGACGTGACGCTAAAAATTGCTGGCCCGACGCCAAACTGGAACAACGAAAAATATTGTCCAACGTATATGTCCTAGCGACCGAATTCTTGTTCGAAACGCTGTCGAAAGTCCCATAGTTGCGCCACACATCGCAGCAATTTAATAGATTACCTCGTTGCCTCTGCAGGATGTCTCAAAGCAACCCACGTGGTATCTGCAATCGTGCAGCAAGAGCGTCTATCGCAGCCTCCTACATTGCACTTTGCGAGGACTTTTAAGGCACCGCTTTTGTCAAAAAACAAAAAAACGTCGGCTCAGAAGAGACCGCAGTGACACACGATCGTAGGGGGCAACCCTTTAACACGGATGTCCTCTCGGAGATGGTCGTTATATATCACACGCCCAGACTCCTTTATCTGTCGTTGCAGCGCCGTTCTTGGCACGATTGCGCAAGTCGGTGTCTGAAAGACTCTTGCAATGCAGCTAAACACCAGACGGCGGAAAGATACTTGCCAAAATAATCTCACGTAGTAAATAAAACGACGTGTCACCTTTACCTCCAACGTTCTAGAACATATAGAATGCAGAATTTGAGCAGTCTATGGCTTAAATATATTTAAAAGTCTTTAAGCATTCTTTCCCTGGAGTAAACACGAACGTGTTGATTATTAATTTCCTCGCTACTCTTAGCGGAAAAAACGCGCTGAGGGAATGGCTGAAATATTTCTGGCAGTAGCGGGTTCCGTTAAAACCCATTCCACGCTTTAATAATAAAACAAAAGCTAAAAACATGTTTAATACGTTCTTCAAAGTAAAGCTCCCATTTCGTCGTAAGCTTGACACGTCACAAATTTCAGTGCGCACGCGAGAAAAGGTACTCCAAAACGAGGCGGTGTAGTCCTGCGTGGAAACAAGCAGCTATAGCGAGAAGGCGCACGCGCGGGAAAGGCCTTGTGCGCCCATTAATTTCCGGCAAACGAGCGCTTTGTTACGACAACCGCGGCCAGCGGCTGAGTCTACAATGCCACTTCGCGCTGCCCCAGAGTTGCGATAGGCAAGAAACATTACCCGCTGGCGCACACAGAATGTTTCGTACCGGTGGGAGCGTCGCGTCGTGGATTCGTCATCGACGGTGTATGGTTGTAGTCAGCACGCTCTCGGGTAAAATGGTTTTCGCGAGTGTCGTCGTCACTCGGGGCTGCAGTTTGCAGCAAGTGTCTCCAAACACCTTTTTTTCTTTTTGTTATTATTGCGCGGTAACGAAGCTATGCAGACGGGTCGGTTTGGCGTTGACACGACTTAAAACCATAAAAATGGTGAGCGGAAAAAAAAAAAATCTAGTTTCATTTGAAGGGTCCAGGTCTCGAACGAGGAGCTTGCAAACGTAGAGGGATTTAAAGCCGCTGCTACCCCGTTAACACATCACACAACACGCTGTCTGCATACACTGTCTGGTACATCACACAACACGCATGTTTGAAGCCAGCCCTTCACTCATGCTTTAAACATGCGTGAAGCGCGTGCGCAGGTAATTTTGTCATCGTGCCTGTAGCGCCCACCGTGTCTTTTGTACGCGCGTATGAACGGTGCGAATGCTGCGTAAGAAACACATGGCGCTTATTATATTCCGAATATCCTATCGTTCCAAATTCAACGCCTGCCCCCGTCTCTTGTGCTCGCGCCCTGTCCCTCGCGCCTTAACGGCAATCTTCCCCATTCGACCGCCGCTGTCTGCGCTCATTCCAGCACGTAACGCCGCACACGCCTCCTTTTGACGAGCAAAGCGCTTCCATGTATCACTCATGCTCCAACGGCGACCTCAACCGCGGCGACATCAATGCCCGGGGGCTCAACCTCGTCCACGCGCTAGACCGTCGCGCTGTTCCAACGCGTGAGCTTCTCCCGCGTGATGCCCTTCAATCCACGTTCTACGTTTCTCTTTTTACGCTTCCCTTTATATGGTTCCCTTTTCTTGTGGCCTTTTTTTCTTTTTTGCTTCCTTTTTCTTTTTTTTTTCAGCGGCGTGCTTCTTCCCGGCCTCGTGATTGATGAACGCAAACCGTAAAAACCTCTCCCTCCAGTTCCCCGCATTCCCCGGCCTGCTTCCCTATTAGGGAACACTGTTCCCCCGCCCGTTCTTCCGGCTCGTAGTTTCCCCTTTTAGTCCACCTTTTATAACTAGGGAGCACTCTTCGTGAGTGAGCACGGCTGCCGGTGTAATCGCCCCGAAAGAGTAAATAACGCGGACTCTCTACATCCCTTCTCGCTTTCTCTCGTTGCGCAACCTTTGTATATTGATATACTTAGGGATTCAGTCAATTTAGACGAAAAAGCAGAGCGGAACTTTACACCGCGTGATTTTGTTATTTTGTGTTTCGATTCGTGGTGTATCCGATGCTTTATTCTGTTAACATTTCTACCATTTGGAAGTTACAGTTCTTTATTTTTTATCGCCCTTTTAGGCATCTCCCTTTCGACAACAACAAAAAATATATATATATTTGCCTGGTGGCCGCTGCAATGAACGAGCTAAGTCCGTTGAGAGGGCGTGAGGGGGAAACTTTTCATAAAATCGCGGTGCTTTGTTTACTTGATATATCTGTTTTCGAGCTGATTTATTTTTGTTTTTACTTTCTCTCTCTTTCTCTCTCTCTCTCTCTTTTTCTTGGTGGCCCGTATTTTCCGGTTCGTCCCGTGAGAAGGGAAGACTGTCCGAGAGATTTGAAGCCAGGATTTCGCAAAAGCCTTCTTTGAGGCTTTCATCCTGCTTAGGTCACTATCTTTTTTTTTTTAATTTTTATTCATGTTATTGCATTGTTTCTTGCGCCGGAGCTTGTTTTGCGAAACACTTTATTTTCTGTCTTTTTTTTGTTTGTTCCCGAGATCCTCTAAGGCATGTATTTATAGCTGTACTTATATGGCAGCGCTTCCAGAAAGCCTTCATCTCCCACAAAATGCACTCAAGTTTCAGCGTCGCATATTGGGCTCAAGAATATTGTTTTCCTTGGAAGCATGAACCATAATAGTTACTCCATGCGCGTTTTTTTTTTTGTTTTTTTTTATTGCACACAGTGTTTGTTTTTGCTTTTTTGTTTCGTTTAATGGCAGAGGAGATGAGGGAATAAAATTTGAACAGTAGACTGAGAGATGAAGAGTAGAATAAAACACCAAGAAAGGCAGTGAATGTTGCCTACCTCCGCCTACTTTTCGGAGAATATTACGTCTTGTTTCCCAAAAGAAAAAGAAAAAAAGAAAACAAACACAAGCTTTGGTTAGGTACACCCGCTGTTATTTTATGGCATGTAGTGGTACTTTAGAAAACTACGCTCACCGTGTATCTTTTTCTTTATCTTATATTTTAGTTAGCGACTGGTTCTTCCGCAGCACCCTGGCCCATAGGAAAGGGGCTTCGCAGTAGTTGCTGCGGATAACATTTAAAATGATCTTTTTCGGTGCTAGCTTTCTGCACAACTGTTATGTGCGCCTTTACGATTTCCCGGTGCTGTACAATAAGCTTTGGAATCTCCGTTCGTTGAATTCATGTGCCACACTTCTGCGAACATTCATCGAAGAAAATATAAAATTAGTGGAGTCAGAGGGCACGTTTCAGTTTCGGTTCTTCGGGCAATCTCCGGTTTAATTGCATGGGGCAGAAGCGCAAAAGTCGAAGTCAAGATTCCGTATCGCTTTGAGAGTCTCCCATTGTCAGTTGTGCCAAGCATCATGAATGTCGAGATCATAATCCAGGCAAGGAAGTGACCTACCCTCATCATGGTCTGGTTAACTTCATTTCGACTAATATATCTTACTACTTCCCTAAATTAAACTTTTCATTAAAATTGTCACAAAGAAAAAAAACCTTAGTAGCCCAAGTTCTTTTTTTTTTTCTTTAGCCCACAGGGCATTAACGTTTTTTCGTCCTGATCAAATTTAGGTCTTGGACAGTCGTTCTGCGAGCGAGCGCTTTCAAAGTTCCCCCAAATAAAATAATTATATTAAGTGGTCAACTATTATCTGCTGTCCTTTAATGCATAACTCCAGAATTTCGGGAGCAATCTTTAATATTTCTTTAGAAGACGAAGAGTCATTTCGGATATTGCAGAATAAACTATTTGATCAATTTATCGAAGAAAATGACTTGGTGCACACGTCACGGAACATCAATTTCCCCGCCAAATTTATCCGGGAAATTGACCTTGAGAACAAGTCACGTACCATTCATTTTTCCGCCAAATTTAGCGGGGAAAATAGATCTGTGTATACGTCCGTCACGTCAGGTGACGTGATGTCAATTTCCCCACTAAATATAGAGTGAAAACTGACTTGGTGCGAAGGTCACGTGAAATCACTTCTCCCGCAAACGTTTGCGGAGAAAGTGAATTAGTGTATAGGCCAGATGACGTCTGGTCTTGTGACATTAATTTCACCACCAAATTAAAAGGGAAATTAAACTAGTGTATAGGTCATCTGGCATGCATTTTTCCGCAAACTTTAGAAAGAAATCTGAGCAGGTGTGTAAGTCACGTGATGTGAGGTCGCCTGACAAAAATTTTCTCGCTAAATGTAGCGGTAAAATTGAATTGATGTTTAGGTCACGTAAAGTCATTTCTAATGCTAAATTAGCGGAAAATGCACAAGCGGATCGACGGACAAACAATTCGGATTTTGGAGGAGGTGGAGGGGGGGGGGGGGGGGTTCGTCCAAAGCAGTTCACGCTTTTATAAATACTTTTAATCGTATATGAACTACTGTTTTTGAACTAAAAAATCGAAACCCCACTTTGATGAGATGTGAAGTTTTCTAAGACAGGGCAACACACGCAATAATAGCGCATAAAGCTGAATCAAATAGATGTCCACTTTGCTAGAAGCGGCGAAGCTTCTTCTAACGAATTCTAAAGTATAAAAAAATTCGGAAGTATCGGAAAGTGTTCGCGTTTATCCTCAGCTTTTAAAAAAAGAAACAAATTCATCAATAGATCAAAACGGGTTCTAAATTCTATGAAATATAGAATAATATATTCGCGAGGATATTAAACAGCACCAGACAAGCAATCGTCAATTGCCAGAGCGTCCGACCTTCAGGAGGCCGTGTTCGGAAGTTCGCGGTCACCATGGCAATCAAAAACAATTGTTTGTTCAGTTTTATAGACAAAAGTCATTCAGGGATGCGAACAGTTGGTATTTTTGTAGAAATATATTGTTGCTCGTTTACGTAGCCGGCTTCGTAAAAATACGAAGGAGAAACCATTTTTACCGCACATTTAATAAAATATTTAAAAGATTATCTGCTTCCGTAACGACAAATTCACTAGTCATATGTTCGTACTCCGATTCAAAACGGGCCCAAGCATCGGAGATTAAACCCCACTCGATGCAGTCGCGCTCACGCCAAAAAACCGAGCCTACTCCGGAAGGACATCGGCTCAGCGTCAGAAGCGTAACAGGCGGCCCCTTGGCGTGCGGCAAAAGAAAGCCTCTTCCCTCTTCGGTAGATAAGAACGTCTTGCCAAGACATCGCGCAGCCCGGTTATAAGGACCGACGGAAGTCTTTTTTTGTTTTTTGTGTTTTTCGGGCCCTACTTGCTGGGGCTCCTGCGGCGGTTCCGCCGGCTACGAGGATCAGCCGGTCGTAATTGCTTCGCCACTCATCGATCGTCCGCTGGCTGTGCCCCCGAGCGAGGAACGCCAAAGCGGTCACAGTCGCATAAGCCTATTGTTTTCCAGGGAGGAGGACTCCTCGCCCCTTGTAGCCCTTCAGGCGAGGATACGGCACCCGGAACGCTTCTT
This sequence comes from Ixodes scapularis, assembly GCF_016920785.2. Classification (NCBI taxonomy): domain Eukaryota; kingdom Metazoa; phylum Arthropoda; class Arachnida; order Ixodida; family Ixodidae; genus Ixodes; species Ixodes scapularis. Next base: position 8,312,677 of record NW_024609882.1, on the reverse strand, counting down.
CGTCCGGTTTGGTTAGCGTTCTATACCGCCCATGCATCGAAGGCGGTACCTGAGTGACAACAAATGACGTCACAGGAACCCGGCGGCGCATCGTGCTGTTGAATGTCGCTATCCTCGCTGTTGATCATAAAAATACCCCCCCCCCCCCACTTGTCCCTTAAAAAGAAAAAAAAACATCTTTAAATGATTACACGAACTGTGCCACAATTGACAACGCTAGCTCTGGCGTTGCTGAAAGATACGCTTTAGAGGATTTGCTCTTAGTGGACAAGCTCGGCACATTGCCCTTACGCAAGGCAGACTTCGACGTTGCACAGACTTTGACAATCTTGATCGGACAGTGCTTGGAACCAAACGGAGTCGCGCTTGGATTGCGCAAGCATCGGATCGAGACCAGTAACGTAATTACAACTCCAACCACAAAATTAGCTACAGAGCCACGACAGACGGACGCACACGATCTTACGTTGTGCTGACCCTGTACACCATTTCAACTTCAGCTCGAGCGCTGCCAATGCCACAAGCCAATGGGGCCAAAGATGCTTCTCGGAAATCTCTAAATAACAGTTTTTTTTAATGTTTCTATGCGTTGTGACTAGGCATGTGCGAATATTCGATTTTTCCGAATATTCGAACGAATACTACAATATTCGGTATTCGCATGGATCCGAATTCCGATATTCGAAAAAGTTCGAAGTATTCGGCACTAACGAATAGCGGAAGGAAGGCCGATTGTATCTGGTAGTTTTGGTTTCGGTTGTTACTCACGAAAGCCGCATCGGCATCAAGAAATAAAAAAATATCCAATCCAATCCAAGACATGCTAAACCGATCAGGAAATCGTGCGTCGCAGCCGTCGCAGCTCCACAAAGAATTCCGAAGTATGCTCGTTCTAGGTGCTGCGTGTTCGTTCGTATGGCTGACTGGTCATCGACGGCAGCCGGGAACGATGAAAGTGAAGCCGATGTGTATTGAAATCCGATATGGAAGTACTTCTTGAAAGTGCCACCGGGAAATGAAGCTTGGTGCCTCAAATGGAAGGCAGTGCTGAAAACTCCAACGGGTACGACAACGACCCTCGCAACGCACCTGAAAAGGCACCCTGATTCGTACAAGACTTTCGAATGTGAGCGTCAAGCACGCGGGAGTGCCGTCAAACACAAGAACGGGAGTAAACCGAGTCATCAGCAACCGTCGGTAGCCGACAGTTCCAAGCCTTTGGTATTTACCGACGTTGCCAACTTGTGACACGCGTCTTCAGTGAGTGTGTTTGTGTTGCAACTCGCTTTAGGTACCTCTCGGACTTGAGAAGAAACGAGTACAAAATGGCATCGCATGTAAAACACGAGCCAAAGCTGTTGTTTTTTTAATGCGTTCATAAAATACCAATGTTCAGTCACCAACATAAAGAAAGACCCATCTGACAATGCACTTTTAGTCCGGCTGTGTAGGATTCACTTTGATCAGGCCCAAGTTTCTCGGGGTGAGGAAAAAAACGAACATTCGTTCTATTCTTCATCTAAATATCGTGAACCAAGTGCCAACGCGGTCTTGGCACTGCCGCATAAACTGGCTAGGCGAATGGGCCTTTCATATTGTTAGGGATTGTACAGCGTCCTTTCAAGCGACGCGCGGATGCGCTCGCGCGATACCGTGGTAATAGAAAGTTTTGGTAGGCCGTTCCGATAACTGCGATAACGATACCCGACACGCTACCCGCGCCTCTGTGCAAGCAGCGAATCTTTTATCGGGTATTTTTATCGGAGGTATCGAAGCAATGTGGCCAAATCCGCGATCAAAAGCCGCTAGCGCATGGTACAAAACACAGTGCGCACACACTGTCTGAGGCACTGTGATGCACACATGCTTTGAACACGCTTCCGGGGAGTCCACAGACAAATCTGTCATCTCGTCCGCAGAGAAACTTCGTGTCCTTTGTATGAAGAATGAGACTGTATGAAGGATGAGACAAGTTTGGAGGGGGAGGGGGGGGGGGGGTGTTCTTTTAGGGTCTTTACTGGCGGAAGTCGTCGCGCAGCAGGAAACCTCCAGTCACCTACATTCAGGGGCATCGTTCGAGGACCACCCGACAGTCGGCGCAACAAAGTGGGCCTTCTCGACCAAACTAATCGAGTTTCGCGGCGCGGCAGTAGAACCGAGCCGCGACGCGGTACTCTACTTCTTCCGACCCCGCTGTTCGTGCACACGCGCCTGCCGCTTGCTTCTTCGTTCCTCGCTAACCGCATTACGTTCCACCTCGAGCTCTTCTCCGCCGTACCTAATTGTCTGAGAGGAAGGAGTGCGCTCTGATTACCTACCATCGAACGCGATCTCGGCAGATGAATACCGTGGGGAGGACGGGGGTAGACTGCTACGGAGTTCGGAGCACGTGGTCGTGCGTCCGTGCATCCCATCGTTGTTTTCCCGAGCGCTGGCCCGGTCGAGGCCGTGGGCGGCAGTATAGGCGCTGCACTAGGTTAATTACGCGTATCTGATTTACCCCTCGAATGAGGCAGGTGAGCCGTCGTTGTGGCCAGCTTCGCGTGGACGAGATGGGCGGGCGGGCGGAGGTAATCTCTTAATGAGCGAATCAGTCAGATGGGATAGACAACAGAAGGGGAGGCTGCACTGGGCGGTAGCTCAATTTGAAGTCGTTTGATGGTTGGTGTCTTTTGCTTTCTTCTTATAGCAACGCAGTTTCTTGGGTTTTGAAGTTGTCCCTGTGTTGCGCCTTGGCGCGGTGATAGGAGGCGCGTTGCCTAACGCCTATTACCGTCAATTTCGAGGGTAAATGTACCGAGTTAGCGGTACATAACTTTTTTTCAGTGAAATGTTCACTTTTAAGTACACGCTAATGAGTGCGCAACGAGTTAAACAGCCCCAGCACTGAAGTTCCAAAAAAAACAGCAAAAGCGTTTGATGAACATTGACCTTGACATTTGGGATGTCCTACGCGTATTTGCTTGTGGGAATTGTAGAGCCACTAAAGTTTTTAGAGGAATTTATTTGTTTCCGATTTTATTTTCAAGCCTCTTTGAAGTTGAAAGGTGAGACACAAAAAGTGCAAACTTATGCGGGCTGTTTTTTTTTTTTAACATTACAGATGAGAAAGCAAAAAAAAAAAAAGCCGTGAAAGCTACACTAATGCCTTTTTTACATGTGAGTTATACAGCCAAGGGGACAAAATATAGGGAACTATACGTCACGATAAGTCGAATAATTAACGAAAGTGTATGAGCTAACTTTTTGTTTTTATTAATGAGCCTGACTCCAATTATGAACTTTCTTTGTGTCATCAAAAACAACTAAATCAGTCATTTTATGAAAGACTTTCAGCACGTGGGAAGCGCAGTAGTGTGCTAAAGTTACCCTTCGTGCTACAAACAGAAGGATGGCGTCGAAAAAACGCGGGTGATAAGAGACGGAAGAACAGCGCGGGCGCCTTATCGCACCGGTAGCCTTGTCCTTTCTGCACGAGCGGTAAATTTAGCACTTCATTGCACTTACCACGTGTTCCGAGTTTTGCTACGACCGACTGATCTAGGGATTTTCGACGACACTCAGCAAGCTTCTAATTGGACTCATATATTCATTTCCACTAATCGAAAATATAGTTCAAATATTATACGAAATTAGCCGACTGATTGTGAAAATTAACCCCTCTAGTATGTCCGCCTAGCCGCAGGAATCACATGCACAAACCGCATTATTCTAGCTGTCACGATTTTTGTTTAATAAAACAAATTCGCATGCCTAAGAATAAATATGCCCTGTATCCTGTCTAAGCCACCCGAAATCGACATCACGTCCCAATATACTCGTACCAATCTTTGTTATAGTTTGTTTTAAATATGTAAACGATGTATACAAATATTTATTGACTGACGCGAATACATGAATTTGGTAAACAAAACAAGAACACCCCTTTCTTGAACAAATTTACAACGAGACTTCTTGAAAAAAAACAAAAAAAATATTAAAAATAGTAAAGACCTGGAACTCTTTTCGTGATTTTCCTCGCTCGAAACGACGCCATAGATACTGCCCACACCGTAATTACCCAAAAAACGAAAATTACACTCCCTGCGTACCTCGCAAGCAACCATCGCGACGCAAAAAAACAAACAAAAAACAACAAGAATACAAGGTAAGTAACGAGCTTTACTCGGGTGTTCCTGTTTCCAAGGTAGCCCACACAAACGCCAGCCACTCCCACGCGACGTGAATAAATGAGGGCTCCGCGAGTCGCTGCAACAAGCAAAATCTGCGTCAAAACGAGAGAGGTTATCATTTTTCGTGCACGTGCGAGCGGAAAAAAAGAAATACAGCGTCGGTAATCAAATCAGAGACCAGCGACTTGCAGGAACGGGGGAGTCTCTATTGAGGGAAGGGAAGGGCGCTCAGGACATTCATTAATACTCGAATGAGGGCGGTCGGGATGGCGTCCCGCCTGTCGCTTGCTGCGCTTCAACGCTGCGCTAATTGCTCTTTGATTACCACTCGCGTCGTGTCTACTTCAACGCGCAACCCTCTTTTTTCGTACCCCCCCTTTGGATGACTAACTGCGACCCGGTACAGTGTCCTTTGGCGTTACAGCCATCTTTTCTGGATGAAGGACTGCTTCTTCTCTCCACTCGGCTCTTTGTACACTCTAAAAAATGCCCGTGCGTCTGCTTTCCCGCACAACACTCGGAGAGCCAATCACCGCAACATACGGAGGCAGCTCAGCGAATGACGATGCCGAAACATATGTTTAGACCAAAAAACGCAGTCCGAGTTGTGACATTAAGCAATGCAAAAAGTCACGCTTGCATTGCTTAATGTCACAACTCAGACTGCGTTTTTTGGTCTAAACATATGCTTCGGCATCGTCATTCGCTGAGCTGCCTCCGTAAGTTGCGGTGATTGGCTCTCCGAGTGTTGTGCGTGAAAGCAGACGCACGGGCCTTTTTTAGAGTGTGTCTTCGTGAAGGTTTTCTCAGATAATTCGGCTGAAAAACCAGACTTGTAGGGTGGTCATTACGAGTAATCAACTTACTTGTAATCAATTACTTTTCGGTGTAAATTTATAATTGTTTGATAAGTATTATTATCTAGTAATCACAAGAGTCGTCCGATAACTTTTGGAAGTGCTAAAATTACTTGTAACCTTTAATATTTTCCCTCCTCTTTCCTATGACGTCAGTTGTACAAGTTTTGTACCAAGAAATTCTCGAAGAAAAGCATCCGACAGGAGGACAAAACAAACAGCCTCTTTCTAGTCGGCAAAAAAAAAAAATAAAAGTGTCGTTTTAAAAATCTGAAGTAATTGGGAAAAAAACGCTTTTTTTGCAAGTAACAACCGACTATATTTTTAAGTAATAGTGTAATTTAATTTAATATGTTTTGTTTGAGAGAAGGTGTAATTGTGCTCGTTTGCCTATTTTCGAATAACATGTACAAGGCTTACTGTGTATAAGAGTTGCACTTGCGAACTAATGCACCAGGCGAACACTGCAGCGCAAATGCTGAACCGTGGTTTTTAACCGTGTACCACGTGGCAATGATGTTACAATGCTTGCCGCCCCATTGTGAGCGTTTCAATTACTTTTTCATTAACGTATTCGCAAATGGCACGAAGGTTCTCATAATGTTACGCCAAACCTGCGTTTGAATCCACGCAAATGATTAAAAACGAAAAGAGTTAAGAGTTTGTCTCATCCTATTTTGGATATGAACAGCAGCCAATCCCTTATTTAACGCATTATCATCGTACTCGTATTGACTGACGTCTTTAAATAAAGTTCGTGACATTTCGATCAATGGAGACCCGAGAATGCCTTTTTTTGCCGTCTTTATTATACTATTTATACATTCTTCAGCAGGTTTACGCAGTTCGTGTTTTTAAGTGCCCATTAAATCAAACAAGTATCAAATACATAAAAAAGTTTATCTTAAAAAAAAGTGGTCACTTCCAAAAGTTGCTTTTTTTTACGTGTATTTAACCCCCTTCACGGATTCTCATTCAAAAAACATTGAAAACTTGGAAGAGACTAGCGAAGGATACGAGAGAGGCGGTTGGTGACGATGATCAAGACGGCGAAAAACGCAATCTGGAGAAAGCTTTTCTTCAGTCTGCCTTCACACTCTTTGTTCCTTTACTTTCTGTTTAGTTTTTACATCCAGTGTTAAACATGAGGCGCTTGGCTCCAAACCAGGAAACGACCGAAATGCACGTCTCCACCGAGCAACCATTGGTTTCTTTTTTTTTTCTTCTCCCAAATCGCGACAGAGCAAAACGCGGGATAAAGTCATTTCGCAGTCTTTAGTACTTGACGTTCATTTTCCAGCAGCCCTTCTATCGCCTCTCAAGTGTGAAAAATACTAAAAGCAAAAAAATAAAAACTTTTTTTCGAAAGGCAGGAGGCTACGATGTCTCATTCAGCTTTAAATAGAGACCTTGATATAAAACCATAAAAATAAAACAGGTATTTTTCTTAAGGAAATTAAATAGAAAGGAGGAAGCGTAGACACTTTCTTTTCCTTCTTTCGTTTCCATTACCGCTTTCAAGCCTGAAATAAGAATGCTCTTTCGTAGATGTACGCTTGGTTTCCGTCACTGGCAAGAACTTATCTCTTTTTTATTTTTTCGCTCACTCTTCGTAGATGCTTCTAATGTTTTAGCTTCTACGCCAGGCTATTTTGTTGGGCTTGGACTAAAAAGCTCAGTTATTTGGCTTTTCGTTTTTGAATGTATTTTAATGTTCTGTTTTATTCATATGCCTCGATTGATGGGGCTACGGTTCTTCAAAAAGCCAAGTTGCAGCGAAAAAATTTCTCAAACTGCTTGCAAACGTGCCACGAGATTGCTCGCTTCGTGGTGCTCTGACAAAATTTGCTAAGAGCGAATGTTTGTCAATTCAGGCGTATGACGACTTGATTTTGTGTGTTTCGAAAATTGGAAAGCTCGTTTGTGTTCTCGGTATTTGGAACAGTGCCGCGCTTCAGTTGTTTAGCAACTTTTACAAAATGAGACACATTTAGCTGAAATATGCGATCGACGTCGATTTTATTTCCCTAATATTAGGTGGCTGCCATCAAAAATTACAAGTGGGGTGGAAAGTGCTCATTTGGGGCACCTACTCAAACGGTAAAACTTTTTTTAATACTGTCGGGAAAGCAAAAAAAAAATATCGACAAGCGTAAAAGTAAAAATAAAGGTTTAATCGGCAAACTTGTGCAAGAAAAAAAGGAAGAACAAGCGTCGAGAAAACAGCAGCGAGCGTCGGCGGCGGCAGCAGCGAGCGACCATCTGTCGGAGTGACAGTCGGCTGAAGCGACACTGAGTGAGTCGGCCAGGCCGCGGTCGGCTCCTTATCTAGTGCACTCTGTATATAGAATATTCGACCTATACTTCGTTTTACCTTAGGTCCGAGCGCGGACAATGTTATGAGCCGAAGGGCCAATCAAACAGCGCGAAAAGCGCAAAGTCATGGCGTGTTCTCTGCGCTTGATAGAAATAGCCGGTGGAGGAGCACTCACTGAGAGACGGCGAATACCCGCTGATCCTATCAACTGCACAGAGCGGGCCATGACGTTGTACCTCTTCCGCTGTTTGATTGGCCCTTCGGCTCAAAACATCGGCCACGCTCGGACCGAAGCTGAAACGAAGTATAGAATGTTCGGGACTGAGCTAGCGCGAGACTGTCTCGGCAAGGTCACGCTGGCCTCGGTATCTTTTAAAATCGGGGGTACAGATAAGCTCGAATCTTCTTGAAGTACGGAAAAGCCTTCCTTTTCGGTCATGCACGTGGCAATATCTTCTTTGTTAAAATTACAAAAACCGTCAATGTCGTATTAGCGCTTACTGTGGTGAAGTGTATATTCATAATATTTTTTTTTTTACTAGAGCAGACAAATATTTTTTTTTTCAAAGAATAAGTGCAGCTTAGTTCTGCACGCGAATTACGGGTCGCGTGCAGCAGTGTAGTTCTAAAAAATACGAGTAAGTGCAGGATTCTAAAAACGCGAAAGTGTAGTTTCTAAAAAACAAACAAAAAAACGTTAAGTGCGTATTTGCACGGAACGTCCGTATATATTCGCACTCAACGCCATGAACTAGACACGCAGATGTGCGAATACCGGTTTCCGTCGGATACCACAGTGGCATACCTATTTTGAACAATCTTTAAAAAGCATGTTTTTCGTGGTTTCCCTTTTCAGTGTGGAGGTTATGAGGACGCAGTGTTATTTGATTCCAACCCGTAATCGCACACCCCTGATCAGAAGCTTAATGGTTGCTGTTTCATTTCGAGAGCAGACGCGAACTATTTATTTCACTTTCCGTATTCGCAGACAAGTACACGGTAAGCAAAACAAGTAACCAAATACGTTACTCGTTAACGATTCTCAAATAGAACGGGTTACTCTAACTCAACATAGCTAGTTACTTGTATCGTTAGTCTGACGATTCACACACTGCTTTTGTTTCATGATGTATTGTTCTCTTTTCAATAGTCGTTGTACTGCCTCTCGAAATTTTCATCAGTTATGTTTCCCCGCTTTTTTTAGGATACATCTCAGGCGACGCTGAAGAGTTATCTAATGACGCGATCGAAGGAACGGCAGTGTTGTCCCTCAGCAAGAGCTGGTGAATCTGGGACTCCCCTCACTCTCTCTCTCTCTTTTGTTCGCACTGCTTCTAAAGTTCGAAGTTGACAAGTGACTCTGTGCCTTCCTGTGTTGGCAAGCTCCGGGTTTACATTCAGTATGTACACGATTCTAGAAGGCACAACAAACGAACCGCATTGTTTTCGCCGGGTGTAGGATAGCCCCAGCTGTGCAGTTCGACTGACGAGTTCAGCAATAAACGTTCCTATATTCTCATGCTGTCTAGTTGTTTTTCGAGTTTCCCATCTGCCTTCGTCGCAATAGGCGCATACTCATGTTATAATTCAGCAGTTTAAACGGTGTCGTACACGTTAGTGATCAAAAGTAACAAAATACGTTAGCCGTTACTTGGCCTGAAAAGTAACTAAGTACGTTACTCGTTTCCTTTTTATAAAAAGTAAGTAAATAGGTTACTCTTCACCAAAAAAGTTAACTAGGCAGAAGTAACTCGCTACTAGTAAAGGGTGACCTGCATTTCTGCTCTTCTGCAAAGCTTTCTGATGCAGCCGTAAGGGTCCGGAGGTGTAACTCGTAGCGGGGATCGCTCTAAGTCGACGGCGTCGAATACGGCTTATTGATCAAACCCAAAGTACTGAGTGTCGAGCGCATGAACGGGCTCTGTTAATCTGTCTCAGAAGCAGAGGGGGGGGGGGGGGGGGGATGAGACGGACAACACAAAGCTCCAATTATTTATCTGCAGTTTTACCTGCATTTAGTAGGCATTCAAGGTTTTTATATTTTTTATATAAAATCGGCAATTTCATCCTCTGATTTTACGGGATACCCAAGTGTCAGCGAAATAGACAAAAGCAGAGAGCAAAGAATGAAGAGTTGATAACGAAGAACTTCGCGTCGGTCAATGCAACCACCAACGTAACCGTAATTTTCACTTGGTTTATTTTATCTATGAATTATTGAGCAAAATATCTGATTAAAATACGCACATCTAAGGTTACTGTAACGACACGTTTCAATCTCAGAAAGGTAACGGGAACGCGTTCCTCTCGAACCACTGGAACTCGTAACGGGAACTCTTTACAAGACTGGGGAAAAACTGGGAGCGAGTTTTCGTTCCTGGTTTCGTTCAAGCTGTACAACATTGCTCCTGACATTAGGCGCCCCATGAACCCTACCGGAACGTATCCACACGGTCAAAAATTCCGAGAAACCAGCGGCCGCAGCCGGCCCCTGTCAAAACCGAATCACACCCTCACGCGCGCATCACGCGCGCAACGCACTAATTGCCATTTGACGTGCCGCGTGTATCTAAAACTGACGGCGTGTTGCACTCCCCCCCTTCCTCCCATTGCAGCCGTTTCCAGCGTCGTCACGTATACGCGTAAACTGCGGCGAACGCAAAGAACTCGCACGGTCATCGGCAATTAGCGGAAGCACGCGCCGCGCAACCAACGAGCCAGCAGGCCGGCAGCGGCAGTGCGGGATGACTGCATTTCTGGCGCGTCCCGCCCGCCTAGAATGCCTCTAATGATGATGGTCCTTGCTGCCAGGGCGGCGTACAGAACGCAGGACGCTTAAGCGGTGCGCGGAGGCTCTGAGAAGTCCCGCGCAAAACGTCTGCCTGGAAGTCGTTCTCTTTGGCGGGGAAAACGCGGGAAGATGTTGCGCGCGAATTTAAGATTCCCACCACCCTTTCCTCCGGAAGCTTCGCTCGCGCTGACTCGGCTCTTCCTGCCAGCGTTGGATGCTGTGTTCCGTTCACCCGTGAGCTGAAAGTGCTCTGGAAGCTAAGAGCACGTTGGGCCAGTTGCGCGTCTCAAACTTTTGCCACGGGATGACGCTCTCGCTTATACTCAAGCGCGGAGAGAGGGGCCAGTTGATAAAAGGAAGACGGTTCATTGGTCCCGCGAGCTTTCAGCTTACGGAGGGGGTGAACGGAGTATACCGCGTTGTGCGCAACTAGGTCATTCCCAACAGTTTTCCGCCGGCAAGGAGTTCAGTTTTCTCCAGTAGTCGGCAGCATCCTCCAGAAGGGAGTGAGAGATGGAAAAAAGCGTTTAAGGGTGCAGGTCCCTGCGGCGGCCATTTACCCCTCGTTTGGCTCTTACATATTTTAGGGAAATCTACTAAGCTATATTTTCAGTGCGCCTTACTTTGTATTCTATGATAAGTGAGCTGGGTGTGTTTTAAAAGGCAGTGTGGTTACATTTTTATGTGTTCCAGGATTATGGATGTATTTTTGTATTTGAATACAGTTCCGTCAAATTCTTTACTGTGTTATGGAAGATTATAACATAAAAAGTTTAAGCAGACGGTTGTCAGAATTAAAGTATTACATTAGAAAGAAATCAAGTTAAAAATGCATTATTTTTGCAGAATGTAACATTCAATTATTTTTTTCTAGCTATAAAGATTACTAAGTTTAGACTATACGCCATTACTTTTAAGGAATTAACCGCTATTAGAATTTTCACATTACAATAAACACGGGTTCGGAACGAAAATAAAGGACACTGGAATTTTTTTTTTTTTTCAGACAAACTAGAAATTGATAGATTCCGTTACCCAGTTAAATTTAGGAACTACCTTTTATAAACCAAAATTTACTTCAATAATACAATAATTTCCTTATATTCGTCGCAAGAAATCCAGTTTCCCTCAGGATCATTCATTAAGCTCACCGTAAGTGATGGAGATAATTATAGAGAAAAACTATTTCGATCCCTCATACAAGGACCGATTTTGCAGCTCTCCGTCACCCTCTCTTGTCTTTCGCGCATGCGCATTTCGCTAAATATTTTTCAGCAGTCTGAGGTTGGGAACTGTGCCGAGGCGCTCGTCGACACTAGAGCTCCGTTCAAACAACGTCGAACGTTGGCAGTCCAATGGAATCCGAAACGCGGCCGGAATTTCACTGGATCGAAACGGATTTTGAGCGTGAAAAGAAACTCTCCCGGCTTTTGCCGTTTTAGTATCACACTTTTTTTTTTCTTTATGCTGTTTCCGACTGTCGGAGCAAATCTAATATTTCCCGCTCTCTTATTAGGATCGTCGGTTGTCTGATTCTCGAGTTACGCCTCTGGATGTTGACATTGCCGCTGCGCTTCGCTGTTTGCCCAGGTTGAGTCGGAAAAGAAAAAAAAAATCCAGGGCGACATTTTGAAACAATCTCACGTCGGCCCGCGCACGAACGCCCCAATTTGAGATTGAACTGTTAAAGCAGTGAAAAGAATAATAAAACAAAAAGCGTTGCATCGATTTTTTTTTTAAGCCTTCCAGTTTCCGAATCTCTTCAGTGATGGATTCGAAAAGTGTATCTTTGCACTTGGTAAGCAACCTTAAAACCTACAAAAATGTGGATATTATCCTGGGCTTTTCCGCTTCGGGTATTTTTGTGTAAATGTGTGAGTTTGACGTTTGGCAAAGTGCTCGTCATTTCGGGACTTCGGATTTACAAATATCGTGACATTATTGTCTGAACATAAACAAAAAAACGACTTGCCGTGCGCCGAACTCCCGAATTTACAAATATCGCAATAATATGTAAACATAATTAAAAATGAACAATTGCAGTCGAATGCTTATTTATTTTAGACGAGCTAGGAGTGTTACGAAAAACATTAAATCATTTGTTGAAGTTATAACATTAAGCTAACTAAATTATTATATTATAACTATATCAACAAACTATTTAAATCGCTTGTTTGCCAAACATTCAAGAACAACATTTTATTAATTCAAATGTTTCGGGAGTATTTTATTGAGTAAGCCTCACGAAAAATGAAGGAATCACATGAACAAACGCATATACAGGGTATTCCACGTAACATGAGCCAAGGTTTAAAACTAGTCTGGTGCATTTTAGAAGACGAAATCAAACGAATAAGTTTGTCCATTCTTCGGAGCAACTCAAGCTATCTCTTTTTGTATTTTTCCCAATTCCATAATTAATTAGGATTAATAATGAACTTTTGTGGTATTCAATTTAGCGCAAAAGTTCTAATAACAAAGTTGTAGAGCGTCCTCAGAACGTCCAATTCAGTGGTTTTCATCAAGAAACCTCTAACACGATTCGTTTTTCCGGGCTTCAAATCGAGTGCCCGAATTATGAAAAAAAAAAAAAAAACACAGAAAAACGTGAATTTGTCACCATCGGGAGAGGGGGGGGGGGGGGGGCACTTGATCCCCCAGAAAAATTTTTCCGCTAGATTTAGCGGGGAAATTTTTCCGCTAAATTTAGCGGGAAAATTTACCCACAATGCACCGCGCGGTTACGCCGACGGCGACGCCGCTCAAGCCGGAAACGGGCACCTAAGAGCTGCGCTCTAAAAATGCGTCGTGGCTGGAAGGGTGACTGTCTTCAAAACAGTGTGCGTTCCCGCTGATATTATGCACGCGGTACGTTGGGAACATTACGAACCAGAGCGCTCGTTGACAGCCCAGAATCAGCTGCAACTTTCCAGAAGATTGCACAGAACAAAGGAAAGACGATCGAGCGGGGTTCAAACCCGTTCGCCTCGCGAGGCATCCGCGTCGGTTGCCAACCCCGTCACGCATGGCGCAATGTTTTCGAAGAGTTCCTTTCTAGAGATGGCGTGAGATGCCCAGAAGTGCCCCGCCACAGAGATCCCATGCTATAAACTCAACAAAAACTCAATGAGCATAAAGGATCTGTTGGTTTTCAAATACGACGCCTGAATCTATGCTGCGAGCAGTCCTCCGCACTGAATCATCAAACGAAATGTAGGCGATCTTATTTTGTTTCTTCTCAGCAAGGGAAAGAAAAAAAAGTTCCTCGCACGCCTTATAATATTTTGTTTACTTTTTTTGTTGTTGTTGCATCGTAGAGTAATATATCATTCGCGCTCGGACGTGGAGTTCATTTGTCAGACCCTGTCTCTTGTATCGCGATACCATAGGTAACCGAGAACTGATCATTTGAAATTCAAGCAGCGCATCATCATTTTTGCCACTTCCGCGATACGTTTTCTCACCATGCCCATCTTTTAGATTTCGGAATTTCTTTTTTTTTTTTTTTTTTTTTCTTTTGCGCATTTTTATTGTTTATTTAAAAAAAATGCCGAGCTTTTATTTCAAATGGAGAAAAGGTTTTCCTAGCATGATCCTATTCCCCAGGTGTTCGATTTAGAAAGCGCTTGAAACAAGCCAAACCCTATTCAAGGGTCAACTACGACTTTAATAGGGATCCGATTCTGCTGCAATTATTCCCAAGCTAGTGCTTTATAGCGAGTTTTCTTGTTGTGGATATCATTATTTGAAAAGAAGGCACTGCTTCTTACTCAAAACTGTCCCGTGTTTTTTGGTGCTTCGCCGCAGACTTCTTTGGGATGCGACAGAATCGCTTGCCTTCTTAAAAGCCATACTCTGATGATTATATCGCCACGCTTCATTTTTGGGGTAACTTAGCATCAATAGTTCACTCATTAAAAATGGCCCTCCATTCAGTAAAAATCATTGGTTCGTTCAATAATGATGGTCATAATCAGCCTGTCGCCGCTCCTGCTCATCTTTACCCTCTCGCGTCCCCTCCTTCCTCTAGCATGGCACTTTGAAGACTCTGGCAAATCCAGTGAAGGCCTTGTTCCGGGACCCTCCATGCGCGCTATAAGAAGAGGAAATCAGCGCATGATAACTATTGCTTCACAATCCTTTCCCGTGGCACAAACAATAAAGAAAAAAAAAAACTTCCCCGTGGCAGAGTGGTTGATCGTTGGGATGAATAGCACAAGGTCCTCGGTTCGAATCTCTTTGGCGGATGTCTGGAACTTTTTTCTGGCATCTCAATTTATCTACTTACGACTCTATCACGCACGCGCGGGCGTTGGGTGTTACAGTTCATTTTGCTATAGTTGGGGTGGGGGAGGCACTTTACAAAACAAAAATGATATTGGGTTTAGTAAAATTCTCAACCTGTATTTTATGTGGACGCTCGCGAAATCAGGCAAGGAATACGAAGTAGCAAATGCCTCAAACCAGTCCGCGACGACCGCGAAAAGCTTCCACGCGGCGCCTGCAAAATAGCTTCACTCGCGTCTTTAGACAGACAATCCGCCGGCTGTAATCGTGCGAGTGTGCTTGAATTGTCATATTTCGGCGGGTGGTAGCGCGGTCAAATAGTGTGCCTCCTTTTTTTTTTTCATGAATATAAAGACGTTCACGAAACAAAAATGGGGACGAATTTCTTTATTGCGCAGCAGTACTTATGATTCAAACATTGAGGCGCACAACACAAAAGCTTCTGATACGTTCTCGTATTTTTATTACCTTCAGCTGCGTGTCGATAGTAACACTATTGTAATTACTGCTAAAATCGATTCAAATTCATAGTGAAAAAAAAAAGCTTGAGACTAAGTAAAAAAATTGGACAACACAACACCGTCTCAAAACCCAGCTCGCCTGCGCAGTAATTTTTATTTCGATTCATACTTACATATTCAAAATATTATATAGCGTGCGATTTGTATTTCAGAGCTACAATTTTAAAATTAAAATTTTAAAAAGACAAAACTAGTATGCTTCTATAATCCACTCAAAACAGTCACTCTCAACATTCCATTAGTTCTGCACTCTTCTTTCTGCCATCAATGAAACTGCATTCCGGTTGAGTATACAGATAGCGTGAAGTATCTAGGCATATATTTTGATAGTGGTCTGAAATGGAATGTTCATTTTACATACATCTGTAAAAAACTGAGACGCATTAGTTGCCTATTATATAATACAAAACATTTGTTTCTTTTATCTGTTCGAAGAATGATTGCCCATTCGCTTGCATATAGCGTCCTTCGCTATTCCATCACCGTTTTCGGCCATTCTTCTGACTATTGGAAAACCAAGGTGAACTGCATCCTGAAAGCTATCCTGAAAAGTATCTCTTATAAACTTAAAATACCTGACAACGCTAATCTTTTCGAATATTTGCAACTACCCAACTTCCAAACCCTTTATGTTCCTTCAGTGGTATTGCGGCACTTTTGGAATTCTGATTTCAAAATCTTAAGCCCACCCACACGTGATCTTTGACCTACTCACCCTTTTCACATACCTTTTTCCCGCACTCGTTATGGCGAAAGTACGCATGCGTTTTATGTGCCATATATTTTTTCTCACTTACCACCTGAACTTCTAAACCAAACATCCCTGAGTAAAGTTAAAAAGAAGCTTAGAGGTATTTCGTTTTAATAGCGAACTATTGGTTTCGTTTTAGTAGCGAACTATCGCAGACTCATTTTGCTAAGTAATGTGTGCCAATATTAAGCGCCTGCCTTTCTGGAACATTAATGAATATTCTGCTGTTTGTAGGACATTTTAACAGAAGACCTTCCGTGAATTTATTTTTTTAGTGCATATTTTCCAGTTCTGTGGTATTTCATTTTGCATTGACATTGCTATTGATTTCCGTTTTAGTCTGTGCATAATATCTTTTCGCGTAAAATTTTCAAGTTATAACTAGCGTGACTAACTTCATGGAATTATGTTTACATTTGTCTTTTTTGTTTGTTTTATATGCTTGTATTTTCAGTAACTACCCATGCTACATATCGTATTTATTTATTGAAGGATGGCGTCGCACAAGCCACCTGTTGACTTTGATGCATCCGCAATACCAAACTTTTCTATGCTGGTAGCAATACACAAATATTATTATTATTATTATTTGTATTTCAGAGTTACAGTTTTAAAATTAACACTCGTACTTCTGCCCGTTTTGATCTGAATAAAAACAGTGTCGTCGTCTGATTTTGCAAACGCTAATCCAGGATGTACCTTAAATGCTCCATATAAAGTCACAGCGCACTGGCCAAATTCTGTATTTACGACGAAGACGCTACCAACCATATCAAGAATAACGTAACATTAAATCGATATTCACACCTCAAATATAGCCCTTCCTACGTTGTTGTGTTTGGGCAGTTCGTGTGAAGTTTTGAGACATCAAAATTTATCAACAAATGTCAAATTTAAAATTTCTTAATTTTCTCGTCTATAATTTTATTATTCCATGGAATGTCAAAACGAGTGCATTGCTGCATTAAAAAGATTAAACTATATCATATTGTCTAAAGCGTGTTGATGGTGTTTGGGTACTAATGAAATAAACAAAAAAACAAAACAATGAACGACGCATCCACCTCTGGGCTGAATAGTCTCGCGTGACGACCACTGTCTTGCTTTTTTAAATATTTTTCTGGTGGAAGAATGAAATTTATAATTTTTTATTTTGATTGCTGTCTTAGATTTCTACTAAAATTAAATGGACAAACTACAAAAATATAAAACGAAACGCAAGAAAACCACGGATGTCGCAAAAAAAAAGTTTTTGCGTAATCTTCACGTGAACCTGCCAACCTTCACTCATAGCTTGAACTCAAAATGCAAAAAAAAAAAAAAAAAAAAAAAAAACTAAGCATCGTCGTAAAATTTAACATTTACGTGACAAAAAAAAATAAAAAAGGGCTTACCTTAAAACTATTAGGCGCACGAACGCAATTAAGTTTTGTCACGGCACAATCTCTGTCCCTCTTAACTAGGGATACTAAAATATCGTGCCGCTTCCGCACTTGTCCCCTATAAAACGCGCATGTGTTGGCTCAGAAGATACCCGACAGCCGGGGACAGCGACAGACATGTCTGTCTGTCCCCTGTTTGTGTTCTGCTTTCTTCGTATCGAGCACTAACATAACACGCTCGTCAAACTTATCAGCTTCCCGACAGAACGACAGATTTAGTTATTAGTACTTAGCCATTCTCTATCAACCTCCAACAGCAGTCGTGCCATATACTCGTTTTAAAGCTAGTCCTGGCAGCCGGTGGACTCATGGTGGGGTGAAATTTACATCTTTCAACATCCCGCTGAAGGCATGCACATACATCTTTCCCAGCGCAGTGATAATATCGCGTGCACTACAAGAAAACCGACTATTCCATACAGGACGCACGCACGCAAATCCACACACGCAGTGTTTCTCAACTAGATATTTAAAAAAAAAAACACCGAACTCGACATGCATACGCAAGTGTACATTTGAGGATACCGACACAAATATATGCAGGGACGACGATGAGTTTTGCACCTCCTTCCAAAAGATGTCCGAACTCACTCACGAAGCCCTGACAACACGCATACACGTGCAGACTAGAATATCGACGCGACCCATATATTTACGCAACAATACATACACGCGCACAAACACCCCGCACACCACGTACGCTTATTCAGAGACAGAATCTATTTGCAATTCCATAGAAGGCAATGTCACCCAGCGGGGACAAAAAGAAAAAAACGCGAAAGAAAGGAGAAGGTAGCTACAGAATCTATTCATGCGTGCAACGAATACTGGCGCGGCCTACCGGGCGAAACGTAAAACAGAGTAAAGAGGGATTTAATGCATGAGGATGGAGCCGCGAATAGATGCACGCAGGCTGTGGAACATGGCTATAATGAAGAATGAATGAGAAAAACCGAGGTGCACTCTAGTACCAATACGCTCGACCTGGTTGAGTGGAACACCGGAGCTTCGTAGTCCGGCCCCTACTCCGAAACTGTCGCTGACAGAGCTCGCGATGTCCCCCTCGCTGCATCCATCTCGAGAGTCCTCCGGGACGCTCTTCCCTCTCTTTCCCTAACGTGCAAGCTCCATTCTTCCCTAAGAGGGAAGGATGGTGAGGGGGAGCTTTCATCCCCTTTTCCTAAGAGGGAAACCCCCCTTCCATCTCTTTTCCTCCCATCTAGCGCTAATGTGGGCCTATTGATAATTGGGAAGATCGGTGCCCGAGTGCGCTCGAGGGGGACGGAAGGTTCGGGTGTCTTTTGCAGACGCAGCCCGGGCATAAGCAACAGCACTGGCGGCAAGGGGAAAACGGTCCGATCGTGGCGATCAATGGCTCGCCGGCACTGGAGATAGTCTTTCGCGTGCCACTTTGGGTGTGGGGCTCGCACTCCCCGGGAAGAGCTTAGTTCCGTCTTCGAATGGGAAGGCGAGAGTCAGGAGAGGGATTAAATGGAAGGGCCAGAAGGGAGAGTGCGTGCCTGGCGCTACGAATCGTTTCTTTTCGCGCGTTCCTCTCGTGCGCCCTGCTTTCTTTTTTTGTTTTATTTATTTTTTGGGGGGACGGTTTTCGTTTCCGAGTGAATGGGGAATGAGTGGTTGCCGATTGATCGTTACGAAAGGCTGGTGTTCTGCTTTGTTTCGAAGCAGAGAGGTAGGCAAACTTTGATCGGAGTTTGTTTCTTTTCTCCTGTCACGAACCTGTTCTCGCCCTGACGGCAAATGCGGTCTCGGCGGGCGTTGATCTTTATCGATTGAATACATTTCGTTTCGCCGCCTTCGTACTACGAAAGAATGAAAATAATACGCCGATAAGACAAAGCGTGGTGGTGCAGCGGTTAGCATACCCGAAAGGTAATTGAGAGACCCGGAGTCTGAATCCCCGACGAATTTTTGTCTTTCGGCGGCTTCGTGAAAAGCATTCCGTTCGACTGGTATACGGTTCGTTCATTCGCATATTTTTGGACAATTTCCTTTCTTGAAGAACATGTAAGACGGGGGGAGGAAATGGCCCAAAATAGGAACGTATTTATACCTGTCGCACGATTGTGGTCGTGTTCAGTAAGATGTTGCCTGTAGAACCGAGATGATTTCTTAAAACATGAGCTGAGTTTTATGTCGATGTGATATAGTTAAACGAAAAAAAAAACCTAAAAATCGCGGGGCAGGGCTCATTATGGGAACACTTTTTGCTCCGTGAATCGCTGTTCGACGTTCCTATTGGCTAATTGCGCGGCAATTTTAACTGGCCGCGGAGCGGTAATATTATGCTCGGCACTCAACACGCCCTGCGTTTTCGAAGCTTGCCATGATGCAATGAGTTTCTTTACAAACTTTAAAAAAAAGAAAAAAAGAAAAACTACACTGCGCTGTTTGAGTTTGAAGCAGTATTTGCACACCCGTAGCCACTTGTAACTTCATAAGTCCAGAGCTTGTCAAGTTTCTACCACCTATTATCGCTCCGAACACAACAATATAGCGTGATCAGTCAATAACAACGCATAATAACAAATCAGAAAAACCGAAAAAGTATGAACGTAGTAGCGTTTTTTTAAGCTGTAAGAAACCATAGCTGTTGTAGAAAACTTCATTATTTGTTTTTGAGTTAAAAAAAGGTGAGTGACAAAGTATATATTAAACATGACATTCGATGTATTTCTAGTTCAGAAGATTCTCTTTTCGGCATCTTACTTTATAACGAAGCAAGCCGTAGCCCTTTCTAAAAACTAGGAAAGAAGCTATATAAAAAAGGAACGTGAAACGCTCGGAAGGAGACACTCCTTAATCAACACTACGACAAAAAAAACAAAAAAAAAAACGTTGTCCCCATTAAGTTTATAAGAAACCAACCACGCGCTGAGAGAAAATGGAAAACCATGCTTCATAAGAGGCAGTCTAATAGCCCTTGCGTGCGGCAGTATAAAGTTTTGTTTAGCTAAAGGTACCTTTAGTAAATGGCGTTCGCTACCGTACAGTGAATAGACGGCGGACGATGAAGGCATGAATGGATGGTATGCCATACTCGCTGTAGTGACCTAATCCCAACGGTTTGCGGCGCGTAAACTAGCATAAATGAGGAAGAAAAGCTTCCTTGATTGGGGATGAAGAACGACAAGCTTGAACGAGCTGTGCGATGTGCACACTTAAGACGCTCAGGTATCGTTTCCAAGCCAAAGGTTCGTCTACGAACGATTCGTCGACGCATTCGCGTATCCTCTCCTGAAACAAAGTTCACTATCTTACCATGCATTGGGCCTCCTCGGACCGGTGGGGCATTTCGGCCGTCACGACGGGGCCGAGTCTAGGCAGTTTATTTCCATAGACGCAAGAAACTGGTATACCACTACTTGGGAGGTCGTTAGCTAGTTTGTTATAGCTGCCGTTATGTCGTTATGCTATACAAGAAATCACTCGCGGCAGGCATCGTACACGTTGACAGTAAAATGAGGTGATTTCATTCACGATCGTTGAATGTAAACGTCCAACGCCACAAAACATGCACTCCAGAAAGCACGCGTTCCAATGCTTGGAAGTGAGTGTGGCAACATATAGACTTACGAGCTCGAGGGTGTTGTCTTTGCGTATGGCGGCGTATTGTACGTTAAGTGGGCGGAATTTTTATACAGCTAAGTTCAACGAAACGCGTGATGACTGAGCCTGCCAGCGTGAGTATACATTTCTCATTGGCGTATTGTTCTACATTTGTGTTCAAAATTATTCCAGTAATTGCTACTGGGATATTTTCAATTTTTTGTAACACAATAAACAGCGTAAATTTATGTCTGGAATTTTCTTTCGATTTCATCGGTCAGAGGCTACTTCCTATAGCTGTAAAGGAAGAAAGGGAGAGGGAAAGTGAGAAAGACTTCGTTTTAAAGAGAAGTTGGCAACCTTCCTTTAACATAGGCCCTCCCGTAGTTAAAAGGACCTTTATGCGCCGTGTGATAACGATCTCCATCTCTCTTTACTAAAGGAACCTTAGCTGAAGGTATTTTTTACGCTACCGTGTGAATGAGGTATAAGCGCTTTAGCCTACCTCATAAGCCGGAGATTTGGGAGGAAAAGACAGATATTTTGAAACACCTCGTAATATTCATCATCGATTGTTTAATCTAAACTAAAACTGCAAAAAAGAAAATTATATTAGTAGATCATTTATTTCATACCTTTTTGTGAGTGCTGAGACGTACCGCTTGTTCAGGACTGAAAAGGGATAGCCCTGTGCCCTACGGATACTTATTAAGACAGTTTTTTTTTTATTAATTTGAATTCCAGTAAACTCTCATCAGTATTGCATCAGAAGCTTTAAAGAATTGAAAGTACCACAAACGAAGAAATATATCTTAGTTTTGTTTTCCTTCATGTGTAACCTAAAGCGATAGAAAAGTTGAACTCGCAGTAGTCGACTTTGATTGCAGTAGTTATACGCCTTTGGTGTAAATTATGATGTACTAAAATTTCACATTATAATGTATGCGCGTATCTGTCTTTTGAAAACACCATTCCGCATACGACCGTGGGACGGAACATTGCTTGCGTCCATTCGAAAGTTAACGTCGAGTACTGTGTCTAACTAAAAACTAGAAAGCTTTTTGAATATTCCAAGGGTATTAATAAAATCCTGTACTACATGATAACTTACATTTGGCGGGGACAGTTTTTAAACGTTCAACTGAGGGAATATGAATTGAATATAAATTTGGAACTCCTCTGCATGTAACGAAAATTCATATTCCGAGTGTTCTTTAATAACATAAAGAACTCTTTCTTGCTGTGCTCCCATGGTTCAGACTTCATTTTTAAAAGCAGTTGGGTTTCATTCAGTGACAAGAATAGAAACACATTCTTACGTGTGTCACTGTAGGCGACAGCCTTTCAATAGTGCGTAAAAAAACACTTCTTTTTTCTAAAAATAATATAAAAAATAAAACGAAAAAAATGTCGCAAAACTAGTTATTTTTTGTTCTTCAAAATGACCAAATTTTTTTAAACATTACACTGCAATTAAGCGCCACTTCCTATTCAATAACGTCTTCCATATGCATTTCATATTTATTCACCCGACGACAACTTCCAATCAATAAGAAAACACTGGCCGCAGTGAATAGAGATCTCAAATGCACGGGTTCATATTCTCTGTCCTTCCGGTAACTAAAAGAAAACAAATATTGAGCAGGGTGTCGGAGTCAGATCTTTTTCCCAGACAAATAAATATAAAAAATAACTTGAACATCAGGACCCAAAATAAAATATAGGAAGATAATACAATATGGAGGAAGACCAAAAAAGAAAAGATCCATAAGGGGTCGGACGGAAAGGAAATTACAGTATCGATCAGCTCGGAAGATTTCTCCTTCGACGTACTGTCTCTGCTTCGTAGACGAATCAGCTGCGACAACGCGATCGAAATAAAAAAAAAGGTAAAATTTAAATCCTCTAAGAGAACAAAGAAGTTCTTTTGCCGTTGTGTGCGCGTCCCTTTTTGTATGGAGGTCTCAGAGCTCACACGAACACCGATGCTACTGAAATAAGACCCGAAGATTAACCGGGAAATTAAGTTCCCCGACAGCAGACTGAGAAGTCTGTATAGACACAAGGAGGCGTCGAATTTTGCTGGCTCTCGCCATTTCGCACTGGGACCTCCTCTAATGGCCGCCTGCCGCTTTTGCGCTCGTTAAAACACTCGATGCCTTCTTTTTAAGTGCGCGCTTTGTGCAGCTGAAGTGGGCACTGCTTTAAAGCAGTGCTCGTTTTCGCCCGTGTTAAAAGCCTGATAGTCTTTGTCTCCGTTAAGGCTGGTTCAAACCAGGGTTGGGATTGGGCAGAAATGCTCAAAAATGTATTTGGAAATACAAATACTGGGATACATTAAAAGAGTAGCTAAAATACTGATACTGAAATACATCTGTGAAAGTGTATCGCGATACCTATCAGAAATACATCTTAAATAGAGGCAAAAAGTCTTTGGAAATACAAATACAGGAGTACATTTTAGGAAGAGCAGAAATACAAATACAGAAATACTGATACTGCAATACATTTTTCAAATTTGTTTGAGACGCCAAATGAGATGAAGCTTGAAGTCGGAAGTGGCAGTTGTTGATCCCGAAATTACTTTCCCGTAGGCTTGGCACTTTGCCTTGAAGGTAGTGATTTCGTACGACGAGGAGTCTTCAATGGGCGCAAAAAAACGTTACATCAAGGACTGACCGGGGTTCCTTTCCCTGACATCCTGTCTGTCTGACGAGGGATGCGAAAAGATTTTAACCTCTAAATAAATTCTATGTCATTTTAAATCCCATCAAAACGTCACCACGCCCCTGTCCAATAAGGACGCCCCTGTCAACGTTGATCATATGACGTCACGGTGGAATGAACTGGTATTCTTTCTCTGTAGGTGTGGCCTGGAACATGAAACTTTACCACGCTGCTGTATGTAAGGACAATACGTACTTTCGTTGTAGGTTACCTCGTTGAAGATTGCGCAGGCAGTGTCATTTGGAATTTTCGAGTATAGTGGACCACCTGATGCATCCAGGAACACATGTCCCGGTTCTGTTCCGGTTGAAAAAAACTATTCGGTCGCACCCCTGCTGTGAAGGTCCTTCCTGCCGACACTCCACCCCCGACGCATGGATTGCAGTACTCAAGTTTCGCCTTGCATAATTCAAACAAAGACCTCGTGGATTGCGACCTAAAATTGCCGGCACTGGTGCGAGCCCTCCAAGAAACAGCGCGCTCGATACGAGTCGGAGGTGTACGAAGTCTGGGTCGGCACAGCGAGGCCACGTCTAGCATCCTTCCTGGGCTTCGGATCACCAGAGCAGCGGGTCACGCTCACGTCGGCTGGCGTACCCTTGAGCCGTGCAATATTACGGTTGCAGCCGCAGACGCGTTCGAGTATGTGTTGAACCTCACTGCGTGAATCATCCTACCATTTCAAGTCAAGCACCGCCACGCTCCTGCTGCGACGAACTGTCACTCAGCTTTGCCGGCCGGCTGTACTGTACACGCTAAGGCAAGAGAGACGGTTAGCAGCAAGAATTGGATTCCAGGAAACCATGACTCAATAAGTCCTTACGAAGGACTCCACTCTTGGTACGACACCTGGTTAGAGTACCCGACTACGCAACACTTCTCAGAAGAGAGAAAAAGTCGCATACAAAAATAGTTTGGAGAATAGAAAGGAAGCTTGGTCAGCACGGTAACAATGCTCCAGCATCTCCTTAACCCTGGTGCCCTCAGAAATAAAAAAAAAAAGCGTTCGAAATTTTTTTTTTTTTTTTTTTTTTTTGTGGAGGGGGGGGTGTTTTTCAAGAAATGTAGCCAAATACAATTCATCTTGATTGTATTGCGATGCAAAGAAACATTCAAAATGTATTTAGATACAGAAATACAGATAGTGGGGAAAAATGTATCTCGATACGGAAATACAGATACGAAATGTATTTCTGAAATACCATAGCGATACATTTGTATCGCGATACTGCATGCTCAACCCTGGTTCAAACACTATCGCTTGACGGCAACCGTCTGCGCCTCAACCGTTTCTTAAGACTCCCATGACTGCTTATGGCCGGCCCGGCTGCAAAGTACAGCCGGTCGTATGCTAGGCCTACTTTAATGCAGTCTTACATGGAAGCATCATGTCCCTTTAAGAATTCCCTAAAATATTTTATGTTTATTTTTTATTATACTGAATATATGAATATGACCATTGATGGTACCGTTTACTTGTCTTGTCTTTAATTGTTCCTCAACTTAGACTATCTGCTCTTCGGCAGTAAGCCCTGCACTTGCGCTTGATACATTGATACATATAAAAAAGAAACACGTTCACTTTTAATCCTCTGTTCAGCACAGCACAGCACAACGCGATTACTTCTTAAAACAAACATAATCTGCTCGTGACGTTTTTATGTCCGCGGACAATGAGTCATTAAAACTAAAGTGCACGTGAAATGTTGACTCAACCAGCCGGGAAATATTATACTGTCCAACATTCGTCGCAATACCAAGCACCGCTTCAGTGTTGCTGATCCTTTTCTTTTCTTTTTTTTTTCCATCAAAACTAACTCTCTGGTCAACAATTGCAGACAGCAAGCGCTCGCTACATGTAACGTCCTAAAAAAAACTTTGAAATAAAAACATTTTAAATGCGTCGTGGTCGATAAATGGACCTCTGAACAAGGGCCACCCCTTGTTTCATTGGCTGTATTTCTTACGTTTCTTTTTCCCGCTCTCTCTTTATCTCTTTTTACGTTTTTTGTTCTTCCCGTTGTTTCATTGATTGACCCGCATTCGGCTCCTTTGATGTTTCTTTGATTTTCGCGCAAACTTCTTTTTACATACCAAACGCAGAAACATCAAATATGTTTTCTAGTTTCCTTTTCTAAATACACACCACTTTTCTTACTTGGTTAGTGTACGGTTTTATTTTAGCATCCGGCACTGGAGGAGTTTCTTTAAAGACAAATGTTTTGTACTATTTTCGAGTCAGTGAAGGTACCGTTCGTAGCAATATATATGTTTCCCTCGTTTTACCTGTAATTTATTTTTATTAAACTAATAAAAAAAAGAACATAAAAGGCCGCCCAATCCAGGTCAATCTTCATCACGACGACTTATCCACACACAAAACAAAACGAAATATACCTATTGTCCAAAAATACACTTTTAAAACAACAATTCGTTACTCGCACGTTCCTGAAGTCTGCTGGGGAATATATTCGAGACGGCAGAACTTAACCCGCTTTTCCTCAAACTGAACACGTGACGAGGGTTGCATGCAGTCGTACGTTCTAGTGACTGACATTTTAAACAAAAGCAGGGCGTTGCTTCCTTCAGCGCTTCTTGCTTCGAGATCTTGTTCTTCGGCCTTCTTATCGTCTAACTGAGTAATCACATTGACTGCAAAGTTATAACGAGAAGATCGACACCCACTGCGCCCCGTATTTTTTGACCTGACAGTGATTATACGGAGCGCAAGATCGTCTGCTCCTTGCATGGGGTTGCAATGATGTCAGAACGTCAAGCTCTTATTGGCTGATCGAAAACAAAATAGTGGTTAGACCTCAAGCCAACTCGCAGTGAGGTCGACCCACTATCCTTTCAATTAAGGCCAATCAGAGCTCTGGGTGTCGTCCTGACGTCACTGCAGCTCCTGCGCAAGATGCAGGCGACTCGCTCTCCCCATAGTCACCGTCAACTTAAGAGATTCCTGGTGACTGTCAGCAATCTGATTGGCTGCGGAGCAATCACGTGATGCTCGGGATTTGCCACGCCACGCTCTAGGTGACCGTGCATAGTACTAACTCCTACGCGACCCCTGCTTTATGGGCAGATTCCAAGGCTCTGCTTGACGTCTGCCCTTTCCCTCTGCGAAAACTCGCGTTAAAGACGAAAGATATTTTTTCTAAGGTAGATTTTGAACAAGCAGGGGCACTTTGTGCGCTTTGAAATAATTCTTGCGGAGGTCACGCGGCTCTGTGCTATCTTGGGTGATAACTCTCGCCGTATTTCCACCTTTTTATTCAATGCAGAGGAGGTGGTGGGTGCGTTTCACCTGGCTTCTCGGTAAACCAATTCGAGGCGTAGGGAATTGGTAGTGCCCCTAAATAAGCTACGCTTCAGAGTAACGACACTTGACCGTGTTGTGGCCGGATTTCTGTATGTCAGTTATCTGAAGTTGTATCTGAAATCATAGGAAACGCTTTTCCGTCCTCCACGACGTTTAAACAGTTCGCGACAGAGCAAAGCAATATTACATGAGCGTTCTAACGCCCAATCTACAGGGTGATACAAGGAGGCACCAGGCTCTTTAAATCGACCGCGAAATTCGGTTTCTTAACCTATCGCGCTGCGACTTTGTGCAGCGTTGCCCATAGATGGTGCATTTTATTTTATCTTTTTGTAAAATTTGCAAAGAGCGATTTTTCCTGAGGAAAAAGTAAAGAAAGAAAGGAAAAGGCTTAGCCCCCATGGAAACGCAGCTACGCCACCGGTCTTCAAGCAACACGGCGCCGTTTCGCGCGGGAAACAAGTGATGACGCAAGCGGTCGCGACGCCAACTGCCGCCAACGAACGAGCATACGACGCCGAGAGCGGGCGTCTTCAGCAGACAGGGAACTGCAGTTCCTTGTTGTTACCGCGCCTGTTTTTGTTTCTGCGACTGTCGCCGCCTGCGGAACGCGCACCGCTTTTGAGTCGAAAAGTTCGTCTCCTAAAGACGCCGGCTCTCGGCGCCGTATGCTCGTTCGTTGCGCCATCTCTTGTCTCCCGAGCGAAACGGCGCCGTGTTGTTTGAAGACCGGTGGCTTCGCTGCGTTTCCATAGGAGCTAAGCCTTTTTTCTTTCTTTACTTTTTCCTCAGTTAAGATCGCTCTTCGCAAATTTTACAAAGAATGCACCATCTGTGGGCAACGCTGCACAAATTCGTAGCGCGAAAGGTTAAGAAACCGAATTTTGCGGGCGATTTAAAGAGCCTGGCCTCTCCTTGAATCACCCTGTAATGCTGAAAAAGTCGCACTTTGGAATCACGACGATCTGCAATTGCGCGTGCTCTGCACAAGCACCAAAATGGCGGCGCCCAGAACACTGTCGGAGAACAGAGTGCCGAGAATCTAATCGCAGCTCATTGAGTGGCTCTATGCATTAGTGTGCCTAGCTTTGGGAGTGTTTCCAACTGATCGAGCGGGGTCAGGTGGTTCGTAGACAGGCGAAAGCTTCGACTGTCTACGAGCTTGTCCTATCCTCGCTCGGTTTCTCCGCCCGCTGTTGTCTTCGTCACGCGTGGACTCGTGCTTGCGCGTGTGCAACCAACCGGCGGCGGAGTAAAATATTTTGTTGTTGGGCGAGTTGGTTTTGCGCAAAAAAGCCGGACACAAGAGAGAAAAAGAAACACGAGCGCAGGCGAGTTTGTGAACGTTCGGATACATGGTTTTGCGCAACAAAGACAGACACAAGAGAGAGAAAGAAGCACGAGCGACGGAGGCTCCGAGGTGTCCGTCATCAAACGGGACACTCTTCTCATGATATGGGCTGCGCCCTCTCTTAGATCTAGGCTCCCTTTAAAGAATCATTTTCATCATCACCAACGGAGTCTTGCAACGCTGAATCTTAAAACTAAAGCTATTTATTTAAATTACGCGGGGGTGATATGAGAGAGGTTGGAAACGTCGATTGGTTTCTCTCTAGCAGCACCAGCAGAGCCTTGTCATATACTAAAGGGATGGGAAATGCGATTTACCAGTGAGACCGATAGTGACGTGTACAGTGATGTCTCGTTAATATGGACACCTCCGTTTGTCCAAAAAATCGTTCATAATGCGAGTTGTCTATAATAACGAGTCAAAAATCTATGTATTTTCCCAGTTCGTCCCCGAAAATGGTGTCCACATAGCGGAGTATTCATATTAACAGGGTCCATATTAACGAGACATGACTGCAATACTTTCCTGTCAATAGCTTTTTAGCGTCGGTGATCTTGTAAGCCATATCGGCTTTTTTTTCTTGTATTCTAGGCTCCAGAGTTCCATTGATGGGTAAGGCAACTAGTAACCATAAGTTCAGTACTACTTGCACATACAAAACATCCACTTTTTTTTTTTATTTTTATACCTGCATGAAGTTTATTTTTTTCTTTCAGATTAACATTGCTAAAATTTTAGCACAGGTTGTTCAATATAATATGTTCTTCTGTTTATCACTAATAATTGTAAAATGATTGTTTTTAAGTTGCAATATGGTGTTTAATGGATTTATAATTATCCAGCCTCTTAGAATAAAACAAGCCTTCCCGTATTTTATTTGTGGTGCCGGGTGTGCTGGATTTTACGTCTTGGTCACGTAGTCATTAGCTTTGCCATAAATCACCGCATTTATAGATCACTCAAAAATTGTATTCATACGTTAAATTGTCATATATATATATATATATATAAGCCAAACAAAAGTCTCATACGCATGCGGCGTTAATATTTTTTTCTAAACAGCGCGATTGAGCAAACTTGCGAATAGCTGAAATCAGCTGCCACATCTTTTTTGAGAACGATACGTTATGGTACAATGCAATACGGTGCGTGTTTATTTGCTTTCCCGGCAATCCTGGACACCTTTTATTAAACACCAAACAATAAAGGTTCTATCTTAATAATATATCACTGAACCCTTGCAGCAAAACCGTCAAAAAAATTAAGCCACCGTTCGGCAGAAATTTAATTACATGCTGCTATAAAACTAGCGACTTCGTTAAACTGAAACTGTTTGTTGAATGACTCATTTTCGCCAGTGTAACCAGAGCGAACTACGATCGGCTGAAAATTTGGGTTTGCTCTCCGTTTACAGAATATGCAAAAATATTCTACCACCTAAGCGAATACTTTCCCTTCAACATTACTTTTTTTTTAGGCAGCGTCGCGGATGATTGATTGCATAACGACGCTGTCGGAACGCTATCGACACTATTGATTTGAAATTTCGCTCTTCGCCTCCGCAAGCTCGGCAGAAAAAAGCCCTACCTCGACTGCTTTAAGATTCAGTATCTTTAAACTATATCTTTAGAGTACTTCACCACCTCTAACTTTCTTAGCGTGTGCTTGATTATTTGTTTGTCCACCTACAAATCGACATTTGAATGTCTATATTTCTTAATTTTGGGAAGTTTCATTTTCACCTCTATTCGAGATATATGATATACTTCTTTGGTTCTGCTACTTAGGGACAACTGCTGCCTTGAATATGGGTATTTATTTATCTATATTTGCTGGTTCTGGTATTGCCGTTTGCTTACAAGTAAATATACAATGGATGAAAATACCAAGTTTGTAAGCGAAAGTAGAATATTGATTTTGTTACTTTTCTTGGCATTTTTGGATTATTTCTAGAGATGCACTGCCACAGTCGCAGCTGCAAAAACCAACCGTTTCTTTTCTTCTTCTTTTTTTTCGTCTAGGCTTTTTTTTTTAACGGTCGCCAACCTCAAGGAGAAAACTTTGTGCTGGCAAAATTTAAGTTCAGTTCCTTAAGAGACTCTAAAAAGAAAAAAATATATCGCTAATAAGTCAATTTCCTGGGTTCACTCTGACTGCAAATAAATATTTTTTTATTTGACTGAAGTCAAAATATTTTTAAATAAGAAAGTGTATTTTTATTTTATTTTCCTCTGTTGACATAGGTGAATAAGAAAATAAAAATTGACATTGTCTTGTGCGTAAAACGTCACCTAACGTAAAAAAAAGCTTAGATATCGAAAGAAGAAAGGAATGGAACCCGATGCCGCACTTGCCTTATTTTCATTTCTAGTTTGCTTTGAAATATTACACAAAATTCGAAAACTTTCATTTAATGCCCGATTTGATCAGGTTAAACTCACGTAGCGATTCGAATGAATCCAAGACTTGAAGTTAAATTTTATCCTCACTAAAGCTAGATCACATGCGAAACACTGAAAAATACGCCACTGCGTCTGCTAAACTACGCAGGCCCATCAAAGGGCATTGGATAAAAGGCAGTCAGAACATTTTCAAATCAACCCTTCATTTTTTCCCCGTAGAACATCTCTTCTTGTTTGACTACTCTCTGACTGATGTCAACATAGAGGTCTTTCAAATGCCTATGTTTCAGGTACAGACGAGTCTAACTGCATTCATCTCAAAGCGAGCATTGAAAAAGCAATTTGGCTTGCCGGTAGATACATCAGAGAGAACGATCCAGAGGCATGTTCGAAAAATACGCCATCAGCTCAAATATGTTTTATTTTTTCACCCCAGGTAATCAAAGCGCATAAAAATAAAAAAAAACTGCACATAGTGAAAAGGCATGCGACTCTGTAATTACATTTTTGTTCACATTGGTGGATATTTTAATACGTACGCGTAAATTTACTCCCTCTCTCTGCCGCCAGTACATCTTCGGTGCACTAATCACCCCGTGAAGTCCATCGGGCACACATCAAAGACGGCCTTTCTAAGAACCAGACCCGTACGAATATATCTTGAATGCGGCATACACTTTGCTCCGTGTCTCTGTAATTGTAAAAACAAACTCTGTTTTTCATGAGTGGTTCCAGTTTATCTTGTGTGTTTCTTTGTCACAGTGTTCTACCAAGTAAGTATCCATGTAATTATTATCTGTGGGAATGCTTCATGGCTTTATATGCATTCGCCGCCTGCCCGTTCCGGCCTTTCTCAGTCGTTTCCCGTACCCCACGCTTAAAGCAAACTCCGGCAGGGAGAATTATATACAAGTTAAATAGCGCGAAGGTTAGACAAATTTTTATATCATGCATATCCAACTAGCCCACCTCAATATCTTAAGACAGGAAGAAATACTCGCAGATGCCACCTGTAGTGATTGACAATGTGCGAGCGTTTAGGGATGAGTTTCAATTGTCTCGCCTCCAGGTCAAGCTTCCTACCTTCGACAACGGTTCAGCGTCTTATGCACCACGAGAGCGCGCTCGCAGCCAAGGTATACAGGGCGAAAGGCACCGAGGTTTTGCTGGAGACCGGCTGTTCGAAAGACAGGCTCGTTGTTGTTTTTCTTCACAATAGGAATGCACGTTTTGATACGGATTCTTTGGAAGACCTAAACTTACGATTGTTGTTGTTGTTGTTTGTTCTTGCGATAATGGCCAGATATGCGGGTGATCGCTTTATTAAACTGCTAGTAAGATCATTTGAAACTTAGCGCCCGTTCGTGTTGGTGCCTTTTCTTCGTCCTGGACCTTTTTTACGCTCTCTTGGATCTTCCGCACCAGCACTTGCGTTCACTGTGGCTTCAAAGCACACTCCTAGAATCGTATATACCCGCTCAAAATAAATATTTAACAAATAGACGACTCAAATATTATGGCGTTCAAGAACCACACGACAACAAAACACGAAAGGGGGGACAAAATCTATCTTCCTCCTCAGCACATTTAATCTAGCGTTCTCCCTTTTTATTCTTATTATTCTTACGCCACAGCTTATCTACTTTCCCATTTTTCCCACCGCTTTGTGCGGCGACTCTCCTATTCAGTCCTACCGCATTCTCTGCTCGCTCGTAAATGCAGCGCGAGCATTCAGAGAACGTGCTTCTTCAATTTCCGTTTAACGCCGCTGGCCGCGCAGCGAGCGACGCCCGCGCCGCGAGAGCGCTCTCTTTCGTCTTTGCTTTCGCGCGGCTGGGCACTCGTCCATTAGCATAAACCATCTGAGGCGATTGTGCGCATCTCCCCAGACACGAGCTGCTCTCCGGGAAGCTCCCTGTCGCGCGCGGCCGACAAAGCGAGCGAGCGTGCAACGCAGAGTTCGTCGGCCGTCGCTGGACTCGCCGCCCGCCCAGGCTTCCCTTCCTACACTCCGTTCAGCGAATGACAGTACGGCTGGAGCTACGCGCTCGCTGAATTAGTGAGACCGTCTCCCTTTCAACACCCGACCCCGTTCTCCGCGCGTGGGGCGGGGGTCGAGACCGTGGTCACGTGAAGAAAGATAGGCTTAGGACTGGTCCAACGAGCCAGTGTGGTTTCCGTCGCACTGTCAGCGTTAAGGGTGGACGGAGTGGGCGACTGCGCAGGCTGCGGGTGCGCTCGGGACATGAAGACCGCTCGCTTCGTTTATTCGATTCCCGTCAGCGCGTGCGGCGCGCATTTTCGCTTCAGAGACCAAGAGATCCGGGTCCTCTTTGAACTCTTTTTGTTGTGATTTGCATTTTTTAAGGCCTCGCCATTTTCGGACATTCGCGGAGCAATTATAAAAATTCGTTCGGGAGTGACAGCCAATTTACTTCGTGGGGTCATCGTGATGTGATGTTTATTTGATGGTGGACGCCTTGGCGTCCACTTTAACTGAGCGGTGAGAGTGCGATTTTAGAAACTATTTTCAGTGTACAATTGACTTTAGGATCCACGTGCTATACGGTAAAATATATATTTAGCGTGAATAATGCGTTTAATATTTAATTTATGATAGCTAGGGTAAATCTGTCTTTTTAGGGTACGCAGTACCATTTAATACTGTCGACACGCCATTCCTCCTGTGCAGAATCATGTATAACAAAACGACTAACAAAAAGAAACCCCAAAAGATTTGTTACAGTTTTGTTATTGGGGCGTGGCATTAGCCACTGGTTCGATTTTATGTCTCGGTCGACCGTTGTTATTCGGTCATTTGTCCTTATTAACTAGTTATTGCGACACCAAGCCTAGACTTTAGACTTGATACCCGCTTAAATGAATACCGGTATGTCGTTGCCCATTCTCTGCACATTCGTCAGTTTAATGCATGGATCATGCTGGTTCTTCCTACCAATTGCTACCTCATGTGTTGCCAGCTTCAAGAAGCTGACTGCGTGCTCGAAGAGTTGGCATTTTTATCTTAACGAGTTGCGGTATTCCTTCCGAATTTCGGTTCAATACAGCCTACGCCTATGGGTCTGATTAGCTATAACTGCGTGTTACTCATTGTAAAAAGTAACACATGCTTTCTGGACAATTCGACCGCTCCTTTTTCTTCTTTATTTTATCTGCGGTCGTCGTAACCACGACTGCTGCACTTGAGATGTGCGCCACATGGTGAACGCCACAAGTGAGCGTTTCATGTGTGCTTTAAAGTACTTGCGCATTCGAAGTAACGTTTTT
Source organism: Ixodes scapularis (assembly GCF_016920785.2). NCBI lineage: Eukaryota > Metazoa > Arthropoda > Arachnida > Ixodida > Ixodidae > Ixodes > Ixodes scapularis. Next base: position 8,278,879 of record NW_024609882.1, on the reverse strand, counting down.
TATGATAAATGTTATTTAAATATTTAAGCAACTATTACAATATATATTTTAAGTAAAGCGCCTGACTGTAGCAACGGTGTTTGGTCAACTTTATAAAAAAAATTTATAGTAGCAGTGGTGTTTGCTCAACTGCGCAAAAAAAAAATTGTATACAAGTCAAATTGCAATTCCAATTTTAAAATTCAAACGAACGCATATTTTATACAAAATAAATTGTAAAAAATGCTGTAGTTTATAAGGCAGTAAGTTGTTCATATCCTGCAACTTGTTTTAGGTAATTTTGTTTGATGAACGTGAACATTCATTTCCCAAGGGCTCGGTATCTTTCTCGGAATATAGAAGTGCAGAATATTTGGGCAGAACAAATTATTTTCCCAGATGTTTGTAATTATGGAACATATAAAACGCTGCAAGACACCCAATACATTGGGGTATGCACAATGACAGCAAACTTAACTCAACTAAACCAAAAAAGAAAACACTAATTGATAACAGTTTTACATTTTTCTGTTTATACTTCACATACATTGGTTTCCTCGGCGTTGCAAGACGCCCGTAAGAAAATTTCGACTGAATACCCTACTCGCCATGAATGAAATATTTTGAATTTTTTTGTATTCGCCAACAAATTTTAGACTAAGTTCTCTTCACTCCTCCCTCCCTCCTCCCTCCCCCCCCCCCCCCCCCCCCCCGGGCCCCTTTCCTCTTTTCATAGTTTTTGTGGCAACGATCAGTTGGGTGTTTTCTCGCACCGAACCCCAACTACGAAAACCCCTTTCAGCGGAGCAAAACGTATTGCCGAGGTCAAAAGGCGGGAAAAACTCATCCAGCGGGCGCAAACCCCCGCCCCTCCGGGTCAGAAGACTGCACACTCTCCATTCGCTCAACTGAAGTATTTCGTGGAGACCGCCCTCGCAACTGCGACGGCGCACACGGAGCGAAGATCCTCACCCTTTTTCCCTAAACAACTCTTTCCTCTCTTCCCTCTTTCTTCTCTCTCTCTTTCTCACGCGTTAATTACGAGGCAGCGCTTTTAATTGGATTCGAGCACGTGGTGTGTGATGGAAGGCTCGCTAGTTCAGAGTTGCGGCGAGCGTGAAGGGAGTCTGAAAAGAAGGAAGGAAAGGGGGTTCGTAGAAAGACAGAGAGTGCCCCGAAGCTGTCGCGCTTTGAAAAATAACCGCCGCCTTTGATACCAGCCGGCAACTGCGACCTTCCTTTTAGTCACTGGGGGGAACGAGCTCCGTGCGTGGCGCATCGTCTTGACATTCTTGAAAGAGGGACTCCGAAACTCCGACGATGCTACGCCAGTTTCTTTTCACGGAGAAGAACCGGAGGCTTCTCATCCTTACAGCTTCTCTGCGCCGGGGAAGTTGGCGGTCGCTTGGCGGTTGGCTTGGCTTCATAGCAAGATAGGTTACTTGCTTCATAGCAACGCACTCGTTGACTTTCAATTTGGGAGCTTGTAACGGCGCTCAGAAATACAACAAATTAAAACCGGGGCAGCGCAGCGGTAAAATCTTTAATGATGACCTGACCACTTTCGTTTCCTTCCTTTTTTGTATATGAATGAAATGGAAAGGGACTTGGCTCCAGCGCTCTTTTTTTATAAGAGAAATCAAATTCGATAGGGCTTAAAAATTTAATGAACCTGAAAGTTATTTTTTATATATTTTGCCCGTTTTATGGAGGCTAAAGTGCGGGTGAAACCGGTTCAAATTTTGCGAGTAATGAAGGATCCTTTTAGGAAATTAAAATCTCGTACTCGTGGAAAAAATTAGTTCTACTAAGGATCCTTGAAGTTCGTTATGAATTCAATATTTATTCTATATTCGTTGTTGTTCCCTTAGGCACAGCCCGTTGTCGTGGCTGCGTGCTTTTTCGAAACGGTGTTCTTCTTTCGCGCGACCTATCAAACAATGAGAAACATTTACGTTTAAAAAAAGCGCCTTTTTTGCAACTTTAGTTATTGACACGTATATATATACTTTGCTTTTTGAGGCATTGTTTCTTCTTATGTATATACAAATTTGTTTTCCAAAGTTTCAAAATGTATTGGACAAACTGGTGTTGTTCAAACGTTTTTAGCGTTCGTGCTTAAAAAGTAGTCTCACACTAGCACATTAAAAGCCAGAATGTATATATATGTGCAGGGTGTTTCGGCGAAAGCTTTCGAAAATCCCCCAAAAATATGGTGTGCGAGAAAAAGAAAATCTTTCCGGGAACAAACTCCACCGTTGGCGGATGTCAAGGACTGCAAAAACATACTGATTAGCCAAATACTTAACTAAATTTCACTAATTGTTTTTTTTATTTAATGAAAAAAAAATGAAAGTCGTTTCCAACTCCCCGTAACGCCGAAATAGAGCGCAGCTCTTGAGGAGGAGGGGAAGGCACGGAGAGGAGGCGCTATGCCCCTCCTCCTCTTCTCCCATTTGGAGAAAACCTTTCCGCTAAATTTTGCAGAGTAATTTTCAAGCTAAATTTAGCGAAGAAATTTTTTCCGCTAAATGTAGCGAGGAAATTTTTCCGCTAAAATTAGCGGCAAACTTTTCCCGCTAAATTTAGTGTTGAATTTTTTTGCTAAATATAGCGGGGAAATTTTTTCCGATAAATTTGGTGGGGAAAATTTTCCTCTCAATCTGGCGGGAGATTTTTCCGCTAAATTTAGCGAGGAATTTCTTCCGCTAAATTTAGCGGGCAAATGTTGTCGATTAATTTAGCGGGGAAAATTTTCCGCTAAATTTAGCGGGGAATTTACCCATAATGCACTGCGCTGTTAGGCCGACGGCGACGGCGACGCCGACGTCGCTCAAGCCGGAAAGGGGCGCCTAAGAGCTGCGCTCTAAAAAAAAAAAAAACATACCTTTGCACTGAGAAACTTGCTAAGCATAATCGAAGACTACTAAATCAACACTTTTTAGATAGATATAAAACAGGGGCGGCATTTTACTGCGTTCCGTAAAAACGCTCAATTTGGGCGCGTTTGTAGGTTTCGGTTTCTAATCAAACCACGTCTCTGCACCCGGGGTCTTGCTCCCCAGTGGCCGAGACGTACAACTGAAGTGCGCCATACTTTTCTCCATCCTACAAGGGGGACGAGAAGTTGGCTTCGCGCCGCGATCACCAAAGAGCAGGACCGCGGGCTCAAAGATGCGCTCCGATAAGAAACCGAAACCTAAAAAATCGTCCAAACCGAGCGTTTTTTTGTTTTTTTTAGAAGGCCATAAAATGTTGGTTTCGCCTTATATCTTTCAAAAAAGAGTTAATTTCGAAGTTTTCGATCATCCTTGGGAAGTTTTTCACTGGAACCATATGTTTTTTTTAACTACTCAAATAAATAATTACTAAAGTTTAGTTAGTTATCTTGCTCATTGGTATTTTTTGCAGTCCTTGACGTCCATTGAGGCAGGTGGTTTGTTCCTGCATAGTTTCTTTTTACCTCAAACAGCATATTGTTAGGGATCTTCGAAAGGTTTCTCAGAAACACGCTGGTATATCTCTTACTCAACCTCAAAGGTTGTTTGTATGTTTGTGTGCTGTTATCGCACATGTTCTCGCGACCGAATGAGTCTTCAGATATTGCGTTTCCCATATGTCTGTGTATTAAAGCTGCTTCAGTTTAAAAATAAAGTTATAAACATTAACAAGTTCTAATACATCCAACACCCGTGCCAGGGGTCTACCCGCGCACGCATTATGAGATGAAACACCTGATCCGAAAACTTCCATCTGTGTTTGGAGTCCCCAAAGTTTATGATTATTTAATTTTTCAAGCATTCCGAAGTATACGACCTCGACTTCGCCTTTCATTCCATGTTCGAATCCCAACTCTCTCAAAAACTGACAGCTACACCGAAAAAAGCACGAAATAGTGTTTCAGCTCACATGATCCGCGATGGTACACCTTCTGAAAAAATTGCAGCGAACGTTTTCTTACCGCGTTTTTTTTTTTTAGAATGATATCAAGCAGAAGCAAATGCTTTTATAAAAAGTAATAGATAAGTATTAACCGATATTCGTGAAATAAATCAGTTGAGATACCGGTTTCTACGCATCAACAGCTGACCCCTGCGATTAAAATACAAATATGATCTGTTTCTGCCATCGATCTACTTGAGAGTTGCGCTCTCCGTGCAACGTGTACTCGGCGACGTGCTAGCAGGCGCACCTGCGTAAGGGTCCCAACCTGTCTGCCTTATTATTAATATTACTATTATTATTAAAAGAGATTTTGTAGATTATTTTATGTGCCGGCTCTAGGTGAAAACAAAAATTTCCAAAGGTCACATACTTGAGTTTTCTGTCCGGTGTCCACTTATGCAAAGACATACACGTCATGTTAAACTGGCCTCGTCCTTACCTGGCTTTGCTGTACTAAGAAAAATATTTATAATAAATTCCGAAATTATATGAAACGGGAAACAATTTCGATCATCAGAAATCAAATAACCAACTAACCGGCCAATTCTCTGTGGTCTAGTGTATTTATGCACTCATTATATTATAATGCATAGTAAATTGAAAATGAGCCTGAATGATCTAAAAGAAACTGAGAGGGCGAAAAACCCCAGGTTTTAGTAATTGCGTGGCTCTTGTTCACAATAGACCCTTTTCAAAACGTGCGCAGCAATAATAATAGTCGTTTTCACCTCAAATAACGTAGTGAAAAAAGTGTTGCTCCTCGCGTAGCACTACTAATTTCACTTTATATCTAAAGAACTGAAATATATGTAGGCTTACTTTAGGTTAGATATACGTTATGCTATCAAGGCGTACACGTCTCAAACGGCGAACGCACCGCTTCTTCCTCCGACAGTCAAAATCTTGAAAGAACTACTTTGTGCGGCGTAGGAACAATGCACAAAACTAGAAGGAGGATTACTCCGCTGGCAAGCTGACGAACGATCATAGTGAAAAAAAAAGCTTATGATTATTGACAAAAGAAAATGGGACAAGACAACACCGTCTCAGAAAACGCAAAAAAGCGTAACAAGCGTGAAATTTGTTTTTCTTTTTAACGTGACAACCAGTATATAGTTCCAAATATGCCAATTATTTACGTCTTCAGTTGCTTCGGCAAGTACTCCGAGCAGGCACGTAGCCAGGATTGTGTTTCAGGGACGGGGCCCGTCCATGACAAAATGCTGTTTGAGGGGGAGGGGAGGGGGGAAGGAGGTTCCAGCAAAATTGAAGATTTGGGGGGGGGGGGGGGGTCTGGGCCCCATGCCCCCCCCCCCCCCCTCCCTGGCTACGTGTCTGAAATCCGAGCATGTGTTATACACAAAAACTGCGTCAGTGTTCGCCGAACACTCTGATCCCATCACACGTTTTATGTCCAATGTTGTCTGATCGTGTTTTGAAAAGGACCCGTTAATGTTGCGTTATATTGAGCTAAAAAGGTGTACCGTATAAGGGAAGGGGAAGGGGCATTGTCTATCTCAAGAGTCGCGCTTTTCGAACTCTCCCATTGCACCGTCGTACCTCTCGAACCAGCGTCGTTTTTCTTTCCAACTCGCACGCGAAATGCGCGCAGGCCGGTGGCACGAGCGCTGTTTCCGCCGTCCCGAATGCAGGCGCGCAAACGAAGTCCCATTATTCTTCCGTGCCGTTAGTCGCGCGTTTCCCGACCACTATTTTTAATCCCAGGACGCACCTGGCCGTCGCCCCGCGGCCCAGCCGTCGCCAGTGCGCGCCCTTTCCCCACGTTCCCTGACAATAACACGTGCACCCCACGTGATCCCTCGGGGATAATTAACCCCTAATTGACGGCAACGCGAACAAGCAGTTTTCTCTCCTCCCCCTCGCGCCCTATTCACCCCTTCCCTAAAAAAAATATTAAAAATACCACGTCCCGAGCGAGACTCAGAGACTGGTCCCTAAAACGCGCGCCCTTCATTTCCGCGTTCGCCTCCATCTTTCTTCCCGTCCCTTTGTCCCTACGCGGCGTTACCCTTTCGCCAACTTTTCCCTTTAGTCAGTTTTATCTTACGATGAACCTCGGAGGAAGCTACGACTTGTCAGGGCCAATCCAACGCGGTGTGATTGTCACGTGATCATCGGAAGGGGCCCAGCGACGGGCGGTGTGCGAAGTCCCGTGATAAGGTTCACTCCGCTCGAATAGGGAGTTTTCGTAAATTGTTTTTCGCCGTCCCGCAAACGCTCTTCACAACTCCCCTGCGAGATTCGGAACTTTGTGGACAGAGCTAGCAGTGCGCATGCGCAGTTGTGGTGTCTCCGTTGCGGATAGCGTAGTGGAGGGGGAATCTCGGTCTACGAAAGCCACCTAGTGGCTCGTTGAGTCGACTTCGGTCCATCGTAGGATAAAATAGAATATAGCTTGTACCGCCATTACTGTATTCTGTCTCTCCCTTCCGCCTTCTTTTCCTTCCCCACTGTACTATGGTTAATTTTAGCAACATTATTTTAGTAAACGGGAGATGGTATTTTGTCTTCTTTTTATATTTTTTTCCGCCCTGTTGGTTTATGCATGTGCGTGAGTGGAGTTACCAAGTTCTGCGGACCTCTTCGAGGCTGGGAGGGAACGTTTCGTCGATTCCGCTGACCAAGCCTGTTTCTGAGTTTGGGTAAGTAGGCATGCACGAGGACACACAAACACACACACACACACACACACAAAAAAAAAGACGGCATTACTAAAATGGCATGTAGAGACCGGGAGGTGGCGGACGGCTGATTGGTTTAGGAATGAAGGTCCCGCGAGAAAAATGGGACCCGTACGACGTGCTGGCGTGCGCTTGGAATTAGGATTACAGCTATGCGTGAAGTGAGTTATGTGCCAAAAATTAATATCTACATAAAAATTCGCGCCTATTGGCTATTGCCACTGAAAAATGACGAGAGTCGGGATTAGTGGATCATCTCAACGGGCATGGCTAGAAAAGGGAATTAGTTTTTTTAGGTTTTGTTCTTCACTATTGAATAAAAAAAAAAGATATAGCACGGTTCAATTTACTGTAAACATTTGATGTATACATAAAATAACAAACAATCACACCAATTGAGATTTTGTTTCCTGTAAAAATACATTGTTTTTATGTTCGTTTACTGTATAACTAATTTTTTTTTCATGTAACATTTTTTTATTAGGAATTACAGACCCTTTTTATTCTTAGGTTTATAGTGGAATAGCAGTTCAGCAGATACTTTTATCCAGAGAAAAATATCATCCGCAGCTAATATCTTTTTTTTCTACTATATAATAGCAAGAACCTGAACTACTAAACAAACAACTGAAATCGGAAGTACCAATTTTGAGTGGAAATAAAAACAGTAAACTTCTAATCAGAAAACTTTAAATACCAGCACTCTCCTCTAAAAAAGGTTTCCCGTTTATCTACGCTGGTGATGCAGATGTCAAGCCAAGAATGAACACTTGGATTTTTTTTAATGCCGGCCATTTAATGAGTTGAACATGTAGGTCGATGTTGCTACAAAGTTTCACCGAAAAAAGGCAGTCGCAACTTCTAATCAGGTAAAATAAAAGTTTTAGCACAAATGTAATTATAAATACACCTGACTAACGTTCACGTTCGGGCTATTTGGCATGTCAAGGTTAAAAATGAATAACAGCGGAAAGACACGGACAAAAACAAGAAGGTAAACGAACAAGAGCGCTGTTGTTTGTCGATTTTCTCGTCCTTGTCTGTTTCTTCGCGACTTTTCTTTTTCTTTTCATTTTTAACCATGAAATACACTTGATTCACAACTACCCCATTAATGTTGACACAGTAACTTATTAGACTTATTAATTTTTACTCCATTTGTATCCAAACATTTTGGCGTCTTTTTACAATGTTCGGCAAAATATTAAGTTCTTTTTTTCCCCGATAAACAATACCATAAACCCTTTTAATGGTGGCTCACAGTGAGCGACCGCGAACCTATCAAACAAAAAAGAACTTGAGATTGGATTGTTTTCTTTCTTTAGTCGCTTTGACGCAATTCGAGAAAAGTGAGGTCATAGGAGACGTGTGTGAGTATGTGTTGAAACATCTTTATGGCGCAGCGAATAGTCAGCTATGCCAACATCCGTACTCATTAATGTTTATAACAAAATAAAACCGTCAACGTTCATTAGCGTAAGTTAAACTTACTTTGTTCAATTAAAAAAAAATGAATGTCGGAAACTCACATTGTTGTATAATACCGTCACTACTGATTTTTCGCTTTCAACTCATTGCCATGCGGCATTCGAAGCCCGAATCTCACAGTGACTCCCGTATGAGTCTGTTTGCACACGGTTATTTGCATGATGTATAAGCGGTGCGCCCCCGCTTTACGCTAAGCAAATCGCGTCCTTGTCCTTCTTATTGAAGATGAAATGAAATAACTATGACTTATTCTTTCGAGTATTGAAAACAATTAGCGTTTTCTTAATATTGGGAAAGCAAACCACCATCCGTAAAAAAGGTTTAAACAAATACATCGTGAGAGATTATGAAGAAGAAGAAAACGCTTATCGATTTTTATTTGGCTATGCACAAGCTCATTGCTAGAATAATCCAATTACCAGCCGGTAATCCGTCTTTCTTAAAACACTAAGGAGAATCCAGCAGAATAAATTATTGAGGCATAACCACCTGAACCTGATTCTTGCGTGGCTTAATTTTTTTTAAAAAAGGAAATATGCAAATTTAACTGAAGCGTTGCCGACGCTGTTGCCTATATCTGACATGTATATGGATGAATTATTCAAATTATGAGGTAAAGCAGTTCGTGTAATATACGACGTATCTCACAATTCTTTGCAAAGTTTATTATTTTCTAGTTTTCCTGATAACAAATGAACGTTGTTTACATGATTCAGAAACATAGTGCTTGCTCGATTTAAGTGCGGCCTTTTATTTCTATCTATAAACCTAAAATTGATTTCCTAGTCGCCGACTTAAAACAACGCATAAGAGTGCTTATATAGAAACCCCAACATGTATCGAAAGCATTTTGTTTTTGCGGGGAAAAAAGGGTGAATATTGTAGCTTCGAGGAACGTGGCCTGTGCGCATATTTAAATGGGCGTCGTCATTGAAAAATAACGTTACAAGATGCACAACGCTTTCCATGTATTTTCAAACTCTGCATAAAACATATCCTACCGACGCAATATTTTAAACATTATGTTTCCATTCCGAATTGCGTGCTCTCGAAAGTTATGTCTGTCAGTCTACGCTAACAAAAAAAAAAAAAAAAAAAGTCGAAAAGTATTGGGATTCCGTTACAATATCTAGAGAGCACCTACACCGAACGTCTCAAGTTTCAGTGCTGTCGCAGCTAATTTTGTACTCCACCAAAAAACAAAGAAATTAATAAAAGCATGCTCTTGATACGGGGCCTTGTAAGAGATAAAAAAAATCAAGGGGATTGTGAGCGACAGCTAATTGTGCGAACTCAGCAAACAGAAGACAGGATATCCGGTCTGGGACACCAGAAACTATGTGAGCTCGTTAACAACTCAGCCTTCACCGCCCCTGAGATTTTGTCTTGTTTGGAAAAAGGTTTTTCTTATTCTTTCGCTTTGAACATTTTATTGTTTTCATAGACTTAACGCGACTGAGCTGCCACCCTGTGACAAGACTGAAGGTCTAGGTAATTAGGAGAAACAATTTAGTCCGTCCTAAAATAAACTTCCGGCTCTAGGCGTCAACGGTTTTGCTTTAGTTATTGTTTCATTTCCTCAGTCAGCTCATCTGGTAATTTCCTCTGAGAACATGTTTTCTTCTTATATCTAGATTTTTAATAGCAAGCTCTTGGAAGAAGCGTCGTTAATAATATATATTTTTTTTTAATTCATGATACGGCTTCCAGTGTAGCTGATGAAACAATAGATTCACAAAAAGTACTGCAGAAGTTTAGGTAAAGCGGTGTATATATTTTTAGTCAGCGCATATAAACAACTTTGTCTATAAATTACTATTGCCGTGTTTTTTCTTTTGTAATTATGAGAAAACAGATATTGACAGAAGAAAGGCAATTAAAACTAACAAATAAAGATACATATTGACACAAAGAAAATGTCAATGTTTTGCTTTATATTTTCTCTCTCGGTCTTAAAGGGTAGCTATCACATGATAAAAAAAAAACTCCAGTTATAAAGGTAATACAAAAAAACACATAAAGCACCTTCAGAAATGTGCAAGTGACGATGTGCAGGACTCGGAGCAAACTTATCCATCAGTGGTATGGGCTTGAACGGCAGTTTTTTCTTTAGGGGTATCGGAACACTAAAGCCGGGGTCACGCTGCTTATACATTATATAAAAGACAGTCAGCATACAGATTCGAGCGCAAGTCACCGCGAGATTCGTGCTTCGAATGCCGCGTGACAATGAGTTCAAGGAGAAAACTTAGCACGCGGTATTTGAACCACGGTTATTGCGGTGATTTGGTCGTGTTTGCAGAATGTCCTTTGTATAATGTACGAGCAGTGTGATCACGGCTTATAGGCGTTCCTTCGGGCGTTTAATTATGCGTATATGTATAAACCCCTTAACCTTCTGAACTCTTACTTTAGTTCACGGTTTTTCTACATTATTTTGTTTTTTAATCAATCCTGCGGACTGATTAAGAATATTTATATTGCTGTTATTATATCTTAGAACCTCCATGTAGTCCCACAACCCGAGAAAAATAAAAGCACGCAGGTCGTGTACATGAACTGTTCATTTATTTCTGCTGCCTGGTGTAGGGAGTCTTCGAAACTGCGCAACATTCAGCTGGCTCCTCATATTTTTTGTTTGTTTATTTTCTGGCGTTTACAGATTCACTTCTTCAGACAGTGATAGTTCGAAGTTAATAATTCTAGAAACAAAATTACGATCGTTTACGATGGCAACATTGCATTGGTAGGGAATGCCTGATTGGAAAATAAACGTCATAGACTTCTTAATCACAAAAAAGGGTAAAACGAAAACTTCAGTCCTACTGAATATTGATTATTAATATATATTAGTATGTACTAATAAGTTAGCATATATAAAAGCATAGATTCTCGGAAAAAAATGAATGTTTTATTAGTAAAAACTATCTTGAGCAGCCGGGTGGGGATAGGCTTCATGCATCCCACCTTCATGATACTAAGCTTTACCTCAAAAACAATTATTTGTGAAATTATTTGACATTGATATTTTGTTTTCTAGATAACGTTCTGCGTGTCTTTTTTTCTTTTACAAATAAGTTTATAAAAAAACACATCCTGTGTCAAAAAAAAAAAAAAAAAACATGGTGGTGACGCTTACTATTGCTGCAGATTGTTTTACTCCACCTTCGAAGTAATCAAACGGTACGTCGCGAGCCTTTTAAAGGACATATTTTAACTGATTTACCACTAAAATAAAGCATTAAAAAAACTTGTCAATTGTATTTAGTCACTAAAACTTTATAATCATTGCATTATCCCAAAAAGTAGAGAGAAAAGAGATGCACTAAATTCTCTAAAACGGCATCAAGATAAACTGGAAAGTGTGCTGTGCAACCTTGTAGTATGCCCCCTCCCCCTCCCCCTTTCCCCCCACCAACGGCACCTTGAAACGACTAAGCGTAAGTTCATGGTAAAATTCATGCGCCGACGTTCAAAGCATTTGCTCAAGTTCCACTGCCGTTTGCGCGCAGCGTTCGGCAAGTTGGACTTCCCCACATTATAGGTGTTCCTGCGGCAAAGCCAGCTTCGGCGAGCGCTTCGAAGCAACATTCTACGCTCTCCGTCGCAGTGAAACTGCGATCGACGAGCAAGTCGGGCAGCGCAAAGTGCGTGTGTTTCGCGTTTATTTCCAAGGAAGCAGCAGCAGCAAAAACAACCCTGGCCGTGCTGACGCAGCATCCGAAGAGAAAAAAGCCTTTCGTACGAAGCACTCGTTCTCCCGTTTGGGCGCTGGGGAGCGGTAGTTATCTGACAAGCCTCATTCCCTAATTAGTTCCACCCACGCGTTCGTTTTATGCTTCGCGAATCTGGGAAGGAATATTTTACTGTGATTACGATCGACGCGAATGCGCTCGTAAATTTCAACAACTATAAAGAACCCCGTCATGGTTCGTCTCCGTTCTTTTCTTTTTTTTTTTCTATGAAAGGATTTTACTAAAAAAGCGAAACGTTCGTTTGTTCTCGGAGAGAAATAGAAACAAATAAAAGCATCTCCCAACTCACGGTGATAACCTTGTATGCGTTTATCTCCTTTGTTTCGGTTTATTTACTTTCTTCCGCTGGAACGCTGATGTGTTTTGTGTTGTAGTGAAGAATAAAGGTGCGCAAACTTCAAACAAACACTCAGCACCCTATGAATTCTCTGAAGACGCCGCCAGACATATGGCGCCGTATTTCTCGGTGAGAACTCCGAGACTGGCGTATATTTGTTCATAGATAGAATATGCCATATAGTATGTTGCTTTCCAGACACGATCTCTTTTTTTATTTATCGCAATCTAATGAACTTTTTCGTTTCCTTTCTCTCTCTTTATTTGTTCTCCCTAACACAGATGCGCTTTTGTTTTCACTGCTGTCAATGAGAACTTCAGTTCTCATACAAAGTAACTTATATTTATAACTACGAAAGCAACATTTTTTATTGACAGTTTGATGTGCAGACTTGCCTACGGAACCGTACTTATTCGTGAGTAGTACCTTTATCAAAACCCTTATTTGGATTGAGAGCATGAAAATAATATGAACGGGTACTGCATACACCAAGTCTCTTTGCATTTCTGGCCATTACTACACTGTCACGGCAAATTTAAATATATTATTAAACAGTTGAACATTCCTTTTATCAAATTCATCCTCAATATATATATTGTTGTTATTATTATTAATATTATGAACGAGCATTATCACAAGCCCCCCCCCCCCCTTCCCTTCTTTTTATAATTCCAAAGAAGACCTTTAAGCACTGAACCAAATTGGAAAACAAAATGGCCAAATAGACTGACGCTGCAAAAGTTACCATGTATGGCTCTATGTCTAAAGCGCTTAATGCTTATTGTCGTCTCCATCCATCCGTTTAATATTCTGACTTTTTTTATGATCCCTTCGCATTTTTCTGCAGCCAAAAAATAATGTATCCGTCTACGACATGGCCCTCGTGACAGACCATAAAAGCTCGTTCCGGGTTCTTGTCCTTTTTTTACGATCTACATGGCCCTAGAAACGACCACTTTGTCATTACTCCTTGTCCCTACCTGCTCGGGCGACATTCATTGCCTTCACAATTGCCCTACCTTCCGTATGAAGAGTAGGATAAGATATCCTAATATAAAACTATCATTACCCTACTAAGTGATATCGAATGGTCGCGGCTTAAAATTTATTGCCTAATGATTATTACATATTTTTTTGTGTTCCATAACTTCGTCTCTAAAATTATATAATTGTATTTAAAGCTAATTCAGTGGGGCTGAAACACCGACTAGAGTGTTTTCGGTAGAGGAGCAATTAGAGGGATAAAAGCAAAAAAAGACTGGATGTGGTTCCTGAAAAAACGAGCACTGAGAAGAAAAAAAAAGAACAGCACCGGGTGCAAAAAAATTTTAAGAAAAAAAAAAACTAGGATTTTTTTTTTTTTTTATCCGCATGATTTTTTTTATCCGCGGAATGAACAAGACCGTGCGTCATATCCTGGAATTGTCGCCAACGTTCTTTTTATACATTGTGCATATCGCTCATCTAATTCACTAAAACAGGTAAATAATCAAAGCTCCTGTTTGCGAGGACTACAGCCTCACAGCAGCAGTGAGTATCGTGACTGTTTACGTATGTCATAAACGTGTTGATCAAGATTAACATCTCATCCATAACTAAACAACATTGCCCTTTGACGTTGAGATGAAGTGCTTTCTAGAGGCTAAGGGCATTCTTACTTCAGTGTATTATGCGTAAGAGCTTGTCTTTTTTTATCGAAGTGTAGTTCTTTACATATTGTTTCTACACCTGTAGCCAACATGGCGCCAGTAAAACTTTCGTTAATTATTCATAGTAAGTTCGAAATTTATTCATAATAAACCCCTCTCTTCACTTTTTTAGTATACTTTAAATTAACTGAATTTAGGTAAAAGAATTCGCTTTATCGGTTTTAAGGCTTAATATTATTATAAAAAAAAGCTATTTTGCTTTTTGCTTTAATTATGTGCTTTCAAGTTCGTTACAGTATCCTAAATGTCCAGCATAAAAGTTTTATTGTAGTGATGTTTCTTACACTTGAATAAACCGAGCCCTGTTGCAACTGTAATCTGTCAAACAAACAGATTCGTCGAAAAAAAAAATCTTCTATCCGCACTGCAATGGTAGCTTTGAAGAAAACAACACGCCAACACTGCTATTACAAGCGTTCTAGGTAAATATTTTAAGTACGAAGATTGACACAAAAGAAGATTCCGTTAAACCTAGTGCTTGAGATTAATTCCGTCCGTTCCCTGTGAAAGTCAAAACATAAAAAACATCCCTTTAAGAGAAGACTCAAACTAACCACGGGCGTAAGCGCGAACTTAAACTCTGCCACAGAGCATATTTTGTTTTGTACTGACCGGTAAGCATCAGGCCAACCGTGAGGACCAGGATGGCGTCCCTCAAGCCTGGTAGCTGCACCATCGAAGCGGGCAAGGAGCTCCAAGAGCGATGCAGCGCCACCGGAACTGTCCTCTTGAAACACTGTCTTCACTAAAATCCGTCCGGAAGCATGGCTTGCTACCACCAGCCCGAATCTTGAAGGAATGTCGACCGTAAAAACGAACACACGAATAATCACATTCTTCTCAAAGTTTTTCTTTTTCTCAGACAACGCACATCAGGCGGACTCACTGAAGAAATTCGGAAAGCATCAAATAGCAGCACAGGTCACTAGTTTCACTAAATAAACTTACGCCATTTTTTCTAGCGCATATGTTGAAAAATTAAATTCTCCCGTCTAGAAGCATAATTATCCCTCAAGTAACCACGATTATGTTTTTTTATAAATAAATATGCGCTATCAATACACGTGACGTCAATCCACGACGAGTTTTGTTTCTTACTGCACACGCGCACACACACACACAAATATCGCTCCAAAACACTCAAGTCCGAAAAAAAAATAAACGAAATTCACTCCGTCGTTTCGCGTCCTTTCATCACGCACTGAACACAACGGCGTCGAGCCACGGCAGCGTCCGCAGACGCTATATCGCGCCAACTCCGCACACAGCGACACGAGGAGTCCTTGAGAGTCCGGAGTCGATGCTGCGACGACGGCGGAGAACCCGGGGTTTCCACGGCTTCTGCGACCGCAAGGAGCGGAGGCCACTCGTCCGATCGGGCCCTCGACTCGCGACTCCCCGGTCCAGACCACGTGCCCGACGGCCCCCGAAAAAAAAGAAGAAAGAAAGAGAAACAGCAAACGCTCGCAGCGCCGCCGGTGTCCTCCGCAGTCACTAGGAGTCGAGAGCGCGCCGCTCGAGCGCTGCGTTTCCGAAACCAACAGCGCAGTGCGCGATCTCACTGCTGATTCGTTCTCCTGTTTTTATATACGTCGAGCAGGTCTATACCTGGTCGATACGGGTGAGTTTCACTTTGGTCTTTTTGTTTTCCTTACGTTGTAGGTGTTAGTTTTATTTTCTTCTTTTTTTTTTACGCCTTGTGTGTTTTCCGTGCTTGCGTGCGGCGCGCGAGAGTTTGGGTGTTGTTTCTCCCTGTTGTCTGATTCGGGATAGCGAAATTAATATGGCAGTAATGGTGTACAGTGAGCCTAATCGGGAGAAAAAGCTCGGAAGAATGAGCTTTTGTCCCGTACTGAACAAAGGTAACCAGAGATAAAAACAAGTGGATTGGTGGTAAACGAATATTGATTGTTCGTAGAGGCACGCCACGACTTGTACTAAAAAACTCTTTTTTTTTTTTTTTTTGATCCGGCAGTTGGGATTTATGCTTCAAAATATTTTTAGAGTTCTGTCCTTTGCGTTAATCCCGTGGCAACAAAATTTTCTGCCTGAATTTTTGAACTGTCTTTTTAATAACGGTTCTATCCGGGCACCTCCGCAATCCTGTCAAAAATCGGTCTTTGAATTTTTTTTTTTTTTTTGTTTCCAGAGCGCAGCTTTTGAGCGCCCGTTTCCGTGTTTCGCGATGTCGGCGTCGGCGTCTGCGTCGGCGTCGGCGTAACCGCGCTAGATTCATCGGAAAAATTGACGTCACGTGACCTCAACAACAATTCAATTCTCCGCTAAATTTAGCGGTGAAATTTAGTTAATCCGCCAGATTTAGCGGACAATTTCAGTTTCTCCGCTAGATTTAGCGGGAAAATTGACATCACGCGACCTCACCACCAATTCGATTCTCCACTACGTGACCTCAACACCAATTCAATTCCACGCTTAATTTAGCGGGGAAATTCAGTTTCTCCACTAGATGTACTGGACAAATTCAGTTTCTCCACCACTTTAGCGAGAAAATTGACGTCACATTACCTAAACACGAATTCAGTTCCTCGCTAAATTTATAGGGGAATAGAAATTTGTGTTGAGGTAACGTGATGTCAATTTTTTCGCTAAATCTAGTGAAGAAACTGAATTTGTTCATAGGGGACATGCATCGAGTCATGTGACGTATTTTTTTCCCTGTTAAATTTAGCGGGGAAACTCATTTGGAGGGGAAGGCGAGAGGAGGGGCAGAGTAAGAGGAGGAGGAGGGAGGAAGAAGGGAGAGGGAGAAAGTATCGAGGAGGAAGAAGGACATGTCCTCCCCTTTGTACGTTCCCCCCCTCCTTCTTAAAAGCTGCACCCTAATTTCACATTACAGAGATTTGTAAACGTTTTTAATTTTTTAAGACAAAAGCCTTATATGTCTCATCCTTCAGTCGACCTTTGAAGTCCTTGAACGAAAGCACGTCGGTGATACAAAAGATATTAAAACAAAGGGTACAAATGAAACGGCGCCAAAAGTACGTCGTCAGACAACGCGCTGTCTCCGGAGGTTCGCTATCAACGGGACCACAGCCGACGCCAGGATCCGAGTGAGCCAATGAAACGGCACCAAAAGTGCGTCGTCAGAAAGCGCGCTGTCTGCGGAGGTTCGCTATTACGTTTAGATCGGCGCTTGGGCTTGCGCCTTCAAGTCGTCTTAGGGATAACCATGGCCTCCTCTATACTGACGAAGCCTGGCAGATCGCCACGAGAAGCGGCCGCTTAAATGGAAGAAGTTGGAACGGAAGACAACGGAAGACAACTCGACATCAGCTGTGCGCTGATGTCGAGGTTCCCCGAGAAATCGATTTTTGATGCTTTGTGATACCAGATCCTCGTGCTCTAAATCTGCGACCATGGAATCTATGGCTCCGTCGTCGAACTGCCAGGTTCTATGAGTGTAGAGTAGGCTATAGGATAACATGAGGGACCCTGTGACGTTTTTGTTTGCTTGTTTTCATCGGTGATGTTTTTAGTTGTATCCCTTTTTATATTGCGAAACCTAACTGAACTAAAGAAAAACGTTCAGTTATATCGCAGTGCTTGTTATATCGCGTTGGAGGAAGGCATGGGCATAAAGCGAGTGTATAAACAAAATTGATATTGAACACAATATTTTAATATTACATATATTTTGTCGATTTCCTTTGAAATTGTGCACGGCAAAAGTAGTTGTGTTGGCTTCCTCATCTTACAGCGCACCTCTCAGGCGCCCGTTTTCGTGTTTCGCGGCGTCGGCGTCAGATTAACCGCGCTAAGTTTAGCGGGAAAATTGACGTCACATGGCCTCAACTCCAATTCAATTCCCCGCCAAACTAAGCGTGGAAACTGAATTGATGTTGATGTCACGTGACATCAATTTTCCCGTTAAATCTAGCGGAGAAACTAAGTTTGTTCATAGTTGACGAGACACCAAGTCATGTGACGTCATTTTACCCGCTAAATTTACCATTGAAACTAAATTGGAGGAGTAGTGGCGAGGAGATGATGAAGTAGGAGGAGGTGGAGAAGAGGAGGACGGGAGTATGGGAGGGTACGTAGAAAGAGGAGGGGCATACCCTCCCCACCATAGACTCCCCTTCACACCCTCAAGAACTGCGCTCTAATTTCGCATTGCAGAGATTTGTAAACGTGTGTAATTCTTACGAGGACTCACGCGAGTCGGGCTCGGACTCCAGCGAAGTTCGTGTTTGTCGCGAGGGGTCCCATCACTGCCCTGTAACGTGCCATGTCGAACAGTAACCTGGTCTGTAATGTTCCTCCGTTGAGCCAGTGACACTTGTTAAGTCATTGTCTGGGAGTCAGCAGACCTTGGGGGGGGGGGGGGGCGGGGGGGGGCAGGGGAGGCGCGACGTTGAGTCTGCCGCGCAGCCGGGGCTTTCGTATGGTGACGGATGTCCCCGGTGCGCGGCAGAGGTTCACCGGCTCAGGAATCCAACTTGCGTGTGTCGTCACAGAAATGAGTAAGGCACCGCAAGGTTTTGTCACAAAAAATTATACTATATATATATAGGCAGGGGCAATTCTTTACTAGACTGAAACTGAAAACTGTTCTTGCAGTATATATTTAGTTCCCCAGTTTTGATTTCAATATTACCAAAGGCAGATTTAGGGATTGGAGCGAAAATCACAAGTCGCGTATGTGGGAGCTTCACCAGGTTTAGATACGTTATTCGCAACTAAGAAATAAATTACGTTGTTGTTCTTTTTGCTGGTTCTTTTAAGCTAATGTAGAAGCGAAACATATTGATAAAACTGTTTCTAGTGACGCTGATAGTGACGCAAACACGTAAAACGCCATGTTGAGTGTCACACTTCAAGCTGGTTATTTTGGTATAAATATATTCTCAGCCTCATCATTCACTGCAGATTGCATGGCAGGAGTGTAGACACTCCAGACTTCTAAGAGTGTGGTCTTAACGTTAAGCGAATGAAAAGCCAGTATTGCCATATTGTTTTCTTACCAGCCGACGATTTTGTTTTCAAATCGCGAGCATACTCTAGCAAACTCAATGGATCCCAACGCAAAAGAACTCCAGCGAGTTAGAAAACAGTGCTATCTAGCATAAAAACAAGTAGGGCTAAGGGTTTCAACTTGCATACCGGCTAGATTTTCAATTGGAAGTACGTCACGTTAAACCTCTCCATATCATTCAGAGCTGAGCTTTTTCAATTAAATGCTAATTGGGCTGTAAACCTAAACCACTATATTTGGGATCTAGGTACACATCCGGCTCGCTGCTGAATCACACATAAATAATCTGAAAAGAGGCCTGCGAATGCAGTTTACGGGCGTTTTCGAGAGTGCTTGCTGCCGTCGAATGACCAGGAGGCTCGAATACGAAGCGCACGCGACGCAGTTAGCCCTTTACGCGCTTGAGCTGAATGCGCCCCAATTTCGTCGCAAGACTGAAAGGCTGTAATAAAATTAGTGACGCAGAGGAATGCGATCCTGCGTGGTACAAACCTGGGAAATAAATTTTGAAAGCCGACGCAGTTTTGTGGGAGAGTATGCTGACAAAACACCGATGTCGTATTTTAGCTAGCTTTTAACGCAGTTCGATTCGTTTTTTTTTTTTTTTACAACATTAGCTGTACCGGGTTTGTTGTACTCGGCGAGGCTTGTTTCGCCAAAAACACACTGAGTATGTGCGCGTTTGTCGGAGAGGGCGAGTGCAGCCAACACCTCCTAGATAAAAAAAATCTAAATGCCCAGTTTGTTTGTTTTTAATTCACTAAAAGAGGCCACCGTGAGGCACAGATTAGAGACGAGTGTTTACGTCCGCGTTCGGCTGAAAATTTTGTCCAATCAGTGACAACCCTAGTCTCAGCCGAACGATGGCGGCGTAGTCATGTCCAATCTGTGGCCTACGGCGGTCTTCTTTAGTAACGAAAAAAAAATGTAGCACTTAGGCCTTCTTATTTAGGAGGAGTTGCCCGTTCCCTGAGAGTTCTAAGACTTAGCGCGCAAATGGAATGGGGCAGCCGAAGCATACGCCGGAGCCAGCAGCGGCTGCTCAACGGCGTAAACGCGCCCGGCTAAATTGCTAATTTGCGGGTTAGAGACATGTCGCCCTATGAATGGCTGACAAGCATCGCGCTGCCTCAATGTTTACAAACACTACTAAAATTTGTGCTGACTGCGTACGGTTAATTATCTTTATTTTATTTGTCTGATTTCTTTTGAAAAATGAATAAAATTCAAACCGGGGATCTCGTAGCTGGTTGAGCAAGGAAACTCCGACGGCGACAAGCGTGCCTGACAAATGAAGTGCCCGCAGGAATAGATTGGAAGCTCCAAACATGCAAGACCGTCATTGTTTTGCGGCACTCACTGATTTAACTTTTCGCACAAGAAAAACGTATTTTGCATAAGGTTTACAGACTCTACAACGTGATATATAGCACATAATTTTAGCTAGCATGAACGCGACACAATCGTGTTTTATAAGCTTGCGAAAGCCGTCATCTTCCATGGCCGTGGTGGGTTTTTTTCTCTTAACGAATAGGCAAATCGATCAAACGATTGTTCATTGCCAAATATACACGTACTCTGTGTCGGAATTTTTGTTTCAACTAGTTTAAAAAAAAAAAAAACTCTGCCCTATCATAAGCTTTACTCTGACATGCACGGTAAGTGCTAAGCTAGTTAGCAAGTTTCTAGAAGCATGCGTTTATGTCTTGCCTATTCAATCGTGTTCATTGGTAATGTTACGTAAGATTAAACGGACGTCTTACGTTGAGTCTTCAGAAAGTTCGTTTCATCAGCTCTATCTTGAAATTTTGTGAATTTCTTCTCCGACTCAGAATACGTGACTTCTTCCCGAATTTGGTTTATCCTGGGTCTCGCACAACGCCTCTTGCGAGGTTCCGACTTCCCTGCGGCTTTTCTGTAGGCACAAATGAGGAGAAACTCAAATGAACATATTGAGCTGTCATGCACATTGGTAACATTATCATGCTTCATCGAAAACTTGAGACAATAGTGTTTGATTCGCTTTCACGTGTATCTGGTAAATTACGCTCGGCACTCAATTTTCCGTTATGACTGAGTTGGCCTTCATCAGCTTAGCACTGCTAAGTTTAGAAAGGAAAGTAAATAAACTGGTCCTGAACCCCCAGCCTTGTCGGTCGCGATTGTGTGGTGTTTTTGACATTGTTTTTTATTTTTGTGGGTGCACATTAGTATTTTTATACTTTGTAGGACACTCTTTTAACGCGTGCTTTTCAGTTTTCCGCATATTAATTGCCATGTAGAACAGGTACATTTTATTCTCGACCACAAACTCATTGGACAAAGAGTCACCGGAAAAACGCTCGCCGCATAGAATCTTTTAGGACATAAGCTCAGCGATTTTTCTCAAACCCAAAAACCAAAGCTCACCTTTTTCTTTTCTTTTTTTTTTAATACGCCGTAACAAAACCTCAACGAGCCCAAAGTTGCTTCTTCTCGCGGATGACGACCCCGATTTTGTAGTTTTTGGGATCCTATATTAGCACTTAGAAATATAAATATAACCGAGAAGCAAAGGCAGATTAAGAGAAAGGTTCTTTGTGAGAAGAATATATACGTTATAACCGTAGTGCAGTTTGCACAACTTCAGCAGGGAGTACCATTCTACGCAAAATAAATATCTTCAACAGCACAGCAGCAACGGATGAATAATGTGTATGTGCCACCTTAGATGCCTTAATTAAATAATTGCCGTTCAGGAATTAAAATATTTTGCCTTTCTGACGTTGACTAAAAGAAGGGAGGGAGGGGAGGGGGAGCCATTGACATTTTATTGTATTTTACTCGTACACAATTCATCTTTTTTTATAAAAAAATCAAGGTCGGGTGCCATCGTCCAATAAATTGTCTAATTGCCTGTCACTGCTACAATATTGTTTTTTTTAGGCGAGCAAGATCACTTGCGGGTCTTAAAATTCTCTGCTATCGAGTTTATCAATTACAAAATTTTTTTTAACATAATACTCCAGTGATGTCACAATTTACAAATTTGATTTATGATGGTGACCAGTAAGGCCGACGAAATTCCGACCTGATTATCTTCATTAATAACTTAAACTTGTTTTATTTTTAAAAACAAAAACTAAAACATCTAGGCGAAAATTGCTTTCTGTTCTTTATTGTACAACTGAAGGAGAGTAGCTGCCACACTTGTTTGGTCGAAGTCCGAAAGTCGTTTCATGAGATCTTTAATAGCAACATAACTGTGACTAGTGATAAACCAAAGTTGCTTTGCTTTAAAAGTGCCTCCCCGCGCCGAGGAGAGCAGTCGTGAGGGGCTTTCTGCGACCGTCTTGCAATATGCCGCAGTAGCTTTCGAGTCATTGGACCTCTTGACCCACGTTAGATCTCTTAACTCACGTCTGCCGAGTAAAGAGAACCAACGCGCCATGAGATTTATTTTGGACCTTCTGACAAGGTGAACGTTTTGGTTCGTAGGGCCCTCTTGACTCTTCATTAATCTTCCGACTCGTTGAACCTCTTGACCCGTGTCTGGCCAGTCAGAAAGGCCAGCACGTCATGACTCAATGGATCTTCTGACTCGATGTGTCTTTTGACTCGTGGGATCTCTGAACCAGAAGCGCCTTATCCGGGTGGTAGTTTTGGCGTCTACTACGTGCACTTATTTGGATGAGACACGCCCGGCACCGGACCTACACCTTTTCTTCCTGTGGGATGAACGTAGCCACGTAGCCAGGAGAACGTTGGTGTCTCCTACGACCCGTGTTTTATCACGGCTCTCTCCAAGCTCCATCGCCTTACTGCTTTGGCATGATGCCAGGAAAGTGGCTGTTTCGGAGCCGTTGGCCGGAATGATGCGCGTTCCATAGTCCTTTCGACACTGCGGCTTCGGTGTGGCGTACAGTCTCCGGCAATATGAAAGACCCACTGGGAGCGCGTGGCTGAGGCGGTGGCCGGTGGAGGCGCTACGAGCGCTCCGGGCAATTCCATTCTGCTTCG
This sequence comes from Ixodes scapularis, assembly GCF_016920785.2. Lineage (NCBI taxonomy): Eukaryota > Metazoa > Arthropoda > Arachnida > Ixodida > Ixodidae > Ixodes > Ixodes scapularis. The sequence continues at coordinate 8,255,969 of NW_024609882.1, read as the reverse complement.
AGGAAAGGACGCTCACTCGGGCTCAGATGAAGCGAAACACGCTTATCAGATTGTGCTGACCCTCGAGTGAGCGTCCTCCCCTCGAAACAGAATGGAATTGCCCGCAGCGCTCGCAGCGCCCCCGCCAGCCACCGCCTCGGCCACGCGCTCCTAGTGGGTCTTTCATATCGCCGGAGACTGTACATACTGCGCAATGGAGCAGGCAGCATGCCCACTGGCCGGGCCTCGAGTGCGTGTCCTGTCTCAGGACAAGACCCTCCGCAATTTACGACTGAGACTGCCCGTTCTTTTTTTCCGGACTATGAGTGTGTCCCTCCTCACTTAACTCATCCTTCCACCCTTCCTTCTTAAAAGAGAGTAATTTCAGACGCCTCCTCCTACCTTGATGGCGTCCAGGCGCCGCTCACTACAGCTGAGCTACTCGCCGCGATTGGCCAGGCATTAGCACTGACTACTCCCGGCCCGGACGGTATTCCCTTCGAGGCTCATAAACACATGGACGCCCTGGTTCTGAGAAGGCATCTGGAGACTTTTAATGCGGTCTGTATCTCTGCGAATGTGCCTGCCTTTTGTAAACATGCAGACATAGTGGCCATCTCTAAGCCTGGCAAACCCCCAGCCTCCTTGAGAATTTCCAACCCATTGCTTTTACCTCGACTCTATGCAAGCCACTTGAACGTATGGGGGCCACGAACCTCAGTCGGTGGCTTGAGCAGTTTGGATGTACCACCCAGCGCAGATTCGCTTCCGGCCTAACACATGTACTGAGGACGGCTGGGACCATCTTTTATCTGAGTTGTTCATCGGTGGCCGCTCCCCGGCGCACACAACCCGGCGAGGATGTACACCGGCCATACAATAACTAGAGCCACGCGTCTATTCGTTTCATTCTTCAATGGCTTCATCTACCTGAGCGTATTTGCTTCTTCGTCCGCTCCTTTCCTCAACATCGTTCCTTTTTGGTGCGCCTAGGCGGGGCCAGCTTCGGACAAATACACTGGAGATATGAATGCCACAAGGTTCTCTCCTCTCTTTGTCCCGCTGCTTTTAAGTGTAGCAATCCTACCATTGACTTGGGACTTCTCAGATGTCCAAGAGGTCCACTTTCTATTATACGCGGAGGATGTGACAATGTGGACCATTCACACCTCTCTGGAAGGTCAAACACAGGGCCATCAAGGGGGGGGGGGGGGGGGGGGGGGGGGGGCTGGATGCTACTATAATATGGAGCAATTCGGTGGGGCTCCCTCTATCACCCGAAAAGACTGTCTACCTGTCCATTGCCAACAGTTGGGGCGGCCGCAAGCTTCGGCACCATCCTCTCAGACCTACCCTCGCCGGGCGAATCTTAACGGAGCTGCCTACACTCCGCGTGCTCGGTGTGAATTTGACTACCTCTATCTCAGCGTCGCCCTGACTCCGCGCCGCCTACAAGTCAACTTCTAGCATATTGCACTGGCTTCGCCGTATCTCTCAACAGTCTGAAAATGGGGGTTGGGAAAGTTTCCGCATCACCCGGATGTTGGTTCGCTCCATCTTCCGACCTCGCCTTGTTTACCAGGGCCAGTTTCAACACCTCACCAAGGCAGAATGGGCCCTATTGAAAACTCTTAATCGGGAAGCCATGCCGGTTATTACAGACCTCGACCGGCTAACACTGATCCCTACTCTTCAGGCTTAGGCGCAGTTGAACACATTAGACAAATTGATTCATCAACGACGTCAAGTCTAGGAGTTAAAGCTGGACGTAGTTTCAGCATCGGCTGCCTCGGCACATTGCACGAATCTGTCTGTGCCATTAGTGGACTCTCCCAATACACCGTTACCCCCTTGGCGCCACTGTCCAGTGACCAGCAACAAACCTAGTTGCGGCCTCAGGCAGGCTCATCGAAGCTCCATTTCTACGGGCTGCACTTTTTAGTTTTCCTTCATTAGTGTCCGAGGGCACTAACCTGATAGCCTATGTGGATGCTGGACTGACTGAATCATGGCCTCATACAAGCCTCGTTTGCCCCTCTATCTCGACTGTGAATCAAACGCGTTCGTACCTCCTCGAAATCTCTCTACCCTTTGTTTTGGCAGAGTAGGTGGCCCTCCGGGACGGTCTTGTCTACTCTTTTTCCTCTTATCGCTACTCTTCGACCTTCTCCTGTCCTTTTTTACAGCAAAATGATGCCGGCTGTCGACGCCCTACGTCGTGTTGACCGCCCCTGCAGTGTGGCGACGGATTTTCACCGGCTTGTAGTCGAGTGCCCCTGTCCTGTTCAAGTCTGCTGGATTCGTCGCGCTAGTGTTCCCGCTCATGCCGCCGCAGACGCTGCCTGTCATCCTCAAACGGTAGTCTACCCGCTTCCTCATTTCAAGTTGCCAGCCACAGATAGTTTGTTCATTCACGAGAAGACACTGCGGCGCACAACACGAGCTCTTATTCCCCCGTGTGGTTCCAACCTTTCTGCCGATCGTACCCTTTCAGAAGAGACTCCGTTTCGAATAGTCGGCGTGAATTCACTGATCACACCGGCGGTCCGCAACAGATGGGGTCATACCACGGCATCCACCTGCTGTTTATTCTGTTCCACCCCAATCCGGGAGGCGGATCTCGTGCATCTCCTTTGGACGTTCCCGGTCCCTCAAGCGCCCCGTCGGCGCCATCTTAGCCCGGTGGACCTCCATTATGACCGGACGCCGGACTTTCAATGTTATACACGGCCCGCACCACCGTTTCCTTCTGGACTTCTTCCAGGAAACGGGAATGCATTTCTACCTTTCATTTTATGCCGCATGGCAAACCGACGTAATTAAAATGTGTCGTTTTTTGAAGCAGCAGCCGCCTTTCATTTTGTGATATTGTTAATAATGTCTAGCTTTTCAACGCTCTTATTGGCATCGTTTTAACTTATTTATGGACGCCTCTTTTGTGAAAGTCATAGGCACGATCTGGAGCAAAAACCAAATGGGGTAACTTGTGTTGTACATGTTCCTGTCAGTAAGTAACTGTCACTCCATCAGAAAGTAACACAAATACTCTCTCTAAAATTTTTGAAGTCTACCTCGTGATCAAAAAAGTAACTAAATAAATGTAACACGTTACATGCAAGTCTGGAAAAGGGTCTCAATTTATGAACCGGTGCAACTAACTTTAGCTGCGGGATTTTCTTTGTAACTTTAGCTGCGGGATTTTCTTTGAAGTCAAACGGAGAAAAAGGAAACCAGCTCCGCAAAAGATACTTTCTTCATCCGCTGGCCTCAGGTGTTTGCCTCGTGTGCTCTTCTTTGCCTCGTTGTCGACACGTCCATCCTTTAGCGTTCAGGTCCGTCGCTGTCCACCCCGTTCCGAGTCGCCAACCCATCCAACCGACGCCCCGGGACCCCGCGGCGCCTTCGGGGCCCAAACGACAGCGAAACACTCGGCGAGCCGCGACGCAGGCCCGTGCCTGGGCAAAGGACGCTCTCTCCCTAGCCTAGGCCCGGGGCTCAATCCAATTTTCCTCCTTTCCTGCCCCCTGATGGATCGGGTCCTTTGCCAACCGCCAGATGCCGCCTCGGGCATCGGCCTTCAACCGGGACCCTGGCTGGACATCTCCTCTCGTCAGGGGTGGAAGTGTTTTCTTTTTTTTCTTTGTGTGCTTTTATGTTTTTGTTGAGATGTCAGCTGGTAGGGGTTTATTTGCGCCTGATTGGATAAAGTCCTCGAAAGCCTCGCTACAGTTCGAGCTCTGAACAGGAGTAGAGTTCATTGGATGGCGTGTTTAAAACGTATCGGAAGAGTATTTAAAAGTCCTATTTTAGTAAACATGGCATAGGTCTACCTCAGAGCGGCCCAGTTTCTGCTTCATTTGTTCCTCAAAATCTAGCGGTTTTTTTTTTTCTTGTTTTGTTCAGATGCATTGTGAAGACTTTGCACTGCACACTTCTACAAACCCCCCCCCTCCCCCCCCCCCCACCCCCCCCCCCCCCCCCCCCCCCAATCATGTCACTGCTCACTGCTCGTACGCGCAGCTATTATATGCTTACGTAGTTTCCTCCACGTCACACCTCAGCGCCTGTTCACTAGGTGCGCAGCTAGTTCGCTCTGACGTTATCTGGCCTGTTGAAACATGTTTCATGAGCGAATGAATGAATGAATGTTCAATACAGAAAGCTACGCCGAGTCGTCGTGCCGTGAATCATCTCTGTCGAAACACGTTTCACCAACCACGGCGCACCTTGCCTCGCCACATATGTTCTTCCCCGGGAATCAATTAATTAGCGGGTGCGCTATGAAGCCGCTTACGGACAAACGCACACAAGCTCATGGTTCAGCATCCCTATAATTGTTAACGTATTTATTAATTTGCCACAGACGTGCG